>NC_082653.1:25785416-27068333 GCF_028023285.1 Balaenoptera ricei
AACTTCATCATTTTAATTAACACATGCAAAGCTAAAACACAGACCAAAAATGCATATTTTACATTAAAATACCAACAACAACAAAAAGAGTTGTGTCTATATGTCTACACTGAATTATAAGTTTCAATCTTCCCTTTCAATGGGAAGACTGAATCATTCACTCTAAATTCCTAACTTCATCACTATCAAAATTTCTAATGTAATTTAAACTATGTGAATGAAACAATGTTTGGAACAAATAGTCCAGATGTGAGCATCTGCCTCTCATTTGCCTTGGGACAGAAATGTTGAGTTAAGATTAATGGCTTTAAATGCCAAAACAGCCAAGACATGACAAGTTAAAATGAAATACATGTAAAATAATTCAACTTTTGGTCTTGGAAACATCTAAGATGTTTTCCATACAGGTCCACTTAAGAGAATGTAATTAAAACTAATTTCAATCAACAAAGGCAAGGAGTATTAATTACAGTTTAGTAGTGAAGTTTAGATTTAGGTACAGACAATTCTAGGAGACTCTACTATATACTTTTAGGAAGCTAGCAATCAAGTACATAGCTTCCAAACTAAGATAATCCTGAATTTCTGTGCCCTAATTATGAACCTTCTAAGGAAAAGAAAAATTAAGAGTCAAAATACATACCTCTGTGGGGACAGGACTCTTTCCTGATTCAGAGCTGCTTTGCTATTTTTCCCTCTCTATATGAGTCCCTATGTCAAAGTACTTTTGATTTTAGAAAGTCTTGACCATGAAGGATCTTAAGATTTTATCTATTTTGAATTCATGCCCAATGTAAGAATCTGCTATAAGATACGAATGACTTTCATGAATCCAGTCTCTGCTTAAAACCTTCAGAGAAAGATATGATGAGCAGGTTCCATTACTTGGCAAAGAACCAATATCATTAGGAACCTCAGTTTACTCATCTTTAAAATAAACGATAAAAATAATAATAATTAATCGCAATATTGATAGGATTACATGAGCATATACTGGCAGTCCTTTTGCACAATGTAAAGCACCATACCCATTAATTAGTAGCTACCTTTCTAGGGAAGTGAGGCAAATAATCAAATAGAGACTGATATGGAAAGAAGGACAAAAGAATTAAATCTATATTTCAATAATTAACCATGAAGAGTAATCATGCTTTTCTTCTATTGTTAAGCTTTTCTTCTAAAGTTAACTTTCAATTTGCCACAGCCAAGGTTTTAATATCAATTTCTCCACATTTCTTCAGCCAGTCCTCCATCACTCTGCCAAAGCATAATAAAATGGGATAGTGAATTTTGGGAGAAAATACTGATGTATTTCCAGTTCAAACTGTAAGGCTATCTGGACTATCTATATGCTTGTTACCTTCCATTAGTTCCAGTATCTGATTATTAATGTACTGGGAAGAAAAAGCACAGAAATAAACATATTTCAAAGTATCAACATTCAGTTAGTGGGGTTAAAAAATGACTTCTCTGCCAGAAAAACGTTCATACCATTTGACTGTGTGACCTCACTCCTGGGAATTTGTTCTTAAGAAAATAACTCAAGGGAAAAAGCAATTTATGCCACAAAGGAATGGTTAATTAAATGGTGGAACTGCATGTCAATGTGAACTGTGAAGGCATTAAAAATTATAATTATGAAGATCATTCAACACTTGGGAAATGCATACAGTACAAAACTATGTGGGGGGGGGGAAGCCTCCTACAAAAATTATATATGCAGTATGATTACAATTATTTATTAAAAAATTGATACACATGGTCACAGTATGGAAAGGAACATAAAAATGAAACAGAAGATATGGTGGAGCTAGCAGGTAAATGCCAATTTCCTTGAATTCTTTTGGAACATTGCTTATAAAATATTATCATTTGCTCTCTCACTAGATCTTCTTTTCTACAGAAGAATTATAAGACACCCACTGGGCTGCCAAGCATTCCTAACATGTTAAGTCTTCCTTTACACACAAGCAGTATGATCTAGTTACAGTGACCTCATTTTTGAAAACAAAATTTTGACAAATAGGGTCAGGGAACAATGAGACAGATTATTTGAAATAGAAAGCATGACAGAAAAACCAAGATTGGAAAGTCAGAAGCCCTAGATCCCAGTCCTTCTACACCTGAGCAGCATAGATGGGTAAAAATATGTTCTTAGGGACTTCCCTGGCGATCCAGTGGTTAAGACTCCATGTTTCCACTGCAGGGGGCGGGGATTCGATCCCTGGTCGGGGAACTAAGATCCTGCATGCCGAGGGGTGCGGCTACAGGAAAAAAAAAAAGTTCTTAATTTAGACTGACAGCCCTAGGTTATAATTCCAGTAATTTGGTTGTATGACCAAAAGCATGTCAGTTAACCTGTCAAAACCACATTGTGAGTTTACAGGATATCATTTTTTGGTATACAGTAAATGCTTAAACAAATAAGCACACCTAAAACAGTGGTTCACTGTCTATGTAAAATAGGCAATTAATTCTGCCCCTCTTTCCAACCTGTTCTATTATCAGGAAATGAAGTTAATAATCCTGTGCTAAACTACAAACCATTTTACAAAACATACCAACATCATCATCATCAATATCATCCACTATTGTTACTAACGCTACTGCTCCTACCAAGAAGCCAGCTGAAGAAGCTGGCTAGAGTTTACCTAATGGGCTGAGGAGAAATCTTCTAATCCAAAAACGACACTTAAACCCCAGTGATGTCGACCTCCCCCACCAAAAAAAAACCAATGACAAAGACTAGAGTATACAATCAAGAAGAGAAAATAGAGAGCGAGTCCATAACTAAATGCATGGCACAGTGGGATAAGAGGGGGTACAGGAAAGTGCTTACAGCATTTTGAGACAGTTGTCCTCTGGGGGTGGAAATGAATGCATGCTACAGTAGAACTCCCTGCAGAAAGAATACATCTGATGAAATGGTTTCAAAATGCATTGCTTATAGAGACTTGGTCACCACCTAAAGCCAAACAAGGTAACTCAGGGCTTAAATATATCCAAGCAACATCCCTCTATGATTTATTATTTAAATTCAACAAATAATTCATTCTCAACTGTATATAATTTTATCCTTTTTAGAAACAAGGTGGGATTTCCCTGGTGGTCCAGGGTCCAATGCAGGGGATGCAGGTTCGATCCCTGGTCGGGGAACTAAGATCCCACATGCCGCAGGGATCTGAGCCCACAAGCTCTGAAGAAGCATGCCACAACTAGAGAAGCCTGCACGCCGCAACAGAGAAGAACCTGTGTGCCACAATGAAGACCCAGCACAGCCGAAAAAAAACAAAAGAAACAAGGTGATTTTTAAAAATTTACTATGATTTACTAAACATAAAATATGAAGACATCATATAAACATACTCAACTCAAAAAGAAAGAAGAAACATCCTAAAACCTCTTAAAACCAAACATTACATTCAAAATATTGGTTCATAAAAATAGTTACCTCTCCCCAAATAAGGTTTACAAAATTAGCTGAAGAACTTTAAACTAGAAAAGCCATACAGGCAGTCTGTCCGAAGAAAATGAGACCCAGACAAGACTGTGGGACTTGGTCTCCAGCCCTGGGAAAAGCCCAATACCATGTGGCTAGAACAACTTTACCGTAATAACTAAACTGAAACAACTGATTTCTCAAATTAGTACAATAGTGTTCTTGTATAAAGGACTGGTAAATGGCAACACAATTTAATGGAAATATTGATATGTGATGAAAACAATACACATTCTGAGTATACTTCTCTATTGAAATAATGACAACATAGAATAGGCCTTGATATAATGTAAAGGGAAAGAGCATGCTATATATTCATGGAAGTAACATATAAAAAGTATACACAGGGGCTTCCCTGGGGGCGCAGTGGTTAAGAATCTGCCTGTCAATGCAGGGGACACGGGTTCGAGCCTGGTCCGGGAAGATCCCACATGCTGCAGAGCAACTAAGCCCGTGCGCCACAACTACTGAAGCCCGCGCGCCACAGCTACTGAAGCCCGCGCACCTAGACCCCGTGCTCCTCAACAACAGAAGCCACTGCAAAGAGAAGCCTGCGCACCTCAATGAAGAGTAGCTCCCGCTTGCCGCAACTAGAGAAAGCCCACGCCCAGCAACAAAGACCCAACACAGCCCCAACACAGCCAAAAATAAATAAATTTTTTAAAAAGTATACACAATTGTAGGCAAAAACTGGAAGAAAATGTGGAAAAAACAGAAGTTGTTTTTAATAATAGTGCTACCATTCGTAAAGCAAGAAGTTACCATGATGATTCATCTTACCAATCATCGCTAAAAGGCTAGCATGACCCAAGCACTGGACTAAGTGCTTGGAATACAAAAATAAAGCTGTCCAGTGGCGGGGCAGGAATAAAGACACAGACGTGGAGGACGGACTTGAGGACACGGGGAGGGGGAAGGGTAAGCTGGGACGAAGTGAGAGAGCAGCACTGACATATATACACCACCAAATGTAAAATGGATGGCTAATGGGAAGCTGCTGCATAGCACAGGGAGATCAGCTCGATGTTTTGTGACCACCTAGAGGGGTGGGATAGGGAAGGTGGGAGGGAGGTTCAAGAGGGAGGGGTTACGGGAATATATGTACACATATAGCTGATTCACTTTCTTGTACAGCAGAAACTAACACAACATTGTAAAGCAATTACACTCCAATAAAGATATTTAAAAAAAAAAAAAAAGCTGCAATTCTAACCCTCAAGGAGTCCATGGTGTAGCTGGGTGATAAGAGTTAAAGGAGGGAACCTCAAGTAGAGACGCCGTGGGGACACACACAAAACTGAAGATTTAGCTGAATCCTATAAAAACAATCAAATCATACTGTATTATCAGCTTAAGATCCTGTTCTGGCTCATAGTTACCATTGACAATCAGCTAAAAATGAAGACTCCTGTCCACCAAATGAAGAGTATATCCACATACACTAATGCTTCTGCAACCAAATCCAGGGATGTCCACAGATTCCAAATTATAAGTGTCTCCTCTGGAGACTTCATTCAGCCTACCTGCCCAACATACATCTTAGTTCAATGGCTTGAAAATTTAAAGGCTAACTTTTCCTTCTGTGTTTGAGAACAGGGAACAGATGGCCCACACAGCATAAACTCTCCCAAGAACTAATTTTTACCAATCGCATGTGGTTAAAACCCAGATTTATACCTACAGATTAGTAAGCAAAAGAAACCCTCACAGTGACTTGACAATTACTCAGTGTGACAGCTGTGTGTACCACTACCAAATGTGAGTTTTAAAACATAGGCTAACACCTCTGGTTCCTCTGGATTAACGAAACAAAAACCAAAATTAAAAAAACAAAAACAAAGAACCTGAGATACAATACCAATCATAGTATAAAACAAGTCTTTGTAAAAAAGAATTTAGAAGGTGAATAATACTAAGAAACTACATAATGGACAAAGAAAACCACAGACATAGATACCCACTCATTCCAATGTTCATGCTGTATACCTTGGCTTCAGGACATATTTTCATTAAAAAATAAAACCAGGGCTTTCCTGGTGGCACAGTGGTTAAGAATTCACCTGCCAATGCAGGGGACATGGGTTCAAGCCCTGGTTCCTGGTCCGGGAAGATCCCACATGCTGCGGAGCAACTAAGCCCTGCGCCACAACTACTGAGTCTGCGCTCTAGAGCCCGCGAGCCACAACTACTGAGCCTGTGTGCCACAACTACTGAAGCCCGCGCACCTAGAGCCCATGCTCCCAACAAGAGAGGCCACCGCAATGAGAAGCCTGCGCACCACAACGAAGAGTAGCCCCCACTCACCGCAACCAGAGAAAAGCCCGTGTGCAGCAATGAAGACCCAACGCAGAGAAAATTAAAAAAATAATAAAATAAATAACTTTATTAACGAATAAATAAATAAACCCAAAAAACTGCAATGTTATCTGTACGCTGGATATAAGTTCTACCCAAATGGCAAAAAATATCACTTCCTTGGGTGATATTTTTGATGCTTCTATCAGCTGCTGCATAATAAAGAACATCAAAAAAACTTCTGTTCACATCACAAGGCCCCAAATGCATAATTTGTTTATTTTTTCAGAAGAGACCAGCCTCTGCCTCTTGTACAGTAAGCCCCTTGAAAGTTGGGGCCCGTGACTGTCTCAATAACTGCTATATTCCCAGTGCCAAGTCCAGTACACACTTGCTTCTTATTTAATTTTTTAAAATTTGTTTAAGTCAACTCTTAGGCATTTCTTAGTGGCTTATACAGAGTGATCGAATTTTCCTAATAATGCGACTATTAAGTTAAAAAACAATCTGGATGGGAAATTAGAACCAGAACTTTTCAACTCCGATTTAAATCCAAATAAAACTACCAAATGTAACATAGATAGCTAGTGGGAAGCCACCGCATAGCACAGGGAGATCAGCTCGGTGCTTTGTGACCACCTAGAGGGGTGGGATAAGGAGAGGGAGGAGATATGGGAACATATGTATATATATAGCTGATTCACTTTGTTATAAAGCAGAAACTAACACCATTGTAAAGCAATTATACTCCAATAAAGATGTTAAAAAAACTAAAAATAATAAATAAATAATTCCAAATAAAAACAAAGTAAATGTTAGCTTTGCTTGTTAATGGGAGATAACCCAAAGCACTCTTCTATTTTAAAATAATTTGTTCCATGTCTTTATATTTTAAAGAGATTATACCGTGCAACAGCATTCATTACTCTGCAACTTTTCGTTGCAACTACATAAAAAGTATAGTCTCAATTTTGTAAAAGTTTTAGAAATTCAAGAATATCTCTTCATTAAAAAAAACAAAAAGACAAAAGGGACAGACACTAAATAGTTATTTACATGATATGTTAAGGATACAGAATAGTCAAAACCACTTCAAAAAAGAACGAGGTTAAAGGGCAAACTACTCAAAGGCAAGTGGTTGTTAGTAAAGGTGCCAAATCAATTCAGTGGGGAAAGAAAAACCGTTTTAAGAAATATCACTGGAACTTGATACCTGAGTAGAAAAAACCAATCTCAATCCTATGTCAGTCCATCAACAACCATGAGCTCAAAATGGATCATAGACTAACACCCAGGATCACAAAGTTCCTAGAAAATGAACGGGAGAATATCTTCATATCTTTATGGTAAGCAAAGAATCCTTGGGCAGGTCACAAAAAAAGTAGAAAAAAATTTACACTGATAAATTAGACTTCATGAAATCAAGGTTTTCTGTTCATCAAAAGACACCATTAAGATAATAGACGGGCCACACATAAGAAAAATTATTCAACGTTCATGTATCTAACAAGGGACTCACACCTAGAATGAATGTAGAATACTGACAAATCAACAATAAAAACACAAATAACCTACCTTTTGACAATGAGATTTGAACACATATTGTGCAAATGGAATAGATTAATATATCTTCACAAAGGGAGACACAGCCATGTCCAATACATACATGTGCCTAACATCATTAATCATCAAGGAAATGCACATTAAAATCACAATGAGCAGGCTTCCCCGGCGGCGCGGTGGTTGAGAATCCGCCTGCCAATGCAGGGGACACGGGTTCAAGCCCTGGTCTGGGAAGATCCCACATGCCGCGGAGCAACTGGGCCCGTGAGCCACAACTGCTGAGCCTGCGCGTCTGGAGCCTGTGCCCCGCAACGGGAGGGGCCGCGATAGTGAGAGGCCCGCGCACCGCGATGAAGAGTGGCCCCCGCACCACGATGAAGAGTGGCCCCCGCTTGCCGCAACTAGAGAACACCCTCGCAAGAAACGAAGACCCAACACAGCTATAAATAAATAAATAAATTTATTTATTTTTAAAAAAAGATTAAATGTTAAGGATATGGAGCATACAAAACTCATAAATTGCTGGTAGGAGTGTAAATGGTACAACTACTTTGGACTACTGGAGAACTATTTAGCAGTTTGCTATGAAGTTAAACATACATCTACTCAATGACTGAAAAATTCCACCCCAAGAGGA
This sequence comes from Balaenoptera ricei, assembly GCF_028023285.1. Taxonomy (NCBI): domain Eukaryota; kingdom Metazoa; phylum Chordata; class Mammalia; order Artiodactyla; family Balaenopteridae; genus Balaenoptera; species Balaenoptera ricei. Next base: position 25,793,411 of record NC_082653.1, read on the forward strand.
ATTAAAACATATATTCACAAAAATTACATGAATGTTTATAGCAGCCAAAACCTGGAAACAACCCAAATGTCCATCAACAGGTGACTGGATAAACTGAGGTACATCCAAACAATGGAATACTACAACATTAAAAACGAATGATCCATTGACTCATGCAATTATTGATACATGTATGAAACTCAAAACCAGAAAAACCAAACACAGAAGAATACACACTATATGACTCCATTTACATGAAATGGAAATACAGGAGGAGAAATGAGATATTGGTTACAGGAGATAAGTAGAAATTTTCTGTAAATTAAAATGTTGTAAACTTTAAGACTATGGTTACACAAGAGTAGACAACTATTAAAAACTCAATGGAGGGGCTTCCCTGGTGGTGCAGTGGTTAAGAATCCGCATGCCAATGCAGGGGACAGGGGTTCGAGCCCTGGTCTGGGAAGATCCCACATGCTGTGGAGCAACTAAGCCCCTGGGCCACAACTACTGAGCCTGTGCTCTAGAGCCCACGTGCCACAACTACTGAAGCCCACACGCCTAGAGCCCGCGTTCTGCAACAAGAGAAGCCACAGCAATGAGAAGCCCGCGCACCACAATTATGAGTAGTCCCCGCTCACCACAACTAGAGAAAGCCCACGTGCAGCAAAGAAGACCCAATGCAGCCAAAAATTAATTAATTTTAAAAAAACCTCAATGGATTGAACACACTATCTGCATGTTTTATTTTACGTTAATTATATTTTTTTAAAAAATCAGCAAGAAAGGATTCCATTAACTATTCCACTGCCCCCTCTAAGGACAGTTTCTGCATGCAGATGTTATGATATCCTCTTGGCATGTGGAAATCACCCATGGTATCTCTGTACATCAAGTCTCTGTACAACAGCTATAAAAGGGTCGTCTTTCAGATCTTCTGCTCAGCCAGTTTATGCCATCCTTGAGATTTCCTGCAGCATTTCACCCTGAAGAGTGAGCTTGATAATCAGACCAGCACTCTTGCATTCTGACTGACCAGCATTCACTTCTAATCAATAACAGATGTGGGAATGGTGCCAAGGTGGGCCTTATGCCAAAGTAACAATTTTTCTCCTATTCAAGAGCAAATACCCTTCTTTAAGCTCCAAGTCATCCAAACAGAGCGAATGACATCTGGAAATACACTACAGTGTCATGTGTTTGGCCCCGGTGGATGATAGCTGTAGGCAATGCAAGCAAAGAGTTGCTGTGCCAGCCTTTTGGGATGCTACAGAGTACAGCAACTCGACAACGTTGCAATATGGAGAGAGTGCCGAAAGCTCGAAAGGAAGGAAGTGCAAATGGGTGCGCAGAAGTCCATTTAATAAAATCCCACTGATAATGGTTCTTTTTACAAATAAATAAGAGTTGTTTGGGCTTCCCTGGTGGCGCAGTGGTTAAGAATCCGCCTGCCAATGCAGGGGACAGGGGTTCGAGCACTGGTCCGGGAAGATCTCACATGCCGCAGAGCAACTAAACCCATGCTCCACAACTACTGAGCCTGCGCTCTAGAGGCCGCAAGCCACAACTACTGAGCCCGCATGCCACAACTACTGAAGCCCGTGCGCTTAGAGCCCATGCTCCGCAACAAGAGAAGCCACTGCAATGAGAAGCACGTGCAACGCAATGAGGAGTAGCCCCCACTCGCTGCAACTAGAGAAAAGCACGTACGCAGCAACGAAGACCAATGCAGCCAAAAACAAACAAATAAATAAATAAAAATTGTTTATCTTGTTTCCATATTCAACTTAGGCCCCAGTTCTCTATTCTTAGACCTGACTTCTCAATTTTTTACCACTTTTCTGGGACCTATTTTTATTTATTTATTTTAAAAATTTATTTATTTTTCTTTATTTCTTTGGTTGCGTCCAGTCTCGGTTGCGGCACGTGGGATCTTCGTTGAGGCCTGCGGGATCTCCCGCCGTGGCACTCGGGCTCTTCGTTGCTGCACATGGGCTCCAGGGCATGTGGGCTCTATAGTTTGCGGCACGCAGGCTCTCTAGTTGAGGCATGTGAGCTCAGTAGTTGTGGAGTGTGGGCTTAGCTGCCCCACGGCACGTGGGATCTTAGTTCCCCGACCAGGGGTCAAACCCGCATCCCCTGCATTGGAAGGCGGATTCTTTACCACTGGACCACCAGGGAAGTCCCAGGGAAGTCCAAGGAAACTAATACTCTAAGTAAATTCAATCACATAAATTGCCTTGAAAACATAACAAAATTTTAGAGATGTGGAAAAATTTGAATTAGGTGTACAAACACCTAAATAGTCAGCTATAAAGGAAAAAAGTGGGGCGGGAGAGAGGCCATTTACTTTTGGTCTTATGTGCTGTTTCTGCAACTGTTTGTATTATTCTTATATTAACTTGTGATATTTTCATGTTATTTGTATCATGCAGCCATCTACTTTAGCAATGACTAAAAAGTGACCAATTGATAACAAAGGAAAACCAACTTAAAAGCCTTTCTTCAGATGCCCATGAACACTAAACACTTTTCTTAATCCATACTGGTAAGGAATCAGGTTTACAATTTCCCCAGTATTTGAGTTCAGCAAGACTTTCTTGCCGGGAAGGATAATCAGTACAAGTCAGGAAGCAACTACAATAACAATATCTCCCATTATCCTCTCTTTTCATTTATTCATTTGTAAATGATAACATGTGCAAAGAATGGTACTAAACACCTCTATAAATATTTTATTTACACAACAACACCAAAACGATAGGAAATACCATCATGATTACCACTTTTCTCAACCAGAAACTAAGGCTGTAAGGAAGTTACATTATGCCCAATGCCATATAGTTAAGAAATAACCACTCAGGAGTTCCCTGGTGGCCTAATGGTTAGGATTCTGGGCTTTCTCTGCCATGGCCTGGGTTCAATCCTTGGGCAGGGAACTAAGGTCCTATAAGCTGCGTGGCGAGGTCCCCCCCACCGCCCACCACAAAAAAGAGTAAGTGACAGCTCTGCTGGACTCCAGAGCCCATAACTATAGCAAAAGAAATCTAAATAGAATGATGCTGAAAGAATGAATTATTAAAAGACTCAATGAGGTTTGTACACTGCGACGAAGAATTTAATAAGATAAAAGAAATGAACATTGATCATAGCACAGAGACTTCATTTTCTTCTACAGTTCTTGCTTTCTTCACAAATATATGAAGGTAATTGTAGAGAATCTATAGCTGAAGTGGATCCTGGGGAAGTTAGAAGACTGAAAAGTAAAAGCTATTATGTAGGAACCCACTTATGTTCTCAACTGACAATCAAGAGACTTCTGATGAAGCAGGCTCACTCTGTCAAAAGAATGGACTTTTCATGATTTTGAAACTGTTGGCTCCACAGCAAGATCATCTTTTTCCTCCCAATACAGCTCCTCAAAATTAACAATCCAATAAGTTCTTTCCTTCACTATTTTCCAAAAATTCAGGTACCTCTAGAAAAATGGACAACTACACTGTATAGGCACAATATAAAGGTTCAACAGCCATCACTGCTCATTGAAATGACTGTTTTCACAATGACACCCTAAAAACATAACCAGGTATTCTACTGTGTTTTCCAAGAGAGGATGAAGGACAGAACAGATCGAAACCAACTAGAAAATAAAATCTCTTTGGCAAACATTTCAGTGACGCAATCAGCACCTACTCAATTCATCTGTTAAGACAGCTCAATCTTATTTTGGCATTAAACTAAATTTGGTACAGGGAAGATGGAATAAACATGGCAATAAATGAACTGGGACAACTACCAACTATGGAATCTCATGGACAACTTCCACCCAATACAGAATATAAGTCCTAGAGACATATTCTTATAAGTTTAATATATTCTTATATATCCAAACTGTAAGTTTGGAATGGTTTAAGTCACATTTTTCCTCCAAACTCGGTGATTCTTCACCAAGTGTAAGCAGGTATATGAATATGCTGTAGCAGAAGGCTACAGCTGCAGCTTGCAGATGTCGGGCTGTTAGCTCTGTGATCAGCAACCATGCTGTCTGCCTTGCTGGCTCCCTCCTGGTCAGTGCCTTAGCAGTCAGCACTATGGCTGTGCCCAGAGGACTGAGAGAGGTTCTTCCTCTTAGACAGTACCCTCTGTAATTAAGCAAAGAAAAAAGACCATATCTACGAACTGACAGGCATCATAGAGGAATTTCTCTTCAAGCGTCTACATTCTTGCTTCTTAATGACCATGCCTGGAAAACAAAAATGCTGATATGATAATGATGTCTCAGTTTTCTCCTCCATAAAAATAAAAATACTACCACTTGTTTTTTATTTCCTACCCCTGGGGGGCCGTTATGGGGATAAAAAGCTTTGAAAATTAAAAGCACAACGCAAATATAAGTCTGTATTATAGTGGGGCTGAATCCAACCAACATAAATGGAAAATAGATGGGCATTTTGGCAGGGCAGATAACCATGCCTGCCATTAGAGCAAACTTCTAAGTTCCAATATCTACTTCTTATATATTAAGAGGAGAGAGTTCTCTGATAGAAATTAAACAGGCATAAAGCCTATAAAACAGGCTGTCCCCTCTCCCTAAACTGCTCTGCCTTCCCTGTCTCAGGTACTTTGGAAACTCCTACTTTAAGGTCCAACTCAAACCTCACCTCTTCATTAGCCCTCACAGATACTCCTCAACTGCACCTTGACAGAATTAAACTCTCTCGTATCTGCATTCTCACAGCCCCTTATAAACACCGTCCCTTATAAGATGTCATTTGTCATACCGTACCACCCGTAATTTTTTTCTGTGCCTGTCTCTCTCCAGTAGCCCATCCCTTGAGCTCTTCACTGTCATAACCACAGCACCTACCTAGCACATCTGAAACACACTACAGACTGTAACTCTTTGCTAATTTCGGTTAACTGAAATGCAATATAGGGGAGTTCCCTGGTGGCCTAGTGGTTAGGATTCTGGGCTTTTACTGCCATGGCCCAGGTTCAATCCCTGGTTGGGGAACTGAGATCTCATAAGCCACACACAGCAGCAAAACAAAAAGGCAGTCAGAAAGGTTCCTATACCTTTTCTACTAAGGCAGAACTTCCCAAGCTGTGTGGTGACAAGAAACACTGGAGAGGTATGAATGATTACGAGTGTACTGAGATATTGATTTACTCAGCCTGGGATGGCCAGTCAGAAATTATCAATTTCTCTGTGTGCTATGATGTGAAAAGGTTAGAAAGCACTATATAAACCTGTATAAAAGATTTCACTTTTAAAAATATTAAACTAATAGACCAGTAGGGTTAAACACTACACAAATGGTAACATCAATTGAGGCATCAAGAAAAAATACAATGACTAGAATAATTGCTTCACATACTGTTCACTAGAAAATAAATGTTTCAGCACATGGCATCAGGTAAAGGATTATATCCTGAAAGAGAAAAATAACACAGCCACCTCGGATAGCAGTCAGTCTGTGTAAACACCATATGGTGTGCTAATTTAATCAAAAAGAACCCTAGAATTTACTTTTTCATCCTGCAGATAAAAATGAAAATAAAGTTGCTAGAAATATTTTAGAAATTATTTTACCACCCCTAAATATCTAACAAAATACATACAGTACCCAAGCTTATTCACCCTTTTAAACCTCCCTTTGAAAGCTCAAAAGCCTTTATAGGCCACATTAAAAACAACTGATCAGCTCAGTCTTTTCATTTGTATTTTAAAACCAATCATTAGGGGACTTCCCTGGTGGCACAGTGGTTAAGAATCTGCCTGTCAATGCAGGGGACACGAGTTGGATCCCTGGTCTGGGAAGATCCCACATGCCACGGAGCAACTAAGCCCGTGTGCCACAACTACTGAGCCTGCGCTCTAGAGCCCGCGAGCCGCAACTACTGAGCCCACGCGCCACAACTACTGAAGCCCGCGCACCTAGAGCCCATGCTCCACAACAAGAGTAGCCACCACAATGAGAAGCCCACACACCGCAACGAAGAGTAGCCCCTGCTCACCGCAACTAGAGAAAGCCCATGCGCAGCAATGAGGACCCAACTCAGCCAAAAATAAATAAATAAATAAATTTATTTTTTTAAAAAATGTTAACACTAAAACCAATCATTACTTTGCATCATCCTCCCACTCCCTGCCAAGTTCAAATCCTCTGGCCCTCTCTACTCCACTTACAACAAGCAATATTCAGACCGTCACCATCTCTTGCCTAGACTACAGTAAATCTCAAAATGGTCTTCTTGACTTTAAGACTGCCCTCTTGAAATTCACCTTTTGCCCAGAAGCCTCCATCATCAAAAATGCCAAACAAGTCACACTTTCCTGCTTTAAAAAAAAAATTTTTTTTTAAGAACCTTAATCCTATTTTCTACAGCATAGGGTATGTTGTATAATCTAGACATTGACTACCTCTCCAGTCTTATTATACTCCACTTTTGACCTCATAGTTTACTGGGACTCTTCTCTTCACCTTTTCCAGGCTAACTTTTATTCATGCATGAAGAACTGACCTGAGTATCATCTCTTCATGGCACACCTTTCCTGATTCACTATGCCAGGATAAAAGGCGCTCCTCCTAAGTATGGGTTCTCTAATCAGATGATGAGAACAAGGTAAATAAAAACCCAGGGGTTTCCTTTTTTTTTTTTAGCTAAAAGTTTAGAGCAGGGCTAAGTGGCAACAACTTGGTTCCACTTAGTATCCTTCTCCAAATTCCTTGGCTCTTGATCCTCCTTCTTTTTAATGTCTTTTATTGTATGCCACCTCAAATCCCATTTGGATACAGATGAATGTCAAAGCAAAAAGACCTTGCAAATTGTTTTTAGAGAAGAGTGTATTTTTGTTATTAAATTACTCTCCTACTATTTATGAATGTTCCACATGCACCAAGACCCACAGTTCTGAAAGCCTTACTCCAAATACTTTAGCCTCTCATTTGGTGATTCCTTCGTTATGCTCAAAAAAATGAACACAATATCACAGGTAGAGTCAAGACTGTACCCTGTAAAGAACTATCATCCTCAGTCTTCATAATAAGTACTCAAAAGGTGAGAGGCACAATGTGCCACATAAAAGTGCTGAACCTTTTATATTCATTACCTTCTTGCATTCTCAAAATCATCACCTTTTCAGTAAGGACCCTCCTTAACTATCCTTTTATATACCTGCCTCAACTTAACCTGGAACTTTTTAAAGTCTTTCCCTTTTTCCTTAGCACTTCTCATTTTTGTAACATATATATCAAACGTTTTAAATATATAAAACATATATATTTTAGACTACATATATATTACTTATTAAACATCTTTACTATCTGTCTCTCCCAGTAGAACTTAATCTCCCTGAGGGAAGGGTCTTTGCTTTATTCAATGATGTAACTTCAATGCCTAGAAGAGAGCTTGGGTACACAATGGGCACTTAATAAATATTTAAATGAATGGATGAATAACAATGAGGACAAATGTGACAATTTGAAAGTACTCTTTTTCCTCCCGCAACATACAATGAATGCATCAACAAATTTGGAAAACTCAACCTACCTCCAAATCATAACAAAATCATCTCCTCTCTATCTCTGATGCCATGAACATAATCCAAACTTATTTTTTACTTCTGGTTTTGTTGCTTTCAGTCACCCCCCATATAACTCCTTCTCTTGACCATAGGAATAGTGATCATTATAAAATATAAATCAGGGCTTCCCTGGTGGCTCAGCAGTTAAGAATCTACCTGCCAATGCAGGGGACATGGGTTCAAGCCCTGGTCTGGGAAGATCTCACATGCCGCGGAGCAACTAAGCCCTTGTGCCGCAACTACTGAGCCTGTGCTCTAGAGCCCGTGAGCCACAACTTCTGAGCCCACGTGCCATAATTACTGAAGCCCATGTGCTTAGAGCCCGTGCTCCGCAACAAGAGAAGACACCACAAGTAGGAGCCTGCACACTGCAACGAAGAGTAGCCCCCACTCGCTGCAACTAGAGAAAGCCCGTGTGCAGCAACGAAGACCCAACGCAGCCAAAAATAAAAAAACAAATAAATAAATAAATAAATAAAATATAAATCAGATCACATTATGACCCCATCGATAACGCCTTCACTCTTAAGAATGAAATCCAAATTCCTCCCCCTGGCTTACAAAGCTCTACAGGAGCTGTCTCCTGCTCTCTAACTTCCTCTTTATCCTCTTCTCATCATCTACTACGTCAATAACTATGCCAGCCATTTTTCTATTCTTTGAACATATCAAGAGTATTCCCACCATAAGACCTCTTTGCAAGGCTCTTCTCTGTCTGAAATATTCTTCCATCTGATATCTAGTAGGCTACTTGTTTACTGTAATTCAGACAATGGCTCAGTTTACTTCTTCTGACAGCCCTAAACTGACCATTCGCTATCATACCCTCTTTTTTTTGGTTTATGTTATCAATTGCCCAGTACTCCATTTCTTTTATCCCAACAACATTTCTTAAAATATAATCACAACTTGCAGGAATAGTACAAAGAACTCCCTTGATACCCAATCACTCAGATTCACTAATTTTTATCATTATCTATCTACCTACCCAACCACTCACTCAACCTACCTACCTACCTACTTTTTTGTCTAAACCACTTGAAAGTAAGCTAAAGACATCATATCCCCTTTCCCTTAAATATGTCAGTGTGTAATTGCTAAGAGCTAGGATATTCACTTCTATAACCACAGTACAATTGCCAAAATAATTAACATTAACACAATACCACTATCTAAACTACAGACCTTATTCTAAAACTTATACAGAATAGCAAAACTGAGGGGTCTTCTAGGACCAAGACGAACTGGAAAGGTTAGTCACTTTATTACATAATGGAATACTACCCAGCCATAAAAATAAACTATTGACACATGCAACAACATGGATGAATCTCAAATGTATTACGCTAAGTGAAAGAAGTCAGACAGAAAGGCTACATACTGTCTGATTCCATTTATATGACACTATGGAAAAGGCAAAACTATAGGGAGAGAAAACAGATAAGTGTTTGCCAGGGGCTGGGATGAGGGGGTAGGGTAAGGTGGATTGACTATAAAGGAGCACAAGGGAACTTTAGAGGGGTAATGAAAATGTTCTATACCTTGACTGTGGTGGTGGCTACATGACTGTGTTTGTCAGAATTCATAAAACTGTATAACTAAAAGGGTGAATTTTACTGTACATAAATTATACCTCAATTAATCTAATATTTAAAAGGTGGTTAAGGAGATAAAAGAAAATAAGAGAACAGTACCCAGGTTCTTTTAAAAAGCATATCTGTAAAAGAATTAAATAAAATTTCTAGAAGGCAAATGCCCAGTGCATATTTTGAAGAGCACATCAGACAGAATTTTAAAATGAAGGATGGACGTCCCGGTAGTTAAGACTCCACACTTCCACTGCAGGGGCACAGGTTCAATCCCCGGTCAGGGAAGTTCTGCATGCCACGTGGTGTGGCTCAAAAAAAAAAAAAAAAAAAGGAGTACTAAGAGATAGAGCTAAGGAAATCACCTAGAATGCAGTACAAAGACATAAAGTAAAAAACAGAAAAGACGGGCTTCCCTGGTGACGCAGTGGTTAAGAATCCGCCTGCCAACTCAGGGGACACAGGTTCGAGCCCTGGCCCAGGAAGATCCCACATGCCACGGAGCAACTAAGCCCGTGCGCCACAACTACTGAGCCTGCACTCTAGAGCCCGCATGCCAGAACTACTGAAGCCCGTGCGCCTAGAGCCCGTGCTCCGCAAGCCACTGCAATGAGAAGCCCACACACCACAACAAAGAGTAGCCCCCACTTGCCGCAACCAGAGAAAGCCCGGGCACAGCAACAAAGACCCAACGCAGCCAAAAATTTAAAAAAAAAACAAACAGAACAGAAAGCATAGGAAACATGCAGAATAGCGTAAGAGGGTCCTACACATATCTAGGACAAATCTAGAAAGAGATAAAAGAGCAAATGAGAGTGGTGAAAGGAGACACTATTCAAAGAGATCATAGACAAGAATTTTCCAGAACTGAAGACCTGTATCCTCAGATTAAAGGAGTACACTAAGCCCTGAGCACGAAATAAATCCACAACTTAACCTCACCATAGTATAATTGCAGAATACCAAAGCCCAAGAAGAAAATCTTAAAAGCAAACAGAGAGAAAAAAAATAGAACCAACAAAGGAACAAAAACCAACTTGACTGGAAGCAGACTTCACATCTCCAGAAAAACAGAAATCACCATTCCCAAGTGCTGATGGAAAATAACTATTAGCCTTTACCACTTAAAACTCAGTTAACCATCATTCAAGTAAAGGTGAAAGAAAAATATTTTCAGACCAATGAAAGAGTTTACCACTAATAGACTGTTTCTCTGAGAACTATTAACAGAGGTAGTTTGGCAGGAAGGAAAATTAACCTAAAAGGAAAAATTATAAGAATGATGAAATATGAGCAGATAATTTGATAAATATGTTGGCAAACCTAAATTAATATTAGCTATAAGAATAATAACAGTAATTTTCTTTTGATTAGGGGTGAGTATAAAACACAAAGTGGAAATAAAATCCTAGACAGTTGTAGTATACTGAGAAGAGAAGTTGTTGAATTTGAAGTGTTCTAAGATCTCTGTTTAAAAAGAAGAAAAGAAAAGTGTTTGTGAATTATGTTTTAGACTTTAAGTATACATATTAAAATTTTAAGAATAACCATCAAAATAATGGAAATGTAACATCCAAAAAAAGTACAGAACACATTTTTCAGTCTCCAAGGAAAAGAGGAAAGAACAGAACTAAAAGTAAAATAAAAAACCCTAAAATTATACTAATAAGTCCAAATATGATAGTAACCCATTGAATATAAACAGACCAAAGTTACCAAGTAAAAGAATATTTTTAGATTGAATTCGAACAAAAATCTGCATATTTGATATTCACCAGACCCATGTTAAAACCGTAACAATACTGGGACTTCCCTGGTGGTCCAGTGGTTAATAAGACTCCATGCTACCAATGCAGGGGGCCCAGGTTCCACCCCTGGTCAGGGACCTAGATCCTGCATGCCGCAACTAAAAAGATCTCACAAGGCTGCAACTTAAGATCCCGCACGCCACAACGAAGATCCCACGTGCTGCAACCAAGACCCAGCGCAGCCAAATAAATAAATATTGAAATATTTAAATATTGAAAAAAGAATTTTAAAAACCATAAAAATACTGAATGGTTAAGAAAAAATGATGAAAAAGGCAAATGAGTTAGCAATATTCATAATAGAGAAAATAGGCTTTAATTCAAAAAGCACTATTGAGGACCAAAAACATCTTTATCTAAATGATAAAGGATGGTTCATTAGGAAAATATAATAATCCTGGACAAAGTATGTACCCAACAACACAGATTCAAAGACAAAATCTGACAGAATTACAAAGAGAAATGGAAAACACACAATCATAGTGGAAAGTTTTAACACATCTTTCCTAAAAACTAATAAAATTGGAAAATTACTATAGCTAGAGCATACTTGAACAACACAATCAACAAGTTTAACATATGTGGAAATGTTCATTAGGCAGTGAGATGAGATGATTCTGGAGTTCAAAAGACAAATATGATTTAAAGATATAAATTTGGGAGTCAACAGCATATAGATAGATATGAGTAAAGCCACAGGAAGATGAGATTGCAGAATGCAGTTAAAGGATATTAAGCAATCACCCTCAAAAGAGCAGAAAATATGGGAGTGTGGAATATCCTCTAACGTCTATCCTCACACTCGCCCACTATTTTCATTTATCCAATTAAGTAAATATATATACAATATATAGTCTTTGCAAAATGTAAGAAAACAGAATAAAGTGGTACATTAAAAAAAAACAAACCGGGCTTCCCTGGTGGCGCAGTGGTTGAGAATCTGCCTGCCAGTGCAGGGGACACGGGTTCGAGCCCTGGTCTGGGAAGACCCCACATGCTACGGAGCAACTAGGCCCGTGAGCCACAATTGCTGAGCCTGCGCGTCTGGAGCCTGTGCTCCGCAACAGGAGAGGCCGCGATAGTGAGAGGCCCGCGCACCGCGATGAGGAGTGGCCCCCACTTGCCGCAACTAGAGAAAGCCCTCGCACAGAAACGAAGACCCAACACAGTCATCAATAAAGAAAGAAAGAAAGAAAGAAAGAAACCAAAAAAGTTGAAGGACCTTCAGAAATGTGTACTAAAGTAATTAAAACTGACTCCCCAAACCAAAATTCCCAAGACAAATCACAGCTTCTCCTGTCCCTCTTCCAGACATACTTTTTTTTTTTTTTTTAATTTATTTTTGACTGCGTTGGGTCTTCATTGCTGTGCGAGGGCTTTCTCTAGTTGTGGTGAGTGGGGCTACTGTTGTATGCGCGGACTTCTCACTTCAGTGGCTTCCCTTGTTGCAGAGCACGGGCTCTAGGTGCGGGGGCTTCAGGAGTTGTGGGTTGCGGGCTCTGGAGTGCAGGCTCAGTAGTTGTGGCACACGGGCTTAGTTGCTCTGCAGCATGTGGGATCTTCCCGGACCAGGGCTTGAACCCATGTCCCCGGCATTGGCAGGAGGATTCTCAACCACTGTGCCACCAGGGAAGCCCCCAGACCTACTTTCAAAATATTAAGTTTTAGAGACTGTTCCCTTGGCTGGAAAGACAGGGAAACACTTTAATTCTATTCAGTTTCCAAAATAAACAGATCAATTGCATGCACCAAGTCTGCCATCCTCTTCCTACTTTAGACATTACTGAAGAGCAGGGCCAGGACAGGAGTAAAGAAAGTGAGGTGCCAGGTCCCAAAATTTAAGTGCAGGGCCAACCCTGGGAGTGAGTGCCTCAAATTTTTCACCTAGGCATCTCAGTTGCCTCTCCCCAATCCCAGCCCTGTAAAGAATCTCTACCATAAGGGCTTCCCTGCTGGCACAGTGGTTGGGAGTCTGACTGCCAATGCGGGGGACACGGGTTCGAGCCCTGGTCTGGGAGGATCCCACATGCCGCGGAGCGACTAGGCCCGTGAGCCACAATTGCTGAGCCTGCGTGTCTGGAGCCTGTGCTCCACAACAAGAGAGGCCGCGATAGTGAGAGGCCCGCGCACCGCGATGAAGAGTGGCCCCCGCTTGCCACAACTAGAGAAAGCCCTCGCACAGAAATGAAGACCCAACACAGCTATAAATAAATAAATAAATAAATAAATAAATAAATAAATAAATAAATAAATAAATAAATAAATAAATAAATAAAAAGAAAGAAAGAAAGAAAGAAAGAAAGAAAGAAAGAAAGAATCTCTACCATAAATGTGATTTGGGCAATAAAAGCACACATGGCCATTTGCCATGATGCTTCTCTACTTGGGGCAACCAAAGAACACTGCTTTTGAAATCACAGCTCTCATTCAAAAACAAAGCTACTGTCAGCTTTATCATGGCACTGGTGTTGGGAATGGCATAGGACAACTTATATCATTAAAAGGGATGAAGAGAAAATTTGTCTCACACTAGATTGCAAATTCATTTTCCTATGACAGAGTAAAAGAAGAATCATATTTCTCTTCAGACAGGCCACTGAAAGAAAATCCTGTTCTTCATGAACGCCAAGAAGAAAAACTAAGAATACATGCACGCACTTCAAGACAATAATATCTGCAGCAATATCATGCTTACAATCAGTCCTAACTTTTACTAGCACCACAATTTGGAGTCAGAAGACTTAGTTTCAAATCTCAACTCTCCTTTCCTGAGGTCTCTAATCTTCCATTTCTCCACTGCTTAAATGAGGGACAAACTTAAAAGCTCTCCAAAGACTCTTCAAAAATGATAAATCCTAAACCGTACTAAATGTAATCACACAGCTTTACCTGGAGGCTTGCCTCCAAAGGAGCTGTCAGGTAAAATGTTGGCTGCCAGGGGCTCTAGGAACTTTTAAAACTCCAAATTCCAAAAGAGAAAGGAAAAGGAAGAAAGGCAAAAGGACATTTCTCCAACAGAAATGGCCTTACGTTATGGAATTATTTATGACATAAGCACCACAAAGCTAAATTTGAAATACTGAAATTGTTACTTTATATATCAAAATTATTAAATAACTTAATTTGAAATATTGTGAATTCAAGATTTTACTTTAAGACTGGGTTGGCACAGCTAAATACTCAACAGTCAAAATATCTTAGTCAGTTACCTCCCCCTTGATTTTTCTGAGCTATTTACTTGTAAAGGCTGCCAGAACCAGATTCTGTTTACTGATAAGGGTAGTGACTTTGTCAAGGTAACAATTTTGATTTAGTGTTTTCTGTCTGGTAACCTGTTTGAGATTTAATCTTGATTTAGTCCAATAACCAAAATAGAACACTTAATTTGTTTACTGATGAAGGAAGAAAAGTCTAGGACACCAACCTCCCCCACTGTGGTATTTACTGGAGTACATAAACTGGAACAACCATTTGTGCAAACACAGAGGGGCAAACAACAAAATAATGCAAAACCAGAGGACTTAACTAATTCTAAATGCACACAGTTTTCCACAAAACATATAATCACTTAAAACTAGGCCCCTTTACTAACATACTGCCTGCCCTGATTAAATTTAATAAACCAAACAGCAGATAACCAGAACGTTTGTGTCCCGCCCACCCCCACCCTAGGGGCCTACTGGGCCATGGTTTGCTTGAATGTTATGGGTGTGGTAGGAAATATTTAAAGCAATGACTAAAATTTTCCATAAAAGCCCATCCAAAGTCTAAAAGGTTTACTACTCAAAAAGAGATTTATCTCTAGACATTTAAAAAATTTACTATTCCACTTACGACACTCTGGTTTTTTACACTTAATATTTAGGTAGGAGGTGGTAAAGGGGGGAGAAAGAGGGTATAATTAGTTTTGCTTGTAAAATGTTCATCACAGTTGCAGTACCAACTGGGGGTCTAATAGATTTCAGGGTATCACACTTTGAGTAACAGAGGTGGGGGCTGTGGTGGAAATCAATAAATGGCTACTACTTCTTTGCACAGACCCATATGGAAGTAATCAAGCGCAAGGGTGGCAGCTGGGGCCAGTAACAGTCACCTGCAGTTGAGGGACATGGAGGTTTCAGATGGGTTTTTAATGCTAATTTCCTACAGAAACAATGAGCTAGAAAGAGCAGAGTAACAGACGAGGCCAGATGAAGAGAGACCAGCCAGAACAATGGCTGCACCTGGTGCTGGGAGCAGAGGGACAGAGCCGGCACGCGCCGGCCGGCAGCAGAGGGCACATCTGTCACCCTTCAAAGCGGCCCATCCCCCAGCTCTTCCAGCAGGGTAAGTAACACAAGGTCCCTAAACATTAACAGCTTGCCACACAGCAACAGGTTTGAGTTTTTAAGGCTGCTGCATTCTCTACACGCACCCTTCTCCCATGACTAAGAATTAGTTAAGGAAGCAGGGTTGGTTCCCTTTCAGTTTGAAGAGGGGCTTATTGAAAATGCAAGAGTCACATTTTAACTAAATCTTTAGTTACTGTGACTTTGATGTTAGGGGGACTGAAAAAAATCACATGGAAAGATAAATCTTACTGAGTATTTATGCAGCGAGTATCATGCTTGTTACTTTCTAACTTAATTCTTAGAATCCACAATAACTGCTATTTTTACTCCCATTTTACAGGTGAGAAAATTGGGGATTAGTAGCGAAGGTGAAATTAGCTCATGATTACACAGCCTAATGCCAAAGCCTACACATAATCTTTTCACTGCCTTTCCTCCACCTGTCCTAACTACCATAACCACATAAAAATACATATTCTATTTACTTCAGAACTCCAGCCATGAGAAGCAACTGCAGATACATGTAAATATATATATATATATATATATATATATATATATATATATATATATATATATATATATTCTATGCAGAATTGCACTCCACCTTGCCAGGCATCCCTAACAAGCTGCTCAGGATTGAATGATAACAGGATTTCTACTAGCCGTTGCTTTAAACAAAGCACAAAGAGTTGCTTTTGCAGGTTTTGGCATGCTTTAGAAAAGTAAATCCATATGCATTTTACGTTTCCCAGCATAAATGTGACGCCACATAGGTCTTAAAAGTTAAACACTGTTTGGAAACCCCATCAACCAGTGAGAATATAAAAACCAGTTATAGTGGGTTGTTTTTCTGCAAGACACAGCCACCACTAATTCCTGTATTTATTGACTTGAACTTGGAGGGAAAATTAAACAACCCACACAGTCCATCTTAGTAGAAACCTTTTAAATTAGAGCTCCTGGTATAAATCATAAGTTTAAAAAAGGAGTAGGGGAGTATTATGTATATAAATAATTATCTCAGAAGCGAACAATTACTCTTGGATTTGAAAAGGCAGCAACAACAGCTAGGCATAATTGAAAATACAGTAGAAATTAACACCATGTAGCTATGCATCTAACAAAGTCTGATTTAAGGCACTGGGATCTAATGGAAAGTGAACTTTTCCATCTACCCACTGTGCTTCTTCCAAAAAACGACGTGTCCAACTCCTTCCTGTCCTAAATTCTTCTCTTCTTGAAGGTTCTCTTGAGTGGCAATAATTCCCAGGACTTATCCAATTCATGCATTCATGTACATTTTACTTCCTGTAGAAGACTTTTTATCCCTTACCATCTTATCACACATAACGGGCAATGAAAAATTGTAAAATCAACGTCCTGGAACCTCAGGATACAATTCCAGTCCAAGCTCAGCTACCAACTAAGGTTAATAAACTCTAGGCCAGGCAGACTTTTTACCACTCTACTACCCTTCCCTCAACTTTGCTTATCTATAAAACAATGCAATTGACTAGATTATCCTTAAGATCCTTTTCAATCCTAACATTTTCAATAGGTTATCACTGGGGGCTTACGAACACTGAGTGGCCTTAAAAAACCTTCAATGAACTGACCCAACTGATCTTTCAGATCCACTTGTATTCTTTCAGTTTTGTATAAAGTATGTTCATTCAAACTCAAAAGCACTCTTTCTTTATGTTCCAAAGATGCAATTTAAATGTCATTATCTTCATCTCTAGCCTATTGACATTATTGTATTATATACCTTCAATCCAACATGGCCCCTTGCTATGAAAAACCCATGGTTGGGTCATCCCTGGAAGCCAATTTAGGAGGTTTCCTCTTTTCATAGTAGGAAAGCTTTTTTTTTTGGCCGTGCCACTCGGCATTTGGGATCTTAGTTCCCAAACCAGGGATCAAACCCGTGCCCGCTGCACTGAAAGCGCAGAGTCTTAACCACTGCACCGCCAGGGAAGTCCCCACAGTAGGAAAGTTTCTTGAAGGCTCTAATAGTCTTCAGAAAGTACTACGATTATCTCCCGTATTCAAGTCAGAAATATTGATTATTGCCTTAGTAATAAGCAACTATTCTCCTGAACTGTGTGGTCCTAGTAGGACTCTTAATAAACCACCTTTATTTGCAGTCAGGGTAACTCCACATATTAAAATGCATACTATTTATCATTTCTTATGCTTCTTGAAACTCTAGCATCAAAGTATTCTTAGTAAGGACATGCAGCAGTATGCAAATCCCTTCACAGTATACCTGACACTTCAGCATTAAGTCTACACTTCAGCATTAAGTCTTTTTCTCCCAACTCAACCTAGGAGCATGTCTCCTAGAGTACAATGAAAAGTGCTTGCTCATTGAAAGAGTATCATGTAAATTCAATATAAATCCTATATCCTCTCAAATATTCAGACAAGTCTCCAAAGATTCTGAACACTGCACCTATCAAAAAAGAAACTCGAAATTGTTACTAAATCATTTAGTCAATTGGGTATAAGA
Source organism: Balaenoptera ricei (assembly GCF_028023285.1). NCBI lineage: Eukaryota > Metazoa > Chordata > Mammalia > Artiodactyla > Balaenopteridae > Balaenoptera > Balaenoptera ricei. The sequence continues at coordinate 25,811,218 of NC_082653.1, forward strand.
AAATACTCAGGGGAGCTTCAAGATGGCGGAGGAGTAAGACGCGGAGATCACGTTCCTCCCCACAAATACATCAGAAATACATCTACATGTGGAACAACTCCTACAGAACACCTACAGGACGCCGGCAGAAGACCTCAGACCTCCCAAAAGAAAAATGCCCTAAGCCTGACCTGAGGAACGGTTACATCTTTGACACAAAATTATTTTACAAAATTCAAGAGAACATGCGTTATCGTTGTGCCTCAGGGTACAAAACCACAACAGGGCAGGATGAAGCAGTGGTTCAATGCCTCCCTGATGGATGGTCTTCTCAACCAACCTGTAGGAAGGAACATGAGACATGTTTGGCCCCTGAATTACATCACGGAAATTATTCCACAGCACAGAAGATGTTCAAAGTGAAGGACAAAGTACGATATGAGTGTGCCTCTGGGTACCACACATCTTCCGGGAAGAGGACGGAGGAGGTGGAGTGTCACCCGTACGGATGGGCCCTCACCCCACGATGTGCCAGTAGGTTCTCACTTTGAAGACGACTGCTTTCACTTTGAAAACTCCCTCCCAGAAATGGGTACAAGTTGTTATGCGAATTATGTTCCTTTTTTCATATTTTTTTGCTTCTGGTTTTAACGATGTTGACAGTAGGCTTTCATCATTTCAAGCTCTCAAAGAGGGAAAAATCCTTTTAGCTCAGATACTTAAAATAAGCTTAACGATATTCAATAAATATATAAATTGACAAGCTTTTACTAGGAATAACAAAATTTGGCAAAGTTGCTGATTTCTAATTCAGATATGGTAGGTAAGTAGTGGGTGAATTTTGTTCTAGCAGGAAAAATAACACTTCTTTGTTTTTTATTTGTTCTTTCATTTTTAGAATTAATATGTTCTTCTTTAAGATCAATCGAAAATGGTTATTTTCATCCTGTAAAGCAAACCTATGAAGAAGGAGATGTAGTTCAGTTTTTCTGTCATAAAGATTATTATCTAAGTGGATCTGATTTAATTCAGTGCTATAACTTTGGTTGGTACCCAGAATCTCCTGTCTGTGAAGGTAATTTTTTAAATTTCATACTCACACAAATAAAATATCATGTTTGAATCAGCAAAAAAAAAAAAAAAAAAAAAAAAAAAAAAAAAAAAAAAAAAAGAAAATACTCATTTAAAAAGTCTCCCCCCATCTCAAGAAACCTGACTGCAAAACTGAAGGAAGAAAATTAATAGTATTGTACTGTTCTCTTAAAATAATTACCCAACTGACATAAGTGAAGACTGAAGAATTTTAAGGAATAAAAATATTTTTTAAAGTTCCTATTTGAATTGTAAAGGAAAAAAATACAATTTAAACAAAGTTCTGTTCTGTTATAATAAGACAGGCTCATTTGCATTACAATACTTAGAATCGTTTCTAAATCATTTACAATCATAGTGAGACTTAACAAAGAGAGCATATAACATTTATAACAGATATAAATGATCTAGGAGGTAGGTAAAGTGAGAGGAAAGTATCCTGAAAACTATATAGATAAGACCCATTCTTAGCCTAAGAGTTTGAGGTTAAAAATGCAGAAGGTTTAGGAGCCAATCACAGCAAAATACTGAACATCTAGAAAGTTCTGAAACTAACTTGTATGCCTTCTACGTGACAGACAAACTTCGCCAATAATGACATAAGCTTGCTTGAGATTAGAGAACTAGCAAATAATGGCTGTATAGTATATATAATTCCCAAACCCGTACTCTTCCCATAGTTGTCTGGATTTGGAAGTCTGGAAAACATGAATGCAACGTACAGAAATAGGAGAAGTCTAAATTATGCATCACAAACTAACAAGGACTATAGAACACAGTAGCTATGTGCACATGAATCTACTGCATCACACAACTACTCCAAACTCACAAGTCAGGTTTGTTGATGTTATTTATTTTGCATGTAGGAAGTAAACAGAAGAAAAGAGGATAGCAGTAAGATGTAATAAAGAAAAAAAGAGCTAAATACATTAAAATTATCTTTTAGGCATAATATCTTTTAGTTGTAATTCGCCCGAATACATTGAAATAAAATGTGACAATAAGAAAGAGTATTTTATGAGCCATCTTTTTAAACACTATTTGTATTATGCATACTAAAGGAGAAAAAAATTTCCCTCAAAACATCACAGAAAGACTCACTGTAGAAGATCTTAAAGAAATATTTGGGGGACTACTTTCCTAGCCATAGAATTCATATGTTACATCTGATTAAATTTTCCATTCAAAAAAGCACGGCATTCAAATGTAAAGGTGGCAAATGAAAAATGATACAGAAATATGAACAAAATGAAGCATCAAAATAACAATGAGTAGCTAAAGGCTGAACTCTCATCAAATATCAAAAAAAATTCTTATCATCATAATCTGAAATAAAAAGCTTTGAAAGCCAGAGCCTTGCCCACTTTAGCCCCCAAAACTAAATTAAAAGGTACTTACCCCAAATGCCCAGATTATAACAATCCAGATTCTTAAAATATACCAAATTTATTTGAAACAGATATATAAGAGCTCCTCTTCTTCTCCTCCTAATCTTCAAAGCCCAATCTGAGACCAGCCTTCTTCCTTCTTTCATTAGCTGGACATGTGTCAGCTCTCTCACATCTGCGATTTCTCACTGACTAGAGCTGCCTGTCCCATTCCAGGGAAACACAGATGGATCCCAGATGGGAAGGTCCTGCCAAACAGACCAGCTCTTCACCTTGCCAGAATCCCCAGATACAGTCAGTCTCTCTGTCTCTCTCCTTTTCTCCCTCCCTCCTGCTTCCTCTCCCTCCACTACCCTTCCAACCCTCTCTGTTACCAGGGCTCTTTGCCAGCTGATGTCACTAAGTACACACCTCCTAGTGGCTCCTGGCCAATCTGACATTAACTTGTTAAATACGTGTAATTTGTTTATGGCTGACAATAACAGCAAGGATATTGTGCAAAACCTATCTGTGCAAGTCCCTAGTGGAATAACATGTAGAGACACACACTGACACACGGACTCATATTTTTGGGAACATTCAAATGTTTAACAATTACTATTTAAAGTCCTACATATTCTCTGGTTTCTGCTATTGTTTAATAGCTTCTGCTCTTTGAGCCAGTTTTAAAATCCTGCATATGAAAAGCCCTTCTTAAAATGAATTATTAAAAATGAACATGTAACTGGATGAAAAATGTAAAGTTGCAAATTAATTTGGGGAGTATTAACAGAAATATATGTAAATGATTCACACAAGCTGCCTCTCAGATCCAGACTTGGTAGCACTGCAAAACCGGCACGTGATTAAAATTTAAGACAATGCAGGCAACATGGTTCTGATGCTGTAAAGATTATAAATGAAAGATGGAGACACAATGCAAAAAATTGTTTTAAAACAAGGCAAATATGAATGTGAGAAATAACATAATGTTTAACATTAAAGGAGCTGCTAATTCAAGTTTCAACAATGAAGAGCCAAAATATATATTTAGAACTATAACAATGAGAACCCAGAGATGACTAAACTGTTCAAGGTCAGAGTTAATCACTTATCCCTCCAAATACTTAGCAGATAATAGCTGCTCAATTTCTGCTAAATGAAAATTGATCATTGAAAACTGATACTGTACTATAGTTATACAGGATATTACCACTGAGGTAAATTGGGTGAAAGGTCCACTGGACCGCCTTTACTTTTTTTTTTTTGCAACTCCCTGAAAATCTACATTTTAAAATAAAAAGTTAAAGGGCAGGGGGAGTGTTTGGCTGCTTCCTGGTCACATTATATTGATACATATCTGCATTAAAATCTCTATGAACACAAATTAGGAATGAAAGATCCTCCATGCACATAATCAAATAGGTGTGGCTATAATTCTCTAAGCCTTAATCTTCTATCATACTTGGGATATCTGGAATCTGTAAACAATTCTTCTGTCATGGCAATTTTTGGCAAATAAGAAGAAAGACTATTTCTGCCAAGGGCAACTTACTGACTAGGTTTCGGTTCTTTAGTTCATCCCAGTGATGGTGCTAATAGTAGCAAGAGCAGCAGGCTTAGTGCTTACCATGCGTGCTAAGTGTCAGAGACTGTTCTAATTGTCTGAATCTTCACAAAGACCCTATATTATAGAGCCTCTAAGTATTATCATTATCTCTAAGGAAAGTAAGGCACAAAGTGTTATATAACTTGATTACTTAATGGACATAGCTAGTGACTGCCAGCGCCAGGTACTCTGGGTTCACAGCCAGAGCACTATATTCTATTGTCTAGTAGAAAAATGAATCAAAAGATGCTACTGGCTGTCCTGGATCACTGGCTCTGGGAGAAGCCAGTCACCATGTCATAAAGACTTAAGCAGCCCCAAGATGTCCATATGGTGAAGAACTGAAATCTCTTGGCAATGCCAGCATCAACTTGTTCACATAACACCCAGCTAAACTACCTTGGAATTCTGACCTATACGAACTACAGGAGAGAATAAAATTTTATTATTATTTTAAAAAGGAAAAACAGATGGTTCTTTCACTTCTAGCACCCAGATTATGGGTCCTAAATACTTCTTCCCACTAAAAGGAAGCAGGGCTCTTTAGAAAAACAGTTGACTCCAGGTACAGGGCAGGAAATATACAAAACTTGTCATATCAGAAATCAATTAAGCTATCTAAGTCTTTTGGAGTTGCGTCCAAGGGACTTAGGAGCCAACTTGAAGAGGATCGCACTAACTACAATGGGATAATTTAAGCATCAGTAAAAAATAATAACTGCAATGGATTGAAACACAGCATAATGTTTAAATTCATGACTTCATAATGGTACTTATAAAAAACTAACTGTTCACCTTTTCAAGGACACTAGGGAACCAATTCATTATTCTGAAATTAGTGTATCAAGCATTTTACCTGCTTTCTTATGAGCTGTACCTCTAGGTAAACAAATACTTGGTGAAAACTGATCCCTATTGAAATAATCCAACTGAAATGAAAAAATTATATATACAAGCATACCTCATTTTACTGCACTTTGCAGATACTTTTTTTTTTTTTTTTTTACAAATTGAATGATTGTGGCAATCCTGCACTGTCAGGTGATGATTAGCATTTTTTAGCAATAAACTATTTTTAAATTAAGGTATGTACATTTTTTTAGGCATAATGCTACTGCACACTTAATAGACTACCGCATAGTGTAAACTTAACATTTATATGCAGTGAGAAACCAAAAAATTTGTGTGACTCGCTCTATTGCGATATTCACTTTATTGCAGTGGTCTGGAACCGAACCTGCAATTGTCTATGAGGTATGCCTGTACTTCATTTTGCAAATCCCTAATGAAAAAAATTAATCTAGGTAATGAATCAATTGCCACCAGTGTGAGATGAGATATATATGGATATTAATGTGCCTCCCAATGGAAGTATACCACCACCTGCGAAGTATTCATGACAAAAAAAGTAAATCTGAATGCGATTAAGCCTCTAGATCTAACAACTGATTTATCGGACATTGAGGGGACACAGGAACATGTTAATGACAGCATGAGAGTGCAATTAGCAAAGTCCAGAATGTGAAGAAAACTATAGTGCAAACCACCCAGATTTATAGGAAAAAAGGTGAGACAGAGGAAGGGAGTTGGAGGAAAACCTATAAATTAAAAGAGAAATAAAAGACTTAAATACATATGTGGACTTTATTCGGATTTTGATTTGAACAAACCAACTGTAAAAAATAACCTATGAGGGCTTCCCTGGTGGTGCAGTGGTTAAGAATCTGCCTGCCAATGCAAGGGACACGGGTTCGAGCCCTGGCCCGGGAAGATCCCACATGCCACAGAGCAACTAAGCCCGTGCACCACAACTACTGAGCCTGAGCTCTAGAGCCCGTAAGCCACAACGACCGAGCCCACGTGCCACAACTACTGAAGCCTGCATGCCTAGAGCCCGTGCTCCGCAACAAGATACGCCACAACAATGAGAAGCCCGTGCACCGCAACAAAGAGTAGCCCCCACTCACTGCAACTAGAGAAAGCCTGCGCACAGCACCAAAGACCCAACACAGCCAAAAATAAATAAATAAATAAATTTATAAAAAATACCCTATGAAATAACTGGGAAAATTTTAAGACTCACTAGATATTTAATTATATTAAGAAATTATTTTAGGGCTTCCCTGGTGGCGCAGTGGTTGAGAGTCCGCCTGCCAGTGCAGGGGACACGGGTTCGAGCACTGGTCTGGGAGGATCCCACATGCCGCAGAGCGACTGGGCCCGTGAGCCACAACTACTGAGCCTGTGCGTCTGGAGCCTGTGCTCCGCAACAGGAGAGGCCGCGACAGTGAGAGGCCCGCGCACCGCGATGAAGAGTGGCCCCCGCTTGCCGCAACTAGAGAAGGCCCTCGCACAGAAATGAAGACCCAACACAGCCAAAAATAAATAGATAAATAAATAAATTTTAAAAAGAAAAGATGACTACTATCTTTAAAAAAAAAAAAAAGAAATTATCTTAAACTTTTTAAAGTATAATATTTGTAATTATATTTTTAAGAAGTCCTTATCTGTTAAGAGATACATAGAAATTGTTATTGATAAGTTTATATGCTGTCTAGGATTTCCTTCAAGAGAAGCTGAGTTGGTGATTATTGTAGCATGGTGTTTACGTACATGAGGGTCCATTTTTAGGTCTGTTTTATATTTTCCATGATACAAAGTGAAAAAAAAAAAAAGACAGCGATTTCTTTAAACACTGTGCCAAATTATGGGTGAAGTTGGCAGATTGATTGGGACAGTTTTTTAAAGTATCTCAGACAAAACAAATTAAAGTCTGACACGAGGTTTAATGTGGTACCAACATATTCATTTATCTCACTGACTACATCATGAGTTGATACACCATCAATTTTTAAAAATAAAGGATGACAGTGCAATCTACCAGGAATAGTGAACACAGATGCTCAGTTGGTTGCTTTACAACAAAATTTGTAAAGGGGTTGATTTTTTAATTTAATTTAATTTTAATGTCCTCCTATATAGGAAAATTAGAATATGCCCCTGGGTGTTAGATTTGAATTGAAGGTATCAATATGAGCCCATGGTTATTATATTTTTTTATTATACTACATTATATATTTTTATAGTAAAAACATATAGACATAGAAATACACACACAAACAAATTCATACATATTCTTCCTGGCTGTTTGCTGAGAGGGTCTAGAAGCAATGACCACATCTTATATCCAGATCCTGATTTCTAAACCACATTTTCTACTAAAACCAGGGCTCCTTGGAGAAATGGATAGGGCAGGGAAAATACAAGATATGCAGGCAACACCTTGTAGAAGAAAATAAAAGACTACTCAGAAATGATGGGGACATGTCAAAAAGATATTGATGCCAGTTAGAAGGGGCTACCATGGTCAACTGTGAGACAATTTGAGCATCAAAATAAATGGGAATAATGGATTAAAGTGTAATATGTGGGGACTTCCCTGGTGGTGCAGCGGTTAAGAATCCACCTGCCAATGCAATGGGTTCGATCCCTGGTCCGGGAAGATCCCACATGCCGCGGAGCAACTAAGCCCGTGCGCCACAACTACTGAGTCCACGTGCTACAACTACTGAAGCCCGCTCACCTAGAGCCCGTGCTCCACAACAAGAGAAGCCACTGCAATGAGAAGCCCGCGCACTGCAACGAAGAGTAGCCCCCGCTCACCGCAACTAGAGAAAGCCCATGCACAGCAACGAAGACCCAATGCAGCCAAAAATAAATAAAAAATAAATAAATTTTTTTAAAAAAAGCATAATATGTGAAATAAAAATTGAATTTAAAAGATCAATCAATCAATCAAGAAGAAAGCTATTCCTTCTAGTAGATGCCAACTTATAAATACAGAAAGACTGATGGAAGTAGAAAATCACCATGGTAGACTAGTGAATAGAAAGTTGATGAAAAACAGGATATATACACATTGTCTCAAGTTATGTCCTACAAGTTACTTATTGTTCACAAAGAGGAAATAGTAACTTGCAATGCAGCTACCTGGCAGACACTCTCTTTAACAAAATGAACAAGGTTAATATTTAACATCAATCACCAATATTAGGACAAACTGACAACATACACCTCCCTAAATGAAGTATTTACTCCTAGAGCATTTCAGCTCCAAATTCATAATCCAAATCTAATCATAAGGAAACATCAGACCACTACGGGACATTCTGTACTCTTCAAAACTGCCAAGGTCAAGAAAGACTGAAAAGATGGAAAGACAGAAAGAAAGAGAGGGGGAGGGAGGGAAGGTGAGAAAAGGGAGAAAGTTTAAAAAAAAAGTGGGGAGGGGGAGGCAGCAGCCTTGAGGAACTGTTTCAGAATAAGAAAAGATTAACAAGACATGACAAGTATAGTGTGTGATCCTGGATTGGACTGGATTGGATTGGGGTACAGGAGCTTAAAGGGCATTACTGAGATAACTGATAACATCTGAATATAGTCTGTGAACTGCATCAATATTAAATTTCCTAATTTTGATAATGTGGCTATGTAAGAGAATGAATGTTTTTCAGAAATATACATTTAAGTATTCAAGGACAAAAGGGGCATTCTTCCACTTACTCTCAGAGTGGTTTAAAAAAATTATATACATATAATACACAATGATAAAACAAATGGGGCAAAATGTAAACAACTGGTGAACAAGTGTTCCTTTTATGATTCTTGCAACTTACTGTAAGTTTTCTATTATATCAAATAAGCACTTATCAAAAAGAAAAAAAGTCCCCATTCACAACAAAAAAGTTTGAAAACTCTGTTGTGGGTATTAGGTGAACATGTGTAGCAGTCCGTGGACTTCTAATGAAGATGCTCATGACAGTTTCTCCTTTGGTTTCTTACTCTGATGATCACAACTACTGCCATGGTGGTGCTGAACATTAAGTTATTTTATTTATTTATTTTTTTAAAGATTTATTATTTATTTATTTTATTTTTGGCTGCATTGGGTCTTAGTTGCGGCACGCGGGATCTTTCGTTGCGGCGCTCGGGCTTCTCTCTACTTGTGGCATGCGGGTTTTTCTCTCTTCTCTAGTTGTGGCGTGCAGGCTCCAGGGCACGTGGTCTTTGCAGTTGTGGTGCTCAGGTTCCAGAGCGCGTGGTCTCTGTAGTTTGCGGCACATGGGCTTTCTAGTTGAGGCACTCAAGCTTAGTTCCCCTTGGTATGTGGGATCTTAGTTCCCTGACCAGGGATCGAACTCATATCCTCCACACTGTAAGGCAGATTCTTTACCACTGGACCACCAGGGAAGTCCCGACGTTAAGTTATTTTAAATTGTTATTTTTAGTCATGTAATAATGTTTATTTCATACTGACAATGGGCCACTGCTAAAAGACAAAGTATAAGAAACCTAAATATAAAGTAAATATATAATATAAAATTGAGAAGCATAAAAATGATTCTACAAATATGCTTGAGATCCAGACCTCTGAGTTGGATTCATCAGATCAAATCTCTCATCCAGCACATAAAGATGACTCTAGACCTTCAAACGATGATGTCAAAAAAATAACAAAATTAATAAACACTGATGCTTACAGTCAACTTGCTTTTCATCATGGACAGTCTTTTTTTTTTTTGGCCATGCCGCGAGGCTTTTGGGATTTTTAGTTCCCTGCCCAGGGATCAGCAGTGAAAGCGTGGTGTCCTAACCACTGGACAGCCAGGGAATTCCCCATTGTGGATAGTCTTTACTTGCATATTTGGAATCTTCTTGAACTTCTCATTTAAAAACAAAAACAGGCACTTCCCTGGTAGCACAGTGGTTAAGAATACACCTGCCAACTCAGGGGACACAGGTTCAAGTCCTAGTCCGGGAAGACCCTACATGCTGCGGAGCAACTAAGCCCATGCGCCACAACTACTGAGTCTGCACTCTAGAGCCTGCAAGCCACAACTACTGAGCCCGCACACTTAGAGCCCGTGCTCCACAACAAGAGAAGCCACCGCAATGAGAAGCCCGGGCACTGCAACGAAGAGTAGCCCCCGCTAGCTGCAACTGGAGAAAGCCCACGCACAGCAACAAAGACCCAACGCAGCCAAAAATAAAAATAAATAAAATTAATTTATAAAAAAAAAAAAAAAGTACAAGTGTACTTGTTAAATTGGGGAAAGTAAAAACATATACTATTAAATAATAAGAAAATTAACAATCTTAAAGATCATATTTTGAATGAAAAAATATTTTAACACCAGTCTTTTTAAAAATCACCTCTTTAACATCTACCATACAAAAATAAAATCATCTAAAAAAAGAAAAAACCCTGCATTGGAAGGCGGATTCTTTACCACTGGACCACCAAGGAAGTTCCGACAACAAATGTTTAAAGTTTGAAATATACAGCTGATCAGACTATGAAGTGTCCTCCTTTTTAGGTCATTTACAGCAAACATTTTAAAAGATACTAATTTTCTCTTACAATACTATAGAAAAAGCCTGGAGTAACTGTTCCAATTCAGCTACTAAGTATATTATCTAAATCATTAACCCTCTCCATCTGTCAAATCAAAGGATGGGACTAGGTGTTATGAGGTCCCTTATATCTTTGTTTCTTATTTAAACTTCTTTTTGTTTCTATTTCTTATTTAAACTGATCTTCCATGTAGTCTAGTAACATCATTAAGTTAAATCACCTGAAAATGAAAGAGAGGTTTGGAAGCTCTCCAGAAACAAGATAGTCTAACTTTCCAGTTTACATGACTACATATAGATAGATTCCTGTTTTACTAGTTATTAAAGACTTCGTAATTTGCTGATTATTTGCTTTACATAGTTACCATTACAAAGCTTGGAAGAATTTTGTGTCAACTTTAAAAAAAAAAACAGGGAAGCAATCAAATTCACAAGTGATCTTGAAAAGAAAACAAACAATTCTCTTGTTTGAGTCATCAGCCCTCATGCTACACAAGTCAGACTGCAGCAGCTGTGTATCATCATTTAAAATCAAGAATTCAATTTAATTGTGATAGCAGATTTTTTAAAGTTGATGGATCAGAGGAACAGAAAATAAATGAAGCAGGAATTTTCATTTGCTAGAATAAACCAACATATAACCCTATATTTTAAGGCATGAGGGATGATACCCAGGTATTCTACTCAAATCAGACTACCAACCGATTTCCTTCACTAAGAACACTTCAAATAAACTCTTCACTAAATACCTAGAAAAGGATTCGTCTTTGAAGACTTATCTCAAGGGCTTTCCCTTCAGGAGAAATGATTCTCAAGCAAGCAGAGTTGAAAATGGATGCCTCGTAGTGCTGTCCATGTAGCTTGAGAGTACCTAATATGACACTAGTACTTAAGATTTTCAGTGATTTGTTGACTCGAGTTTCTATTACTATTCTCTGAGGGCAAGGGGTATGTCTTGATCAACATACTCAATGTTTATTTGTTAGATGAACTGAAATATCCTATTTGCTTCAAAAATAATTTAACAAGATTGAAGCACAGAGTATTAACTTTAAAAAGAATGTAATCCAACCCCTTTGTGAGTTCCCTGGCGGTCCAGCAGTTAGGACTCGGTGCTTTCACCACCTCGGGCCCCGGTTCAATCCCGGGAACTAAGATGCCGCTAGCCATGTGGTGCGGCCAAAAAAAAAAAAAAAAAAAAAAAAATCCAATCCCTTCATTTAATTAAAATAGGACAAAGGGAGGATAAGGTCTGAAAAGTTGGATTAAATTCCTATTAAATATGATGTAGTCAAATCAAATTATGTTCTCTTCAAGAATTTTTATGGGAAAGCTACTGTTTTTTGAAATGATAAGAACTTTTTATAATTTCAAGACTACTTTGCTAATAACTATTAAAAATTACTAGCTTAGATCTGGTTTTCCCAAACATTTTGACCATTTTTGCTACCCTTGCCCTGTCCTAAATAAGGTATCATTCATCCTAGGGGTATATACCTATTTGCAAGAAGGTGGAACATTACACTTGTCAAATTATTAGGTCTGCACCTCTTACTATCTTTCAGCAGGCTTACGTGAATAACAAAACTGAATGTCCAAATTCTTGCCAGGTTTTAAGTCAGGTATTTATTGAATCCCATTTTACAAATTTAAAAACAAACAAAGTTGGTGGCTTTGATGTGCCTAAGATCGTAATATGAACCGTAACTAACAAAGCCAGTGCTCTATCTCCTGCTGGCCCCAAGCTCTCAGAACACCTGAATTAAATAAGCTGAAAGCAACCATCTAAGTAAATGCCATCTGCAGAGATGTGCTATACTTGGGCCACCCCTTTGGAATGGGGGGAAAAAGCCAACATTTAAAAATAAGAGTTTTATTGAGGTATAGTAGTATACATACCATAAAATTCACCTGCTTTAAACATACAATTCAATGATTTTTAGTAAATTTATACAGTTGTACAACCATCACCACAATTCCATTTTAGAACATTTCAATTGTTCCCCAAAGATCCCTTCTGTCCCTTTACAGGAAATCCCATTTAACACCCACAGTCCCAGGCAACCACTATCTGCTCCTCCTATCCCTATAAATTAACCATTCCTGGACATTTCACATAAATGGAAATCATAATATTGTCTTTTGTATCTGACTGTTGTTAACTCAAGTACAATGCTTCTGAGGTTTATCCATGTATCAATATTCATTCCTTTTTACTGCTATTGATGGATGTACCACATTCTGTTTATTTACCAGCTGATGGACATTTGGATTGTTTCCAATTTTTGGTTGAGTAATGCTGCTGGGAACAAGTACAAGTTTAAAATAGTTGTTTTAAACAATTCTGCCCAGTTTTTTTTTTTTAATTATTTATTTACTTATTTGGCTGCATTGGGTCTTCATTGCTGCACGCGGGCCTTCTCTAGTTGCAGCGAGCAGGGGCTACTCTTCATTGCGGTGTGCAGGCTTCTCATTGCGGTGGCTTCTCTTGCGGAGCATGGGCTCTAGGTGCGCGGGGTTCAGTAGTTGTGGCACGCGGGCTCCAGAGCACAGGCTCAGTAGTTGTGGCGCATGGGCTTAGTTGCTCCATGGCATGTGGTATCTTCCCAGACCAGGGCTTGAACCCATGCCCCCTGCACTGGCAGGCGGATTCTTAACCACTGCGCCACCAGGAAAGTCCCTCTGCCCAGTTTTAACTGCAAAAATTTGGAGGGAAGGGATTTGCCAAGCTCCTTACTCCACCATTCAGAAGTTCTACCCTAAACAAGTTTGCCTGATTTTGATGTCATGTTTAGAAAGACTTAAAAAAAATACATCTATATATTCATGTATTCAAATTTAAGGTTGAAAAGCCTAAAATATGAGTTTTATTAAGATAAGTATACCTATTGTGGAAGCCTGTCTATTATTACCTAGAGGAAATTAAAGTCCAAAGACCACACAAGTATTTAAAGAGATCTAAACTCCCAGTTCTCAAGGTAAAAGCAAGCATACAGGTAAAGATTAAAACTCACAATGGTAAGAAAAAAAAAACAAAAAAGAAACAAAAAAACACACCTCATGACGGGGGTGGGGGTGGGGGTGGGGGTGGGATTCCCTGGCGGTCCAGTGGTTAGGGCTCTGCACGTCCACTGCAGGGGGCATGGGTTCGATCCCTGGTTGGGGAACTAAGATCCCGCGTGCAGTGCAGCAGGGCCAAAAAAATAATAATAATTTAAAAATTTTTTTTTTTTTTTTTTTTTTTTTTTGCAGGGCAGAAGTTGAGACACAGATGTAGAGAATGGACATATAAAAATTTTTTAAAAACTCACAATAAGTCTAGCACTTATACAACAAGCAGAATGATCCAGAGATGCTACATTCCTTATAAATTTCCCACTTTATATATTGGGATTATTTCTGCTTTTTACCCTTCAGGAAAGTGTTTCTGGTTTTATATCAGAAGTTAGTGGGAGGGGACTTCCCTGGTGGCGCAGTGGTTAAGAATCTGCCTGCCAATGCAGGGGACACGGGTTCAAGCCCTGGTCCAGGAAGATCCCACATGCTGTGGAGCAACTAAGCCCGTGCGCCACAACTACTGAAGCACACGCGCCTAGAGCCTGTGCTCCGCAACAAGAGAAGCCACCGCAATGAGAAGCCCGCACACCGCAATGAAGGGTAGCCCCCACTCACTGTGACTAGAGAAAGCCCACCCGCAGCAATGAAGACCAAACACAGCCAAAAATAAATAAATTAATTAATTTTTAAAAAAAGTTACTGGGAAAATATTCACTTCAAAGAAATTTTTTACAACTAGTTTTGTTGGAATTCCTTCACTCAAATGTCGGAGTGACCATACAGATTTTTACATACACCTAAATCAAATTTCTGCCAAGTAGTCTTTTTTATTTCCTGTCTTTGACAGCTTAGGAAACATGACACATAAGAAAAACTGAATCATTCAGTATTTCAAGCACACAATCAACACCTCAGTTGGAGACACAAAATATTACGGTTAATAATAGTTTCTACTTTTATAAAGTAACTATAGAATATAGAGATAAATATATAATTCATACATCCTGCTGGAAAACCCTACACATTCTTCAGTTCATGCCATTTATTCTTCCACATTTTCATATAAAATTTGACTTTTATCACATTCCCTGAAAACTCACTTAATAAGGTCTGGGATTTCATACTTTTAACAAATTCTGGCTCTGAAACGAAACTAAACAGAGAGAAAATGTAAGCCTTATTTTCCTTTACTATTACAAGTGGTAAACTTTTTTTTTAAATTAATTAATTTATTTATTTATTTATTTTTGGCTGCGTTGGGTGTTTGTTGCTGCGTGCGGGCTTTTCTCTAGTTGTGGTGAGTGGGGGCTACTCTTCCTTGCGGTGCACGGGCTTCTCATCATGTGGCTTGTCTTGTTGCAGAGCACAGGCTCTAGGCGCCTGGGCTTCAGTACTTGTGGCACTCAGGCTCAGTAGTTGTGGTTTGCGGGCTCTAGAGCGCAGGCTCAGTAGTTGTGGTGCACGGGCTTTGTTGCTCCGCGGCATGTGGAATCTTCCAGGACCAGGGCTCAAACCCATGTCCCCTACATTGGCAGGCGGATTCTTACCCACTGCGCCACCAGGGAAGCCCACAAGTGGTAAACTTTTAATTGCAAAGAAAATACACTGAAACAGGTAGTGGTGAGCTAAAGTAATTTTTCAGAGTAAACAAACAGAAACTCAAAATTCGTATCAACCAAAAATTCCTTTTCCTTTAGTTTTTAGGGTATGGCTGCTAAGGCCAGGTTTTATAACCTTCACTATTTCTCGTAATTTTTTAAGTATAAAAACCGTCAAAATAGAAATGTTTGTTCTATTATGAAACCACAGCAAATATTCAGGACAAAGGAAAGAAAGTGTGTCAGTCACTAACAGACAAGATATGTTAGCCGTCCGATTAAAGTTTTATGTACAAGTAAATACCTCTTCCCTTAGATAAAAAATTTAAGAGACAAAAAGTTCGGTCTTATTATTTCCCAATTATTATTAAGTGTCTACCACATGGTAGGCTTACACAGAAGACACAGGCCTTCGTAGGACATTTAACAAAACATCCTCCTACAGTAATGCTTTCATTATTTAAATTGGCACATGGCAGACTATGTTAACAGATTTATTTATTGACTAAGTCTAATCATATTTCCTCAGTTGGCATCAATTTGATATCTACTATTTATGTTTGCTTCAACACTCGATATTTGTTCAAAAGTCTTGCATATTTAATTTCTACCATAGGATTTTGGGTTTAAATGAAATTTAGGATTTTTAATGGTAGATTACAAAAAGATAAAGAAATAACCCTAATGAGAGCTAAAAATCATTTGGTTTGTGAGTCCCCTTTATAAGCCAAAGAATTTGCTTTTCATTGCAAGGAAATGGAACATTATGTAATTAAGTCCACAGCAATGAATTAAGATCCAAAGTGACTTAACAGTATTTTTCAAAAATTAATCACGTCATCACCTTTTCTGGCACATGGCTTTCGTATTTTAATGCTTTATAGTTTTCATTTCATTCAAAACATAACTCAAGATATCATTCTTTGTAACAAACACTGCTTCCCAAAGCTTAAATGTCTATAATTTCACAAAGATTTTGAATTACAAATATTTAAGCCGAACAAAAAAATATAGAAATTGTGGATAACTTCATGTGGAGAAAGCAAACCACAAACTGAAATCTGCATGAGAGCAGAGACCACATGTCTACTTTGCTTCCTATTCTATTCATTTACTCATTCATTCATTCAACAAATATTCACTGAACATCTACCATGTGCCTGACAATGTTCTAGGCAATGGAAACACATCAATAAACAAAAGAGACAAAAATCCCTGTCCCCTTTGGAACTTACATTCTAGGAAGAGAAAACAGACAATAAATAAAATAAGTAAAACATATAGTATGTTAGAAGGTGATAAGCTGGCAATGGGGAATGGGGAAGGGAGTGCAGTTTTAAATAGGGTTGCCTGGTTAGCCTCATTGAGAAGGGAAGTAAAGAAATGAACCATAGGATAGGTGAACAAAAAGCAGTCTAGGTAAAGGTCCTGACATAAGATGGGGATTAGAGTATTCAAAAGGAACTGCAAGGGACTTCCCTCGTGGTCCAGTGGTTTAGACTCCGTGCTCCCAATGCAGGGGGCCCAGGTTCGACCTCTGGTCAGAGAACTAGATCCCCCATGCCACAACTAAGAGCCCACATGCTGCAACTAAAGATTCCGCATGCCACAACTAAAGATCCAGCATGCCACAACAAAGATCCCACGTGCCGCAACTAAGACCCAGCGCAGCCAAATAAATAAATTAAATTAATAAATATTTTTAAAAAATAAAAATAGATTTAAATAGATTTAAAAATAAAAAAGACTGCTGGGCCTCACACCCAGTTTTTAAAAAACAAACAGAACTGCAAGAAGATCTGTGTGGCTGGAGCTGGGAAAGTAGTAGGGTATGAGTTCAGAGGTCAAGGGGGAGTAGTAAGGTAGGGGTGTAGATCACAGAAAGCTTGAAAGTCTTTTTAAAATCTCTGGTTTTATTTTGAGTAAAATGGGAGTCATTAACAGGGTTCTAAGCAGAGAATTTACAAGACCTGACTAAATTGGATCACTCTGGCTGCTATGTTCAAAACAGATGGAGGGGCAAGAATGGAAGCAGGGAAAACAACTAGCATGTAACTCCAGTAAGCCAGGTCAGAGGTGTTGGTGGTTTGGACCAGAATGGGAGGAGTGAAGTTAAGATGTTATTTAGATTCTGTATATATTCTTAAGGTAAAGTAAACATTATCTCCTAACAGAGTCAATGTTAAAAAAAAAAGTCAAGGAAAATTCCAAGGTTTTTGGGTAAAGGAAAGGCTAGGTAACAAAATGAAAAAATAGACAAGTTGGACTTCATAAAAATTTAAAATTTTGTACATCATAAGACACTATCCACAGAGTAAAAAGGCAACTCACAGCATGGGAGAATGCAAATATGTGATATGGGATTAATATCCAGAATATATATATAGAACTCCTAACACTCAACAACAACAAAACAAACCACCCAATCCAAAAAAGGGCAAAGGACTTGAACTGACGTTTCTCCAAAGAGGATATACAAAATTCTCGTGCACTACTGGTGGGAATGTAAAATGGTACTGTGGAGAACTGTAAAGGTTCCTCAAAAAATTAAAGAGAATTACCATATGATCCAGCAATTAATTCTACTTTGGGGTTATATACCCAAGAGAATTAAAAGCAGAGTCTTTTGAAGAGATATGTGTATCCCATGTTCATAGCAGCATTACTCACAATAGCTAAAAAACATGGAAGCAACCCAAGTGTCCATTGACAGATGAATGGATAAACAAAATGTGGTATACACATGCAATGGAATACTATTTAGCCTTAAAAAGGAAGAAAATTATGCAATATGCTACATGGAAGAATCTTAAGGACATTATGCTAAGAGAAATAAGCCACTCACAAAAAGACAAATATTATATGCTTCCACTTATATGAGGAACTTAGAGTAGTTAAAATCACAGAGACAGAAAGTATAATTGTGGTTGCCAGGAGTTAGGGGGCAGAGAGAATCGGGAGTTATTGTTTAAAAGGTATAGAGTTTCAGTTTACAAGATGAAAAGAGTTATGTGGATGGATGGTGGTGAAGGCAGAACAACAATATGAATGTATATAATACCACTGAACTTAAAATTGGTTAAGATGGTAAATTTTATGTTAAATGTATTTTAATACACACACACAAAAAGCCAGGAATAACTCCAAAGTTTTTGGTTAAAGGCCAGGGAAGACTGAAGGAAGACATGGTTTGAGGAGGAAGATCAGAAGTTCAGATTTAGACATTTTTTAGTTTGAGATATCTGTTAGGTATCCAGGTGAAGATGTCATGTAGGCAAGTGGACAAACCAATCAAGAGTTCTGGGAAGGGATCTGGGCTGGAGATATAAATCTGGGAGTTGTCAGCATAGTATTTAAAGCCATGAGTTCATGAAGGGAATAAGTATAGATAAAGACAGAGATTCAAGGCCTGAACACTGGGCAGTGGGTAGCCCATAAAGGGATCAGAAAGAAAAGAAAGAACCACCAAAGGAAACTGAGAAGAAACAGCCTCCCAATGAGACAGGAGGAAAACAACAGAGTGTGGTGGTACTCTAGAAACCAAATGAACAGTGTTTCAAGAAGAGTGATCAATTGGGTTAATTCCTCTAGTAAGATGAGAACTAAGAAATGACTACTGGATATCCTCACCTCCTAGGAAAGTCAGACATGTACTCATCACAATAAATATGTTTTCAAGGAATATTATATTTAATCATTATTTCAAATTCTTTTACTTCTGAAAATATACTGTTGAAAATGCATCAAACTAGATATGTACTAATGAAAGATGAACTCTGTCAAATTCATAATTCTTTTACAAAAAAAAATTTGGTTCTAAACTTTCAGATTCTCACAATTAAAACTGGAAATTATCAGTGCTTTGACACTTGGTTACCTTAATACTAGCTGTCTTTTACTTGGTAACAGTGGAAACCTCCCAGTGCTGAACAAAGAGAAAGACAGTGGTCCAGGAACCAGTACCTCATCTGAAACTCACTTCCCTTTCTGAGCCTCCATTTTTTTCATCTATAAAATGAATCTTCATATGTTCTTCCCTCTAAGAATGCCCTACTCCTCTGATCAAATTCCAAAACACCTTCAGGTTCAGCCCCTGTTACCTTCTCCTTGGAGACGTCCTAGGTTCTCTAGTCCTTTCCCAGGTTCTCTCTCTTCTCTGAACTCCAGTAATCACTTACTTTTACTATTCACAGACTATTCATTTGGTCCTATATCACATACTGCCTTAAGTGTTCTCTTACCTATTTTATGTGTTTACCTTAAGCACCCACACTGCACCAAAAAATCTTAAGTATATACTTGTTTTCCCATACATCTAATACAACAATGTATCCATAGAAATTAACAATTTAATGGGGCAAATTAAGAATTAGTAAGAAAGACTTCTTCTGTTAGTTCCTACAAAGACTGAAAGTATTGCTTTCTGTAAGACAGTCATGCTATAGATTGTTTGTTTGTTTATTTATTTATTGTTGGCCACACCTCGCGGCATGTGGGATCTTAGTTACCCGACCAGGGATCAAATCCACACCCCCTGCAGTGGAAGCGCGGAGTCTTAACCACTGGACCACCAGGGAAGTCCCATAGATAGTTTATTTTTAAAAGACGTATAGGATTAAAGACAAAACTCAAATGCATATATGTCTACAATTAGTTTTTTGCATAGGATAATTGAGAGACTAATCAGAAATTTAAAAAATAAAGTCAACGGGCAGCTTAAACTGAGGGTACAAAGAGTTCATATAACTCACAAAAATCTACAGGATATTAGGTAGCCAGGAAAAAATAAATCTAGTTCTTGACAGGTTTTAAGATCACTTCTAGCAGACATACCAATGAGTACTCGTTCTGACTGACCACTGATTTAGTTAATCAACTGATCATACTATGCTCTGTGAAGAGCAAGACAATGTACTGGGCTAGATGCTGTAAACCATATGGGCCCCTAGCCCACCTGCCTAAACTCTCCCAAGGAGCTTGTTAATATGCATGTTCCCAGGCCCATAACAAATCCAATGAATCAGAATGGGAAGGAGGAGGTCAGGAATCCAAACTTTAACAAGTTCTCAAGATGATTCTTCTGTACACTAAATTTGAGAAAATCATGGCACTGAGAGATGCAAAGATAATTAAGTTCAAGTCCCTGCCTTCAATATGACAATACAGTAGGGAATAAACATATACACAGCACCACATATAATAATCTGATATAATGTAAAAATTACCAAAAATGACAAGAAAAGTCTCTTCCCACTAAACAAAGAACAAGAAATGCTTCATGGAGAATATAGATGGGTTCTAAGTTCAGATGAGTAGGGAGAAATGCACCTATAACCGAGGGAAATGGAAAGAACAAGCGGAAAAAAAGGGGTTTCATGCAGTGAATGTATCAAAGCGGTTGGGCATAAACCTAGACTGGAACATATAGGCCATACTGTCTACCACGGTCAAGCCACTGCTTCAGCAATGGGCAGGAGCAGGAACTCATCTTCAGCCTTAGGAAGGCCTAGACCTAAGGTAACTGAGCCCTGCTTCTCTTCTTTCCTTGCTCAGCTATCAGTGAAGTCCTTTTCATGTACCCGTAGTATAATCTAAGAATGATGACAACCAGTCAGTCTCCAGCCAACGGAGATGGAGCAGGTGTTTGGATTTCCATTCACATTCCACACCAAAATCATGAGCCTAACTTTGCCCTAAACTGTTTCTAATCACTTGACCTCTCAACAACCACATGTCTCTGCCACCTTTAGTATCCTCAGTGCTGGACCTCATTCCTGACTTCAACCCATCACCTAAATCCAAAATATTTGCCACTAAAGAGATACCTAATCAGAGTTCTTTGTGGTACCATGGGGAAGGCTAGGTGTCAACCAGTGACCAGTTCCAGAACCCAGATCTCCTGGCTGCCAACAAATTACTCTTTCCAGTGTCCCACAGTGCATCTTAAACTCTAGCTCA
Organism: Balaenoptera ricei; assembly: GCF_028023285.1. NCBI lineage: Eukaryota > Metazoa > Chordata > Mammalia > Artiodactyla > Balaenopteridae > Balaenoptera > Balaenoptera ricei. The sequence goes on from NC_082653.1 coordinate 25,832,292, forward strand.
CAGCAGTGTTCAAATTGTTTTATTCACTTATTAGAGCCAAAGGCATTAAGCTAATACCTCCTACTTGCACAACTCTAGGGGTTTCTTTTTACATTATATTCTACGTGAATAGCACCCCCTAGAGCACAACTCTAGGATACAATGTGAATGGTGATCAGGAGTTACTGGTCAGCCTTATACCAGTTAGGTGTTTCAACAGGTATTCTGCATATCAAGATTTTATTTATTAACACACGAAACACTAAGGAAAGGTCTAATGGCTTAGAATGACTACTGTGGATATTTAACAAGACAAAAGTAACTGTATCATCTTCTGGTTTTGAATCCCCTTATTTTAAAATTAAAATGTTCAATAGCCCAAGAAATCTTTTTCTGATAAGCATAATCTCACCACAGAACTTCTTAATGGAACCTGCAAAGTCTTAAGCTGTTTTTCAAATAACATGTGTTATAGGGGCTGTTTCTCCATGCACATTAATCAGTTATCATTTTTAACCTGTATCTATATACACATATATGTTATCCTTGAAGAAGTACTGAACAGTCTACTTCAGCTGAAACAATGTGATTTTTAAAAATGTTTATGAAACGGCACAAAGAGAAAAATGGTTTAGTTATCCAAACTTCCATTCTGATGCATGAATGACCCTGTTTGATGAACAAAATCAAAATTAAAAAAGAAAAAAGTTATTTCTTTTAAAGCTACCTTTAATCAGATAAAAATATTTCTACCATTTCCATTATATCATATAAAATTCAATTTATTTCCCCCTGAAACTTTAACCACATACCGCCCCCCAAAAAATCAACAAACTTCATGAAGTATTTTTGTTGCACTGTTCTTAAATTAACCATATAATCAACTAATTATTTTTGCACCTATGATACATCTGTGCAAGGCATTTTGAGGAATACAAAGCTGCTCAAAAGAGTGCCAGTCCTTAAGTTTAGTAAGAAGTCAACTCAACAGGGATGTAAAAAATGGACGGAGGGACTGCCCTGGCGGTCCAGTGGTTAAGACTCCATGCTCCCAATGCAGGGGGCCTGGGTTCAATCTCTGGTCAGGGAACTAGATCCCACATGCCGCAATGAAGATCCTGCATATGACAACAAAGATCCTGTGTGCTGCAACTAAGACCTGGTGCAGCCAAATAAATAAATAAGAAAAAAAAGAAAAAAGAAAAAAAAAAGAACGGAGGGAAATGAATAACTAAATCAGACTTAACTGACCCTGAAACATGAGGAAGGATTCAGAGGACCTGAAAAGCGATGAGGGTACCCCAAGATGGGAAAACAGCATCAACAGCAGTACAGAAATAGAACAAGCAAGCAAGCAGTCATTCACTCAGTGCTCACATATTTTAGCTGTGTGCCCCAAGCACACAGCTAGGATTACTATGCTCTTTTAATCCTCAAACACACTGTGAGGACCTTGTATTAATTCTCTTCCTACAGACAATCACATAGTACATAAGGACCCTGCACAAGATTACATGGATATTAAGTGGCAATGCAGGGATTCAAACCAAATCTCTCAGTCTCAGCTCTGATGCTCACTCCCCCCATCTATTATTTTAGGTGGAAAATGGACTGGAATAAGTCAGACTGGTGAACACAGATGTCAATTATCAGCAGTATGGGAAAGATCCCAGTGTGGAGGGATAAGTAAGTTAGGACTTCGTGTAAGTGATACCTATGGCCTTGAACAGAATGAAACCAGTGTTTTCTGAGGATAAGTTTTCACAGCCACAAGCAAGATAGGTGTTGAGAGAAGAATGTCTGGTATTAGGGCAACTTGCCATTAAGTGATATTTTTTTAAAGATTTATTTATTTATTTATTTTATATTTTATTTTTGCTGCGTTAGGTCTTTGTTGCTGCACGCGGGCTTTCTCTAGTTGTGGTAAGTGGGAGCTACTCTTCATTGCGGTGCACGGTGGCTTCTCTTGCTGTGGAGCACAGGCTCTAGGCACACAGGTTTCAGTAGTTGTGGCACGCAGGCTCAGTACTTGTGGCCCGTGGGCTCTAGAGCGCAGGCTCAGTATTTGTGGCGCACGAGCTGAGTTGCTTCGCTGCATGTGGGATCTTCCTGGACCAAAGCTCGAACCCGCGTCCCCTGCATTGGCAGGCAGATTCTTAACCACTGCGCCACCAGGGAAGTCCAAGTAATTTAAAAAGAAAAAAAGATATATGATAATGGCTAGGATGAAAAAGATAACAAGAGAGAATAGGACAGACTCTGAGATGGTGACAACATAGAAAATGTTGGTAATAAGTAAAGAAGTAAAATAAGTGATACTTGGAAAGATGTAAAACTGTCTTTAGTTGCAGATGGTATAGACAATCCAATGAAATCTACAATTAAGATAAGTGAATTTATTTAGCAAAGTTGTAGGATACAAGATCAATATACAAAAATCAATTATTTCTGCATAGTAGCAATAAGCAATCAAAAGTTGAAATTAAAAAAAAATTACAATGTTCTCAAAAATTGTGAAGAGATAAATTTGACAAAGATGTATAAGACCTATACTTCAAAACTTCAAAATATTGCTAAGAAAAACTAACAAAGACCTAAATAGAGATATACTGTGTTCACAGATGGGAAGATTCAATATAGTTAAGATGTCAATTCTCCCCCACACACCCAAAAAAAATTCAATGTAGTCCCAAGCAAAGTCCCAGCTTGCTTTTTTTTGTAGAAACTGACACACTGGTTCTAAAATTTATTTGGAGGGGACTTCTCTGGTGGTCCAGTGGTTAAGACTCCACCTTCCAATGCAGGGGACGTGGGTTCAATCCCTGGTTGGGGAACTAGGATCCCACATACTGCACAGTGCAGCCAAAAACAAAAAACAAAAAACCTAAAATTTATCTGGAAATGCAAAGGACCTAGAATAGCCAAAACAACTTTGAAAAAGAAAAGTACAGTTGGAGGACTAACACTACCAGATTTTAAGTTATGGTAAATCAAATCATGCGGAAGAGGCATAAAGACAAGCATATCAACAGAATACTGAGTCCAGAAATAGACTCACACAAATATGGACAACTGATTTTTGACAAAAGTATAAGGGCAATCCACTGGAGAAAGAATAGTCTTTTAACAAACTGCTGCTGGAACAACTACATATTCATTGCAAAAAAACTGAACTTTCATGTATACCTCATACCACATGACAAATGACCTAAAAATGGATAACAGACCTAAATGTAAAAACAAAAACTACACAACTGCTAGGAGAAAGCATAAAAGGAAATCTTTGCAACCTTGGGTTAGGCCAATATTTCTTAGATATGACAACAAAAGCACAGCCCAGCCCATAAAAGAAATAAATTAATAAATTGTACTTCAAAAAAATTCTTAAGCTTCTACTCTTCAAAAAACACCACTAATAGAATAAAAAGACAAGCCACATATTGGGAAAAAATATCTGCAAACCATATAGCCGATAAAGGACTTACACCCAGAAATATAAAGAACTCTGAAAACTCAATAATAAGAAAATAAACAACTCAATTTGTTTAACTGGGTAAAAGATTTAAACAGACATTTCCCCACAGAAGAAATATGGATGGCAAATACACTTGAAAATATTTTGGAAAAATAGTTTGGCAATTTCTTATAGTTATACATCTATCATCTGATCCAGCCATGCCACTCCTATATATTTACAAAGGTAGCCTTATTTATAATAGCAAAAAACTGGAAACAACTCAAGCATCTATTAAGAGGTGAATAAACAAATGTGATATATCCATACAAGGGAATACTACAACAATAAAAAGGAATAAAATATTGATACATACAACAATATCTTAAAATAGTTATGCTGAATGAAAGAAGCCTGACAAACGAAGAAAGAAAGGAAGGGAGGGAGGGTGGGTATATACTCAGTATGATTTCATTTATATAAAATATAAATATATATGTAAAATCCTAGAAAATGCAAACTAATCTATAAGCAGATTTACTAGAAGCAGATTTGCTAGAAGCAGATTTGCTTGGAGAGGGAGGTATTAAAGGGGCACAAGAAAACTTTGGGGAGTGATTGACATGTTCACTATCTTGATTGTGGTGATGGTTTCACAGGTATATCTATGTCAAAACTCACCAAACTGTACACTTTAAATATGTATAGTTGGGGGACTTCCCTGGTGGCACAATGCTTAAGACTGTGTTCCCAATGCAGGGGGCCGGGGTTTGATCCCTGGTCAGGGAACTAGATTCCACATGCATGCCACAACTAAGAGTTCGCATGCCACAACTAAAGAGCCCACCTGCTGCAACCAAGACCCAGTGCAGGGACTTCCCTGGTGGCACAGTGGTTAAGAATCCACCTGCCAATGCAGGCGACACGGGTTTCAGCCCTGGTCGGAGAAGATCCCACATACCGCAGAGCAAATAAGCCCGGGCACCACAACTACTGAGCCTGCACTCTAAAGCCCGCGAGCCGCAACTACTGGAACCCACACGCCTAGAGACCATGCTCTGCAACAAGAGAAGCCAATGCAATGAGAAGCACGTGCACCACAACAAAGAGTAGCCCTGCTTGCCTGCCGCAACTAGAGAAGGCCCGCGTGCAGCAAGGAAGACCCAACACAGCCAAAAATAAATAAATAAAATAAATAAATTTATTTAAAAAAAAAAGACCCAGTGCAACCAAATACATAAAATTTTTTAAATGTCAAAAAATTTCAATAAGGAGGGCAGACAGCAGAAGCAAGAAGAACTACAATCCTGCAGCCTGTGGAACAAAAACCACATTCACAGAAACACAGACAAGATGAAAAGGCAGAGGGCTATGTACCAGATGAAGGAACAAGATAAAACACCAGAAAAACAACTAAATGAAGTGGAGATAGGCAACCTTCAAGAAAAAGAATTCAGAATAATGATAGTGAAGATGATCCAGGACCTCGGAAAAAAGAATGGAGGCAAAGATCAAGAAGGTGCAAGAAATGCTTAACAAATACCTAGAAGAATTAAAGAACACACAAACAGAGATGAACAATACAATAACTGAAATGAAAACTACACTAGAAGAAATCAATAGCAGAATAACTGAGGTAGAAGAACAGATAAGTGACCTGGAAGACAGAATGGTAGAATTCACTGCGGCAGAACAGACTAAAGAAAAAAGAATGAAAAGAAACGAAGACAGCCTAAGAGACCTCTGGGACAACATTAAACGCAACAACATTCACATTATAGGAGTCCCAGAAGGAAAAAAGAGAGAGAAAGGACCAGAGAAAATATTTGAAGAGATTATAGCCTAAAACTTCCCTAACATGGGAAAGGAAATAGCCACCCAAGTCCAGGAAGCACAGAGCATCCCATACAGGATAAATGCAAGGAGAAACACGCCAAGACACATAGTAATCAAACTGGCAAAAATTAAAGACAAAGAAAAATTATTGAAAGCACCAAGAGAGAAACAACAAATAACATACAAGGGAACTCCCATAAGGGTAACAGCTGTTTCTCAGCAGAAACTCTACAAGCCAGAAGGGAGTGGCATGATATACTTAAAGTGATGAAAGGGAAGAACTTACAACCATGAGTACTCTACCCGGCAAGGATCTCATTCAGATTTGATGGAGAAATCAAAAGCTTTACAGACAAGCAAAAGCTAAGAGAATTCAGCACCACCAAACCAGCTCTACAACAAATGCTAAAGGAACTTCTCTAAGTGGGAAACACAAGAGAAGAAAAGGACCTACAAAAACAAACCCAAAACAATTAAGAAAATGGTCATAGGAACATACATATGGATAATTACCTTAAACGTGAATGGATTAAATGCTCCAACCAAGAGACACAGGCTTGGAGAATGGATACAAAAACAACACCCATATATATGCTGTCTAGAAGAGACCTAGGGACACATACAGACTGAAAGTGAGGGGATGGAAAAAGATATTCCATGCAAATGTAAATCAAAAGAAAGCTGGAGTAGCTATACTCATATCAGATAAAATAGACTTTAAAATAAAGAATGTTACAAGAGACAAGGAAGGACACTACATAATGATCAAGGGATCAATCCAAGAAGAAGATATAACAATTATAAATATATATGCACCCAACATAGGAGCATCTCAATACATAAGGCAACTGCTAACAGCTATAAAAGAGGAAATCGACAGTAACACAGTAATAGTGGGGGACTTTAACACTTCACTTACCCCAACGGACAGATCATCCAAAATGAAAATAAATAAAGAACAGAAGCTTTAAATGACACAATAGACCAGATAGATTTAATTGATATTTATAGGACATTCCATCCAAAAACAGCAGATTACACTTTCTTCTCAAGTGCGCACGGAACATTCTCCAGGATAGATCACATCTTGGGTCGCAAATCAAGCCTCAGTAAATTTAAGAAAATTGAAATCATATCAAGCACCTTTTCTGACCACAACGCTGTGAAATTAGAAACGAATTACAGGGAAAAAAACGTAAAAAATACAAACACATGTAGGCTAAACAATACGTTACTAAATACCCAAGAGATCACTGAAGAAATCAAAGAGGAAATCAAAAAATACCTAGAGACAAATGACAAAGAAAACACGACAATCCAAATCTATGGGATGCAGCAAAAGCAGTTCTAAGAGGGAAGTTTATAGCTATACAAGCCTACCTCAAGAAACAAGAAAAATCTCAAATAGGGGCTTCCCTGGTGGCCCAGTGGTTGAGAATCTGTCTGCCAATGCAGGAGACATGGGTTCAAGCCCTGGTCTGGGAAGATCCCACATGCCGCGGAGCAATTAGGCCCGTGAGCCACAATTACTGAGCCTGCGCATCTGGAGCCTGTGCTCCGCAACAAGAGAGGCCATGATAGTGAGAGGCCCGTGCACTGTGATGAAGAGTAGCCCCCACTTGCCGCAACTAGAGAAGAGCCCTCACAAGAAAATGAAGACCCAACACAGCTAAAAGTAAATTAATTAATTAATTAATTTTTTTAAAAAAGATACATAGAAAAAACTTTAAAAAAAAATCTCAAATAAACAATCTAACCTTACACCTAAAGAAACTAGAGAAAGAAGAACAAACAAAACCCAAAGTTAGCAGAAGGAAAGAAATCATAAAGATCAGAGCAGAAATAAATGAAATAGAAACAAAGAAAACAATAGCAAAGATCAATAAAACGAAAAACTATTTCTTTGAGAAGATAAACAAAATTGATAAACCATTAGCCAGACGCATCACGAAAAAGAGGAAGAGGACTCAAATCAATAAAATAAGAAATGAAAAAGGAGAAGTTACAACAGACACCACAGAAATACAAAGCATCCTAAGAGACTACTACAAGCAACTCTATGCCAATAAAATGGACAACCTACAAGCAACTCTATGCCAATAAAATGGACAACCTGGAAGAAATGGACAAATTCTTAGAAAGGTATAACCTTCCAAGACTGAACCAGGAAGAAATAGAAAATATGAACAGACCAGTCACAAGTAATGAAATTGAAACTGTGATTAAAAATCTTCCAACAAAAGTCCAGGACCAGATGGCTTCACAGGTGAATTCTATCAAGCATTTAGAGAAGAGCTAACACCCATCCTTCTCAAATTCTTCCATAAAATTGCAGAGGAGGGAACACTCCCAAACTCATTCTATGAGGCCACCATCACCCTGATACCAAAACCAGACAGATACTACAAAAAAAGAAAATTACAGACCAATATCACTGATGAATATAGATGCAAAAATCCTCAACAAAAGACTAGTAAACAGAATCCAACAACACATTAAAAGGATCATACACCATGATCAAGTGGGATTTATCCCAGGGATGCAAGGATTCTTCAATATACGCAAATCAATCAATGTGATACACCACATTAACAAATTGAAGAATAAAAACCATATGATCACCTCAATAGATGCAGAAGAAGCTTTTGACAAAATTCAACACCCATTTATGATAAAAACTCTCCAGAAAGTGGGCAGAGAGGGAATCTACCTCAACATCATAAAGGCCATATATGACAAACCTACGGCAAACATCATTCTCTATGGTGAAAAACTGAAAGCATTTCCTCTAAGATCAGGAACAAGACAAGGATGTCCACTCTCACCACTATTATTCAACATAGTTTTGGAAGTCCTAGCCTCGGCAATCAGAGAAGAAAAAGAAATAAAAGGAATACAAATTGGAAAAGAGGGAGTAAAACTGTCACTGTTTGCAGATGACATGATACTGTACATAGAGAATCCTAAAAATGCCACCAGAAAACTACTAGAGCTAATCAATGAATTTGGTAAAGTTGCAGGATACAAAATCAATGCACAGAAATCTCTTGCATTCCTATACACTAATGATGAAAAAACTTGAAAGAGAAATTAAGGAAACACTCCCATTTACCACTGCAACAAAAAGAATAAAATGCCTAGGAATAAACCTACCTAGGGAGACAAAAGACCTGTATGCAGAAAACTATAAGACACTGATGAAAGAAATTAAAGATGATACAAATAGATGGAGAGATATACCATGCTCTTGGATTGGAAGAATCAATATTGTGAAAATGACTATACTACCCAAAGCAATCTACAGATTCAATGCAATCCCTATCAAATTACCAGTGGCATTTTTTACAGAACTAGAACAAATCATCTTAAAATTTGTATGGAGACACAAAAGACCCCGAATAGCCAAAGCAGTCTTGAGGGAAAAAAACGGAGCTGGAGGAATCAGACTCCCTGACTTCAGACTATACTACAAAGCTACAGTAATCAAGACAATATAGTACTGGCACAAAAACAGAAACATAGATCAATGGAACAAGATAGAAAGCCCAGAGATAAACCCACACACCTATGGTCAACTATCTATGACAAAGGAGGCAAGGCTATACAATGGAGAAAAGACAGTCTCTTCAATAAGTGGTGCTGGGAAAACTGGACAGCTACATGTAAAAGAATGAAATTAGAACACTCCCTAACACCATACACAAAAATAAACTCAAAATGGATTAGAGACCTAAATGTAAGACTGGACACTATAAAACTCTTAGAGGAAAACATAGGAAGAACACTCTTTGACATAAATCACAGCAAGATCTTTTTTGATCCACCTCCTAGAGTAATGGAAATAAAAACAAAAATAAACAAATGGGACCTAATGACACTTCAAAGTTTTTGAACAGCAAAGGAAACCATAAACAAGACGAAAAGACAACCCTTAGAATGGGAGAAAATATTTGCAAATGAATCAACGGACAAAGGATTAATCTCCAAAATATATAAACAGCTCATGCAGCTCAATATTAAAAAAACAAACAACCCAATCCAAAAATGGGCAGAAGACCTAAATAGACATTTCTCCAAGGAAGACATACAGATGGCCAAGAAGCACATGAAAAGCTGCTCAACATCACTGATTATTAGAGAAATGCAAATCAAAACTCCAATGAGGTATCACCTCACACCAGTTAGAATGGGCATCATCAGAAAATCAAACAACAAATCAAACTACAAACAACAAATGCTGGAGAGGGTGTGGAGAAAAGGGAACCCTCTTGCACTGTTGGTGGGAATGTAAATTGATACAGCCACTATGGAGAACAGTATGGAGGTTCCTTAAAAAACTAAAAATAGAACTATCATATGACCCAGCAATCCCACTACTGGGCATATACCCTGAGAAAACCATAATTCAAAAAGACGCATGCACCCCAATGTTCACTGCAGCACTATACAATAGCCAGGTCATGGAAGCAACCTAAATGCACATCAACAGACAAATGGATAAAGAAGTTGTGGTACATATATACAATGGAATATTACTCAGCCATAAAAAGGAACGAAATTGGGTCATTTGTTGAGACGTGGATGGATCTAGAGACTGTCATACAGAGTGAAGTCAGAAAGAGAAAAACAAATTTCGTATATTAACGCATGTATGTGGAACCTAGGAAAAGGTACAGATGAACCAGTTTGCAGGGCAGAAGTTGAGACACAGATGTAGAGAACAAACATATGGACACCAAGGGGGGAAAGCCGCGGGGTGGGGTGGGGATGGTGGTGTGATGAATTGGGCAATTGGGATTGACATGTATACACTGATGTGTGTAAAATTGATGACTAATAAGAACATGCTGTATAAAAAAATAAATAAAATAAAATTTAAAAATTAAAAAAAAAACTAATACTAAACTTTCTTTGGGTTATTTGTATGGAAATATGTTAATATAAATGTTTCAGACATTACATGAAATTCCTAAAATTCTTATATGTTCTGGTATAATGTTATAAGTCATAATTCTATTTATTACTTTAAAATGTATATCTCAGAAATAACTAAATTTCCTTGTCAATTGCATTATTATGAACTTTCATCAGATCTTTAACCGTGGTCATTTTTAAGTCTTTTGTCATTTACAGACAGTTCTGGGTGTACTCTGATGCTTTTGCAAAAATGTTCCTATAAAAGGGTTTCATCTGCAAGGAATTCATGGAAAAGACTCTGACAAGCACAGGTTTCTGGTAACTGACTATACTGCTGCACTGAATGAATAAGCATTTTCCGAACTCTAATGGAAAACTGATGAACTCATAAAAGTGCTAACAAAAGATCAAGATGAAAAAAAAATTAATTACATGGGACTGAGTGAACTGATGAGGATGATTATAATTTTTGTGACTTTCTGTTTGAATAAAAAAAAAGGAGTAAAAAAATTGCAATAAAACTTTAAAAATAATAATAAAAAAATAAAAATAAATGTTATAGTTGATTGTGTGTCCATTATACCTTAATTGCTTAAAAAGTAAAAGAACAAAACAAGGTATATGTAAGGAAAAAAGTGATAAAAGTTTAAGAAGAAAGAGTCAGGCAGAAGCACTGTTTGTTCAGGAGTGAGTGAGTAGATCCCTGATGATTCCAAGCAGTTAGAAAAAGTTGGATATGAGAAGACAGTGAAACAAGCCAAACATCATCTGTAGGCAGTGAGAAACATGGATCTGAAACACAAAGAGGAATCATTCCTTGAGAAACAACAGAAGACAAAGCACAAGGCAGAATAAGGTGCTGGGTTACCTCAATACCTCATTAATCTATAACACACTATTTATGGTGCATTCCCCTTGGCCTGTCAGCTTTTCAAAATGCAAAAGTCAGACTGCTCTCCTGGCTTATTTCACTGATAAATACAACTGAAACAAGAGACCCAGACAAAGCCCACATCCTCTCATAGGTCCTGTCCAGACAATCAAACTTGGCTCAGCTTGCTTTGAATGGTATTTCTCAAAAGAATCTAACACACCTTGTATAATTCATCTTAATAAGCATTCAAGGAGACACACAGTTTAGCCAAAAATATCTGAAATTGACTTATATTTCTAAACTGCTTAAAGCAAGGAGGAAAAGCTCACCTAAAATATATCTTGTGTTAGAAATGTAACAAAAATGTCATGTTCTAAGTAGCCCAGTGAAAAGAACTAACAGACTGCTTACATTGCTATCTGGATCAGGGATCCAGTCCACACCCCCATGCCCCACCCTTCTGTAGTAAATTCAAATGCCACCTTCTCAATAAAACCCTCCTAAGTCCTCTCCACTGCACTCCCTTGATAGAATTAATTATACTTTTCTGCCCTCATAACTATACTTGAACAACTGCACTTAGTTTCTTAAGCTATTAGAGGTTAAGTACTTTCCTACTCAGCAGTGTTCTATACATAGCAGGTGCTAAAACAGGGGAAACAGGAGTCTGATGGCATAAGGCCAAAGGTGACAAGACCTAAAGAGGCCTGGAGACCAAACCCAAGGCTCACCAGAGTTCTTTCTGGTTTCCCTTAATTAAGTGTGGTAATTGCAGCTTACTGGGGCTGTGGGGATAGATAAATGGAAGTTTATTACATTATTCTGTCTACTTTGTGTATGTTCAAAATTCTGCACAATAAATTGTTAAAAATAATAATAAAGGGTAGGTGAAGATACGATCAAACCCCCTTTTTGCTCTGACTTTTCTACCTTTGAACTTTTCTTTCCTTTTCCCTTTAAACTTGATCTTTGCCAGCTTCCCCCCTCTGTTGTCAACAGGTCCACTGGGTCATTAGCCATTTAACAAATGGTGGTTTGGAGGATAAAAGACAGACACTTTGCACAGGCAGTGGAATTCCAAATGCTAGACTCTTGGCTCCACGATGTCTGATTCAGAAGAACTGCTGGGAGCTATTAGTTTAGCTTGCCCACCCAGGCATATGAAGGCTCCTAGAGTTCCTTTTACACCACTCCCATATGCCTCTCATTTATGCCTACACAGTTTTGTGATTGTGTGCTTTCACTTAGCACAGGAACAGAACAGACCCAGTGTGACCACAGAAATTATTAGAAAGGTCCAAAGATGAGGAATCCAGAATGAAACAGTTTAAATGTGGAACTGCAACAGACTGAAATTTTTTCCTAGTGGGGCAATAATCCAACAAAAATGCATTTTCAAAATCCCCAGACACAAGATCAGGAGGTTATACAATAAAAGTATGTGCAGTATGTGAGATACATTTTGGCCTAAATTAGAGCATTTGTCATTTTGTACGCATATCTTGTGCTTTCCCACCTCTGAGCTTTTGCTAACATTCTCCCCTATACTAGGAACTATGGCCTAGGTCATATGTGACTCTCTATTTTCATTAAAAAAAAATGTTTTTTAATATGACTGCTTTCTTCTTTCTTGATACAAAGATACTGGGAGTAATCTTATGCCTAGTTTTTTTCTTTTACTTTTTCTTAACTCACAAAGAGAACAAAGTAAACAGGAGAGATGGGAAGATGTCCTACGGTAATAAAACTAGAGTTGAAAGAGGAATAGAAGGTTACTAAAAAGAACATGAATGTGAGAGAAATGTCATAATGTGAAAATAACTAGGCCGAGGGCAGTGCAAACTCCCAGTGGGATAAAGAAAAGATTAAAACACTTCCTCCCACCAGCCAACTGGTGGCACCATGAGCCCAAGTATGGATATACCTTGGTATTATTGGATGGAACAGACTGATTAAGTTAGTTCCTGGGCAAATTCCCCAAGAGTGGACATGTTAAGGAAGACTGAACATAGTTATACACACAACCCTGGCAAAAAGGTATAAGAGCAGCTTAAGAAGCCACTTATAAGTCATAAGGTCCTAATTCTACACACAAGAATTGGGGGCAGAAATATAACTTACACTTGAGTCAAAGGTTGATAATAAAGTCCTCATCTGGGAGCCTTTGATTCAAAGCAGAGGGAAAAGCGGCCAACTGAACAAATCAAGCCAATCAAAAAAGTCTGGATTCCACTCATAATCTGCTCTTTGAAAGCTATCCTTCAAGGCCTGATTCAGATGACATTTTCCACATTCAACCTCTACTGATCATCTCTTTTATTCCATTCATATGTCCTCATCTTAACCTGTCTCAATTACTTAAGTGCACAGGCCGTACACCTCTCAAAAGGTATCAAGCTTCTTAAGATATGAAAACCTTGTCTTCCGAAGAACTCCTAGCTCTCTGCCTTTCATGAAAAATATAAATATATTTTGTTTGGTTTTTAAAATCTGGATAAATCACAATATCCCAAACTCAGAGGAATAAAATTGAAATGACCAGAAAACACACACTAATACAACATGTACAAATTACATGAGGTATAATAATTGTATCTAGAAGATAAAAGAGAACAATTTTATTAGTAAGGCTCCTGGATTTAGCAAACTTTACCAAATATACATACAAGCTAGCTCAACATGATCCCACAAGTCTTGTAATATAGCTGAGGACTTGAACAAAAAAGCAGCTTACTGTCAATTGATCCTATAAAATTAGGAAACACTGGAATGATCACACACTCAGATAATGACAAGTGTGGAGATCTGCTTTATTCAAGCGTGGAGATGTGCATCATTCAAATGCACACCTGCACTCACTTGAGTATGTAGCTTTGTGGCCCAACTCTTATCCTAAATATTGCAATGCAAGCTAGATGAGTAAGATGGGAGAACTTTCTAAGCCTTCCAACCACAAAGAAGCAGACTGAGCTAAATTCCTCTCAAAACTGTAGTCAGAGAACAGTCCTCCTTCACATGGAAATATAGCTTTAAGATGTATACTTCCTTTAGTACACTCAATTTGAAATTTTTATTTGACCTTATAGAAAAAAGGCAGGAGTATCCACAATAATCTATCAATATCCTGTAAGAAGCTAATTTATAACTCTGAATTTGGTTTCTTGACAATTTAAAACTTTTAGTTTTGCCATAAAATAAATTTATTCATCAAATAGATGTTTTGGTTTCATTAAAAGCTATCTTTGGGAGTTCCGTGGTGGCCTAGTGGTTAGGATTCGGCACTGTCACTGCCATGGCCTGGGTTCAATCCCTGGTCAGGGAACTGAGATCCCGCAAGCTGTGTGGCATAGCCAAAATACATATATATATATATATATATAAAGCTATCCTTGGGGCAAAGACTAGAAATTCTCCAAAGGAGATATATGAATGGACAATAAACACGAGGGACTTCCCTCGTGGCGCAGTAGTTAAGACTCCGTGCTCCCAATGCAGGGAGCCCAGGTTCGATCCCTGGTCAGGGAACTAGATCCCACATGCATGCCGCAACTAAGAGGTCGCATGCCGCAACTAAGAGGTCGCATGCCGCAACTAAGAGGTCGCATGCCACAACTAAGAGGTTGCATGCCACAACTAAGGAGCCAGCAAGCCGCAACTAAGAAGCCCTCGAGCTGCAACTAGCCTGCCTGCTGCAACTAAGGAGACCAGCTGCCGCAACTAAGACCCAGTGCAACCAAATAAATAGTTTAAAAAATAAGTAAATAAATAAACACATGAAAGGATGTTCAACATTATTAGCCATTAGGGAAATACAAATCAAACCACAATGTGACACCACTTCCAACCCACCAGATGGCTATAATAAAAAAAAAAAAGATAGATAATAACAAGTATTGAGGAGGATGTGGAGAAACTGGAATCCAAATATACTGCTAATGGGAATGTAAGATAGTCAGCCACTCTTCCAAAGTGATCTGGCAGTTCCTCAAAAAGTTAAACATAATTACCATATAACCCAGCAATTTCACTCCTAGGTATATACCCAAGAGAACAGAAAATGTATGTCCATATAAAAACTTATACACAATGTTTATAGCAGCATTATTCTTAATAGCCAGAAAGTTGAAACAAGCCAAATATCCACCAACTGATAAATATTTAAGTAAAAATGTGGCATACCAGATACTTATTATTCTCAGCAGTTGTGTTCCATAAAGCTGCTGCAATCACTGAATGAGCAAATATTAAACCATTGCTCCTAGGGGAAATAAATACAGGGTTAGGTTCCTTCAAGCCTCTGGTCACAACATTTCCATCAATGGATCAATATATAGCCTTGCTTTATGTGTTTCAGTTTAAAGATATCTTATTCAATATATACTGTTGACTCATTAACACTGAACTCACTGCCAAGAGCAATATGATTCATGCCTGAACAAAGCTTATTTTACATACATATATTCTCCTTAAGGCACATCACAGTCTTATCTTAGCGCTTCAGCGCTACACTTGGGGGCCATTTTAAACAGTAAAATCACCAACAAAAAGCAGAAAGCAGAAAAATACAAAAATGTGGCACTATACAGACCACGAAAAGAACCTGTTTGCAGTATGAGAGCTGAAGCAAGAAGGCAGAGAGTTACCGTGTACAACTTCAGATGGGAATGTGAGTGCTGGGCAACTCAAAATTTTCACTACTCTGCTCATGTCCACAAAAGACCACCTCGTATTGTTTTGGGGATACATAAATTTTAGCAAGTAGGCAGTTTCACACATACAGAAATCTGTGAATAATGAGGACTGACTCTGTACCATACAGTGAATATTATTCAGTCAAAAAGGAATGAAGCACTGATATATACTACAACAT
Source organism: Balaenoptera ricei (assembly GCF_028023285.1). NCBI lineage: Eukaryota > Metazoa > Chordata > Mammalia > Artiodactyla > Balaenopteridae > Balaenoptera > Balaenoptera ricei. The sequence continues at coordinate 25,848,222 of NC_082653.1, forward strand.
GGATAAACCTCAAAAATATTATGCTAAGTGAAAGAAGTCAGTCACAAAAGGCTTATTACAAAGTCACAAAATATTGTATTTTTCCCAATTTTAAATATTGACAAGTAATCCAGAAAAGAGTTATAATGAAAGCCAAACAAAGAGTGTTTCTAACACTTTATATGCAATGTCCAGACAGACAAATCCAGTGACAGAAAATAGATTAGGGGATGGGAAAGGGGAAAATGCAGAGTGATTGTTAATGGGTATGGGGTTTCTTCTGGGGATGATGAAAATGCCCTGGTATACAGTGGCACTGGTTGCACAACCCTGTATGTATACTAAAATTCATTAAATTGTACACTTTAAAAGAGTATAGTATGTGAATTATATCTCTGAATTATATCTATTATAAACCTGTTTACAGAAAAAACATTTTCTACATTAGTTTCTGACTTATGCACAGCAATCATACTTATGACTTTCTTTTCAAATTAATACAAAAAAAAAATTGTGCCTTATCATACTATTACCTGGGTGTAACTTAACCAGTTCACTTCTAGCAAAGCAAGCATAAAGTCAGCCCTCCTCTAAGCGCGCAATTCTCTCCTATTAAGACAGAGCCTTATTTTTTTAAGTGTGTAATGGAACATTTGGATAAGAAAAAAAAAAAAAAAAACTTAAAATGAATTTGCAACAAAATTTTTTAATTTGAAAATGAGAACATTTGCAAATTTGTAGCATGCCCATCTAAACAAGTTCCAGAAGAAACAACAACAACAAAGGGAGAGAAATGTTATCAATCACTCAAAAACCCAGTCTGAAAACCCTTTAGATTCCAAAGCCGTACCCATGTAGATGGTTACGTAATCAACAGAGTGAGGAACCCACCTCTCTGTTCAAATCCTGATTCTGAATTCCAGCAAGCCTTCAAGGATCCAAAAGTCACAATATTATGAAAAAGGGAACAAAAGAAGGAACTTTTAAAAAGTCATCTAGGGTCTTCCCTGGTGGCGCAGTGGTTGAGAATCTGCCTGCCAATGCAGGGGACACGGGTTCGAGCCCTGGTCTGGGAGGATCCCACATGCCGCGAAGCAGCTAGGCCCGTGAGCCACAATTGCTGAGCCTGCGCGTCTGGAGCCCGTGCTCCGCAACAAGAGAGGCCGCGATAGTGAGAGGCCCGCGCACCGTGATGAAGAGTGGCCCCCACTTGCCGCAACTGGAGAAAGCCCTCGCACAGAAACGAAGACCCAACACAGCCAAAAATAAATTAATAAATAAAAATAAAATTAAAAAAAAAAAAAAGTCATCTAAAGGTCACCTAGCCTACCTAGGTTCCACATCCTTCTTTCCTACCCAACCAAGAATTCAGCCCGCATAACTCATGGCAGGACAGTTTTGATTTTCTTAATAAAAGATCTTACTTGAGGTTTATTAGGAAACATTCCACTTTCCATTAAATGCCAACTATATGCCAGGCACAGAATTACACATAATTCTCTGAATCAAAAAAATTAAATATACCTGTACAGGGGCTTCCCTGGTGGCGCAGTGGTTGAGAATCCACCTGCCAATGCAGGAGACTCGGGTTCAAGCCCTGGTCGGGAAGATCCCACGTACCGCGGAGCAACTAAGCCCGTACGCCACAAACACTGAGCCTGAGCTCTAGAGCCCGTGTGCCACAACTACTGAAGTCCACGCACCTAGAGCCCCTGCTCCGCAATAAGAGAAGCCACTGCAATGAGAAGCCCATGCACTGCAACGAAGAGTAGCCCCAGCTCGCCACAACTAGAGAAAGCCTACACGCAGCAACAAAGACCCAACGCAGCCAAATAAATAAATAAATAAATAAATGAATGAATGAATGAATCCGCCTGCCAATGCGGGGGACACGGGTTTCAGCCCTGGTCCGAGAAGATCCCACATGCCACAGAGCAACACATGCCATGGAGCAACTAAGCCTGAGCGCCACAACTGCTGAGCCTGCACTCTAGAGCCCGCGAGCCACAACTGCTGAAGCCCGCATGCCACAACTACTGAAGCCCGCGTGCCACAACTACTGAGGCCCGCGCGCCTAGAGGCTGTGTTCTGCAATAAGAGAAGCCACCGCAGTGAGAAGCCCACACACCGCAACGAAGAGTAGCCCCTGCTCGCTGCAACTAGAAAAGGCCCATGCGCAGTAGTGAAGACCCAATGCAGCCAAAAATAAATAAATAAATAAATTTATAAAAATAAATAAAATAAAGTCTATGGTTTAACCTAGTACATCTCAAACATTAATGTACATATGAATCAGTTGGGAAATCTTATTAAAATGCAAATTCAGTAGGTCCGTGACATAGCCTGAGATTCTGCATTTTTAACAAGCTCCTGAGTGACAATGATCCTGCTAGTCCCAGAATAGACAAAGTGTATTTAACTTTTCTCATGGCTAAGGTAAATTTGATGTTGCCTGTCCGCTCCTGTCTAGTTCTAAAGTGGGGAGGTATACAAATAGCCAACTTCTGCAAAACAATCCTTAAAGGCTTATCAATCCACTATGTATTCTCTTCATCAGGCACAGCTTCGTGAACCTTTCAACTGGAGTTTCTTTTGCTTAATCATATTTGAGGATCTTCTTTGAACCCTCTCAAATGCTGTTCACATATATCTCTTAAACTGAGGTACATAAATATTAAGTTGAACCTTAAGTAGGATAGAGCAAACTCCTAGCTCCCTTCGTGCAGCCCAGTGGTATAATGATTGTTTCTGAAACAACCCTGTAGTACAGGTTCATTTTTAGTTTGCAGTCCCAGATGAGCTGAAATTATGTACATAACTGGTTGCTCCCTATATTCAATTCGCTCATTCACTTCGCTATTTCTTTGTGAAATACCACTGGATTGGGCTTCCCTGGTGGTGCAGTGGTTAAGAATCCGCCTGCCAACGCAGGGGACATAGGTTCGAGCCCTGGTCTGGGAAGATCCCACATGCTGCGGAGCAACTAAGCCCACGTGCCACAACTACTGAGCCCATGGGCTCCAATTACTGAAGCCCACGTGCTCCAATTACTGAAGCCCATGCGCCTAGAGCCTGTGCTCCACAACAAGAGAAGCCACCGCAATGAGAAGCCGGTGCACCTCAACAAAGAGTAACCCCGCTCTCCACAACCAGAGAAAGCCCATGTGCAGCAATGAAGACCCAATGCAGCCAAATAAATAAATAAATAAATGTATTTTTAAAAACCTTAAATTATCTTTCTCAGTGCCAACCCAAAAAATATACAAGCAGTCAAATGTACACTTTTTTTGTTTACTTTTGCTGTTCCTGTTGTACTGACCAAAGGCAACACCTGTGCACAGGTAAAACCTGTGCTTAAATGTACGTGACTGGAGAGAGCCAGAGCTGAGGAAAAGCAATCAGTTAGCTCTTCTCCTAAGTCTCACCAGCTGTGTTTCCCTGATGACACAGAATCTGTCCACCTGCTCCCACAGATGGCACAGCCTCAGTTAAAGTAAAACACCGGGTTCTAAACATCTATTATTCCATGCAGCTGGTTAAAACAATCCTAGCTGCCGATCAGGCAAGCCCAGGTCAGCATTTTCATCTAATTGCCCAAATTAAGACTGTCATTCAACTATAGGATGTTAAAATATGCCTTTCATCTCCAAAACACAAATACAACAATGTTAAAGAAGTTACAATAATAATGCCAAAGAACTGTTAAAAAGTGTGACAAACCTAGATTACAAATTTGGTTATCAATAACCACTTCCCAAACTACTTAATTTAGAACATTTAGGGACTTCCCTGGTGGCACAATGGTTAAGAATCTGCCTGTTGGGCTTCCCTGGTGGTGCAGTGGTTAAGAATCCACCTGCCAATGCAGGGGACATGGGTTCGAGCCCTGGTCTGGGAAGATCCCACATGCCACGGAGCAACTAAGCCTGTGAGCCACAACTACTGAGCCCTCGTGCCACAACTACAGAAGCCCACAAGCCTAGAGCCCATGCTCTGCGACAAGAGAAGCCACCGCAATGAGAAGCCCGCGCACCACATCGAAGAGTAGCCCCCCCTTGCTGCAACTAGAGAAAGCCCACACACAGCAACAAAGACCCAATGCAACCAAAAATAAATAAATAAATTTTTAAAAAAAAGAATCTGCCTGCCAATGCAGGGGACATGGGTTCAAGCCCTGGGCCGGGAAGATCCCACTTGCCACAGAGCAATTAAGCCCATGCGCCACAACTACTGAGCTTGAGCTCTAGAGCCCACGCGCTACCACTACTGAGTCCCTGAGCCACAACTACTGAAGCCCGTGCGCCTAGAGCCCGTGCTCCACAACAAGAGAAGCCACCGCAATGACAAGCCCACACACTGCAACAAATAGTAGCCCCCGGTCACCGCAACTAGAGAAAGCCTGCGTGCAGCAGCAAAGACCCAACGCAGCCAAAAATTAATTAATTAATTTATTTATTTATAATTTTTAAGAAAGAACATTTATAGGAAGATAATCCTAGTAAAATGAGCTCATCATCTCCCAGCAGTCAGTGCTTCATATTAAGAATGGTAGTGTCAATAACAGTAAATGTACTGAATGACGGATAATGCCAAATAAACAGCATGTGAAAAATGAGAATTTCTTCCTAGTTTTATGCTTAAGAAACTTTACAATTTAGAGATTTTTTTTTATTTTCCCCACGGGACCTTAAATTAACTCAACCTCTACTTAAATCCTCAAAGGAATTTTCTCCCCATTAAGGAAGATTCATCAATATTGGTAAACTAAAAACACTGATTATTTCCTGAACAAATAAATAAACACTCATGAGGTGATAAATGATTTTATGTCACAGTCCTGAGTTTGTTTGAATGTTGCAAGTTATACTTTTTAGAATATTTTGATAACTTATGGACAAAATGGTATGAAATAGTGAAAATTAGGGATGTCCCAGGAATATAGAGAACTACAGATATGAGAGCTTGGTTACGCAAAGACAACATAGCATTACCTGGTATATAAAATAAAAGGCAGTCAAAGTAAAGATGTATTCCTTGAGCAAAAAGTAAAGTCAAACATCAGTCCCTCCTCCTCCCTACCTTAGTTAATAACTAATCTCTCTCCTAGTACTTTCTCAGACATTATCATTTATCACTTTTACCACAAAGTGTCCTATATCAAAATAATTTTTCCTCCCTGTAATGCTTTCTCCATTTAGATTTAGACGATCTTTGTCAGGTTTAGACACTCGGAAGCACTGTTTCTGAAAGTAGTCTTTAGACCACCAAAAGAGAATTACTTAGGAGGCTTGGTGAAAACGCAGATTCCTGACCCGACCCCAAACTCCAGCATTTAAGTTTCTGGGAGGTGAAGTCCCAGAAGCTGCATTTAACAAGCTTCCCAGATGCTCTGGATGCACACCGAAGTGTACACGGCATAGTTATTTTTCCCTTCTTAATCGTTATTTTAATAAGCCTATGTTTACCAGTTATTTGGTATTAATTCACCTTCATTACTCTGGAATTCTGAGATACATACAAATTCATTTCCTGTTTGGTTTGTCCTGTCTCCAAGAAGAGCCTACTTCATTATCTCCCCAATATGTCTACCTAGTCTACTGACTGGCCCAGAGAAGGTCTTATGCAAATATTAACAAAATGGGAATTTAGTGAGTACATCATTAAAAGTCAGATATTAAAAGCAAAATGCTGCAGCAATATGGATGGACCTAGAGATTATCACACCAAGTGAAGTAAGTCAGACAGAGAAAGACAAATATCATATGATACCACTTTTATGCAGAATCTAAAATATGATACAAATGAGCTTATTTACAAAACAGAAACAGACTCACAGACACAGAAAACAAACTTATGGTTACCAAAGGGGAAAGGGGGTGGGAGTGGGATAAATTAGGAGTTTGGGATAAGCAGATACAAACTACTATACATAAAATAGATTAAAAAACAAGGTCCTACTGTTAGCACAGGGAACTATATTCAATATCTTGTAACAAACTATAATGGAAGAGAATATGAAAAAGAATATATATATAACTGAATCGCTTTACTGTACACAAGAAACTAACACAACATTGTAAATCACCTATGCTTCAATTTTTTTTAAAAAACCAATAAATAAATAAATAAAAGCAAAATGCATAATCTGTCGTATGTAATAGTTTACACTGGTGGAAATAATCACCAAAATACCTTATGGCATTAATGAGCTGAAAACTGGCAAGACTTCTATGACTTAGGCCTGGAGTTTGATCCACCTGAAGCTTTTCTTCTCTATGTCATCAATAGCAGAAAGGACCTATTTTCACTTCCAGCACAGTTCTGTCTAGCTACAGGTTCATTAATTCCTTTTTCTACCATCAGACACATGGAGAGACATTATCTCCTACAACTATAGGTAATAGGTGCATCTGCAAGAGCCAACTGCTCCAAAATGGACGACCATGCACTTTCTGAGAACGGGAAAAGGATTTGAATGATTCCTGGCAACCTCATGAAGCAGTTGATCATATATCTGCCTTTTTTAAAGAGCATTTGGAAAGTTCTCTGAAATGAAAGGTGTGATCCCTTTAAAGGCATCTCACTACTAACACTGAACAAATCAATACTGAATGTTGCAGTCGTTCATAAAACCTGTTCCAAGGTACTTAAAATAACAGAAGAGATAAATGTCTTTGCTCATCTTTAAAGCAAAGATCTGACAGAATGGTTTTGAGGACTTCTCATCTGACTGGAAATTACAAAGCCTCTGCAAAATATTATGATTCCATTTATAAAAAACATTATACATTTGCGTATTACAGATGTCCATAAAGGTATTCCAAGAAGTATGGAAATACACACAAACTTTCAGTGATGAGGTGAAATGGAATTTTTACTTTTTACTGTAGTTTGCTATAAATTTTTTATGAGAATGTCTTATATTACTTTTGTAAAATATCTTTCAAAAATTATAGTGTTGAAGCAGAATACTATATAATAAATTATCATAGATTCAGCATAGCAGAGAAATGGAACATGGTAGCTAACAGAGTTAGTCTGTATGGTTCTGTGGTGTTAGGACTTGGGTTCAGGTCTTGTTTCTACTATCTAACCAGAGAGACATGCCCTGAGTGTCAATTCATTATCCATGCAGCCTCTGTTTCCTCAGCTGTAAAATGGGAGATGGCAATAGTACAATTCATAGCCTATTGTGAGCACTGAATAAAATAATCTACGTGAAATCCCCATGTAAAACATTATTTTTCAAATTAGGTACATATTACAAATATGCTATAAATATAATGTGAAACACTGTGCTTAAAGCTTTCTTTCTTCAGATAATTCACAATGTACTTAATAGTCATATAGAGCTTCTAAGGTCACTATGGTAATGATCATTTTACACAAGAATAACAGACAATAGAAACTATGGTAGACCAGATTAAATCTATACAAAGTCTACTAAATTTCAGTCACAGATCTTTCAAAGAAGTACCCAAGAACCTTTTCAATAAATTCCTAATATTTTGGGACTTCCCTGGTGGCGCAGTGGTTAAGAATCCGCCTACCAATGCAGAGGACATGGGTTTGAGCCCTGGTCCGGGAAGATCCCACATGCCGGAGAGCAACTAAGCCCGTGCGCCACAACTACTGAGCCTGCACTCTAGAGCCCGCAAGCCACAACTACTGAGCCTGCGCGCTAGAGCCCGCGAGCCACAACTACTGAGCCTGCGCGCTAGAGCCCGCGAGCCACAACTACTGAAGCCCGCTTGTCTAGAGCCGGTGCTCCGCAACAAGAGAAGCCACCGCAATGAGAAGCCCGCACACAGCAATGAAGAGCAGCCCCCGCTCGCCGCAACTTGAGAAAACCCGCGAGCAGCAGCGAAGACCCAGCATAGCCAATAAATAAATAAATACATGAATTTAAAAAAAATTTTTTTTAAACTTCCTAATATTTTACTTCCTTGTCAAATAGGTCTCACAAAAACAGAAGGCTGCATAACCTAAATTCCAAATAATGAGCTTTACAAGTATTCATATGATAAAGAGAATTTATATGTTCCCTCTACATCACTCCAAAGGCCATGTTAGGTCCAACCTCTATTTTCACTCACCAAGTTATTTATTTTTTACTTTTTTGGCCATGCCATGCGACTTGCAGGATCTTAGTTCCCCAACCAGGGATTGAACCTGGGCCCTGGCAGTGAAAGCTCAGAGTCCTAACCACTGGACCGCCAGGGAATTCACCCACTATGTTATTTATTTATTTATTTATTTTAATTTATTTGGCTGCATAGGGTCTTAGTTGCGGCATGCGGGCTTCTCTCTAGTTGTGGCGTGCAGGCTCCACAGCACGCAGGCTCAGTAGTTGCAGCACGCAGGCTTAGTTGTCCCACAGCATGTGGGCTCTTAGTTCCCCAACCAGGGATCGAACCTGCGTCCCCTGCATTGGAAGGCGGATTCTTAACCATTGGACCACCAGGGATGTCCCACCCACCATGTTATTTATATATCCTACTGTCTACTCAACATTTCTAGTTGGATATTTAATAGATATCTCATATACAAAATGTCCCATATCAAATTCCTGGTTCTCCATCCCAGCCCAAACCTACCTGGTGACTTCTACCCTCTCCCCAGTCTTTCTCAAATCAGTAAATTAGCAATTTAAGTCAATAATCTTGGAGTCATCCTTGACACACAACCTTCCCCCTGCCAACAGCCAATCCACTGGGGCAAATCCTATCCACTGCACCTTCAAAACATCCTGAATCCAACTATTTCTCCTTACCTCCACCATTAATATTTGATCCAAACCACCAACCTCCCTCTTTGGCCCACACCAATAATTTCTTTTTTTTTGTCTTACTTTTATTTATAATAGTTTCTGAATTCACATTCCTGCTTCCACCCTTGCCCCACCAGTGTTTTCTCCAAGAGCAGAGTGACCTCTTTAAAAAGTAAAGGAGATAGGGACTTCCCCCCAATGCAGGGGGCCCAGGTTCAATCCCTGGTCAGGGAACTAGATCCCACATGCATGCCGCAATAAAGATCCCACGTGCCACAACTAAGACCTGGCGCAGCCAAATAAAAAAACAAAACAAAAGGTAAAGGAGATAATGTCACTCCCTCTGCTCAAAACCCTCTAATGGTCTCCCACGTCATTTAGAAAATCCAAAATCCTTTCCTTGACTCTTAAAATCCCACATGCTCTGTCCCTGTTTACCTTCTGAGATTCTACCATTATTGCCCTTACTCACAATGTCTTCAGTTTTCCTAGCCTCCTTGCTGTTTTATGAATACATCAAGCATGCTCCCACCTCAGGGCTCTGACACTTGCTATTCCCTTTGCCTGGACTGTTCCTCTCCCAGATATCCACATGGCTAGCGTATTTTCTCCAGGTCTTTGCTCAAATGTCACTTGATCAGAGAAGTCTTTCTTAACTACTGTGTCTAACAGCACTCCCTACCACCCTCCTCTCTCTGTCCAACATACCTGCTTAACACTTTATCATCACTTGAATACATTAAACATGTGTGTATAAAATATATTTTTCATCACATTAAATTTCAAACTCTATGAGAGGAGACTTCCTTTTGTTCACTACTGTATCCCTGATACCTATACAAAGTAGAGGGACTCAGCAAAATGTTAAGACTGGTGAGGATGTAAAACAAATGAAATTCACACAGATTGCTGATACAAGTATAAATGGTACAACGTCTCTAGAAAACCTTTTGGCAGTATACACACTCAGTGACCTTCCAATTCCACTCGTAGGTATATACCCAACAAAAAGTCATACACATGTATACCCAAAGACATAGAAGAATGTTCTTTGGAGCATTATTCCTAACAGCCAAAAACTGGAAACAATCAAAATGTCCATCAACAACAGAATGGATAAATTGCAGTATATATATATATATATATATTTTTTTTTTTATGAATTTATTTATTTATGGCCGTGCTGGATCTTCGTTTCTATGCGAGGGCTTTCTCTAGCTGCGGGGAGCAGGGGCCACTCTTCATTGTGGTGCGCGGGCCTCTCACTATCACGGCCTCTCTTGTTGCGGAGCACAGGCTCCAGACGCGCAGGCTAAGTAGTTGTGGCTCACGGGCCTAGTTGCTCCGCGGCATGTGGGATCTTCCCAGACCAGGGCTCGAACCGGTATCCCCTGCATTGGCAGGCAGATTCTCAACCACTGCGCCACCAGGGAAGCCACGATTCCATTTATTTTAAACATCCTTCTATTAATAGCCATAAGCAAAATTTATTTTCATTTAGAATATAATTCAACCCACCTGCCACAACTAGAGAAAAACCTGTGTGCCGCAACTAAGACCCGATACAGCCAAATAAATAAATAAATATTTCTTTAAAAAACAAAATACAATTCAAGATTAGGTGATTAGTTAAAGCCACATCTTCAGTCACCTATAAACTGGAATCCAAGTGTTGAGAAAATCAACCGAAAGATCCTTTCTCACTATGTAATACTATCTAACTAGACAAAGGACCTATTTATTTATTTATTTATTTATTTATTTATTTATTTATTTCCTTATTTATTTCATTTTATTTTTGGCTGCGTTGGGTCTTCGTTGCTGCACGCAGGCTTTCTCTAGTTGCGGCGAGTGGGGGCTACTCTTCGTTGCGGTGCGTGGGCTTCTCATTGCGGTGGCTTCTCTTGTTGAGGAGCACAGGCTCTAGGCGCGCAGGCTTCAGTAGTTGTGGCACGCAGGCTCGGTAGTTGTGGCGCACAGGCTTAGGTGCTCCGCGGCGTGTGGAATCTTCCTGGACCAGGGCTCGAACCCGTGCCCCCTGCTTTGGCAGATAGATTATTAACCACCGTGCCACCAGGGAAGCCCATAAAGGATCTATTTAAATGCAAAAAATTTACTCATTTGTTACCGACAGACCTTTCCCCAAAGGTTTCTTTTTTCAATGTCACCATTCAGGGTAAATTTAATAAAACCTTTAGCCCTGTTTCCTCCCTTAATCTGTAGGATCAAAATCAGTCTGTCATGTTCTCGTATTTAATTGGCATGGATTGTCTGCCTGTTTTCCCTGTAATCGAGAAGAGGGTTCACATGTAAACAGGACTGATCTGGCAAATGCATAAACATACAAAGAGATCCTTTCCTTAAAATAAATTTGTGATCCACACAAGGTCAAACCCTTGCACAATAAATTAACTCTTCAGCAGCCTCAAGCTAAAAAACTGGAGTCAAACCAATTAAGCCCTAATGGGATCCCAATTTCCTATTTCTGATAGCAGAAGTTTAAATAGACCCCTCTAAGTTTATAAACCTTTATCAACCACCCAGATAATCCTGTCACACTTAGTTCCAAATCTGCATATATGAAGATGCGCTACAATCAAAAATCTTTGATTACTGCACATTACAGCTTTCACTGCCACAACCAACACGTGCTTTAAAAAATTGGGGAATTTCAATTGCTTCAAAATGCAAATGATAGCCTTAATTAGAAAAGATGACTGATAAATAAATTTGACCCAACTGTTGTCTCCAAACTTTGCATGTCCTAATAATCTGCATAGTTACCTTATTCACCTATAGCCACCAAAAGGAACAAACAAGCAATTGTTAAAGATTGTCAGATACCATGTATGGTGGAATCTGGTCTGAGGATTTTATCAGGGTTCCCTCAGAATTTACTGCCTTTTAATTCATGGACCCACAGACTGTGGAATGAGAAGGAACTCAGAGATCCTTTATCTTTTGGCTTTCCTATATTTAGAGCATTCCTTTGCCTCAACAAAAATCTGCATACCCACCACGTGTACATAAAGTGCTCAAAATAAGTACAAGAACATAGGGGCAGCAAGAGCAGAGTACCTAATCATGGTCTATGTTTTTGTGCTGATAAAAAGCAGTTTCACAAAAAGAAGGAAGTTGACTTTCTATTAACACAGGCACAAAGCTTATAAGACACCGAGGCAAAATATAATAAAAAATAACTGAAAATAAGATAAAGCCAGAGTTCATTAGGAAAATCTTATCAGCAAATTGACAATATGAGTTAGTAATGCTCACTGCCAAAAGATATACAGGTCAGCAGTCTTTTTTTTTTTTTTTTGGCTGCACCACACAGCTTCCGGGATTTTAGTTCCCTAAGCAGGGATCGAACCCCAGCCCAAGGCACTGAAAGCGCACAGTCCTAACCACTGGACTGCCAGGGAATTCCCACAGTAGTCTTTATGAGATAGCAAAGTTACATCTCAACTCTTCCTTCATAGTAGATGGTAGATAGAGGGATGGAGTCCTACAAGTATCACTGGATATAAGGTAAGGACAGAAACTAGTTCAAACAGTGGCTCTTAATGGGGTGGACGTGGTAAAGAATCACCTGAGAGGCCATTTCAAAAAACATACCAGACATCCTCCCCCTGAATATATCATAATATGGCTATCACACTGATATTCTAATAACTCCCCAAGGTATTTCTGATAGCACATCACCAATCCACCCATTTCGAGGAAAACCAGTTTTCCAGTTGTCTAGAACCAGAGGCTTAAAACAATGGGAAGCTCACCTGGAGATTATATAGAGTTGGGGAGCTGTTTAATGAAACAATCAGCTAAATTATACATTTTATTTCCTAGTCTTCAAAACTTGGAATTAAAAAAAAATTGAGAAATGTTTAGCAGTATCTACAGAATTCCTGAAATTTTGACTACTTACTTAACTTGATTGATTCTTTCTGAGTTAAGCCACTCACTAAAACACTCGAAAGTCCTAGTGAGTGGGTTAGACCTCAGTATTTCATGCTAGTATTGGGCATTCCATCAGCAGTACTACATGTAATACAAATGTCTACACAAGGCAGTTCTCCCAGCCAGGCCTTTTATAGCTGATAATACAGTAAGCTTATAGTACTAGGCAAAATGTCACCATCTCCAGAGTCAATATGATAGGTGACTCCTCAATGTGTCTAACCTGGGGACAAATTCTTTAGCCTAACATTCAAAGTTTCCCACAGCTCTGCCTGAACCTGCCTTTACTCATGCTTGCCCTGCACCTTCCAGCCTGGAGGCCTTTGCTTATTCCAAGAGTCAGTAACTAAGGCCATTTCCCATCCCACCCCCGTACAAACCCTGCCCATTGCCTGTTTCAGTAAGGGCTATGGGCTAACAGTTTTTATATTTTTAAAGGGTTGAAAAAAAAAGGGGAGGAAGAGGATATGTGACAGAATCCATTACGTGTTCCATAAAGCCTAAAATATCTACTATTAGGCTCTTTATAGAAAGTTTGCCTACTCCTGGCTTATTCCAGTATCAGGACCTGGAATGATTTCCTTTATCCCATTTCTCCATATCTACCAATCCAAGATGGACCCATCCATCAAAATGCAACTATTATTCAGTGAAGCCTCTCTTGCTACTTTCAGTGAGATATGCTCTTCCTCTTTTAAATCTATCTCCTCTTTCTCCCTTAGCACACTTGTTTCCCTTTAGTTTCCAAACCCAAAATTCAGACACATGATCTGACAAAGCTACTGCATTAACCTAATTATTTTTACTGCTTCTTGCCTTGCCCCTTCAAATCCATCTGCACAGGGCCACCAGAGTGCTCTAGTTAGAACACAATCTTAACTATGTCATTCCCTCATCCTTTCTATTGCTCTGCATTACCTACAGAATAAAATCCAAGCATAAACCTGCCCAGTCTGCTTCTCTAGTCTCATTTCCTGCCATTCTCCACCGAGCACTTATACTTTAATAACACACCTCCATTTTTAAAATTTATTATTATTATTATTTTATTTTGGCTGCATTGGGTCTTCGTTGCTGCACTCAGGCTTTCTCTAGTTGCAGCGAGCAGGGGCTACTCTTCATTGCAGTGCGCGGGCTTCTCATCGCAGTGGCTTCTGTTGTTGCGGAACGCAGGCTCTAGGGCATGCAGCCTCAGTAGTTGTGGCTCGCAGGCTCTAGAACGCAGGCTCAGTAGTTGTGGTGCACAGGCTTAGTTGCTCCACAGCATGTGGGATCTTCCCGGACCAGGGCTCGAACCCGTGTCCTGTGCATTGGCAGGCAGATTCTTAACCACTGCACCACCAGGGAAGTCCCTAATAACATACGTATTTTTAATCCCCCCCAAACCTGGCCCGGACTTAGCTTTCCCCATCTCTTACCCCTTTTTTACTTGGGTCACTCACTTTGTTGCCAGAAGTATAAAAACTGACATATCATCTATGGAGAGTAATCTGGCAACATCTATCAAAATTATACAAATTGTACCCCTTGCCCAAGCAATTCTGCTTCTAGGAATTTAGTCTACAGATTTATGAAATGACATTTTTTACAAAGCTATGCAGCATTGTTTCTAACAGCAAAAGACTGGCATGTAAATGTCCATCAGTAGTGGACCGTAGGGGAAAAAAAAGTATTATGCACCCATACAATGAAATACAATGCAGAATGAGGAAGTTCTTTTATCTATGATATTATATGGCCCACAGGTATATATCTGCAAGGATACAGTAGAAATTGGTAATGCTAGTTGCCTCCAAGGAGGGGAAGTGTGGCTGGAGCACAGAGGTGAGGCAGACAGTTCAGTAAATAACCTTTGTACCTTTTAATTGTTGAATTATGTAAATACACTGCCAGTCCAAAAATAATTTTTTTAAAAGTTGTTGGAGGGCTTCCCTGGTGGCGCAGTGGTTGAGAATCTGCCTGCCAATGCAGGGGACACAGGTTTGAGCCCTGGTCTGGGTAGATCCCACATGTCACGGAGCAACTGGGCCCGTGAGCCACAACTACTGAGCCTGCGCGTCTGGAGCCTGTGCTCCGCAACAAGAGAGCCCGCGATAGTGAGAGGCCCGCGCACCGCGATGAAGAGTGGTCCCTGCTCGCCACAACTAGAGAAAGCCCTCGCACAGAAACGAAGACCCAACACAGCCATAAATAAATAAATAAATTTATTTATTAAAAAAAAAAAGTTGTTGGAAAGGAAAAACAGACTTGGTTCAAGACAGGCATCATCTTCTTTAAGAAGCCTTTTTTTGAAACACATCCATACATACATGCACATGCATTAGGTCAGATGCCTATCCTTGGTGGTTCTTATCATGCTATTATTACTGCTTACCATTCGGTACTGAAACATCAATCTGCTCCTCCCTCCACCATTGAACTACATTTAAATTTCTCCAGTGCCTTAGAATTCTCTTTATATTCCCCAGAATCCAGTACTAAGGGCTCAATAAATATTTGTGAAAGTAAATGAGTATTTGAAATCAAAAGTATCTTAGAAAATCAATGACTTTTAGTTACTGTAATGATAATTCATTAATAGTCCACCTTCTAGTATAATTAGCTGTTCATCTTCTTTCCAGTAGAATACAAATATTAGGTCCCTCAAAAAAATGATTCATTGAACTCAATTACCAAAGTAAAGAGAACAAAGAGACCAAAGTGGAAATGGCAAGTAAACTAAAACCATACACCAAAAAAAGGAACATTCACGTAAAAATAATCAGGAATTGATTTCAGGATTTCAAATTACTATTTAAAAACTATGGTTTTAATGGAAACTCTCCTTATTTACCAAATCACTCCTCAGAATCCAAAATTAGCATGTACTATTTAGAGACCTATAGAAAGCTCACAGCAAGCCAAGTGTTGATGTCCACAGCTACAGCTATGTGCTCAGTGGCTCTGAGGCATGTTTGGCATCCCATCTCCTTCCCAAGAAATTCACTGCCTCCATCAATTGAACCAGAATCTTTGCTTCACTATTTCCCAGTACAACTCTCCCCAACAGCATCAATTATAAGGGGAAAAGATGGACAATCATTGTCCAAACTTAATTAAAATCCAGTTGTCAAAGCTTTCATTACAAGAGCAATCAACAAAGTGTTAGGACAAAGAAGGAGAGACAAGCTGGAAGATCTCTGAGGACAGGGACTGAATCTTAACCACCTTGGCAGCCCCACAGCAGTTAGCACCATCCCTGCATCTAACAGCAGCACAATACAGTTGTTAAATGAACAGCTTCACTTAGACTAGGAAGGGGATTTTTACTTTATCTGTATTGTTTAAGTTTCTAAAATATATTCATGCATTACAAAATCACTCATGTAATAACAAATAGTGTCCAGAACATGCTTTTACAGTCCCTCAATTGATTCTTGTCTTGTCAGGTGATTACCTGTCAGGTAGACAGAGACGGTATGGCTATCCCCATTTCACAGATGATAAGACACTCAAAATCCAAATATGAATTGTCCAAAGCTGCACTGCTTGTGAGTTGAAGGTAGAAGGAAGAACTGGGAAGCACCCACGTCTTCTAACTACTACACTTCTAACTAAAAAGAAACAGAATGTCCCCTCACAGCTCCAACTCCCAAAAACCCACACCCTGGCATTCTAGCTGTGTGACAGTGAGCAAACCACCTGGCTTCTGAACCTTATATGAAATAAGACGATGAGAATACTACCACCTACCTCACTTGATTGCTGTAAAAATTAGATAATGTGTGAAAATTGTTCTGATATATGTGTTGGTTGATATTATTTCTGTTAATGATATATAAATAAGAAATGACCAGGACTTCCCTGGTGGTGCAGTGGTTAAGAATCTGCCTGCCAATGCAGGGGACACAGGTTAGAGCCCTGGTCCAGGAAGATCCCACATGCCGTGGAGCAACTAAGCCCACAACTAAGCACCACAACTACTGAGCCCGTGCGCCTAGAGCCCATGCTCCGCAACAAGAGAAGCTACTGCAATGAGAAACCCACACACCGCAACTAAGAGTAGCCCCTGCTCGCGCCAACTAGAGAAAGCCCACCCGCAGCAACGAAGACCAAACGCAACCAAAAATTAATTAATTAATTTTTTTAAAAAATGAACATGCTGACTCCAACAGAAGACAAACAGTGTGAGACTCTACATTATAAAACAGAGAATATGCCTTTCATAAGTAGCAACTAGACAACCAAAATTGATTTCACCCAGATACACTGTTTCCTTAACACCTAATTCTAAAACAAAACAAAATGAAACACCCAACAAGCAAATGGAACTCTCATACATTACTGGTTAGAAATGCAAAATGGTACGGTGCAGCCACTCTGAAAAACACTCTGAGGGTTTCTTAAAAACTTAAACATGAAATTACCATAGAACCCAGCAATCCCACTCCTGTTTACCCAAGAGAAATAAAGACATATGTCTACAAGAGACCTGTGCATAAATTTAGAGCTTCATTCAAAATCATCAAAACAGGAAAGGAAACAACCCAAATGTCCACTAACCGGTAGACAGATTTTTTTTTTTTTTTATATTTTATTTTTGGCTGTGTTGGGTCTTCGTTTCTGTGCGAGGGCTTTCTCTAGTTGTGGCAAGCGGGGGCCACTCTTCATCGCAGTGCGCGGGCCTCTCCTTATCGCGGCCTCTCTTGTTGCGGAGCACAGGCTCCAGACGCGCAGGCTCAGTGATTGTGGCTCACGGGTGTAGTTGCTCCGCGGCATGTGGGATCTTCCCAGACCAGGGCTCGAACCCGTGTCCCCTGCATTGGCAGGCAGATTCTCAACCACTGCGCCACCAGGGAAGCCCGACAGATTTTTTTAAAATCATGGTAAAGAGCTTCCCTGGTGGTGCAGTGGTTAGGAATCCACCTGCCAATGCAGGGGACATGGGTGTGAGCCCTGGTCCAGGAAGATCCCGTATGCCGTGGAGCAACTAAACCCATGCGTCACAACTACTGAGCCTGCGCTCTAGAGCCCATGTGCCACAACTACTGAAGCCCGCGTGCCTAGAGCCCGTGCTCCGCAACAAGAGAAGCTACTGCAATGAGAAGCCCGCGCACCGCAACGAAGACCCAACGCAGCTAAAATAAAATAAATTAAATTAATTAATTTTTTTTTAAAAATCATGGTACATCCACAAGGTGAAATGTTACTCAGCAATAAAAGGTTACTACAGATACAACATGGACAATTCTCAAAACAATTAGTGTAAGTGAAAGATATCAGATACAAAGGCTATATATTGTATGGTGTCATTTATATGACATGGAAAAGGGAAAAAAGGAGCAAGAGCGAGAGAGAGAGAAAGAGAGAGAAACCACTAGAGGGACAAAAACCAGTATACTAGTTACCAGGGGCTGCTAAATGAGGGGAAAGGAGCACGAGGGATCTTTTGGGGATGATGGACATAATCTATATCTTGATTGGTGTGGTGATTACAACTGCATACATTTGTCAAAACTCATAGAACTGTTCCCTTAAAAAGAGTAAATTTTACTGTATGTAACTTATAGCTCAAAAACTTGACTAAAAGAGAAAGAAAAAAGAAACTACTCCATTTACACATCTGGAGAAAAAAAGGAATACTTAATTATCACAATATTTATACTCAATTTGGGTCAGTATTTGCTTAAGAAATTTTAGCTAAACCACCTAACAACTGCTAGGTTAAACCTCTCTGTGGAGGTTTTACAGGGATGCCATGTTTTCAGAGAAACCATTCTTTTTTTTTCAGTCAGTATTGGGAGAAGCTCGTTGGTAACATCAAAAGACGGGGTACTTCTCTTTTCTAAGGAATCAGTATTATTTTGACAGTGCTCACTCTGGTAGTCACCATTATTTGACTTTCATTCATCATCCCCTACTTCATTCCTCCTGTTCTCCCCGTTCCAAAACCCCAAACAGGGAAACCTATAGTTCTCACCTACAAATATATCTGAGAAATGAGCACACTCAGAGTTTGAAAGGCAAACCACTCAGTAGCAAATCACTCTGCCTTTTGTACATGAAAGAAAAAAAAAAGGAAAATTTTCACTATGTGCCAAAACCAGCAAGTCAACAGCTGCAAATTACTACAACCATATAAAATTTAAAAACTATTCACCCAGGGTAAGGAAGACACTCCATGGCTGAGAGTCAATCAAATGCGCTTCCAAAAGGTGAACAGAAATGCTGAGATTTATTGGGAATTCCCTGGCAGTCCAGTGGTTAGGACTCAGCGCTTTCACTGCCCTGGCCCAGGTTCAATCCCTTGTCAGGGAACTGAAGTACCGCAAGGCACCGCATGGCCTAAAAAAAAAGTATACATCAAATTTCTGTAGGTTGAATTACATCTTAAATCATTGAGGAGCTACCCCAAAGTAACTTCTGTACACAATATATTGACCATATACCCTCAGACTAAAAACAAACAAACAAACCTGTAATCAAAGAGGTTTACAAACTGAACTTCATGGTAACATGGGTTAGCAATCTTGGACCTATCTTCTGTATATTCTAGGTTTGAGCAAATAAGTAAAATATATTGTGGATTACGTGAGTCAGGCTTACAATCCCTAGGTAAGAGAAGGGACTTAAAAATATGGAAAGGATAAAGGCTAAACGAAGTTTGTGGTATTGGAGGTATTAGTCTGAACACACAGTTCTGAAACCAAGTACCCTTATCAAGATTATGATTAATCTATCCAAAATTTATTCCCTTTCTTGTCCCCTCTGACCTCAATCCTGTGCTAACTGAACACTAATCAACCATAGTCAGATGAGTAAAACTGCTATTGTTGATAACAGCATTAACGAACTAAAACTGCTGTTATAAACATCATCATTAACATACAGGGCTTCCCTGGTGGCGCAGTGGTTGAGAATCTGCCTGCCAATGCAGGGGACATGGGTTCGAGCCCTGGTCTGGGAAGATCCCACATGCCGCGGAGCAACTAGGCCCGTGAGCCACAACTACTGAGCCTGCGCGTCTGGAGCCTGTGCTCCACAACAAGAGAGGCCGCGATAGTGAGAGGCCCACGCACCGCAATGAAGAGTGGCCCCCGCTTGCCACAACTAGAGAAAGCCCTCGCACAGAAACGAAGACCCAACACAGCCAAAAATAAATAAATAAATAAAATGCAGGAATATTTAAAAAAAAAAAAAAAAAAACATACAAACTCAGGTTGTTCCTCCAGCACAAGTTGAGCTAACAGACCCCCGAGCCACAGATCACTTTGGCTGGAGAATCGTAAACCAGAGACATCCTGACTCCCAAAACTACAATTAAGAAATGTCACAGAAATGTCACAAAACGAACATTAGTCCCAGCCTCTTTGTTCTTCCCCTTTAAAAGAAAAAACCCTAACTCAAAGACCAGGTGGGTTTGGATCCGACTCCCTTGCTTGGCGCCCTGCAATAAGTCCTTACTTTGCTGCAAACTACCACTGTCAGAGTTTGGCTTTCTGCACCATGGGCACAGAAGCCCTTTGCTCAGTTTCAGTTTTTATTACATGTAGATAAAAATAGAAATTTAGATATATGCGTGTGTATATATGTATGTGTACATATATACATAGATTTTTTAGCTCTGCCCATTAAAAGGATCTGGAAGCAATGACATCCCATAGCAATGAGCACACACAACAACCACATCTTGATTTCTAAATAATTTTCTCCACTGACAGGAATTAGGAGAGAAACACCTTGGAGAAATGGCTGATTCCAATGCTCAGGTAGGAAGATAAGCCTGGAATATCTTTTTTGCGCCAAAAAGTAAGGAAGTGGTCCAAGAATGTTGGGAACTTGTCAAAAGCTAGCTTGAAGGGGTTCCCACTGCCAAATCTGGGACAATGTGAAAAACACAATAAATAATGATGGTAACAGATTATAACCTGCTACATAAAATAAGAATCCATATTAATATTGAGTTGGCAAAAAGGTTCATTCGGTTTTTTCCCTAAGATGGGTCTAGTAGCACTTAGTTGTCTTTAACTTCATTCCAAACAATTTATTAGATTGTATGTGACAGCTGTCATATCAGTATATATTTAAAATAACTTATCAAAGTTGGTGAATTTTTGTGTAGCCATTTTAATATTGAAGATGGGAAAAAAAAGCAACATTTTTGGCATATTATGCTTTATTATTTCAAGAAAGGTAAAAATGCAACCAAAAGGCAAAAAAAGATTTGTGCAATGTATGGCGAAGGTGCTGCGACTGATTGAACGCGTCAAAAGTGGTTTGCAAAGTTTTGTGCTGGAGATTTCTCGCTGGAGGATGCTCCATGGTCGGGTAGGCCAGATGAAGTTGATAGCGATCAAATCGAGACATTAAGAACAATCAATGTTATATGACGCGAGAGACAGCTGACATACCCAAATATCCATATCAAGCACTGAAAATCATTTCCACCAGCTTGGTTATGTTCATTACTTTGATGTGTGGGTTCCAGATAAGTTAAATGAAAAAAACCTTGACCTTATTTCTGCATGCGATTCTCTACTGAAACGTAATGAAAACGTTCCGTTTTTAAAACAAAATTGTGACAGGCAATGAAAAGTGGATACAATACAATAATGTGGAACGGAAGAGACCGTGGGGCAAGCAAAATGAACCACCACCAACCACACCAAAGGCCAGCCTTCATCCAAAGAAGATGATGTTGTGTATATGGTGGGACGGAAGGGAGTTCTCCATTATGAGCTCCTTCCCAAAAACCAAATGATTAATTCCAACAAGTACCGCTCCCAATTAGACCAACTGAAAGCATAACTCAACGACAAGCATCCAGAATGAGTCAACAGAAAACACATAATCTTCCATCGAGATAATGCAAGACTGCATGTTTCTCTGATGACCAGGCAAAAACTGTTACAGCTTGGCTGGGAAGTCCTGATTCATCTGCCGTATTCACCAGACATTGCACCTTCGGATTTCCATTTCTTTTGATTTTTACAAAATTCTCTTAATGGAAAAATTTCAATTCCCTGGAAAACTGTAAAAGGCACCTGGACAGTTCTTTGCTCCAAAAGATAAAAAGTTTTGGGAATATGGAATTATAAAGTTGCCTGAAAAATGGCAGAAGGTAGTGGAACATGTTGTTCAATAAAGTTCTTCGTGAAAATGAAAAATGTATCTTTTATTTTTACTTAAAAACCGAAGGCAATTTTTGGCCAACCCAATACATACAAATAAGGGTTAGAAAATGCTCTGCAGTAGAATATTAACTAAAAAGCGAAGAATGACTGATAGAAAACCACAGCACAACTATCAGAGTAATTAACTGACTCAGGCAAACATCATCAATAGATGCTACAACCAATGGATAAAAGTTTGATGAAGGGACTTCCCTGGCGGCACAGTGGTTAAGAATCTGCCTGCCAATGCAAGGGACACAGGTTCGAGCCCTGGTCCGGGAAGATCCCACATGCTGCGGAGCAACTAACCTCGTGTGCCACAACTACTGAGCCTGCACTCTAGAGTCCACCAGCCACACCTACTGAAGCCTGCGCACCTAGAGCCCATGCTCCGCCACAAGAGAAGCCACCACAATGAGAAGCCCGCGCACCGCAACAAAGAGTAGCCCCCACTCACTGCAACTAGACAGAGCCCGCGTGCAGCAACAAAGAACCAACACAGCCAAAAATAAAAATAAATTAATTAATTAAAAAATTTTTTAAAAAGAACATTATTGGGGGACTTCCCTGGTGGTGCAGTGGTTAAGAGGCTAAGAATCCGCCTGCCAATGCAGGGGACACAGGTTCGAGCCCTGGTCCAGGAAGATCCCACATGCTGCAGAGCAACTAAGCTCGCGAGCCACAACTCCTGAGCCTGCATGCCACAACTACTGAAGCCTGCGCGCCTAGAGCCCGTGCTCCACAACAAGAGAAGCCACCGCAGTGAGAAGCCCACACACTGCAACAAAGAGTAGACCCCACTCGCCACAACGAAGACCCAACACAGCCAAAAATAAAATATAAATACATAAATAAATAAATTTTTAAAGAAGAACATTATTGGAACAAATGGCAAAATTTGAATAAAGTCAGTATATTAGATAATATTGTATCAAATCTGTATTTCCTGATTTTGGTAAGTATATTGCTGTGGTTACATAAGAGAATGTCCTAGTTTATTGGAAATATACATTACCTTATTTATGGTAAAGAAGTATCACATTTGTAACTTACTCTAAAATACAGTTCCAAAAAATACTATGCATATATAAAAAGAATATAGAAAATATAGTAAAATGCTGACATTTGGGGAATCAAAGTGAATGGCATACAGGAATTTTTTTTTTTTTTTTTTTTAAAAGCACTTTTCTTTTTTATAGCTACTTTATTTATTTATTTATTTATTTATTTTTGGCTGTGTTGGGTCTTCGGTTCATGCGAGGGCTTTCTCTAGTTGAGGCAAGTGGGGGCCACTCTTCACCGCGGTGCGGGGACCGCTCTTCATCGCGGTGCGCGGGCCTTTCACTATCGCGGCCCCTCCCGTCGCGGGGCACAGGCTCCAGACGCGCAGGCTCAGTAGTTGTGGCTCACGGGCCCAGCTGCTCCGTGGCATGTGGGATCTTCCCAGACCAGGGCTCGAACCCGTGTCCCCTGCATTAGCAGGCAGATTCTCAACCACTGCGCCACCAGGGAAGCCCCATACAGGAATTTTAATAACATTCTTGCAACTTTTTCCTAAGTTTGAAATTATGTCAAAATACAAAGTTTGAAAAAAAAAGAAAAAGGAGTAAAAAAAAAAAAAAAGTGGTTTTTTAAATAATGTGATCACCATCCTTGAATATGTTTGTGTTTTTCTAACACAGTATGGTGTAATATATATTTAAGAAGAGATGAGAGTATAGTTTAAACCACAGAGGCAGACCAACCCATCCAGGGAAAATTGAGGAGCTTATGAAAACTATAGCTCCTGAGCTCCTAGCAGCTCCAGGCAGCTATTGGATGAATGCCAGGGGAGCTAAGATCATCATCACCTCACCCCCTACCTCTCCTTCACCACTCAGAACTTGCCTCTCCTAAGCCACCTCTACCTTTAATCTCGGCCATAAAGAGGACTTGCTTTCTGCCTGCCTCCTCCCTGTGAAGTTGACTCCACTTCTCAAGAGGGAAACAAAATGAATCATACTTTCTCAATATTAAGGACAAAAAAATCCTGCCACATTTTTGGTGGATAAAAATGTCACTAGTGGACTTCCCTGGTGGCGCAGTGGTTAAGAATCCGCCTGCCAATGCAGGGGACACGGGTTCGATCCCTGGTCCGGGAAGATCCCACATGCTGCGGAGCAACTAAGCCCATGCGCCACAACTACTGAACTTGCACTCTGGAGCCTGTGAGCCACAACTACTGAGCCCGTGTGCTGCAGCTACTGAAGCTCACATGCCTAGAGTCCATGCTCCGCAATAGGAGAAGCCACTGCAATGAGAAGCCCGCACACTGCAACCAAGAGTAGTCCCCGCTCGCTGCAACTAGAGAAAGCCTGCGCACAGCAACAAAGACCCAAGGCAGCCAAAACAAAAAAAACACACTAGTATTTTAGCTTTTATGGGGGGTTGGGGAAGGGGAGAGGATGGATAGTGGTAAGCAGACAGTAAACTAGCTAAAAACTATATGTGAATTAGAGGAAATGGTGATTTTGATTAGTGGAGCTCTAGGGATATAAGGTAAAAATGAATAAATCTGTGCTATTTCAATGTCTGTTCTCATGTGGCTTTGAAAAATTAAAAGCAGGCAGGACCTCTGCATGAAGATGGCTAAGTTAACAAAGGAATAAGGGAAACATCTGTAAGAGAGGAAAAGGTCAAAGTAGTGTGTCAAGGGAGCTGTGCTATGCCTGGTATTAACATTTCACTTGAGTTGCTCCAGAGGTCAGATTACATATTTGTTGCCATCAGCTAATTTAATTGAAAGGTCTAGCCAACTCCAAAGCTATCAATTCAGACAGAAGGATACCTAGCTCTGAGTTAACTCTGAATTTTACTTTGATTTCTGCATTTAATTACAGCAATACAAAATAGAGGGGTAGAATCATATTTTAAAGAGCCACATTCCAAAGTAAAGGTTCACTGCATAGTCCATATACCATATTTGATGATCCGTATTTGACAGCTCCTCACAGGGCCACGTAAAATTAGCATGGACATTTCTTGGGCTTTTGATGTTCATTGCCATCATCTGCTTCACTGCTAAAATCAGGAAACATATGGAATGAATTGGTAAAATATGCTGAGAGTTTCTGCTGCCTTTTTGTTTTTTGTTTTTAATTCATCACTAAGGCCAATTCAGGATACCTCTAAACAAGACCAAGATCTAATTCAGCAATCTTTAAATCATATCCATCCACAGAACATTTTAGATGTTAGGGAAAGAAAGTTGTTGAAGAAAAATGATGGGAAATCAAGTATCTTCAGGGAGCACTGGTATCCTCAGGAACACATGTCTAAAAACCTCTAGCTGACCTAGTAAAAACAAGGAGCCACGTGATAGAAGGTAAAAACTAGTGGGTTTTGGACTCAGATCTCAATGAATTCAATATCAGGACTGAACTAAGTGGGAATAGTGTTATCTGCTACTGGTTAACTGTGTTACCTAGGGGAATTTATTTAACTTCTCTGAGCCTTATTTCCTCATCTGTAAAACAGAGATACTAACTCCCTCTCAAGGATGTTCTAAGAATTACATGAGATAACATACATGAAAAGTGCCCAGCAGAAAATCTAGCAAAAACGTTTTTTTAAAGAATTAAACTGGACTTAAAGTCAGATTCAGTTGACATATCTGCTACAGACTCATTTTACAAGTTTAATTTATGATACCCCAGCTCCTATAATTTCAGATAGCCTCAAGGCCTTTGAGGGGCCAGAGAGAGAAACCAGAGACAGAAGCAAAAGCTACTTAACCAGCCATAATAAAACCCAGAGACAGGCTGTACTAGCTCATATTGCACATGGGGCCAGTCAATACAGTGCTAGTAAGGCCCTAATCTTACTCAAGCAGAAACTATAACTAGGGCAGAGATTCTCCCTCAGCCTTCAAACTTTTAGCGATTTTAAGTAAATCTTTACAATTGAGTTATCACTTTCTATAATGAGGTTCAAAACAATACTCTAAAACTAAGGACTGGGCTTCCCTGGTAGCGCAGTGGTTAAGAATCCACTTGCCGGGCTTCCCTGGTGGCGCAGTGGTTGAGAATCTGCCTGCCAATGCAGGGGACACGGGTTCGAGCCCTGGCCTGGGAAGATCCCACATGCCGCGGAGCAAATGGGCCCGTGAGCCACAATTACTGAGCCTGCGTGTCTGGAGCCTGTGCTCCGCAACAAGAGAAGCCACGATAGTGAGAGGCCCGCGCACCGCGATGAAGAGTGGCCCCCGCTTGCCACAACTAGAGAAAGCCCTCGCACAGAAACGAAGATCCAACACAGCCATAAATAAATAAATAAATAAATAAATAAATAAATAAATAAATAAATAAATAAAATTAAAATCTACTCTCTTTTAAAAAAAAAAAAAAGAATCCACCTGCCAATGCAGGGGACACAGGTTTGAGCCCTGCTCTGGGAAGATCCCACATGCCGCGGAGCAACTAAGCCCGCGTGCCGCAACTACTGAGCCTGCGCTCTAGAGCCTGTGAGCCACAACTACTGAAGCCCACGCACCTGGAGCCCGTGCTCCACAACGAAGAGTAGCCCCCGCTCGCTGCAACTAGAGAAAGCCTGCGCGCACAGCAACGAAGACCCAACGCAGCCAAAAAAAAAATTTAAATAAATAAAATAATTAATTTAAAAAAAAACTAAGGATTGAAGCTAAAACCGGCAGGTGAGAAATCTTACTTCCCCACCTCTTTCCTCCTGTTTTCCTTACCCTGGAGGAAGTATGAACTTAGTGAATTAATTCATCTTTATCCTAGTGCTACATTCAGTATACTATCATTTAAACCACCCTTCCTGAGACTTCCCTGGTGGTCCAGCGGTTTAGAATCTGCCATCCAATGCAGAGGACATGGGTTCAATCCCTGGTTAGGGAACTAATATCCCACATGCGGCGGGGCAACTAAGCCCACGCGCTGCAACTACTGAGCCCATGCACTCTTGAGCCTGCGCACCACAACTAGAGAGAAGCCCGCACACAGCAAAGAAAGATCCCACGTGCTGCAACTAAGACCTGACGCAGCCAAATAGATAAATAAAAATCCATCCTAAAAACTAATAAATGTCCCTTAAAGGAAAACGCTAATAATTAAAAACAAATAAATAAATAAACCACTCTTCCTGTCTAAAAGCTTTCAGCAGCTACCTTAATGTTAAGAACTCTGGCTCTGCAGTCACAAAAGATCTAGATTTTAATCTGGGCTTGGTCATTTATTAGCTCTATGACATCTGAGTCAATTTCCTAATCTATAAAATTTGTAAAATGAGGATATATATCTAACTAAAAGAGTGAAGGATTAAAAGGCAAAAGTGAGTATAAGCTTGGCATGGTATCTGGCCCAAAATAAACATTCAATACTAGTTATTATTATTATTATTATTAGGCAGGAGTTATCCTCATTTACAGATTAAACAAACAAACTGAGTCTCAGAGGTTGAATAACTTCCCAGTAGAACGGGGCCTCAAACTCAAAGTCTGCCTCCAAATTCTGCTTTTTCCATTATGCCAAACAACCTACCTCATGTACATCCCTGCCTTTTTAAACAGGCTACTAACTGCAATTTAACTAGTCTTGATCGTGTGGTCACAGATTATGGGTGTTTTTAATCTTATTCCATTTTTTTCATATGCAATAGTTTGGGAGGAAAATGACTGAACACATCAATGTGGCATAGCAGGTAATGACCACAGGAAAGGATGAGACCCTGTCTCTCGTTGGGGGTAGTATCCTTACCTGGGGTAGGCTCTCTCCTCTCCAAGTGCATTTGTTGCTTTAAATCTGCTGAGTTGGGCTCGGATAAGTACCCTGAGACTAGTGACAGTACCTCTAAGCCTGAGGAACAAAGTAAAGACACACTTTCCAAACCTAGAAGGAGCGATCATGCACGTAGAGAGAACCACCTTTAGAATAGCAATCTTCAATCAAGGGACACATTTAGTCAGAGACAACATCCATAGGAAGGGAGCAGGGTAATTAAATTCCATAACCTCAGGTGGGAAGGAAACTAGTTGATGTCGTCTAAGTAAGTCAGCTTCCCAGGGTGGGAAAGGACGGAGAGTGGACCTAGAGGAACAAATAGAAGGCATCTAATTCAACCTCAGAGAAGTCTTTCTGGTGCACTTTCTCATCTCTTCTTTCATTCTAATGGGTAAGTGCCAGATAAAGAGAGAGTTACTGAACGTGACAGTTCTCACCACTTTTGAATAGTGATGCTTATCTACCGTAAAATATTTGTGAGCTTTTCATTAATGAGTATGGTCATTTATCATTCCACTTGTAACTGTTCAGAATTCTTTGTAGGTTCAAGGATTTACATACCTTTCTCCACATTTATGGACTTCGCGCTTACCTTGCTAGGCAAAATAAAATCACAAAAATGCAGATACTATCATAACCCTCAAGGAGTTTATATTTAGGGGTTTACATTCTTAGATAACTTAAGAAGGCAGAATGAGTGCCACCAGAGACGAAAGAGCTGTTGTGCGTTGAAAATGAAAAGTTCTAGAACAGGCTTCCTTGCCATCACAACCGCCAGGCACAACTCCAGCCCGAAATCACTTATCTATTAACAAGGTATACAAGCTTCAGTCAGGTTCCCTGCAGGTCCAGATCTGGAGAACTACTCACCAAGCCCTCAACAGCCTCCCAGTTTCCACTCTATACCCTCAGCCAATAAGGTTCAAGCCTCATCCTTCTGGAAAAAGCCCTTCTCCTTCTTAGGCCTGGTTCAAATGTCACCTCCTTACCTGAACCTTACTTGGACCCTCGAAGAACATTTAGTTGTGCCTACTCTACATTCCCAAAAGCCTTTGAGAACTTAAAGCACTGTATCATTACCCATGTACTTGTGCAGGACCCCTACTAAATTGTGAGATTCCAAGTCATCTTTGTATCCTCAGCCACTAACAGCACCCAAACTAGTGTGTCAAGCCCAGTGTAAGTACTTCACATATATTAAGATATACATTATACCAATATGTACATATTATCAATCTTCACAATAAAACTGCAAACAAGATAGGAACTCTCATCTTCTCGATTTTACAGATGAGGAAAATAAAAGTGCACAGAAAGGATAGGCAGTGCTGAAGGTCTCAAAGCTAGTAAGGACTGGACCCCAAGATTTCAACCTAGGCACAACTCCAGAACTAATTTCAACAGACATCATGGGTTGAGGGGAAGGTCCGACTACAAGATCAACGGTCTCCACCATAGGGGGCATTGTTACCATTCACACACTTGGGGGTGGAAAGACAATACTGTAACTTCTACTTATATTTGTTTTAGCTCATCCTTTTGTAAAATGTCTATTTTTGCACGTTATAAAATATACATAATACAGTCTACACTGTAATTTAAAACAAACATTCACATAATATGTGTGCATACTCAACCATATTTACTGATACAAAGAACACTAAAAACATCTGAGGCCCTACTCTAGACTATTTCCCCAAGGGACTCTGAGCTCCTGCATTCTCTCTACCTAGTTTCAGTTAAAAACATCAGCCAGTCAAGGCTATAGGTAAGCTTCTAGAGGCAAGAGTCTGCCCTTACTCATCTACGGAAGCCCTACATCAGCACAGGGCTTGGTGCTTAGCAGATGGTCAATGTTGAATCTAACTGTATCATGAGAACCTCATTTTTAAAAATTCTCTCAACATTTTAATGCAACTTACTATTACTTCCAAATTAAAAGAAAAAGCATACTGAGCACATTGCTTAGGAATATAATAAAGAATTCTCTTCGGGTATTCCCTGGTGGCGCAGTGGTTGAGAGTCTGCCTGCTAATGCGGGGGACACGGGTTCGAGCCCTGGTCTGGGAGGATCCCACATGCCGCGGAGTAGCTGGGCCCGTGAGCCACAACTACTGAGCCTGCGCGTCTGGAGCCTGTGCCCCGCAACGGGAGGGGCCGCGATGGTGAGAGGCCCGCGCACCGCGATGAAGAGCGGTCCCCGCACCGCGATGAAGAGTGGCCCCCGCTTGCCCCAACTGGAGAAAGCCCTCGCACGAACCGAAGACCCAACACAGCCAAAAATAAATAAATAAATAAATAAAGTAGCTATAAAAAAAAAAAAAATTAAAAAAAAAAAAAAAGAATTCTCTTCGGAACACTATAAATAAACAAACAAACCTTAGTTACATAACAGAACCAAAAAAATTGGACTTTAGGGCTTATTTTAAACTGAAAACTGCATAAAAGAGATTTGGGCATAAAAAATTTAACTTCAGATAAAAGGTCCTTTCAGTATACAGAGATAGTGTACCTTTGTCAGACCTAAGGGTCACCTCTGTCTGCCTCTCTTTAGTTATAAGCTCCAAGAGGAATGGATCAAACCATTAAAAACAGCAACTGCAAACTTGACCATGAAGAGGCATTAGCTGGGTGCACCTACTTTGCATTTCTTCAATCCAACATTTAAGGGGCATCAAACAAAGAAGAGAGGCTGTGTAAAGCCTCCCCTTTATGTGTGGAAGCTCCTGTTCCTCAGTTTCATCCTCTGCAAAATGGGCATACGCAAATACTTAACTCTTAATTACATTACCAGAGTTAAATGAGAGAAAACATGCAAAATGGTTTTATCTGTTTCCTCATTTAAGGTCTCTCTCCCCTCCCCGCAACTAAACTCAAAGCTTGAGTTTGGTCTATCTAGTTTGTTGCTATATTCCCAGGGCCAAAATGGTACTTTTTACTTAATAGGTGATTTAATAAATATTAAATGAATAGAATGCAAAATGCCTGCTGCTCAAAAAATATTGGCTATTATGGCTCTTGTAACAAGAAACAATTAAAATTCTATTGTTATTAAGAGACCCACCCCTCTTCCAAGGATCTCACAATTCTAGGCGGAACAGTAGATAAATGCTGAAAAGGAGAAATGGGGGTAAGAAGAAGAACTGGATCATAAAGCAGGACTAATCTAAGATAAAATTAAAATCTCAAACACACACACAACCAGAGCCCAATTTTGAGCTTTTTCGAGTGAGGTTCACCCTGGTTGAGGTTTATCAGCGACTACAATAATGACAGTTTTCACGCTTGTGTATGTGCCAGAGTCCGTGTCAAGCCTCCTAACGGGCCCCACAAAACCCAGAACCAGGGTGGGGAGGGGTTGGAGATGTTCTTCCCACCCTCATTTTGCAGAAGAGGAAACTGAGGCTCAGAGAGACCCAAGGTCACAGCCTGTAAGTAGAAGAGCCGGACTGTGAACCAAGGCAGACCCCTGAGCCTGCACTCAACAGGCCCCTCAAAGGGGCCATCCTCGCCTCCTCCACCATCCGCCACACATCCGTCGAAACTGGGCGTGTGGAATATTTCTCCAGGGCCGGACTTAGGGGCCCCGGCACAGGGAGAACAAAACAATCCTTGTCCGTGGGCAAGTTAGATGGACGCCGGCCCGGCCGGGGCTCCGAGGCCGCAGTCCCGACAGACTCGCGCACGCCATGAGCTCCGAACCCTCGAGCAGCGCAGGAAGCGCTCTGGCGGCCGCGGGAGCCCGGGAAGGCCCGGCCCGCCGCGTGACCTTGGATCCGCCGCCCTTCTTGGGGCCTCAGTTTACCACCCTGGCCTCGCGCCGGCTGCCTCTCGGGAGCTCGCGCCTGTGGAGCCGCAGGCCTTTACACGCCCCCCTCAGCCGCCCGCCTTCCCGCCCCGCTTACGCTGGAAGGCGGCCGCTCCGGGGACGCCCACCATCGCCAAGCGCCGCCGCCCCGCACCTCCTCCTCCACCCGCAGCCCGGGTCCCTCGCGGGCGCCGCTGCGGGACCTGTAACAGCCAAGCTCGCCGACCCCAACGCCGCCGCTACTGCCGCCGCCACTGCCGCCGCCACCACAGCCGCCGCCGTTAGGCCGCGCGCCGCCCCGCCCCCCAGTTGGCCCCGCCCCACCCGCTGGGCACGCCCCCGCCGCGCGCTCTCGCCCTCCAGACAAACGCACGCGGAAGCCCGGCCCCAGGATCGGTTCCCACTAAACCCCGCCCCCTGACCTACCCCGCCCCTTCCGCGCGAACCTACCACCCTATCCCGGCGCATCCTGCTTCTCAGTCCCGCCCCTCTGCGTCACGCGCGCCCATCACGTGCACGGCCCACTCTTCGTACGCAGGGATTCCAGCTGTGGCCAGGGCAGCTGCCTGGGCCCATAGGCCCTAGGGGGCGGGGCCTAGCGGGCAGGGCACAATGCCTCACCTGAGTCGTACAGGTTAAGATCTGGTCGCCTTTGCGCGTGTCTTTGGGCAAGTCACTTCCCCTTTCTGGCCTACAGTTTTCCAAATGTCTAAAATGTCATGCTCATAATATTAATAACTGTTAGCTGTAATTATTATTATTGAGCCATTTTTATACACTCCATCCAGTTAATCCTCACAATGAGGGTGAGAAGTATTATTCTCCCTTTTCTACACATGCGGAAAGGGCTTTCCCACCAACCACATTGCCCACTGGTTACTGTTAGCAAATAGCAGAGGTGGGATTGAAAGCTAGGAACTTCTGATTTCAGACCCAGTACTTTGAGCTACTCTGAACTATCCTGCCTCCCAAAGTCTCAAAAACAGGGATGAAAATTAAAACAAGAGATTAAAATGTCTAAACTCTTCTATATACAAAGATACCATAAACAAAGTTTTTTTAAATAAGATTGACACTAGCTGTAGGGTTTTTTAAATATTTAAATTAATTAATTAATTAATTATTTTTGGCTGCGTTGGGTTTTCCTTGCTGCGCGGGCGCTTTCTCTAGTTGTGGCGAGCGGGTGCTACTCTTCATTGCGGTGCGCGGGCTTCTCGCTGCGGTGCCTTCTCGTGTTGCGGAGCACGGGCTCTAGGTGCGCGGACTTCAATAGTTGTGGCATGTGGGCTCAGTAGTTGTAGTTTGCGGGCTCAGTAGTTGTAGTTTGTGGGCTCTAGAGCACAGGCTCAATAGTTGTGGCGCAGGGGCTTAGTTGCTCCGCGGCATGTGGGATCTTCCCGGACCAGGAACCAGGGCTTGAACCCATGTCCCCTGCATTGGCAGGCGGATTCTTAACCACTGTGCCACCAGGGGGGTCCCAAAGTTTTTTTTTTTTTAACTTTATTTGTCTTTTCTAAGCAAAAGACTGGGATAAAATAGTTGCAACATATTCAACAAAAAATCAATATTCAAAATAAATGAAGAACTCTGTGAAACCAATAAGAAAAATAAGATAATTTAATAGAAAAATGGACAAAGAGAATGAAGAGACAATACACAGAAAATCTGAATAGCTAATAAACATTTTAAAAAGATGCTCAGGGGCTTCCCTGCTGGCGCAGTGGTTGAGAATCCACCTGCCAATGCAGGGGACACGGGTTCGAGCCCTGGTTTGGGAAGATACCACATGCCATGGAGCAACTAAGCCCGTGCGCCACAACTACTGAGCCTGTGTGCCACAACTACTGAAGCCCTCGCGTCTAGAGCCTGTGCTCCACAACAAGAGAAGCCACCGCAATGAGAAGCCCGCGCACCGCAACGAAGAGTAACCCCGGCTCACTGCAACTAGAGAAAGCCTGGGCGCAGCAACGAAGACCCAATGCAGCCAAAACAAAACCTTATGTTTAAGTACTTTCTTAATAGGCCATGGCCTACAGGATCTTAGTTCCCTGACCAGGGATCAAACCTGTGCCCCCTGCAGGGGAAGCATGGAGTCTTAACCACTGGACTGCCAGGGAAGTTCCCTTTTTTTTTTAGGGGGGGGATTTCTTTAAAGCCTAATATATGAACATCTAAATTAACTAATTTTATTAATTAAAAAAAAAACAACTTATGTTCACACAAAAACCTGTACATGGCTGTTTATAGCAACTTTATTCAAAATTACCAAAAACTGGAAATAATCTAAATGTCCCTCATCTAGTGAATGGATAAACAAACTGTGGTACATTCATCATACAAACATTATTCAGCAATAAAAGGGGACACATTTCTGACAGGCACAACAAAGCAAATGATTTTCAAAGAAGCCAGACTCAAAAGGCTACATATTCTATTATCTTCTTTATAGAATATTTTTTTAATGCAAATTATAGGAACAGAAAACAGATCAGTGGTTGCCAGATCTTATGGTGGGGTAAAGGATGAATTTAAAAGAGCAGGGGGAAATTCTAGAGTTGATGAAACTGTTTTACATCTTGATTGTCATGATGGTTACATGATTGTATGCATTTGTCAAAACTCACAGAACTGCACATTTAAAAAAATGAAAGTTATTTTATGTAATTTTTAAAAGTGAATTTAAGTGAAAAAATTGAAGCGTAAGGTACATATATAGCAAAATGCACAAATCTCAAGCATACAGTTTGATGACTTGTTTCAGGCTTAACACCCTGTAACCACCACTCATATCAAGATAAAGCTCATTTTCTACCACCCTAGAAGGCTCTGTAATGTCCCTTTTCAGTTAATACTCCTCCCAGAGGTCACCACTATTCTGACTTCTATCACTATAGCTATATGATTGTTTTTTGTTTAACAGCTTTATTGAGGTATGATTCATATACCATACATTCACCCATTTAAAGTGTACAGTTCAAAACGTATGGACACCAAGGGGGGAAAGTGGTGGTGGGGGGTGGTGGTGGGATGAATTGGGAGATTGAGATTGACATATATACACTAATATGTATAAAACAAATAACTAATAATAACCTGCTGTATAAAAAAATAAATAAAATTCAAATATTCAAAGTAAGTAAATAAATAAATAAAATAAAGTGTACAGTTCAGTGGTTTTAGTATATTCACAGAGTTGTGCAACCATCACCAGAACCTGACTTTAGAACATTTTCATCATCCCAAAGAAAACCCCCCATACTTAATAGCAGTCACTCCCCATCCTGCACTCTCCAGCGCTTATGATTGCTCTTTTAAAAATCAACTTTCTGGGAATTCCCTGGCAATCCAGTGGTTAGGACTCTGCTTCCATTGCAGGGGGCACAGGTTTAATACCTGGTCGGGAAACTAAGATCCCGCATGCCACACAGCACAGCCCAAAAAAAAAAAAATCAACTTTCTGAGTTGTACTATATGTACAATGAACCACATCAATTTCAAGGGTCCAGTTTGATGAATTTTGACAGTTGTATATATCTGAGAAATCACCAGCACTAACAAGGTAAAGAACACTTTTATCACCCCTCTATGATTCCTCCTGTTCCTTTGCAATCCATCCTTCCATCTGCACCTGGGCCCAGGGAACCGTTGGTCTGCTTTCTGTCACTATGCATTAGTTTACATTTTCTAGAATTGCATGTAAATGGACTCATGCAGCATGTACTCTACTGTCTGGCTTCTTTCACTCAGCATTATGATTTCAAGATTCATCTGTGTTGCATCTATTAGTAGTTTGCCTTCCTTTTTATTGCCAGGCACTCCATTGTTTGAGATATACTACATTCTACTGTTTTTGAAAACAAAACTTTCTTACTGAAGACCTGGGCAGGTCTGGCTTCAAACATATAGATTTCTTAAGTTTGTTGGGTTTCAGATATAGAGATAATAAATCATTCTCCACAAGCTCACCACCTTTTCTATTTCTTTATCATTCTTGCTTAGTTCATGGTGGAGTGTGTATGTGTGTTGAGGTGGGGAAGAGAGGCCCTCTCGGAACAGATCAGAGCCACAAAGCATCAGCATCCTTCAGTTACCTAAGGCCTACAGGGTCAAGGACACTAACATTTAAGAGGCAGAGACAAGGCCAGGTGCCTTAGACACTGAATTTGAGCTCAGTTTGCAACAGCTCCATTTTCCAGCCAAGAGAACTGAGGCTCAGAGAGGTTAAGAGACTTACCATAATGTTTGCCTGAGTCAGAAACTTAGTTTCAAGTGACCGAATTGAATTCTGACATTCTTATCACAACTTTCTAAAGGATTCATAGACTCAGTAGACCTAAGGAAATTTACTGGGGACCCTGGCTGTTTCTTGTCCAAACCAAGTGGATTGTTTTTCTTTAACTAGTGACAAGGAGGATAAAGATGGGTGGCAGGGAGAAGTGCTCGCTGCCTGCCATCTGCCCTGGCCATGCCCTTCCGCTAATGTAGGATAAACACAAGGCCTGGCCAGATGACAGTCAGTGAGGGGAAGCGATTTAAAGGTATATGATCCTTGTTGGGTAAACAGGAGCCTGAAATGGTCATGGCACTTTAGAAAGCCTATCTGTGCACCAGAGAAATATTTGGCACGGTTGGGACTCTTCTAATAAGCAAGGCTTTTTCTCCATAGGAGGCTGAAGAGCCCAAGAGCTCCCAGAAGGAGAGATGAACAAGTCGAGTTATATTATTTAAAATTCATTATTGTTTATGATTGAGAGAAATGTGAGGAAACTCATGGTGAGGAATTTGTATACTACATAACAAGATCAGGAAGAAAAAGAAAACCACTCAGTTCTTAACACTGAGAAATAAATTGTTCTCACCATTTCACTGCACATCCTTCTCAACTTTTTTCTATTCATGGGTATATTTACATAATTGAGATCATACTGTTAATACATTTCTGTATCCAGCCTTTTTTCACTATTATTTTTTCTATCAGTATTTTTTCATGTCACTAAAATTTATTCATAAACATCACTTTAATGGTGTCATTCTACTTTTGGTAGAATCTAATGTGAATTGTCATTAGGGCTGCTTCTTTCTTTTTACTTTTTCTATTACAAATTATGCCTTATTGAACATCACTGTGCATTAGTCTTTCCTCTTTTCTGATTCTTAAAGTAGGTTTTTCAGAGTGGAATTATTGGATCAAATAATAGCAACATTTTCAGTTTTACCAAATCATTTTTCCACCAGTAGTGGTTGAGCATGCTCATCTCCTAACAATGGGTATTACAATTATTTTACAACATTTCCAAATTTGTAGATGAAAATACGGTAGATTGCTAATGGCCAATATCCCTCCCTGATGGGTAAGTAAATTTACGAGACTCTGAAGTGCCCAACAGGAGAAGTGAATGCCACCCCAAAGCAGTGCACCTCATGCCCTGCAGGCAATGAGACAGAGGCTTGCTGCTCTCAACCCCCACAACCAACCACCATCCCATTGACTTCACAAGTAAATGCCCCTAAGTCCACGCCTTCCTCCTCATACTCGCTTCCCTGTCCAAGGTGAGGTTCTCATCACCTCTTTATTTATTTATTTTGGTCTCTTCTTAGACATTTTATTATGAAATATGTCATACCTGCAAAAATGCACAGTGCATATTGCAACGTTCTCCTAATTAGCTTCCCTGCCTCTAAGTTCTCCCTTCACTAGCTGTCCTTTGAGTCAGAAGATCTGACCACAGGTCACCTCTTATTTAGTTTCCCTGCTCACTCTCTAGCATCCTTCATATCCTCACTGGCTCGTCACTGCCTTACAGAAACTATTCAAACTCATCATGGTATTCAAGACTGTGCACATTCTAAACTTGCCTGCCATGCCTTCCCCTCCAGCCACACAGAAATACTTTATAAGATCTTCCTTGAGCGCTTCCTATGTACCAGGTACTAGTGCAAAGTTCAAAGCATAGCTACCAGGGACTTCCCTGGTGGTGCAGTGGATAAGACTCCACGCTCCCAACGCAGGGGGCCCTGGTTCCATCCCAGTTCAGGGAACTAGATCCCACATGCATGCTGCAACTAAGAGTTCTCATGCCCCAACTAAGGAGCCCGCATCCTGCAACTAAGGAGCCTGCCTGCCGTAACTAAGACCCAGTACAACCAAATAAATAAATAAATATTTTTTAAAAAAGCATAGCTAACAGTCCTGCTAGGTTGAATGCTATCACATTATCCCTTTTAACAGATGAGAACACTGAGTTTCAACAGGGTTGAGTGATTCCTGTACACAGCCTGGGAGTCACTGATTCCAGAACCCCTGTTTTTATCTCAGGTCGCCACACTTGGTCTTCTCCAGACAACACTCTGTCCTCCAGGCTTTTGGCCAAATTGATCCCTGGGACTTCTTTAGGCCTAGAGATGAATAGCCTCAAAGTCCTGTCTAACTGTTGTCATGTTTCTCTACCTCCATTTCTCCAGGTACTCTGGTCCCTCCAGACAATACAGGTCTCTGTACTGAATACAGACCCCATAAGATCTCATGGAGCACAGTTTTAAACCCTCCATATAGGCTGTGAGTTCTTTAGGGACAGGGATCTTTTCTTGTTTATGGCTGGTCTTTGGTCCCAGGAGAGTGTGTGATAAGAAAATGCCTCTCAGGAGAGTTCAGCCAGGCCCAGACAGAACTGTCCTCCTTTTCGGCATGTGCTGGTCTACTTGCTCACTTAGTAGTGTGACAAACATTTGATAGCATAGATGGTAGACTAGGATACAGATTGTGCCACTGCCTACCTAAAACCCTCATGAATTCTAGTGGTGGAAGTCTAAGTGGTACAACCACTCAGGAAAACAGTACCTGCTAAAGCTAAGCGTATGCCTGTTCAATGACCCAGCATTTCCACACCTAGGTAGATACTGGAGAGGAATGCTTATGTGCATGCATGAAAAGCCATGTACACAGTTGTTTATAGGAGCATTATTTACAAAAGCCCAAACCAGTAAGTTCCCAAGTGTCTGTCAACAGAAGGATAAATTGTGATATGTTCACACAATGGAGTACTACGTAGCAATGACAATGAATAAAATATTGCTATAAAGACAACACAGATGAATCTCACTTAATGTTAAGTGAAAGGGACTTCCCTGGTGGCGCAGTGGTTAAGAATCTGCCTGCCAATGCAGGGGACATGGGTTCGAGCCCTGGTCTGAGAAGATCCCACATGCCGCGGAGCAACTAAGCCCGACTGCCACAACTACTGAGCCCGCGTGCCACAACTACTGAAGCCCGCGCACCTGGAGCCCGTGCTCCGCAATGAGAAG
Organism: Balaenoptera ricei; assembly: GCF_028023285.1. Lineage (NCBI taxonomy): Eukaryota > Metazoa > Chordata > Mammalia > Artiodactyla > Balaenopteridae > Balaenoptera > Balaenoptera ricei. The sequence goes on from NC_082653.1 coordinate 25,886,970, forward strand.
CCCGCGCACCGCAATGAAGAGTAGACCCCCGGGCTTCCCTGGTGGCGCAGCAGTTGAGAGTCTGCCTGCCGATGCAGGGGACACGGGTTCGAGCCCTGGTCCGGGAGGATCCCACATGCCGCAGAGCAACTAGGCCCGTGCGCCACAACTACTGAGCCTGCGCGTCCGGAGCCGTGCTCCGCAAAGAGAGGCCGCGACAGTGAGAGGCCCGCGCACCGCGATGAAGAGTGGCCCCCGCTCGCCACGACTGGAGAAGGCTCTCGCACAGAAACGAAGAACCAACACAGCCAAAAATAAATAAATAAATAAATTTAAAAAATAAATTAAAATTAAAAAAAAAAAATTTAAAAAAAAAAAAAGAAAAAAAAGAGTAGCCCCCACTCGCAGCAACTAGAGAAAGCCCGAGCGCAACAAAGACCCAATGCAGCCAAAAAAAAAAAAAAAAAAATGTGGAGTGAAAGAAGCCAGACACAAAAGAGTATATACTGTGTGATTCCATTTATACATAAAATCCCAAGAATAAGTAAAACTAATCTATGCTGTTAGAAGTCAGGAGAGTGGTGACCCGTGGGGTGGGGAAAGGGCAGTGACTGGGCTGGCACTCCAGGAGGGCTTCTGGGGGTGGTGATATTCTGATTCTCAGTCTGGGTGCTCACAGTCACATGGGTGTGCTCAGCTTGAGAAAATTCACCTTTATGATTTATTTGTGCTCTATATGTTCTTCCTCAATTGAAAATTAAAAACAAAAATTAAAAACAAAGACTTCTCTGGTGGTCCAGTGGTTAAGACTCTGCACTTCCACTGCAGGGGGTGTGAGTTCAATCCTTGGTCTAGTCGGGGGAACTAAGATCCCACATGCCGCGCGCAGTGTGGCCAAAAAAAAATTAAAACAAACATCTCCAAGACTCATCGATGTGCTTAAAATAAAATTCAAACTTCCAGCCAGAACCTGTAAAGTCCTATGTCGTGTGGCCCCCTCCCTCTCACCGCTTCTCTACTCTTTCAGCTGGTTGGGGGTGGGGTGAGTGATCTGAGTGGGGAGGGCTGGCCTGCTGCTTGGAGACCCTGGGAAGGGATGTCCAGCCTGAGGCAAGGGAACGCAAATAAAATGTTTCAAGTATGCCCTAGAGGGCTCTGATTTGCTTTTTTTTTCCCCTTTAAACAATTGGCCACAAGCCATACTAAAAGTGAAGAGAAATCTAGAGATTTAGAGCCTCCTCTGAGAACGTGTAAAAGATTCATCTATTGAAAGCTGCCCACTCACAGAGCAGAGGATCTCAGACATCCTGCCTCTGCAACGGAATCCCCTGGGGCACTCAGAATTTAGTATCCTGTCGGGGGAGATGGGGAGAGATAAATTGGGAGTTTGGGATTAGCAGATACACACTACCACATATAAAATAGATAAACAAAAAGGATTTACTGTGTAGCACTGGGAACTACATTCAATATCTTGTAATAAAATGCAATGGAAAAGAATTGGAAAAAAGGATATAGATATATACATACCAAATCACTTTGCTGTACACCTGAAACTAACACAATATTGTAAATCAACTATTCTTTTTTTTTTGGCCACTCTGCATGGCTTGCAGGATCTCAGTTCCCCGACCTGGGACTGAACCTGGGCCATGGCAGTGAAAGCCTGGAATCCTAACCACTAGACCACCAGGCAAACTCCCTCAACATTTTTTTTTTTTTTTTTTTTTTTTGGCTGTGTTGGATCTTTGCTGCTGCACACGGGCTTTCTCTCGTTGCGGCGAGCGGGGGCTACTCTTCGTTGTGGTGCGCGGGCTTCTCATTGTGGTGGCTTTTCTTGTTGCCGAGCACGGGCTCTAGGCGCACGGGCTCTAGGCGCGCGGGCTTCAGTAGTTGTGGCACACGGGCTCAGTAGTTGTGGCTCGCAGGCTTTAGAGCGCAGGCTCAGTAGTTGTGGCGCTTGGGCTTAGTTGCTCCACGGCATGTGGGATCTTTCCAGACCAGGGCTCGAACTTGCGTCCCCTGCATTGGCAGGTGGATTCTTAACCATTGCACCACCAGGGAAGTCCCTCCCTCAACTATTGTTCAGGAAAAAAAAAACGAATTTGATCTCTGACAGCTCCCTGTCAATTCTGATTGTAGGTTGGGGAGTGGTGCAAGAGACACACTTTTAGACTGTTACTGATTTGGGGCAAGTCATTGCCTCTGAGCCTCATTTTCCCATCTGCAAAGTCAGAGATAACAGTATCCACCTTTGCAAAGTCAGAGATAACAGTATCCACCTTAAGGGCTATGGCTCTTAGATGAGGTAACCATATTATAGGTGCTTAGTATGGTTCCTAGCACAGAGCCTTTGCTTCCTTCTTTCCTTCACTGAACACCTACTATGTGCCAAGCACTGTCCTGAGCACTGGGGATACAGCAGTGAAGAAGACAGACAAAATTCCTGCCCCATGAAGCTGCCATTCTTATGAGGGGATGCTGACAATGGCTGGACAGTGAGCAAGTAAATAAATAGATACCATGATAGTTACTCTAAGAAGAAGAAAAGAAGTCAAAGGTGGGGTGGGGAGGAGGTGTGTGGTAGTGTGAGTGCTGTTTTATAGAAGGTAACAAAGAAAGTCTTCTTCAAATAGGGTATTTATATTCCTGAGACCTGAGAAGGTAAGAGAGCTGCCAGAAGCTCCTGGTGGAGGGTAGCAGGAGCAAAGGCCCCGAGGGAGGAGTGTGCATGGCACAGATGAGACAGTAGTATACGGCTGGGCAAGCGGACTAGGGCCAGACAAATGGGGCCCCAGTAGGCCACAGTAAGGAATTAGACTTTGTTCTGAGTGAATTTCAGAGCCACTAGACAGTTTTGTACAGACAAGTGATTTGATCTTCATGCCTCTGGGGTGATGGGTATACTGGGGAAAGCAAAGGTGGAAGCCGCCACAGGGAGACAGTGGTGGCTCAGACCAGGGTGCTGCCAAGCGGTGGGGATGGTGAGAAGGGGTTGGATTCAAGGTATATTTTGAAGGTAGAGCCAACAGGATTTGCTGACAGCTCCTTTGTAGGGCACAGGAAGGAGAAGGGCCAAGGTTGATTTGAAGGTTTGGGGGTGGGACAGCTGGAAGGATGGGGCAGCCATCCCCTAAGATGGAGACAGCTGTGGGATGAACAGACACATCCTGGAGACAAAAGTGAGTTCTGGTTTAGGGATGTTAATTTGGGGATGCCAATAGACAGTTACATGGAGATACACATTTCTTGCTATGGTTGTTAAACTCCAGGGGTGACATGGGACCACAGCGGATGCACCTAGTTTGAAATAGTCTGAATGTGACCTATTTATGCCATTCAGTCTCTGATACAGCTGAGCCTTGGCATTGAGAAGTTGCTAATCTTCCCCTCCCCCCCGCACTCCGGGCCTCCCATCTGGCGCACCTTCCCCAGGTGTCAGCTGTGCTGGAAACTGCACATCCGAGGCTCAGATGTGTTGTGTGACCTTAAACTGCCTCTGGGAGATGGTGAGGACAGAAACTCCCTGTGCCTCCCCTCCCTCATTCACATCCGGGCCCATGAACGCTCCTGCTGGTGGCTGGGACAGAGCTGGGTGCAGCTGTTTGCTTTACCACGCAGACAATTTGTGCCCACCCCCTCGGTGCTCCAGGGCACAGCACCACACCTGTTCTCCACCCTCTAGCCCAGGTGCAGAGAACAAAAGAACACCCATTCACCAAGGTCATTACCTTGATGGGGAGGGGAGAAGGGCTGCAGAAGGGAGAGCCCTACCAGGGAAAGGGAGAAAAGCTCGGGCGAATTAGAGGGTTTGAATCACCACAGTCTAATACAACTTCCTTCACTAATGGGGATGTTTGATATCTGTGCTGCTCAGGACGACAGCCACCAGCACATGTGGCTAGTGAGACTGAGGAACTAAAGTTCTAATTTAATTTAATTATAATTAATTTTAAATAGCCACGCACGACTAGTGGCTACCTTATGGGACAGCACAGGTTTAACAGTTGGCTCTGGAGGACATGAGGATGCTACTCTGTTTAAGTAATAAGAAGCTGTCATCTGTTGAGCACATACTGTGTGCCAGGTACACAGCATGTGTTCCCTTATTCACTCCCCACAACCACTCAGTAGGAAAGGTGTTATTGTACCCATTTTACAGATGTGGAAACTAAGGATCTGAGTGGCCAAAGTCCCAGAATGAGGAAGTGCTGAAGGCTAAAAGGGAACACCCAAAGTCACCTTTCAAAACCCCTCGCAAATGAAATAAACCCGAGAACCCTGCTGGCTTTGCAGCCGTCTAGCCTCTGCAAATGAATGGGGTGTGCAAATTACTAAAGGAATGCAAATCAGCCTACGATTTGGGGCACAAAAGCTCAGACTCTCTGGTCACATTCTGATTCTTTCTAGGCTGCGGGTTGGGGGGTGGGGAGGATGAGTGACAAGGAGGGACCTGGGAGGAGAGAGTGTTGGGTGGGGGTGGGGTGGGCCAGCTGGTGTCGGGACACAGGACATCAGCTGGCTGGCGGGCCGGCATGCTCAGACAATGGGCAGGGGACCTGGTCAGAACCCTCCTCCCCGCACCCCACCAGCTGCCAGTGGGCACATTTTCTGTCTCAGAAGAGGCCTGTGGGGAGCAGGAGAGCCTGGGAGGCCGGTGGAGGATGCTGGGGAGGTCTATCTCCAGTGACCTAGGGTGGGTGGAGGCGGGGTGGAGGACAGGGGAGGTTAGGAGCTTCTGTGGAGGTCTCCTGGGTGCCAGACTTTATGCTGTGGGATTTGCATATGTCCTTCCGTTTGCTCCTCCCAAAGTCCCCTTGGTAGTAATAATAATGATTATTATTAACAATAGCAACCCACTGGCTCACGCTGAGCCCGCCTGGCTGGAGTTGAAGGCATTATCTCAGTTAATCCTCAAGTCTGCCTTGGGAACCAAGGACTTTCATTATTGCCCTTTTCCAAAGGAGGAGCAGGAGGCTGAGTGGTTAAGTGACTTGCCCAACCTCGCAGATTTAAACAAAAAACGTCCCTTCTTCACTTCCATCTCTCACCCTTACTTTCTACTTAAAACTTTATTTTGGAGTTCTGCACATTATAGCCCTTGACTGCTTGTTGTTTTGTACTGTTTATGAAGTGTTTACACCTTTTAACTGTTGAAAAGGCCAAAGTAAGACTGTTGCTGTGACACCTGAGACATATTAGGTTTATAAATTCTGGCATCCCTAAGGTTTTTGGAAACACATCCGTGCTTATTGTTAACATATTGTTTACGGCTGCTACAACAGCAGGCTATGTTTTACTATCTATCCAGTTATACAAGAAATTTGCCCACCCTTATCCTACTCTTAACCCTGGAGATGACTCCAGAGGGAGGCTGGGTACCCGAACTCCAGTCTCCTGAGGGTCTTTCTCCCTCTGGCACCCCCTTGACCCTAGCGTGTCCTTTTCCATTCTGCCAGCAGGAGTGTGATATGGTGTTCATACATTCATTTCACAAGTAAGTCTGGAGCACCTACTGTGTGCCAGGCACTTGCCCTGGCATGAGGTACAAAGCAGATGTGGTCCTTATCTGCAGATGTCAATCACCCAGCTCGTCTCTAAATACAAATAGTACAGAGTGCTGTGGACAGGGTGCATGAAAGTTGAAGAGCATTTGACAGGTGAGCCAAGTTAATCTGGCCGTCAGGGGGAACTTCCTGGAGGAGGTGATAGTAACATCTGAGGCTGAAAATTAGTACTGATAGATTCCAGATGTTAGGATATCCCCTTTTAAGCTCATCCCTGTCTCCCCTTCATTTCAATTTCTTTCCCTCTCCTAGGACCCTGGATCTTGACTCAGTTGAGACCCCTGTCATAGGGAGAAAGACACAGAGAAAGGAGAGGCACTCTTTTCTCCATTGTGAGTTGAAGCATTGAGTGAGAGGCAACATGCTGGAAGAGGTAGTTGGATAAATGGGCAGTCACTCTTTTAAAAATTATTATATGATAACTTGGTGTAATAATTGAAACAGTTTATTAATTCTGCAGTTGATTCACTTATAAACATTCAACAAATATTTATTGAGCATCTACTGTGTGTCAGGCACTGTTCTAGGCCCTGGGGATGCTACAGTGAACCAGACAGATAAAAATCCCCACCCTTGTGGATCTTCTTACATTCTATTACAGGGGGCAGTAAGTAATGTATTTGATTTGTTAAGTCGTGATCACCGCCATGGAGAAAAATAAAACAGGAGCAGGTGGCAGACAGACAATTTGAAATAAGGAGGTGAAGGAAGGCTCCCCCTGAGCAGGTGACAGTTTGAGCGGAGGGCTGAGCAGTCTGCGTTGGTATCTGGGGGAAATATTCATTACTGGAACACTAAGCATGAAATGTGAATCAGTGGCATTCTCAAGTCATGAAATTCTAAGTAATAGAATTCTGGGGCCATGGAATGCTAATCAGTACTTCTCTGGTGCCATAAAATTCTAATCAATAGAATTCTCTGGTTGTGAAATTCTAACTAATAGAACTCTGAAGCCATGAAATTCTAATGGTTGGGAAACTTCCCTGCAAAAGCAGCTGGGGAGGGGGAGTGGCAAAAATCTTAGTGATTAATGGGAGTTAACCAGGTGAAGGGAGGAAGAATGCCCAGGAGAGCAGGACACGTAGCATGTACAAGTGTCCTGTGGCAGGAAGGTGGAGAGGTTGGGATCTGGAACCTGCCCCTCACCCAGCCATTCAATTGGTAAGACAATCTATTGCAAAAGGATCCATTTCTCCACCTTTGAGTCATAACACCAGTTTCATCAGCAGAGAGGTTGGTTAAAAATAAAAAGCCCAGAAGTACACCTGGGCTGAGCTAGGCCCCAATTCCAGGTCTACCTCCAATCAATCCTGTAACCTATAGCCTTCTCCCTACTGCATTGAATGAGAGGACTCTGGAGTGACTGTATCTGGGCTTCGGTCCTGCCTCTCCCCCTTGTGAGTATTAGCCACAATACGGTATCAAGACTCCTTCTTCTCCGCACCCACCACATTTATTATTCATTGTTCCATCCAATATTACTATTAATAATAGCAGTGGCTGCCACTGACCGTGCCAGGCATGAAACCAAGTGACCTATAATCACTGTTACTCAAAGTGTGGGTAGTGTTAGTCCCTAAAGTGTTTGTTACAACAAAATAAGTAAGAAATGAAGAATGTCTAGAAACTTTTTTTTTTTAATTTTTAAAATTTTATTTTTGGCCGCGTTGGGTCTTCATTGCTGCACGCAGGCATTCTCTAGTCGTGGCGAGCGAAGGCTCTCCGTGTGGTGAGCGGGCTTCTCACTGCAGTGGCTAACCTTGTTGCGGAGCACGGGCTCTAGGCACACGGGCTTCAGTAGTTGTGGCGGGCTTCAGTAGTTGTGGCACACGGGCTTAGTGGCTCCCCACGCGGCACGTGGGATCTTCCTGAAGCAGGGCTCGAACCCGTGTCCCCTGCATTGGGAGGCAGATTCTTAACCACTGCGCTACCAGGGAAGTCCCAGGATGTCTAGAAAATTACATGGCAATTCGACATTGCTATGACATCCAAACGTGTTTATCTTTCGAATTATTCATTTTCATTGTATTTTACCTAATGTCAGTCGATGGATGGATTGGAAACAGTAAACTGGTCCCTTATCACAGACAGGAGAAGCTCTGCTGTACCCACATTATCCCGTTAAAACTCACACTTGTGCAGCTGGTACTTTTTTTTTTTTGGCTGTGCCATACAGCTTGCAGGGATCTTAGCTCCCCGACCAGGGGTCGAACCCGTGCCCCCTGCAGTGGAAGCTCGGAGCCCTAACCACTGGGCTGCCAAGGAATTCCCAGCTGGTACTTTTATTATTTCCATTTTATAGTTGAAGAACTGTGGCTCAGAGAAGTGGCATGCACACACTGCCCAAAGCCACACAGCAAGTGGTGGGGAGGGGATTCCAGGAAAGCCAAACTCTTGGGAATACCTCCCTGCTCCCTCACTGCCTCCACCTCTCTGCCCCCACTGCCGTCTGGGTTCAACCTCTTCACCATAACCTGTTCACTTCAACCTGCTCGGTACCCACCTGTTTCCCTCCCTGAATGCTGAGTGATGGCAGCACAAAGACCTGCCCTGGTGACATTCGTGCTGCTCATACCCTTCGATGGCTTCCCTCCCCAACAATTAGATCAGCGCTCGCCAATAGAAGCCTCTGGGATGATGGGATGGTCTATATATACACAGTAGTCAGTAGCCACATGTGGCTATGGAGCACTTGAAATGTGGCTAATGCGACAGAGGAACTGAATTGTTAATTTTATTTCATTATGCATAACTACATGTAGCTAATTGTTACTGTATTGGATAGTGCAGATCTAGAGAGAAGAAATCCAAACCTCACACAGAGTTCAAGGCCTTCAGTTTGGGATCAGGAACTTGCTGACTGACCTCTGGTGTAACAGTCACAGAGTGAGGGCTTTGGAGTCTGACAGATCCCGATGGAAGTCTATGTCCATTAGCTATGTGGTATTGGGCATTTATTTAACCTCTCTATGCCTCTAAGTCCTCATCTGTGAAATGGGATGAAGAAGAGTGCCTACCTCTAGGCTTAATTAGATTCCACTTACGGTCCTTAGCATACTGCTTCCCTCTACACCAAACTACCAAACTGTGTGGCTCCATGCTTCTTTGGTCCTGTTCTGTCCTCTCTGTCTTTTCTTCCCCTCTGCATCTGGGCAAGATGAGGCTCTGAAAGGGTTTAACTTTCCCAAGGAAGCATCAGGCAGGGTAAGGTTTAGGTCACCAGTTCTTTTTCCTCTAGGCTTCACCACCTGGCAGCTATGTGACCTTCGGCAAGTTCCCTTACCTCTCTGAGCTTGGTTTTCACTTTTTCAAAGCAGAAGCAGATCAGTCTTACCTCACAGCATTCTTGAGAGAATTAAATGATTAAATAAGACAATGTGTGCTTAGCACACTGATAACCTCTCAAGGTCAGGTATTATTGTTGTTCTCTCCTTATTTTAATTATTTAAACTATAATAATAATTATTCATAATTATTCCAGCCCAGGGCTCTTTCCCCTGCTTTTAAAGAATGGTTCGTGGCCTAAAGCCTGGTTCTAAGATGTAAACTGGCCTTCATTCCTCTCTGGAGTGTGAGCTGATTACAGAAGGAGGAGGTGATAAAGAGGCAGGGGACAGGAGCAGAAGCTGGGAGTCTGGAGGGGGGATGTCCCAGGGCCGCTTCTTGGTATGTGTGCGTGGTGGGGGGTGGGGGTAGACTTGGCTCTTTCTGGGCCCCACTTGGGCACCTGGTCCTGAGCAAGAGCCTACCTGGCTTGGGGCTGGCTGGGCCTGGGAGGAGGCTTTGGGGGTCAAGAAGACCAAGATGAAGGTCACACAGCTGCAGAAGCATCTGTAACCTGGAAAGGTGCCACCGAGGCTCAGAGATGGCCTAGAAATCTTGGCCCTGTGGGTCCCCCACATGCCCGAGCACCTTCGGCAGGTCCAGCCTCAAAGTCGAAGCCCCTCCCTGCATTCTCCCAGGGCTGGGAGGAAGGAAGGGCCACAAGAGGGGACAGCAGGAAAGATGGTCTGAGGAGCCCCTTCATTCCCTGGGAGACAGAGGGTGCCAAGAACGTGCACTGGCTTAGAGTCCTGATGTTCTGGGTTCTGGGTTCTGGGTTCTAGCCTGATGGCTAGAGCCCTTGATGTTCTGGGTTCGAATCCTGAGTCTTCTACTTAGATGGGGCAGTTGAGACTTTACAGCCATATAGACCAGACACTATTATTAGCTATGTGACTTCGGGCAAATCCCCTGACTTATCTGAGGCTCCTTTTGCAAATCAGCGAGCAGGAAATATACCAACTCATGGGGGTTGTGAGGATTCAGAGCGTAGTGTGGTGCCTGGCACATGGCTAGTGCTCATTAAATATTAGTTACTGTTATCATGGAGGTACTCAGACTTTCTGATCTACAGGGCCCTATTTCACTGAACTCTTGGGATCAGGATAAAGTCACATGCAAGGCAGTGAATTGCAGGGGCTGAGAGTTTCAGCTCTGGGGTCAGATCCCAGCTCTGCCATGTGTGACTATGGGCAAGTCCCTGGACCCTCTGCGCCTCCACTTCCTTTTCTGTACAATGCGGAGGACTTTAAAGTTTGGAAGTGCCTGGTCCTCAGTAGAGGGCTACTGAGGCTCCATTTCCTTCACGCAGATTCTGTCCCCCGAGTTTTTCAGGGTGACATATTGACTTTCTGGCCAAATTCCTTTCTTTGCACAAACATCTGCACAACTGTTACTTCCTTAATTCTGGAAATGGGATTACTACTCCACCATTTTCCTGGGTGACAGAGGTGACAGAATTGGGGCTCAGAGAGGTGAAGTGATTTGTTCAATGCTGCACTGACCTGCCCCCTCCTTCCTTTAAATTTGGAAATGTTTTCTTTTTTTTTTTTTTTTTTGGCTGTTCTGTGGGGCTTGCAGGATCTTAGTTCCCTGACCAGGGATTGAACCCGGTCCCTGGCAGTGAGAGCGCAGAGTCCTAACCACTGGACCGCCAGGGAATTCCTGGAAATGTTTTCTTTCTCTCTTCCTTCCTCCCTCCTTCTCTCCCTCCCTCCTTCCCTCTCTCCCTCCTGTCCTTCCTCCCTCCCTTTCTTTCCCTCTCTCCCTTTCTTCCTTCCTTTCTCCCTTCCTTTCTCCCTTTCTTTCTTTCTTTCTTTTCATACAGAATAGCATACAAGATTATTTGCATTAAAAAAAAAAAAAAAAAAGCCCAGGGACTTCCTTGGCGTCCAATGGTTAAGAATCTGTGCTTCCACTGCTGGGGGTGCAGGTTCCATCCCTGGTCAGGGAACTAGGATCCTGTATGCCACGCGGGGCGGCCAAAAAAAAAAAAAAAAAAAAATCCCACTTTGCACCCATTAGGATGGCTGTTATCAAAAAACAGAGAATAACAAGGGCTGGTGAGGACGTGGAATTGAAACCTTCGTGCACTCACTGCTGTTGGGGATGGAAAATGATGTAGCTGCTATGGAAAATGCCATGGTAATTTCTTGAAAAGTTAAACATAGGATTACCAATGATACAGCAATTTCACTTCTGGGTATATACTCAAAGGAACTAAAAGCATGATCTCAAACAGATATTTGTACACCCACGTTCATAGCAGCATTGTTCAGTATAGTGAAAAGGTGGAAGCAAGCTAAGTGTCCACTGATGGATGGATGGATAAACAAAATGTTATCTATACATACAATAGAATATTATTATTTTCAAAGGAAGGAAATTCTAGCACATGCTACAACATGGATGAATCTTGAAGACATTACTCTAAATGAAATAAACCAGTCACAAAAAGACAAATATGGTATATCACTTATATGAGGTACACAAAGTAGTCAAATTCATAGAGGCAGAAAGTAGAATGGTGGTTGCCAGGGACTGGGGGGAGGGGACAATCAATGGGGAGTTATTATTTAATAGGTGGGGTTTCAGTTTGGAAAGATGAAAAAGTTCTGGAGATAGTGGCGATGTTGCATAACAACGTGAATGAACTTAAAGCCACAGATCTGCACACTTGAAAATGGTTAAATTGGTAAATTTCATGTTATGTATAATTTACTAGAATTTTGTTAAAAAAAGAATAAGCTTGTGGAAAAAAAAAAAGAGACTTTCCTGGCAGTCCAGTGGTTAAGATTCTGTGCTTCTATTGCAGGGGACAGGGGCTCAATCCCCGGTCAGGGAACTAACATCGCGTATGCTGCACCGTGCAGCCCAAAAATAAAACAGAATAAGCTTCTGGCCAATAGACAAAAAAATTTTTTAAAGCAATTTTAGGAAAAATCACCTGATTACCTATTTCTCCAAATAATCAAATACTACCCTTTTTAATCATGTTTCTTTAAATCTTTGTTTTCCTTTTAGACAGAAGAGATAAAATATTATAGTTTCCATTTAAACCCTCTGTTTACTCCTCTATCCCACTACCCTTCTTGCCTCCTCATAGGGGAGTTTGGTTTTCATAAACGCCTTGAATTTTGGGTTTCCATAGACACCGTGCATGTTTTTATACTTGTACTTGTTTTTATATGAGTCTGTCCTAAAATCATACACAATATTATTTGTGGGGTTTTTTGGGGTTTTTTGGCCATGCCGCGGGCTTGTAGAATCTTAGTTCCCTGATCAGGAATCGAACCCAGGCCCTCAGTAGTGAAAGCTCAGAGTTCTAACCACAGAACCGCCAGGGAATTCCCTATTTGTGGGGTTTTAAAATGTTACATAATTCATCATATTTTTTCCCACATCTTTCTGCAATTTGAATTTTCACTTAGCTTTATGTTTTCCTATGTTTCATAAACATATGTTTTCATCATATGTTTTCAAGATCCATCCATTTCTAGTTCATTCCCTTTACCTGCTGTAAAGTTTTCTGTCCTATAGAGACCACATTTTATTTGTCTATTTTCAGCTCATCCAGAAAGACCACCAGGAAAAACTGTTGATTAAGCAAAGCTGAGTTTATGAAATCTGCTCTAGCAAGGGGGAATATTATCTTCAGGAAATCTTAGCAGTGCCTCAAAAGGGGGGTGATCAGGGAAGAATATTTATAGGGTTGGGGGTGGTCTGGGCTCAAGTATGAATCTTTTTTTTTTGGCCCGGAGGCATGCGGGAATCTCATTTCCCTAACCAGGGAACAAACCTGCGCCCCCTGCAGTGGAAGCGCGGAGTCTTAACGACTAGACCGCCAGGGAAGTCCCCTCAAGTGTGAATCTTTTAAGGTGGAAAACAGATTGAAATTGGGCAAAGTTTGTGGCACAACAGTTTAGAGTTGGTGGACACCTAAGAGGCTCTGGAAACTTTGAGAAGAGAACTGTCTGTCGTCTGATAAGAGAGGTATTTGCCAAGATGAGCAAACTGTTTGCCCAAACAAATTGGTTTGCAAGAATTTCCTGAGGCAAATAGCAGAGTTATTTACCAGTTTACATTCTTATCTTTCCAGGCAAGAATTTCCTGGAACAAGTCATATTGACATACGGGAGTCTCAGTTCTCAGACTCAATAGTTGAGTAACAGTGAGGAAGATGGTCTAGGTTCTTATATTTATCCAGTCCCCTACTGATGGGCATTTAGGTTATTGACAATGTTCAGCTATTACACACAGAGCTGCAATGACATCTTAAGCGTACGGGTGAGAGTTTCTCTGGAGTCCGCACCTAGAGGAGGATTTGCTAGGTAGCGAGATATGAGCATTTGCAATTTTCCTAGAGTCTGTATTCTTTCTAGCCCACCTCCCTGACTCCAAAAGAGGAAAATCTCCCTCTAAGGCCACCAGAGCAGAAGACAGGAACTGCCAGGGCTTTGCCCACACTGGCTGCCTGCCCACCTGCCCGCCCTCCCTTGTTCTGGCAGATTAACAGTGACCTGTGACCCTGACAGACTGGCCGCACTCCCGGCCAATTTCAGCCTGTCGAAAGGAGTCCCCAGGGGTAGTCAGGGCTCAGGGATATGTTGGCCAGATGGGCCTGGGATGTCTTGGGTTGGTTTATCCCAGGAGGCAGAGCAGGTGGGCAGCCCTCAGCACCCCACCCCCATTTTCCCCATCATGCATCACTGGGTTGGAGCTGGAGCCAGATGGTGGGGATGGGGCAGCCTTGCAGCTTCTGGCCTGACAAAGGATCCTCTATACTACACCCCCGCCCTGACCAGCTTGGCGAGTCTAGTCTCTGGCTGCCCAGTCACTCTCAGCCTTGGCCTGCCTTGCCCGGGGTAGCCTTTCTGCCGAAACTGTCCCTTCCCCCATGCTATTTGTGGAGGAAGTTTCCCAAGCAATGTTCCTGGAGAGCCTTGAACTTGGAAACCCACTTACCATCCACCCGAGGGTGGGCAGATATGACCGAGGCAGGTATTGCTCTGTGGTTATAACAGGTCACAGATTCAAATGCACTAATAAGATCAAGTGCAATGGACCATGTAGGGATTGTGGCAAACTGGTGCCTGGCACTCAGGGAACCCTCAACCGATGGTCCCTCTGATTACTACAGATGGGGAAACCGAAGCCTACAGAGGAGGGTGCTTGCTGAAGAGTCTCATGGTTAGGAGAATAAGCTTGGGAGTCTACCTGAATTAATCCCAGATCTGTTACTGAGAGTGGGTCCTTGGGCAGATCACCTAAGCTCTCATTCCTCATCTGAAATGGGGCTAGTTAAATCTTTATCATAGAGAACAGTCCTGAGGGAGAGGGAAGATAATACAAGCAAAGCATCTGGTACAGTTAGCCCTCAATACATTTGCGCTAAATCTCATTATTGTCCTGGAATCTAGAAAGAGGTTGCAGGTGCTGCTAGAGACAAGAAAGCCTCAGGTGGGGAGAGGAGGACCCCAGGGCATCTGTAGGTGATTGATTCATGCCCAGAGTCCTCCCCAAACACTCCCCCAATTACAACTGTGTATCCTTTTTCTGGGCCATGACTCAGTTTCCTTATTTGTAAAATGGGTTAAATAAATGACTGCAGCTACCTCCTAGGAGGCTGTGAGGCTTAAGTAAGCTATCGCCTGGAGAGTTTATGAGCTATATTCAATAAGTATTAATTATTTTGGGGAGGTAAGGAGTCACCCCTGACTCCTCATCCAGGCTGGGTTTCAGAGGGTCCCCAAGTCAGATCTGTCTTGGGGCATAGCTGAGGGGAGGAAAGGAGTAAGGCTGCTCTGGGTGGTCAAGAGCCCTGGGTTTCCTTCTGGGTGCTGCCTCTACTTTGCTGGGTGACTCTAGGCCTCTGGGGAGTGGATGGTTTGGCCTCTGCTGTTTCTCATGAATCTGTGGTTCCAGGATACTCTCTGATGTGGGTAAGAGCAGGAGTGGGGGAGGTGAACAGAGCTGAGGCACAGGGCTGCAGCCAGGCCAGCCCTCCTGCGGGGCTGCCTTCTGGAATCCATCTCCCCACACAGGGTCTGGGCATGTTTCAACTGGCTCCTTGATGCCAATGAAGTCTATTAATATCAAAGTAATGAGGTAATTACTGTGATTTGGAAAAATTACTAGTGAACGCTTTTGAGGGAATTTCAGACCAGAGAGGAGGGTGAATGAAACATCTGTGAGGAAAGGAAGGAAGGGTTATTCTGGATACAGCATGAGGGTGTGTGAGCTCTGAGCCCAGGGGGGCCCCCTCCACAGCTTGGGACTCTTCCTGGAGTGAATAATTAGGAGGAGCAAGGGGAAAGCTCTGTGTGTGTCTGTGTTGGGGAGGGGGGTGGGAGAGGAACCAGAGGGTGGGATTTTCAGGCCTTCAGATTACCCTAGCAGATTCCTGGGTGAAGAACAAACCCTGGAACCAGAGGTCAATCTCCTTTTCATACCCCAGCCTGTAGCCTCTGACCTTCATTGAATGATCTCCACCCCAAGTCACCCCATTTCTGAGGCCACCTGCCGGGAGAAGGGTTAGGTGGGGGACTCCTGAATCAGAGAGGCTGAGAAGAGCTCAGAAGCAAAGGTTGTCAAAGGGCAATTCTTGGATCACAGCATCATCATCACCTGGGAACTTGCTAAAAATGCAAATTAGGTTATTGCTGACCCACCTCATCAACCCTGGATTTATTAATGACTGAATGGGGCCCAGCAATCAGTGTGTTTTTAAAAAATATTTATTTATTTATTTGGCTGCATCGGGTCTTAGTTGTGGCACGTGAGATCTCTGTCGCAGTGCTCGGGCTTCTCTCTAATTGTGGCGAGTGGGCTCAGTAGTTGTGGCATGCGGGCGTAGTTGCCCCGCTGCAAGTGAGATCTTAGTTCCCCGACCAGGGATCGAACCCACGTCCCCTGAATTGGAAGGCAGATTCTTAACCACTGGACTACCAGGGAAGTCCCAGCAATCTGTGTTTTTTTGTTTGTTTGTTTTTTGTTTTTAGCAATCTGTGTTTTAACAAACCCCTATTAGAGGCCTGAAATGATAGGCAGGGCCAGACCTACGAATGGAGGATGGGGACTGCTGTGAGAGGCTTTGAGGAGGTTGAATCCATAGGAATTGATGCCAGAGTGGATGTGGAAGACAGCATGGTAGTAGTAGTCACAGTAATAATAACAACAACAGCAGCAGCAGCAACAGTAACTGAACACGTATTGTGCACTTACTCTGTCTGACACTGTGTTTCTAAGTATTATCTTCATTTAACCCTCACAAAACCCCTAATAGGTAGGTACTATTATAATCCCAACTCTTTGGAAAGGAAACTGAAGAACAGAGAGGCCATATGAATGCCCAAGGTCACATAGTGGGTAGGTGGTGGAACCAGTCTTCAGGTGCTGGGTTTTTGCTTCCTCTCTGATACCAGCCTGCTTTGGTAAATCCGAGCAGGTGGTTGGTGACCAAAGTGAGCAGTAAGGACTGCTCAGGGGAGAAGTAATTTTAAGGCAGTCTAACACTGTTTTTTGTTTTTGTTTTTTCTTCTGTGCAGGATCTTATTTCCTGGAGCAGGGATCGAACCTGGGCCCCCAGCAGTGAAAATGCCGAGTCCTAACCACTGGACTGCCAGGGAATTCTAGACACTATTCTGTTTTTAAATATACTGAGCACTTACCGTGTGCATTTGCTGTACATTGTCACATTTAAATGTCACTTTGATCCTCTAGGTACTGTAACTATCCCCCATTTTACAGATGATGCAATTGAGGCTCAAAGAGACAGGGTCACCTGCCCAACGTCATAAACTGAGTGGTGCAACACAAATTTAACGCAAGGCAACAGGAATTTGGAACCCTTGCTCTTAATCCAGATGGACTTGGTGGGGACCCACTCTAACACAGGGGTGCCTTCCTGGCTTCTGCCAATCTGGGATGTCCACCCTTGTGTCCTCAAGCACCTAGGATAGATCCAGGCACAGAGTATGCACAGAGTGAATGTCCATTAAGTGACATTAATAACATTTGTCTAAATAAAACAATCTACAGAAACCAGAAGAAGGAATTAAAATTTATGGAGTCTCTCCCATGTGCCAGGCACCTTATACAGGGCACATTTAATTCTCTCAGAGCCCTCCTGCCTTTGGTTTTATTATCTCCTTTTTATAGATGAGGAAAGTAGACTCAAAGAGGAAGCATGATGTTAATGGAAGAGCCAGGGTTGAAGCCCAGTCTGCCTGACCCCCAAACTGGTTCTCTTTCCACTGGTGGGGTCTGTGACTGGAGGTTAGGAGTGTGCAGGGAGGGTGGGTTCAATAAACGGCTACTGGTATAATATGGTAACAATAATTATTATTATTATCATCATCTGTGAAGTGGATGTGTAATCCTGACATGAGGAAGGGAAGAAAGTGCTTCAGAAGTGGCAGTCTCAAGGATGCCCTATTCCCACCCCATTCTGTTGAGTTGGCCAAAAGATTCCTTCGGTTTTTAAGTAAAAATAAAAGACACATTTTTCATTTTCACCAAGAACTTTATTGAACAACGTATTCACCCTTTTGTTCCACTACCTTCTGCCATTTTTCAGGCAACTTCATAATTCCATATTCCCAAAACTTTTTATCTTTTTGAGCAAAGAACTGTTCCAGGTGTCTTTTACAGTCTTCCAGGGAATTGAAAATTTTTCCATTAAGAGAATTTTGTAAAGACTGAGATAAATGGAAATCCGAAAGTGCAATGTCTGGTGAATACGGCGGATGAATCAGAACTTCCCAGCCAAGCTGTAACAGTTTTTGCCTGGTCATCAAAGAAACATGTGGGTCTTGTGTTATCCTGATGGAAGGTTATGCATTTTTTGCTGACTAATTCCGGATGCTTTTCGTCGAGTTATGCTTTCAGTTGGTCTAATTGGGAGCAGTACTTGTTGGAATTAATCATTTGGTTTTCGGGAAGGAGTTCATAATAGAGTCCTCCCCTTCTAATCCCACCGTATACACAACGTCACCTTCTTTGGATGAAGACCGGCCTTTGGTGTGGTTGGTGACGGTTCATTTCGCTTGCCCCACGATCTCTTCCGTTCCACATTATTGTACAGTATCCACTTTTCTTCGCCTGTCACAATTTGTTTTAAAAAAGGAAAGTTTTCATTATGTTTCAGTAGAGAATCTCATGCAGAAATATGGTTAAGAAGGTTTTTTTCTGCTTAATTTATGTGGAACCCAAACATCAAAGCGATTAACATAACTAAGCTGGGGCAAATGATTTTCAACGCTTGATTTGAATATTTTGAGTATGTCTGCTATTTCCCTCATGGTAAAACGTTGATTGTTCTCAATTCGTGTCTCAATTTGATTGCTATCAACTTCAACAGGTCTATCTGACCGTGGAGCATCATCCAGAGAGAAATCTCTAGCATGAAACTTCGCAAACCACGTTTGACACTTTGATCAGTCACAGCACCTTCTCCATACACTGCACAAATCTTTTTTGCGTTTCAGTTGTGTTTTTACCTTTCTTGAAATAATAAAGCATAATATGTCGAAAATGTTGCTTTTCTTCTTCCATCTTCAATATTAAAATGGCTACACAAAAATTCACCAAATTTTGATGTTTTTTCTTTTTAATGCATGCTGATATGACAGCTGTCACAATACAATCTAACAAAATTGTTTCCAATGAAATTAAAGACAGCTAAGTGCTACTAGAGCCATCTTATGGAAAAAACGAATGAACCTTTTGGCCAGCCCAGTGGGTTCCCATCTTTTTTCTACCAGAGCTGGATGGCCAACCTGCCCAGGACACTACAGCCCTGGCTTTCTGCTGCCCTCTTCTGGCACCTGTCAGATGTGGCACTAGGATGTGAAATCCATATGGCCCCAGCATCAGCTCACTGACAGGGTTGTTTGTGAGTGACCAGTACCGGGCTGGGGAGACAGGGCTAGTGAGGCTCTCTAGGGCCTCCCTCGTGAAATACTCTCCTTGCTTCCAATTCACCCCCCACCGCACATTGTCCATATTCTATCTGGTGGCCAGAAGTTTCCTTTAAAAACATATCAGTCAGCAGTTTAGTGGATTAGGTAACTCTGAACTTTTTTTTTTTTTCTGAACAGCTCTTTTGCTCAAAAAAATCTAAAAGTGCTAGGTAAAATATAAAAATACACTACTGAGCTGCTAAGAATGAAAGGGATATAGCAAAACCTATTTCTTTTCTTGTCTTTTTGGCTGCGTTGGGTCTTCATTGCTGCGCACGGCTTTCTCTAGTTGTGGAGAGCGGGGACTACTCATAGTTGCGGTGCGCGGGCTTCTCACTGTGGTGGCTTCTCTTGTTGTGGAGCATCGGCCCTAGGTGCACGGGCTTCAGTAGTTGTGGCTCGCGGGCTCTAGAGCGCAGGCTCAGTAGTTGTGGCGCACGGGCTTAGTTGCTCTGCGGCATGTGGGATCTTCCCGGACCAGGGCTCGAACCCGTGTCCCCTGCACTGACAGGCAGATTCTCAACCACTGCACCACCAGGGAAGTCCATAGCAAAACCTATTTTGATACACGAGTATTTCTGCAACATCTGAGTCATACAGCTTATGAAAATAAAGATTATCAGTTCATGAAGTCTTGCTATGTGTAAATCTCAAACATGATTGCACAAGAGTAATTGTATCATCCATTTTAGACCTTTTCTATCATATTGAAGGACATGAGTCAAGTATGACAGTGGAATCTTTGGTTCTGAAAATTGTAAATCTTTAATTGTAATAAAACTGGAATTATATAAATACTCAGTTTTACTGAAATACAAGTTATATATCACAAAGTTCACTTGTATACAATTCAATGGTTTTTAGTATATTTACAGAGTTGTGTGACCATCACCATAATCTAACTGGATTTTCATTTTACATTTTCATTACATTTATCACCCCCAAAAGAAACCCTTTACCCTTTGATAGACACTCTTCATCTTCCCACCCTGCCTCCCACTCTGGGCAACACCCATCTATTTTCAGTCTCTAAAAATTTGCCTATTGATATAGATTTGCTTATTCCTTTCATATAAATGGAATCATTCAATATGTGGTCTTTTGTGACTGGCTTCTTTCACTTAGCACAATGTTTCTGAGGTTCTTTCATGTTGTAGCCTGTATCAGTGCCTCATTCTTTTTTTTATTGCTTAATAACAATCTATTGTATGAATATATCACATTTTGATTATCCATTTCATCAGTTGATGGACATTCGGATTATTTCCATCTTTTGGTAACAATAATAATAATAAAATACTATGAACATTATGTATGAGTTTTTGCATGGGCAAATGTTTTCATTTCTCTCAGGCATATACCTAAGAGTAGACTTGCTGGATCATATGATAACTCTATGTTTTATAACACTTGAGGAATTGCCTAACTATAAAACTGGAATTGTTTATTTTTTCAAACAAACTTTTAATTTTTTTAAATATAAGTTTTGCATTTTTCTGTCTTGTGATCTGAGGGTGCAGTTCCTTAAACCATAAGAGTAGACCTTAACACATATTTATTGGATAAATTGACTGTTTTGTTTGATGTTGACATAAGCTAGAGGTTATTTTTATCTCTCCTTTTCTTTTATTATTGAAGACACACAAAGGCTCTTTTTAGAGTTTTACTTCAACCATGTCCGGTAAAATATTCTTCAATTTTTCTTTAAATGAGTGCTGTAATGGTATGTTGATTGAACTAATATATATGACGATGATGTATCAAAAGGTTACTATCAATTTTGATGAAATAAACTTTTAATTTTAAAAGTTTAGATTTACCAAAAAATTGTGAAGATAGTACAGAGAGTTCCTATACATCCCACACCAAGTTTCCCTTATTATTAACATCTTATATTATTATGGTACATTTGTCACAATTAATGAACCGATGTAGATACATTATTATTACCTAAAATTCATACTTTAATCAGATTTCCTTAGTTTTGCCTAATGTCCTTTTTCTGTTCCAGTATCCCATCCAGGATGCCACATTTCCTTTAGTTGTCATGTCTCCTTAGGCTCCTCTTAGCTGTGAAAGTTTCTCAGACTTGCCGTATTTTTGATGACCTTGACAGTTTTGAGAACTGGTCAGCTATTTTGTAGAATGTCTCTCTATAGAGATTTGTCTGATGTTTTTCTCACGATTAGACTTGGGTTACTGGTTTTCGGAAGGAAGCCCAAAAGACAGATGATCTACAAAGAGAAGTATTTGACTGACAGCAGACTTCTCAATAGCTTCAGTGGAAGCCAGAAGACAGAGATAGAATATCCACAAAACGCTGAGGAAAAAAACCTGCCAACCTAGAATTTCTACTCAGTGAGACTCTTTTTCAAGAAAAGCATAAAATAAAATCACTTTCAGATAAAGAAAAACAAAGAGTTTACCATTAGCATACCCTCTCTCACTAAGGGAAATTCTCAAGGATGTAATTCAGAGAATAGGAAAATAATCCCAGAAGAAAATTCTGAGATGCAAGAGAGTGAAGAGCAAAGAAGATGGTGAACACGTAGGTACCTCTGAATCTGCATTGACTTTATAAAGCAACCATGATATCTAATTTGTGGGATTAAGGAAAAATGAGCACTAAAATACTAGACAAACACAGCAAATAATTTGGGAGAGAGTAACTGAAGATCATAGATTGGAGTTAGTACGATTAGAGAACATAACTTCCAAATAGTAGAAGGGGAAATGTTTAAAAAATAGTAAAACTGGACAATAGACTGTTTAGTATTCATACATATGTGAATATATTAATACTATAATGAAATATAAGGACATGATTATAGCAAAGTTCACATATTGGTAATCTCTGGATGTGGGAAGAGGGAATGTGATAAGGGAGGGGGGCCAGAGGGACTCAGATGAATTGATCATGTTCTTTTTATTTTTTGGCTGTGCCCAGGCCATGGCAGTGAAAGTGCCGAGTCCTAACCACTGGACCGCCAGGGAATTCCCAAGAGACTTAATAAATATTTTTGAATGAATAAATAAATGAACTAATGTCAGACAGATTGAGAGAGGAGGCCCAGGAATAGTCTGTTTGATCAGAAAAGATGTGATTTTTCACACCTACCCCAGCCTCACTAAACAAAATTTGTTGAATAAATGAAAGAAGGAAAGAATTCCAGCTGTGGGTGGCATCCTTTTAAGTGGAAACCAGAACCCTTTTCTGCTATTCAGTATTCATTCATCAAACATTACTGGACTTTTACCATTTACCAGGTCTTGTGCTGGGGCTTTGATGGTGTGTAATACTGTGCCTGCCCTAGTAGATGGAGATCATTGAGCCCTGCCAGAAGGTATGAAGTGCTGAGCTCAGTCCCTCTTCCAGCCTTCAGCCTGGAAGGCCATCCCTCTACTTACCTTTCACAGACCCAAGCTCCTATTATACTCCCTCAGGAAGTATGCATTCATTCATTCATCCATTTAATAGATATTTATTGAGCATCTACTTTGCACTGGGCAGTATGCTAGGTGCTGGGGTTACAGCAATAAACCAGGTAGACAGAGTTCCTGCCCTCAGTGGGTGCCCAGTCTACTGGGGAGACAGGTGATAATCAACTAAACAAACATATGAAGCATGAAGTACAAATTGTGATGAGTCCTGTGAAGGAAATGAATAGGATGGTTATGGGAGAATTATTAGACGTCCTCTCAGCTTTCATTTTAACAGGCATTTTAAAAAGGCAGCCTTGAGTCTCCAGCACAGAGACAGCAAGATTACAAAGTGTGAGGAGGTCCCCACTCCCTGACTTGGCTTGGGTGGTGGGGAGAGCCCTCTTAACTGGAATGGGTTACCTTGTGGAAATGTGAGGTCCCTATTACTGGAGGCACCTAAGCACGGGCTAGAGGGGGAGCTCTTGGGGATGCTATAAAGGAGCTTCTTGCTTGGGGTGAAGTGGGGGAATTGGACTTGGTGACATGTGATGGGTTGCCCTTCCTAAACACCAAGATTTTTGGTTGCTAACATTCCTTTATTCTAAATTCCACAAGCCTACAATTTGAATTCTCTAAACATTCTGAGAGTCTGATTTTTTTTTTTTTGGCTGTGCCTTGCAGCTTGTGGGATCTTAGTTCCCTGACCAGGGATTGGACCACGGAATGAACCTGGGCCGGGTCAGTGGAAGTATGGAGTCCTAACCACTGGAACTCCAGGGAATTCCCCTGAGAGTCTGATTTTAACTAGGATCTTAGGGTAGCCCAGAAGAGGCCAAAGCTTTGGAATCAGAAATAATCTGGTTCATATTCAGGCTCTGCCATTTATTAGCTGTATGACCTTGGACAAATTGCTTTCCCTCTCTCATCCATGGTTTCCTCCCCTGTGGAATGGAGATGATAACGCCTGCCTCACAAGGCTGCAAGGAAAAATAAAAGATGGTGTATAAGGGTAGCACCTGGTTTCGTTTCCATCCCATAAGACGCCACAAGAGTCTTAGATTTTGTTATTTATTTATTTATGGCTGCGTTGGGTCTTTGTTGCTGTGTGCGGGCTTTCTCTAGTTGTGGCGAGCAAGGGCTACTCTTCATTGTGGTGCATGGGCTTCTCATTGCGGTGGCTTCTTTTGTTGCGGAGCATGGGCTCTAGGTGCGCGAGCTCGGTAGTTGTGGCACATGGGCTTAGTCGCTCCGCGGCATGTGGGATCTTCCCGGACCAGGGCTCAAACCCGTGTCCCCTGCATTGGCAGGCGGATTCTTAACCACTGCGCCACCAAGAAAGTCCCTATTTTTAATTTTTTTTATAATTTTTTTTTTCCTGACCACGCCATGTGGCTTGCAGGATCCTAGTTCCCCTACCAGGGATCGAATCTGTGCCACCTGCAGTGGAAGAACAGAGTCTTAACCACTGAACTGCCAGGGAATTCCCAAGTCTTATATTTTGGAAACCTCCTCCACTAAGATCCAAACTTCTCCTCGGGTGCAGTATGGTGTCACAGCGAGCTCTGGTGCCAGACTGCTTGGGCTTAGTACCAAATGTCTCTGGACCTCAGTTTCCTCATCTGCCTAATAGAGATAATAACAGGACCTACTTCCTAGGATTATCTTGAAAGTTAAATGAGATGATCCACCGAAGGCAGTTATGTTAAGCAGTTGGTCATGTAAACTCTCATTATTACTTCCATCATTGGGTCTCGGAGGCCAGGAGTGTTGAAAACTCTGCTACCTGCCTTGGAGCCCGAGCGTGGAGGCCTCCCTATCTCAGATGAGGGCCTGAGACTGCTGGTCCAAGGGCCTGAGCCTGCAGGGCCTTCAGTGGGAATTGGAGACTGGTGAGCTGATCGGCTCCTCTCTTCTTCCTTTTCCCTTCCCCCTCTCCTATCCGTTGAGAGTGAACTGGTTTCCTCTGGGAGCTCTGCCCTGGGGTTTTGTGGGGAGCCAGGCCTGTGTGTATGTGTCCGGAAGGCCAATTTCTGAGCCACAGCAGAGAGGCATCAGCTGACCACAGTGGAGGGGTAATGCATTCCTCCAGCTACAGGGTTCCTGGGGGTGGACTGACAGGGGCACAGCTGGTTGCCATTGCCCATACTGTGTGACCATGGACACACACACACACTCTGTCTCTCTCACAGATACGCACATAAAATACACATACACATCTCTATACACACACGTACTCATATACATATGTACATGCATACACCACTGTTTTCTCTAACTCTACATCCTTCTTCCTTCTCTGCTAGCCTCCTCTTATTCTGCACACATCATCCCTCTTCTTCCTCCTTTCCCATTATAACCACAGAAAACAGTCTCCCAGGGCAGGAACTCTGTTTCAGGGCTTTTTCTCACCAAGCTGTCTGGGGCTTATTAAGTCTTTTTAAAGCAGGGCAGTACGTGGGGGGACTTTTAAGGATCTGGTTTCAGGCTTTGGTTCTGGGAAAGGAGTCTCATCTCCCCTCTGGTCTCTTGCTTCCCTCCTGATCCCCACCGCCCGCCCCACTACCTTCAGAATGAAGCTTCCAAAAGTCAAGTAAAATGCAGTTCTCATTTATCATTAAGTGTTTACCGTCAATTTTCTCATGTTGCCCTACAATCTTCAAGCACAGTCATATTTTAAAAATATCAATGCATATATATAATTCTGTATTTCCTTCTTTCTTCCTTCTTTCCTTCCTTCCTTTCTCACCTTGTCTCTTTCTTCTATATGTTTATCGAGTGTCATGTATATGTCAGATGGTTGCTTGGTTTGTTTTACTTGTGTCTACCCTGTTTTGATACTTATCATTCTAAATTAATGCTATTTGATTGATGCCTGTTTTCCAAGATAATTACAACTCATATTTTTTTTTTAATTTTTAATTTTTTAAAAAAGGTTTCTGTTTATTTAGAAGACACAGACTAACATTATTAGATGGTAAGGTTCACAAATGGGTTCATTTCTTTCCTTAGCTTTTTTTGGCTGCATTGGGTCTTCGTTGCTGTGCGCGGGCTTTCTCTAGTTGCGGTGAGCAGGGCCTACTCTTCGTCGTGGTGTGCGGGTTTCTCATTGCAGTGGCTCCTCTTATTGTGGAGCATGGGCTCTAGGCGCAAGGGCTTCGGTAGTTGCAGCATGTCGGCCCTAGAGCACATGGGCTTCATAAGTTGCAGCATGTGAGCTCAGTAGTTGTGGCTCTCAGGCTCTAGAGCGCAGGCTCGGTAGTTGTGGCACACGGGGTTAGTTGCTCCGCGGCATGTGGGATCTTCCTGGATCAGGGATCGAACCCGTGTCCCCTGCATTGGCAGGTGGATTCTTAACGACTGCGCCACCAGGGAAGTTCCACAACTCATATATTTTTTTTAAACATTTTTTAAAAAAATTTATTTATTTATGGCTGTGTTGGGCCTTCGTTTCTGTGCGAGGGATTTCTCTAGTTGTAGCAAGCGGGGGCCACTCTTCATCGCGGTGTGCGGGCCTCTCACTATCGCCGCCTCTCTTGTTGTGGAGCACAGGCTCCAGACACGCAGGCTCAGTAATTGTGGCTCACGGGCCCAGCTGCTCCACGGCATGTGGGATCTTCCCAGACCAGGGCTTGAACCCATGTCCCCTGTATTGGCAGGCAGATTCTCAACCACTGCGCCACCAGGGAAGCCCCACAACTCATATTTTTAAATGCTAATTATGTAGTACAGGAATTGTGTTAAGCAGTTTACCAATATTATTTATTCCTCATAATAATCCCATGGATAGTAATTTTAATAGCCCCATTTTATAGATTATGAAATGGAAGCTGGGGCTTCCCTGTTGCGCAGTGGTTGAGAACCGCCTGCCAATGCAGGGGACACGGGTTCGATCCCTGGTCCAGGAAGATCCCACATGCTGCAGAGCAACTAAGCCCATGCTCCACAACTACTGAGCCTGTGCTCTAGAGCCCATGAGCCACAACTACTGAGCCTGCGTGCCGCAACTACTGAAGCCCGCGCGCCTAGAGCCCGTGCTCCTCAATGAGAAGCCACCGCAATGAGAAGCCCGTGCACTGCAACGAAGAGTAGCCCCAGCTCGCTGCAACTAGAGAAAGCCCGTGCGTAGCAGCGAAGACCCAACACAGCCAAAAATAAATAAATAAAATAAATAAATTTATAAAAAAAAGAAATGGAAGCTTATAGGTTAAGAAAGTCACCCAGGACCACAGAGATAGAAAATGGCACAGTGTTATATGTCAATTATATCTCAACAAAGATGGGGGAAAAAAAGGCACAGTAGGAATTCGAACACAGAAAATCAGAATCCAAAGTTCCTGTTCTTAACCACAGTGAGATCCTGCCTCCCAGTGGGCTGTATGTCCTGTGAGGTGAGACACTGTCTATCTTGTTTACAACTACTTGTTTATATACTTACCACTGTGTCTGGCATATAGTGGATATTCAATAAATATTGTTGAATTAATGAATGAACTGTGAACTCATCCCTTGCTGCTATGTAGGCTGCAGAAAGGAGTAGGAGGGATATGGGCTTGGAAGCCAGAGAGACCCATGTTTGCATAGAGATCTGTTCTTACTAGTGCTGTGCCTCAATTCCCTCATCTATAAAATGGGGATAATATAAAGACTGTGCAGGATTCATGTGAGGTTTAAATGACAATGTATATTAATCAGCCAGCTCATGTGCCAATGTATAGCAAACTGAACAAATGACATCTATTTTTTATATGTACGTGTGCATATAATACAACTGCATTATGTATGTGGCCTCAGTGGGGTTTTTTTAAAAAAAATATTTATTTATTTTATTTATTTATCTTTGGCTGTGTTGGGTCTTCAATGCTGCGCACAAGCTTTCTCTAGTTGCGGCAAGCGGGGGATGCTCTTCGTTGCGGTGTGCCGGCTTCTCAATGCGGTGGCTTCTCTTGTTGCTGAGCACGGGCTCTAGGCGTGCAGGCTTCAGTATTTGTGGTGCACGGGCTCAGTAGTTGTGGCTCGCAGGCTCTAGAGCACGGGCTCAGTAGTTTTGGTGCACGGGCTTAGTTGCTCTGCGGCATGTGGGATCTTCCCGGAGCAGGGCTTGAATCCGTGTCCCCTGCATTGGCAGGCTGGTAGGCGGGTTCTTAACCACTGTGCCACCAGGGAAGTCCCCTCAGTGGGTTTTCAGTGATATAGAGCCATTCCCGTCTTGTTGGATACTTGGCTTGGCCTCTAGTTATTTGCAAACAGAAGTTTGCTGTGGACAATTTGTATACGTACCTATTTTCTTGTGAGTTTTTTTTTTCCCCTTGATGGTATCTTATGTGGAGGATTCTACCTGAAGATGCAGGGAATCTACAGACTGATGTGGCCCTATTTATTGCCTAACACATTCCAGATAGGAGTGGAAGATGGAGACAAGAGGCAGAGATGAGGGCTGCTTGAGATGTGCAAAGTGATGGGATTTTTCTGGTAATGATCACACCTCACTTGTGTGTTTGGCAGCTGTCTAGCAGAGTGGGTCAGTGCCCAGGCACCAGTGTCAAACAAGCTAGGTTTGAATCCCAGCTCTGCCCTACTTACAGATGTGTGACCCGGGCCAATTAGATCTTCTAAATCGAAATTTTCCCTTCTGTATAATGGGAGTGTTCGTAACGGTAGCTACTCCACGAAGCTACTGTAAAGTTGAGAAAACACATGAAAATGCTTAGATCTAAGCCTGGCCAATAGTAAGTATTCAATAAAAGTGATTATATTGATTGCATAAGATTCACAGTGTACAGTATATTTCCCCATTGATTTAATCCTGACACAGTCCCTGTGAGGTAGGGGTTATTAGGACCCCCATCTCACAGATGAGGAAATTGAGGCCTAGAGAACTGAAGTGCCGGGACCAGGGTCGATGTGGAGCTCACACCATGTCTGAGCAGGGTTCGTAAACCAGGTCTCCAGAGGCCCAGACCCAGAGCTCCACCCTCCAGCCTTCTTCCCTCACACCAGGAGTTGTGGGTTCTTCTCTGGCCAGTGTGGGACTTCAGGCTTTTCCGTATTCGACTGTGAACAGAACAGGGGCTTAATCTCTTAAACTCCCTTCCAGTTTCGAAGTGGGGACAGTGTTCACCCCTTCCCCAAGCCCTAAACAGCCAGCAACGCGTTCATCCCAGGGGGCGGAGCCTGTCAGCGTTAGACACCAGGCCCCACACTAAGCCACGCCCACAGACCAAAGCTCCAGCCCCACCGTGGGAAACCAGTTCCCTCAAATCTCCTCCGCTAGCAACCTGCCTGCGAAGTCCCTCTCAGCTCGTGTCTACCTCTTAAACTCAAGCCCTGTCCCTGGAGTCCAGCGCTCCGCCATGTGCAGCCCACCCCAACGCCCAAAGCCTCGCACCAGGATCCACGGTTCTATCTCTTTTTCTTGTGCTCCCACGTGGGCGAGCTGCGGCGCCGGCCCTCGACGGCCATGGCGGGTGCAGTCTCCTCCACAGGGTCTTAGGGTCCAGCCCCTGACACGAAGCTCCGCCCCCTAATGGCCCCGTCCACCCCACTTCACCCGCTCATTGCCTTAACTCGTGGCCCCGCCCGGACAGCCTTATGACCCCACCCCCATGTAGACCCACAGCGTATCCTTCGGCTCCTGGACCCCGCCCCAGCCCCTCTCTAGCTTGCCTGTGGCCACGCCACTAACCGTTAGCCACACCCATAGATAGCCCCGCCCCTCGAGGCTCCACCCCCAGAGGCCAGTGGTAGGGTGGCGGCTGGCCCAGCCGGGCCCCTCCTGCCCTCCGCCCTAGGTGCTGGGTTGGAGCTGGCCGGGCACTGCGGGGCAGGGCGAGCGCGGAGGCCCGGGGGCTCGGAGGCGAAGATGGCGTCAGGCAGGCGTGCCCCGCGCACCGGGCTACTGGAACTGCGCGCCGGGGAGGGCTCGGGGGCTGGAGGCGACCGGTGGCAGCGGGTGCTGCTCAGTCTAGAGGAGGACGCGCTGACCGTGAGCCCCGCCGACGGCGATCCCGGCCCGGAGCCCGGTGCCCAGCGGGAGCCGGAGCCCGCGCAGCTGAACGGCGCCGCCGAACCGGGCGCCAAGTCCCCGCCGCTGCCGGAGGCGCTGCTGCTCCAGCGGCGCCGCGTGACGGTGCGCAAGGCCGACGCCGGCGGGCTGGGTATCAGCATTAAAGGTGGGCGCGGGGCCACCGAGGGCACGGGTCGTGGTGTCTGTGGGACCGCCGAGGGCGCAGAGGTCGCGGGGGCTGGCAACGTATTGAGGACATGGAGTTGGTTGACTTCTGTCTGGGGGTAAGGGCGTCTGAGAGAACAGAGGGAACCGAGGGCACCAGGAGCACCAAGGTCGGAGAGGGCTTTGAGGTCTCAGTCAGAAGGCACAGGTGTGGAGGGCGTTGGGGACTCACCAAGGACACGTGGGTGGGGAGTTCTGTGTGGAGGCAAAGAGATCTGAGACTGGTTGCCTAGTCTAGGGTTGCATGGCCATCAAGAACAACAACAGGGACCCCAGGAGAGCAAAGGATGGAGAAAGGAGACTGAGGCCTGGGGTGCGACTAGGGCAGGGAGGGGGAAGTCTTCAAGACACAACCGAGGTGGGAGGGAGGAGTAAGGCCTGGAGTAGGAAGCATGGCTGGTGGGGAGATTGGAGACTAGCTGGAGGCTGGGTTCACAAACAGGGGGCCAGAAAGGACCTAGAAATCTGAGGACCTAGGAAGGCTGTGGACCTAGGTGAAGAGCCCTAACAGCTGGGTTTGAGTTTCCTGATCTGACCATTTCCACCTTCCACAGGATTGAGATGGGCTCTCAGCCCCCAGTACTGACAGCTTTCTTTAGGGGGCAGCCCAGACTGAAGTCCAGAATCAGCTGTGTGAACTTAGACAAGTAATTTCCCATCTCCGGACGTCAGTTTCCTCAACTATATAATGAGGGTAATGGTAGAATTGGGATGTTTCTATGAAAACAGGAGTCCAAAGTACTCACCCTGCCAACACATAGTAGGTGCCTGGAGAATTATGGCTGTTAGATGAGAGGAAGAATAGAGGTCACGAGAGACTCCCAAAGTAACTAACCTAGTGCTAAAAAACCTGCACACCCCAGCTGCTGGGTTCACCATTCCTTCCTGAAGGGGTGGGGATGGTGGTGACTTGGCTACCACTGTGTGCCAAGTGCTGTGCCCAGTACTCTAGGCTCATGATCCACTTCATCCTGGCAACAAGTACTAAAAGGTAGGAAGCATAATCCTCATTTAGTAGGTGAAGAAACTGAGACTCAGAAAAGTAAAATGATTTTCCCAGTATCACACAGTCAGTGAGCGACATAGCTGGGATTTGAACCTCAATTATCAGTCCCCTAGAGAGTGTCCAGAGGAGTCGGTTCTTCCCCATGGAAGGGCAAACTTCCATGCAGCCAACCAAAGGGATCTAAAAGGGGAAAATGGGAAAGCCAGGGAGTGGGCACCAGTTTTGCCTTCAAACTCCAGCATGGGATAGGGCAACAGATCAATCCAGAAATTGTACACTCAATGTGTTAAAACAGGAAGGAACTTAGAGTTCATACAGTGTTCCATTTTGCAGATGGACAAACTGAGTCTTGGAGAGGAGGGGGACTTTCCAAGGTCACATAAAGTTACCTCCTAGCTTCATACTTCCAGGTGGGAGTAAGGGTACTTTTAGGAGGTGTCAGGGGGAGTACCAGCTCCATTCAGTTCTTCATGTATGGAGACTGGGCTCCCGTTGCCATGTTGACCTTTCCTTTAGGGTCCAGCCCAGCCCAGGCATCCAAGAATAATCATGGATTCAAACTGAACTGAAGTCCCTAATTTCAGGCAGAAGAGGGCAGATAGATATGAATAGAAACTCCTTCCTTTCCTAGGTCTCAAGCTCTGTGTGGTGCAATGAACAAACTGTTGAGCCTGTGTGGGGGTCTGGAGAGGCATTCCAGTCCTACTTCTGCCACCAATTTGTTGGGTGACATTGGAATTATGACCTGGGCCACTTGTTCCTCATCTTTGAGGATGGAGCACTAGTGTGATACGTGAGGGCCTGACTTGCAGTCTACCATAGAGTTAAGAGTGTTGGTTCTGGAGCCAGGAGACCTAGGTTCAAATACTGGCTTTGCCACTAACCAGGTGGGTGACCTTGGGCAAGGGGCTTCTCTCCACACTTCAGTTTTCCCGGTAGGAATCTGAGCATGCCTGTGTGATTGGGGTGTTGTGGAGATGCAACGAGACAAGATTGAAAGTACTTAGCATGGTGTTATTACTGTTATTACTGTTTCTGATTTTAAAAGGACATTCAAGAATTTAGAAATAAAGCAATGTGGTAAAATGTATTAGGTTTTTTTTTTTTTTTTTGGCTGAATTGGGTTTTTGTTGCTGTGCGTGGGCTTTCTCTAGTTGTGAGCAGGGGCTACTCTTTGTTGCCGTGCGTGGGCTTCTCATTGCAGTGGCTTCTCTTGTTGCGGAGCACGGGCTCTAGGTGTTCAGGCTTCAGTAGTTGTGGCACGTGGGCTCAGTAGTTGTGGCTTGCAGGCTCAGTAGTTGTGATGCACGGGCTTAGTTACTCTGTGGCATGTGGGATCTTCCCAGACCAGGGCTCGAACCCATGTCCCCTGCATTGGCAGGCGGGTTCTTAACCACTGCACACCAGGGAAGTCCCCAGATAGGCTTTTTTTTTTTTTTTTTTTTAATTAATTAATTAATTTATTTATTTTTGGCTGCGTTGGGTCTTTGTTGCTGCAAGTGGGCTTTCTCTAGTTGCCTAGTTACGGCGAGCAGGGGCTACTCTTTGTTGTGGTGCACGGGCTTCTCATTGTGGTGGCTTCTCTTGTTGCAGTGCACGGGCTCTAGGCGTGCAAGCTTCGGTAGTTGTGGCTCGCGGGTTCTAGAGCGCAGGCTCAATAGTTGTGGTGCACGAGCTTAGTTGCTCCACAGCATGTGGGATCTTTCCGGACCAGGGCTCGAACCCGTGTCCCCTGCATTGGCAGGCGGATTCTTAACCACTGCGCCACCGGGGAAGTCCCCAGATAGGCTTTTGAAATCTCTAGACTTTAAGACCTTGGTTTCTAGCCTGGATCCTAGGTTGTAAAGCTTTCTGATTGCTAAAGAGATCCTTTGTGGCCATAGCAATAGCTGACTTCTATCTTTATTCTTGATTAGAGGCTATCAATGGGTTTCCCCATTATGGGAAAATCGCTTAAAATCCAAAATAAAATTAAAAAAAGAAGTTACTGAAGCACCTTGTAAGTTACTCAAACACTGGTGAACACCCAAAACATTTAACCAAAAGATCCATTACAACATTATAAATCTAGAAAATGACTTGTAAGTATTATTAGTGTCCTAAACTTCTCAGGCTCTTTTCTGAGATCCTCTTTACTCTCCACTCCCCATTTCCCAGCACTGGGTTGGACACAGTGAGAGACCTTCAGAAGTAATTTTGCCTCGATGTGACTCACAAGTGTTGGAGTGTCTGCCTCAGTTTCTTCCTCTTTCCGTGCTTGTGCAGGGGGCCGAGAGAACAAGATGCCTATTCTCATTTCCAAGATCTTCAAGGGCCTGGCAGCCGACCAGACGGAGGCCCTCTTTGTAGGGGATGCCATCCTGTCCGTGAATGGGGAAGACCTTTCCTCTGCCACCCATGATGAGGCGGTGCAAGTCCTAAAGAAGACAGGCAAAGAGGTGGTGCTTGAGGGTAAGCATTGGGGACTCCAGGGGTGTTCAATTCTTCCCTACCTTCCCCAGGCCTCAAGCATTGGGGGCTGGGAGGTGGGCAGGGTTGAAAACAGAAACAGAACTTGGGGATCTGCCTTGAGACAGCAGGGGTGGTGGCAGCAGAGCTGGCCCAGAGCCAGGCTGACCTGGCTTTCATTTCCTATCTCCCACTCCCTAGCTCTGTGGCCTTGGACGAGTCACCTCATTCCCCTGAGCCTTACTTTCCTCATCTGTAGGGCAGGGATGTAACTTCTGCCTTACTGGGTTGTGGAAATAGGACAAAAGGTCCATGGCAGGCAGGATCTGCCACCCAGTGAGTGACTCGGGAAGAGAGGGGTGGGGACTGGCGAAGGGGCGGCTGAGATTCTTTCCTGAGGAACCAGGGGAGCTCTCAACTCTGAGTTCTCCTAAAACCCTGAGACCCATCTTGCTTTGGGAGAGGACTTGGCCTTTATGTAGCAGGACATCAAATACTTCCAGCTAGACTCAGAGGGGAGTATTATTTTGTGGGGGGGGGGACTTGGTGGCTCCCCTCCACTATCCCGTCGCTGTGTGGTCTTAGATGAGACCTTGGCTTTCTCTGGGCCTCAGTTTCCCATAGGTTGTTACAGTCTCTTGCTGGGGTGGTCCCACTTCTGCCTTTTGCCAGCTCTGTCAGGAGGTTTCTGCTCTGCTCAGCCCTTTCATCAAACTCCACTCTGTGGGATAGGGAGGGTAGGAGGGAGATGCAAGAGGGAGGGGATATGGGGATATATGTATACATATAGCTGATTCACTGTTATACAGCAGAAAGTAACACAACATTGTAAAGCAATTATACTCCAATAAAGACGTTATAAAAACCCCAAAACCAAAACCCAAAAAAAACTCCACTCTGTCAGTTCCGGAAGCCATGGGGGCCTGAAGAATGTGTCTTTGGCTCCTGGCCCAGAACAGGCACACGGAGGTGGCGGGGGCTGATGGAGAATGCCATGGCCAGTGAAGCTGCGGAGCTGAGCCCTAGGCCCAGATCCTGATAGGTTGCCTTTGTGTCCCCGAAGGAGTCTCCAAGAGGCCACAGAGACAAACAGGCTCTGGATCCCTGGGTGATCTTTGGCATTCTTGACCTAAATTCTCTATCGTTTTGTTTTATTTTATTTTTACATTTTATTATCTATTTAAATATACTGTGTGTCTATTTAAATGCTACTGTTGCGTTTTTAAAATATATACTGAAAGCTGACTCTGCAATATTGGTCCCTAAAAGCTTAAGTGTATCAATCATATTTTAACAGCAAAATTAAATAACAAGATCACACATTAATGATATGGATATAGGAGACTTTCCCTGCCATATGCCTCATCACTTTGATATTTATAGCCAGTAATGCAGTTTAAACTGTTGAAATTCATCAAAATGTCATGTTTTGGTTGACTTGAAAAACTCTTTTAGTCTCTGCTGTTTGAAAGTTTAGTCCATGGATGGTAAAATTTCTACTGTAGACACATTTCTAATCCACGCCAAGGTCCCCTTCACCTCCTCCTCTTTAGGTAAAGAATGTCTCTATCTGGCTTCTCATTGTGGATCATTCTGAGAGGGTAGCATCTCTGAGTGTTAGACGTTTGAAGCGCCTCCTGGTTTCGGAGCTAATACCCAAGGCTTCTACCTCATTTACTCCATTCCTTCCTCACTAAAGCCAAGAAGCATTTCCAGAGACCTGCTGTGTACCTGATTTGCGGAGCATTGGGTCAGAAGCTAAAGCAGACCTGGCCCTCCCTGAAGGAGCCCACCAGTGAGTTGGGGAGACAAAATATGAACACTATCTTCTCCACACAAACTATTTAAAAATCAGCGTCTAAAATCCTGTCTGCTCTGTAATTAATCTGGCCTTAGGCAAGACCCTCTTCTCTGGGGCTCAGTTTTCATATCTGTTGGGGTTAAGCTAGATCAGAGATGACCAACAGCTTTCATTTTGAGTGTTAGCTTCATTGGTGGCTACTGAGAGTTCCATATTTGGAAAGATCGGGAGGTCTTATCTGGACTCAGCAGAAAGGAGCTGGAATTGATTAGCAATGTCTGCTGCACGTAGAGTAGGGAAGAGAAATACCATCCCAGGACTGAGGGTTTCCAGCACTTATGTTCTCTAAGACTTTTCATAGGGCAAGAGCTTTCCTTGGCAAACGCTGCCCCAGGCTGCTGGATGGAGCCTGGCCTGCCTCTTGCCCAGCATAGGATTTGGCACATGGTAGGCACTCTATAAATGTTAGTGACTCCCCTCCTGTCCTATAGCAGTTATATAGAATTGGTATTATTTCCTCCTTAAATGTTTGGTAGCATTCTCCAGGGAAGCTACCTTTATAGAAAGGTTTTTTTGTTTGTTTGTTTGTTTTGCCACACTGTGCAGCATGTGGGATCTTAGTTCCCCTACCAGGGATCGAACCCTGGACCCCTGCAGTGAAAGTGCGGAGTCCTAACCACTGGACCGCCAGGGAATTCCCGATTTTAATGTCTTTAATAAGGCAATTTAGATGATCTGTTTTTTTTCTTTTCTTGGTAATTTATGTCTTGCAAGGAATTTGTCCATTTCATCTAAGTTGTCAAATTTCTTGGCATAAAGTTGTTTATAATCTTCTGGTATTTTTCCTCCCTTTTGGATGACAGCCCTCTCCTGCTTTCTCTTTCTCTCCTCCTCCCTTTGTACTGCTCTACTCAGTGGTTTCAAGGGGACTCTCAGTCTTGTGGGGCAGATAGCTGAGCAAACCTACCAGATCACCATCCTGTCATAGGTGCTGAGATGGGGTCTGCCCAGGGATTGGAGGAGGCAGGTGGTCAGGAAAGACTTCCTGGAGGAGGGGATGCTGGCACTTTATGAACAATAAGCAGATGTGGGTATGGGGTGGAGAAAGGGCATTCCAGGAAGGGGAGCTGTGTGAGCAAAACCATGAAGGGGTGAAATGACTTGACTTACCTGGGGAGTTGCCTGGGAAGTAATTCAGCTTTATCTGAGCCTAGGTGTGAGGAAGGGAATGGAGAAAGAGAGGGCTATTCAGACTGACAGATTCTGCAGGGCCTTGAGTGCCAGACTAAAGGAATTTGGAGGGAAACAGAGCGGTTAAAGGGTTTTCAGCAGGGGCTCACATGGTCAGCTCTGGGCTTTACAGCATCACCCTGGTTTGGAGGGAGACAACAGTAGATGCAGAATGGCAACAAAGAGGCTGGGGCCATGAGCAGGAGGGAGATGGTGGTGGTTTGACCTAAGCAGGTTTGAATAAAAGGAGGAGTCTCGAGGTTGTAGCCTTCCTGTTAGTTTTTTCCCAGCTTTTTCTTAGTTGAAGTCTCTCTCTGAGCTGCTCTCCGCAGGCTTGTAGAAGGAGGTAATTCCATCCAAGGCAACAAACAGGTGGGGGCGAGCACTGGGGTCAAGACTCTTTGAATCGCACGGGTGATCTGAAAAGCCTGGAAGACATGAGGGATCTAGGATGCTGGGTTGTGACTGGTCCTTGAGATTTGGGGGAGTTTGTGGAGACTGGGCAGCTGCCCCAGTCTGGAGCCAGAGCTCCTGGAAGCCTCTCTGGGCTTAGGTTCCTCCCTAGCACCCAATCACTGGTCACATTGTTCAGAACTTCCCCACCCTCATCCCACTTCTAAGACCACCTCCAAGGGCCCATGGCCTGTCCTTTGGATGTGAACTTGGCAGGGCAGCTGGGCATCTTTCCTGAGGTATGGGGCTTGATGGGTACAGAGCTCCCTGAGAACATCCTAGAAGAAAAGATGTCACTAGCAAACTGCAGTTGCCAGCCAGAACCCTACTTCCCTGGCCTAAGTCAGGGGCACAGCTGGGTGTCAGCAGCCCCAGCCTGCCCTCTAGACCTTTTCCTCTCTGAGGGCAGGAGTTTGCACAAGTGTCTTGAGCCTATTCTCAGCTATAGCGATGTATTTGTGACCAGAGTCTGGGCCCAAGCTGACAGCCAACACGCCTCTGTCTGCTGCTTAGAGAGGCCCATTGTGTGCAAGGATCTGGAAGCAGGGCCAGCCTGGGCCCTTGGAGACCAGGCCTGGGGGAAAAGGGAGGGACAGCCAAATGCCTCCCCTCCCTCCACCCCCAGTGAGGCTGACAAGACACAGGCAACAGGGAGCCTGTGATGCATTAAAAAATAATACTAAAGGACAAAAATGAATAAAGGCAATTTTAGTACTTTGTACAAAGTAGAGAAGGTTCACCCCACACAAAGATCAGGCTTTTAAAAGATACAGGCATAGAGTAGCATGTACGTAAAAGACACAGAGAATAGTAGGAATTGCTATAATCCCCGTTTTACAGACAACGTCACCAAGATTTGTTAAGAATAAATAACTTTCTTCAAGTCATACAACTAATAAATTGGCTGATTCAGAATTCAAAACTAGGTCTGTCTGATTGCAGAGGCCACTATTGACTCTGCCTTGGATAATACCTACCTCTCACGGTTGTTTGCAACATAAAAAAATAATGCATGTAACGTGCTGGGACCAGTGTGTGCATAAGTAGGCACTCATTTATTTTATTTGCTATTTATAAGGATGAGACAATGCATTTGAGGTTTATGGCACAATTCCACACAGTAAGCGTTTGATAAATGTCAACCTTTGTCATCATCACATTGGCAGCAGCATTTTTGTTTTCTCCAGTAAACTTGAAGGTCTCTGCAGGCAGGAATCATGTGTAGTTTGCCTCAGAGCCCCAAGCCTGGCACCAAGCCCAGCACACATTAGATGTTGGTGAGTTTGGGGGGAATGATCACCTAGGGGACATCCCTGACCCTTTCTACTTTGCCTGTAACCTCAATTGCAGTTGACTTTCCTAAATGTTTAAGATGGGGCTCAAGGCTCAAGCTGGGCTTGACTGACTCCTGAGAGTTTCCACTGTGAGTCCTCAGAACTCCAGGGCCAGGCCCCCGCCATCTCATTCCCTGGGAGATGGACACTGCCAGGTGTCCTGCCTGAAATTTGGCTCAATACATCACCACTATCAAAAGTGGGATGTTACTAATGGATGCAGCTAATTTGAGGCCACTCCATGCAGCTTAGCCGAGTGATGCTGTGCCTGAGAGGCGCCTGAGGGACTCCTGTCCTGGGAACAGAGGCATGAATGGAGCCCCCGCCCAGTCCTCCCATGGCTGCAAAGACCTGTTGTTCTTATCATTGTTCTCAAGAAAACATTAATTTGGCTGCACACACATACGGCTTAGGGCCATGTGATTCCCCACAGACAAAACTTGGCTTAATTCAGTCCTGGCCTGTTCCCTGGATCTTTGATTAAAATGCTTGTGGGGCTCTGGAGGCAGGTTTTGACCTCGATTAGCTATGTGAGCTTGGCTGCTGGTGGTGGTGGAGGAAATTATAATGATAATGATAAGAATGTTAATAATAGTGATTTATGTGTGCTGTTTAATGAGCACCTATAGTGTGCTGGATACTGTGCTAAGTGCCTTCCATATGCTTTCTTGTTGCATCCTCAAAACCACCCTTATGATTCAAGGTACATTATTCATCCCATTGTACAGATGAGAACACTGAAACTCAGAGAGGTGAAGCTATTTGCCTGAGGTCACACAGGGGCAGAGATGGAATTTGAGGTCAGATCTATCAGATGTCAAAACCCATATTCTTAAATATTTATACTGCACTGCAAGTCATGTCATCTCTGTGAGGCTCAGTTTATTTAATTTATTCAACTCTTAAATTGGGCAGTTTAACAATGGATCGGTCTCATTGAGTTGGTTTGATTAGGTGAAGATGTGTTAGTGAGATTTGAGCTTTCATGCTTGGTATATAGTAGGTGCTCAATAAGTGCTTCTTTCTCCCATTACTAAGATCCTAGTAGGCTTCCTGAGTTGATGAGGGCTTTATCTTTGAATCCTGGCTAAGATGGTTTGGAATGTGGTAGTGTGTAGATATACATATGGTTTTTTTTTTCAGTGTATTTTTTTTTTTTTAACAAAAGTTTATTCTTAAATGTACAATATGTTCCAAGACAACACTTCATTCTAGCTATAGGTGGCAACAGATGTTATGGCAGAGAATCCAGATGTTTAAACAGGAATGGAATTAAGGATCATCATTGCCTCAGACACAAGGAACAGCTTACTTTTTGCCAGATTTCCTTTTTTTCAGATTTATTTATTATTTATTTATTTATTTAATTTTATCTTTGGCTGCATCGGGTCTTAGTTGCGGCATGCGGTATCTTCGTTGAGGCATGTGGGATCTTTCATTGTGGCACACGGGCTTCTCTCTAGTTGTGGTGCGCAGGCTTCAGGGCACGTGGGCTCTGTAGTTTGCAGCACGTGGGCTCTGTGCGAGCTCAGTAGTTGTGACGCGCCGGCTTAGTTGCCCCACGGCATGTGGGATCTTAGTTCCCTGACCAGGGATTGAACCCGTGTCCCCTGCATTGTAAGGCGGATTCTTTATCACTGGCCCACCAGGGAAGTCCCTACCAGATTTCTTAATTCCACCTGTGGTCAGGGGGCTTTCCCCGGGGCCTTCGCTTTTAGCTCCTCAAGTTTCTTCTGCTCCTCCTCTGTTTCTGCTTGAATGCCTTATCTTCCTCGTCCGTATCCTTGGCTTGCTTCTTGGGCTGCTTCAGGGGCTTCTTGCCACCTTTGTGGCCCAACATGGCACCTGCCGCCCCTTCCCCAGATCCTGGCGGTATATTTTTGAAAAATAGAGTTTAAAAAAATGTGAAAAGTAATATATGCTTAATTAAAAAAATACAAAACAAAACAGGAGAGTGTAAAGCAATTATCTTCGCATAGATTAATATCACCCATGGCTAATATTTTCACACACTTCCAGAGAAAGGTTTCCATATTTGTTTTTATCATGGAACAAGTTGAGGACCTCTTTCCAACTCAGCACATGTAACTCTGTTTCATTCTCTTTATTATTATTATTTTTTTAAATAAATTTATTTATTTATTTTTGGCTGCGTTGGGTCTTCGTTACTGTGTGCGGGCTTTCTCTAGTTGCAGCTAGCGGGGGCTACTCTTCATTGTGGTACGTGGGCTTCTCATTGCAGTGGCTTCTCGTTGCTGAGCACGGGCTCTAGGTGTGTGGGCTTCAGTAGGTGCAGCACGCGGGCTCAGTAGTCGTGGCTCGTGGGCTCTAGAGTGCAGGTTCAGTAGTTGTGGTGCACAGGCTTAGTTGCTGTATGGCATATGGGATCTTCCCAGACCAGGGCTCGAACCCGTGTCCCCTGAATTGGCAGACGGATTCTTAACCACTGTGCCACCAGGGAAGTCCTCATTCTCTTAAATGGTTACATAATATCCCATTATTGGGATTCAGACATTCGTCTCACAAATATTTATTGAGCCCTTGCTCTATGCCAAGACTCGATGTAAGGCACTGGGGATATAGCCGTGAACGGGACTGAGTGGTCTGCCAGGAACTCAACTTTAAAAAAAAAAAAAAAAAAATTTATTTATTTGGCTGTATCGGGTCTTAGTTGCAGCACGCACGATCTTTGTTGACATGCAGGATCTTTTGTTGCAGCCCACGGGCTTCTCTCTAGTTGTGAAATGGTGCGTGGGCTTAGTTTCCCCACGGCATGTGGGATCTTAGTTCCCCCAGCAGGGATCGAACCCACGTGCCCTGCATGGAAGGCGGATTCTCAACCACTGGACCACCAGGGAAGTCCCGAGCTCACTTCTTGTATTTAGCAGCCCCTATTCATGGGATTCAAGTTGCTCCTAGCCTCTTGTGCCATAGACAATGATGCCATGACCCCTCTATGCACCTGTGAACATTTATCTGAAGGGGATTCCTGCAAAGGGTATTGCAAGTTCAAAGTGTTCATGTGCCTTTAGGATCTTGATAGATGGTGCCCCCTATACTGCACAAGGGTGTGGAAGGTGAGATTTTATCCCCCTGAGTGTGGCAATCCAGGCAGCTCTGCTGCAAGGCCTGCCAGTGGCTGGGAACTATGTATAGTCCAGCCTTGCTGGACCAGCAGGACCTCAGAGATCATCCAGAGCCCGTTGGAATGCCAAGTCCTCTCCACAACATCCTGGGTGGGCAGGTGGGCAGCTTGGACTTGAATCCTCACAAGGCCTTACTCAGAAAGCTGACATATGAGTGCCAATTATATAGGCAAGCAAACTGAGGCTCAGAGAGACCGTGGGACTTGCCAAGGCCTGATAGTAAGTGTCAGGGCCTGCATTGAAATTTTTGTCTGTCTGTCTGTCTGTCACGACATCCTGTGCTCATCCCCTTATACTGTCATACTAAGAATAGCAGCAGAAATAATAACCACACTGCTATTTATTGAAGACCTAGTCTATGCCAGGCAGGACAAAGTGCTTTACAAGTATTGAATCTCAGTATGTTAGGAGATAGATATATTTTACTCCCATTACAAAGATGAAGAAATAGAGGCTCACAGAAGTCAAGTCACTTGTCCAAGGTCACAGAGCAAGGAAGTTAAACCCAAGCCTGCCTCACTCTAGAGCCCAATTCAATGTTGTCTCCATCCTGAGAAGCCCCAGGCTTGTCAATATTCATTTATTTAACACATTTCTTATTCACTGATTACCTGGTATATGTCAGGTACTATTCTTGATGCTGGGGATACCCTAATAAGCAAGGAAACATGTCCCTGCCTTCATGGAACTGACATTTTGGTTAGAGGAGAGAGGCTGTAGACTAGTAAGCAAATGGATAGATCATGTAATTTCAGGCAGGGGCAAGTAAATGAGCACCCACTGAACAGACAAGGAACAGCTTGAGCTTAGGGGACAGGCTTCAGCCAAGTGTCAAAGCCAAGACATTCAGTCATAAACATTTTTTGAGCA
Organism: Balaenoptera ricei; assembly: GCF_028023285.1. Classification (NCBI taxonomy): domain Eukaryota; kingdom Metazoa; phylum Chordata; class Mammalia; order Artiodactyla; family Balaenopteridae; genus Balaenoptera; species Balaenoptera ricei. The sequence goes on from NC_082653.1 coordinate 25,928,738, forward strand.
CTGGGATAAGTACTGGGGATACTGTGTTGAGCCAGAACAGATGTATCCCCTTCTCTCTGCAACACATATGTTCCCTCCCAATTGTCCTGGGCCAGGCAAATGGTCCTGCCTTGCCTCTGTTCCTTGCATTTCTAGTGGAATCTATTCCTGGCTCCTTGGGGTCAGGGCTGGCTTCTCTCCTTGGCAGAGCTGGCAGCTGGGGCCTCTGGAAGGGGCAGGGTGTCCTGTGTCTGTTTCAGCTTCCCTGAGGAGGAAGGGCCCACGTATCTGCTTTACCAGGCTCCTGGGCCAGAGGTTTGGCTGGGGAGGGTGTGGACACCAGTTGGATCTATCCTTGGGGTCTCAAGAATGCTGGCCACAGGGTCATGGTCCTGCCCTCAGCTCTCTAGGCCACTGCCTTTGGGCAGCCCCGCCCTGCCTGGTTGGGTGACTCAGGCAGAAATCAGAGCAGGGAGGAGGCCTCAGAGCTGGGCTATTTATGGCCACACTCTGGGGGCCCCAGCACCCCACCCCCACTCTGGGACAGGCTGATTGGTTGGTGAAATGCAAGCCCTGTTTCAGACACCAGCTGGTGTGCTGTCCATCTATAGCATGTTCCTGTGGGAGAGGAGAAGGCGGACCCACTTCTGGAATGGCCTGGGTGAGCAGGGCCTCTAGTAGTTTCTCTGGCTTCAAAGCTGACAAACGTTCATTTGCTGAGCACGTAGCATTGGAGATCCCTGCTGGATTCTGGGGGGTACAGAGACGAGTCAGTCAAGGTCCCTGCCCTCACAGTGCTCCCAGCCTGGAGGAGAACACGGACTCCCACATGGACACATAGGGAAGTGGGATCTAGGGGACTGCGGAGGTGATGGGCGTGGAGGTTCCAGAGCGGGTATCTGGGAAGGTTTCCTAGAAGGGCGATGTCTGAGCTGAGCCAGGACCTCCTGGGCTGAGGCACCTTCTCCCTCCTGCTGAACGAACCTGTCCTGCCCTGGCGTTCATTTCTCCATTCACAGAGCACTAACTCTGGGTGCGAATCAAGCCCCGTTTCTGTCCTCTAGGAGCTCCCAGTTTGGTGCGAGAGACAGCCCCAACACACAAAATCACAGCAGAGTTCTAAGTGTGGGCAGAACCTGTGTCATATGTTTTATATCATCTTATTTAATTCTAACGTCTCTCTGAGGTAGACATCATTATGCAGGTTGAGGGCCAGAGAGGTGAATTACCTCGTCCATGGTCACATAGCTAGGCAGAGCTGGAATTCAAATCCTAGAGTGCCTGTCTCCAAACCATGTACTAAGGGCATTCTGTGCAGGGAGAACTGCATTTTTAAAGGCATTTGGAAGCCCCTACAGCTTCTGAGAGCTCTGAGGAGGTCAGTATAATTGGATTAGAGGGCGAGATTGGGGATGTGGCAGGAGGTAGAGCCAGCAAGGTAGGCAGGGCTCAGGTCCTGGAGAGCTGTGCAGTTGGGTGAGGAGTGCAGGGAGCCAGAGCATGGCTTGGAGCAGGGGAGGGACGTAGTTAATTATAGTAGGGAGATATATCAGTTGCAGCCTGAGTCGGAGTGGGGGGGAATGGGTGGGTGCTGTATTAGTTAGGATGCTTTTGTCTGCAAGTAACAGGAACGCAATTCAAAGAGGTTTAAACATTGAAGAAAATATGTGTCTTCCAGAATACGTAAAGTCAGCATGGCTCCAGGGTAGATTAATTTAAGGACTCACCATCCTCAGTGTGTGGACCCCAATCCTGGGGTCAAAGTGACTACCATCGCTTTAGGACCAACTCCCCCCTCCCAGTAACTTCTGAAGGCTAGAGAGGAAGGGAAGGGAGTATATTTTCCCTCACAGCTCATTGGACAGAATTGTATCATCTGCCCCTTTCTAAGCTAATCACAAGCAAGAGGGATGGAATGATCATGATTCGCTTTGACCAGTCAAGATTTTCCCCCTGGGCTGGGGAGAAGTCCAGCCTTTTGGGCTCTGGGTTCTGTTAGCAAGGAGAAAAAAAGTAGGGGAATGGTTTGGCTGTCAGGTAGGCTGTGATGTGTCCCACCTCTATCGCCCCTTGAGACATAATCCTGGGGTAAGTCATTGCTGTAATGGTGAGGATGAGTCATTTTTCGTCTTAGTTCCCAATCTTCAGACCTAAGCTTAGTTGTTTCTAAACAATCTGCTCTTGTTTTCAATATAACTTCTCTTCCAACCCCAATAGGGCTTGTAACTCCCTCTCACTTTCACCCCTGTTTGCCTTGGATCCTATCTGAACCTCAGGGGCAGTCTCCTGCAACAGAAATAGCTTCTTATGTGGTTCTTCCAGGGAGCTGGACCAAGAACTGCTTCCCCACCCCTTCCTGGTCTGTCCGCTCACAGACAGAGCATACTGACTGGGCCTTGACTGCAGACATCAGATGTCTAGCAAGCCAGATGGCCATGGGGGTAGAGGTGGCTGAGAGGAGAGGAAGAGAGGCTGCCCAAGGGCTAGCAGGCATAGGTACTATTCAGTAGGGCAGCAGAGGGGCCAGCCTGGCTGGGAGAAGAGAGACCAGTGCTTGGGCAAGACTTTTAACCACCTTGATGTACACACTGTCCTTCTAGCAGCTCATTTTAGAGATGAGGAGACTGCTGCTCATCAGAATTGGGAACAGTCCAGATGCTGGGACAGATGTGGCAGACACTACTGTTTGTCTGCCTTCCAACCATTTCCCCTTCTTCCATGCTACCAGAGCCTGATTTAATTGGGTGGGAATATGCTCAGCCCTAGAGGCTGAATTGTGATTGGTCTAAATAAATCATGACTATTCACTCTTACTAATGATTTGCTAGAAGTTGGCATGCAGCCCAGTCAGGCCAATGAGATATAAGGCTTCATGGAAATATTTACCTCTCTGATAAGAGGGAGATGTGAGGAGACAGCCCTTTTTCTCCCTGCCTCCTCCCTTCTTGCTTTGGGTTTTGTCATGTAAGGAATGATTAGCTTGAGCCTGTTGCAGCCATCCTGTGGTCATGAGGGGAAGGCCAGAGAATGGCAGAGATCCAATGGCAGAGATGCCTATCCAGGATCCAATGTCACTGAGCCACTGAACCAATCCTGAAATTGCCTTCCTCTAGACTTCTTGTTACATGAAATCATAAATATCTTTATTGCTTAAGGCACTGTTATCATATATTCTATTATTTGCAGCCAAACTCAACTAATTGTTAGAGTAAGAATGCCAAAATGTTTTATTATCAGTTAGCTTTAATTGATTGGTAATGGCTGCCATAGAACACTATGATTGATTTGTGATGGCTTCCTTGAGCAAGGGATAAACAAGTGGTAGCTCAAGTGTCACATGTTTATCATCCCAGTCCTACCTAGGGCCAGTCCAACACCTGGCACATATTAGATGCTCAAGAAAACTGACTTGTCTCTGAAACTCTTCTCCCACCAAGCCTTCTCAGATCAACCCTGTCATTACGTTGCCTTTCACTTCTAGCTGCCCTTTGTTACTGACATCTTCCTTTTGTCAAAAGGCATGGAATCCAGGCCCCAATCAAGACTCTTTTGGTTGCAAATATCATAACTCCTGTTGGGATGGCAGTCCGACTTTCTAAATGAGGAGTATCAGAAGCCAGAACGTTAGCAGATGCCTGGCAGGGCTTTCCCCTGTCTCTCAACATGCATCTCCACTGATTTTCTCTCCCTACAAATCAGCTCTCTCCTCTTCTCTGTCCTCACTGCAGAAGGTGGTTGTCCCTGTAGCTTTCAAGTGTGTTCAAGACATTAGTGTAGGATCTCTCAACAGTCTCAATTTGGGTAGCCTAGTGTGGGTAAGGGGTTGACCCCTGGTCCAGCTAGCATAGCCAGGAGAGCAGGATCACATATCAGAACATGACTTTATGGGTCAGTTGGGCAGAGGAACTGAATAAAAAGTTCAGTTCCTCTGAATTTTGTACCAGCCACATTTCAAGTACTCAATAGCTACATGCGGCTAGTGGCTACTGTGCTGGGCAGTGTATATAGAGAACATTTTCATAATCATAGAAATCATTGTCTCTGTTGGACAATGCTATTCTAGAAGGAGTCCACTGTACTCACTCAGCGATGACTGGTCAGAGCTAAGAGGGCCTCTAGACATCTATATTGGTTAGGATACAAGTTGTGCTGCTGTAACCAGATCCCCATAAAATACTATGGCTTAAATATAATAGAAGCTCCTTGCTTTCTTAGGTAACAGTTCAAGTCTGACGTGGCAGTCCAAAGTCTCAGCATCCATTTATTTCTGTTTGTTAGTCAGCCTTTTAGAGTGTGGCTCATGTTCTCCTGGTCAAGATGATGCCCCACCAGTCTGTGTTCTAGCCAGCTCAACCTGTCAAGGGAAAAGACAGGGAAAGGAAGGGCGTGCCCCTTTCTTTTTTCTTTTAAATAAATTTATTTATTTATTTTTGGCTGCATTGGGTCTTCACTGCTTCGCACGGGCTTTCTCTAGTTGTGGAGAGCAGGGGCTACTCTTCGTTGGGGTGCGTGGGCTTCTCATTGCGGTGGCTTCTCTTGTTGCAGAGCACGGGCTCTAGGTGCGTGGGCTTCAGTAGTTGCAGCACGTGGGCTCAGTAGTTGTGGCACACGGACTTAGTTGCTCTGTGGCATGTGGGATCTTCCCAGACCAGGGCATGCCCCTTTCTTTAATGGGCAGAACTTGGTAGCTGCACACATCTCTTCTGCTCTCATCCTATTGGCCAGACTTGGTCACATGGGCACTTATAGCTGCAAGGGAACCTAGAAAATGAAGTCTTAAGCTGGAAGTTTATCACTATCTTGGAGGAAAATTAGCAGCCTCCACCACAGGACTGTCTCATGCAGCCCCTCCTTTTTGCAGATGAGAAGACTGAAGAGATAGAGGCAAACAATGGGACAGTGGCAGAGCAGTCACATCTTCTGACTCCCGGTGCTCTCTCAGTGCCTTGCTGCAGCTGTTGCCCATTCCCTTTAAGCAGCCATCCTAAAGCTCTAAACACTTAAACTTATGTGGTTAGAACTTAGTTATGTGGCCACACCTAGCTGCAAAGGAGGCTGGGAAATGCAGTCTTTCTTCCAAGTGGCCATGTGTCTATAAACCAAGGGAAAAGTGAGAGAATGGATGTTGGCATGCATCCAGAATTTTCTACCATGCTGCCCTGTCTGAGACTTTAGCCTAGAGGAGGATAGTGATAGTGGACATAAATTAAACTTTTAATGAATTAGTGACAATTGTGATGTGTGCTACGTGGGAGCCCATGTCACAGTGGTAACTGCTGACCTCTCCCCTAACCAGTCAAGTACATGAAAGAGGTCTCACCATATTTCAAGAACTCTGCCAGTGGGACCTCGGTTGGCTGGGACTCGCCTCCTGCCTCACCCCTTCAGCGGCAGCCTTCCTCCCCTGGCCTCCCACCCGGGGACCTCCGTGATGCCAAACACATGTCCTTGAAGATGGCATATGTCTCGAGGAGGTGCACCCCCACTGACCCAGAGACCAGGTAAGCCTGATGTAGGGTGCAACTCAGACAGACATGCCCTTGTGTTAGGTAGTGGGGCCAAAGGAAAGATTCCCTTGTGTTGCAAAGTGACAAGCATGATGCACAGACATAGTAGGTGCTTAAGAAATGTTTGTCGAATGGATGCAAGGGTGAAGTTATGGGGATGATGGTGTTCTTTGCTTCTCTCTTCTTCCTCTGGGCAGTTCACATCTGAGGAGGAACTTGGTCTGCGAAGGAGCCCTGGATTCCAGTCTTGGTTCTCCTTGAACTAGTCCCTTTTCTTCACTAACCTTTAGATTCCCCTTTGTGAAACAAGGATATCGGACTCAGTGATCCCCTCAAGTCTCTTCCAACTCTGCTGAGGTTCTGAGATATCTGGTAACGTTTGTGTCAGGGCCGTGGAAGGTTACCATCCCTCACATCTGCGCAGCCTTTAACACCGATGATAAGATTGATACCAGCCAACATTACTGAGTGTTTATCACGCACAACTTAATTTAACTCTCACAGCAACCCTACAGGCAAAGTCCTATTATTTCACCACCATTTTGTAGATGAGGACAGAGAGAGGAAGTAACCTGCCCAAGATCACACAACCTGGAAGGGATGGAGCTTGCCTCATTCTAGGTAGCCCTCCCTGCTTCAGAAGCTTCAGGTGCTTGAGTGATGATGGTGGTGAATGCAGTCTATGTTGATTAAATGCGGTGTGCAGTATTGGGGTGGTGTGTGTGTGGCTTGGGCATAAAAGGCTTGTGCTGTGGGTCCTAGTTACAGCTGAGGTTCAATGCCAGGCCAATGCCCAGCGTTGCCCTGAAGGGCTGATTAATGTTCAGCATCCATATCTCCTGGCCCTAGTTGGTGCCCCAGCCCCAGCCTGCCCCCATGAGGCAAGAACTAGTGATTCACAGGTCACTTACAGGTGCTCCACTAAAGGGGCCTTCTGTGTTGGGTGAAGGTGAGGTGGTATCAGTCCTTCCTGAGACTCATAGAACTTTAGGTTAATTGTGGATCCCAGCCTGATCCCAGACATCACCTGAAGCATGTGTGTATGTGTATTTCTACGTGTGTGTACATGTAGATGGCATTTAAATGCAAGTGTTTGTGTGTATATGTGAGCATTTGCACGGGCAGGGGTGTAGATTTGTGCATATGTGTTTGTGTGTTTGTGTTAATATTTGTATGTGTATACGCATGTATGTACATGTGCCTGATTTGTGCACATATGTGTAACTTGAATATAACTGGGTTTCCATATCAGCACAATATCCCAGTCAAAGGAACACAATCTGGTAACCAAAATGTAATGAAAAATATTTCAAACTTTTACTTAGCGTTAGGATTACATTGGGCTGCAAGTATCAGAAACCCCAGCACGAAATGGCTTAATAAATGAGGAGTTAATTTTTCCACATGTTTAAAAAGAAGTCTAGCAGTCAGCTGTGTAGGCTGCTGTTGCTGCTCAAGAATGCCCTCAAGGCATCAGGCTTCCAGCTTCCTTTTTTTATTTTTATTTAAAAAAATTTTTTTTTCGGCCGCACCACATGGCTTGCGGGATTCTAATTCCCCGACGAGGGATTGAACCCGGGCCCTCGTCAGTGACAGTGCGGAGTCCTAACCACTGGACTGCCAGGGAATTCCCCTTCTGCCATCTTCATTGCGGATTTTCTTCTTCCTGGAAGCAGGATGGTGGCTGCATCTCCAAGCATGTGTCCATATTCCAGACAGGAAGAAGGCAAGAGACAAAGGAACTTTTCTCCTGGTATTTTGTTCTATTGCTGCATAACAAGCCATCCAAAAATTTAGTGGCTTAGAAGATAACAGTTTATTATTTTTCACAATTCTGTAATCTGGGCTGGATCAGCCGGCCAGTTCTGTTCTATGTGGCATTTCTGGGCATGGAAGTCCAAGATGGCTGTTTCACCCACGTGCCAGCTGGGGTGGTTGGAACAGCTAGAGGCTGGCTAAGCATTCCTCTTTCAGTATGACCTTTCTATATGGCTAGCTTGTTCTTCTCAGGGTGAGTGGCCTCGGGCTAGTTGGATTTCATGATGGCTTGGGAATTCCGGAACGGCACTTCTGCCACATTTTATTTGTCAAACCAAGTCACAAGGCCAAGTAGAGGAGAAAGAAGCTTCACCTCTTGATGAGAGAGGTGCACCGTGTGTATAGGGAGGGATGAATTTGGTGGAGGCCACCTTTGGAAACTAACTACCACAGCTGGAAACGCTTTACCTTTCATTTAGGAAGGGACACCCTCCCCAGAGCCTTCTCTCTCTCATCGGTTAGAACTGGGTCGATGGCCAGGGCTAGCTGCAAGAGAGCTCTGTAGTGGAGGAAGGCAGAGGCGGAGGGCATTGGAACGGATGTGTGTGAGCCGTTCTCCAGTTTCTGCCCCACTTCACTGTTTACGGAAAAGCCAAAGGGCAGTGAATCTTTAATGCCCCACAGAACATTTGAAAGTCCTCTCCCTGTCACTAACTCCTCTTGTACTTCCCTGAAACCTTTCCCACACTTACCTCTGTGGCTTTTTATCTCCCCGCCCTTTTCCCTTCTCCATTCCCCAGCTCTTTTTTTTTTTTTTTTGCCACACCGCGGATCTTAGTTCCCCAACCAGGGATCGAACTCGTGCCCCCTGCATTAGAAGCGTGGAGTCCTAAGCATCAGACTGCTAAGGAAGTTCCCCCGCCCCCCACCTCTTTTTATGTAGACCATCTCAGGCTACTAAGCCTCTTCAGTTGCTGTGTCCACACCCCTACCCCGTCAGTGCGTTACTTTGGTTCTGCACCACAAAGGAGAACCTGGGAGATGGCCCAGCAAGACAGTCCTTCTCCTTAGAAACCAGGAAGGACAGGGCAAAATCATGAATCCTTGCACAGTGATAATTTTGGCCCCCGTCACACATGTTTGGGTGTGTGTGTATTTGTGTGTATATGCCTATATGTGTGTGTGTGAGATAGTCTCTTATCCTATCCTTAGATAAGATAGATAAGCCCCATGAGGCTCCAACAACTGTGGCTGGAGCCCTGCAGTGAGTGTCGCTCCTGATTCTGTCATGGGCATCCCCTGTGGTTTCTTCTGGCTTTGTGGTAGATGGGGTTTCTTGGGCCAGATTTCAGGGTTGGGTACCTGCAGCCCAGTGGACGGGCCCTCCCCTCCACCTCATTTGTGCCTGCAGGTATCTGGAGATCTGTTCAGCAGATGGCCGGGACACCCTCTTCCTGAGGGCTAAGGATGAGGCTAGCGCCAGGTCGTGGGCAGCTGCCATCCAAGCCCAGGTCAACGCTCTGATGCCCTGGGTCAAGGACGAGCTGCAGGCGCTGCTGTCAGCCACCAGCACAGTCGGGAGCCAGGACATCAAGCAGATCGGCTGGCTGACTGAGCAGGTGCCTGCAGGGCCCGGGACCTGTCCTCCCCCCTCTTCCCTTGTCCTGGAGCTGACCCAAATCCCATTGCCCCTCACTGCCTCACCCCGCCCTGGCCCTCTGACCTCTCCCCTCTCCGTCCCTCCTCACTGCTGCCTTGCCCCCTGCAGCTGCCCAGTGGGGGCACAGCACCCACCTTGGCCCTGCTGACTGAAAAGGAGCTGCTCCTCTACTGCTGTCTCCCCCAGACCCGTGAGGCCCTGAGCCGGCCGGCCCGTACTGCCCCGCTCATCACCACCAGGTATCTGCGGACAGGCAGGACTGTGTGTCCCACCCGGAGTTTGGGGGGTGATGCTTTAGATGGACCTCAGAAGCTGGGGACTCCAGCCCCATCCTGCCCTGAGTTATTCCCCACGTGGCCTGAAGCGAGTCTCTGCCCTGTCTGGGCCCTGGTTTCCTCATCTGTAAAATGGGGGCTTGGAACAGAAGGATATGAGGTCCCACCAGTCACTCATTCATTGATGCCTACTCTGCCCAACCTTGTGCTGTGTGGTTCAGGAGACAGAGAGTCCCCAGAGGCTCTGCCCTCGGGGAGTCCCCAGCCTGGCAGGGGAGACTGACCCAGAAACAGCCTTTACGACGCAGAGTTGTAGGAACCACTTAACTCTACCTGGCCTGGTGGGGGAAGTCTTTGGGAAGAAGGTGACATTTGAGCTGGACTTCGACAGATGAGTAGAAGTTTGCTATTTAAGAAAGGCTGGAAAAGCATCTCACACAGAGGGAACAACATAGTCAAAAGTACAGAGGCATGAAGGGCTCTCACACGTTCATGGAGCTGTGAGTGTGCTATAACCAGTGTGTAGACTCTCTGCAGGAAATGGAGAGAAATGAGGCAGGGAGTTGGCAGGGCCTGATCTCGTGGAGCCTCTATTGGCTGGTTAGGGAATGTTAGCCTTATCTTAAGAGCTGGGGCAGAGTTGAAGAGTTTTAGCCTGGGAGTGAGGTGGCTCTGGGTTGTGTTTTAAAAGAATCCATGTTGCTGCCACCTGGAAAATACGCTGGAGGTGGGGGATGGGAGCAGTCATGCAGGAGAGCTGGTGGAGGTGGGTGGAGGCAGCAGATGGAGAAGAAAGGCTGCATTTGCATTGGAAAACACATGGGTGGTAAAATTAACCAGGCTTAATACTCACCAGATGGGGAGGGTGAGGGAGGTGTCCGGATGACGGGAGGTTCGGAGCTCGTGTCTGGGGGAGCAGTGGGACTGGGGGTGGGAGTGCAAAGGGGGGAGGTCAGAGCAAGACGCTGAGTTGAGTCCAAAGTGTGTGAGGGACAGGTAGGGAGCTTGGGTAGGAAACTTGGAGACTTGTGGGTCTGTAGTTTAGGGCTGCAAAGTAGGGGACTGGGTATCAGAAGCAGCTCCAAGGGGGAATGAAGCTACAAGAGAAAGTATGTGGAGTGAGGAGCAAAGAGGGCTAAGGGACAGAACTCTGGGGTCTGCTGCCCAGAGAGGGGCATTGAACTGCCCAAGGTTACACAGCAAGTGAGAATCAAGCTGCGGGGTCTGGGCCCTTGTTGTCCATGTCTCCTCACTCTGGGCTGGGCTCTGGCATACGTGTCAGGAGCCTGCTGCCTATTAGGGATAAGCAGGTCATGAATTGCCTGCCTAATTAAGTGATTCATTAATTCAGGTCACAAATGTTTACTGAGCACCTACTATATGTCAGGCATTGTTTTAGTTGCTGGGAATATAGTGGCGAACAATTAGACAAAAATTTGTACCCTAGATGATATTCTGGAGAAAAAGACAAAAGCCAACCGAAACAGTGAAAAGTAATTATAACTTCTGGTACCATAAAGAAAAGTAAGGCTAGTGAGTGATAGGGAGGGGTGCCGTTTTAGACAGAGAGGTCAGGGAAGGCTTCTCAGAGGAGATGGCACTTGAGCAAAGGTGTGAAGGAAGTGAGGGAGAGAGCAATGCAGGTAATCAGGGAAGAGTGTGCTCGGCAGAGGGAACAGCAGAGGTGCTGAGGCAGGAGTGTGCTTGGCGTGTCTGAAGACACCAGAACGGTTGGAGCCGAGGGGGCAAGGGGAAGGGTGGCAGGAGATGGTCTCCTGTGAGTCAATCAGTGGCTGTCTGGAAGTCCTGTCTCCACATTAGGTGGTAAAGGAGTCGCAGGGTCCCTTCCCAGGTAACCACCCCTGTGGCCCAGAACTACCTCCCTGCTGCCTGAGGCCTCATGCTTAGCCCTCTGCCCCCTGCCCCCAGGCTGGTGCACTCAGGCCCCTCCAAGGGCTCCTTGTCCTACGATGCAGAGCTCTCTTTTGCCCTGCGCACGGGTACGCGCCACGGTGTGGACACTCACCTGTTCAGCGTGGAGTCACCGCAGGAGCTGGCTGCCTGGACCCGCCAGCTGGTGGATGGCTGTCACCGGGCTGCTGAGGGTGTGCAGGAGGTGTCGACAGGTGGGCTGGGTGGATCTGGGAGTGCCTTTCTGGTAACGAGCCTCTTATCCCCAGGGGCATTCAAGTTTCCTTCTTTAGGGTGCTTCAGGAGGGGGAGAGAGAGTGGGATTTGGGGTCTCTGAGGGCCCTCTGTTTTGGATGTGCAGGTGCCCTGGTAGGTAGTGAGACTCTTTTCCCGGGGGTTTTCTTGTGCCAGCTTTGTGACTCTGCTGGTGAGGATATGAGAGATGGCACTTGGAGTAGGGTTGCCAGAAAAAATACAGGACACTCACTTAGATTTGAATTTCAGGTAAAACAACAAATATTTTTTTGGTCTAAGTATGTCCAAATGATCCATCGCTTATCTGAAATTCACATTTAACTGGGCAAGTCTACAGGCCTCTAGGGTCTCCAAAGGCCATGCTTGGTGGGTCTGCTGATGCCTTTATAGGGAGTGGGCCTCCTGTCCAAAGCAGAGTTGAAGCTCCCCCTTTCTACCTTTGCTGCTGGCAGTGGGGCTGGCAGTGGGGTATAGGTTTTCTGCCTGCTCATCCTTCTGTATTTCAGAGTGTGGGTGACTCTGTACAGGGTGGGTGTACAAATGGCATTGACAGTGAGCCTCCCATCTCCAGTGGCATTCAAGTTCCGCTTTTGGAGCTGCCAGTGGGGATTGGAGGTAGGGCTTGCGGTCTCTGAGGTGTCGCTGTGCCCGTGCCCACACCCTCCCCACAGCCTGCACATGGAACGGCCGTCCCTGCAGCCTCTCTGTGCATATTGACAAAGGCTTCACACTGTGGGCGGCTGAGCCAGGTGCGGCCCAAGTTGTGCTGCTCCGACAACCCTTTGAGAAGCTGCAGATGTCCTCGGACGATGGTGCCAGTCTCCTTTTCCTGGACTTCGGGGGCACTGAAGGAGAGATTGTGAGTGGAGGGGCTGGGGGGTGATGCTGTCCTGGGGCCCAGGCTGGATGGGGCTCCTGACCCTTCTCTCCGTCCACCCTGCAGCAGCTGGACCTGCATTCATGCCCCAAAACAATGGTCTTCATCATCCACTCCTTCCTCTCGGCCAAAGTCACCCGTCTGGGGCTCTTAGCCTAGAGGTCGTCAGATGCATTAGCCCTGAAGAGGGGGTGTCCACCACATGGCCTGACCTGGCCCTCCGCTGATTGCCTGCTTACCACTGGGCTGAGGGAAGGGAGAGGAAAGGAACAAGGAGGCAGAGACCCAGCCCCTGAGAGAGGCTGGGACCCAGACTCAGGACACAGTGGATCCTGCCGGTGACGTGGTAGCCTCTCTGCTGCTCACCCCACCCACACCAGTGCCTTTTGTGGAGAGATATTTTGTGTACGCAGAAGCCATTCCGAGCCCGGGACCTGCCCCTCTGGGGATCTTGACCCTAGCTGACAACTGCCAGGCCTCCTAGGGGCCCCTAAACTGTCCCCAGAGGCCCCACCTGAAGCTGGAGTTCCCTGGGGTCTGTGTCAAGAGAAAGAGGGGGAGCCTTTCTGTTCATTTCTCCCATCAGCTCTACCACCTTGAGGCATCTGGTTTTTCTCTTCATCCTCTCTCTCTCATCCTTAGTCTCGGATAAATAAACAGCCTGTGAGTACATAGGCAGCCTGGCCCAGTGTCTGTGGTTTGTACCTTGGCCTGTGGGTGCTGTAGTGGCCCCTGTAGTCCCAAGATGGAGCAGACCCAGGACTGGAGCCCCTTTCCCTAGAGAAGAGCAGACCTTTAACCACAGGGCCAAAAAAAGAGTCTATTGGTTATCTACTATTGCATAACAAATTACCCCCGAATTTCACAGCTTAAAACAGTGAACATTTATTCTTTCAAGTTCTGTGGATTAGGAATTTGAGAGGGGCTAAGCTGGGTTGTTCTTGTCTCAGGGTCTTTCATGAGGTTATAGTTAAGGTGTCTGCTGCACTCATCTGAAGGCTTGACTGGGGCTAGAGGATCTGTTTCCAATATTTCTCACTTATGGATGTTGGCAGGAAGCCCTAGTTCCTCACCACATGGGCCTAATTATAGGGCTGCTTGAGTGTGCTCATGACAAGGCGGTTGGCTTCCCCCAGAGTGAGTGACACAGAAGAGAGAACCAAGAGGGGTCCACAATGCCTCTTATCACCCAGTCTTGGATGTCACATACTGTCACTTTTGCTTTATTCTATTCATTAGGAGTCACTAATCCCAGCCCACGCTCAAGGGGAGGGGAATTAGGCTCCACCGCTTGAAGAAAGGAATGTCAAAGAATTTGTGGACCTATTTTATTTATTTATTTATTTAAACTTTTTTTTGTGTGGACCTGTTTTAAAACCATCATAGAGAGCCTCTTGCTCCTTTCCTGCAGAAGGGAGGACGCTTGGAGTGTGCTTCGTGGAATGTTTCTTTGGAATCTGTACCATGCAGCTGGCTGCATATGAGCCCCAGTTGCTTGCGTTGTCCAGAAAAATTACCGTGATGACAGTAACGATAGCTTACATTTAGAGAGTGCTTGCTATGTGCTAGGCACTGTACATACATTTCCTCATTGGATCCTCACCACATATCTATGTTGATAGGAACGGCAGTCTCCATTTCACAGGTAAGAAAACTGGGGCTCAGAACAGGAGAGTGACTTGCCCAAAGTCACACAGCTATGAAATGTCTGAGCTTGGATTCAAACTAGGTTTTTCTGACTTCAGAGCCCTTGTTCACCTTAGAGATTTTCTGGCCCTGCACCATCCACTAGAAATATAATGCAAGCCACATTTGTAATTACCAATTTTCTAGTAGTCATATTTTTAAAAGTAAGAAAAAATAGATGAAAATAATATTAATAATATATTTTATTTAACCCAGTAGATCCAAAATGTTATCACTTCAACACATAATATAAAAATTCATTAATGAAATGTTTTACATTCTTTTTCTCATACTGTCTTTGAAATCTGGTGTGTATTTTATACCTACAGCACATCTCTATTCAGATACCAAATTTTCATTGGAAACCTTTGATTGGTATTTAGATTTCATAATGTTTCCAGGTGAAAAAATTAGATTCACATAATCAAGTATTTCCAAATGTACTAAAGTTTTCCAATAACTGAATTGAGTATCAGTTTTTAAATTAAAATTCATTAAAATGGAATTAAATTCAGTTCCTTATTCACACTGCTTGCATATCACATGCTCAGTAGCCACATGTGGTTAGTAGTTACTGCATTAGACTAAGCAGTTCTAATCAAGGTTCCACACGAAACTGAGGCCCACATGGATTCACGTAACAAGCCAGAGCCAGAGCTCATTCTAGAAACCTGGGGAAATGCAGGTAAGCAGAGATATTCCAGCTTTGCCTACCTCAATCTGCCCACCCATTTGTCAATCCACTGTTCATTTGAGAAATACATAGTGAACACCTACTTTGTGCTAATCCTTGGGTCCAGGAGCTGATTTGCTGGGAGCAAGACTGACAGGCCCCCTTGCACAGGGGAAAGAAATTCAGCAGAAGCTCTCACAATCAAATGTGTGATTGGGTAGACTCATGGAAATACCAGAGAGGCCAGCGGGGACCTGACCAGCTCTGGGGGTGAGGGCAGGTTTCTCTCAGGAGGAGACCTGAAGCTGATGTCCTTCTGAAGGAGCAGGCTAAAAATCAGCTACTGCTGCAATAATGCTGTGGACCAAAACAACTCCAGACTCTGTGGCCACAGCAACAAACATTTATTTTCATACTTCTGGGGCTGCATGTTGACTGCAGTTTGACTGTTAGAAGCTGGGCTTGACTGGTTGGCTTTGGTCCAGGCTGTGGGTTGGGCTCAGGCCTACTCTATGATTTTCCTTCTGGAGCCCAGGATGAAGGGGCATCAGCTCCCAGGGCATGTTCTCATGGCAAGTCCCTAGAGTTCAAAGACAAGCAAAGTGCACAAGCACATTTACATCCTCTGCATTTTGTCCACTCTCATTCTGTTGGCCAAAACAAGTCATTTGGCTGAGGCTGATCAGTGGGAAAGGAGGAGGGGAAGAAGAAATTGCTCAGTAACTGTTAGAACTATCACCAACCAGTAGGAGTTAGGTAGGAGGGGGAATGGCATCCCAGATGACAGATTCCCAAGGTGGGATGGAACATGAGCCTTCCAAGCTCCTGGAGATCTGGGTGGGGTGGGGGGTGTTGTTTTTATCACCTTCATTGCCCAAGACACAACACTGTCTGAGACTCCACAATATGGCAGCTGAAAGGACCCTTGTTGTTGGAATGTGGTGGGTGATGGGTTGGGAGGTTGGAAATGGTCCCTGGCCCTCACATGGGCTGATGTGTGTGGGACAGGATAGTAGGGATGTTGGGAATGGCTGGTGTGTGTGTGTGTGTATGTATAGGTGGGGGCAGCATAACATGCACCAGAGAACATCCCTCATGCCCATCCCATGGGCAATCAGAACTGGCAAGGGGTAGCTCTGACATCTGACTTGCTGCCTCCTGCTCTGGCCACAAAAGGGGAAGGTGACACCTCCTTCTGGGGCCACTAGGGGAAGATCCAGATTTGAAAGAGCACAGTTCTAAGAGGCCAAGAGACCTGGGTTGAAATCCCGGCTCCTCCCTGACTCCCACATTGGAAGCTCTAAAAGTGGCTTCCTTCCAGCCCTAGAATCCCTCTCTCCTGTGATTCTATGAGGACAATACCGAGGCTAAAGAGGGAAGGGCCACGTTGAAACGATAAGTAGGACCTGAAATAGAGAATTGATGTGTCAGGAAGGACAGGGTCCATGCTTGGGGTCACTGTGGAGGGTGAATGGGTGTTGTCTGACCTTGGCAGCGTGGATGGGAGGCTTCCCTCCTCAACATAACTCCTATTGGGATGGAGGTTCGGCCACCATGGTGGGGCTCTGTGTGGCACAGGTGGCACCCCCCATGGCCAAGTTAGGACAGAACATCTTCCCCTTCTAGTAAAAACTTTGACAGTAAACCTGAATATTTCTCCAACTGGAGTCTTTAGATCTCAGAGTTTCCAGAAACTTGTCTCTAGAGTCTAAAAGTTTTCCAGGAATTCTGAAATTTTGTATTTTCACGGTGCTGATTATTGCCTGAAAAGATCAGAGCACATTCTACATTACCTGGAGAACCACAGTAAAAAACAAGAGCCATAATACAATTCTTGGGCTGTGTTTGCCTTTGTATATTTGACTCAATTGGCACCCAGCAGTCATGTAAAGAGACGCTGTGGAATTTATTGTGGTATGTCTCAAACTCCTGAAATCTGGGTTTGGTTTTTCTTCACTGCCCCAAGACATTGCAGTGGCCCAGGACTTCACAATCTCTGGACAACTGCCACAGCCTCCTCAATACTCTACTGATTTGTCTTCCCACCCTCCTACCCTCAATGCAGTATATTTTCTACATAGCAGCCACATTATATGCAAAGAAATTGGAAGTCAGCAGGAAGGACTGACTTGGCCATGGCTATCGTGGAAAGTATCGGAGCCTTAATGTGAACCCAGCCAGTCTGACTTTGAATTAGTCAGTCAGTGTTGAGAATAGGACTTTGTTATCAGACTGACCTGTGGGTGGATCCCAATTCTGCCATACCCTAGTTATGTGAGCTTCAGCACTTGACTACCTTTTTGTATTTTCAGTTTTCTCGCCTGTAACTCGGGCCAATAATAAACCTCACAGAGTTCTAATGAGGTGTCGAAGAGGCCAGTTGTAGCAGGGGTTGTCAGGCCGCCCAGAGCCTTGGTAATTCGGAGTGCTGTAGTCAGTGACTGCATCTTATTTATAGAGGGCTTTCTCCCAAACCACAGCCTTCTCTGCATAGGCAGAGTAGAAGCAGTGAGGAATTAACACAAGTAGGAGTATACTTCCACCATGGCTGGTAGTATATAACTACCCCAGCTTCCTCTCCCTTTGGGTGAAATAATTCTGAGGTCTGTGTCTTACACTGTTTCCTAGAGCTCCCCAACAGAATGAAGACCCAGATGCCCACCTTGGTAACTGGCTTGATAACACACTCCTTATTGGCTGTCTCCCCTGTCTCATTCCCTGAGTTACCTTATCAGTGTCTCCTGTGATCACCTGCCTGCACTCAAGTCCTTTGTTCAAGATCTGCTTCTGGGGAACCCAAACTAATACATAAAGCAGTCATTTGTTCATTCAACAAGTATTTATTAAGCCCTCCTATGAATCAGACTCTGTGCTACATCCTGGGGACATTGCAGTGATCATGACAGAATGTGTCGCTGCTCTCAGGGAGCTGAATGTCTAGGAAATAGGCAATGGCAAGTAAACAAAAAATGCTATCATTTTGGATAGTGACAAATACTGAGAAGAAAATGATGTGATAGTGATGGGAGCCTTTTACATGGGGTGGTTAGAGAGGGCCTCTCTGGAGAGCTGATATTTAAGCTGAGACATGAAGGATGAGAAGGCACCAACCTTGAAACAATTTTGGGGAACATTCCAGAGAGAGAATGTTCAAAGTACAAAGGCTCTGAGATAAACATGTGCTTGGGGTATTGAAGGAGCAAAATAAAATTGTGTAGTTGAAATATAGTTAATTAGAGAGAACATGCTAGGAGAAGTAAATAGTAAGAAATAAATAAGTAGGTTGGAGAAGTAAAAAGTAAGCAGTAGCCAGATCATGCAGGTCCTAGGACACAGTAGGAAATCTGGATTTTATTGCAAAGGCAATGGCAAGCCACTGGGAGTTTTCAGCAGAGGAATGATGTGATCTGAGTTAAGTCTTTTTTGTTGTTGTTGTTGTTGTTTTGTTTTGTTTTCTTCCTGCTGCACTGCACAGCTTTCAGGATCTTAGTTCCCCAACCAAGGATGGAGATCGAATCCGGGCCCACCTCAGTGAAAGCGCGGAGTCCTAACCACTGGACTGCCAGGGAACTCCCATGATCTGAGTTAAGAAAACAAACTCTCTTAGGCTCTGTGTGGGAAATAGTTGGTAGGAAACTAGGTTAAGGGCAAAAGTAAGGAGGCCAGTTAGCAGGCTATTGCTGTCCTTTCTGATGAGATGATGGTGGCCTGGGCTAGAGTTGCAGCAGAAGAACGGGAGAATGGGAAGTGGATAGATTTGAGACATTTTGGAGTTAGAGCTGACAAAACTTTGCTGATAGATTGAGTGTGGAGATTGAGGGAGAGGAAACAAAAAATGACTCAGTTTCTCCTAGTGCAACTGGGAGGATGCTTGGGTCATTTACTGAGATGGGCAAGACTGGGCAGACACAAGTTTTGGGTTAGGATGTGTATGAAGAAATGAAGAGTTCTGTATTGAGTTAGAGACTGTCGACAGGTACCCAAGGGGAGGTGCCCCATAGACAGTGGAACTATGTGTCTGTGACTCCAGGGGTTGGGAGGGGGGTTCTATGCTGGAAACGTGAATTGGGAAGTCTTTAACCTATAACGCAGCGCTGTCCAATAGATATAGAAAGCGAGCCACGTAAATAATTAAAAATTTCCCAGTAGCCACACTGAAAAAAGTAAAAAGAAACAGATGAAACTAACTTAAATAATATACTCATTTAAACCAATAAATCCCAAATATTATCTCAGCACGTAGTCAATATAAAAATTATCGAGGAGATACCTGGCATTCTTTCTTCGACATCCGGTGTGTATTTTACATTTAGAACACATTTAATTCGCACTCGCCACATTTCAAGCGCTCAGTTGCCACCTGCCGGCTAGGGGTTACCGCTTGGTTCAGCGCACCAGTGGAGGGTTTTCAAACAGGAGCTTGGACCCACCCGGACAGTAGAGAAGACGCACTTCCGCCGGACGGAGCGCCCCGGACGGAAATTGCGGCGGAACGGAAGTTGCGCGTGTGCGTGCGCAGCCGCAGACAGCTGAGCCGGGAGCTTGGCCACTGAGAGGAGCTTCAGCGGCTGGACGCCAGGCTTTCGGGCAGCGGTAGGTGAACTGAGCGCCGGCGGAGGTCGCCTGCGCTCTCGGCCACGCCCCACGTCTGGGACTGGAGGGGCGGCGGTGCCCCGGGAATGCGCGGTGTCCAAGGGCGGGGGATGGCGCGGTGGTTACAGCGCGGACCCTGGAGTCAGACTGTCGAGGTGTGCACTCCAGCCCCGCTTCCTACTCGTTTGTGACCTTGGACAAGTCAGCCCTCTTTCCCCCGAGCCTTAGCTTTGTCAGCTGTGAAGTGAGGATGATAGTAGAACCTGCCTCACAGTTGCTGTGAGGATTAAATACGGTAATCCATGGAAAGCACTTAGCACCACGCCTGACACATTGTAATCACCCAATAAAGTGGGATGCTTTATTGTTTATGTTGAGATGAGGCTATTGTCTCATCGTTATTGTCGACTACCAATTAGTATAGGCCCCCACCGAGGCCCCCTACATTGTGCTCTGCAAGCATTTTGTTCGTATTGTCACATTTGATCCTCACAACAGACATGGAGATAGGTGCTGTAATAGGTACTGTTATTCCCATTTTACACAGGAAATGGAAGCTCCCAGAACTTAAGACGCTTCCACGTGCCCAAAGTTATCTGGCGAGGCAGCAGTTGGGTCAGACTCCGTCTCTCGCGTCTTAACCACAATGCTCTATACCCACCATCAAAGGAGGTGTGGGCTGCAATTGTGCAGTTACTGAAGAATTACTGTATGCCAAGTTAGGTTTTAACATCTTTAATTCTCACAACATCTCTGAGAGGTGGGTATTATTTTTATCCTTACTTTACAGATGTGGAATTGGTGGCTCAGAGGTAGGAATTTGGCTTTCCCGAGGTCACACGGTGACCTCGGGTGACTTTAAAGTTCACACTAAAAGTCTGCTGTTCTCTGTCACTTGAAAGTAGGTTGGCATTGCTTCTGCCTAAAGTGCTGGTAGCATGTACAGCAGGTGATCGGGTTGGAGAAGTAACAGGCCACATCTGCTCATTTTACTTGTATAGCACCTGCCATGTTACTAGAGTGGGAGATACTAAGAATGTAGAAATGAATGAGATTTTTCCCCTGCTTTCAGAGACCTCCGGCTTACAAGGGATAAGCAGTAATTAACAGCAAAGTGTGATGAGTCTTGTGATAGTTAGAAGGAGGCTTTGGGAACCTAGGGGAGGACCCCTAGACTTTGGTGGTGGTGGCCAGGAAAGGCTTCCAGGAGGAAGCAGATACCTAAAAGTAGTGTAGGAGTTGGCCAAGTCAGTTGAGCGAAGATACGTCAGCCAGAGAAAACAGCATGTATAAAAGCCTAGAAGCTAGTGAAGATCAGTACAAAGATGTCTGGTATGGCTGGAATGAGGTAGTCAGGCTGGAGATGTGGGGTCCATTAAGAATATGTGGTGGAAAGTAAGTCTCCACCTTTTGTACTTTGAGTCACCTAGGTTCCTTCCTGGGAGGCACCCTCTGTTTCTTATGCATTCTAGAGATATTGTGTGCATTTACAAATATGTACCTGACTATTCATGTCTTCTTTCCTACACAGATTTGTGGATGGCCCACTATATCTAGTATAACACTTTGCTTCTTTGCTTTTTTGTCATGTATAGATTCAACCTCACTTTCTAACGGTTGCATCTTATTCTATTGTATGGATGTACTGTGACTTATTTAACTAGTCCCCTATTGATGACATTTAAATCTTTTCCATTTCTTTGCTATTAGAAACACTGCTGCATCAAATATCCTTATGCATAGGTTATTTTGCACATGAGTCTATCTGTAGGATAAATACCTAGGAATGGAAATGCTTGGTCAAAGGGTTTTTGTGTGTTTTTTTAAAATTAATTTTTATTGGAGTATAGTTGATTTACAGTATTGTGTTAGTTTCTGCTGTATAGCAAAGTGAATCAGTTATACATATACATATATTCACTCTTTTTTAGATTCTTTTCCCATGTAGGTCATTACAGAGTACTGAGTAGAGTTCCCTGTGCTACACAGTAGGTTCTTATTAGTTATCTAGGGTTTGTGTGTTTGTAATTTTGATGGAAGGTGGCAAATTGCTCTCTGTAAAGGTTGTGCCATTTTCCATCCCTCCCCCCCCAGCCATATGTGAGAGAGTCTGGGTGGGAAGTTTGAAGGGCAGTAATCTGAGACTCTTGGAGGTCGAAAGTAGTCACCGATCAGGCATATGGTGCCCCCATGTTAGATACTTTCCTTTTGAAGAAACCCAAAAGAAGATGCCCTCAGTAAATAGTTTTCACCGTGTGGGGAGGCGGTGTAGCAAGGTGGCTAGGGGCACAGGCTTTGTTTTAATAGAGACCTTTATTTGAATCCCAACTCTGCTGCTTACTGGCTGTGGGAGCTTAGGTAAGTCCCTCAGCCTCTCTGTCTATTTCCTCCTCTCTGAATGGGGATAATAGTAGTGTCTGTTGCCTATGTTCCTCAGGATGCTATGAAGCTTTAAAGAGCTGATACACTTAAAGCCCTTAGAACTGTTCCTGGCACAAGATGCTACTTTGTTATTTTGTCAGGGCTTCTCATTTCATCTCTACAACCCCTTTGTTTTGAAAACAGACGGCCTGGGTTTGCGTCTCATCTCTGGCACTTCTTTGTGTGATATTTGGCAAGTTGCCTCAGTTTTTTCACCTGTAAAATATTATTAAGGGGACAATATTATTAAGAGTACCTTCTTGGGTTTTTGTGAGGATTAAATGTATTGACACACTTGGAAGTGCTTAGAGCAGTGCCCTGTATATAGTGTTCAGTAAATGTTGGTGATGTCTGTCATTCTCTTGCAGTCTTTGGGCTGTTTTAGTGCCATGCATCCTTTACAGTGTGTCCTCCAAGCGCAGAGAGTGAGGTGGGGGCCCTTGGCCTCTGTGTCCTGGCTGCTGCTGAGGACCTGCAGGGCACACAGTGGTGTCCGCAGCTCTGCATGTCCCAGTCCAGAGACGCGGCAGGAGGATGGAGTTTGGAAGGATTTCAGCTCCAGGCTGGCCACTGGACCGACTTTTCAGCATTTTTTAAGAAGTGCTTCCGTTCCTCAAGAGAAACCGTCTACTCCAGATGTGGAGGACCCACCCCCATATCTCACAGTGGATGAACTTTTAGGAAGGCAGAGAAAAGGTTGGTTTTACTTTACTTCTCTTTGGACTTCCTGCTTTACTCCTTTCCAGCATCCATAGTCTGATTCTTTCTTTCTTTATTTTTTTGGCTACGTTGGGTCTTCATTTCTGCGCGCGCGCTTTCTGGGCTACTCTTGATTGCGGGGTGCGGGCTTCTGATTGCAGCGGCTTCTCTTTGTTGCAGAGCATGGGCTCTAGGCATGCGGACTTCAGTAGTTGCAGCATGAGGGCTCCAGGGCACGCAGGCTTCAGTAGTTGTGGTGCATGGGCTTAGTTGCTCCGTGGCATGTGAGATCTTCTCGGACCAGAGCTCGAACCCATGTCCCCTGCGTTGGCAGGTGGATTCTTAACCACTGCGCCACCAGGGAAGTCCCATAGTCTGATTCTTAACAGGTCTTTTATTACAGACCTGGCTTTGGAGGGTTAACAGAGTGGGAAGGCTGCTAAGTTATGGAATCGTCAGACTCTACCAAGTAACAATAATATAAAGAAACTTATAGTTTTGGTACAAGCAACTTGGGGGTAGAAGTCCTGGGGAGTCCTCTCTTTGGTTACCTTTGGAAACCCTTATGATCTCTGTTCTGATTTTTAGATCATCCTAAGTTATAAGGTAGGTTTCATAATTGGTGCTGTAGAAAATCATTATGCTTAGGCAGAGATTTTCTGAGAAACATAATGCACTCAGTTAAAATGCCTTAAAAAAAATGTTTGAGGGCTTCCCTGGTGGCACAGTGGTTAAGCATCCGCCTGCCAATGCAAGGGACACGGGTTTGAGCCCTGGCCTGGGAAGATCCCACATGCCGCGGAGCAACTAAGCCCATGCGCCACTACTACTGAGCCTGCGCTCTAGAGCCCGCGAGCCACAACTACTGAGCCTGCGTGCCACAGCTACTGAAGCCTGCGCGCCTAGAGCCCGTGCTCCGCAACAAGAGAAGCCACGACAATGAGAAGCCCGCGCACCACAACGAAGAGTAGCCCCCGCTCACTGCAACTAGAGGAAGCCCGCACACAGCAATGAAGACCCAACACAGCCAAAAAAAAAAAAAGTTTGAAGAGACATTAGGAGACAACCAGACCTCTCCCCTTTTGCACTGTTTCAAAAAAAAATTTCCCTTTATAATTCTTAATGATTTGGTTGCAGTCATATGGTGCAAATTATTTGTAATGTGCTATTTTCATTTAATATTCTTCCAAATACTAGTCTTCATAATTAAATTTAAAAACATTGGTGCAAAATATCACATGCTGTACCATGATGTTTTGCAATTGTTGGGACATTAGGTTGTTTCAAAAATTTTTATATTATAAATAACACTATAATAAGTGCCTCATATATGTGTATACAGATACATGCATATATAGATAGCTTTGCTTCTTTAAAAATTTTTTTCTGGAATAAATTTCTAGGAGTTGAATTGGTAAATCAAGGAGTCTGTATACCTTGTGACTCCTGCTCGGTATTTTGTAGTCCTTTAAAATTTGTTGTTCCCTTCAGTCTCTCCCTGACATAAGTGTGGTGTTTTCTTTTTTTAGACAAGGGAAGTGAGCCAAGGAAGGTTTAAAAAAAAATCCTGATTGTTTCTTTCTTTTTTAAAAAAAATTACTGCTCTTTTCTATTGGTTTTCATGTGATTGTCCTTCAACTTTTAACTCCATTTAGAATTTATTTGGGTTTGTGGATTAAAGTGCGTTGGTGGGCGCAGGGGTTGAAATAGGAATTTAGTTTGAAGGGTCTTGCTATGGTGTGAAATTGAGGTTCTTACAGCTTTGTGCAAATGTGTTTTATGTCATGTTAGCCATGCTTGTTTTCGTTTAAGATGTTTGAAGTTACTGTAGGAAGTTGCCTCATTTTTATTTTGTGGCTTTATGTACCCTCTGGCCACTGCTGCTCCCTCCAGAGTCTGGAGAACCTCATTTTGAGAAGGAGGAGTGTAACATATGGATTTTTTTTTAAAATAAATTTATTTGTTTTACTTATTTATTATTTTTGGCTGCGTTGGGTCTTCGTTGCTATGCATGGGCTTCTTATTGCAGTGGCTCCTCTTGTTGCGGAGCATGGGCTCTAGGCATGCGGGCTTCAGTAGTTGTGGCTTGCAGGCTCTAGAGCGCAGGCTCAGTAGTTGTGGCGCACGGGCTTAGTTGCTCCGCGCCATGTGGGATCTTCCCAGACCAGGGCTCAAACCCGTGTCCCCTGCATTGGCAGGCGGATTCTTAACCACTGCGCCACCAGGGAAGCCCTAACATGGATTTCAATTTATTTCCCCCCAGGTTGATGATTATTGTCAACTAGTCCTCCTTTTTCTAATTGTTTTTATAACCGTATTTCCTGATTCTCAGGTGCATGTTTTCTCCATTTTTAAATGATACGGCTTGTAATTGGTGTGTGTATATAATGTAGTATTTCTTTTGTTCTGAAAGGCTGTCATTAATTTGGGGGTACATCTGGCTAACCAGTTGCCTTAGGTGTTTCTGGGGCATTTGGGGAGGAGACCTTTTGAGACATGTGGTCTCTTTTCATCTGCCTGCAATGGAATTGCCCTCTCATTGCAGTCTACCTTGAGACCTATGGCTGCCAGATGAATGTGAATGACACAGAGATAGCCTGGTCCATCTTACAGAAGAGTGGCTACCTCCGGACCAGTAACCTTCAGGAGGTATACACATTTCCTGCTTCCCCTTGTTACCTGGGTGAGATTCTGCATGTGTGCCAGTTCTTGGGTGGAGTTTCAGGAACAGGCTATGGCCTAGTGAGAGTGAGTTCCCTTGAGGAAAGTGTGTAGTATGGGACTGAGGTGTACTTTTGTTGCAGTTATTTTTGAAACTTTTAAGGTGGTGCTTACCTTCAGGCAAGGAACTAGGTTAAAAATGGGCCATGAGGAGGATGGGAATGGGGAGTTAGTGTTTAATGGGTACAGGTTTTAGTTGGGGAAGATGAAATAGTTGTGGAGGTTGATGGTGGTGATAGCTGCACAGCAGTGTGAATGTACATAATGCTACTGAACTGTACACTTAAAAATGGTTAAAATGGTAAATTTTAAAAAAATTAAAAAAAAAAAAAGGGCTGTGGGCAGTGATTCTAAAAGGTTAATTTCAAAGATCATAATTTTCCTTTTTTTCCTTGCTCTCCACCCAGGCTGATGTGGTCCTCCTTGTCACATGTTCTATCAGGTGGGAATTTGTTCTTTACCTAGAGAGTGAATATATCTTATATAATAATGCCAGAGCCAACGGTGCCAGGCTGGCCCTACCTATGGAGATGAGCCAGTGGATTTGCAGTTTTACACCAGTGGAGATAGTAATGATAGAATGGTCAGCATTTGCTAAGCGTGTACTGTGTGTCAGGTCTTGTACTGAGTACTATACGTGCACTAACTAATTCTCACAACAACCCTATGAGGTAGGTGCTGTTATCAAACTCATTTTATTGATGAGGAAACCGAGAGTGTGCTGAGTTGCCCAACTTTTCCTTGGGTTTTTCTTGCAGCCAATGGCACATGTTTATGATGTACCTCACATCGTAAGGGCTAGGTACCGTCAGTGGTCAGGGACAGAGTTCTTCTGAACAGAGATGGGTGGCATCCATCAGAAGTGAACATACCCTGTTTATTACTTTGTTTCTGTGTACAAAGCATGTTGGTGTTATGTTTCCTCAGCTGGCTATACTATCAATTAATTAATCCAACATTTTTGTTCTGAGGGTCTTTTTTTTTTTTTTTTTAATTTATTTATTTATTTATTTATTTATTATTTTTGGCTGTGTTGGGTCTTCGTTTCTGTGCGAGGGCTTTCTCTAGTTGTGGCAAGCGGGGGCCACTCTTCATCGCGGTGCGCGGGCCTCTCACTATCGCGGCCTCTCTTGTTGCGGAGCACAGGCTCCAGACACGCAGGCTCAGTAATTGTGGCTCACGGGCCCAGCTGCTCCGCGGCATGTGGGATCCTCCCAGACCAGGGCTCGAACCCGCTTCGCCTGCATTGGCAGGCAGACTCTCAACCGCTGCGCCACCAGGGAAGCCCCTTGAGGGTCTTTGCTGCAAGACATTGGACTAGGTTCTTTGGGAGATTCAGAAATGAACCCTTCCTCCATGGAGCCTGACTTTAAGGAGTCTGGTCTGATATGGGAACTAAGACAGATACACAAATAGCTCTAACATCTGGCAGAAAGCACTAGGTAAAAAAATCAAACAGTAAAAAGGAGAAATTGCTGAGTACAGGGAATAGAATAGTTAAGGTGACAGGAGAACAAACTCTCCAACAGAGGAGAGTTGGGGAGGGCTTTGTGGAGTAGATTGTTTTTGATTTTGGCTTAAAGGCTTGTCAGGATTTGGAGATGTGCAGGGAGGGCGTCATTTTAGGAATAGTTTTGGCCACAACGCATGGCTTTCAGGATCTTAGTACCCCAACCAGGGATTGAACCTGTGTCTTTGCAGTGAAAGCGTGGAGTCCTAACCACTGTACTGCCAGGGAATTCCCATTCTTCCCATTGTCTTGCTCTTTTAGATTGCTTTGTAGTTTATTTTCAGGTTCAGGTCTACCTTTTTTGACCTCTGCAGGGAGAAGGCTGAACAGACCATCTGGAATCGTTTACATCAGCTCAAATCCTTGAAGTCAAAACGGCTCCGCTCCCGAGTGCCTCTGAGGATTGGGATTCTAGGTATCTGGTAATTTGCAGATTTTGTGAGTTTTGTGAGACTTGGGCTCCATGTAGCTTTTATATGCTAGGGTTTCCCTTAGAGGCTGGATTCCCAGTAGTGAAGAAATCTTATACAATCTTATACATGCCATTCAACTTGTATACTTAATGTCAGAGGCTGTAGGATTAAATGAGATAAAGCTCATAAAAGGTCTTTTCTTAGTGCCTTAAAGTAATAGGTACTGTACTCAGAAAGTGATCTGTCCTTACTAGTCTGATGGGGCTCATGGTGGCACAGAGTAGTGTATAGGAGAGAGTTTGGAGTCTGAAGGGACAGCTTGAATTTACCATGTAGGCACCTTTTATCTTGACTCCTGAAGCATGCCCAAGTGAAGATCTAATTATTCACTGACCAGTATAATAGCCACTAGCCACATGTGGTCATTTAAATTTAATTACACTTAAATAATATTAAAAATTCACTTCTTCAGTCTCACTAGCCACATATCGACTGCTCAGTAGCCACACTTGACTAGTACTACCAGTTTGAACAGCGTAGATAAAGCACATTACCATTGTCTTAGAAAGTTCTATTGGACAGCTCTGGTATAGATAGCTGGGAGGCATATTTCAAAAATAAATATTCTGTACCCTCATGGTCCCAGAATTTAGTCAATGTACTTAAACTTAAAATAGACTGTGTCCATTGTGGAATAGTTAAATTAATTCTTCTTGATGATGGGTCGAAACACAGGTTGGAGCATATCCTTTATTACACAGCTTAATGTACTAAGTGATGCAGGAGGATGGAAAGATTAGCTAGAATGTTTTGTTCCATTCCAGTTCCTTCATTATAGAAGCCCCTGGGTATATATCTGTTAGGAATGTCAGAAATCCCCCAAATAGTTTTTTTCTTTTAATTGTGGTAAAGTATATGTAACATAAAGTTTACCATTTGGACCCCTTTTAGATGTACAGTTCAGTGGTATTAAGTACATTCACATTGTTGTGCGGCCATCACCTCTGTCCATTTCAGGAACTTTTTCATCTTCCCAAACTGAAACTCCACACCAATTAAGTAATGACTCCCCATTCCTCCCTCACTTCAGTCCCTGGCAACCACCATTCTACTCTCTGCCTCTGTGAATTTTACTGCCTTGGGTACTTCATATAAATGGAATCATACAACATTTTGGTGACTGGCTTTTTTCACTTAGCATAATACCCTCAAGGTTCATCCAGGCTGTAGCTTGTGTCAGAATTTCCTTCCTTTTTAAGGCTGAATAATATTCCATTGTATGTATATATCATATCTGTTTATGGATGCTCGGATTGCTTCCACTTTTTGGCTATTGTGAATGATGCTGCTATACACAGTTGTACAGCCAAGAATAGTTCTTAAACCAATGTTTTTAAAGGGTTTCTTTTTTTTAATAAAATGGATTTTTAAATTGTATAGTTTTACTAATAACAGTGGTATTCTTGATTATGGAAGATACCAGCGTAGATGGATAACTCATTTCTTATAGGTTTTAATAAGTATTATGGGCAACAAGAGGGATAAAGTGTGTAAGTGCAGTTGTATATAAATAAGTTTTATTTTAATAAATAAGTTCCTGACACAAAATAGTTTTTATTTGTAGCACCAAGTAATTTTCAGTTGAAAAAAGAGGTGATTCATGTCTAGAAAGGTTTTTGGATGGTAGTTTCATTTTTTCCAGGCATTTCATTGAATTGCTATAGAGCTCTTTTCCTGTGGTTTTGTTATATAGGAATATGCAGGTTCCAGAGGTATAGAAGTGTTGGGCAAATTTGAGGGATGATGCTAAACTCCTAGAGAAGTTTTTGTGACCTAGTCTCTGATCCAGCTGGAGAGAATGTGTACTAAAAAGAAGTTGTGAGACGAGGTGAATTTGGGAACGGGTCTTAGCTTATTTCGTTTCCCTCCCAGGCTGCATGGCTGAGAGATTGAAGGAGGAGATCCTCAACAGAGAGAAAACGGTGGATATTTTGGCTGGTCCAGATGCCTATAGGGACCTTCCTCGGCTGCTTGCTGTTGCCGAGTCAGGCCAGCAAGCTGCCAATGTTCTGCTCTCTCTGGATGAGACCTATGCTGATGTCGTGCCAGTCCAGACGAGCCCCAGTGCCACTTCTGCTTTTGTGTGAGTCACTGACCAAGAGATGGGGAGTCAGCTTCTCCTTTCTTACTTTTAAAATAACATGTTAATTTTATTACATTAAAAAAATTAATGCATATAGTACAAAAAACTGAAGACAAAAGATGGTATAGTAAGACTCCCTCACACCTGTCATCCTCAGTCTCCTAGGCTACCTCTCAGAGGCAGCCATGTTAGGAGTTTCTTATATAATCCTTTCAGAGGTATTCTTTGCACATGCATTCATGTATATAATATAGAATCTTTCCTGCCCTCCCTTCTATACTCTTATTATTTTTTTCACTTAAAATATCTAGGGCTTTCAGGATCTTTTTTTCCCCTCCTCTGATCTTTTAAGTTAAAAAAAGAAGATCTGATGACAAAATAGTTCATGTTTGTTGAAGAATATGTGGAAAGATAGAAAAACATAAAGAAGAGCGTAAGGATTACCTATACTCCTACCAGCTAATGATAAACACTATTAGCAGTTTGGTGTGTATCACTCTGTTCTTTCTTCTGTGTTTGTATGTGTATGCTTTGTGTATATTTATTTATAAAAATTGGCTCTTGGTGTACTTGGTTTTATAACCTTTTCATATTTAAAATAATGTACATTTGTTATGTCATGAAATTTTCTCTAACAGATTGGCAAATAGGCTTATAGCCTATTTTTGTAAATAAAGTTTTACTGTAATACAGCCATACCCATTTGTTTATATATTGTCTGTGGCTGCTTTTGCCACTACAATATCAGAATTGAGTAGTTGTGAGGAGGATGAGTCTCTACTGTATAGTCTGCAAAACCTCAAATATTTACCATCTGGTTTTTTACGGAAAAAGTTTGCCAACCTCTCATTTTAATGGCTATCCAATACTCTGTTGTTGGAATGCTTTATAAAAATTAATAGCCAACATTTATTTAACAATCCTTCAGTAAACATCTTTACTATACATCTATCCATCATTATTTCCTTAAGATAAATTTAGGCTTTCATATACATGATGCAATGAAAGAGGGTGATGTAACTTAGATACTTAGCATTTGGATCAGGAATGAGTGAGAGATGCAGAACCTTGTGTTTTAAATCCAAGGTCTTCATTCCTAATACACTCTTTATAATATTTATTTTTTTCTGGTCTAGATTTAAAGAGTTCAAAAATATCTAAATATAAACAGTAGAAAGTCCAGGTGTGGTACGTCTGCAACCCGTTCCTTCACCACTGCGGTCCCTTAGGGTAACCACTGCATCCACCAATTACAGTTTGGTTTATATCCTGTGATTAACACATAATAAGTTTTTTTTTTTTTTTTGGCCGTGTTGTGCAACTTGTGGGATCTCATTTCCCTGACCAGGGATTGAACCCAGGCCACGGCAGTGAAAGCCTGGAATCCTAACCACTAGGCCACCAAGGAACTCCCCATAATAGTTTTTAAAGATAAAAAATGTCTGCTTTATTGCTTCTTAGATCTCCAATTGGTCCAGTGTGAGCCTGTTGCCAAGAGAATTCAGAGCCAAAGGATAATGCCAAGGGAGGTGCTCCTTGGGTTGGACCAGGCCATCCTGCTCCTGTTACTAAGTTCTGGTGCTTTCCTCCCCAGGTCTATCATGCGAGGCTGTGACAACATGTGCAGCTACTGCATTGTTCCTTTCACACGTGGCCGGGAGAGGAGTCGGCCTGTTGCCTCCATTCTAGAGGAAGTGAGGAAGCTTTCTGAGCAGGTGAAAAATTCTCCAGCCCTTCTTACTGTGAGCGTGTTTGTGAGAGGATGAGGACAACCTTTCTAGTTTTGTAGCCTGTGATTTCTCTAAGCTGTACAAGTTTAGAACCATACCTGGCCAGAAAGAAATACCTGGGTGTACATCTTGGGTTTGCTGCCCAGGAATTATAGGCAGATCCACTGAGAGGTTTGCTTGGGCGGCAGCACAGTAGAATGGAGAGAGCATGAATTAGATGATTGTGAATTCTGGCTCCACCATTCTCTGGCTTGATGCCCTGGCATAGGTCACTTAACTATCTTCTTCAAAACACAGTTTCCCCATCTATGAAAAGAGGGCAGATACCTTCTTTGCTAGGTTATTGGAAGGATTGTTACTGGAAGGACAATTGTTACTGGCACTTAGTAAGTTTTCAGAGAATGATTTATTAGTCTGTCTTTGTATTCTAGGCTATTCCCAAATCTCTTGTTCATTTTATCACTGAGCCAGCTCACTAGTTGAGGGACAGAGGTTAGGTGAGGGTAGTGACTCAGATCAGAGGCCAGAGGGGAGATATCTCCTGCCTTCCTCCTATTGGGAGCTGGTCCCTCAGCCCTTGAGGTCTCTCCCTAACCCTAGGCCCTAATATTCCAGCCCTGCAAAAGAGGACAATAGGTGGGAATATGGAGCTTTTCTTCCACTCGAGTCTCTGTGTTTTCTTACTTGCTTGGCTTAGGAACCATGGGAGGCTAGCCCCTGCTCCAGTTCTAAGTCAGCAGTTTGCCTTTGTTTGTGCACTCTGGCAAGCTGTCTTCTCTTCTCCCATCCCCAGATTCTCAGTTCCCTGATTTGGTCTCTGGCTGCTCACAGGCACTGTGAGTATTCTTCATACCTTACCTCACCCAGTGCTATCCAAAGTGGTCTAAAGTGGTCTCCTTCCTCTCCCCTTCCAGCTCTCCAGCTGTACCAAAACTCACTCCTTTGGGATGGAGATATTCTGTTTAAATAGACTGAGGTGATGACAAAAAACCCCTAACTTTTATAGGGTATTTGCATATAAAAGAAGGAACTTAATAACATTAAAGTGAATCTAAGTGAATTCAAAGACATTGACTTATGAAAAATTAAGATTCTGCATTGTGTGTGTGTTTTTAAAAATTAATTAATTAATTTGGCTGCATCGGGTCTTAGTTGTGGCATTCGGGATCTTCGTTGTGGCATGCAGGATCTTTTGTTGCAGCGCGTGGGCTTAGTTGCCCTGCAGCATGTGGGATCTTAGTTCCCTGACCAGCGATCGAACCTGTGTCCCCTGCAATAGAGGCGTGGATTCCCACCCACTGGACTGCCCGGGAAGTCCCTGAAATTTAATAATTGTTACATTTTGCTATATTTACTTTATTTTTTTTGTTGTTAAGTATCTCAGAGTACAGCATGACATTTCACCCTTAAGTAATTGTGCATCCCTAAAAAAAAATAAGGATATTTTCAATACCATTAATTCCTCTAACAGGATTAACAAAAAATGCTAAATATCTTTTCATTTTAGTCCACTCATATTCAAATTTTCCCAATTGTCCCATAGCTCTTTTTTCATTTGGTCATTACATCTCTTTATATGTGTGTGTGTTTTACTTAGTTTTATATCTTACTATCTTTTAAAAAAATTTTCTGGTTTGGAATAACTTCAGACTTTTCTTTTCTGTAAGAAAAGTTGCAAAGATAGTTACCTCTAATGTTAACATCTCACTTAACTTTGGTACATTTCTTACAACTAAAAGATTAGCATTGGTATATTATTGTTAACTAACTTCAGACTTTATTCTGATTTTGCCAAGTTTCCCCACTAATGTCTTCTTTCTGGATCCAAACCAGGATCCATGTTGCATTTAGTATATCCTGTTTTTTAAGCTAACATTATGTCACAACTTGTAAAAATAAATAGTCTTTATGGAGACTCGGGTTTTGACAGTTAAATGCATTGCATGGTCCTGGAGTGGGATTCTAATCAGGGAATAAAAATGTTTAAAAAAATTACATATTCTTATGTGATTGTGATGTCACTGCCTAAGCAAGTTTGTATCCTGTCTGTAATAGTGTGAACATTTTCTCATGTCATTAACAGCTTTTAATTTATTTTTGTAGTTGTGTGGCCTTCCTTGGTATGGATGCACTATGATTTACTTGTAGGACAGCAGCTTTCAAATTGCTTTCAGTTCTTCCTCTGTTAAAACAGTGCTGTGTAGAAGTACATCTCTATGCATTAATCTTTGTCCATCTTAATAGTTATATCCATAAGATAAGTTTCTAGACATGCCGTTGCTGAATAAAGATTAAGAAAAAAAGTTATAAAGGACATAGTATGGACAGTTGGTGAAAATTTGGCTTATGGAATGTGGATTAGATAATATTATCAATATTTCTGATTTTGATAATTGTACTGTGACTACTATTATATAAGAAAATATTCTTATATGCTGAAATATTTAGAAGTAAAAGAGTATGATGTTTGCAGCTTTTTCTCAGAAGACTTAGAAAAATGTGTGCTTGCATGTGTGTGTAGAGAGAGAAAGTATATACATGAGGTGTGAATGTGAATAATAAAGAAATAGGATACAATGTTAACAGTTACTGAATCTGGGCAAATAGTATATGGGAGTTTTTTTTAATTAAAAAAATTTATTTATTTATTTATTTGGCTGTGTTGGGTCTTAGTTGTGGCATGTGGGATCTTTTCATTGTGGCACATGGGCTCTTTGTTGCGGTGAGCAGGTTTCTCTCTAGTTGTGGCACGTGGGCTCCAGAGCACTTGGGCTCAGTAGTTATGGCACACGGGCTCTCCAGTTGTGGTGCGTGGGCTCCAGAGTGCACGAGCTCAGTAGTTGCAACGCGGGCTTAGTTGCCCCACAGCATGTGGGATCTTAGTTCCCTGACCAGGGATCGAACCTGCTTCCCTAGCATTGGAAGGCGGATTCTTAACCACTGGACCACCAGGGAAGTCCTGGGAGTTTTTTATACCATTGCAATTTTTCTGTAAGTTTGAAATTATGTCAAAATAAAATTATAAAAAATAGTCTTTATAGAAACCATTATTCTTCTTCTTTCTGAACTTTTACAATGCAGATTTTCAAACAGACAGGTTGAAAGACTAGTCTAATAAACATGATTATTAACATTTTGTCATATGTCCTTTATCTGCCTATCTCTATAGATATATAAATATATTTTTTTTGAACCATTTGAAAGTAAATGGTAGTCATCAGGCCACTTTGCCCTGCATCCGTCAGTATGTGTCTTCTCAGAATAAAGAATTTTCCCCTTCATAACCATAATACCATTATCATTTGTAGGAAATTTAACAATTAACTAATATTCTCTAACACGCAGCCCATATTCAAAATTTATTAATTTATCCAAAAATATCTTATTACTGTTCTGCTTTCAAACCAAGATCCCATCAAGATTTGTACAGTTTTGTTTGATTGTATTGTAATATTTCTTCAGTCTCTCTTAATCTAAAACAGTCCTTTCACTTTTTTGTTGTGTGTCTTAAATGATGCATTAGACATGTCTGGGTTTGTCTGATTGCTTCCTTGTGTTGTCATTTAAAATATTCCCCTGAATTCTGGTAAACTGGAAGTTAGGTGTTACAGCTTGATGGGATTTAGACTAAATATTTTTGGCAAGAATACTTCATAGGTGATGGTTATATAACATTCAGTGGACAGAATGGTGTCATAATTTGATTTTTGGTGTTATAAATTAACCATTATTATTGAACATGGGACTTGAATCCAGCTTTTTTGCTATCTAAAAAATGCTTTGAAGATTTTTTGCATAAGGTTTTATTCTGAAGTTCAGTTCTTCAGACAAGATGCCCAAGCATGAAATTATTGGGTTAAAGACAGAGTATATTTATGGATGGCTCTTGGTAGGTTTAGCTAATTTTAGCTAGTGATTTGGTGTGAAGCTGCCAAACATGTTTTAAAATTGCTTCCAGTATATTTATTTTCCCTTTTTCAGGGGCTGAAAGAAGTGACACTCCTTGGTCAGAATGTTAATAGTTTTCGGGACAATTCAGAGGTCCAGTTCAACAATGCAGTGTCCACCAACCTTAGCCGTGGCTTTTCCACCAACTATAAAGCCAAGCAAGGGGGCCTTCGTTTTGCTTACCTTCTGGATCAGGTCTCCAGAATAGATCCTGAAATGAGGATTCGTTTCACCTCTCCCCACCCCAAGGACTTTCCTGATGAGGTGAGTATTGAGAGTTTACTGTGTCTAACTGACATCAGTATCCTTAAGCATGCCAAAGGCTGCAGCCAGTAGCATGCAGCAGAGACATCCGTCCTCAGAGGATCAGGGGATCCTGTGGTGTATTACTATATTGCCCTCTGAATCTACCTATCCTTTGGAAAGATTTGAAGTCTGCCAAGGTGGGGGCAGGTAAAGGACTGATATTAAGACCACCAGTGGGACCATGAGGGCTGTGCGGAGAGAGGTTTTATTACAGGATGTTGTGGGAAGGACAGGTGGGGGGGCAGTGTGATGCAGTGTGAAACAGTCTAGACTTTGGCCTCAGAGCTGAGTTCAGTCCTGGCTCTTCCACTGCTTTACCAGTAGGGGTGACCTTTTCAACTTGTCATCTTTGTTTGTAAAATGGTTAATAATCACTTCCTGCTTTGGGTTATTGGGAAATAGATATAACGGGTAGAATGTACTTGGCAATGTGCTTGGCATGTAGTATGTAGCTCACGTGTGAAACCTTTTTTTGGAAGGTTTTTTGTGTTGGTGAAATGTCTGTGTTTTGGCCCCACCCCTACTTTTTCCCCTCTGTGTTATTTGTCTTATTGAGTTGTGAAAGTTCTTTATGTATTCTTTTTTTTTTCCTTTTCTTTTTTTTTTTTAAATTAATTAATTTATTTATTTTGGCTGCGTTGGGTCCTCGTTGCAGCGCGCAGGCTTTCTCTAGTTGCAGCAAGCGGGGGCCACTCTTCCCTGTGGTGCGCGGGCCTCTCACTGCAGTGGCCTCTCCCGCTGTGGAGCACGGGCTCTAAGCACGTGGGCTTCAGTAGCCGTGGCACGCGGGATCAGCAGTTGTGGCTCACGGGCTTAGTTGCTCCGCGGCATGTGGGATCTTCCTGGACCAGGGCTTGAACCCGTGTCCCCTGCATTGGCAGGCGGACTCCCAACCACTGCGCCACCAGGGAAGCCCTCTTTATGTATTCTTGATACAAATCATTTGTCAGTATATTTTTTTCAGGTATTTTCTCCTAGTTTTAGTTCCTTGATGATATCTTTTAAGGTGGCTAATTAGTTTGTAAGCTGGATGAAACAAATGCTGTTTTTCCTTTCTGGTCTGTGTTGGCACTACCCCTGTATAGGCCCATGGCTTGAATCTGACCTCTGCTTACTTTCTTCACTCTTTGAAAGCAGAGATGCCATCAGGTGAAATGTCTGGGACAGACAGAACGTGGGTTGAGCAAAAGTAAAGATTTTCGGTAATTTACGTGTTTGGTTTAGTCAGCCTCGTAATTCTCAAAGATTAACTTTGGTGGAGAAACAGTGGGGGGTGGTATTCCTTTCTGCAAGATTCTTTGGTGAGACTTTGATGACCTTTAATGTGTTCTATTTGATCAGGTTCTGCAGCTGATTCATGAGAGGGACAACATCTGTAAACAGATCCACCTACCAGCCCAGAGTGGAAGCAGCCGTGTATTGGAGGCCATGCGGAGGGGGTCAGACTTGCTTGGGGCGGGTGGGGGCATCCCATACCTTTCCATGTTTCCTTAAGGACCAAGCAGTGTCTAAGAACCTAGTGTAGTGTGTGGCACACAGTAGCTGCTCACTAAATATTTATTACATGAGTAAACCCATGGACATTATAACTTGCTTCGTTCATTCTGTAAGTATACACTGAGGACTAGATCACTCATTTCATTTGTTTAGCATGTGTTTTATTATGCACCTACTGTGTGGCACACTGAGATTTTAATCCTTTAGCTTTTAACATTAAAGTTTTTTAGGTCTTAGAATTTAAATATAGCTCCGTGTGTTCACTCACTTTGGGAATAGTAAATATAGCAAAGATAAGACTGAAAGGAGCATGTGACAAATGGCAAGCTGTATGGAACTAGTAATTTCCTTGTATTCCACATTGGAAAAGAGTTTTAGAGATATTAAATGTTAATTTGTCTTCATTTCTTAGTTAAATAAAAACATCTATTTAGAGTAATTTATGTTCTTGAATTAAAATTTTATAGGCTCTGGATTAGGTTATAGTACAGGATTTGGATCAAAAGGACTCTTCTGGATACTTACTCTTGTACTGTCCTATGTGAATGAGAAGTAATTACATGTGATTAGTTCATAGTGTTATCTTCTTATAGCATTCATTTAAAGAAGATTGGTTCATCTAAGCTTTTTCTTTTTGTTCTTTATTGCAGATATTCAAGAGAAGCTTATGTGGAATTAATTCATCATATCAGAGAGTCTATCCCAGGTACATTTAAGAAACATATTTTGCTGAGCACATTACTCTACCAGTGACCCCAGTCTTCTTGGTCAGATACAGGCAACACCTGTGGTAGTACATTGTGTCACCTTTCTCACTTCTTTTGGTCCTCTTCATTTCTCTCTTTCTCTTTACTTCTTTACTTCTTTCCGATTTTTTAATATCTTGGTCTTACTAGATATACTCAGAGGTGTGGATTAGCTTGTGGCATCAGGTACTAAAGGGATTCCTTTTCTATAGTCTTTGTGTTTCTGAACATATGAGAGAAACCTTGTTCTTGCTCGTTAGCTGGCAAAGTTATAGTCTAAATTAGTTCTGATTTGGGAGCAATTGATATCTTTAAAAATGTGTACTTAGAGGTAATTCCTTTCTTGTTATCATAACGCTTACTCCCCTCTCTCTTTTCCCTTCCTCTGAATAAAATTACTCTGTAAGTCTTTTAGTTTAGATTTGTTGACAATGTCTACATTGTTTTACAAATTTCTAATTATTGTAACTTGTGTTCTGTACCAATACTTTCATTTGGATAGGGCAGGATAGTGTGGAGGTTCTCTGGGCTGCAGTTTCCTCATCTGTAACATGGAGTTAATAGTACTCACCTTATTGGATTGTTGGGATAATTAAATAAATTAAAGTGTGTTGGAACATTGTGTTTAACTTCAAAAGTATATGTTTGGATGAGGTACTGAAACATTCTGCATGATAGATCGCATGCTGGGTCACGCGAACCATGGTAAATTTAAGAAAACTGAAGTCATGTCAAGCATCTTTTCTAGCCACAACATTGTGAGATTAGAAATCAACTACAAGAAAAAAACTGTAAAAAACACAAACGCATGGAGGCTAAAAAATGGATTGCCGAAGAAATCAAAGAGGAAATCAAAAAATTCCTAGATACAAATGAAAATGAAAACATGACGATCCAAAACTTTTGGGACACAGCAAAAGCAGTTCCAAAAGGGAAGTTTATTTATGTATTTATTTATTTTTATTTGGTTGTGCCGGGGCTTAGTTGCGGCAGGTGAGCTCCTTAGTTGCGGTTCGCTGGCTCCTTAGTTGCAGCACGCGGGCTCCTTAGTTGTGGCATGCAAACTCTTAGGTGCGGCATGTGTGTGGGATCTAGTTCCCTGACCAGGAATCGAACCAGGGCCTGCTGCATTGGGAGCACAGAGTCCTAACCACTGTGGCACCAGGGAAGTCCCTAAGAGGGAAGTTTATAGCAATATAATCTTACCTCAGGTGACAAGAAAAATCTCAAACCACCTAACCTTACACCAGAAGCAACTAGAGAAAGGAGAACAAACAAAACCCATAGTAGAAGGAAAGAAATCTTAAAGGTCAGAGCAGAAATAAATGAAATAGAGACGAAGAAAACAACAGAAAAGATAAATGAAACGAAACCTGGTTCTTTGAAAAGATAAAATTGATAAACCTTTGGCCAAACTTATCAAGAATGTAAGGGAAAGGGCTCAAATCAATAAAATTAGAAATGAGCGAATTCCCTGGCAATCCAGTGGTTAGGACTCCTTGATTCCACTGCAGGGGGCATGGGTTTGTTCCTGGTTGGGGAACTAAGATCCCTAAGATTCCATATGCCATGTGGCACAGCCAAAAAAAAAAAAAAAAAAAAAAAAAAAGAAATGAAAATGAAGTTAAAACTGATACCACAGAAATACAAAGGATCATAAGAGACTACTACAAGCAACTATATGCCAATAAAATGGACAACCTAGAAGAAATGGATGATTTCTTAGAAAGGTACAATCTTCCAAGTCTGAACCAGGAAGAAGTAAAATATGAACAGACCAATTGCAAGTACTGAAATTGAAACTGTGATTAAAAAACTTCCAACAAGGGATTTCCCTGGTGGCACAGTAGTTAAGAATCTGCCTGCCAAAGCAGGGGATGGGGCTTTGAGCCCTGGTCTGGGAAGATCCCACATGCCCTGGAGCAACTAAGCCTGTGTGCCACAACTACTGAGCCTGCGCTCTAGAGCCTGCGAGCCACAGCTGCTGAGCCCATGTGCCACAGCTGCTGAAGCCCGTGTGCCTAGAGCCTGTGCTGTACAATGGGAGAGGGCACCGCAATGAGAAGCCCGCACACTGCAGCGAAGAGTAGCCCCTGCTTGCCACAACTGGAGAAAGCCTGCACACAGCAACGAAGACCCAACGCAGCAATAAATAAATAAATAGATAGATAGATAGACAGACAGACAAACCCACCCCCAAACTTCCAACAAACAAAAATCCAGGACCAGCTGGCTTCACAGGCAAATTCTGTCAAACATTTAGAGAAGAGTTAACACTTACCCTTCTTATCCTTCTGAAACTATTCCAAAAAATTGCAGAGGAAGGAACACTCCCAAACTCATTCTGTGAGGCCACCATCACCCTGATTCCAAAACCAAAGATACCACAAAAAGAAAATTACAGGCCAATATCACTGATGAACATAGATGCAAAAATCCTCAACAAAATACTAGCAAACCGAATCCAACAGTACATTGAAAGGATCATATACCATGATCAAGTGGGATTTATCCCAGGGATGTAAGGATTTTTTTCAATATCTACAAATCAATCAGTGTGATATACCACATTAAGAAACTGAAGAGTAAAAACCATGTGATCATCTCAGTAGATGCAGAAAAAGCTTTTGACAAAATTCTACACCCATTTGTGATAAAAACTCTCTAGAAAGTGGGCATAGAGGGAACCTAACAACATAATAAAGGCTATATATGACAAACCCACAGCTAACAGCATACTTAAGGGTGAAAAGCTGAAAGCATTTTCTCTAAGATCAGGAACAAGACAATTTTATTCAACACAGCTTTGGAAGTCCTAGCCATGGCAATCAGAGAAGAAAAAGAAATAAAAGGAATCCAGATTGGAAAAGAAGACGTAAAACTGTCACTGTTTGCAGATGACATGATGCTATACACAGAAAATCCTAAAGATGCTACCAGAAAACTACTAGAGCTTATCAATGAATGTGGTAAAGTTGCTGGGTACAAAATTAATGTACAGAAATGTTGCATTTCTATACACTAACAACAAAAGATCAGAAAGAGAAATTAAACAATCCCATTTACCGTTGCATCAAAAAGAATAAAATACCTAGGAATAAACCTACCTAAGGGGCAAAAGACCTGTACTCTGAAAACTATAAGACACTATAAGATGAAAGTTAAGAAACTATAAGATCAAAGAAATTGAAGATGACACAAACAGATGGAAAGATATACCATGTTCTTGGATTGGAAGAATCAATATTGTCAAAATGATTATACTACCCAAGGCAATCTACAGATTCAGTGCAATCCCTATCAAATTACCAATGGCGTTTTTCACAGAACTAGAACAAGCAATTTTAAAATTTATATGGAAACATAAAAGATGCCGAATAGCCAAAGCAATCCTGAGAAAGAAAAATGGAGCTGGAGGAATCAAGCTCCCTGATTTCAGACTATACTACAAACTTACAGTCATCAAAACAGTATGGTACTGGCACAAAAACAGAAATATAGATCATTGGAACAGGATAG
The DNA here is from genome assembly GCF_028023285.1 of Balaenoptera ricei. Lineage (NCBI taxonomy): Eukaryota > Metazoa > Chordata > Mammalia > Artiodactyla > Balaenopteridae > Balaenoptera > Balaenoptera ricei. The sequence continues at coordinate 25,969,565 of NC_082653.1, forward strand.
AAAGCCCAGAAATAAACCCACACATCTATGGTCAATTAATCTACGACAAAGGAGGTAAGAATATACAGTGGAGAAAGACAGTCTCTTCAATAAGTGGTGCTGGGAAAACTGGACAGCTACATGTAAAAGAATGAAATTAGAACATTCTCTAACACTATACACAAAAATAAACTCAAAATGGATTAAAGACCTAAATGTAAGACTGGATACTATAAAACTCTTAGAGGAAAACATAGGCAGGACACTCTTTGACATAAATGGCAGCAGTATCTTTTTTTTTTTTTGGCCGTGCCACATGGCTTGAGAGATCTTAGTTCCCCAACCAAGGATTGAACCCAGGCCATGGCAGTGAAAGTGCCAAGTCCTAACCACTGGACCACCAGGGAATTCCTGCAGCAATATCTTTTTGGATCCACTTCCTAAAGTAATGAAGATAAAAACAAAAATAAATGGGAGCTAATTCAACTTAAAAGCTTTTGTACAGCAAAGGAAACCGTAAACAAAACAAAAAGACAAGCCACAGAATGGGAGAAAATATTTGCAAATGAAGCGACTGACAAGGGATTAATCTCCAAGATAGACAAACAGCTTATGCAGCTTAGTATCAAAAAACAAACAGCCCAATCAAAAAATGGGCAGAAGACTTAAATAGACATTTCTCCATAGAAGACATACAGATGGCCAAAGAGCACATGAAAAGCTGCTCAACATTGCTAATTATCAGAGAAATGCAATCAAAACTACAATAAGGTATCACCTTACACTGGTCAGAATGACCATCATCAAAATATCTTCCAACAATAAATGCTGGAGAGAGTCTGGAGAAAAGGGAACCCTCCTGCACTGTTGATGATAATGTAAATTGGTACAGCCACTATGGAGACAACCATATGGAGACAACCACTATGGAGACAACCTCCGTATTGGTACAACCAGTATGGATGCTCCTTAAAAAACTAAATATAGAGCTTCCATATGATCCAGCAATCTTACTCTTGGGCATATATCCCAAGAAAACCATAATTCAAAAAGATGCATGCACCCCAGTGTTCACTGCAGTATTATTTACAGTATCCAAGACATGGAAGCAACCTAAATGTCCATCGACAGGAATGGATAAAGAAGGTATGGTACATATATACAATGGAATATTACTCAGCCATAAAAAAGAACGAAATAATGCCATTTGCAGCAGTGTGGATGGACCAAGAGTTTATCATACTAAGTGCAGTAAGTCAGACAAAGACAAATAACATATGATGTCACTTATAAGTGGAATTCATAAAATAGATAATCAACAAGGACCTACTGTATAGCACAGGGAACTCTACTCAATATTCTGTAATAACCTAAATATATGGGAAAAGAATCTGAAAAAGAATGGATACATGTATATGTAAAACTGAATCACTTTGCTGTACACCTGAAACTAACACAACATTGTAAATCAAATATACCCCAATATAAAATAAAAATTAAATTAAAAAAAAGTTAAAGCAGGACAAATTTGAAAATATGGACTCCTACTGTGTCCCTAAATCCAGTATTTGAAGTGAAAAATACCTTTTCTAGCACTGAGGGGAATGTAGACTGAGAAGCCAGGCTCTGGCATGGGAACCTTGTTGATGAGCAGGCCTTTACCTCCTCGCTCTATAATAACTGTTCCGTTTTACTTGCACACGGGTTGGCTAGCTCCAGGGAAGGCCTTACAGTCTCTATCCTTCCCTCTGTAATCCACCGGTACCAAAGGCTTCTCTTGAAGGTAAGCAGCAGTGACATGCTCTCTTTTGTTGTGTGTCACAGGTGTGAGCCTCAGCAGCGATTTCATTGCTGGCTTTTGTGGTGAGACGGAGGAAGATCACCTCCAGACAGTGTCTTTGCTTCAGGAAGTTCAATACAACATGGGCTTCCTCTTTGCCTACAGCATGAGACAGGTGAGTCCTGGGCTGGGGGAGGAGCTACTTCTATGCTGAGACTGACATCATTCCCGACCAGTTTCTGGTCGATTGTGGACAGCTGGGAAGAAAAGAAAGTGGCAGCGAGGCTGTCCTTGAGAAACCACAAGTATCTTACCATTCATTTCTTTATTTTTTCTAATAAACCTGTCTGCCCTTTTATACAGTTCAGCAATTTGAGATGAAAAACAATTGTGCTAATATTCCTCTTCATTAGAATATTTAAAATTATGTTTAGGTTCAGAATTTGAAAGTGGAGGGAGGGGCACTATTCTCTTTAAAAGAAACCGAAAATCTTTTATTAATATGCAGAACTTCTTTTTTGGCCAACAGATGTGATTTGTTTTACAGAGGCTCCTTGTTGCCCTCCTAGCCATCCTCAGCCATTTTTAATTTCCATTTTTCTAGGCCAAGTGAACCCACTGATGTCCACTTTAGAGTTTCTCCTATAACACAGATTCCCAGGAAAGCAAAGCAGAAGGAGATGAGAAAGAAAAGGAAGGGTAATGCATATTTCCTGCAGAGAGGGGATAGTTCTGGTTGTCTGCCATTTTCTTGATAGTAGGGATGAATTTGCATGGGTCACTTCTCATCCCCGCAGTCACCTCAGGGGCAGCTTGCCATGTGTTTGGGCTGGAGGCTGAGGGGTCTCTGTGGCCAGGGAAAAGCTATCTGTTGAATGATTGAACCATCACTGTCACTCAGCTGTCATCAACCAAGCTAATTCACGTCTTTTAAAGCTCACTACCTAGTATTCTGTAGACAGTGTAAGTGAGCCAATGTGTATATTGATGTCTCTTATAGAATTGTTTCAGGGATGAAGCATCAGAAGGGTTGTTGGGTTCCAATTTGCCTCATCTCTGTGGACATCACAAATATGCAAGAGAAATTTTTTTTTTAAATAAATTTATTTATTTATTTTTGGCTGTGTTGGGTCCTTGTTGCTGTGCGCCGGCTTTCTCTAGTTGTGGTGATTGGGGGCTGCTCTTCGTTGCGGTGCACGGGCTTCTCATTGTGGTGGCTTCTCTTGTTGCGGAGCATGGGCTCTAGGCGCGCAGGCTTCAGTAGTTGTGGCACGTGGGCTCAGTAGTTGTGGCTCGCGGGCTTAGTTGCTCCGCAGCTTTTGGGATCTTCCCAGGCCAGGGCTTGAACCTGTGTCCCTTGGATTGGCAGGCAGATTCTTAACCACTGCACCACCAGGGAAGCCCAAGAGAAATTCTTTTTAATGCTAGAGTTGGGAAGTGAGTTTTCAGTGTGAGGTGGAAGCATATGCTATGGGCATTGAATATGAGTGTTTACTTTGGAGTCTAATTCCTAGATTAGGGTTAAGGTCCTAGAGGCTTAATCAAGTAGCATAGTGGATGAGAACAAGCACTCACATTGTGCCTTTTCCATTTAATAATGTGTGACCTTGGGAAAAGTTTTTGCTTTCTTCATCTGTGAAAAGGGATAACATTAATACCAACCTCATCAGGTTATTTTGAGGATTAAGATAATATATATAAAACACTTAAAATAGTGTTTTATAATAGTTAAGTGCACAGTAGAGGTTAGTTATTAATAATAAGACAGAATAGAGTAAACCCTGTAAGAGAATTCTGTTTTAGAATTCTCTACCCATTCTTCATTTCCCTCTGGATATGGTAGTTCTCTTAAAGGCAGATTGGTTTGAATGTCCAGACTTTGGTGTATAGACTTTCCACTTTTGTCTAGCTCAGTGGTTCTCCAACTCCATTATGAGCTTGTGTACATAAAGATATATATAAACGTGTGTGTGTGTATATTTATATATATAAACATGTATGTACACTATGATTTTGGATGATTTCAAGGATACATTTTCTTTCTTTCTTTTTTTTTTTTTTTTTTTTGACTGGGTAAAACCTGGGTGTGGTATAAAATTCAAAAGGTCAAAATAGTATGCAGTGCAAAGGAGTTGTTTTTTCTTCCTAGGTTGCCTAGTTTTTCAGTTCCTTCCCTGAAGGCAACTGCTCTTAGAAACTTCTTCTTTAACCTTCCAGAGACATTTCATGTATTTATAAATACATTTATATGTATACTTTCTACATCAAATTTATTATACATGTTGATCTGTGCCTTGCTTATTTCTGTTCAGAGTATATTTTGGAGAGCAATCATATCTATATACATAGCTATTTCATTCTTTTTCACAACTGTGTAGTATTCCATTGTGTAGATAAACCATAATTTGTTTTACTGGTTACCTATTTTTTTAAATAAAATTTAAAAAATTATTTATTTATTTATTTGGCTGCACTGGGTCTTAGTTGTGGCACGTGGGATCTTTTAGTTGCAGCATGCAGACTTCTTTTTTTTTTTTTTTCACACACACACACACACACACACACACACACACTGTATTTTATTTTTACAAGAGATAAATAGACTGACACCAAGCATTGTATATGGATGACCACAACAAAAGCAACAATGATTGCAATTACCAAACATGAAACACACTCATACTATGTCATAATATTGACATTCAGTCCAGTAATCCTCCACTGTAACAGCTCCTTTACTTTGCAGTGCAAATTGATTTGTATATTCTTTGCCTCTGAGTCCTTGTGGGATTTTTTTTTTTTTAATTCAAACAGAAAGTCACAAAAATTATACTCATCCTCATCAGTTCACTCAGTCCCATGTAATTAATTTTTTTCATCTTGATCTTTTGTTAGCACTTTTATGAGTTCATCAGTTTTTCATTAGAGTTCTGAAAATGCTTATTCATTCAGTTCAGCAGTACAGTCAGTTACCAGAAACCTGTACTTGTCAGATTCTTTTCCATGAATTCCTTGAAGATGAAACCCTTTTATAGGAACATATTTGCAAAAGCATCAGAGTACACCCAGAACTATCTGTAAATGACAAAAGACTTAAAAATGACCATGGTTAAAGATTTGATGAAAGTTCATAATAATGTAGTTGACAAGAAAATTAGTTATTTCTGAGATATACATTTTAAAGTAATAACTAGGATTATGATTTATAACATTATACCAGAACATATAAGATTTTTAGAAATTTCATATAATGTCTGAAACATTTATATTAACATATTTCCATACAAATAACCCAATGAAAGTTTAGTATTAGTTGTTTTGTTTGTTTGTTTTTTTATACTGCAGGTTCTTATTAGTCATCAATTTTATACACATCAGTGTATACATGTCAATCCCAATCGCCCAATTCAGCACACCACCATCCCCACCCCACCGCAGTTTTCCCCCCTTGGTGTCCATATGTCTGTTCTCTACAACTGTGTCTCAACTTCTGCCCCGCAAACCAGCTCATCTGTACCATTTTTTAGGTTCCACATACATGCATTAATATACGATATTTGTTTTTCTCTTTCTGACTTACTTCACTCTGTATGACAGTCTCTAGATCCATCCATGTCTCAACAAGTGACTCAATTTCGTTCCTTTTTATGGCTGAGTAATATTCCATTGTATATATGTACCACAACTTCTTTTTCCATTCGTCTGTTGATGGGCATTTAGGTTGCTTCCATGACCTGGCTATTGTAAATAGTGCTGCAATGAACATTGGGGTGCATGTGTCTTTTTGAATTACGGTTTTCTCTGGGTATATGCCCAGTAGTGGGATTGCTGGGTCATATGGTAATTCTATTTTTAGTTTTTTAAGGAACCTCCATACTGTTCTCCATAGTGGCTGTATCAATTTACATTCCCACCAACAGTGCAAGAGGGTTCCCTTTTCTCCACAGTCTCTCCAGCATTTGTTGTTTGTAGATTTTCTGATGATGCCCATTCTAACTGGTGTGAGGTGATACCTCATTGTAGTTTTGATTTGCATTCCTCTAATAATTAGTGATGTTGAGCATCTTTTCATGTGCTTCGTGGCCGTCTGTATGTCTTCTTTGGAGAAATGTCTATTTAGGTCTTCTGCCCATTTTTGGTTTGGGGTGTTTGTTTCTTTAATATTGAGCTGCATGAGCTGTTTATATATTTTGGAGATTAATCCTTTGTCCGTTGATTCGTTTGCAAATATTTTCTCCCATTCTGAGGGTTGCCTTTTCGTCTTGTTTATGGTTTCCTTTGCTGTGCAAGAGCTTTGAAGTTTCATTAGGTCCCATTTGTTTATTTTTGTTTTTATTTCCATTACTCTAGGAGGTGGATCAAAAAAGATCTTGCTGTGATTTATGTCAAAGAGTGTTCTTCCTATGTTTTCCTCTAAGAGTTTTATAGTGTCCAGTCTTACATTTAGGTCTCTAATCCATTTTGAGTTTATTTTTGTGTATGGTGTTAGGGAGTATTCTAATTTCATTCTTTTACATGTAGCTGTCCAGTTTTCCCAGCACCACTTATTGAAGAGCCTGTCTTTTCTCCAATGCAGACTTCTTAGTTGCACCATGCGGACTCTTAGTTGCGGCATGCATGTGGGATCTAGTTCCCTGACCAGGGATCGAACCTGGGCCCCCTGCATTGGGAGCGCAGAGTCTTACCCACTGCACCACCAGGGAAGGCCCTACTGGTTCCCTATTGATAAACATTTACTATGCTTTGCATCTTGTGTCTTTATAAACACTGCTGCTGAGTAACCTGGTATATGAATTATTTAGTGTCTGTGTCCTATAAAAATATCAAGAACAATTTTGAGTCTATGATTTTCATGTACTAAATTTAGAATTTAACCCTTGCAAAAACGTGGCTCCACTGCATAGTTACCTTTTTCTCTTAGGAGGCCCAAGAGCTACAGAACCCTTGTGGTGTGGCTTGAGTTCCTATACATGTGTCTGTAAATTGCAAATTGGATGAGCATGTCTGCTTCTGTGCTTGAAGAACGTATTCTACAAGTCTGTGGTGACCTCCATCTCTTTTTTTTTTTTTAATAGAAGACACGGGCATATCACAGGCTGAAGGATGATATCCCGGAAGAGGTAAAATTAAGGCGTTTGGAGGAACTTATCACTGTCTTCCGAGAAGAAGCAACAAAAGCCAACAAGACCTTTGTGGGTTGTACCCAGCTGGTGCTGGTGGAGGGGGTAAGGCTATGTGTATGTATATATATATATATTTTGTTGTTGTTGTTGTTTGTTTTTTGTTTTTTAGAGCACAGTATATCTCCCTTTATTTAGATCTTTTAGCAGTTTTCAACATATAGATCCTGTACATGTTTTCTTAGATTTACACCCATTGTTTTTTTTTTTTTTTTTAGCTATTGTAATTGCAACTATATTTTTATTTTGGGTGTCCATATGTTCACTGTTAGTATGTAGAAATAATTGGTTTTTGTATTTCTATCTTGTATCCTCTGATCTTGCTGAACTCAATAGTTCTAGGAGTTTTTTGGGTAGGTTGCTTGGGATTTTCTTTGCAAGTTATCATGTCTGTTTTTCTTTCTTCCTGTTGTTCCAGGGTTCCTTCTTTTTTGTTTACTTTTTGCTTAGAGGACTCCCTTTAGACACTCTGGCAGCACATTCTCTTTGTTTTCCTTCATCTTAGAGTGTCTTGATTTCTTCTTCATTCCTGAAGGATATTTTTGTATTTAGTGAAAGGATTAGTGAAAAGTATTTCTGCTCCACCTTTTTGGAAACACTATTATATGTGTATTTTTAGAAACAATTTTATTGTTTGTTTTCAGTCCTTTTAGAAATCACACTTTCTTAGAAATGTACTGCGTTTCGGAAGTTTGGAGTTCTGTAGTCTTCTGTGGTCAAGCTTGGGAACCTAGTCATCATTTAGAGCACTAAACAGATGGGATAAGGGGTGAGTTAGGGAACCTAACCTTCTGTGAAGCTGCATGCTTCGGCTATTGAAGAGGAAAGGAAAGAGAGAGATAGGGCTCTTTCTGTGACTCCTCACAAGTCCAGGTTTGAGAAAGGAGAGTCCTGCTCCATGCCGTAGGATATGGCAGTGTCAAAATCAGCAATTGCTTGGTATTTGTGTTTGTTAGGACTCTCTGGTAGTGAGTAACAGTGGGAAATTTGTTCAAGCTATTCAGTCTAAGCCAAAAATAATTCTGTGTTGTATAAGACTTCAGGAGTGTTTTGTGGAGCCCAAAGGCAAGAATACTGCCAGGTGTCTGGAAGGGACTGTACCCAGTCTGGGAAGCCTTTGAGGCTCAGACTTTCTTCTCTCCTCCTCAGACCAGCTTTTCCTGATTCTTCATCTGTGTGGCAGAGTACAGCAGCCCTATAGTTCCTGTGTTTCATGGTATAGTTCAAGTTTTTCACAGACCGAAGTTGTGTCTTTCAGCTCCAATTCAAATTTCCAGGAGAGGGAATCCGATCAACTCAGCTTGGGTTAGGAATCTTCCTGTGGTCTGGTCTAGTAGCTGCTGATGGTTGGTGATGCTGAGCTGGTGAAATACCTCAAAAGTGTTTGCCTCGATAAATGCTTTGTTATTTAGGGTGTCACTGTGATTCTGGAGATCTGTACATGAACATGTCTATTAGCAATCCACATTTTATCCAGTAGGAATTAGGTCTTATTGTATGCCCAGCTCTCCTCACACAGGGTCTGGTACAGAATAGTGTACCTGTCTTTTGACTGAATGAATAAGTACTCAAAGGTTACTAATTTTTGTCCAAGACTTTATCAACCCCACAGAGAGCCCATGGTAATTAAATGAACCAAAACAAGGTTTGTTTGTTTGTTTTTTTAAAACACATCCAGCATAAGCCAGTACTCACCTGGGGCTAGAGAATAAATGAATTTTTCAAGGTCAGCATTGGAGTCTTCACTTTTTCTTAGGGGAGACTTTCTTTCCTCCAGTCATGGCCAGTTTATTTATTTATTTATTTATTTTGGCTGCGCTGGACGGCATGTGGGATCTTAGTTCCCCGACCAGGGATTGAACCCATGCCCCTTGCAGTGGAAGCGTGCAGTCTTGAGCACTGGACCGCCAGGGAAGTCCCATGGCCAGCTTAAAACACCGGGTTGCTGTATTCAGTGTCAGAGAAGATGATAACTTCTGTATACTGAGCATTTACTATGTGCCAGGAACTGTGTACTTTACAGTCATATGCACGTTGAGTCCCACCACAGTCCTTGGGAGAAGTGCTGTTATTAGCCCACTTTTGTAGTTGAAGAAAGGAGACTCAGAGAAGTAGAAATAACTTTCCCAAGGTCACACAGCTAGTGTGGCAGAGCCAGAATTTGACCCATATCTGTCTCATTCTGTAGCCTAAAAGTACCACGCCCCCCAACCTTTTCAAATTATGGAGAATCTAAAAAAAAAAAAAGGTATAGAGAGGTTAGTGAATGCCCACATACCCATTAACCAGCCTCAGCAGTTTGTCAATACAGTGTTAATCATGGCTGATCTTGTTTCATCTCTACTGCCGCCACTGAGTTGTTTTGAAGCAAGTACAAGACATATATTATTTTGTCAGTAATTATTTCAGTATATATCTCTAAAAGATGACTCTTTTTTAAAATAGACATAATGTGACTATCATATCTGAAATAATTGACAGTAGTTTCTTAATATTATCAAATATGTAGTTGATGTTCCAGTTTCCCTCTTTGTCTTATAAATGTTCTTTTATGGTTGGTTGTTCAAATCATGGAACATGAACATTCTCTCTTTCAAAAAATTTATTGTAAAACATCGCAAACTTGTAGAAAAGTAGCAGTAGAGTACAAAGAAATTTTTTCTTTGAAGCTTTTGAGAGTAAGTTGCCCTGATGCCCCCAATTCCCCAAATATTGCAGTGTGTATTTTGTGCAAACAGGAGCATTCTCCTATGCAACTGTAGTACAACCATCAGAATCAGAAAATTAAGCTTGTTAGATTACTACCATCCAGTCCTTAGACCCCCCATTTAAATTTCTCCATTTGTCTCAGAACTGTCATTTATAAGAAAAAGATTTAGTTTAGTGTTACATGTTGTGTTAGTTGTCATTTTATCACTTTTTAGAAATTTGATGTGTCTTGGCATGGCTTTCTTTGTATTTTGTTTGGGATATGTTAAGGCTGCTTAGTTTGTGAGTTTATAATTTTCATCAAATTTGGAAAATTTTCATTTACTATTCTTCAGATATTTTTTCTGTACTCCTCCTTCCTGCCACCCATCTCCCGCCCCCCATTTCTTCTCTCCTTCTCCAGTCACCTGTATGTCCAACCACTTGATATTGTGTCATAGGACACTGAGGCTGCTCAGTTTTTTTTCTCTTTTTTATATCTGTGCTTCATTTTAAATAGTTTCTGTTTTTCTGTCTTCAGGTTCATTATTCTTTTCTTTGGTAGTGTCTCATTTGCTATTACGTATTGAATTAAAAATTTTAGATCATATATTTTTCATCTCTGTAAGTTACATTTGGTTTTTTAAAAATATCTTCTGCTTCTCTTCTGTGTTCTTATTTTCTTTTGAAACTTAGTATTTGAGCTTAATTACAATAGCTGGTTTAATATCTTTGTGATAATTCCATCACTGCTATCATTTCTAGGTCTGTTTCTATTGACTGACTTTTCTCTTGATTATGAGTCACGTTTTTCTGCTTCTGGGCATATGTAGTGATTTTTGATTGGATGTTGGACATTTTGCTGTCAGACATTATTTTTGAGTGTCTGGGTTTTGTGTTGGGCTTTGTTCTGATAAAGCAGTTTTGTTACTTGTAGTTTGTAGTTTTGTTTGATCCTTTCAAGGTTTTTTTTGTTTTGTTTTAATTGGAGTATAGTTGCTTTACAATGTTAGTTTCTGTTGTACAACGAAGTGAATCAGCTATATGTATACATATATCCTCTCCCTCTTGGACTTCTCTCCTACCGCCCACCCCTATCCCACCCATCTAGGTCATCACAGAACACTGAGCTGAGCTCCCTGTGCTATACAGCAGGTTCCCACTAGCTATTTGTTTTACACATGATCGTGTATATATCAACACTAATCTCCCAATTCATCCCACCCTCCCCTTCCCCCCTGTGACCACATGTCCATTCTCTATGTCTGCGTCTCTGTTCCTGCCCTGCAGATAGGTTGATCTGTACCATTTTTCTAGATTCCACATGTCACACTGGTCAGAATGGTCATCAAGGCTTGTTTTTAATCTTTGCTAGAAAAGTTTTTTTATTCTAGGGATAGTTTAACCTTAGTACTACTTATGGCTCTTCTAGAGTCATTACTGCATGTTCCAAGGAATCAGTGAGGACTATTTGGTGGTAGGTCAGATGATTCCTAGCCCTTTGTGAGATCTGGGAGCTAACCAGCTGACAGTTCCCAGGTTACTTTCTTTGTCTGACATCATGGATTTGTGCTCCACACAGGGATGTATTATTATTCAGCAAAGACTCAGGGGGCTGCTATGCACATTTCTACAGCTCTTTTTCTGCTTAGCTCCCTCCTCTCTCGAACTTGCTCCACAATTTCCAGCTATTGCAGGCTCCCTGGACTTTGATCCAACTTTCCTCAATTCAGAGAGAACCACCATGCTCTGCCTTGAGATCTCCCTCCCTGCTTTGCATTCTCTGGTCTGGCACGTGTCTTCTGGTAGAATGCAGGGGTGATTGAAGGGCTCACCCCATTTGTTTTCCTTCTCTTGGGGATCATAGTTTTGCAAATCTGTTGTCCAATATCTGAAAATAGGTGTCTCATATATTTTTGTCCAGTTTCCTGGTATTTAAGGCCTGAGGATAAATTTGTTTATCACTTCCTCATGATTGGAGGAGAAAGACTTGGGTATGTTCTGGAAATTAATACCATCATACTGGTTTTAGTATTCTCCTGGCCCAGTCTTTTGCATGTTGTGATGGAGACTCTGGCTTCCAGTCTGCCTATTCATTGAGACAAGTAACCCAGGCCAGACAACCCCAGAACATTCCTGAGTGATTACTATGAGACTCCGTGAAGTGAGAGTCCTTTTGCCAAGTGTATCACCCATATGTCCTTGGCATCAGGCCTGTTGGAAGTCCATTCCCGCAAAAGGTAATTTTGTAATCAAAGACTCGTTGATTGAATCATATATGATATTGTCAGAAAATTTTATTGAGCTTCTGCTGTGTGCTATTTACTGCCCTTGTTGGTGAAGCAGCAGTAAAGCACTTAGTCTTGTGATTCCTTGGTTAAGAAATGCTCTATGGGGACTTCCCTGGTGGCACAGTGGTTAAGAATCCGCCTGCCAGTGCAGGGGACATGGGTTCGAGCCCTGGTCCCGGAAGATCCCACATGCTGTGGAACAGCTAAGGCCGTGCGCCACAACTACTGAGCCTGCGCTCTAGAGCCCGCGAGCCACAACTACTGAAGCCCGTGCGCCTAGAGCCCATGCTCTGCAGCAAGAGAAGCCACCACAATGAGAAGCCCACCGCAATGAAGAGTAGCCCCCACTCGCCGCAACTAGAGAAAGCCCGCGTGTAGCAGCAAAGACCCAACGCAGCCAAACATAAATAAATAAATAATTTAAAAAAAAAAAAAAAAAGAAATTCTCTATGGGTTAGACCCCTGGGGATCTGAGACCAAGAACTGATGATTGTGACAGATTCATAACCTCTCCTCTGTTCTTTTGCAGCTCAGTAAACGCTCTGCCACTGACCTGTATGGCCGGAATGATGGAAACCTTAAGGTGATCTTTCCTGATGTAGAGATGGAGGATGTCACTAACTCTGGGCTCAGGGTCCAAGCTCAGCCTGGGGACTATGTGCTGGTGAAGGTAAGGGTGTCCTTTTGCACTGTTGACTTGCACTGTGAAGTGGGTGTTGGACTGGATAATTTGGGGGAATGAAATTTTTTCCTGGAGAAATTCTTTAGTAAAATAAAAATCTCTCTCAACCTGACCAATGGAAGGGCACTTGAATTGAATTTTAGACTACTCCAAACTAGGCTTTCTGTTTTTCTTCTCTCCTGCCCTGAAAGGGTTCTTTCTGGGAATTTGGTGAGGTTGGAATACATAGTGGCAAGTAGTTTCCTGCTGCAGAGAGGCCAGGAAGTGTAAGTGATTTTAAGTGAGTTGATAGTTCTCTCTGTCAGAGATCAGCATGCCCTTCAAGGTCTCTAATGCTCCAGGCATCCCTAACTTACATGTACTCCAGTTTCCTGCATCCCTTCCCTGGACTAACAGGTCTAGTTGAATGGCTGTGGGATTTTCCCTTTCTTCCTCTCCCCGTTTCACTGAGGATATTCCTCCTTTCTTCCCTCGTTCATGAGTTTCTTCCTTCTTCTTTTTCTTCCTACACTACCAGAGGTCTGGTACTGCCATCTTCCTTTTTTTCCTCATGTCCACTTTGCCCCAGAGCCAGAGACTGGCAGGACACGTACTGATGAGGTGGGCAGGAGCAAGACCACTTTTCCAACACTGAGCTTTGAAGCATCTGCACAAGAGAGATGTGGTGAGAGGGTGATGCTTCTGCTGATGTTGTTCAGTGTTATGTCCTCCACCGTGTTCCTTAGTGCCTTACCCTCTCCTCTGCTTTCTGTCCTTGCTCTTCCGTCACCTCCCTCTGGAGTCATGGGAGCCATGGTTCATGGTGTGCAGCTGAGGGAGGCTCATTCTCCTGGCATGTAACTTCTGTAGATTGGCCTGGAAATTTTACCAGCGCTCAGAACTTTTCTGTTCTGTCCATCTGACAAAAACAATGATTTTGCAGGTTGGGGACTTGATGATCCCATTCCTTTCTGGCCTTGTCCTGACTGGGGATTGTCTTACTTTCAGCATTACCTAGAGATTTCCTAAATGGAGTTATTCCTACTAGGCAGCAACGTGATTGATCTGGAAACAGTCTCTCATAGGTTTTTCTACTTGTTCATTCTTTCTTTTTGACACTGTCTTGTTTTCTTCTTTGTCTTCTGAATGTTTGCTTCTTTGATTTTCAGTTGCTTTTTCATACCTCTTCCTATTCTCTTTCTACTATAGATAAGGGTTATTTGCAAGATGAGTTTGGTGGTATGGGTTGTAATGTTAGTATGATATTCTTTTGTAAAATGGAAAAATTCCATTTGTCAAGAAAGATAGAAAGGTGATACTTGGGACTCTTTTTTTGTTCCGATACTTATGTTACTTGGGACTCTTTTTTTGTTCCGAAGTGACATAAACCCCACAAGTAAGATTTAGTGAAAGGATCAGAATGGAGAAGATGTGGAACCAGGGGTCTGTTAGATCTTTCTGTCACTTTTCTCATCTTTCTCCACTTAGAGTCCCCGGGCTGTGCTAGAACCATTTCCTCATAAATTTCATTTTCTTGTCTCCCTTTCTTCTATGGTGCTTATTTGGCTAAACTCCAACCTTGGTGAAAGTGATTATCTGCTTACTCTGCAGCTGCACCCTAGCAGCTGAACATTGTTGGGGAAGAGCACACAGTTAATCTCTATTACATAGATTAGGTCAGATGATGGTGATTGAAAACTCAAAATACAGTGGCTTAAATAAGGTAGGAGTTCTCTTTGTCATAAAAATCTAGATATAGAAGGTCCAGGACTGGTGATTGTGATGGCTTCATGATCACCAAGGGTCTAGGCTCCTTCTGTCTTTTGCTCTGCTGTGTGTGGCCTCCATCCTCAAGGTCACCTTATGATTCAAGATGGCTGTTCCAGCAGCCATGTCCTAGCTAGTAGGAAGCAGGAAGAAGAAAGGTGAAGGGCTTGCCCTCTTCCTTTTAGGACAGTTTGCAGAAGTTGCACATACTATTTCCACCATGGTAACACACCACGCCAGGCTGCAAAGAAGCTGAGAAGTGTGGTCTTCATTCTGAATGACGATGTGCCCAGTTAAAAATCGGGAGTTCTGAGGAGTTACTGAGGAAGAACAGGAGAACTGTTGGGGGACAAATAACAGTCTCTTCGCATAAACCAACTGCACTCAGTTCACATTCATGCCATAAAACTCAAATGAATGGCGCTGAAATCCTAATCCTACTGTATTTCCCCAGTAAAATAACTTTTCCACTCTCATTCTCCCTAAATCTTCGCTCACTTATCTAAATCCTAGTCTCAGCTGATGTCTTTGCCTCATATTTCATAGAGAAAATCGATACAATTAGGTGGAATCTCATTGTCTCATCAGTATTTCCACCAGCTCACTCACATCTCCGCCTGCCCACGCTATCTGCTCATGTGGGACTGTGTAGGAAGCGTCTGCGTCTTCTGTCACGCTGCTCCTTGTGCTTTTTGCTTCCATCCCTTCACTTCCTCTCCAGATTTGCATTTGTCTCCTTTCTTTCTTGCATCCTAAACTTAATGTGGCCAAAATAGAATGAATTCTTCCCACTTTCCTGCAGTTTTCTTCTTTTCAAGCCTCCTCCATCTCAGCAAATGGCACCACTCAGTTGCTCAAACCAAAAATATAGGAATCATCCTAGATACTTACTTTCCTGTACTCCCCATCAGTAGTTCATCTGTTTCGGATCTACCTGTGGGATGTATCTTGGACCTGACCGTTTCTCTCCTTCTCTAAGCCGTCATCATTTCTTGGTTGGGAGATTAGAGCAGCCTCCTCACGGGTTTTCTGTTTCTATATTTTGAAAATGAATTATTTATTGAAGCATATCATAAATGTAGAAAATTGCTCACAAGTGTACTACTTGATGAATCATCACAAAGTGACCCTACCCATGTGAATACCACCTGAATTAAGAAACAAAATATTTTCAGAACTCCTCAAACCCCTGTCATGTTCCTACCAGTTACTCTTTTCCCCTGCATCCTAATTTCTAATACCATAGTTCAGTTTTGCTTGTTTTTGATATAAAATTGAATCATACAGTGTATATATATATATATATATATATATTTAACATCTTTATTGGAGTATAATTGCTCTAATACAGTGTATATTTTTGATGCATGGATATTGTGCAGTTCATCCATGATTATATTTATTCATATTATATGAATATACCACAATTTATGTATTGGCCATTTTGGTTGTTTCCAGTTTGGAGCTATTATGAATAGAATTGCTACGACTATGCCTGTGTTTTAGTGCAAGTATATATTCATTTCTATAGGGTATATGGTTTGGAATTGCTGTGTAACAGGGTGTATATAATAGAAATAGCCAAAATGGTTGTACCAGTTTACACTCCCACCAACAGTACCTGAGAATTTCAGAGGCTTCATATTCCTGTTTCCATTCTTGCCCTCCTCTAGTCGTTCTGCCCCATAGCAGTCAGTGTGACCTTTCTAAATCAGATCACTCACTCATCTGCTTAAGCCCTGCAGTGGTTTCTCATTGGAGCCAGCATAAAATGCAGGGTGTCCATGGCCTTTTATGATCTTCCCCAGCTACCTTTCCAACCTCATGTCCCCTGTACTCTTTTTATTCTCTTTCCTCTAGTCTTGGTGACCTCCTTTTTGCCCCTCAGACCTAGTTCCAGTGTCAGGGTCTGTGCACATGCTGTGTTGCTTAGGAGGCTCTTGATTTTTGCCTGGCTGCCTTCTTTTAAACCTTCAAGTTCTCTTAAATGTCACCTCCTTGAGAGGCCCACTGTAGTGCTGAAAGAAGCTTCCCTCTGCCTTGCTATTTTCACTGTTTACATTAGCTCATTTTATCTTCATAGCACTTTTTAGTGCCTGAAATAATTTTCATTTGTTTGTTTATATATTCTCTGTCTTCTCTTGAAAGTTCCTTTGAGGGTAGGAAAAACATCTGTTTTGTTCTTCTTGATATCTGTAGCACCTAGGACAATTCCTAGAACACAATGAGCACTAAATAAATATTTACTAATGGACTGACTCATTCTTATAGTCAGAAATGAGGCCCCTGGTAATTTTGGGGGTCACGTGCTTTCAGCTCTCAATTAGAGAAAAAAGAGAGCCTTTCTCACCAAATATTGGCCATAAATATCTTAAGGAGGAATTTGACTGGTACAGCCTGGATCACAGGTTACCTCTGGGATTAGGAGGGGCAGGGTCTGTGATAGGCAGCTCACACCTGAACCTTATGGTTGTCTCTGGGGAGAAGCCATCTCCCAAGAGAAAAGGGAGAAGTGGCTGTTTGGGAATTACCTATTTTGGACTCCTTAAATTATATGCGTTAGCATTGTATCAAACGTCCCTTCCTCCAAGGATTGGGGGCACAGAGGAACCATGCAGTCTCTGCTGGCCTGTTATCTCCATTAGATTCCTTTTGGTGGCCTCTCCTCTGGACGATTCACATTAAGTCCCTGTAGTTCAGTCCTGGTTACCTTGCCTTCTTCTGATTGGTTTTCTTTCAGATCACCTCAGCCAGCTCTCAGACACTTAAAGGACATGTCCTCTGCAGGACCACTCTGAAGGACTCTGCAGCATATTGCTGACCTGAGTGGTTGGCCTCTCATTTCTTCCCAGCGGGAAGAGAGATATGACTGGTCACTAATGAAAGAGGTAACGAAGCTTTGGAGACAAGCTGCAAATGGTGAAGCAACTTTCTATGAAATGGAAAATGCATTTCTTTGCCCCTTTGTGAACAGCTTTTACAGTCATTAAATTTAGCTAAACTAAAGTGGTCCCTTTTTATCTACTTTTACTTCATTTTTGCCTTGGTTAATGTCTCTGAGATTTTCCCTATAGTTTCTGGATTAAGTGTTTCCCAACCCGATTTCTACTGTGGACACCAGAAAATCTCTCTGTTTTTCTCCCATGTACCCTAGGAATTAGAGACTGAAGGGGAGGCGAAGGTGGAGAGAACCATTTGCTTAGCAAAAACTGCTCTAGATCTTTCTAACATTTTGGTTTGATATCATTGACTTAGCTGCCTGTCTCCTCACTTTATTCTCATATTTTACCTGAGAATTTCCCTCATGGACCCCTTTTTTAGCCTGTCAGTTCATTTTTTACCTTCAGGTCTGACAGCACTTGGAGTTTAGAAAGCATCATTACCTTATAGTAGGCTCTGAGGAGTCATTTTTGGCCCATTCACTACCAAGATTATGTCATTCTGTGGGGATCATGAAAAAAAATCCAAAAGATGGTAGTGTAGGATATTTGGAGTCAGAAGGACTTTTGTTGAATTCCCCACTCAATTGCTTCAGAGTTGTGTGAACTTGAGTAGTTACTTTATTATTCTTGTGTGCCTTGAGTTTCTCCTGTGACATGGGGATAATAATAAAATGCTTATCTCATATGGAGTTCAGTGAGATTATACTTGTAAAGAATTTAGCACTGTCTATGGAACATAGTAAAATCTTTTTTTTTTTAATTTTATTTATTTTATTTATTTATTTTTGGCTGTGTTGGGTCCTCGTTGCGTGTGCGTTTGTACACCATTACATTTTTTGAAAATTTTCTAATGATCTCATGCTTGACTCAGATATTTCCTTTTTGTTCTTTTCTAGTTTTTTTTTCTTTCCCCATCATTAATATCTGTATTTCTTTGTACTTAAATATATCTATACTCAGGATGTTTAGTACAGTTGGATTCACAGAAGTGCGTCCAAAACCTTGCCTCTCCTCATGGTCTAGATTTGCATTCCCTGGGCGGTTGAGATGGGTGGGTGGGTGAGTCGGCACTTTCTGTTTTCTTTTTTTTTTTTTTTTTTAATTTATTTATTTTATTTATTTTATTTTTGGCTGTGTTGGGTCTTCGTTGCTGCGCGCGGGCTTGTCTCTCGTTGCAGCGAGCGGGGACTACTCTTCATTGCGGTGCGCGGGCTTCTCATTGCGGTGGCTTCACTTGTTGCGGAGCACGGGCTCTAGGTGCTCAGGCTTCAGTAGTTGTGGCACGCGGGCTCAGTAGTTGTGGCTCACGGGCTTAGTTGCTCCATGGCATGTGGGATCTTCCCGGACCACGGCTCGAACCCGTGTCCCCTGCATTGGCAGGCGGCTTCTCAACCACTGTGCCACCAGGGAAGCCCACTTTCTGTTTTCTTACGTATTGTCTGTTGAGTGTCTAGACCTGTGCTGGGCATGTCCTACTGGTCAAGAAATGGTTGTCATCGTTGTAATGCCTCACAGGGATTGTACATTAGACTTAATGGAAGTGAATACATGGCCGGCCCCTATGGCAGGCTTTTAGGTGTTATGGTTGAAGCCTGGGAGATTCACCCCGTGGTGCCAGTGTCATGCCTTGGTCATAGTTGGCACTCAGCATTGAGTGACAAATACTAGAGCGGGGATCTGAGGGAGAGGGTATGGGGTCCCTTTGGACAGGGTGTTCGGGGACGGCCTCCATGTCAAGTGACATTTTGTATCAGATGTGTGTGATTTGAAGGATCCAAATGGGTGCAGGAGGATTGGAAAGTACACAGTGTCTCAGGCAGGCAAGAGCATGAATGCAGGCCTGGGGGATTTTAAGCATGATCGTTACATGATTTGCTCAGCCCCCTTTCCTTTCCCTAATTGCCCCAGGAATGAGGCTTGAATGGTGTCAGTAGCCTGCTGTGGTGCTCATCTGTATTCAGGATTTTCCAGTCTCTAGCCCAGGCTCCTTCTCACTTATTATCTCATTTAATGGCTCCCCAAATTCTAGAGCCTATTCTCCGGGCCTCAGGTTTTTCCTATAATTTAGAGAAGGCCCAGTCATCTGTTAGGTTCCTACCACTTGATGTTTTGTGATTTTATATGTCCTGTCATGATCATGCTGTGGTATTCCCACAGCTTTACAGTGCAAGAGTGTGGGAGAGGGAGGTGATTTTGACTGATGGGATGGTTAATGCCTGAAGTGGGGGAGTGGGCGCTGGGGTGGGGAGTGGGCTGGGTCCCTGCCTTCAGGCTCAGCATTTTGCTGCAGGGCCCTCCCCAACTTCACTGTTCTCATACTGTGAACCTCAGCTACAGTTTCAGTTGCCAAAGGTCCCATTTTGGAGTTGGCTGGAATGTTAGATGCATAGAACAAATGACATTGACCTTTTCCAGAGGGCAGAACCTAGGCAGAACCTATACATGATGATAAGCAGAAGACAAAACCCAACTGTCCTGGGTCTTATTTTTCTTGGACATTTGAGGGAAATGGAATCATCTTTTAGGTGAAATTTGTGACACCTCTTGGTGGATGAACTTTGATTTCAGTGCATCCATTGATTCTTTGGACCCAGAGAATGAACCCAACTCCAGAGGTGGGGAAGGGGCACATCAGGGATGCAACCTCTGACGGCCCTTGGGACCTCCCAGTTCTTTGTGTCTGTCTCCTTTAACTTTAGGAGGTGGGGCAGCCTTTGAATTCTGCTAATCCAGTATCCGTGGGAAGGTGTTTCATGCAGGTGTGGTTTATCAGGCTGGGCACAAGGACAGTGCTTGTTCCCAAGCTCTAAGTGATTTGACCTGCTAACTCTTGAAGGAGAGGGCCCTTTCAAGGTTGGCCAAGGCTTGGCTGGGATCATAGTTGCACGTCATAAGGCAGGGACGAATTCTTAATGACCTCTGTGTGAAGAGGTCTTAATAGGCCCGGCTGAGCCACAGTTGTCTTGGTTGGCATCAGGATTATGACCTTTCATAGGTGTTTCTTTAGTGACGTACACACACGGGTGTACATATTTATATGTTTATCTGTGTATATGCTTGTCCACGTCATCTAGTCCCCTGGAACTCATCAGTCATTTGTGGCTTTCCTTCCTCAGTTTCCTTCTCTGGTGTAATCAGTCTCAGATCTTCGCCAGTAATGGGAATTCACAGGGACCTCCTGTAGGGAACTTATATCCCTGAACACTCTTCAGTTGCTTGTGAAATTTGGGTTAATTTTCATTTCTTAGGGTACATGTCTTTCATGAGATTTTCAGTGGGCTTTGTGATTTATCAAGTGTGAAAAATTAGTGTTTCAGGAGGAGGCAGAATTTCTGTCCACAGGCTTTGGGGCCAGACAGACCTGGGTGTGAATCCTGGCTAAGCTACCTACTCTCGTGTGGCCTTGGGCTGTTATCCAACTTTTTTTGTGCCTTAATTTCCTCATCCACAAAGTAGGGATACTATTGTACCTATCATAAGGTTGCCATGTGGATTAAATGAGATGAAATATGTCAAACAGTTAGCACCATGCTTGGCATATGTGAGTATTCCATAATTTATCATCATCATCATCACGTAATTTTGCATCAGTTTTTTCAGATTTTTTTTGCCCACCTTTCTCTCAGATTTTATACCATTTTCCTAGATTTTGGCAACTATTTACACCTTGTTTGCTACAAGAAAATATGGATTTGGGGGTTATGTTTTTTTACCAAAAAAAGAATGGATGCTTTTACCAGAATGAAGGCAGGTGTAGAGACATTGTAATGTCACTGAAGTTTTTTCTTTTCAGTGGGAGGATAGAGTTTTCTTCACACATCCTAGTACAAATATACATGTGACTATATCTTATCACGAATGCATGAGACGTTTCCAAAGTCTAAGTATTTAAGACATGTTGTCGGCTGTCTTTGTTTTGGCTGTCTTCCTTTCTCACCCAGTTGCCACACAGATGTCAGTCAGTGTGTTAGGCCTGTGGTCTCTGCTTTGTTAAGTCAAAGCTGAATATGTCTGTGCCTAGAGGAGCTTTTCATTCATTCCCAGAGGGGCTACAAGTTGTTTTTTCTGCTTTCCCTCTGAGCTACTTTACCATCCACGGGCTACACTTTGCTGCTAGTGGGCATCCTCTTTTGGAAGTGCAACAAGTTGGCTCCATATATACCTACAGGTGCTGCTACGGTGGCATTTGCATATGGAATCAGCCAGCTTGGGTTTTACATGGGGGAGAACTAACTTTGCCTGAGATGGGGAGAGGGACATGTCATGGAAATCACCCTGAAATATAAGGTGCGGCCACAACCACCAAGCCCCTATTAATGAGCACTCAGAAAATGCTTTCCATCCTTACAGTGACCTGTCAATATCATCAGCAGCAGCACGGTACCATCACCCACATCCCCATTTAGAGATGAAGAAACTCTAAATGGGGCTCAGAGAAGCCGTTATTCCTCTACAAAAGTGGCAGGGCTGGGATTCTAGCACAGATGTGCCTGAAACCAAAGCCTTCACCTAGGACATGCCACTCGTCTTCTTGTGCCACTGGTCTGTGACATTCTTGAGGGCTGGGGCATGTCTTACTCGTCTTGTACATCACTGTCTCCACCCAGTGTGCAGTAAATGTTGAACAAATGAATGAATGAATGATCCGACTTCTCAGAGCCTCAGTTTCTCTCCCTGACTGTCAAATAGGCTAACAGTTCCTTGCCTGCTTCTCCTGTGTGGGGATTATGGAAATCAGGTAACACAGTGGCTCTGAGTGTGTGAAGTGACAGCAGTACATGAGGCAAGGAGCTCCTGTCATCCTCAGCCCTCCTTTCTCCTGTCTCCACCCCTTTTCAGAATGGCCTTGGACAGAGATATGGACTCCCTTGGGTGATCGGTTTGGATGGCTCAGGGATGAATCTCCTGACTTCTCATGATATAACAGACATTGGAGTTTTTTCTAAAGCTAGCTCTGGGGGTCTGTATCTTTGTAGTTCTGGCTCAATCTCTTTTCTCTTAAAAAATGTATGACATAATTCAGATCACATAACTCTCTTGCTTAATATTCATCAGTGATTCACCTTTGCGCACAGAATAACACCTTTATTTTTGGCCCTGGCCTGTGAGGTTCTGTGTGGTTTGACTCC
The DNA here is from genome assembly GCF_028023285.1 of Balaenoptera ricei. NCBI lineage: Eukaryota > Metazoa > Chordata > Mammalia > Artiodactyla > Balaenopteridae > Balaenoptera > Balaenoptera ricei. The sequence goes on from NC_082653.1 coordinate 25,991,982, forward strand.
TGCCTGCCTCTCTAACCTCATTCTCCAACATTCCTTGTTAATCTCTTCAGCTGCACTGGCTTTCTTTTAGTTTCTTGGATATACCCAGCTTGTTCCCACCTCAGGACCTTTGCACATTCTGTTCCCATTGTCTGGATTCATTTTCTCCACATTTTGCCTAACTCACTCATCCCGCAGGGCTCAGCTCAAATATCATCTGCTTTGAGAAGCCTTCCCTGGCACCTCATCTAAATCAGGCTGCCCCTGAATTATTCTCTTTCCCAGTGCCCCCTTGTAGTCTTCCTTCTGGGCCCTCATTGGTATTTTTTTTTTTTTAAATGTATTTTCCAGCTCTGTCTTTTTTTTTTTTTTTAATTTTATTTATTTATTTATGGCTGTGTTGAGTCTTCGTTTCTGTGCGAGGGCTTTCTCCAGTTGCGGCAAGCGGGGGCCGCTCTTCATCGCGGTGCGCGGGCCTCTCACTATCGCGGCCTCTCCTGTTGCGGAGCACAGGCTCCAGACACGCAGGCTCAGTAATTGTGGCTCACGGGCCTAGTTGCTCCGCGGCATGTGGGATCCTCCCAGACCAGGGCTCGAACCCGTGTCCCCTGCATTAGCAGGCAGACTCTCAACCACTGTGCCACCAGGGAAGCCCCCTCATTGGTATTTGTAGTCATGTGTCTTTTTTGTTGGCTGAGTTGTTGAATGTCATCTCCTTCACGAGTTTCATGAGGGCAGAAACCATTCTTGCTTTGTTTTTCTCACGTGGCTTAGAGTAGGTGTTTGATATTTATTTACTGAATGAATGAGGACATTTTTTTCCCATAATGATAAAAGTCAACCATGTTCACTGTAAGAAGATGTTAAGAAGAAAACAAAAATCATCTGCAATCTTACCACTCAAGCTATCTGACAATCACAGCCAACATTTTTTTTTTTTTAACTTCAAAGTATCTTTTGTTTTATTTTGTTAGTTTTTCTATGTTCCTCATCCTCTTGACTATCTGTGCTGGGCTGTACCCTGTAGGCCTGAAAGCCTTGTAGTTGCCCAGCCTCGAGATAGAAGAAAGAGTTCAGAGACAGTGACAGAGACATCAACAGCTTATTGGACACAGGATATTACATATCCAAACCCAAGGCTCTGGAGTGACAGCCCACCATGGGCAGCAGAGGGCAGGCAGGACATAGCCACAATCTTTGCTACTCAGGGGAGAAAGAGGCTATCATTTATAGGGGTAAATGATTTCAGGTTGGCTCATCATTTCCAGGAAACAAGCAGCTGGGGCAGGTGGTTACTGATTAAGCACTGTAATTAAGAGGAGTCATGTGAGTGAAGCAAGGACTGGTTGAGCAGGGGATGTACAGAGAGCAAGAGAACAGCCATCTTGAATGGCCTGACCATTACAGTCTGTATGAAAGCACACACATATATATAATGATATCTCTCTATACATGCTGCTCTCTCTCTATATATATATTATATATATGCACATAGTATACATAAATATACATAAAAATATTAGATGCATGAATTGGGCGCATATTATGGATTCCTTACAGTAGCAAGAAGCAATCAATTAGATACATAATTCGCAACATGGATAGATCCTAAAACAACATTTTTTGAATTAAAAATGTGTATACATATATATCTCTATATATGTATACACACATATACATGTCACATAGTATATACGAGTTGATAACTTGATAACTCCCTTTTTTAAAATTTTTTTGGAGTATAGTTGATTTACAATGTTGTGTTAGTTTCAGGGTGTACAGCACAGTGAATCAGTTATACATATACATCTATCCACTGTTTTTTAGATTTTTTTCCCAAATAGGCCATTACAGAGTATTGAGTAGAGTTCCCTGTGCCATACAGCAGGTTCTTATTAGTTATCTATTTTATATATAGTAGTGTGTATATATCAGTCCCAATCTCCCAATTTATCCCTCCTCCCCCTCCATATCCCCGGTAACCATAAGTTTGTTTTCTAGCAATACATCCTGACTCTACTTCTGTTTTGTAAATAAGTTCATTTGTACCTTTTTTTTAAAGATTCCACATATAAGCAATATCATATGATATTTGTCTTTCAGTGTCTGACTTAACTTCACTCAGTATGACAATCTCTAGGTCCATCCATGTTGCTACAAATGACATTATTTTGTTCTTTTTTATGGCTGAGTAATATTCCATCGTATATACATACCACATCTTCTTTATCCATTCCTGTGTTGTTGGACATTTAGGTTGCTTCCATGTCCTGGCTATTGTAAGTAGTGCTGCAATGAACACTGGGGTGCATGTATCTTCTTTATTTATTTATTTATTTTTATTTTATTTATTTTATTTTTGGCTGTGTTGGGTCTTCGTTGCTGCACGCGAGCTTTTCTCTGGTTGCGGTGAGCGGGGGCTACTCTTCGTTGTGGTGCACAGGCTTCTCATTGTGGTGGCTTCTCTTGTTGGGAGCATGGGCCCTAGGCACGCGGGCTTCATTAGTTGTGGCACACGGGCTCAGTAGTTGTGGCTCACAGGCTCTAGAGCGCACGCTCAATGGTTGTGGCGCCTGGGCTTCATTGCTCCGCGGCATGTGGGATCTTCCCGGACCAGGGCTCGAACCCGTGTCTCCTGCATTGGCAGGTGGATTCTTAACCACTGCGCCATCAGGGAAGCCCCCCAAATGCTCTTTTAAAAGCATGATTTTAATGGGTGTGCAATATTTCTTACTAAGAATTTGTCAAAAAAAAAATCCTCTACAGTTAGACATTTACGTTGTTCCCAGATTTTCACCATAAAACCAATGCTGTGGCAATCAGTGTTACCCTTAAATATTTCTCTGAATCTCTGCTTACTTCTTTAGGGAATCCTCAGAAGTGGGAATTGTCATACATATTGTCAAAGAATATGAATATTTTCAAGATTCCTGATCCATGTGAGATCTGGCTTGTTTTTGCCAACCTCAAGCATTTGGACTTCTTATGAGGGAAAGTGAATGTCAATTTGTGAAATATCTGCATTATAAATTTACTCTGGAAAGAAAAGCAGTTTGATTCCATGTAACATTGTAAACTAGGTTTTGTTTGTTTTAAGGTATCACCTAGAAGAGCTCTTTGCTCTAATATAATAAATGGATAAGGATTGTTTCTCCTTGGACTATATCTTTATGCAAATGGAAAACTTGAAGTCCTTGGCCCCTGCCTCCCCTCTTGTTTCCAGCAATAGTGTATCTTCAAATGTGAGCAGGGCCTGGATTAGTGGTGATGAGTTCATCCATCCATCATCCATCTATCTATCCATCCATCCATTCATTTATGTGTTCCTCAGATATTTATTAAGTACCAACTATGTACCAGGCACCAGGACTGCATTAATGAGTCATGGTCTCTCCCCTCATGACTTATAGTTAGAGAGACAGACACAGAACAAGTAAGCAGACCAATAAAATGCAATAAAATAAGGACAAGTTGTGCTAAGAGTTTTGAAATAAATGAAGGTTGAGATGGGAGTAGTGGAGGGCCTCTCAGATGAGTTGATTTCTAAGTTGAGCTAAAGGATGAGAAGAAACCACTCCAGGCAGGGTGAGGGGAAGAGAGAGAGGGAACAGCTTGGGTAAGCCTGCTGTAAGGAAGATCTGGTGTGTTTGAGCAACTCACAGGCTGGTGAGACTGAGAGGAAGGTGGAGGGCTGACCTGAGGCCAAGTCAGGAAGAGCCTTGGGAGCTGTGATGAAGACAGTGGATTTTCCTCTGAGTTGGAAGCCACTGGAGGGTTTTAACCAAGAAGTGACATGATTTGGTTTATGTTTTGAAAAGCCTATTCTGGCTGCTATTTGGAGTCTAGGGAGAAAGCAGCTGGAATAATCTAGGTGAGAGATGATGGAGGCCTTGTTCAGTGTGGTATTGCTGGTGGATTTGAGAGCGATTTAGAAAGTAGGACAACAGGATTGGACCAGGTATTGGACTGGGTGTGGAGAAATCAGAGACCTTAGCTGAGGAGTTGTGATCTGGGTGGGGAAGAGCTAGCGCCTTCCATGTTCTTCCTTCTGTGTCCCTCTCTTTCTTCCAGTGAATTTCCCCCCATTCTTTAGGTTATCCCCGTTGTCAAAACACATCCATCCTGTGTTCATGTCCTTCAGCGCTCTTGGTTCTTGATGGCCTCCCTCCTGGGTGACTCAATGCCTTAACTCCATGGAGCATGGAGGTTCCTCAGAGGTGCCCACTTTGGGGATTAGAAGGTGGAACTAGAGGGGGCAGAGATCCAGCCCCCAGCCTCATTCTAATCAGAGGAGCTCCCTTGTCATCTATGTATCCAGTTTCTTTGTAAGCTTTTATTTGAAGAAATGGATCATTAGCCTTGAAAAATTGAAAATCACTACTTAAAAAGGTGTATTGATATTTCCTTAAGAAGACCTTCAGGGGTCTTCCCTGGTGGCACAGTGGTTAAGAATCTGCCTGCCAATGCAGGGGACACGGGTTCGATCCTTGGTCCGGGAAGATCCCACATGCTGCAGAGCAGCTAAGCCCGTGCACCACAGCTACTGAGCCTGTGCTCTAGAGCCCGCGAGCCACAACTGCTGAGCCTGCGTGCTGCAACTACTGAAGCCTGCACGCCTAGAGCCTGTGCTCCGTGACAAGAGAAGCCACCGCAATGAGAAGCCCATGCACTGCAATGAAGAGTAGCCCCCCCTGCCGCAACTAGAGAAAGCCTGCTCGCAGCAACGAAGACCCAACGCAGCCAAAAATAAATAAATAAAATAAATGAATTTATTAAAAAAGAAAGAAGACCTTCAGGAGTGATGCCACTGGGGAAGGCCTTAGGCCACCAAAGCAGGTGAGTGGGAGAGGTGTTTTGGGCTATTTGCCCCCAAGCTGAGCTTAGAGGCCCAGGGTGGGGTGGCAGCAGGGAGGAGCCATATGGGGTGGAGGGAGTAGGAGGGTGGTCTTTGGAGCCAGTGTCTTGATTTCTAGCATGAGAAGTGGTGTTACCCTGCCTGGCAGATGGGAATAATTGCACACCCTATCAGGCAGCACCCAGTGTTATCGTGAGGGTCTAATGGGATAACAGATGTGTCTGCAGACTGTAAAGTGAGATGCATCTGGTAAAGTCATAGAGGAATGAGGGGCTTCTGTGGCTGGTGAGAGAGGCTCTCTCATGCTTGGACAGGTCATTCTTGCTGATGAGCAAGCCGAGGCCTGCCCAACTTTTCCCAAGGTCCTGAGGAGGTCGCCATTCAATCATTTTGTACTCAGCATCTACCTTGTGCCAGGTGATGCGGTCACACACAGGTGGGAAAATTCTGGGCTTGGTGTAAGGATTCACGTCTCCTCTGGGAAAGTGTGTTCCAGCCTCCACCTTATCTTAGGTGCGTCATATACACACCAAGGGCCAGGAGGCTTTGCAAGGCCAAAGTGCAGGGCAGTCCTGCCTTTTTGCCCTAAGACCTCTTGATGGCTCCTGCACTGGGGGCTCCTGTTGGGGACTTTTTTCCTTCAAGGTGAGGCTTGTGGTTCATACTTGTAAAACAGGTCGGGGAGTCAAGTAGAGAATTCACAAGTGGTTTGCTCTGGGCTCCAATCTCCTCTTACAGGTCAGGGACCCTGCACCAGACCCAGGAAGGTCCCTCCGTGGTTTGGGCTGCACGGTAGAGAATCAGCCTCCAGGAGGGCCTCCCCAACAACTTTTCAAGTTTCCAGAGGCCAGCTGGGGTTCCTGGGCTGCTGACTACTTGCTCATTCCCAAGACAGAGACTGTTATGAGCCTCTATAACAGTCTGAAGTTTCTCCTCATCTGCCTTTTTCTGGGGCCAGGCCTAACCTGCTATGGGCTTTGGCAGGTGGTTGGGCATGGGAGGGGGCGTCTGTCTGCTTTGCCATCTCTCCACCCTTGGCAACCATGGAGCTGTTTACATTTCAGACTGCAAAGCCCTCTAGTGCCCACCCTTTCTCTGCTCACTGCTTGGCTCTGCCTGGGCCACATGGGACTGGGATGTTGGTGGGGAGGAGGGCTCCTGGCTCTCTCCCGCCATGGCACTGCTTTTGGGCACATGACAGTCACCTCACGCTGAGGTGTGGCCGTCTCACGGTCACTCACCTGCTTGGGGGTCTGGCTGCTGCCCTCTGTACTCAGGGCCTCCCAAATATCTCTGTGTCCCGTGGTTCCCCCTTTCTTAGGGACTCTAGTACTTCTCTTTCCTGCTTCCTTTCTCTTCCTCCCTCTTGAGCCGGGAACCTTTCCTGTGTGTGCAAATTCCTCACATCCTTTCTACACCCCATCCTCTCAGGGCCTGGGCTTTTGAAGCTCAAGCCCTTTCTCCATTTTCTGAGGCACCTCCCTTTTCTGAGACACCAAATTCAGAATTCAGAATACCTCTCTGAGGGGCCAAGGGAAAACAGGAACTATTAGGGAGAAAACCCCTTCATTTAAACATTTCAAAACAGCCTGGCCGGACTTCCCAGGTGGCACAGTGGTTAAGAATCCGCCTTTCAGTGCAGGGGTTGGGGGTTCGATCCCTGGTCCGGGAAGATCCCACATGCTGTGGAGCAACTAAGCCCGTGCACCACAACTACTGAGCCCACGTGCCACAACTACTCTGGAGCCTGCGAACCGCAACTGCTGAGCCCACGTGCCACAACTACTGAAGCTTGTGTGCCTAGAGCCCTTGCTCTGCAACAAGAGAAGCCACTGCAATGAGAAGCCCATGCACTGCAACGAAGAGTAGCCCCCGCTCGCCGCAACTAGAGAAAGCCCGCGCGCAGCAACGAAGACCCAACGCAGCCAAAAAGAAAATAAATAAATAAAAACAACAAACAAACAAACAAACAGCCTGGCCACCTCCCAGAACCCCTTAGCAAACTCAGAATCAGACTCCTTCTCAAGCAAGAATCATCTTTATTGAAACTGATTTTCCACTGTGACTGTAGCCATTCTTGGACTCTCAAGTGTCCAGAGCACTTGTGGCTGAGGGGAGGGACTGGCCCTCAGTAAGAACTAGTTATTCCTCCCGAATAGTCAGTAGGAAGTAATCCTGTGGATAGAAGCAGGGAGATGCACCCCATCCGTCCTCGCCGTGCAAAGCCAGCTCTCCCCGAAGCTGCTCCTGCCACTCCTGAGAGGGACTGTGTGTTCTGAGGGCACACCTTTGCCTGGTGGCAAGAGGGCAGAGTCAGGGACTGACTGGATGTGGGGATAGAGTGGAGGGGGAGGAGGGTTTTGGGAATGTTTGTGAGGGAAGGATGGACCAGTCTTTGGGGCTCTTCCTGAAAGCCTGTGTATCAAGGGGCCGCTCACATTTCTGTAGCACTGGGGTTTGTCCTGCTTGGGTCACCCTGAGGTGGGCCTCTCACCCAGCTAGAGCCTTTCATGTGCTCCCACCCACAATGCTCAAACCTCTGCCAGACCCAACCATGGTGCTGGAATCTATCTGTTCCTGCACCTATTTTCCCCATAAGAATGGGAGCTCCTGGAGCGTTCAGGCATTGGATCTAACTCGTCTCTATCCCAACATCACCCAGCACAGGGCCAGGCACAGAACAGCCGGTGCCATTTATTGACTGAATGAATGAGTGAGCGATGAGGGCAGCCATGGAAGGATGTACAGGTTGTGCACTGCCCAACTCTAGGTGGTGTTGTTCAGGTACACTACAGTATGAGTGGTGCATTCTAGAGTTGTACGATATGTAACCAGCACAACAGTGCGGGGCAGCCTAGAAGTGAATCAATGAGTGAGCCAGTGAGCCCACCCACCCTTTCTCCCCCTGCCTCTATAGGTCTGGTTATATGGCAGCTGCTGGGGCTGTGCCCTGACTTTGTTCTTTTTTGTACTCAGAGCTATAGAGTACCCTCTCTGGCCCACACTGCCAGGATTTGTGACATCATTTATGGAGCAGCCCCAGCCCCTGTATTACCTCTAGAAGCCCTTCTAGCCCCGACCTGCTAGAGTCACCCTGAGTGGACCCTTCTCTACTAGGGCCACCCTGGGCTGAATCTAGGTCAGGGTCTGAGGGTGGATGTGGGGGAGTAGCACAGGACAGGAGCTGGGGTTTTATTATAGGAGCTCCTGCTGTCCCCTCCTGCCTCCTTCTGCACAGTAACTTCTGGGTCTTGAAAGCAGATTTCTAGTGTTTCCTGAATGTCAGAACTGGGAACTGGGAGTCCTGGGTCCAGGATTCGGCATAAGCTGGGAGTCCTGAAGCTCAAACTTTATGACTGGGATGGTGGGTCACATTCTGTCAAATGTTGGAGTAGGGCTGGGTAAGATCAGTGGCCCTAACAATTCCTCGTGTTTGCCAGGGGAGTCCTCACTTCCAGCCCATGGGGAGAACTGCCTTTATCTCTATTATACAGACAGAGACAACAGGCTGAGAGACCACTAGTGGCTTGCCTAGCCATGAGGTCATACAGCCAGGAGCTTCTGTCTGATTTTCTCTCTGCCTTGCCCCAAACATCCCTTCCTGTGCTGCTGTTTAAGAGTGGGAGTCTTTTTAAGGCAGCAACAAAGAAATGAAGGGCATCTCTAAGCTCTGCCCTTTCCCATCAGCCTCTTCTCAGGTCCACCCACAGAGGGAAGGGAAGAGGGCCAAGGGGGCAGGGTGATTCCAGGGGCAGGTTCAGAGCTGGCAAACGCCCCTGGAAGCACCTCCATGGTTCCTCTGCTGGTTTTCTCTGCCCTCTGGTCTCTGGCTGCATCTTAACCTTCCTGACATTTAGCCAGCCTATGGCTGCACTGGTTCCCACCCTCTGGCAGTTCACAGATAGCAGGTGCCAGAGGCAACAGCCCTGTTCTGGGGTTCAGGACACCTGAGTTCTAGGGTGGTGGATGGTCCAGGCTAAGGGTACAGGCTTTGAAGTCAGGTGAACCCCAGTTGGAATCTTGACTCTGCTGCTCTGGGCAAGTTCCTCTGCCTTTCTTTTGTAAAATGGGAAAAATAGTAGCATCAACTTCATGGAGCTCATTGTGAAGATCACCTGTGTGAGGCACTGAAGCTCTCAGTGAGCCTAGGGTGTGGCTCCCTGAGGGATTCATGGAGCCCCCCAGAGCCCCAGTTTCCTCATCTGTAAATGGGGCATCCCACCCAGGATGGCTGTGAGGAGCCGGTAAGATAAGGAAGGTAAAGGGCTTTCCACCTGGAGTGCCTCTTTTGCCCAAGCCTCAGCTTCTGCCTCTGCAGGATGGGGACAAGGCACCTGCAGGACCCCATGGCCCTTCTAGCTCTGACCTCCCACATGTGCCTCAGGAAGCTCCTTTTCCCAGCATTTACCTTGGAGGGCTCCATCCGTGCCTGGTCGAAGGAGATGCCCTTGACGTTGGGCAGCAGGAGGCCTTGTTCTCTGAGCAGATCTGCAAGAGGGGAGGGCGGGGGAGCTCAGTGCCCTGTGGGCAGGGGTCTGTGGGACTGGGTGTGTCTTCCTCTCCCCCATCAGGCCACCCCACTTCAGAAGGTCAGGTCTCTAAATAGCTACTCTACCCGTTTATTAAAAATCTATCTGAAGGGAATTTCTTCTTGAATATATTCAATAACTATGAACACATTTTTATGAAGATGCTCTTCTTAGTAGCATTTTAAGGATACTTGCAGCAGATACTTGCAGTGTGACCTTGGATAAGTCCTTGGGTAACTTCTCTGGGCCCTCTGAAAGATGAGGAGGCTGAGCCAGCTGATTTCTCAGAGGTGAGTAACGTCTGAGCTATTTATCCTACATGTACTTCCTGAGCGTCTCCTGGATGGGAGGCACTGAACATGGGTGGGAACACACCAAAAAACAAAGACCAGGGGTCCCTGCCCTCCGGCAGCTCACCATCTGGCTGGGGACATAGGCACTGACTAAATCATCATGTGGGTAGACGGGTGAAGGTTACGCAGACGGAGTGAGGGGAGGCGGAAGGAGAGGGAAGCGCTGAGCGCTCTGGGGCAGAGGAGCCTGACGAGGCTCTGCATTCCTGGAAGACTCACTTCCCACACCTTCCGTCTTCCCAAAACGCCGCCTGCCCTCTGTTACCTCAGGGTCTGCTTCTGAGGGAGCCCAAACTAAGACAGGGGTGTTTGGGGAAAGTTTGATTTTGTTGCTGATATCTAACCTGGGGGTGATGTCTCAAAAAGTTCAGCTTTCTGGCATCTCTCAAAGGTAAAAAATACCTGAACTGAGTGCTAGCCGCCCACTTAAGGAGGGGCATGTTTACCATAGGCCCTATCTGGGCTGCTTCCTTTGGGTATGTTACCTACCTGGACCCTGCAGGCGTTGGAATTGTGAGCTGGGGGCTCCACCACCTCTGAGGGCCCTTCCTTTTCTCACTTTCCATAATACTTCGCCCACCTCCCCTGAGAAGCCCTTCATCCCTCCACTTCTGAGCTCTTGTCACCACCAGTGGCCTGGGCAAAGACCAGGAGGGCACACATGGCCCCTTCCCCACCCCACCTCCTTCTGCCTGGCCCGTGGGCAATTCTTAACCAACCCCAGGGGACAAGGCAAAAGCTAGCTGTCTGTGCAGGGCTTCGGGCATGGTTGATGTGGCTCGCAGCTGCGCTGTATGTGGGCATGAGGAGAAACGCGGTGGCGCTCACTGTTGTGATGGGGGAAGAACCTCTTCAGAAGCTCTAAGAGAAAGGCTTCCAGACGTTCCTCCTTCAAGAGATGAAAGAGGGACAGGAAGGTCACTTCAGCTGGTTTGGCAGATTCTGACCAATGGTCAGAATGGGAATAGTGAGGGGACTCCAGTGTACAGGTGCCCACAGGAGATCAGGAGTAGTCCTGGGAACTCCACTTTTGAAGGGCATTGGAGCCAGATGACTGGATTAGTGAAGGGACTGGGGAAAGTTGGGGGCCCTGAAGAAGGGTTGCCTCACCCCAGGTCACAGTAACTATCTTCATATCTCTGCAGGGCAGTCCAGGAAACCAGTTGGGCCAAAGAAAACCCCGGGGCCAGAGCTTCGCAGGGACCAACTTTGGGTCAGTCCAAGGAGGAGCTCTCCAGTGCTGAGAGCTGCTTGGTAATGGGACAAGAATTGTCTCACTGAGAAAGCAAGCCTCCTGTCACCAGGGATGTTCAAGAAGTCTTGACCAGGGCTGCCTCAACCCATTTGGACAGATTGGGAAAAAACTCCCTTTCTCCGAGACACTCGTTTCCCATCTGTTGGGAGACTGTCATAAACATATTCGTATTTGTATCGTCTGTGATGTGGGTGGCTTGTGCCGTGTGCAACCTGTCCAACCATACCTGGCAGCCCTGGTCTGGATGACTGCCTTCTGAAGATGTCACAGAGGGGATCCCTGACCCTGAGAAGATGATCTCTAGGACCTCTAAACCTGGGATTCTATGCAAGTAAAGCCAGAGCAAGGAGGCCTGATATAACAGGGATGATAATTTTGAAGTGTTTCCTGTTCATGTTCTCATTTAGCCCTTTGTTTTATTGTTTTTCCACCTTGCAGCCTTCCTGCATTAGGGCTAGACAACGAGGCTCACAGTCCTGTGGTAGTGTAGGGTGGTGGGATACCCCCAGGGTGGGCAGAAAGGGAGTTATTTTGTGGGGCCTCCCTCAGACAGGCAGGGGCAGTGAAAAGCTCTTCCAGTGTAGGAGCAAGAACAACACCTGGGGGAAGAGACCATGTGCTTCGCGCATGGCCTCGTTAACAGTGGGGCCAGTGCAGCGAGGGCCCGGACCAGTCACACTACAGCAGAAACCCCGTACTGCCACGTGTGGGTGCAGGTGGCACAAGTAGCTTAGGATGCCGTGCTGGGAAGCCCACGGGTGAGGAAAACCAGAGGCAGGACGCACAGCCCTGCTGGAGGCACAAACTAAACGTTCTCCTGAAAGACAAGGAGGTGCCCTTAGAAATCCTGGTGTCATCCTGGACGCCTCTCACTCCTTCCCCACATCCACTCCATCAGGAAATCCTGCCAGCTCTACTTCGAGAATGCATCCTGCTTGCGGCCACTCCCCGCCACTGCCACCTGCCACCACCTCATCCAAGCCTCATCAACCCTCTGCGTCCTTCTACCGGCCTGCTCAGTGGCCTCCCTGCCTCCGCCCCAGCCCCCTCCAGTCTGCTCCCCCTCTGCTCAGAACCCTCCAGTGGCTTCCAGCTTACTCAGGAAAAGCCCGCCCCCACCCGTAGGCCCTGCGCAGCCTGGCCCCTGGCCCTTCTCGCTCTCTGACCTCCCCTTACCCCTTCGGATCCAACCCTCCGGGCTCCCTCCTGTTCTCTGGCCTCAGGCACACCCTTGCCTTGGAACCTTGGGTCCCCTTCCCCACATCCCCACAGCTCCCTCCTGCATTGCTCTTCTCTAACCTTCCCTGACTTTCCTTTTGAACATTACCCTCACCGGCACTCCTGATACCCCCACTCCGTCCCCTCCTCGCTTTGCTCTGTAGCATTATCACCTGCCTATATGCTATGTAATTTACCTTACTGTATTTATTGTTTATTATCTCACCTTACCCTGCTAGAACGTGGGTTCCATGAGGCCAGGGACATTTGTTTTGTTCACTGATACATCCTAAGTACCGAAGACAAGGCCAGGCACATAGAAGCACTCAGTATTTGTTAAGCGCGTGAAAGAATGAAATGGACAAATTTAAGTTCTGAGTACTCCCCCCGCCCAAGGGCAAGATGAGATCACCCATGGAAAGCAAGTGAGGCTTTCCAGCCCCACATCAACGGCTCAGGGCCTTCTTTCAGGCCTGCCGGTGGGTCCTTCAGGACCACGAGGAAGCCGAGATGGCAGTTGCTGGCGGTGGTGGGGGGATGCGATGCTCAGTGAGCTTCAAGTCACAACACACCTCCCCTCTCTTTCCTTCCCACCCTCCTGTAAACTACTCCATTCAGCTGAAGCAAGCTAGGAGACTTGCACCCCGTAACCACACTCTCTCCTCCCATCTCTCTCTCTCTGTCAACCCTCTTATTTTTTCTGACCATCCCAAACCAAAAATATTTACCTGTTTGGAGTGAACTGCAGTTTTAGTTCCTGATTTTTCGAGGAAAACACAGCCTTTGAAAAGAGTTTCTATGAGGAGTTGAAATTCGCTCAGAATAGGAGAGGAATTTACATTCCAGCCAGAGGGATTTCCTTCACTCCCGCCCCCCGTGAATACTTGCCCAGGGCCAGCCCCTCTCACCCGGTCCTCTCGCCGGATCCCAGCTGCTGGTTCATGTGTGTTCAGACCATGAATGTGTGGGTGTTGCCATGGGAGAGAGTACTGGTGGGTGCTGGGTGCTCCTGGAGGTCAGGGGAGGCCAGGGCTGGATACGAGGGGAGGGGGAAAGCTCAGCTGCGTTGAGAGAAAGCCTTTTGCAGTGAATGCTGTGGTGGTAGAAGCACTTGCTGGAAGCCAGAGGACCAGCATTTTGGGGCCTCCAAAATTCACCTGGTTACCTTATAAACCAGAAACCGGACTTTTCGCCACCAGCCAGAGCTGACTGATTTATGGGCCACAGAATCATGCCAACTAAGATCCCAGCATCCTGTTATACGCACCAGATGCTCCTAGGCTCACCTATGGTGGGGCGACCCTTCTGCCCCACGGGCACACTCCCAATTTCAAAGTCTGTGGAGTGGGAAGTAGGAATCCCAAGGGGGCTCAGAATAAAGAAGCTGAAACTTTGATGGAGCTGTATTTCCCCAGAATTCCTCCCCAGGTCCAGCGCTCTCTAGCTTGGGCGCCTCTCTCTCGGGAGCAGAGAACACAGACGCGTTGAGTCCTCCATGAACTCTTTCTCTGAGCTTTTTCCCGGTTTTGTGGACAAGGGCTTTGGATGTAGGCATGTCCAGGGGAGACAGTCAAGGGCACTGAACAGGGGGTATCAGAGGCAAAATACTTCAGTTGCTGAAGAGATCCTTGGGGAGCACTGGGGGCTGGACTTAGGGGAGCAGGTGTTAAAGTATTTTGATGTTCTCACAATAGGTGCAGCTATTTGGGTGTGGACTGATGGAATGTTAGCAGATGACATGCCAGTGGGGTTTGCCACTGCCCTCTGTCACCCTGCCTCAGTCAGCTGGCACTGGAGGGGCCCTCATGTGGACACAGGCCCCCTGGGGAACAATAAACTTTGAGGCTTACTCACCCCGGAAACTGAGAAGGAGGAGGTGCTGCTGGGCCCCAGCAGTACCAGGGAGCCTGGCTGGATGACTGAGGCCGTGTGGCCGTCAAGGTGGACAGTGGGAGGATGAGGGGTGCTGATGGTCAGTCCCATGCTCCCCCTGGCCTGATTAGAAGTCTAAATGAGGGTAAAGCAGAGAAGGTGCTGGCTGCGACAGAAGATGCTGTTCCTTAGCCCCCAGCTTGGAGGAATGGGAAAAGGCCGTCTTAGGAGTCACGGTATCTGAGTTTTCATTCTAGCTCTGCAGCAACTTGCTGTGTGACCTTGGGAAGGTCACCTACACTCCCTGAGCTCCATTGAGGTGAAATTACATGCTCCTTCTCCTGGGCTTGCGTAGCAGGTAAGAGCATAGATTTTGGAGCCAGAGTCCAGCTCTGCTGCTTACAAATTATGTGGCCTGAGACATGTTTCTTAATTTCTCTGTGCCTCAATTTTCATGCTTGTAAAATGGGGATAATAATCATACATACTTCACCAGGTTGTTGTGGGGATTAAATGAGTTAATTTATGTAAAGTGCTTAGAATGGAACATGGCATCTAGTAGTGCTATTGTTATCTATTGCGGTTATTGTTATTATTGTTTGTCTATCAGGTGCCCTGTTCTCAGAGCCTTTAGAGAGAGCACACTGGGTATGGATTTTGGAGTCTGGGACTGGGTTTAAGTCCTGGTTCTGCCACTTACTGAGCAATGTGAGCTTGGGCAAGTGAAGTCACCCTGCTCAGCATCGGTTTGCACATGTGTAAAAAAGGGGTGAGAGGGCAGGCTTTCCAAGGATCACATCGATGTAGGTGGAGGGGTCTGGCACACAGTCGCCGCTCACTACTATCTGCCATGTGTGCACATCTGTCTGCCTCAGGAGGTGTGCCTCAGCAGGGTCGGGGTTTTGTTTAGTAGTGAATAATAATGACAGCCACATGGCCGTGTCACCTGGGTGGGGCAATGACCTAAGTGAATCGTCTCCTTTAATCCTCACGGTACTTGTGAAGAAGGCACAGTAATTTCCAGAGTCCACAGTAGGAAAGTCTGGCCAAATGTAACATGCCTCTGTGGCCCAATCCTGTCCCCTGTTAAAGAAATCTTTCCTGAGATCCTGGCCGAGGTGCTGGGGGAGAAGTTGGCAACATACCCACCTTGGGCCCAGGCTCCAGCGCTCTCAGTGACAATAGCTGAATGAGGTCAGCAGCCTGGAAAAAGGACAACATGTGTGTTGGCCTTTAGAATCCTGCAGGTCTGTTTTGAACAGGTACATGGGTAAGAGGGGTGACAGTGGGATTCAATGAGATGTAATTGTCCCTAACTGAATGCACCATTGGCATACCACTCAGTCGCAGTACGGGAGGAGCCATTCACTAGGTTTCTCATCATGATTTATCTGGAAAGGTTGACTTTTTATTGTTTCAATGATTTTTTCCCCCCAGCATTTTATTGTGAAAATTTCCACACATGCAGCAAAATTGAAAGAGTTTTATAGAGAACATTTGTATATGCATCACCTAGATTCTTCTATTAACATTTTCCTATACTTGCTTTATCACATTCATATTCATCTACCTGTGATCCATTGATTTTTGAAAATCGTAAATCATTATAGAAGACACTATAAAATGTATACAGTAAAAATGAAAAGTTCATCCCAACACTTCTTCCCCTTTTCTCCTAAATCCTATTCTCAGGGGTAACCACTACTGACATTTTGGAGTATATCCTGACAGGCTGTTTTCTACACACATAGAAGAATGAATAGATGGGAACATTCTAACCAGATGGTCCTGCACCTTGTTTGTTCCTCTCAACATCAGTATATATAGAACAACCCCTTTCTTTTAAACAGCTGCATAGAATTCCACCTTATATAGCCATTACCTGACTTATTTTACCAATTCCCTATTGATGGACACCTAGGTTAACTTTATTTTTCACCCTGTAACAAGTGAAGCTGCAAAGAACACCCTTGCACATGTACCCTCATCCACTGGTGTAAGAATTTCTGTAGACATGGAATCACAGGGTTCACTTCCAGTCTCAGAGCTGCCACACCTGTGTGGAAAGGAGGGAACAGTATGGGGAGACAGGAGCCCTGGTTCCAGTCCTGATCCTACCTGCTGGGTGACTTGGGAAAGTCACTTTCCCTATCTGGGCCTTGGTTTCCCCATGTTAATAATGGAGCAATAACATTAGATCTCTTCCAGATATAGATCTTGGGATTTCATATTTCAGTGTTTACTGAGCACACCCTGTGTACCCTTCAGAGAGTATACTCTTCATAGTGCCCGTCCCCTAACTGGAGAGACAGTGAACACACAAAGTTAAATAAATGAACACACACAGATATACATATGTGTGTATATGTATATATGTGTGTATATATACAACTTCGCATATATAACTTTACTCATACTCATACACACAGTGAGATCAGTATTTCGAAGGGAAAAGAGTAGAAAGAGAGAGAGGGTTTTGGGTGGGGGAGAGAGAAAAGGCTTACTTTAGATATTTACATGTGGTCAGGGAGCAGCTCTCTGAGGTGATGACATTTGCACAGAGACTAATAGTGGAGAGAAGAGTGTTCCAGGTAGGGAGACAGCATGTGCAAAGGCCCTGAGGTGAGCACCAGCCCAGCCTGTGTGGCTGGAGCATAGTGGGTGAGGAGACAGAGCTAGAGAGGTGGGCAGGAGCCAGATCTCATGAGGCCCTGGGGCTGCAGAGAGGAGACTGGACTTTATTCAGAGCATGATGAGGAGCTGCTGGGGGCTTCTGAGCAGTGATCTATCTGTATTTCTCCCTCATGTGATGCCCTCATCGACCCTGGGAACTTGCTCTTCCCGTTGACTTCTGTGTGTGTGTGTGTGTGTGTGTGTGTGTGTGTGTGTGCCTCCTTGCCACCATTCAGGCCACCTCCTCAGAGATGTCTTCACTGACTACAGTGTCCAGGGTAGTTCTCTCACCTCCACCACACACTTGCTGATCCATTGCTCAGCTTATTATAAATAAGATACATTATTTTATTTATCTGTTTTCTTGTTGAGTTTCTATTCCTCCAGTAGACTTTGGTCTGTGAAAGGGCAGGGACCCTGTGTGCACAGGGCATGGCACACAGTAGGCCTTCAATACATGTTTGCAGCATAAATGTTATGAAGAGAGGAACAACAAAGTGGTGTTCAAGGAAGTCTTTCCAGAAGAAGGAACTTCTATACTGGGTTCTGAAAGCTGAATAAGAGTTCTCCAGGTGAGGTCCAGAGAGGGGAAGTGACTTACCTAGGCTCACCCAGGAAGGCATTTATGCCACCTGGGCCTTGCTTTCTTCATGTGAAAAGTAGAGCAGTAAAGTAATGTACTTCCTTTTCTCAAGTACTCACCGTGGGGTCCTGGAGGTTCACATGTATCTCCTTGCTGGTGTAGAGGCAGGACAGGATGTCATTGTAGGTTTCCAGTGAAAGGGCCAGGTCGGCCAGGCTGCCCGGGGCTAATTTTGGGAGGGGCTTGGGGGCCAGGTGGTCAGGCCTTGGGGCTCTCTGGCCTGGGCTGCAGGGGTCATGAGCTTTAGAAAAATGAAGGAGGAAGGAGAAATTCAGAGGGGACAGTCTCCTCAGCCAAAAACTGGTTACAGCTAACATATGGAGGGTTCACTATGTGCCAGACACAGCGCTGAACATTTACAGGCACAATCTCATTTCGACCTCACAAAAGCACCACGAGATGGAAACCATTTGATAGATGAGGAAACTGAGGCCCAGAGGAGTGAAGTGACTTTCTCAAGATCCTATACATGGTAAGAGGTGGAGCTGGGTTTTGAACCCATGAGCTACGCTTCCTTGCTTCTCCCTCATGTAACCCCATTCTTTTCTCCGTGCCTTTGTTAACAGTGCCTCCTTCCTATCCACTCAAATCCTCCTGTCCTCCTGACTCACCTGCTACCATCCCATGGAGGAGAGGGGCAGCCAGCCTCATCGCTTCTCTGGGCCTCGGTTTCCCCATCTGAGGGGTCCCTTCCAGCTGGGCGTTACATGCGGTCCTGCCGCTCCTGAGCCACCCCACCTGCCCTTTTGTTGGAGCCTAATTTTCACTTGTGGGACATACAGCCCCGTGGCCTCTCCACCTTTCCAGGGTCGAGCGGGACTTCCCAGGCTCAGTGTGAGCTCCAGAGGGTGGGGCCTGCCTGGTCTGCCCTTTCTTCTCCCTTCCCCTCTCTCCTCCTCTTTTGCCCACCACTTCCTTCGCTTGCTCCTTCTCCTCCTCCTTCTCCTCTGCCTCCTATCCAGAGAAGCCCCACCTCATTTTCCTCTGTGCCCATTCTCCCTGAGACCAGTGGACATCCCCAGAGGGTCTGCCCTGGCCAGGGGCTGGCTCACCTGGACTTTCATCAGGATGGCCTCCTCTGTGAATCCTGTGCTGGTGACATAGTGCTGGAAATCTTCCGGGCCGGAGATGGCTGGGGCTGCAATGAGGAAATGGAACTGGGGCTCAGCCTCCCTGGGGGATGGAGGGATGGGCATGGGGAGGCACTGAAGCAGCGAGAAATTCCTTCTCCCTCTCTGCTTAGCTTTAAATTCATTGTGGGCTGGGCCTTCAGCTTCTTGTAACAATGAGCATTTACTGAGCCATAACTCTGTGCCAGGTTTTATGTATTATCACAACAGTCCATTCTGTGAGCCTGTGATTAATCCCATTTTACAGACTGGGAAACTGAGGCTCAGGGGGGAAATGATTTACCAAGGTCATAAGACATAATGCCCTTTTTCCCCTCCACTAGGAAGTAGGCTCCCTGTGGGAAAGCTTTGTCTGTTTTATTTCCCATTATATTTCCAGAGCCTAGAAGAGTTCCTGGCACACAGTAGGGGGACAGCAGATAAGCCCCTTCCTTGGCTGGGAGCTACGAACACAGAGTGATGTGTAATAGGTCTTCCAGCAGCGAGTTGAGCAGGGTTGTGGCCAGGGGACACCCCTGGAGGGAAGGCATGAGGGGGTCATTGTTGAGGTCAGGGTGAGATCAAGGGGCTGTCCCTTGGGGTCACACCCCTCTCTCAGGGGGCGGGGTGGGGGGAATGAGCAACTTACTATCTTCTGTAGGAGGAAGGGCAATGCCTCATCCAGGACATCTGTCACCAACCCCAGAGCTTTGTTCACAAGGAGGGGGTCCATCCTAGGGGTGGGGAGAGCAGGTGGGGTCTGAGACACCATGGAAGGGGAGACTGAGGCCAGAGAGGGGAGTCCAGGGCAGGGCTGAGGAAAGCCCCAGTGGGCCTGTGAACAGGGAAGCACAGGGTGGCTGCTTCCTTCCCCGCCTGGTGTCCCTCTCCTCTCCTCTCTCCTCTTTCTCCCCTTTCCTTTTCTGTTTTTTTCCCTTCTTGCCTTCTTGCTTTCTCTCTTCCAGACTTTGTCCTCCTCCACTTTATTTCTTCCTGATTCTCCCTTTCTGCCTCTCTTGCTTTATTTCTCTCTCTAATAAAGGTCTCTGGGATTTTCAAAGAGGGGGAGATCACACCTGGCAGTGGAAGTTAATGGAAGGCTTCCTGGAGGAGGTGGCTTTTTTGTTAGGTATATTAAGAATCATAAGCAATGGCCACTTTATGCAGCAGGATCTGTACTAAGTAGCTCACAGGGGTTAGCTCATCTCTTCCCCACAACCACCCCGTGCTGGCTGAGTTCTGTGATCCTGTTTATTGGTGAGAAAACTGAGGCTCCTGGAAGCCGAATAGCTTGGCCAGGGCTCCTGGTGTTAGGAAGCAGCCAAGCCAAGATTTGACCTGCGTGGATGCACACTTTGGCCATAACATTCAATGTGAAGGCAGGAGATACTGATGGGTGGTGTGTACAGCTGGTGGTCTTGGAGATGACCCTGTCCCTGACACCCTTGGTCACTCTAGACAGCTTAGGCTGGGGAGAGGCAGCCTAAGACTGAGACTCTCTGGGGAGAGTCTCAGTGAAGGGCTGGGTGCAGGAGTGGTGGGGGGTAGGTACTCACTGCTCCAGAACCTCAGTGCTCAGGTATCCTGGTGGTGTGTGGCACTCCTCAAAGGCCACGCTGGTCTTGTTTCCCGTCTGCTCCAGCCGTACCCCAATGTGGATGTTCTTGGTGACTTTGAGCCGCAGGATCCTGTAGGGGCAGCATGTCTGGGCAGGCTCCAAGCCGCAGCCCAAGACTGAGTCCAGAAGTCACAGGCTGGTGGGGCCTGCAGTTGTCTGGAGGGCTCAAATGAAAAACTGGAAGAGTTCATTAAAAATACAGAGTTCAAACTTTGGAAAACCGAAAAGATCTGGAAACTCTCGGCCAGCATCCTCACAGGGCGGCTGATGTGCCCTTGAAATGGGCCCCATGCTCTGCTGTTTGCTGCAGTCCCCACCAGGCCAAGGGTCAAGCTGCATTTTTACTGCACATCAGTATAAGGGTGATGATATATTTATTGTATAGCAGAGAAATATTTCTCTGTGCCCACATCCCTGTGAAGAAAATATTTCTTTGTGCTCACTTTTCTATTAAAAAGGGAAGCTAGACAAAGAATGCCATATGTCACAAAAAAAAAAAAAAAAAAAAGAGAGTGGGCATATTCCTAAGGGGCATGTAAGAATATTCCTGTTTCATGTGCAAATCACTCCTTTTATTGGCTGTTGTGTTTACAACCCCAGGTTGGCATCATCATCCACAGTTTCGTGGGCGGTCTGAGCTCTTAGATTAGCAGTGAACTCTTATAACAGCCAGGGGCAGTAGGGGACTTGATCATAACACTTCGTGGATGAGGCCCAGAGGACGGACGCCCTTACTCAAGTTGCCTGGATGGGAAGTGGGATTGGAGTCCAGGCGTGGTGGACCCCAAGGTGAGCTTGAACCAGACCCTCCTTGGATCATCCCGTGAAAGCATCTGCCTTTTACTCAGATGGGGCACATGTCCTCTGACATGGAAGTCAGAGGGTTTTATCTCAGCCTCTGCTGCAGATTCACTGTGTGATCCTGGGCAGGTCCCTCTCCTACTCGGTGCTTCAGTTTCCCCATCACAAAAAAGTGACTTTGAAACATGCCCAAGTGGAAAGGATTATTGTAACCCTTTTGGTGACATAGGCAGCAGACTTTTGCTAGCCTTGCGTGGCTGCCTGGAACCGAGGGAGGTGGGGAGGAAGCCCCCAGGGCACACACTCACCTCTAGAGCGAGAGGTACAGTTTGCTTTGCAATGTGACCTGCAGCAGGCTGTCACTCAGGATTTGTAGGGTGACCTCGGGGGCCTTTGGCATCTTCTGTGACCACCCTGTGAGTGGGTTGGGGGGTGTTGTTTGTATGGCCTGGTAAGGCCCCTGTGACTCTGTGGAGTGTGTGTGTCTGTATTGGCTAGAATAGGGGCAGACCCCAGGAGGAGTGGGGGCAGCTTTGGGACACCCCTTCCCTGACTCTCAGCCCAGCTGCAGAACACTGGGCCCTAGTTGCAGCCTTTAAGCCTTGAAGACCTGGGTAAGTCCCTTTCCTTCTCCAGGCGTCAGTGTCACCCTCTACAAAATGAGAATACAGTGGAGGACCTGTCCGTGCACATTTAACAGGTCTGAATTCAAATATAAGGATTCTGCAAAAAAGACGCGAGCAGGCAGGAGTCAGAGAGAGCAAGACGGCTGGTGATCCCACCGCCTTCCACTCAGGGACCACCTGCCCTGCTGAGCATCCAAGAAGGAGGACATGAAACTTTTGCTCCCCATGATGGCCTCAGGTCCTCGCATCTCCCTGAGCTAAGAGGAACCCAGAGTTTTATGTACTTTTTGAACATTAGATACAAGCTGGTGACTTACCTGGTGCCCACTGGAGTGGGCAGCAACAAGTTCCAGTGCTGGAGGAAGACCTGGATGGGTTGGGCTCCCCAAAGGCTGTATGCCTGCCTCCACCATGGCACCTTCCAGAGGTTTTTGAAGAATGACTTGGACCATGTGGGGTTTTTCCTACGGCCCTCCCAAGCTGATGCCCTGTGCCAGGATGGGTGAGTAGAGGTGGTGCAAATGCACAGGCAGGGGTGAGTGGTGGCCAGTCCTAGGCCTTAGGATGGGCTGGGGCAGGTGTGGGCCCAGCACCCTCCTCCCAGGCCTCTCTGGGAAGCACCCCTACCCACCCCAGTGCCCTAGCTTTTCATTTCTTTTCACCCCCATCAGAAAACTTCTTCTGGACTCTATCATCTTAGGACCCATCTGGCTCTCCCTGCTCATTCTGGGGGATGGATTCGGAGGCCTACCTGTGGCTACATAGGTTGACCTTGCAGGAACCCCTGCCCCAACCTACATAAATATCATTCATTTATGTTGGTACTTATTTTGCCAGAAGTCTCCAACTCATTTGCCTTCAGGGCCAAGCAGGTAACGTAAGGGAGTGGAGGATGTGTCTGGGGACTGACTTAGGGACTACAGATCCTACACCAATGATTGCCACGTGGGAGCTCAGGCCAGGGGTGGCCAGATCTTTGTTATAGAGAGAGTTGCTATTAGGGGTTGAATTGTGTCTGCCTTCTACCCCCCAATTCATATATATATATATATATGTTTTTTAAAAAAAAAATTTATTTATTTATTTTGGCCGCACTGGGTCTTAGTTGTGGCACACGGGATCTTTAGTTGCGGCATGCAGGCTTTTTAGTTGCAGCATGCAGACTCTTAGTTGCTGCATGCGAACTCTTAGTTGCAGCATGCATGCGGGATCTGGTTCCCCGACCAGGGATCGAACCTGGGCCCCCTGAGTTGGGAGCGTGGAGTGTTACCCACTGGACCACCAGGCAAGTCCCCCAATTCATATATTGAGTTCCTAATCCCCACCTTATAATGTGAACTGATTTGGAAATAGGGTTGTTGCAGATGTAGTTAAGATGAGATCGTACTGGAGTAGAGTGGGCCCCTAGCCTAATGTGACTGGTGTCCTTATAAAAAGGGGAAATTTGGACACAGACACAGACACACAACAAGGGAGATTGCCAAGTGAAGAGGAAGGCAGAGATCAGGTGATGATTCTACAAGCCAAAGAAAACCAAAGACTGCCAGCAACCTTCCAGAAGCTAGGGGAGAGACATGGAAAACGCCTTGATCTCAGACTTCTAGTCTCCTGAATTTCTGTTGTTTAAGCCACTCAGTTTGTGGTACTTTGTTATGGCAGTCCTAGCAAACTAATACAGTCAGAAAATCTGGATTTTTATTAAAACACTCCAGATTTTTATATACTGGCAAGTCACTAAAATATTAAAAAAATACTATGGGAGTTTGCAATACCCAGGTATAAGCTGAATGTGGAGGGTTGGAGGGCTGCCAGGCTAAGATCCCTGATTGAGGCTCTGCTTTGTTCCTTGGAGGATTTCAAATGGCTTCAGGAGGTTTAGGGACCATAAAAATGTACTTGCTGAGGGCTTTCCAGGCTGGAGAATAGCTCCAATGATGCTGGGGCCTCCTACCCACCCAGCAGGTGAGAACACTGTCCCTGAGGGGGAAGAAAAGCCAGAAGGCCACTCACCCACCCAGCTGGAGCAGCTCCCCCAGCAGCGGGAAGCTCTGCCCCGAGAGCAGGTCCCCGACCAGCGACAGATCAAGCCCACTGCTCCCTTTGGAGAGGCCTTCTCTTACGAAGGGCCGGTGGTCCAGGATGGCGACTCCTTTACTTGTGGCCCCCATCACAGGGTTCCTGGCCACACGGTCCAGGACATGGTGTTTCGAGAGCAGGCCTGAAATGTCTGAGGACAAGGCCCTCCTCAGGGCGGGGCTCACCTTTCATTCAGTCATTCAACAAAGGCCCACCAGCACCTGCTCCGAGTCAGCGATTTAGACCGTCATTTAGCAACAGGTACTTATGAAGCACTTACTCTCTTCTGGGCTCAGGGCCCATGGGGTTCATTCTAGGAGTGGGGGGGGGGGTGGGGTGGGGGCGGGCACAGAAAACAACTGAGTTCCCAGATAAGCAAGCAAGACAATTTTTGAAAATAAAATGGAGTCGAATTGGAGCATGACTGGGGGGAAGGTCTACTTTAGATAGGGTAGTCAGGGAGAGCCTCTCTGAAGGGGAGGCATTTGAGCTGAGACCTGAATGAAGTGGAGAAATCCACTATTGCAAGATCTGGGGAGAGAGCAACGTAGACAGAGGGAACAGCACATGCAAAGGCCCTGAGGTGGTAATGAGCCTGGTGAGTGTATGAAACAGAAAGATCAGTGAGGTTAGACTGTGTTGAATGGGGAAGGAGATGAATGGATAACAAAGAGCTCACAGCCAAGAGTTAGGGAGAGACAGAAAGACAGACAGACAGGACAAGTACAGTACGCTTGGATAAAGCCACAGATGAGGCTTCACCAAAGGGCTGTGGGAACCCAGTGGAAGGAGACTCCTTCTGCTGGGGAAACTGGGACTATTAGATCTTTGCCTTAAATGGTGAATCAGAATCCATTGTGTTGAGAACGGGGGAAAGAACAGCACAAGCAAAGGAAGGAGGCTGGGAAGTCTATAGAGGTGGTCAGGGCAGGTGGTGGTAGAAGAGGCTGGAGAGGCAGGGCCTTGAAAACCAGGATGAAGAGCTTGGAGCTTCTCCTGAAGGCACTAGGGAGCCACAGCAAGTGTTAGAGCAGGGGAAGGATGGGGTCAGCTCTGGGCAAAGGAAGGCAAATTCTGCTGCTGGTGAGGGGGAGGCCAGAAGAGGAAAAGCCTTGAGCAGGGAGGTGGTGTCACCTTCCACCCCTGCTCTTCCCTGAGTTCCTGCCTCCTGCTACCCACCCCTTAAAAATCTACCTGTTTCCAGCTGATCCTTGCTGAAGCGCAAGAAGACTAAGTGCTGGGCCTCCCCCGGGGCCTGGGGCAGCAGCCCCCAGCATAGCAGTGACCCCCAGAACAGCAACATCCTCCTGGCCAGGACCTGGGGACACAGAGCTGGGAGCCCCACTGGCCACCTCACTGGGGAGCCACTGCCTAGCTTCTCCCAGCTCTGCCTCTCCTAGAGCCATCTCTCCAGCTTTCCTTCCCTCGCTCTAGATCTGCTAGTCCTTGAACACAGCCTTACCCCCACCATCTCACATTAGTGCTTTCGGTTCCTTCTGCCTGAAATGTCCTTCCCTCTCAAGTGGGCTCTCTTCAGATCTGGGCTTTGCCACTTCCAGACTGTGTGACCCTGAGCAAGTTACTTGATCTCTCCGTGCCTCAGTTTTCTCATCTGTAAAATGGGGGACAATCATAGATTGTTGTGGGGAATGCACTCAATAATATGCGCAAAGCACTTAGCAAGCAGTGTGCCCAACAGCTGTTAATGTGGCTGTGCGACATTGTGAGACATTAAAACCATGGAGGTTTCTGAATCTGGAGGAGAACAAGGTTGGGGGTCCTGGGGGAAGCACCACAGTGGCCAGGGTAGGCACCTGGGGGGCTTAAAGCCATGGCTTTTTACCAACTAGTAGGGAAATACTTCAGTATTTCAAACAGTACGTTTGTACTGGTTCCTGCCTGCTGAGCCTCCGCCCAGATGACCAAGGTGGCATAGTTGGGACCCCAGAGCCTGCAGGCAGGGAGCACTCCAGGTGGGCAAGGGTGTGCTGCCAGGAGATGCAGCCTTTGGAACTGCAAGGCAGAGGCCAGCTGGATACAGACACGTCCAGGGCAGATGCCAGTGTAAGCCGGGCCCATTAAGGAGCCGCCACATCCCCACCCCAATGCCCACGAAGACACTACCCAGAGGGTACATGCTGCCTCTGGGCAAAGCCCCCAAAGTGGCTGAGCCTACTCTGGAGTGCCCGAGAACATCCTGGCATTGTCTCGAATCAGCAACATCCAGCGTTTTTTGCTTGATGGCAGGAACTCAAAACAGTGATTAAAATGGGTCCTAAAAAAAAGAAAGTTTCTCGTTTATTTGCAGATGTGAATTTTGGACTGGGAAATTTGTACTCATGGCATTAACTATTCATATTCTGCTACCAGGCTGATCTTAAATTCATCCACTACTCATCCAACCAGTGTTTAGCCAGTGCCCATGTTAGGCACTTTTCTTAATCAGTTCACCCAACTCAGGTCTCTCCTCCCTTCCTGCCCTCAGTACTTCACACCGTCCCCGAGCCCTCTCCATCTCATACCAGTCTTGAATCATACTGGCTCCGACTTTTACTTGAGTCCTTACTATGTAGCAGGCTCTATGCCTAGAGCTTTACAAGCTTTGTTGCATTATTATTATTTTTTTAATTAATTTATTTATTTATGGCCATGTTTGGTCTTCGTTTCTGTGCGAGGGCTTTCTCT
Source organism: Balaenoptera ricei (assembly GCF_028023285.1). Classification (NCBI taxonomy): domain Eukaryota; kingdom Metazoa; phylum Chordata; class Mammalia; order Artiodactyla; family Balaenopteridae; genus Balaenoptera; species Balaenoptera ricei. The sequence continues at coordinate 26,018,274 of NC_082653.1, forward strand.
AGTTGTGGCAAGCGGGGGCCACTCTTCATCGCGGTGCGCGGGCCTCTCACTGTCGCGGCCTCTCTTGTTGCGGAGCACAGGCTCCAGACGCGCAGGCTCAGTAATTGTGGCTCACGGGCCCAGTTGCTCCGCGGCATGTGGGATCTTCCCAGACCAGGGCTCGAACCCGTGTCCCCCGCATTGGCAGGCAGATTCTCAACCACTGCGCCACCAGGGAAGCCCGTTTGTTGCATTATTGAATCCTTACCATAACGGTCTGGGATCATTGATAGCAGGCCTATTTCACGGAAATGGGCACAGATAGGAGAAATGACTTGCCCAAGGTCACACAGGTAGTGGCTGCAGAGCCTGGTTTGGAACCCAGTTTGGCTGAGAATCTATGCACCACATCACCACATTATTGTAGGTACTTAAGAAATATTTGCGAAATGCCCATGTTAGCCTCCTTGTCTTTACCTCTCCAAGAATAGGGCTGTCCAGAATCTCTCCCGGGCCTCTGTCACTAGCTTCTCAGAAAGGCACAACTTTTATAACCCGAGCTCTGAAGCTTGGGGGGGGTGGAAACATGGCAGGAAGTCCAGCCTCCTGGCCGGTTTGTGCTCAGCGGAGCCCTTCAGTGGAGGAAGGGGTCCTCTTGGCACCGGAAGACTAGGGGCTTCTGGCCAAAACTGATGGGGCTAGTCACTGGGGTCCTAGGGGTAGGCTCTAGCCCTGGGCCAACAGACCCCAGGGAGGAAGTAGGTGGGGGCCTTGTGGTTTTGGGGGTGGGCCCTTTCCCTTAGGAGCCACATCAGTGCTATGGAGCCTGGGGCAGGGCCTCCAGCTCTCAGGAGGGGCCCAAGGAGGCTCCTATTGCAGGATGTAGCAGTCACAGGACCCAAGGGAGTTAGGATGTATGTTGGGGTGTGTGTGGAGGAGAGCAGGGGTAGAGGCAGGCCTGGGAGGGGCCCAGTGACCACATTGTGGCCACTCCCCATGCTCTTTCCATATATGGCACCCATACCATGCCTCTGCAGCCAGACAGGTCTGGGTTCAATCCCCACTGTCACTCAGTAGCTGTGTAAATGTGGGCCAGTTACTTTCCCTCCTGAGCCTCACTTTTCATGTCTGCAAAATGGGAATAATAATCCAACTATGTCTTTTGGTATTGTGAAGATTCATTGGGGCAATTCATGTGGATGTTCCAAAAAAGTTGCTTATTTTAATTTCCATTTTATAGATGAGAAAATGGAGACTCAGAGAGGTTAAGTGATTTACTCAAGGTCACACAGCATGTCTGTGGCAAAACTGGGATTTGAAATCAGGGCCCAGAGAGGAAACTGGCCACCCAGTGAAAGGGAAATTTGGTGTTACTATGTAATGCAGCTCCAAGACCTCGAGTCCTCACTCCCAACAAAACTGCTCTGCAGACATCCTCTTCTGTGAGAATCTTTTTTTTTTTTTTTAATGGTACTTAATAAGGTGGGGAGAAGAGAGCATGGGTTTGAACCTCATTTTTTTTTTTAATTAATTAATTAATTTATGGCTGTGTTGGGTCTTCTTTTCTGTGCGAGGGCCCTCCCCAGTTGTGGCAAGCGGGGGCCACTCTTCATCGCGGTGCGTGGGCCTCTCATCACTGCGGTCTCTCTTGTTGCGGAGCACAGGCTCCAGACACGCAGGCTCAGCAATTGTGGCTCACAGGCCCAGTTGCTCCGCGGCATGTGGGATCTTCCCAGACCAGGGCTCGAACCCGTGTCCCCCACATTGGCAGGCAGATTCTCAACCACTGCGCCACCAGGGAAGCCCCTGTGAGAATCTTGACGCCACCATCGTGAGTGCACGTAGCTGGCTGCGTCAGCATCCACTCCTTCATTAACCGCTGTCCAGTGCAGTCATCTCAGTGATGGGCAGGACTCACCTCTAGGCGGCTTTTAGATTTTCCTTGTGGATAATTCCTTTCCCTTTCACAGTCAGAGATGTGGTCAGGGCAGGTGTTAAACTCCATTCTTGGGGTGGAACATGGCACAGAGGGGCTGATGATGAAAGGGCTGGTTCTGGAAGACAGCAGCTGTGCAGGAAATGCTAGGGCAACGTTAGCTACGTGCTCCCAATGCAGAGGGCCCGGGTTCGATCCCTGGTCAGGGGACTAGATCCCACATGCATGCCACAACTAAGAGTTCGCAAGCCACAACTAAGGAGCTGGCAAGCTGCAACTAAGGAGCCCACGAGCTGCAACTAAGATCCGGTGCAATCAAATAAATAAATAAGTAAATAAATAAGTAAACAAATAAATAAAAGTCAGTGGCTGATATTAGTATGGTTTGGTGCCATATTTCAGATGGGATGTACTTATTCTAGGATCTCAGCATCATAAAATCATGGACTTTTTGGTTGGAAGATGCTTTAAGAGTTGGCAGGTCCCCCTCATTTCTGTCAATTGGGTCTCAACATTACTGCCAAGTGCTGTCCTCCTGCCTGGGCAGAGAAAGGCTCTAGGGTTAATTTCCTCATCTGAGTCACTAGGGGCTGGTGCAGGATATTGGTGGAAGCACAGAGCTCTCCCTTCCCTTCCAAGATCTGGCCTCTCTAAACAGGATAGGAGGGAAGATTTTGGCTGAAGCACCATGAATTCTGTATGTTTACCTCATGGACTAATCTCTGCTGAGAGATGGGAGATTTCCTGGGGTCTCCTCCATGAAAGAGAAGCCCTGGGAAGGACACAGAGAGGTACAAGACATCATTATTGTCTGTCTCTGAGCCCCAGTCTATTCATCTGTAAAATGGGAAAGTTAACCCACAGGAAGTGTCTAGTACTGTACTGGGAACTGAGTAGCCCTCAGGGAATAGAGGTTGTTAGTTGTCACTGTTATTTTGAGGAATAGAGAACAAACATATGGATACCAAGAGGGAAGGGGGGTGGGATGAATTGGGAGATGGGGATTGACATATATACACTATTGATACTGTGTATAAAATAGATAACTAATGAGAACCTACTGTATAGCACAGGGAACTCTACTCAGTGCTCTGTGGTGACCTAAATGGGAAGGAAATCCAAAAAAGAAGGGATATATGTACACGTATAGCTGATTCACTTTGCTGTACGGTAGAAACTAACACAACATTGTAAAGCAACTATACTCCAATTTAAAAAAAAAAAGAAACCTGGGTCACTGTCCTGCTGTGGATTCAGGTGAGAGGCTGGGGCAAGTGGGTGAGGCTTGGGTTCCCACCACTTCACCAGCTCTGTGTTACTTGAGTTCTCATCTGTAAGACAATAATTCCTGCAAGGCAGGAAGAGTTATTGAGATATCACTTGGTGTTTTTCATTCGCTGCTGCTGCTAAGACTCAGAGGGAAGCAGAGGACTTTTCCCTCCCCCAGCCCAGGAAGGTGCTGGAATCTTGGAGTTCCGGGTCTGTGGCTCCTGCCTCAGGGGTGCACGGATGGTCTGCGGCTCCTGCCTCAGGGGTGCACGGATGGCGCCTGTGTTTCAGGGTGCAAATCGGAAGGGGGCTGGCACAGAAGACCACCTTCCTTCTTCTTTACGGGGGCTGGAGACTCTGGGGGAGTGATGAGGGAGCAGAGAGTAGAGGGAGGCGGTGCGGGGTAATGGGTAGGGGCTGCTTGGTAGTCGTGTTGAGCTGTCAGAGCCTCAGTTTCCTCACTTGCCGTGTGGGAGCACCATAGGAGAGGCACTGGGTGAGTGAAGGTCTGTAAGACCCTTAGCCTAGTACCTGCAGAGCAAATACTTGTCTTGGTTTGGGTTCCCTAGAAACAGAACTTGAGACCAGGATTTGAGCGCAGGTAGCTGATAGGGGAGGTGATGCCAGGAGACACTGGTAGGAGAGGGGGAAAGTGAGGCAGGGAGGGAGACAGCCCATAAAGGTGTATATCAAGCAAGTGACCCCATGGGCACCTGGGGCACAGTCCCTCTGGGGTGCTGTGGGAGCCAGTGTGGAGTTGTTCCCTGCTCCCAAGGGGTGAGGAAGCAGGGTTATTTATTCACCACCCTCCAGGAAGCCTAAGAGGTTGTGGGCGGTCGGAACCCAGGAGCCATGGCCATGGCTGTTTTGGAGAAGTGCCCCAGTGTGGCCAGGGCTCCGAGCTGCTCACCTCTGACAGGATCCTGTGGGCTGGGACGGAGATCCGTTCATCGGCACCAGATGGGACCAAAGACCGGAAGCCCTGCCCCACCCTCCAGGCTCCTCGGAAACTCTCACAATAGAACGTGGCATGACCCTAGGGAGCCAGAGGAGACCTGCCCCAGAGAAGATGGAGATGGACTGTTTCAGCTCCCTTGTGAGTGGGGGCTCAAAACCCAGGTTTAATATGATTTAGAAAAATAATGGCATGTGGGATGTGGACCACAAAGCGTGCCTGGGGGTCGAGGATGCATGCGGGGAGCTGCAGCACAGGGCCCAGCACTCAGCAACTGCCCAGCGAGTGTTCACTGACCCCAGTGTAAGCACCTCGTGCAGGGTCTTGTCCTGTCCTTCTCGGTCTAACCTGTAGGAGTCCTGTAGGAGAAACTCCTTCCTGGCTGCCTTTCCACGTTGCGAGATGTTCTTATGGATGTTTTTACTGTGAAGCTGTGTAGCGTCTTTTCCTGAAACAGCCGCCTCATGGGATGTGAGCTCTGCGTGCTGGGACGGACCCAGAGCCTGGAGGACAGGGGCCTTATTGTCTGTCCTGAACCTGCTGGCATCAGGAGGGCCAGGGAGACAATGACAGTCACGTGTTGTCTAAGTGGGAAGGGACTTGAGTGATAAGGCCCAACATCCCGGAGTCTAGGTAACAAGAGTGACAATGACATCACCCACAGATGACATTGTTTGAGCACCTCCCACGTGCTGGGAACTGTTTTCTCTCATTTCATCCTCACCACAGCCCTCCAAGGTGGAGACTAAGATTCTCCCCATTTTACGGAGAAGGAAGCTGAGGCCCAGAGAGGGGGAGCCACATTTTAGGGTCAAACAACCACTGAGGGGTCCAGGCCAGAACTCAAATCCTGCCTCCAGAGTCACACTGTTCAGCGATCCCTCGACCCACCACATGACCAAGATCAACACAACGTGCGTACCCACCAGAGAGGTTGTTCTACCATAGGTGGTCTAGAAGCTGACGTGGAAGGCAGGAGGGGGCAACTGGCTTTTTTATTCCTGTCACTCAGGGAGGTGGCCAAAACCCTGGACCTTGTCCACGTGTGTTTTGATGTCACCAAGACATGGCTTGGCCATGGCTCAGATTGGCTCAGATGTGCCTGAACATGGCCTAGATGTGGCTTGGATGTCCAGTCCCTAAGCCTGCCAGGGGCAAAATGACCCCTGAGTTGGGACAAAGACACACTCCAGACTGCAGGAATCACAGACAAGTTTATTTATTGCAGAGAGGGCCAGTCTACAGAGCTGGCTTCCACACTCCCACTGAGACCCAGCTTGCGTGGAAGGCCGCCATACAAGTCTTCACTGGGAGAGAGGAAAATGGTCTGAGGTTCTACGAGGAGGCTGGGGTGATCACAAGGGCATCCTGGAATTGGAGGAGAAAAGTCAAAAAAGTTTTTTTAACATTCTGCCCTTTTGTGGTTTATGCTAGTTTATCCTCCACAAGGTGACTGCTGGCATTGGGGGTCATGACCCTGAACTCACTCATAAAAAATTCTTGGGAGGGTCAGAGCAGGAGCGTCTGTGTGTGAACAGTGACACCATGCAGGGGCCTGGGGCACAGGTAAAGTATCTGGGTGCAAAATCTGGGATTATATAGGACTGTTGTCCCCAGGCCCAGCAGATCAACAAAACTCCCAAGAAGTTTTGGAAAATTCAGATTCCTGGCTGTATCCGTTGGGTCTCAGGCAGCTAAATTTTTTTTTTTTTTTTTTTTTTTTTTTTCTGGAAATTGCATTTAGGCAGCTAAATTTTTAACAACACTCTGCCTTTTTTGAGGAAACTAAGTGTGATACAGGAATGTAACCTATTAGATTTCCCTCAACATTCTATTATGGTAATTTTCAAATATACAGCAAAGTTGAAAGAATTTTATAGTGAACACTTGTATACTCATCACCTAGATTCTACCATTAACTTTTTTAAAGCCGTACTTGTTTAATCTTGGATCTATCCTTTTTTATTTTGGCCATGCTGCACATCTTGTGGGGTCTTAGTTCCCCACCAGGGATTGAACTCGGGCCCTTGGCAGTGAAAGCACGGAGTCCTAACCACTAGACCGCTGGGGAATTCCCTCAAATCTATCCATTTATTCATTCCTTTGACTAGATTTTAAAACATATTATATTGTAAGGCTATAAAAAGGATATCAGTGTGCTGCTAGTCCAAAACAAATGAATAGAGCAAAACAGGAAATTTGGAAAAAGCAGATCCAAAGGGTGAAATGATACCTTTGTAACCCAAACTGCAAATGATGCTTTGCAACTTGATTAAAAAAAAAAAAAGGACAGTTGCTAAATGCCCCCTAATAAGAGATACATGAAATATACTAACCTCCAGCCACCCAGTTGGGTGGACACCTGTTGTGTCCATCCAACATGAATTAAATGCAGTATGTGTCTTAGATAAACTTCTTATATTATAATTGAATCATTGTATGTAGTTCATTAGTGCATGGCCTGTATATTTAGATATCTGCTGGTTTTATGGGTGAGGAACCTGGGCTCAGAGAGGCCAAAGGATCTGCCTGAGGGCCCCTGGCTAGAGAGAGAGGCAGAGTTCGCATTTGAACTGGTCCTCTGGTCCCTGAGTCTAGACCCAGCCTAGGTATCGTGCACAGTATACTGTCATAATTCTCCATCAAAGCCAGCTGAAGCATGGACACAGTTTTTGAGGGTGGGCAGCTGAAAATGAGTCAAATGTCAACTTGCCTTTGAAGCCAGTTAACAAAGCCTCCTACCCTTCCCTCTGCCAGGTGGGATGACAGGTAAGATAGAAAAGGCTGGAGGCTTATGACTCCAGGCTAGGACAGCCATCCTCTTCCGCTAAAAGATGAGGACATGAGGCCCTGAGAGGAGAAGGGACTTGCCCAAGGTCCCCCATAAGTGACCAGAGGGGCCAGGATGGGAGAGCAGCACCCACCTCCCATCCCTGGGCTCTCCCTGCGACTGTATGTTTAACCCCACTCACCTCGGTCAGAGACCACGAAGCGGCCTCAAATCCCAAGGCATTCACCATTGACACTGAGATCCCGGATCTTAATTTGCCTGAAATCACAAGTGTGGTCAGAGAATGGTGGGCCTGGGGTGGGAATGGGCAGCCGTGGAGAGGCTCACAGTTCCTAGACCTGGCACTCCCGACTCAGACTGCCCCTTTTGCCTCTCCTTGTTCTCCAGCCCTAGCGTCCACCCAGCCTCATCTCCCCATTCTTTGTCTCCAGCCCCAGCTTCTGGCTGCTCCAAAAGTTACCCTCACATCCTCTCATGCTCCTGCTCAAGAACCATCAGGGCCTCCCATCATCCACAGCACGTGCCTATACTTTGAGATTTCTTACTCTAATAAAACAAAGACATGACAAAAGTCAGAGGTTACCAATTCTCCCCATCCCCATGACCTGGGGCTCAACAAGAATAATTCCAACCTTTTCTCTTGGCTTCCTCCACTACTGACACAAATAACAATGCCAACAACAGCAAAGGCTAAGAACTGTTGAACACTGACTGTGTCAGGCACCCCCTCTCTGCCCTCATACAAACATCTTCTCCTTTATGCCTCTGAGGAAGGTGCTCTTATTTTCCCATTTTACAGATGGAGAAACTGAGGCTCAGGATGATAAGGCAGCTTGTCCAAGGTCAGGCAGCCAGCAAGAAGGGGAATCAGCACTTGAGCCCGGGTCTATCGGAGGCACATCGGGTGTGCTCTAGTTGTCTGTTTCCACCTCTGTCTGTCTCCTGCTGTCAGCCCTGTGAGCCTGGGGCATTGCCATGCATGCCTAGGCTCTGGCACGAGTGAAGAAATTGGGCTGGAATGCTGGAGATGGGGAAGCTCATTTCCAGGTGGATGACCTGGAAGGCTTCCTGGAGGAGGCAGAATTAGAACTAGGCTCTGAGGATAGGTGGAAAATAAATGAAAGGGGCCCCAAATGGAGACACAGGCAGGAGAAGTAAAGCACCTGCCCTCAACGCCCTGGGGACCAGGGGGATGGACAGCAAAGGGACGCACCGTTCTCGTTTGGCAGCAGGACGGAGGCAAGGATCTTGGTGATGATGTCTTTCAGAAGTTCAGGCTGTGAAAGAGAAGGGGCCCAATCACCCTGGCTGAGAATCTGAAGTCCTCCCAGCCATTCCTAGAATGGGCACAGTCCCGCCCTCTGGCGAGGGCAGCTGGTGGAGATGCTGAATCTCAGGTTCCTGACTGGTCAGAACTGCAAGGGCTCCACGGACAAGACAGGCTGTGGGGGGAGGGGTGGGGCACAAACCAGGTGGCCCTAGATCCACAGGTAGGGGACTGGGGTACATTTGTGGGATGCATCCCTCGCCCTCAGTCTCCAGGGCTCCACCGCTCTGTTTCAGCAGAATTCTCCAAGGGAATTTCACCCTGTTTCCCGAGGTTTTAACTTCTCAAGGGAAGCCAGAAGTCCTGATTTTCATGTGGAAACCTCCCCATTAAAAAATATTTGTCAAAAAAAATTAAAAGACAAAACAAAAGGGTGGAAAAATTTGCCCCTCCCCAAAACAAAGAAACAAATACCCCACCACAGCAGAAGACAGGATTCAGCCAATTTGAGATCTCTGATTCAGTCTGACTCAGACAGGGAAACTGAGGACTGGGGGGAAGGGGCTGCCCAGGGTCACCACTGAGATGAGTCTATATGAGTGAAATGAGATGTGAATAAAGGAGATTTGTTTTCCGTTTTAGGGTCAGAACTTTACAGAAGGGAAGTTCGTGTGTATCTGTGTGTTTGTGAATGTGTGTAGTCTCAGCTGTGTCTGGTATACAGTAGGTGCTCAGTAAACACCTGAACCAGGAGGTTGGACTTTGAGGCTGAGATCGGGGAGGCTGGCCAGCTCACCATGGGGCTGCCCGTGGGGACCTTGTTCAAAGCAAATCCTGGGCAATGTCTGCTTCTGAGATGGACCATCCTCGGCAATCCCCTGCACCCCCAGGGAAAATCTGTTCATACTCACATTGAACAGGCCAATGGCTGAGTTCATCAGGTGAATCCGATCAGAGCTGCAACAGAAGATGCCCATGAGGCTGGTCCCTCGGAGTCCCATTCATTCATTCATCAACTATTTACTGAGCACCTATTATGTACCAGACACAGTGCAGGCTCTGGATGTACAGCAGTGACCCAAGTAAAATCCTTGCTTCATGGAGCTTACATTGTAATGCATGGGGGAAGCGGGGGGAGAGAGCAAACAAATAGTTGCCCAAAGAGCAGGCAGAAAGATCACCCACAAGGGTGAGGACCATGGTGGACTGAGGAGCTCTTTCTCCTTCTAAAGGGGGTACCTAATTCCTAGCTTCCCTGTTTGTTGCCATATAGGAATGCAGGCCATGGCGGCCAGATATTCTGATTTGTATATGTTGGCGACTAATTTATATTAAAAAACCTAACCCTATGTGGGCTGATGAAAACACATCCATGGGCTTGATTTGTCCCAGGAGGCTCCAGTTTGCAACCCCTGAACTCCCTCTGGGGCAGCAGGAGGGTGGTGGGATGAGGGGAGGACAGGCAGGGGTGTAGCAGGCAGCGGGAGCCGTGTGCTGCTGGGCTGGGCCCCATGGGGGCTCAGCGTCCAGGCATGACTGTCACTGCTACTTTCTTGGTGTCCAAAATGGGCTGCCCCAGGCCGAGGGGATGGTGCTGGGCGGCCCCTTCCCGCGTGGCCAGGGTCAGCCTGCCCCGTGACTGCTGCAAGGCCATGTCCCTCTCTGCTTTCTGTCACACTCAGTCCTTGACAGTGGGACAGTCCCGGCAAGGCAGCCTTTCTGCCCGTCCGGAAGCAACCTTCACTCACACTGTCACCCCAGAGGCTCAAAACGCTGGGTGTTTAAAGAAACCAGTGGTCACCAGACAGGACTCATTTTCATCACCAGAATCTTCACAGTGATTTTCATGTTTACCTGATTTTGTTAAAGTTGAGCATAAGTAGGTCACCTCTGGTGTAAAACTGAGCTTCTGAGGTGGCTTCCTGCAACAAGAGAAACCCAGGCCCCATTTATTTAGAGGATGTGTCAGGTGTGGAGTGTGGGGTTCTGCAAGGAGGCTCTGGGGCCAAGCTGACACGGTCTGAATCTCAGCTGTTGGCTGTGACCTTGGGAAAGGGTCTGACCTCTGTGGGCCTCAAACTCCTTCTCTATTGGGCTGGTACCTGTACCCACTCCCCATTGAAGGGACCGCACAGAGGATTACTGATCATGACAATGATGACAGTAGCCAATACACACGGAGCCCTCACTGTGCGTCAGGTGGTGTTTTAAGAGCTTTATCTGATCACCTCCTTTGATCCTCACGACTCTTGTGAAGTGAGTCCTATTATTACCCCATTGTAGAGGTGAGGAAACTGAGGGGCAGACAGGATGGTAAATGTTAACCGGTTATTATTATTGGAAAGGTCAGAAACTAAGCCAGGCCTCAAACGCAGGTGCCGAAGGTATCCATCATCTTGACGCATGGGCTGGGGTGAGCCCAAGTGCCAGGCTCCAGCTCCAGGGCAGCTGCACCCAGAGAACAAACTTCTCCTGCAGGCCTGGGCTTGGTGACCTTTTGAAAAGTGTCTGCCATTGGCCATGGAGGGGAAGTCCCCAGAGAGTGAGGCTGGCCAGGGGCAGTCCACTTCCCCTGCTGGTTGGGGGCTCAGAGTATCCTCCCACACAGGAAGCCAGGGCACTGTGCATCCTGTAGTTGTGTGAATGGTGCCTGCTGACGTGGCCTGTGGACAGCCTGCACAGGACATGCAGCGACCCTCCTGTAAGGAGAGTGTAACGTTAGCCTCCAACAACCAGGTGGTGTCCAGATTCCTCGGCCTCACTTATCCAGGGCCCAGCCATGAACCTTGCCTCGTCTCTTCCTCCTCCCTGTCCTCTGTGCGATTCAGCTGGTGGCCCACTCAGGTCCTTTTTTCGGGTGGGGCATCCATTCCTCAGCTGCTGAATGCTTCTGTTAACAGTGCCCAGCTGTCCCCTTGTCTGGGGAACTGCCCTTGCTGGAGCGGAGCGGCCTTGCTGGGAGGTTATGTTGTGCCTACTCTGGGGGCAGTTATGGCCAACAACTGAAGGACAAGGGGGTACAAAAGGCCAGCCTTCTTGTTTCAGCCTGGGCTCGACTCTGTGGTGCCACCATGCTCCCGAGCTCTCTGTGGGGTGAAGCAGAAGCGAGCCTCCAGCTGAGACCACATCCTTGCTCAGTCCTTCTCCTGGGAGCTCTCCCCCAATACATCACTTTTATAAGAGTCTTTGTCTTGGGCCTGTTTCTAAGGGCCCCATCTAAGATAACTTCCTACTGGGCTTGCCCTTTGATGACTCCCAGCCCCATACCTTTACGCACAGGATCCCCTTATATAGAAGCTCTGAGATCTGACCTGTTGGGGTTACTGCAAAAATCAGTTAAGAACTTACCTGGAGATGATTTAGTTCTGTTCATACTTCAGAAGAGGAATTACCCCTTTCCCTCTCAGGCCTGTGGTTTGGATAGAGACAAACCCAATTCCCCACTCCTGTGTGTTTGTGTGTGTGTGTCCCAGCTCAGAAAATTTACATATTTCATTTTTCTGGCCACGCTGGTTGGTTCATGAGTGGGCACTTGACCCTAACTCAGCCAATGAGAGTCAGGTTTGGAAGTTCTGCTGGAACTACTGGGAAAGAGAAGCTTTTCCATTGGGGTTGCCAAGCAGATAGGTTATAAGCCTGATGCAGCTTGGGGGCACTTCCATGAAGGGATAACCTGCCTGGGGATGAAGGTAGCACAAAGAAAAACAAGGGAAGAGAGAAGAATGAAGATGACATTGCTTGAACACCTGGATCCAGCTGTTCCTGAAGCCATCTTGACCTAGACTTTTCAGTTATACGAGCTAATACAATTCATTTTGTGCATGTGAATTAAATTTCTGCCCAAAGATCCTGACTAATAAAGAGCTGGGCCCCCAAATCTCCTGATTCTTGGCTCAGAATTCCCTTCCCCTATCCCTGCGAGATAAAAAGAGTGGTGGAAAGGTTTAGCAAAGCAAGAGGGGTGAACAGGAATAGTGGACAGAGGGGTCCCCCAGGTTGCTGCCAACGTCTCAGACAACTGAACTCACAATGCCCAGGGTGAAGAAGGGGCGGTAGGCTTCATTGGTGGCAAATACTTCCAGCATGATCAGTTGGGCCACCTTGGCATTGCCCTGGTCCACAAGGAGCTCTGGGTTCTCCTGAGTCAGGATCTTCACGATTTGTGTGGGCCCCAGCTGATTTGCTGCCTGAAAGGACATCAGACCCACATGTGACCTCCCAAGTGCCTCACCACGGCCTGCCGGCCCCATGCGGCCCCATGTGGTCTGGCCGCTGTCAACCTTCCTGGACTCCCTGCTTCCTCAGATCTTGGAATAGACTGCTGCTCTCCCCATCTCACAGCCTTTGGTTTTGCTTCTCCCTATATCTGGAATACTTTTCCCTTCAGGGAAGCCCTTCCTAATCTCCCAGACTCTATCAGGTGCCCCAGTAGTGCTCTCATAACCCCTAGAATCTGTCCTTTGTCACCACACTTGTAACTGAATTATTATCTGTGTAATTATTTGATTCAGGTCAAACTGTCCTATTAGATTGAAATCTCCGTGAGGACTGGGACCAGTCTGTTACAGTCACCAGTGCTCGAAGGACAGAGCAGTTCCACACATACCTTACTCCCCAGAGGCCAGTAGACAGACCACAGCAAACACCCTTCAGGCTGCAGATGGTAAATGGACCAACCTTTTCACTGATCACCTTGATGCTTGACTTCAGCCTGCGGGCCGTCTCAGGAAGCTAAGGAAGAGAGGAAGCCAGAGCAGGTCCGCTGGAGGGGAGAGGGGAGACACACTTCCAGCAGCCCCACTGCTGGGATCCCCCAAACCCCAGAAAAGCTGGGAGGGCCTGGTGGTCCAGTGCACATGTCTGTCCCTGGTGGGAAACATCCCCTATGTCAGCGGCTGTGGAGAATGAAGTCCCCACCGGCCTGGACTTTTATTGTGGGTTGGTGGTGCTTGTGGGTCTGTGGGCGGCTCCCTGTTCTCAGAGGACATAGAGAAGCTACCGAATTCTTACTATAGTCATGAATGTGGTTGCTGGTGACCACTCCCCTTTTCTCGTCACCCCCGCCCCTCACCCTGACTTCTAATCCCCGAGAGCTTGGTGATCTGTTGTCTGTCAGCTGACCTGAAGTCCTGTCCCGCTTCCTTAACTTTGGGCCAACCCTATCCCCTTCTGGGCCTCGGTTTCCCCATCGGGCACCCTGGTGAGGTGGCACACTCCAGTTGACTAGTGGTGGTTGTCTGCTGTGCTGGATTGATAAGGATTCTGCGGCTGTGTCAGCATCCAGGGTCAACAGGAAGGAGGGCCCTGAGAGATTAGTGATGTCTGCCGTGGGTCCTGAAGTGAACAGCGGTGGTGCAATCACCACCCCAGGGCCAGTCAGAATCTAAAATGCCCTTTGGACAGGCCTGTTATTTGGTAGAGGAAGCAGGCGTTTCAGGTTCCAGGAGGGCAGAACTAGGACTGGCGCTGAATGTTACAGGGAGGTTTTCAGCTTTGGAGTCATATATCAGAGGCAGGGTCTGTTTGAGAAGGGAGTGAGCTCTCCATCACTGGAGATATGTAAGCTGAGCCTGACAGGTGGTGCCTGCTTAGGAGTCCTTGTGTCCCTGTTGATTCAAGAAATCCCCATGATGCAGCAGAGGTGGCTTCACGCTCTGTCCCATGCTGAGGCTTACCACATAGTCCAACAGGACCATGAGTTCTTCTGGAGGGAGCAAGGCAGCTACTGCAGCATTCACCACATCCTTCCTCATGGTGAGGCTGAAAGGGGTATAGTGTAGGGAGGGCAGATTCAGGGAATCCACACTGTCATTGAACAGCTTAGTCACCTTTCCTTCCGAGTCCACCAACTTGGCCTAAGGAGACACAGAGCAGAGAGTTGTCTAGGAACTTTAACTCCACGACATATCCAGTAATAACCTAGAAGGAAATGACACCATTCAGCTTGTTTCCCTTTCTGCATTTACTGCCAGGAAACTCAGCCTGGCATTCAGTGCTTTGCTGTAGATGATGACTTATCTCAGGTGCCTAGCAACATCTACTGCACTTGCACCCCTCAGGTAATCTCTGATTTTTAAAAAATCTAGATGTCTTATGTGGCATTTAGGTTTCAACTTCTCAGATACCTCACAAACCCTTTAGATGAAGGGAAAATTCAAGACTGCAACAGAATGGATGGAAATGTTTGATGCTGCTGTTTTCCAAGGATCCGTGAAAACTGGTCTGAGATTCACGCTGCCTTGCTTGAACTGGTCCCTGAGGGCGTCCAGCCCCAGTGTGGGTGGGCGGCTCCACATTTTATAGAGAACCGATGGTTACTGGTTTCTTGCCAGGTCCCATGCAGCCTCATTTCTTCCTCTCCTTGGTGACCATTGTTATTACATTTTACAGATCAGGAAATTGAGGCTTAGAGGGGTGAAGAAACTTGCCCAAAGTCACACATCAGGGAGCTGTGGAGCTGGGAGAGAAACTTAGGTCTGTGTGATCCTCAGTGATGTGTCTCCATCCTGGGCTCTTGTTCAAGGTCACCAGATATTTGAGGAATGGAAAGGGCTTGCCTGAGAGAAAGGCCAAGAGCCCCACACACTCTGGACCCTGACTGGAAAAATCAGGGTTGGAGGAAATCAGGTCACTGGGGTCGATGTTCTGTGTGTGGCCTGTAGCTTCCAGCTGCTGATTTTTCTCCATCAGAATGGTTTACATGGGACATGTTCAGCCTGTTGAGATTCTTCTAAATCAGCCTGTGTGTCCTAACTGTGACTGGCATTTTCTCCCCTGAAACAGACCCATGGTGTCTGACCCTTGGGGGTCAGAGAAGGGCAGTGATGTCCCCACTTTCTCCTTGAGGTCCCATGACACTCACCCCCAGGATGAGATGAACAACATCATGGTCGATGGCAGGAGACATAAAGTCAAACTCCAGATGGTCAGAGTTGAGAGAAACGGGCACTGCTCAGGGAGAAGAAGAAAGTTGTGTGAGGGTGGAGGACAGTATTGGATGGGATGGTTTGGGGCTGCTTTTGGCTGGAGCAGCATTATTGCATGAGGTGGAGTAAGGGAAGGAGCAGACGTAACGATGATGTTGATGAGGACCGTGATAAACATGATGATGATACTGACTGACATTTATTGAGCATATATCAAGCACCAGGTAACGTGTTAAACCTTTACATGTGTTACCTCATGGAATCCTCACAATAACCTTAGGTCCTACGATTACCCTCATTTTACAGATGGGGAAACCAAGGCTCACAAAAGTGAAGTGACTTATGTCCCTCAAGGGCATACTGTGAAAGGATCTGAACCCAGTCGGTCCTATGCCAACGTTCTGGTTTGGAACAAAACTGACCTACAGCTTATACCTGTCTACCTCCCCCACCAGACAGATTTGCACCCCCCCTGCAGGGGGGCGGGGTCTGGGTCTGTGCTAGGGATCGCGTGCGTTTGCCTTGGGATTCCCCACTTGGCCGCCAGATGGCGGTGGCGTCTCATGTGCCCGGGCTGTTGGGCGGAAAATGGAGAGGACTAGGGAGGGGCGCAGAGGCGGGCGGGGAGTTGGTCATTGGTCTGCCTGCTCCTGGGGGAGGCCTCCTGCCCTGCCCCTGGGGAGCAGGGGAGCCGTACAGACTTGGGTTGGAGCCCCAGCGGCCTTGGCTAGCCTCTGAACCTCAGTTTCCTCATCTTAAAATGAGGAGAGAGTAGTATACCTGCCTCAGAGGTTGTACAGGACTGGTACCTAGTAAAGTTGGCTCAAATCTGAATTAAACCAGACTTGGAACTTGAAGAATTGGGTTAAAGCCTTCCCCTATCACTAATTTCCTCTGTGAACTTGGACAAATGATTTCTGAGCCTCAGTTTCCTTATCTGTGAAGTGGGGTAATGATCCACTCCACTTCATGGAGTTGTCTGAGGAGTCAGTAAGACAGTGTATATAAAATACTCAGCCCAAGGGCTTGGCCCAAAGCAGGTGCTCTATGGGTGCTGAATGCCTATTGATTGCATTCTCTTCTTTCCACTCCTCTCCGGTGGCTTTGAATGAACCTCTTCAGATCCCAAAAGAGTAGACGGTAGCATTTTCTTCTTCCCACCAATCCCCTCTCTGAGGGGTCCAAGAACTCAGAATTTCACTGTGAGTGATCTGAGGATACAATTTATTTCTTCCCTAGTAGCCCATAGTAGTCTCTGATCATCCATCCATCCATCCATACATCCATCCATACATCCATCTATCTATCCACCCATCCAGCACACATCTGTAAGCACCTCTCTGTGCCAGGCAGAGAACCTGCTATGTATCTGGAACTTTCCCATAAACTTTTAATCCTCACTAACAATTCTGTGAGGTAGGGCTGCATAAACCCCATTTTATAGATGAGGAAACAGAATAAGGAGGTGGAGTTGGCTTTTTCAAAGCCATGGAGCAAATCAGTGGCAGAACTGGGATTTGAACTTGCGTTTATCTGGGGCACCCACTGGGCTCACATAGAACCTTGCACGTACTGTGTGCTCATGAAGTCACAGTCGTGGTGATTTCCTGTCTGCTCATCCTGGGCAGGGATCAGGTGATTCTTGTCTCACTTGCTCCTAGGCCAAGTTGCTGCTCAGGCCTGATGGGGGGAGGCCTGCCTTGGGCAGAGCCAGGGCCTGGAGGCCAGCTCAGCAGTCAAGGAGAAAGGTATGAGAGAGCAGCGCACCTACCCTTCGTCAGGTTCAGGAGGTCCGCACACATGTCCTCAAAGGCTGCCTTGATCACAGGACACAGCTGCAACAGCACAAATGCAGGGCTTCCATCAGCCAGGGGCCAGCACATAGCCCCCCAGTGACCCATTCTCAGCTCTCCTGGGCTGAGTCCCGTCCCTGTGCCCACGGCCAGCCAGATTTTCACCCATGGGCTTGAGGACTCAGTGGTGCATCTATGTCCCCAGTCATCACCGCTGCTCAGAGCCCATCACAGCCTCTGGTGTCACTTGGCATCTTTTGCAATGGTTTGTCCCTTGCCCTGTGTCCAGGGTGTGCCTGGCCTGTCAGCTGTCCTCCCCTCAGACTCATTGTGTTCACAAGAGCCCACGTTTCCATAGGAGGAAAATGGAGAATGCGTTCCTTCATTCACTTCTTGAGTCAACACTTGGTACTGACTTCCTTCCACGTGTCAGGTTAGAATACAGGCCAGCAAGACACACCCAACCAGACTTGCGAACAATCTCTGTGGGTTTCTAGCTCCAACACATCTCTTTGCCCCCCGAACTCTTCTCCCTTCAAAATTGCAGCAGTTCTCAGCAGGGGAAGATTTTGTCTCCCAAGAGACATTTGGAAATTACTGAAGACATTTTCAGTTGTCACAGTTTAGGGGGAGTGTTACTGGCATCTAGTAGGTGGAGGCCAGGGATGCTACTAAACATCCCTCAATGCACAGGGTGGCCGCCACAGCAAAGAATTAGGGGGCCCAAATGTCCATAGTGACAACCCCTGGCCAGAGCTGTTCTTCTTGGGGAGGAAGTTAAACAATTGACTTACTTGACCATGGGGCCCAAAGGCCTTGTTCTCTGCTCTCGGCAGCCTGTTTTCCAGGGCAGTGCTCTGAGGTTTTGTCATTTTGTCTTAGGTACAATTTCCCCTGTGAAGAACCTTCTGGTTGACCACCCATTGCTACTCTCGAGAAATGACAATGCACTTTGACAAATGTTAATTTTTCCTATGAAAAACCTGTTCCCTGCTCCAGCTGCTTTGCCAACCCTGAACCCAGGGAGGATGGAGGAGTTGAGCTCAGGGACTCCCAGCATTCACTGTCTGTTCCTCATGGGAAAGGTGTCGCTGGCACCCTCTGCATCTTCTCCCACAATTCCCCTTCCTTCAGTTCCACCCCTGGCTACATATTCAAATCCTCCTCTGGGGCAGCTAGAATCCTCTGGGATACCAGGGCCCCACCAGGCCAATTAAATCTGAATCTCTCAGGTCGAGCCCTGATATCAGTATTTTAAAAAGCCTTCCCAAGAGGTTCTGATGTGCAGTTGGGATTGGGACCCACATATTTGCACTGAAAGGGGCATCAGCATTTTCTAGATGGGCTCCTGCCAGATTTAAACATGCTGCGCCTTTTTCCCTTCATGACAAGTAAAATATTCATAGGACTGTAGTTTCAAATCCAGTGATTCATGGTGGGGAACCATGATGATTAATGGAATGCCAGTTTTCTCAAATTGTTCACTGTATTTGGCTTTTCACCCTTAAAAACAGATATCATGCAAAGAATATTTTATAATCCCAAGTTCTCGCCGTCTTTTCTAGTGGAAGACACATTTTTAGCTATTAAAGTATAATGCCAGTTAAAATATGATTTTGCTGGAGGCTGGGAAAAAATTTCCAGCTGGCTCTACTTTAAGAAACTGCCACCTTTAAATAGAAAAAAAAATTTCTTAAGAGAAAAAATACCTCACATAAGTGAAGCTAAGTTTTACAAAAGGATTCACTTTCAAAGTCCTATCAGAAGGCTCTCTGGAATGGTTTTAAGAAGTATTAAATACGGTACAGCTATTAAAATAGTTATGAATATCATACAACGGCATAGGAAATAGATATACCATAGAGGATATAAAATAATATTGATGCCGAGTGCAGCCATATAAAAATCTGAGTGCATGTGGATGGAGATTTGGAAAACAACATGCAAAAGAAAAAATAGCCGCCAAGTTAAGGTAGAAGGATTATGGGTATTTTTTCCCAAAGGTTTTGGTTATAATAGTGTGTTTTCCATTCAAAAAAGTTTTTTTATTAAAAATATATTAATTATCTTACGAGGTGTTTTTATTATTTATTTATTTCATTTTGCCCACGCAGCGCAGTGCGGCACGCAGGATCTTAGTCCCCTGACCAGGGATCGAACCTGCGCTCCCTGCAGTTGAAGCGTGGAGTCTTAACCACTGGGCTGCCAGGGAAGTCCCTGACAAGGTGTTTTTAACCCCAGGAGAATCACTGTTGTGAACACATCTTGGAATTTACAGTGAAAATCAATGGTCACAGTGGTTGACTCCAACTTATAGAATTTTAGTTTACCTGTGACATTGAAGGGACATATAAAATGAGATGGATTCATGTTTACTGACTCAGAGAAATAAGTCCAACAAGACCTGGTGGGTGACAAACCCCTGACGACACAACCAGGATGGTGTGAGGCCCTGGTGCGCTAGAGCCAGCTTGGACCAATTTATGAGGGCCAACTGTTAAATTTTCAGGAATATCTGAGCTTGGTGCTAAACCTGACATTATTAAAAATTAAATTGTATAAACTTACAATTAAATAAGTTATGCTAAGATCAAAGTCAGTGAAAACTCAAAACTCATTACTTCCTAATTATTTTGTTTTATTTTACTGTTATCTATTGTTCTTAGCTTATTTACGTCTATTGTACCTGCATGGTGGAAATGCCATACAAGAGTGGGCTACCAGGCATCTCTTCCTGACTCTGTTCAGTGACATCACACTAGTAGCTTGAAATTGGCAATGGAAGGGCTGTTTACATCAACGAAATCAGTAAATGTTACAAATCAGAGCTCCCTTCCTTCAACCAACCCCTCCTGAGTCAATTGTGAGCAATTTATCAGCACATCACTGTTCAAGGTCCCCTGGCTGACTTTTGGGAGTTTCATTACTTTGATCTCAAGGATCCACTGCTGAAAGAGTGACCCAAGCCCAGAAGCTTCCCACTCAAGGAAGCACAAGTCCCTTAGCACCAGCGTGCAGTTCCATCCCCAACCACAGGGGAAGCAAGCTTCACAGGCCAGAGAGACCCTGATTCCACTTACCTCGCTTTTCACCAGCTTGGGCAGGGCTGGCACCAGGAGCCTTATGACCTTGTCAGCTAAGGAGTTGAGCAGGAAGGAGAGCCTTCCCAAGAGGAGAAGAGGAGAGAGATGAGGCAGGGTCAGAGATGATCACCCCTCACCTGTTTTACAGAAGGGGAGACTGAGTCCAGGGGAGGAAGGAACTTGCCCAAGGCCCAGGGCCTGTTAGAAACAAGGCTGGGTGTAGACCCTGAGCCTGGTGTAGACAGTGGCAGACAGTTCTCAGGGACAGGGCCTGGGGGTTGTCTTTAGGAATTTGTGCTGGACACTGGGATGAGGGCAGTTGGCATTTCCCCCCATTCTCCTGCTAAGGAGAGATGGAGGGAAGCACCATGTCTTTGAGCATCTGTTGTGTGCCCTGCCCTCAGCTGAGTGCTTAGCGCTGCTGCCGTGTTAATCCTCTCACTGTGGCCTGGAAGGTGAGGCATGGGGAGGTGACTTGCCCAGCGTCACCTGGACAGTAAATGAAGGAGACACGTTTGCCTGACTCCACAGTTTATACCCACGGCTCCACCCTAGCCTACCTGTGTGGTTTGAGGGGCCTAGGAAAGAGCCTCCTCTCCACCTTCAAATGTTTGCCCCAATTTCTGGCACGATGCCTGAAATCCCATCATTATCGCTTCACCCTTGATATCTTGAGCTCTCTTTGGCATCACAGATTTCCTGGAGGGAGCTCCAGATCAGGAGTCAGGAGAGATAAGTCTTTTTCCTTCTGTGGGCTTCAACGTTCTCCATCTGTAAAATGGGTCCAGGACACCACCTGGCTTCCCTCCCAGGCATGCCAGGAGCCCAGTGGGAGGAGGTCACACTCACTTATGTAGCAGGCTGATGCGCAGCCTCCCGCGGGTGTTGGAGCAGTCGCTGAGGACCAGGCGGGTGTGGTCTCTCTCGCCAGTCTCCACGTGGATGATGGCTTGGGCCTCCACCTCCATGTGCAGCTCCACAATGGTCTTGACCAGGGGACTGGGAGTGGAGGAGCCCCATGCTGTGATCTCCATCCCAGCTTCAGGCTGGATCAAGCCAAGCCTGCTGTCCACCTCTGTCTCCTGGCTCTCACTCCTCCCTTCTCAGGCTCCTTGCTGGGTTCTCCTCATCTCCTCAACTGTTGACTTCATTGTGTCCCAGGCTCAGTTTCTAGATTCCTCTCCTGGTTTAAATCCTCGGCCTATGTCAGTAGCTTCCAAACTTATACCTAACTCACTTCTCAAATGTCTTACAGGCATCTCAGATTTAACATGTACAAACTGAACTATGGATCCTTCCCCAAATCCTCTCCTCTCATGATCTTCCCTGTTTTGTTTGCTGGCCACTCCATGCTGCCTTGACCCCTCAATCTCCCCTCTCCCCCCGCCCCGCCCCGAGCCCCCATTCACTCTGTCAGGAAATCCTGTTGTGTCCTCCGAGACATATTTGGAATCTGTCTACTTCTCACCACCTTCCTGTTCCTAAACCCTGGTCCATGCTATTATTGTCTCCTCCTGAACTATTGCAGTAGCTTCTGGATAGCCTCACTGTCTCCACTCTTGCCCCCATACACAGCAGCCAGAGGGCTTCTTGAAGAATGTGAAATCATGTCATGTCCCTCCTCTGCTTAGAGCCCTGCACGGCTCCCATCTCGCTTGGTAAAACCAAGTGCTCACCTTGACCCACAAGGCCCTGTACGATCTGGCCCCAGCTGCCTACTGGGGCACCGCCTCACTGCCCCCTTTCCCCGCTCTCATTCCGTTCTGTGAACAAGGCAAGTGCACTCTTGCCTGAGGGCCTTTGCACTTGCTCTGTCCTCTGCTTGGAACTCTCTTTTCCAGACACCTGCATGGAGGATGGGGGCGGGGAGAATGAGTGGAGGAAACTGTCAGGCCAGCTGTGCCTGACTGAGGGGACACTCACGTGTTGAATCCAGCTACCATGTCCAGGGGAACATGAATCATCAGCTCCCGGCCATCATCTAGGGGTTGCACCTGCAGCTGGAGGATGCTGGCTGAGGTGACTTTCAGCCTGGATGGGACACGGGAGAGATGAGATTCATGCCTCATGTTCATTGAGCATTGTCCCCAGACCGGCTTCCCTCCATCCTTCCTGTCTCCAACCCCGCAGTGCCCAGCCAGCAGCTGGACCCAAGCCCTGTGTGCTGACTCCTCCTCAGCACGGTCTTGCCCCCATCCTTCTCCTCTCCCCTGCCCGCAACACTTCCATGGCTCCCCCATCACTTAGGAGATGAATCCAAGCTCCTGGGGCTGACTTGTAAGACCCTCTGTGCCCTGGCCCTGCTGATCTCTCCCTCTTGGACTTGGGGTCTGAGCACCAGCCACTCTGACTCTCACCTCCCCCCCCGCCCATGCCTTTGCTCAGGCCAGTCCCTCTGCCTGGAATGCCATTTCTGCTTGTCTCCTGGTGAGCATGGAGTCATTGGCTCACCTGTCCCCTCCACTGAGAAGCATCGCCTTATCCCTTCACCCTCCCACCCCAGGTGACCTTCCCCTGAGGTCACCCCCCTTAGGGTTCCTGGGTCACTCTCTTACGGTTATTGTTACTCCTCTGGGAGCCTCTGAGGGAGAGGCTTTGTTTGATCCATCCTTCACAGTCAGGCACAGAGCTGATACCAACCAATGCTTGTTGACCAATTGATTGAGCATGCAAAGCGTGTCCCGGGCAGACGTGTGGGCAAAGAGCTAGCTCCCAACTTGGCTCTGCTCCACTTACCAGATGATATGCTTCAGGATGGACTTCACCAGCCTGCTGAATATGCCCCCGGCCGACTCCTTCATGGCGCTGAGCAGCGGCAGCTGCTGCAGGGTGTTGATAGCATCGTGATCCTTCAGTTTCTGCGTCAGCACTGGAGACAGGTCCCAGGGATTAGGGTCCAGCAGGAGGGGCGAGAAGGATGGCTTGGTGGGGGCTCCAGGCTGGGAGGGGACATCACTCAGGGCTACTTGGACTGGGATATAAGGTGAGGGTATGGATGGCTCCATTCTGATCATCTCCACTGTGTAAATGTGACTTGGAGGACGATGGTCCAGATGGGTCACTTTCACATGAAGACTGTGGCTGGGCACAGGTGGGACCATTCACACCCTTGAACGTTGCCAGCCTCTGCCGGGAGTGTTGGCCAGGACGCCCGGCACATGGACCTGCAACTCTCTCCCTAGCCAGGGGCAAACACTCTGGAGCCAAGAGGCAGGGAACTCATAAGGCCTTGTTTGGGGCTGTTTTGCAGCTGAAACTCACTTGCTAATGATTCTCTGACCTCCACATCCTATGGGCCTGTTGTCCAAAGAGCCCCAGGTGCTGAGCAGAGAAAGGAAGAGCCAGGACCCCTGGGTTCTGGTCACAGTTGGACTTTTTTCCTGACAGCTGGAGCCCATTTGGCTTGTGTGCAGAGCAGGTCAGAGTGCTGGAGAGCTGATGCTCCAGAAGAAAACCTCAGCCAATGACTGACGGGAATTGGTGTATAAATACCCCAGCTCCCTCCACCCTTGGGCAGGATGACTTAGGTGTGTCGCGCCCCCCCCCCACCCCCGCCGTGGGGACACTGTGTGCCAGAGTCCCTGTGTGTCGGTGCCTCTCAGAGACAAAGCGGGCCTTTTTGCCTGCCCTGTGACAATGGAGCTGGTCCCTGTAAATATTCCTCCTCTGCCAGCTGGCACACTGTTCAGCACTGTCAGTAGAGGCTCTGGAGGGACGTGGAGGAGGAAGGAGCTTCCCCTCCTGGCCCTGGTGCTCCTCTTGCCAGACTCCAGTGGCATCACCTCCCAGAGCTTCAGGCTGTGAGCTGAGTGGACTCCCGTGGGCAGCCAGTGCTGGGGTCACCCCAGCTCCCTTCCAGGCAGTTACCCAGGGACAACGTCCCAGTGAGTCAACAGCAATCCCTTTGTCCAGGGGCTGCTTCCCAAAGAAATCCATTTGCTCCTCGGCAGGCAGTTCTCTGCCAGGTGGCCTCAGCCTGCCAACCGTGGACCAGCTCTCACCCTGGACAGCTCGGGGACTTTCCCACCATTCAAGGGGCTTCAACACACTCCTGCCATGAGTTCTGGGGAGGATTCTCTCCTCCAAGTTTCTTCTGTACCTGGATTTGAGCTCCCTGCTGCATCCCAATCCCTAGGGTCTCATTTGGCGTTCTCACCTTTTTTCCTTTTAGCCAATTTCCCAGTATTCCAATTCCTGCTAATAATTCTTTATACAAACCCATCTATTGGGCTTACTGTGTGGTTTCTGCCTTCTGACTGGCCCTGACTAACACAGATGCCCAGGAGGACGGAGCTCCAGCTCCCAGTGGTAACTGACTTCTGCTTACCTGACTTGCTTCCCGCTCTCTTGCAGGTGTTTCCTGGGATCACCTCCAGAACAACCCACTTGCACACAGCTGCTGAACTCAGACGCTGCTGCTGGGGAACCTAAATGGCTGCTCTTCTCCAAGCTCCTTCTGGCTGAAATTCCATGTGCTTGCGATTCAGCGTGGGCCCAAGGCACATATGCCTCCCCAAAGAGTGTCAAGGGCTCTCTGCTCCCCATCCCTCCTAGGGGTTCCCTCCTCTGGTTACAATGCCTGTCTGGCCCTGCAGGACCTGGCCCATCCCTTCCCATCCAGACGCAGCCCAGGCCCACTGCATAGAGAGGATTGGTCTCTACTTGCTCCAGTTGGACCTCCAGAGCCCACTGATTTTCTCCCTCTCAGGGGACAACACCGGAGCAGTGGTTCTCAACTGGGGCAATGTCCCCTGGGAGACACTTGGCAATGTCTGGAGACATTTTTGGTGTCACAGCTGGGCCGAGGATGCTGCGAAACAGCTAGAGTGCACAGGACAGCCGCCCACAGCAGAGGTATTCGGCCCCCAAGGTCAGCAGTGCTGAGGTTGAGAAGCTGAGCCGGAGAGGTCATTAAGCTCTTGTTACTTCCTGTAACAAGAAGGTTGTTGTCACTTCCCAACAACCTAGGGAGGCGGACCCTCTTGCAGAGGAGGAAACCAAGGCTCAGGGAGTTGCCAGGGCCACAGAGCTGGAGCGTGATAAAGCTGTGCCCGTGGCCCAGGCGGCCAGACTCCCAGCTGAGGGTCTTTGCTCTGGAGACTAGTTGCACCCTGGGTCTAACTCAGAAGAGGTGCTCTGGCAAAGGGGTTTAAGTGAGAGCAGCTGGAGAGGCAGTTGCATCATCGCACGCAGTGGCCGCACACCCCTTCTGCAGGCCATGGAACCTCAGAGTAGTGTGTTTTGGAATCGTGGAATTTAAGAAGAAGGTGATCTTGGAATCATGGACTCTTGAGATCGTAGACACTCCCAAATTTTGTAACTCACCCAATCAAGTCTCACCCAAGACCTGGGATCCCAACAATGCCTTGCATACCCCCAGGGACGGGGAACTCTCTCCCTCATTTGGAGGGCTGCTTTACCTGCCCCCTTGCCTTATGGTGGTGAGGCCTGGGCGGCCAAGACTTACTTTGTTTGATGACTTCTGGGCTGAGGCTGAGAACCGCAGGAGGGCTGAGGGTGGCTCCCACCAGATTGGCTGCCAGCAAACCACAGAGGAAGGTGAAGGTCCGTGGGCTGGCCATCTTCTTGGGGGTTGGCAGGTGGCACATGGCACAATCTGGGGTGAGCACAGAGGGCCCTGTTAGCTGGGCAGAGAGACCCAGGCCAGGCCCACCATGCCTGGTGACTTGGGGCATGGAGTCCAGGAGAGGCTGTTTAGTGAGATGGTCAATAGAGTGGGCTCTGGAGCCCTACTGGGTCTCTGTGTCCTTAGACAATCAACTTAACCTCCCTGTGCCTCAGTTTTCTCATCTGAAAGATGGGCAACATAACCACTACTTCATGGAGTCGGGATTAAATGAGTTAATATCTAGAAAGCATTTAGCACAGTGCCTTTCGCATGTCAAGCACTTGGAAAATATTAGCTATTTTCTTACAGGACAAAACAGTGCTCAGGACAAAACACTTCTGCTTCTTCAGTTCCTCAGCCAACTTCAGTTCCTGGGTTTCCCCTCTTGCTTTACAAATTTCCAGTCATTCCAAGCTGCTTGAAGTTCCCAGAACATACCTTGTTCTCTCCTGTGTGTGCCTTTGCCCTGCTCTTCCTGCTTCCTGTAATGCTCTCCTCCTTCCTTATCTGCCTGCTGAACTCCTGTTCATTCTTGAAAACTGCTTACGTGTCCCTTTCTCTGTAAAGCTTTCCCTCTCCTGCAACCAGAGAGCCTGGACCACACTTGGAGAAATGTCACCCTGGGGGGCTGGTGTGTGCCCAGGACAGGAAGTTTGGAGGCCGGAGGGAGATGAGAATTCAGGTAAGATGCAAAGTGGTAGGAAAGCTCTTTGCTTAATTCATAAAACTCAGTGGTTTGAGGAGGGAGTAGGTGGCTGTTTGGAGCCAGGAAGAGAAAGGCAGAAAGAGAGAGGAGAGGCCTGTGGGCGCCTCCTGTGAGAGGAGCTTGGGGTGTTCTGGCTCCTGGGCTGCTCTGTCCCCTGCAGGGTGTGGAGCGTCAGCAGCTATAACCTCATCCTGAGCTCCCCAGCCTGCACCCTGGCTCTGCCCCCACGCACCCTATAGCAGCTTCTGCCTCCTATGCACGGTCCTGCTTGGAGGTCGGGAGGATCCTGACCCAGAGAGCTGGGCCCTCGCTTGGCTCAGCACCCGGGTTTCTTGTTGCCAAAGACAGACGTGGCATCTGGATGACGAGTGTCTTCTGTGAGCTGGCGCAGTGTGAGCTCTCTGACGCACTTGCAATAACGATTCAATACCTGCCTTCCTGACCAGGCCAAGAGCTCCGGGAGGAAGGGCTGGGTCTACCTGCACCCCACTGTGTCCCCAGCAGCCAGCATAGTGCCTGGCACACAGTGGGCGTTTAGTAAGTAAATGGTTGCTGAATGAATGAATGGCCCCTGGGAGCCCTGGAACAGTGGGAGAATGTGAGCCTGCTAATCTGGGAAGGTCTGGGCCACGAGGACCCCTGTCAAGTCATAGGACCCTCATCCCTGAGTCTCAGGAGACCTGAGGGTGGAGGAGAAATATCGTGGGCCTGGGAGTCAGACAGACCTGAATTGGAGGCCTTCCTCTACCACTTGCTGTGTGATCTCAAGCAAGTGACTTACCCTCTCTGTCTTAGTTTTCTCATCTATAAAGTAAGGGGTAATAATAATAATACATCACAGGGTTGTTGGGAGGATTAAATAGGACCATCCCTTTGTGGCCCGGTATGCCACAAGCCCTCAATGAGTGTTAGCTGTTATTCCGATGATGACAGTTATTATTGCTGATACTAGGGTCAGAAGGAGCCACCTTGCAGTCAAAGTCAGAAGACAGCGGTGACGCCCTGCCTGCACCCTGCTCTTTTACCCGGGAAGCCCCCCGCCCCCACCCCACTGTCTTTTTCTTTCAAATACCTTGATTCTCTTTTGCCTTCGTTATCAATTCACACCCCTCTGTCCTCCTCTGATCAGAGGTGCTCAGGGAAGCAAGAGGATGGTAGCTTCCCCTCTTGTGGAAAATTGTCTCCTCTACAAATCCAAGCACCCTACACACACCCACCATGTTGTACCTCACCTCTTGGCCTTTGCCTATGCTGTTCCTTTTGCATGAGATACCTTTCTCTCTTCCTTTGCCCAGCCAACTTCTACTGAGCTTCTCCACCAACATACCACCTCTTTCAGGAAGCCTTCCCTGACTGTCCTCCACCACCATGTCCCTGGGCTTTCCTTGAGCACAGCATGTACCATGTGGGCCCATATTGGGAGTTTCTTGATGGCCAGGACTGTCTGATAGTTCTTATCCCCAGAATCACCCCAGCACAGGGCTGGCCACAGAGCAGCTGGTGTGCGCAGAATGGATTAATGTCGTGGGGATGAGGTCAGGGAGAGACTGGGCCAGTCCAGTCCCTCATCACTGCTCTTTGGTCTTCTGGGTGAGGAAGCTGGGCACCTCTCTACCCCCTGGCCCTGACCCTCAGAGGTCCTAGTGGACCGAGGGATCTTACACCAGGGCCAAGCCTCCCTCCTGCTCCTGACCTGACCCCAACAGATGTCTCCAGCTCAGTCCCTTCCTGGTGATGTAGGCCGTTAGCCCCTTCCCTACACTTTTACCTGGACACGTGGAGGCCTCGGCCTGCTGCTCTCCTCACCTGGGCAGTGGGTCTGGAAGTCCAGCCTTATATCCTGTACACCCTCTGCATCTGGGCTGAGGTCTCCAAGGTAAATATTTGTGGCATCTGGTGAACCACAGCCCCACCTCAAACTCCAGCCTCCTGAAGTTTGGAGAAAGAAGGATCTGGCTGACGCGAGGGGTGGGTGGGGCACTGGGGGCGCGTGGCAGGGGAGCTGGACCGGGCACAGCGTGGCCTCTGCAAGGGGCTTCCTGCCTCCTGGGCAGCCACTCCCGTGGGGACAATGATGAAAACAGGAGCAGATGACATTTGAAGCACCTATAACGTGGAGGTGCCACCCCAGGCTTTACATCAGTCATATCAACGGAGTGTCATTCCCACCAGGGTCAGCATTGTTACCTTGACTTTGCCACAGAGGTACCGGCTTCACCAGCCAGCAAACGGCAGAGCCAGCACTCAAACCGAAACTCTGACATCATAACCTATCTAGGGATATCTTGGCGGACACGGGGCGCCCTGAGACAGACTGAGTTTCAGCCCTGGCTCCGCTATTTCCATGCCTTGTGACTCAGGGCATGTTCCCTAACCTCTCTGAGTCTCAGTTTCTCATCTGTGAAATGGGAATAACGGTAGCACCTGCCTCCTCAAGTGCTGAGAGGACAGGGACTGGAGGTCCCGGCACAGAGTAAGTGCTCAGTAAATGTGAGTGCTTGTTGCTGTTGTTATTGCTTAGAATAGGATGAGCCTTTGCAGAGAGGTTACGATCATAGCGTAGCCAAATAATTAACTTGGGGGATGGAAAGAATAGCCTTGCCCATCCCTTATTCCTAAATACGTCCTGGGATTTAGGAATACACATCTCCATGAATTAATTCACTCAAGGGAATAGGTTTGAATCCCACTTGTGCCACTTCTTTGCTGTGTAACTGTTGGCAAGGTACTTCACCTCTCTGGGCCTCAATGTCCTCATCTGTAAAATGGGGTTATGCTAGCACCTGCCTCACAGGCTGCTGAGAGCATGAACTGAGGTATGCGCTCACCCAGCACTTAGCCTGTGCTCTTATTCGTTCATTCTGCAGCAGTTGCACCAACTTTGCCCTGCCCGTGCCTTCAGAAATCTCACTGAGTATTCACGGGGTGAATGAGTGAGTCATGGCTGTGAACCAAGGGGACAAATGAACAGCCCCGCGGGACCCCTCTTGCCCACTGCCTGGGTGCCTTGGCTCACTTCACCCAGAGGTGGGTGTCAGCAGCCCTGAGTTTACCCAGGGTATCTGAGGCCCTGAGAGGTGAGTGCCTTGCTCTAGGTCCATGCCCAGGGCGTCCAGAGCTGGGACTTGAGTGTATTGTATAGTCCAGACCACACACTCTTCACTATTACTCTGTCCTTCCCCAGTGACTCCAGCTTAGTGTCGGGGAGTTGGACCCAAACGGGGCCTTTTGGCATAATCTGGGGAATCATCCTTGCTGCCTGACTTCAGTCTAGAAGCTGGGATTGTGGTTCAGAGCTGGGAGAGCCGGTACTGAACCCTGTCTCCATGTGCAGGGGGACAAGAGAGGGGCAGCGAGGGCCGTGGGGTCACACAGTGCATGGCCAGGCCCTGGCTGGTCTCCCCTCCCTGGAGCTGTCAAGAGGAAGAAGGCAAGAGCATTTGCCATCCTGCCATGTCTGCAACGCGCCAATGGCCCCAAACACCTAACGATGAGCTACTTCTGGCGTCAGAGCGGCCTCCCGGAGGGAGCCTGCCATTCCCTTGGGCGCATCTCCAGAGAGGCAGATGCCTCCTCCCGGGCTCTCCAGCTGGCTATGCTGCCCCCCATGGGCAGCGCGCCTCTGTCCTTGGAACCCACACCCTTGGAACCCACACCCTTGGAACCCACACCCTTGCCCTCAGTGCCACTCAGCCCCCACCAATCCCCAGACTGCTCAGGGCCTCTTTGTCCTGGCCTCCCCTCTTTCCAGCTCCCAGGCCTTTGCTTGTGCTGTGTCCCCTTCCTGGAATGCCTCATCCACCCCCCTGAAGATGCCATCTTGCCCTGTCTGGGCAGCAGGCAGGGGAAGCATCTGGAATCCACCAGACGCCGATGCATCCCTACTCTGGGGCTTATCAGCTGTATGGCTGTGGGAAAATGGCTTCCTCTCTGGGATCTTCTGTTTCCTCAGTTGTAAAATGGGACTGTTTTGAGGGTCATATAAGATAATGTGAAATGCTTGGAACATCAGAGAATTTAGTAAATGGGAAACGCTATTATTATTATTGAAATATTCACATTACTGACCCTCAAGGCCTAATTCAGAGACAGTATCTGCATCAAGCTACCTGACCACTACCCATCAATAAGTGTCCTCACTAGTGCTTCCTCAAGTCCCAAAACGCAAGTGTCATCTGAGGCACCACACTTCCTCGGACGCTATCAACCAAGAGGAAGAGCCAGGCCACAGTGCACGCAGGTGGCCAAGAGGCAGTGGCACAGCTCTTGGGTCCCTCACGTGGAGGCGCTGACCCAGACTGAGGTGATAAAAGTGTCAAGAGGGCAAAGGAGACAGATTGGTGAAGATACTTCTTAGGAGGCAGCTGTGGTCCCTTCTCCCACTGTCTCAGCGTGGAGAGCAGGGGTGTCTGCCCCTAGTGCGGACCTAGAGGGGTGTGACCCTGGACTTGGGATATGGGACGGGCTGGATTCTGTCTCTTCCTGAGAGAAACAGGCTGATGAACTGATGTCACTGTGGGCAGAGTGGCTTCCGTGAGGGAAAAATTATTGCTCTCTGCTCCTTCTGGACAGGGTCAAAGCGTGTGTGTGTGTGTGTGTGTGTGTGTGTGTGTGTGTGTGTGTTTCCAAGGGCCTGATGTGGACCCTGCAGGAGTGGGATCTGGAATGGGGCTGGTTTCGGTCCTTCCCATTATCATCCCTGGGCAGTGAGGAAAGGCTGCCAGAGAACCAGGGGCTGGGGGTGGCATGTAGGGCGGTCAGCCGTTGGAGGAGCTCTACCCTCGTCTGGAGCTGCAGCTTGGGAGGCCCGACGCAGAGGTTTGAAACACCCCCATGAAGGTGCCCATGAGACTCAGCTGTAAACAGTTTTTGTCTCCCCAGAGAGTAGGGGGCCATCTTGCAATAGTATCAGTCAAGGTAACCCTCTCCTGCCCCCTTTCCTCTCCTTCCAGCCTGTGCTCCATTCCTGCATGGAGCCAGAGAGGGGGAAAGGGGTGTGTGTGTGTGTATGTGTGAGAGAGAGTGAGAGAGATCTCCTCTCCCCTGCCAAACAGGTACGTAGAAACCTCAGTTAGGGGTGGGGAGAGAGTTTGCTGTTGAATCAAAGATGTACACTCTGACACAGCAAAGTGGCAGAGTGGAAAAAGACCATCTCCAGTTTACAAATCAGCAAAGTAAGGCCCAGAAGGGAGAAAATAGAGGTGTTATCACCTCTATTTTCCAGATGAGGAAGGTTCTTGGGGGAGGACAGTGACTTGCCCAAGGTCTCACAGCTGTAAAATGTGGAGCCAGGATTTGGACCCATTTCTGTATGACTTTGGAGCCCATGTTCTACCCCTCTTTCCCAGCCCACCCCGTCACCTCCAGCTGGGACGAGGGGCATCCTCTTCCTAGAAATCTGTGGTCCTGTGGAAAACCAGAAAGGGTCTCTGAGGACATGGCAGGGTTAGACAGACAGAAATCAGGAGGACTTGTGGACTCTTCCTATCTCAGAAGGCAAAAAGGCAGCCACCTTGAGAAACTCACTTGAATGGGCTCAAGTCCTCAATTTAAAAAGGCTCTTTGTTGGCACCAAAGATGCCACCAGAATGGCAGGAACACTTCACTTGTTTTGCCAAGTCCTGTTGCATGGTAATGGCTGTTGGAGACGTTCTCAAGTGTCTGGACTAGCAGAAGAATTTGTGATGCTTGTTAGCAATGTTTGCCATGAGCAATATAGACGCTGTATCCTTTCTCCATCCCACCTGCATTCTTGTTGAAGATTTTGCATTCCCTTGCAAAATGTCAGGGAGATTGCAGAGGGGAGAAAATCTCTATACAACGTAGAGTTTGCTAATCCCTTATCTCTGGGCCTCAGTCTCCCCAACTGTTAGATAAGGATGTTGGGCTCCTGGATGCTGTGGGCCAGGCTGGCTCTGATAACCTTTGCTTATAGCAGAGGGAGCTTGGTAAATACACAGTGAGGAATGGTCTTTTCTCGAGGGCAAATTTGTTCTTAGGAAGCCTCATATCCATGACCCAGGGTGTGTGTAGGTTCTGTCTGAGGGAATTGCCCAGTGGTGTGAGCAAAATGAAGTATTAGTGTAACCGAGCAGCATGTTATGGGTCCTTCCTGGGACAGATTGCCCCTCCCCCGCCCAGCGTCCTCTGCCTGCCTCTTGTCTATAGAAAAACTTTAGCCGCCTTCCCTGAGTTCCAAAGAATATAATTAATCAGAAGAGTAAGAAAATGCAGAAGTAAAGGGAAACGGTGAAGCAAGACAAAATAATAATAGTTTAGCCATTGCACAAAGTCAAGGACCTTTAGCAGTTCCTCCTCGAGAGCTATAGGTAATATTCTGAGCCATATCATTTGAGCTGTTTTGCAGAAACCCTTACCAGGTGGAAGAGGTTAACTGTATGCTGCCCACAAGCATGTAGAGCCCAGACGGGCTGGAACTAGGAGGTTGATGATGTTGACAAATGAACTGTCAGGGTGTGCACTGTAGCATTACGTATAAAGTGACACCAGCTTAAATGTCCATCGACAGGGGATTTATTAAATAAATGGTGGGCCACCAGGCCGCTGTCACAAAACAGTACGGAGAAACTAACTTAAGGCTCTCAGCAAGTGAAAAAGGAAACAGTTTCTTCTATTTTGTATTAAAAAAAATTATTTTTTCCATCTAGAAAAAATACTGGAAGGAAAGGCACCAAAATGGTAACAATGCTTATTTTTAGTTGTGTCATCGTAGGTGACCTTTACCATTGTCTTTGTGTTTTCAGAATTAAAAAAATTTTTACACTGAATGCATTTTTTTGGATCAGCAAACAATCAGTCCCATGAAATGGCTTGAAAATGAGTAAATAAAGGTTGGGCTGAGAACAAGGGAGTGGAGGAAAGCTCATTCTTTTCCCAGAGCTGACCCGCAGCCCTCACCAGCTCAGGATTCCTGGGAAACACTGCCAGGGACAAGGCTGATGGATGAAACAAAAGCCCTGTCACGCTAGTCCCAGAACCACCAGGAAAGGGAAAAAAGAAATCCGTGTTGGAACCTTGTAGGCATAATCCCTCTTTTATGGGACAGGAATAGATTTTAGATTCAATGCAAACGAACTTGGCTAAACCAGACTCCTAGCTCTAGGAGGGGAGTTGGGGGGACAAAGATCAGGTGCGCCCTGCCCTTGTAGGGCTCACAGTCAAGGGGGGGATGGGTCCTACAGGGACAGAAAGGACAGGCATTGGGTCATATGAGGGTCAATGCAAGCAGAGGGCTAAGCACTGTGATTTCCTATCAATGAGGTGGCATGTGATTAGGTGGAGGTCAGCTTGGCCTTGGTAAGCAAGTGCTCTAAGGAAGGGAAACCCAGACAGAGCTATAGTGCTGTAACTGCAGTAAGCCCAGGCTCTCCCGGAAGTGCTGCGATGGAGGTCGGCACAGGAGTGTTAGCAGGGCCAGGCAAGCAGTACAAAGGCCAGAGTGTGGGACTCAGGCAAAAGGTGTCAGATGATAGAGCAGGTAGCTTGGTCCACACCTGTCTTGAGTGTGACAGTTGCCAGCAGCCTGGAGGTGGTGCCCTGCCTGATTGGGGAGGGGGATAGTTCAGAGAAGGCTTCCTGGAAGAGGTGACTTTTCATCTGGGCTGATGAGAGGCTGACATGCAGGGTCAGAAGAAGAGGGCTTTCCAGGTGGAGGGACAAAGAAACAAGGTGGGTTTTGGAAAGAGTGAGTCTGAGGGATTATCTGTCTCTTTCTCTGGAGAAAGAGAACAAGGAAAGCTTTCTTGACATAAGAGAAGCCATTTTGGCCTAAGCCATTTTGTGATCTAAGGCTGGCCGCAATGCTTGCCCTTGAACAAATCTCAGTAATCAATGATTTCAAGGGAAGTCAGGGAATGCAGGAACAAAGGAAAAGCAGTCAAGAAACAATAGCTCAGTGATAAAACAGAGTCCTGGTTCCTCCTCTTGGGATATATCTAACAATCTGACACAGTCTTTGCGCTCTGCAGGGACTAAGGCCCCCACCCAGGTGGAGGATGGGATGATGATGTTGACCCTCGTGACTTCAATCAACTAAAGCTTGGGCTCTGTCGACCTTGGCCCCGAACCTGTGCTTAATTCTTCTCTGCTCAAGCCCCTTCATGCATGTGACCTTAGTTTAAAACTTCCCCAGTTGTACTGCTCAGGGAGACACTGCTTTGGGAAAGATCCCTGGTGTTCTCCTTACTGACTGCAAGTAATAAGTCCTTCCTTCTCCTGATCTCTGCCTTGGCTGTGTCTTTTGGCTTGACAGCCACCAAGAGGCAAACCCAGTTTTTCAGGTAATATCTGAGCCTTGTGATGGAACAGAGTGGATGGCAGGGAAGTGGGCTGGATCCAATTCCACCAGAAACCAGACCCAGGGTCGGAGGTGAGGTGGAGGTGGGGGATGGGAACTGAGCACTAGCGGGGCTGGGGTCCTGGTAGCCCCTTGGCTCGCCCCAGAAAGCCACAGGCTGCAGTGGAGGCTCCCTCAGGCAGAGGGAGAGTCTGGTCTGACCCCCTAAACCGGGCCTCCAGGACCCTACTTGTCTGAACACTCTGACACCAGTTCTCCTGGGAACTCTGTCTCTGCCTCTCACACAGACTGGTTTCTCTACGTCTTTATCTCTTTCTTTCTGTCCCCTTCCCTCTGTCTCTCTCTCCCCCTATCTCTGTCCATCTCTTGGGGGCCACATCAGAGGTCCAAGAGGGAGCTGGGGGAGCCCTGTGGAGAGCACAGGTGACTCCCTGCTGTCAGAAGGGGCTCCGGCCCTGCCCTCGTCACCGAGGTCACTGAGCAGCAGCTGACTTTGGTTCAGCTGTGGACATGGGAAGGGAACCTCACAGCCACACAAGCACTCACTCCCTTCCCAGGCCCTGTTCTAAGCA
Source organism: Balaenoptera ricei (assembly GCF_028023285.1). Lineage (NCBI taxonomy): Eukaryota > Metazoa > Chordata > Mammalia > Artiodactyla > Balaenopteridae > Balaenoptera > Balaenoptera ricei. The sequence continues at coordinate 26,053,497 of NC_082653.1, forward strand.
CTTATTAACTCATTTAACTCTCAAAATGTTAGGGGAACCACTGACTGAAACCGCCCGCCCTGGCCAGGCACCATAGTAACCACTTGCATGAGTTATCTTACAACAGGAGGTCCTGGTAAGGAAGGTGGAACTAACAAGCTACCACCAACCAGAAGAATTCGGGAAAGGTCAAAAGGAGAGAGGAGACTCCAGTCCATATGTCCTACCAACCTCCCAGAATCCTCCTCGCTGGAATCCATCTTGGCTGAGCGATGCGTGCACCACCAGGAAGGACCCTGAGTCAGAATGATTGGCCAGAGACAACCCGGAAACTAAGCCCATCACCATAAAACCCGAGACTGTGAGCCACATGGCAGAGCAGTCCTCCTGAGTTCCCTTACCCTCCTGCTCTCCTCCTGGGCGCCCCTACCCTATAAAGTCTCTTGCTTTGTCAGCATGTGTGTCTCCTCGGACAATTCATTTCTGAGTGTTAGACAGGAGCTTACTCTCGGGCCCTGGAAGGGGTCCCCCTTCCTGCAACAAATGGCAACTCTGGCAGGATTTCTTCTTTGCTACGACTGACATCCTGACCACTTGGGGTAGTCAGGGACCAGCTCACCTGCTGACGGACCGGACCTAGTGGTCGCTACCGGGACCCTTTTGTCCCTGGTCTCCTCCTGATGTGGGCGACTGGCCAGAGTGCCCCGAATGGGTAAGGAACAAGAGACTTTGTTGACCTCTTTCCCCTTCCCTTTCCCTTTCCTGTTTTCAACCCCTCCTATCCTACACCTCTTTCTTCTGAACTGGTCCTGGATGCAGGAGTCTGGTTGAATGGCCTCAGCCTGATCTGAGGGTCGGAGCCTGATCCCCTCTGGTGGACAGAGAGCTCAAATTCTGGTCTGGTATCTTGTATCTGGTTTCTGACTTCTGGTAGGGCTGAGTTCCTGTTCTCCCTTCTTGGAAGCCCAGGGAAAAGTCCCATAACACCTGGGCATCTGTAGGTGGCAGGAGATGTCCATAAGGCAACCCATTTTGTCCCTCTCCCTTCCCCACTTCTTTCAACCTGGCCTCCTTTCCTCCCTTTGAAATCTTTGAAGACCTGAGGTATTTCCATTTACTCTGCCAGTACTCAGATCTGAAGTTCTGTGTCTCTGTAGGAGATTTTCTGAGAGACTGCAATCTTGTATTTAAGGGAGTGTCTGATTAAGACAGCCTTGCCTGTTTGTGTGTTATACTTTGTGTTCTGTGTTGTGATTTGTGATGGCCATTCTGCCTTGTGAAATGGGAAATTCTGGTTCTGTTCCACTGCAGAGCCCTCTTGGGTGAATTCTGTCTGACTGCAAAGATTTTAGTTATGAGCCTATGACTAAGAAAGAGATGATATTTTATTATAACATTGTGTGGCCACCATATTGTTTAGACTCCAGAGAAAATTGGTTTAGGTGAAACTCTTGAAAATTCCAAAACTGGTTCTTTTTGCATACACAGAGGCAAGCTTGATAAAAACATCTTTTCAGAATTCTGACCCTGAGGAACAAGTCCTACTAGGATAACTTAATTTTCTCTCCCTGTACCTTGACACCAGGGCTCTCAGGAACATTTATCTTATCTAGACCATCTCTGAGATGAGGGGAAAAAACGGGGAAGAAGCCTTTTAACATTTTACTTATTCCAACAGTTATTTATAAACTAGTGAGTTTTATATTGTAATATCTGATTCATGACTAAGTTTAGAAAATGAAGCTATGAGATCTCTTGTCGTGTCTGTCTATGTGTTTATATGTGCATTATCTTTGTCTTTACCTTTGATGGTATTATCAAAATTAATTTGTCAATGAGCTCTACTTAATTGGCTTAAAGAAAATTAAGCGCTTATATAAATTCTTAAAAATACAGAAGGTAACTGTCCAGAATTAATTTCAGGTTCACGTGAACTGGGAAATATTCAGTATTAAATTAACACCTGGTGTTAATGTATAAGCTTGTTGATCTAATTAATATAGACATGTCTTCAGAGTCGTTAACATTAAGTGTAATACCCTTATTGTACCTAGGTTTAATAAAAGTTAAATAAGATCTTATTATATCTGTTGCAAATTTGTCAGCAAGAAACATAACTTGGTACGATGAAATTTTATAAGTGAATTAAATGCAAATGAGGGAAGAGCTTTTATGTAAACTCTATAGGAAGAATTATGTTTAAGAATGTCTATCTAAAAATAGTCTCTCCAGATTTTGGTAACTTGAAATTCTAGTGTTGTGACCTTTTAAGTGATCTGTTCTGTATTTGTCTTTGAAATCTTTTATTGTTACTTTAGCTAAGTGAGTAACTTGTTTCACAGTGATCTATGATCCTATCTGACTGAGTATTCTAAATCCTTTTGATTTTTTTTTGACAAAACTTCCAAAATTAAATTCTAATGAAGTCCTTTTGACCTCTAGCTAACTTTGGGATGCTTCAACGGGCTCCTGAAACATCCCAAAGGGATATTAAACTAATTAAGTTCATTTGGTATGTTAAATTACATGGGAAGTATTGTCAAATGAGTAATAAATCCTCTTAGGTTATATTGTTTGGTAAATGTTACTAATATAGATATTCTAGAAATTATGTGGAGTTCCTAAGTATGTTCTGATATGTCCTGGTAAAATGTTATCAATCATAATTCTAGTTATTATCTGCAAGTGTTGTATGTCACAGCAGTAACCAAGTTTCTTTGTTGATTGAATTGTAATCAGGATTTTTTTTTTTTCCTGTGCCTTAAGTCTTTTTGTCATGCGTAGATACTTACGGTTTCACTCTAATGCCTTAGCAAAAATGCCTCCTCTTCAAGAAGATTTATAGAAAGGACTTTAGGATAAATACAAATTTCTGACTTTCAGACCATAATGCTGAACTGGGTAAGAAATTGAAGAATTCAAATGGGAAATCTGATGGCTTTATAAAACTGTTAACAAAAAGGATTATCTACATAGGACTGAGTGAACTGGTGAATATGGTTATAATTTTTATGATTTCTATCTGAAAAATTACTGGTTTGAATCTGTGTTTTCCAGATATAAGAAAAACCTTCCCCTCAAACTCATTATGACTTACAGTAATTTGGTAAATTGTACCTTTGTAAGCAGAATTGAAACATATATCTTTTCTCTCTATCTGTTCCCTCCAGAGATTGGAAACTCTTAGGTTCCCAGCAGCTTTAACAGATAAATTAGGAAGGCTACCTCACTAACATGTACAGAAATCTTAAGGTATTTTGGGGACCTTGAAAAGGGAGAAATTCACCTAGATCTGTCAGGCGAAATCTGTGACAAGACCTTGGCATGACTTTCCTAGCCCTGAGAGGTCTTTTAAAAGTTCAGTCTGGGGCTTCCCTGGTGGCGCAGTGGTTGAGAATCTGCCTGCCAATGCAGGGGGCACGGGTTCGAGCCCTGGTCTGGGAAGATCCCACATGCCGCGGAGCGACTAGGCCCATGAGCCACAATTACTGAGCCTGCGCGTCTGGAGCCTGTGCTCCGCAACAGGAGAGGCCGCGATAGTGAGAGGCCCGTGCACCGCGATGAAGAGTGGCCCCCGCTTGCCCCAACTAGAGAAAGCCCTCGCACAGAAACGAAGACCCAACACAGCCATAAATAAAAAAAAAAAAAAAAAAAAAAAAAGTTCGGTCTGAGACTTATCAAAGTTTCAGCAAAGCAAAAAAAAAAAAAAGGCCTATATGATCAATCATAGTTTATATAAATCATCAGATCAAGTTTATTGAGACCAGACTTATTTTGCAAACGAATTCGTCTTAATTTGGTTATATTTGATAAAAATGAGGGTAATTTTAGAGAGAAAAAAGATTATGTTTCAGTGAATATTAAATTCCAGTTTTGTTAATGGAGGTCTGTATTTACTAAGGCTCACCTTAAAACAACGCTCCAACAGAGGAGAAACTACACTCCCACTAGAACAAGAAGAAGACAACATCAGAAGCAGACAGCTAGCCCAAGATCCTCGACCTGACTCATATCATAAAGTTTTCTTGACTTCTTGGACCTTTGCATATGAATCAAATGTTTTTCTACCATGGGCACCATCTTATGCTAGTCTTAAAAATCAGTCCAATTGGTGGGTTTGTGGCCAGTTACCTGTGTCTAGCACTTCTGGGTTACCTTGGTGGATTTCTCCACTCCAAGGGTCTAACTGGTTGGCTCTTAGGAATTTATTTTAAAAGAAAAAATGTTAGTCCTGTTCAAGACACTGATATTGATATTACTAGATGGAATCCCCTCACCTGGACAATTAATAATGCCTGCTCTGACCCTGGCCATAAATATGAATTTTCCTCTATTACTCAAGCTCGATCAAAGCAACAAGCAACATTTCAGCCAAGGAATAAAATCTCCCACAGTTATGGGATGGATTTATGTAGTTAACACCAGGCTATGGTAATTTAAGTTTAAAGGCTCCTCTGTGTTGGGAACAATTAAATCATACTAAGGATAATCAGTCTAGTAACACTAGGAAACTGGCCTGGGTGCCTTATGGACAGTGCCAATATATAATTTCCCTTAAAGATAAGGATTGGTACAGAACAGGCTAAGTCAGATGACCTGGGATATACTGGGCTACACCTAATGGAAATTCTTAAGTGCTTACTTATGACCTTACTAATACTGCTAGCTATATTATTTTTATATTGCCTGTTTTACAGAATTGTTGTTTTTTTCATTACCAAATGTATGACTGAGTCTCTGATAAAATGATGATATAGTCCCATATGAGATAAATGATTGTAATAGTTTAACACTAGGTCTGAGAAGAAGCAACAAGAGGGAATATTTTCCTTGCCTCTTCAAGGATTAGGTCAATGGCCATTGCAGCCACTGACCTTCAGCACACTCTGAAAGGAGTTCAGGGTGGAGATCAGGAATGAGGTGCTCTGTGCTCTGGAAAAACTAGCAGAACAGGGCTTCAGATAGTTAGACACTTTCAGGAAAAGATTTTATGAGCCCAAATTCTTGCATCTTCTCATATCTAGAAAAGCACTAAAATCATTAATGGTGACATCTGCTTTGCCCATTAAGGAGAGAAATGCAATTGAAAGTCAAAATGGAGTAGCTGTGGCTCAGACATCCAAAGTAATACTAGGTGGCATTATGGACATGATTTCAGACAAGTCCTTGTATTGCTAAGAACTTGAGTTTTCTGAGCTATGTCAGACTTAGGATGCCCCCAGCCATTCTCAAAACAATGTCTGCTGCTGGCAGCTGTTAGCTGCAACCTTATAGTTTCAAGGTATCCTCTTGTAACTATTAAATTTTTAGAAAATGAAATTGCTTTAGATCAGATATTAGTAGAAAAAGGAGATGTATAGTGGCCAATAGCTTCTGTTATGTATATGTTAATACCACACTGGGAGTTAAAACCGACAGGTAAAAGTAAACAACTTTTGGCTACAAGTCTCCCCAGGGTGTGAGGTCCAGACTGGGTTTCAGTCTTACTCTTCTGAATTCCTCAGGGAATGAGATTTATTTTGTCTATTAAAATTCCTGTTGTCACTCCTCCAGCTACTTCTAGCTGGGTCTGTTACACCAAAATGGAGGACCAAGGGATTGAGATTTTAATCATACAAGACTCAGATCCAGGACTTTGAACTCAGAAATATTCCCTATTCAGTGTCTATTCCCCAAATTGAGGCAGGACTATGCCTGTTTTAGCAGGAAGTGGCCAGAGCTGTCGTTGCCCAGTTCCCTGAATTGAAACTGAGCAGGACTCTCTGGGGCTCTGGAATACAAATCCTTTCTGTGTCCCCTGTTTCTTGTTTGTAGGATTAGGCTTTATTCAACCTCCTTGACTTTCCCTGAGTTCCAAAGGGCAGATTCAAACAGTTGCTAATCAGAGAAGGGACGGGGGTGCAGAAATAGGGGAGGAGCAGTCAAATGGTAGTGCAACCTTGGGGCAGGGTCCTGGTTCCTCCTCAAGGAGTATGCATAACAATATCTTTGAGTTCTTCTGCAGAACTGGGGCCCCCACCCAGGTGGAGGATGGTAATTTCAGGCTGAGTGCAAGATTCCTGGAGCACCACCCTGTTACCTCACCACCAACCCATCAGAAGAAGGTCACACACCCTGCAGCCCTCACCCCAAATTTTGCCTTCCTTTTCTGGGCCTGGCGATGACCATATAAGCCTCCTATTTGGCCCCTGTCTGTTTCAACTGCTTACAAGGTTCATCTCTGACAGGGTCTGACAGTTTCAGGCTAAATTGTTGTTACTACGAGGGTGAATGCTGGTTCTGGACACAGAATACCTCGATTTAGATCAGGTGGAGAGAAACTTCTACTCTACTAGGCAGGAATATGCCCACTCTCAGCAGGAAGTAGTTACAGAAGAAAGAGACCTCTGCCCCAATTCCCAAGAAGTATCTTGAGTATGAAGTCTCTCAGGGGGGAGTTGTTAAGGGGAACCACTGACCGAAACCTCCTGCCCTGGCCGGGCACCATAGTAACCACTTGCATGAGTTATCTTACAACAGGAGGTCCTGGTAAGGAAAGCAGAACTAACAAGTAACCACCAACCGGAATAATTCAGGGAAGGTCAAAAGGAGAGAGGCGATGCCAGTCCATATGTCCTACCAACCTCCCAGAATCCTTCTCACTGGAATCCGTCTTGGCTGAGTGATGTGCGTGCCACCAGGAAGGGCCCTGAGTCAGAGTGATTGGCTAGAAAAAACCTGGAAACTAAGCCCATTACCATAAAACCCGAGACCGTGAGCCACACGGCAGAGAAGTTCTCCTGGGTTCCCTTGCCCTGCTGTTCTCTGCCCGGGCACCCCTTCCCAATAAAGCCTCTTGCTTTGTCAGCACGTGTCTCCTCAGACAATTTATTTCTGAGTGTTAGACAAGAACCCACTCTCAGGCCCTGGAAGGGGTCCCCCTTCCTACAACAAAAACAGTAGTGCTGCTGGGAAGATGAGCTGAGAGGCTCAAAGAAAAGTGCTGACTTAGGGCAGAGCCTGGAACCCAGTAAGGGAGCTCTTAGTATTGGGATTTCTATTAAGATTGTTGCAGTTGTTATTACTGATATTGTATGGCTATAACTGGATAAAGGAGAAACTGAGTGGTTTTACGAGTTGGGGGATGTTAGGCGAACCGTCCTTTAGGAGTTCTGCCTGCCCTTAGAAATGGGGTCTGGCTGTGGCAGGCAGGTGGGGTGGAAAATTGGGGGGATCCCCTGGGAGGTGGAGGTCCCTGGATTAGGCTCCTAGGAGCTTCTGAGACCACAGATGGGGAGTCTCAGTTTGGGGGACTCAGAGTTTCAGCCTTATATCCCCTCAGATGGCCATCCTCAGAGACAGACTCTTAGGGGCAGCCCCTATCCCATTCTCTCTTGGTCACGAGCGTGAGGAAAGCCTCTCCAGCAGCCCAGGGCAGGGCTAGGAAGATGTCTACACCTGGCTGCATGTGGGGGCTTGTGCAGTTTTAGATCTGTGCTCAATATTTCTCCCCTTCTCCCTCATTCTATTTAGTAACTCAGGACTGTGGGACAGACAGACCCAGTCAGCCAGCAGGCCAGTGGGTCAGTCAGCTAATTGTATTATACACCGCCTGAGTGTGGACACAGTTCTGGGTGCTTTGGGCATAGCAGGGAGCAAACAGATTGCCCCCTGCCCTTCTGGGTCTTACATTCTCCTGGGGAGACAGAGAGCGAGCCAGAGATGGACAAAGAAATATAAAAACACAGGGCTCAATTGTCTCAGTTGTGAGGACAGAGACCAAAATACAGGACAAATATGGGATGCTGGAACTGTACCATCAGAGCATCATGAGGGTTTAAGTGGTTTTAGCCCTCTGGGAACTGGATACCCTCCGTCAACACCCCACCCCCACCCCCGCAAACACACACACACACACCCCTTGTGTAAATCTCCCTCTTTCGACTTTCACATTTCCCAAGTTTGACTTCGGAACACAATCCTGGGGGCTAATTATGTAAGAAAGGAGAGGTTGCCTGAAGTACAGGATAGGAACAGCCCTACAATCTCTGAGGGCTCACTACCCGCCAGACTGAGCCTCCAGCCTGCAAGTTCGCTGCTATTCTCCCCCTTCCCTCATTGTACACATGAGGGAATGAGGTACACGAAGGTGGGGAGACTGGCTCCAGGTCACACAGCTACCAGGACAAGATGTCAGGATTTGAACTCTGGTCCATCTGACTCCAAAGCTTGTGCTCTTAATCTTTCAGCCATCATCGCACAAACACCTGTTGTTTTTGTACTGCCTTCCCCTACCTGCCACGTCTGCATTTACATTTTGCAATATCTGCTAGCTCCTAAGATTACTGTTTACTCAACACACATTTTGGTAAATGGATCATGTTTGAAACATAAATACATTTGATTTTCTACTTCTAACAGGAAATTGTATAACACTACCAAATGAAAGAGCAACATCGCTTCCCAGAAATAGGAGGTGACAACAGGATTATAGGGATGAAGATAATGGCTATAATTAAGCTTATCGTGTTCTTATGCACCTTTGTTGGTATTAACCCATTTAACCCCACACCGATGCCTGGAGCTGGGCACTGTTTTTGCCTCCTTTTGCAGATGAGGTCTAGGTGAGTCCCCTTCAGAGAGGTGACGTACTTTTTCTAAAGTCACGGTGAAAACAAACAACACATTGTGGAGCTCTGGTTGGGGACGTCGCCTGTTCAAGGCCCCCCGGGGGAGAACTGGCAGTGGTTGGAAAGGGGTTGCAGACGTACCCAAATTCCTCTGAGGACTGAGAGAAAGTAGGAGGGGAATCACATTCTCACTCCCAGCAGTGGTGTGGGAGGCAGCTCTGCTTCTGGAAAATGCTGCACCAAACCATCTATCACGCACCCAGAAAGGCGTGGAGCTCTTGCTGAGTGTGTGCGAGCCGGATCACAAATCTCTAACCATGTGGGCGGCTGTGTCCACTGGCACCAGCGAAGCCTCCAAAACCCAAACCGAGGAAGCTCTCAAACCTTTTTGCACCTTTTCTGGACTGGAGACCTCCCTGGACTGTGAATGTCTTGCTCTGTGCTTATCTTGACTTCCTGGAGGCTAGGAGGGGAGCACAGGGACCCATCTGGCACCTCCCACGAAGTCACCCCACAGAGGTTCCCGTGCTCACTTAGTCACCCCGTCCTCCAGGAGAGGAGAAAGAGGTAACCTGTGGACAAACCAGGAGACCCACCTGGAGGTGGGCGCATCGCAGGAACTCTTTTCAATTTTCTCCTTTGTGCTGGGAAGGGACGTTCAAGATGCCCTCCCACCCCCATCTCTGCACTTTCAGGGTCTGCTGCTCCTGAGAGAGGCCATTCCAGGCTTTCACAGGGGGCCTGACTTCCGGCTGTTTCCACTCATTTCTCCCCTCCCCCCCGGCCCCCAGAGTCTCCCCTCCCCCCTCGCCTCCGTAGTCTCCCCCATACGGTGTCTTTGGCCTCCTTCCTCTCCACCCCCACTGCTAGCCTCACCTCAGGCCTCATCATTTCTTCCCTGGGGCAATTGAAGCAGCCTCCTCACTGGCCTTCTTGAGTCTTGTCTGGCCCCCTCGCATTTCCTCTCTGCAATGTAGCCAGAAACATCATATTTTCTTAAGAAAGTTTTCAAACACAGAGCAGTTAGTTTTACAGATAACACTACATTTTACCACCTAAATTCTGCCCATCCATCATATGTGTTTGATGCATTTCAAACTAAGTTGCAGACGTCAGTACCCTTCCCACTAAGTCCTCAGCACACGTGTGGTGACCTAGAGTTCAACTCTTGCTTGCAGTTGGGCTTCTGGCTTGGAGGAGGCCAAGGTGCATCCGTCTCTTGTCAGCTGGCGTCTGGGTTCTTCCAACACCAGCTGCCTCCTCCATGACACCCAAGTTCAACCCAACGAGATTAAAGCCATGTGCCCATGAGAAAGTGGGTGCCACGTCTGCCCTGGCTCCCAAGATCGGCTCCCTGGGTCTCTCTCCAAAAAAAGGTTGGTGATGACCTTTGCAAGGCAACTGGGGACCAGAAGGGTCTGAGGATGACAGCGGAACTGGCCATTCAGAACACACAGGCCTGAACATCACAGCCCTCAAGGAACCATGCAGAGACAGAAAGAAGCAGAAAAACATTAAGCACCATGGGAATATCACTTTTGATAAGACTGTCAACATTGTCTGACAGATGTGGCACTGGTTTTTAGCCAGACAACTGTCTAGAACCATTAAAGTGATCCTGGGGGCTGCCCAGTCTGTGGGCTGCAATGGAAAAACTTTGAATATACAATGAAAAGCACAAATCTTAAATGTCCATTTGCTGAGATTTGACAAATACATACACCTGTGTAACCCAAATCCCTCAAAAAGTTCCCTTATGCCCCTTTCCAGCCAATTCCTAGCCCTGTGCCCCCATGGGGGGTGGTTTCTGATTTTTTTTCCACCATAAATTGGTTTTGTCTGCTCTTGGTCTTCATGTAAATGGAACATGCAATATGTACCCTGCTGCATCTGGCTTCTTTCACTCAGCATGCAATGATTTTATTTACTTATTCATTTATGTGCGTATTGTCTGCCCCCCTCCCCCCACCACTGGAGGGGGAGCTCATGAAAACTGCAACTTGGTCCTGTCCACTGTGTTGCCCCAGCACATCGCCACACTTCGTGGCACACAGTGGGGGCTTAGTCAGTGCTGGCTGAAAGTGGAACAATGGATGACAGTGCCAGCACTCTTAAAAAAAGGTTAAGAAAATCAGGTATAAAAATGACACATAGATACTCTTAAAGATTTGTGCATTTCATTCTATATAAATTTTACCTTAAAGTTAAAAAACATAAACAACTACTGAACATTAGTTAATGAAAGGTATCTTGCAGTGTTTAAAGATAAAATGAACTGCTCTCTGCAATGTATTTTGAAATGCATAAAAAAATAAGGTGGATGGATGGAAGGATGGATAGATCGGCAGATATGTGATAGGGTAAGCATAGCAAACTGTTCATTATAGAACCTCAGTGTAGGTATATGGGTGCTTACTATGTAATTATTTCAAATTTCCTGTATGTGTGAATATGTTTATAGTAAAATGTTGGGGGAAGTCATACACGTATAGGATAAAAATTTCACAAGTACAAAAGGATATTGAGTGACACACAGATGTACAACTTCCTCATCCCAGCCCACTCTACTCCCTGGAGTTTTAATCACTGTAGACACTTCCTGTCTGTCCTTCCAGAAAGCACTTATCATTTACAACAGTCATGGAAGGATCAGACTACATTGTATTTTGCACCTTGTTCCTCCATCCTTCATTAACGTGTCTTGGAGATTTTTCTCACATCAGCACATATAATTTTAGTGTTACATTTCACAGGCTGTATCGTACCATAACTTCCCCCCTTGTCTCCAATAATGAACATCTTGTGCACATGAATTCATGCCCTTCTCAGTGCCGGATGGTACCTCGAGCTATTCCTCCTACAGCTCTGATCATCTGCTATGAAAGGGAGCAGAAAAGCACACCTCAGCATTGTTCCACTTTCAGGCACAGGGACTGGCCTTGTCCCTGCTCATATTAGTCCATCATCTGTGGCGGTTGTCCCCCATGGAGGTGGGATGGCTCCTGTCAGCTGAAAGCAGTTCTCTAGAGAAGGGGGAGCTGTGAGGCTTAGTGCCCAGTTATGGGGGTCTGGGCGGGGCAGTGCCAGCGTCTGTAGTCCACCGCTTACACTGCTTGGGTCAACTTGCTTTTCATATTAAGTTCACCCTATACAGGCTCAGCTGCTCTGGAATGCTGGGTGATCATTGTTATGGACTGAATTGTGTCCCCCAAAATTCATATGTTGAAGCTCTAACCCCTAATACCTCAGAATATGGCTATATTTGGAGACAAGGCCTTCAAAAAGGTGATCAAGTTAAAGAGGCAATTAGGATGGGCCTTAATCCAACTGGCTGGTATCCTTAAAAGAAGAGGAGATTGTACCAGGAACGAGGGTGCGTGGAGGGGCCACCATATGAAGAGGCAGCAAGAGGGCAGCCCCCTGCGAGCCAAGGAGAGAGCCTCAAAGAAAACCAGTCCTGCCGGTATGTTGATCTTGGACGTCCAGCCTCTAGAACTGTGAAAAAATAAATATCTGTTGTTTAAGCCACCCAGTCTATAGTATTTTGTTATGGCTGCCCTAGCAAACTGATGCAGTCATAATTCATGGGAAATTTCCAAAACTAACTAGAGTCCCTGGTGTTGCAGTTGATCATGAGGCCTTAACCGATACTCAGAATACTGTCCATTTCAGTTTCACTAATCCTCAGCCCTTCTGCTGGTCCAAGAGGCTGGTTGATCACCTGAATGGATGGTACCATATTAGGCATTCAGTGGTGGTCCCTGTTGGTGGCAGGTCATACATACTTTCAGGGACAGTTACTAAATCTGCTTTGGCATACCCAATCTCCAAATCTTATTTCTTGGGACTTCCCTGGTGGTCCAGTGGTAAAGAATCTGCCTTCAAATGCGGGGGACGCGGGTTCGATCCCTGGTCGGGGAACTAAGATCCCACATGCCACGGGGCAACTAAGCCTGTGCACCACAACTACTGAGCTTGCGCAGAGAGCCTGTGAGCTGCAAACTACAGAGCCTGTGCGCTCTGGAGCCCATGTGCCACAACTAGAGAAAGAAAACCCGCAGGCCACATTGAAGTGCTTGTGCCGCAATGAAAGATCCCGCATGCCTCAACGAAGATCCTGCGTGCCGCAACTAAGACCAGATGCAGCCAAAAAAAATAAAAATAACAATAAAGAAAATAAATAAATATTTTAAAAATTTATATTTCTTCCAGGCTCCTGCTTAAACTATTAAGCCATTTGCCTCAGCCCACGAGACTATAAATATCTGGCCATTTCTTTCTTTTCTCAAAGTGGATGACCAGGTGTGCTGCCTGAAGCTTTGCCTGCTGGGAGGGTTCCCTCTCATTCCCATCTTTCAGTGTCAACCCTGAACAGCATCCGTTTTCAGCTAACACCAACCCCTTCATGGACCAAGCTCAGGTTTTTTTCTCCTCCATCAGCTGGTCACATGACCATAGGTGTGACCCAAGGGAGAAGTGTAGGGGAACACTAGTAGGTGACATAGGTGACAAGGGAGGTGGGTGTCTAGGCCACCTATTCATGCAGCTTACTTATGCTGGACCTTGAGCCAAGCTAGATGTACTATTTCTACCTGATGATGGATGGCTCTTGGTCCTGCCTGACCTTACAACTTGGTGGATAACAGTGCCTAGTGCATGATGGGAAGTTCTGGCCTCATGGTCACTTGATGGCCCAGTAACAGGTCAGGAGCTGTTTTTTCTAGCGGTGTACAGTTCTCTGCTGAAGATGGTATGACTTTGCTTCAGAACTCTAGGGGTCTTCTCTGTAACTCCCTTATTGGGGTTTGTCAAACACTCTACATGGCATCATAGATACTTCTAGTACCATGGGGTCTGCCTGATCATGTGGCTCAAGCAACAGTGTTGCTTGAACTGCTGCCTGGAGCTGCTGCAGAGCCCTTGATTGCTCTGGGCTCCACTCAAAACTAGCACAGAGTAGATGCTCAATAAATTTTCCCCTCTCTGGGGGAATGCAGTACAGGGCAGGAGTTATAAATACAAATGCCAGTAGGGTAAAGTTGCCAGAAAAAAATATAGGAAGCCCAGTTAAATTTGGATTTCAGATAAAAGATGAATAACTTTAGTTTAAGTTTGTTTCACGCAATATTTGGGACATACTTACACAAAAAATATTCACTGTTTATCTGAAATTCAACCTCAGCTAGGTGTCCTGTATTTTTATTGGTAGATCAGGCAACCCTACTTTTGGAGCCAAGCATTTAACAGCATAAGACAATTTGGTAGGATGGAGGTGTGGGAATAGGTGACTGCATTTACAATCAGTCCACAATTGGAGAATAATCAACACTTGGAGTAATTTAAAGTATAAAGGAAAAACAATGTGCCAGATTTGGCTGGAGGATGGTGAGTTTGCAGCCCCTGGCAAAGAGCTTGGGCTCTAGAGTTTGACTTCTGGGATTTGAATCCTGAATCCGCTGTTCACAGGCTGTATGACCTTGAGTCTTAGAGTCCTTATCTCTGTGAGGATTGAATAAGATCCTGCATTTAAAGAGTTTAGCAAGGTGTTAGGCCCACCATTACTGCCAAATAAATATTAATCTTCAAGATGACTGCTGGTTGCCATGCAGCAGCTCTCTCTAGTGGTCACAAGGCTATGCGAGAGTGCTGGTGCAAGGCTAGGGCCCTGGAGGTTTACGTGGCTTCAGGGTATCCAGCGGCCAGGCTGGCTAGGCATCAGAGGACGGGTCCCCCATTAGAGGACAGGCCCCCAGGGTCCCCAGATTCCAATCATTCACATATCACCTCCACGATTTCTGCCCCAAACCAGCCACCATTACTTTGACTTACTTAATATTCTCCTTTCAATTGTCTCCCTATTTTTAAAGAAAATCTATTGTAATAGGAAACTTCACAATTTTCAGTTAAAAGCCCCAGCATCAACTTTCAGAAATAGAAGATAACCACAAAGTAGATACAAGCGAAAAAGAAAAATGTTAAGTTTTATGGGATAATGTGGTGAGAACAATTGGAGGATCTCTCTCTCTCAAGAGGGATTGTAGCAGCATCACGCAAAGTAGTAAAGACAGACTAGCTCCCAACTGAGACTTTCTTCTTCCTGTGGTCAGAGGAAGGGAAAAAGAATAAAAAAGAGAACAAAAATGTTTCTCCTTTGGGATTTCATGCTCTGTCTCAAGTCATCTCACATACCAGGGGAAGTACCATCACTGCTGGCAAAGACACTGACAATGGGCAGAAATGTTGAAACTGTGCCCTTTATCTCCACTTCAATCAGAGTATTTCTACTTTTGTCTGATTTGAATGTGGTGGGAAGGAAAAACTGCTATTAAACAAACAGTTGCAACAGCAATAATATAAAATCCAAACACTGGATTGTAACCACTTCCACCTTCTAGGGAGGCTAAAGATTTTATCTAAGGAGGAAAGGCTTGTTTGCTTGGGAAAATATGCTTCTGAGCCTTTGGTCATTGAGGGCAATGTCCATGGGAATATCTGGAATGGAGAGGGGGATAGTGGTTTTAAAACACATCCAAATTCTTTGATGCTCCCTTCAAGAGACAGGACTAATTCTTCTCCCCTTGGGTGTGGAGTGGATTTAGTGACTCACTTCTAATGAAGAGAATATGGCAGAAAGTGATGATGTGTGACTTTTAAGACAAGGTGATAAAAGGTCCTGCAGCTTCCCTCTTTCCTTCTCTTGGATCACTTGCTTTGGGGGAGGCCAGCTGCCATGTTGAGAGGACATTCAAGCAGCCCAATGGAGAAGTCTGGGTGGCAAGGAACTGAGGCCTCCAGCCAAAAGCCATGTGCGTGAATCATCTTGGAAATAGATTCTCCAGCCCTGGTCAAGCCTTCGGAAGATGCAGCCCTGGAAAACATTTTAACTGAAACCACATGGGAGACCCTGAACCAGAATCACCCAGCTCTTTCTATATTTCTGACCTACAGAAACTGTGATAGAATAAATGTTTATGGTTTTGAGCCACAAAGTTTTGGGATAACTTGTTACACAGCAGTAGATAACTAATATAAGGGGAGAAGTATTTAGCTGCAGCATAAATAAAATGGTGCCCTTCCAGGGCAGAGAGTTTTCTTCTGAAACAAGGACTCAAATGCTGAAAGTCTCCCATTTCACAGCTTAGAAGACTGAGTCCCAAAAAGGAGGATGCCATGCAGTGAGTTCTGCTCTGCTGCATCACAGTTAATGCTCAAGAGGGCTGTGGGATTGTGACTGGTCTTGGTTACTTTGCATTAAGGGTCACATGCAAGTAGGGGCAGGGTCTGGACCAGCACTCAGTCTCTGGCTCTGCTCCACTGCCTTATCAAGTGCTTGGGCTCTCAACATCATCCACCGGAGGAGCAGGAACTCTCCCCAGCATCCCTGCATCTTTGAACTTGGAGCCTTGGAGGTGGGGAGACACAGAAGCAGGTTCCAGTTTGTCTTTGATCTTCCCCCACTCCACATCCATCTTCCCTTCCTGTCTGCCTGCGCTGCTGACTTCAGGCTCCAGCATCAGATGCAAAGACAACAACTTAACAGAGCCCATTCAACTTGCTCCTACAGTTCCATGAGTTGCAGGGATAAGGGAGCCCTACAATAAATCCCTTATTATACACATCACTCCTAGTGGTTCTATGCTGATCAAACCCTGACTGACCTTGATGCTGATTCTCTCTTGTGTGTCCAATTCCTAGATCCTGGTTGCTCTTCCCTGGAACCAATGATTCCTTCTAGAAAGATTTTGAAGCTAACTCAGGGCAGCAACATTTCTTAAGCACTTACTACGTGCCAGGTCTTGTACACATTATTTTGTGTTCACAATAATGCTGAATGTAGTACTATTATGCCTCCCCCCTTTTTTTTTCAATGATAAAATGAGGCTCAAATAATTTGCTTGAAATGCTATTCCAGGAAATAGTTGGCATGAATGATAATAATAGCTTGTTTCTTGAGCCTGACTCTTGTGTTTTATATGTATCACCTGACTTAATCCCCACAAAACCCCTCTCAGACAGGTTCTGTGATTATCCCCCCTTTTCAGATGAGGAGACTGGGGCTCAGGGGAAGAGAATGGCTAGCCAGTGGAATGTGAAAGAAGTGAAGCATGTCGCTTTTTGGCCCAGCTTTTAATGATGTCCTGCCCATCTGCCAGCCCTCATTACCCTGTCTTGGTGACAGAAGAGGTTGTGCATTCCAGACAGTATCACTCCAAAATGGTGTGTGGAGTGAACGTGGGAGTGAAAAATCAAATTTTATAGTGTTACTCCACTGAGGTTTCAGGGCTCCTTTGTTACTGTAGCACAGCCTTGCTCTGTCCTAACTAATACCATAAAATTGAGATTCCAATTTTTAAAAAGTGAGCAAATTCTGAGACGTTACCATTGAGTGTAATTAGTAAAAGAATGAAATGGAGAGTTGGGGATAGAAAAGAGAATACAAGCAGGTGGCAGAGAAACTGCTGAAGTTTTATGATGAAGATTTGGGAGAGAAGAAAAAGTCTGAGAGACAGTAGACCCAGGCCCTTGTGAGTTAGGCGGTGGGGGAGGACGGGGAGAGATAAAACAAGTCAAGTTGTTGAAGTTGGAAATTAATGATCAGAGACATGATGCATGGTGCAAGGGCAAGAACTCAAGCACATTCCCTCCTTTCCACTGGCTGACATTTGAGGCTGACATTGTGGCCCTGAATGGCTGGTCCTTGTGGATGACCCGCCTTCCCCCTTTCCTCCTGAGAACACCTCTGCTAGGCAGGACCCTGGGCTGGATGGAGCTTCTGCCCCCTTGTGGTCCAGAGTGTTCATGGTTGTGGTGAGACCTGCAGTCTTCATTCCCCTGGCGCATCAACTCCAGTTCATTGAAAATCTTTGATATTTGCCATACGTGTCCTATGGAGTCTTTAGCAGCCTCTGGAGAATTACAAGAGGAAATGCCACTGGACAAGGCAGGCTCACAGAGCCTGGGACGAAGGGCGAGGACTGTGAGTGAATTTATCCAGAGACAAGATAGAGCCTACTAGAGCCAGACACCTCCACACTTACAGGTGTGCGTCCTTGGGCAAGTGACCCCATCTCTCTGTGTCTCAGGCTTTGCATCTGTGAAATGGGGCAGTAACAATGCAAGCCTTGAGGGTTACTGGGAGGATTGATTAATTAATTTAATTAACCTACAAAGAATGCTTAGAGCAGAGGCTGTCCCACAGTCAGGCTCGATCGGTCTGCTCTTGTCATTCTTCCTGCCTCTCTTTTCAATGCCTGCGGGGGCTGTGGGCTGGTGCTGGGGGGCAGAGTGGGGTGTGGGATGGGGAATGAGTCACAGCTCCTCTGATGTTCTTCCTGTGGGCCTGGCTGCCTAGCTCCTGCCCCAGCCCCACCTCACCCAGCTGGGTGACTATAGGGAATTTACTCAACCTCTCTGTGCCTCTGCAAAGGGAGGCCAATAATAACGGTACCTAGCTCAGAGGGCTGTGTGGAGGATTAAATAAGCGATTACAAGCAAAGCTGCAATCACAGGAGAGGCTATGAACCAGAGCTTCCCCCTGAGCCGTCCTGAATTTCTGACCCACAGAAACCAGGGAACACCACGAAATGAGTATTGTTGTTCAAGCTCCTCAATTTTGGGGTGAAATGTTATACAGCAACAGTAACTAGAACATGAACATGAGAGGACCCCTCTGACTATTTTGAGACTCAGAGCAGGGGCAAGGCTGAATGTGTGCCATTGTCCATCCCAAGTGAATGCAAACTGCTTCTGGACTCGTTATCTGACGAGTATCGAAAAGAACACATTTTCCAGATAAATAGCTACATACCAAGTACCAGAGGCTGCATTCAACTGTTCTAATAAAGATAGTACATCTATGAGAGTGCCTGGTTAAATTTCTGGTAGTCCACCATCATGTGTCATAAGCCATTTGGTTTTGCAGATTGGAGAGCTGAAATAGATGGGGTAAGTATACTCCACACTGTCCTTCCTCTGGAATGAAATGAACCCCCTGGACATAGTGAATGAAGTGGCTCTCTGAGAATTCTGAAACATAAATGGTGGATTGGGGAAGGAAGTCATAACTTAAAGAATGAATGATCCGTAGTTGAGTTTCCTGGGTTTTTATCCCACTTATATCTTTCAGGCTGGACCCAAAGACAGTCTGAATCATGGAACTATGTACGGGTGTGAACAGAAAGAGCTCCAAGAGAAGTCCTCTCTTTCTGATCCAAGGACTAGGAAGAGGGACCCTTATGAGAGAAAGACAGTGGAGGAAATCCCTTGTTTAAAAACACAGCCCACAGGAGGTAGTTTGGAAACTGAACTTAACTGGGTTAGATTCTAATTGGGTCAATTGCATGCTAAAACAAACACCCCCCCCCCCCAATATTCTCCATAGGATTTAAATAAGACCCAGATTCTCATAACATAGTATTAAAAAGTATGCAGCCCAAAATTATTTGAAATACAATTAACTAGGAAAGTCTGACAAATTCTCAAGTGAACAGACAACTCAGAGACATCAACTCTGAGACGATCCAGACATTGAAATTAACAAACAATGGCATTAAAGCAGATATTATAAACATGTTCCAAGAATTAAGGACTAACACTTTTGAAACGAATGGAAAGAGAAAGGTCTCAAAAGAGAGATGGAAGCTACAAAAAAGAACTAAATGGAAATCTTAGAGTGTAAAAATAAAAGTAACTGAAATAAAAAATTCAGCGGATAGGTTCAGCAACACAGTGGAGATGAAAGAGGAAATAGTCAATTAACTTGAAGGCAAATCAATAGAAGTTATCCAATCTGAATAAGAGGAAGAAAAAAGGTTGAAAGAAATGAAGAGAGCCTCAGTGACCAGAGAGACTCTAACAAAAAAGCTTCATTCATGTCATCAGAGTCCTAGAATGAAAGGAGAAAAGGAGTGGTTGCAGAAAATAAATTTGAAGAAATAATGGTTAACAACTTCCAAAGAAGTCTCACTTTCAGGATGGCAGTGTGGGGGACTCTGGGGGCCCATCCTCTAGCTAAACGGAACTAACTGGTGAAGACTATGGCAAACTCAGACTTCTAACTTCAGCTCTCACGTGTACAGAGCTTGGAAGTTGTCACTCCCATCCTCACAACAAGAAAAGGGCTCAATGAACTGAAAATCAATGCTTAGATCCATCAGAGAATTGAGGGCATAGGGCAAACTGCCATCCTGAAATCTGGAGAGAGAGATAAACACATAGAATTATAGTCAAGATCATCTTACCTGAAGCAGAGGCTGCTGGAGCCCGTGACTGGCAGGAACATTTAAAAGGTCGTTATGACAAGTTCCTGAAGACTTGAATGTGGACTAGCTTGAGAGTTAAAGACTCCTGGGGACCCAGTCTTAAGGCCTGTGTACTATTTTGACAAATGTCCTTGGGGAAAAGATGATTCATACTGACTGGCTGAACGCTGAGTCAGGTCAAGTAAAGACAGCCTTGAGAACGGGGTCCTCCAGGGAACTAACAGACCGGTCAAACAATGACACTTCTCCGGGAATGAGGCTTTGAAGTTGTTCTAATCAATCCCCTTCTGCCGGCCTTCTGTGGCTGCCAGGCTACTGGTTTTCACCAAGATTATGGGCTTTTGGTTTTCAAGTCTACTGTGGAGCTGGAAAGTGGGAGATGCGTAAGCTAAAATGTCACAAAGCTTGCTGTTCTGACCAAGATTCAGCCATTTTTTATTGAATAAACACCCCCCCAACCCCAGCCCTGGATTGCTGCAAGCCTTTGGTTAATTTCCAGAGTTCTGAAAAAATTGTTTCGGACAATTTTCGCCGTTTTTCTGTTTGCTTTTATGTAGGAGAGAATTTTTGGAGGTCTTTAATCTGCCATTGCCACTGACATCCTTCTGAAGAGCTTTTAAAATGTGAAAATGTCCTATTATAAGTCATAAATGTGTTCTGATTAACCAGGTCACTTGTATCCAGGGGAATCTTAGACTGGTTAATTAGGAATTGAAATTGTTAGGGGAGGGAAGGACCCATCAGTGGGCTATAGGAAGAGGTCCAGGGAGCAGTAGGAAGAAAATAGTATCCAGAGATGGACAGTGGGTGTGTGTCCAGGCAGGAATGCAGTTTGGTGCCATGGTCAGAGGGCAGCAGGACCAGTGCTATAGTCCCAGGTGTGTGTATGTGCCCGTCTTTATCCACCTTGATCCTTGGGGCCTCAGCCCTGGGGGACTCTCAGTCCTGACCTAATGCTTGCCCAGAGAGGACATGAAGGTAGTTAATGCCTGGGTTCTCTCCAAGTCAGGTCCTGATTGCTGGTTTCCAGTCTGGAAGGTCCTTTCTGTATTTCAGGTCTTTCACAGTCATAACAATCATTCAGCTGCTTACAGAGTTTAACTACTCATCCTGAGCTCAAAGATCTTCTACTTCTGTGAGTGTGGAAGATGTTTCCCCTCGTAAACCCTCACCAGAAGACGCGCTGGTTTCCTACAATAAGTCTTCTTGCAGTTCTGAACCCCAGGACTGTCCTCCCCTGACACCATGTTGGTTGGTGGCAATAGCAAGTGGGGATAGTGGTGGGTCCGGACACGATGGCAGGTGTTTGGCAGGAGTTGAGAACCACCAGCCTGAATCTGTTCATTCTCACAAGGTCAGTGGGGTCTCTCAATGTCTAAGATGTTTCCGTCCTTGATTTGCCTTTTTGTTACTCTGTGACCTTGTGCAAGTCATTCACATACAACTCAAGGCCTCAGCTGTGGAGTGAAAGGGTGGGGCTGATCCTCTAAGGACCTCAAACAGTGAAAGCATATTTATTTTTTATTTGAGGGGACAACGTCCCCCAGCCTTGGTAGCCCTTCTTCTTCCTTCTTGCAACCAATTTTTCATAAATCTTACCTGTGTTCACAGTCTCAACTTCCTTACATCCCATTCTCTTCTCAGTTCCTTAAAATCAGGTTTCTTCCTCTAAAAATATGACTCTCACCCAGAGCATCAATAATCTTTTCATATGCAACTCCCATGACCCTTCTCTGTGCTTATCTTTCCCAAGCCTTTCAGCAATGAACATTTTGGACCAGTTTGTCCTTCCTCCTACACTTCCTCCTTGTCATCTTCATCATCCTCTTGCTGAGAGAGCAGAGAAGAGGCCAGTATGACTGGATGCAAGTAGGCAAAAGAGAGATGGTAGAGGACGTGTATCTATCAGCCTCCTGGACGTCTCCCTCGTGGTCCCCCAGGCACTTTCACATAGCAGGGCCACAGCTAAAGGCATAATATTCCTGCTGAGATCAACTCGTCCCCCCATATTTCCAGTTACCTTTGGGATTCCCCACCTGAGACACGGACGGGAGCCTCACCTGCTCCCTCACCTCCACCCTTCCAGGTCCGCCTCCTGGACATCCCTCTAATCTGCCATTTTCACTTCTTGCGTGGTATCTTGTGTATCATCACTTTTGCCTGGAATGTTACATCTACCCAACACTCTGTCCACCCATCCTAAGAACCCCAGAGCAGTCCCTCTGAAATCCACACCCATCTGAACATCTTCCCGTCCTGCCTAAGACCATTAAGATTTCCAATGTAAGGTCCAAACTCTGTTCTACAGCTCCAACCACTCAGGCCAGGGCACTTTCCCACCTATGAGCCCTCCAGTGATGGTGAAGAATGAGAAGGCACCTGGTGCAGAGAAAGGACAGTTTTATTTGGTGATGAACATGGAATGTGACACATGCCTGGTGGGAAAGAAGGGGGAGCAGTTTCCTTGGAGAGAAGGCTGCTCTGGTTTCCAAACATGGCCGTGTCATGGTCCAGGACACGGGCCAGCCTTCTGTGAGCCCTCGGGTGCTGCGCAGGGGGTGGATCGAGCAGCAGGAAATGGTTCTGTTGGGAGAAGACCCCAGCCGGAATGGAGCCTCGAAGTCCCTGAGTCTTGCTGGTATTGGCCCATCATCAAACCCGCCCTCCAGAGGGTGGGGAGGAGGCTGAGACCCTGAGGCTGGGGTGACCTTGTCTCAGCCACCAGGGGAGCCCAGGCCCGGGGTCAGGGAGCTCCTTGTGCATGTGCTTGAGTGTGTGTCTGTGTGTCCATTTGTGCGTGGCGCGTTTGCATGTGTGTGTACATGTGTGCGTGTGCTGACATGAGAGCGTGTGCCTCTGTGTGTCTGTCTGAGTGACCATGTGTGTGTCCGGGCATTTGTGTGTGTGTGTGTGCACGTATCCACGACCATGTGTGTTTCTCTTGGTAGCTGTGTTGCGGTGCCGCCTGTGTCTCTCCACCTCTGTCAGCATTTCTGTGGACGTCTCTGTGCATCTTGGTGTATGTCTATGTGGCTGTTTGTCTCTCTCTTTGGATGTCACTGTCCCAAGCCCCCTGCTGCCCCCACTAGGAGAAGAAAAGCCAGCTCCCAAATCCTGCAGAGTGGGTTGCAATACTCACTCAGCTCAGCAGAGGCCAGGTCCCTTCCTGGAAGGCTTAGACCTTGATTCCAGCCCGTAGATCGGTGAGTCTGGAAAATGAAGAAACAATAACCACAGACCAGAGTGAAGGAGCCCAGGGACTTTCACAGTCCCCTGGAGGCCTGGGACTAGGGAATGGGAACTCTGAGATCCAACCATGCTCAGGCAGGGCTTGGAGGGGACCGTACCGCCTCCACCAACCAGCCCAGCTGTTCTCAGTGTCAGGGCTGATGGGGGGAGATAGAGTCTATGCCTCAACATGATCTGGATAATTCAAGGCAAAGAAGAAATCTGAAGTGGGGAGAGTTGAGGCTGGAGGGACCTAGCTGTCCCACGTGTGCAGGGACAGAGCTCCCTGGGGGAAATCCCTGCTCCTGCAGTGGGGAGAGAGGGCTTGGAAGCAGGTACTTACTGACAGTGGAGTTTACTAGAGTGGTGTCCAAGTGACCGAGAGCCTCACTGAGCAGAGGGCACACCTGACCCAGGGGCAGAGAGGAGAGTTAGGCAAAGTGGCACCTTAGGGAGACCCTGGCAGCAACAGCATCCCCAGTATGCATTCTCTGGGGAGATTTTCTATCATTTTTCTGTATCTGAGAGTGTCTGATTCGAAGCAGTCCCACAGATGAATGTTCACACATCCACAGTGGGTAGAAGGAGAAACTGAAGGCATGGGTGAGGTGCCCAATCATGCAGTGAACTGTTCACTCTGTGATCTGGCATCTGCTTCTGAATAGGGTGGACTACTCTGGGAGGGGTGAGTTTCTGGTTATAGGAGGCACCGAAGCATAGGCTGGGTGGGTCTGGTCTGCAGCCATAGTGGGAGTGGCCTGGGAACTTCTTGGGGCAGGAGCCCATCTATTTCAGCTGTAGTGTGGACACACACAGGGCCTGGCCCAGAGCAGAAACCAATCAATACATTTTGAAGGATGAAAAGAAGAAACATGGACACATGGATCAATGGACAGATAGACTGATGGATGGAATTTACTTATCAAACTGAGAGGCTCAGAAAAGCTCACCCCAGGGGCTTTTTTAGCCTGAGAAGCTCTAAGAGCCAAAGATCAGGAGCCCCGACTTGTACTCACTTACCTTGCCCTGCACCAGCCCAGGAAGGACATTATTCAAGATCCCAGTGATGCTGTCAATCAGGCTTTCACTGGGGAGGGCGCCCAATCTGAAAGAGAAAAGCCACGGGCCATGCAGGGGCCTGAGGCTGGAACGGAGAAGCACTGGTATGTGCCCACTGCAGCCTCAGCCCTGAGTCATGGAACCTGGCCTCGTGCATCCACACCCACGTGCATCCACAACAAGGGGCACATCCAAAGGGAGTGATACACTGTACAGCAGCGCACACACTAGGTACGTGTAGAATAAACCCATAGTTCCAGGACACAGTAGGTGTTCAATAAGGCTTTGTAAAATCCATAACTGAATGAACAGTGCTTAGTATGTAGTTGTCATGAGGACTCAATGAGATGATACATGTGAGGCACAACACATGTGTCCAGTAAACGTGAGCCATGATAGGGACGACTCCTGTATATTATACCTGCCTACCTCTCCCTCGCAGCAGGAACTGAAATAGTAACCCAGGTAAGCTCCATAGCTATTTTACCCTTTACTGGCACAAAGCATGTCCACATCTATTATTTTAGAGCATCTGTCAATAATGCCAAAGTAGCTCCATATTGCAGTTATCTGAGAAAGCTGAGACTCAAGTTGGGGAAGCACTGTTCAAGTTCACACGGGAAGCCCTCCATCTCTTGCCACACCCCTCAGGTAGATGGGGCTTGAACTCAGATTTCTTGTTGCCTAATCCAGCATAGAATTGGTCAGCCTGGCCTAAGAAGGGATAAGTGACCATTTACCTATTCATCCATCCATCCATCCTTCCACCTATCCATCTTCTCACCCTTCTACCCTCCCACTCATCCATTCTCCCTTTGTTCTATCTTCCCAACCATCCATCCATCATCCCATCCTATTGTTTCTGGACAGGAGTAGCCACCCCTCTGGCCTCACCCATCAAGCAGGGAGATTTGCAGGCTGCCAGAGGAGAAAGTGCAGTTGCAATGGACGAGGTGGAACTTCTCCTGTTCATCTTTCACAGCTAAGAGTTCTGCAGTGATGTTTAGCTTCATAGCCAGCTTCAATGGACTTCCGACCAAGGGCCTGCAGAGAAGACAGTCTGTTGCAGCTGGTCCCACCACATCCCAAGGCAGAGGAGGCTTTTCTCCTTGACAGAAATGCCAGCCATCTTGCCCACAGCTGTACTCATCTCATTTCCCAGTAGGGGAAACCAAGGCTCACAGAGGTTAAATGAGTTTCCCAAGTGACTCAAGGTCACTCAGCATGGGAGCAAATGAGCTGAAGTTGGAGGCTCAGGTCTGTTAGACAGACTCCAACACCTTTTTTCTTTTTGACTACCCAAGGTCATCAGGGTCTCCTCTGGTGAGCCATCCTCCCATTCCCCCTTGGGACCCACTCACACTTTCACATTGAGGACCATGTCCAGAGGGATGGTGACATAGTGACGTTGGCCATCAGGGCTCTGCAGGAGGACAGGTTCCAGCAGCTGCGGATCAGTGATCTTCATACTGCCCAGGGAGCAACATTGGAGGGAGAAACATTAACTCCTCTAGTTCTAAACCTAGAAACCACACCTAACTCCACCTTACCCATCCCAGAGTGGGAGCTACCCATGAGGTGGGATGGAGGAGATAGGAGGGGAGTCTTGCAGCAAAAGCCACATGGGTTTCGAGTCTCACATCAGTTTTTCCCAAACTCTGCCCTGGGTCAGATCCAGACACACACATGGCCCTCTCCTCATCTCAAGTCTATAAGGTATTCCAGGATAGAGACTGTGTCTGGGTTATATTTTCGTCCTGTATGCCAGCTCAGAGCCTTACAAAGAAAGGGTCTACTCTGTATTGGTTGACTTTGTAGACTGATGAGCAGGGGGTATATGGATATGTGGGTGGATGCATGGGAGAGTAAGTGGTTAGATGGAGGGAGGATGGACAAACGGATGGATGGATGGGTAAGATGGACAAATGGATGGATGGATGGGTAAGATGGACAAACGGATGGATGGATGGGTAAGATGGACAAACGGATGGATGGATGGGTAAGATGGACAAATGGATGGATGGATGGGTAAGATGGACAAACGGATGGATGGATGGGTAAGATGGACAAATGGATGGATGGATGGGTAAGATGGACAAATGGATGGATGGATGGGTAAGATGGACAAATGGATGGATGGATGGGTAAGATGGACAAATGGATGGATGGATGGGTAAGATGGACAAATGGATGGATGGATGGGTAAGATGGACAAACGGATGGATGGATGGGTAAGATGGACAAATGGATGGATGGATGGGTAAGAGGCTAAGTGGATGATGTCTGGGCAATTGGAGTAAGTCCTTCACAAACATTTATGGTAGGAATCACTCATCCTGCCAAGTTCTTCAATAGCAGGTCAATCAACAATGTTTATCACGGAGATGGAGAAGCAGGAAGTCCGGGAAAATGGAGAGAGGGTGGAAGTAAGTAAGTCTCTTCTCTGAGCCAGCCACTGAGCCAGGTGATCTACATCTTCTCAGTCCTCCCAACAGTTTTTCTCTGTGGGTACCATAATCTTCGTTTTACAGATGAAGAAACCAAGCCCAGAGAGACTGAGTGCCTTGCCCCAGGTCACCCAGCAAGTACATGGTGAATATAAAAATCAAACTCAAGGCTATCTATCTGTCTTCTAGTCAGGGGCAAGCACCTGGGTGGGTAGGAATCATGGGAAAAGCTTTGACCCAGTCCTATGAAGGATCTAGGCTTTGCCAGCTCACTGGCACCAAGCTTTCTACTATTGCCTCTTGCTTAGAGAGCTCTCAGGTGGCTCCTGGGTTGTTCATCTTGGATTGTTCCACGGACATCACATGATGATGTCATTGAGGAGAGTAGCTTACACTTTCTTGCTTACATCAAAGGCCACAGTTTTCTAAGGGATTTCACAGGTGAGGAGAACAAAATTACTATAATATAGTGGAAAAGACCTTGCCTTTGGACTTGAGTCAATTAGAGTTAGAAGCCTCACTCTGCATCACTCCTGTGGTGTGATCACAGGCACCTTTCTGTGCCTCGGTTTTTCCATCTGTAAACTAGGGATTATTAAATTGACCTCAGAGGACTATGGTGAGGATTATAGATGATGCTGGGGACGCAGGATGCGCTTTAGGACTGGGGGCAATTGCTAGTTCAAGAGGGCTGGTGTTCCCTGCCAGACCACGAGGAAGGTCTCAGCCTGAGTCCTGGCCTCATGTTCAGACCACCCCCCCCCTCCTCAGGGCCACTGCCTGGGGCTGTCAGATCTCTAACGGGGGTTCTCTGGTGGGGTCCAAGGCCCTATTTTAGGGCTACTCACTCAACGATGTTGTTCAGGAGAGGAGTCAGTAAGGTCGCTTTCCCAAGCAGGCCCCCCAGCAGGCCTCTGGGAGTGTTCCCTCCAGTCTTCTGGATGTCCAAGAGCGGAAGGTTTTCGAGAATGTCCAATAGATCCCCAGAGAGCAGGCCATTGCTGAGACCTGGAAATGGGTATGGGGTCCTTGGGGGTCAGATCAATTATGGGTCCTCAGTCCTTGCCCTCTTTTATCTCTCTTCCCAACCAACCACACACACACACACACACACACACTAACACAGACATACACACACACCCCTGAAGGAGGTTGTCACAGACTCTCACTTACCACTTGTCAAGCTTCCAGCAAGATCTGTGGGACTCGAGGCCAGGGACGGAATCATAGGCAAGGGCAGTGCCTGGTCCAGGGGCAAGGGCAGGGCTTCCAGCAGGACCGTGGTCTGGGCCAGCAGCCCATAGAAGACAACAAGGCCCCCAGTTTGAAACATCTTCTCATTCAGTATCTGTGGAAAGAATGACAGGTCCCTTGTGGCACGAACACAAGAGAGGAACCCATCCACCGCCTGCCCCTGCCCCTGCACACCAGGGAGTGAATAGCAATAACTAACATGTTTCCTCTGAGCCAGGCTTTGGGCTGAGTCCTCCACACTCAGGCAGTGGAGGGGCGGGGGGATGGAATGGGCAGATCTCACCTGGCTTCTCAGACGTCCCAGCAGATGTCTTGGTCTCCTCTTCCCTGCTGGCTACTGCTGAGGAGACAGCCTCTTTTATAGTGTGGGAATCCGGAAACAAGCAGTTGAATGATGGGTTTCTAGATAACTCAGAATTCTGCAATCTGGTGGTGTCTTTCAAAGTAAGACACCAAAGTAATAATTGCTCTCCAAAGTAAATAATTGCCAATCACATTAGTAGGTGGGACAGTTAAGCCGTGTGATTGACAAGTTAAACAGAGGAAAACTTGAGATGGGGATGTTACTCAAGACTTCATGGTTTCACGTGTGGGGCTGAGGCTGGGAACCCACGCTCTGAGGTGGCCTGAAGATCACATTTGGAAACACTGGGAGAGGCAGCTCGCGGAGCCCAGGAAGGGACCTCAATCTCATATCCAGGCCTTTTCCATTCCTGGTCCAATTATTCTTCTCCAGTTGGAGGGCTCCTGCTCCCAAAATGTCAAAAAAGAGTCAAACTGTCTCTGATTTCCCTACATCTGGGACACCCCTCAGTTCCAGGGCAGGGGTGTCCTGGCTTCTGAATCCTAATTGCATGACAGTCACATGCTGGGGGCTACACATCCTCACAGAACCCTGGAGGGAGGGGTTGCTGTCCCTCCTTTGCAGAGGAGAAAACTGAGGCCCAGCGGGGACAGGTGCCCAAGGACACAGAGAGGATGGGGCAGAGTCAGTGAGACAGGCTGGGGCCTGGGACCTGGGACTCTTTGCTGCAGTGCTTGTACCTGGACAAATGTCTCCTCAAGCAACAATATACAAAGAAACTATAAGGGACTAAACATAACCGCGTGCATGGGCAGTTGGGGCAAATTATGGACAACAAGATACAAAAAGACCTAAAACCCATCTGCCACTTCTGAAGAGCCAGGAGCCAAAACAGAGTACTGTGCATGCCCCCTGAACTCAACACCACCAAAGAGGTGGGCAAACTACGTAAGCCACCCCTCTAGCCTGACCCCTGGACACACCCCTACCCTCACCCCGTAGAAGGAACCAGCTCGCCCTGCCTCGGGGGGTGAGCAAGGGAACCTGTTACTAGTTTTCACTCCCCCCTGCGGCAGAAGGGGCCCCCATAAAGCCTTGCCTGAATTTCTTGTCTGGACTCTAGTCAATTTCTATTGATTAAGGAAGGCCAAAAACCCTGGTCAGTATCATTAGGACTCAACCCACTGGATAATAATAACAATAAAAACAGTGTCAACAGCTAATACTTGTCAAGCTCTTGCTGAATGCCAGGCGCGGCATCGTTTTTCACCTCCAGCCCCTCACAAATCCTCACAACCCTGTGTGGGATGGGAATGAGTACGTCCATTCTACAAGCGGGAAACGGAGGCTTGGAGTGTGAGGTGACACGTCCAGAGTCTCACAGTGGCCATGGGGCCCAGGCATTCACACTCTAGTCCTTTCCCTTAATCGCTGGGCTGAGAGATGAGGATGCCTTGGGCACGCTCTGACCGTTTTGCACCTCCATGTCTGTGAATGTCATGCCTCCCACTTTTATAACCTGGAAAATGCTTTCCAGTTTCCCAGGCCTGAGGGACTGTGTGACATCCTGGCCTCTACCCTTACCCTTTCTTCTTCCCTTCCCCAAATGAAGTAATGAGGCATTTGTTACCACCACTTGGGCCTTTGGAGTCTATTTTACAGATGAAAAAACGAGGGACAGGGAGGTCCAAGCCCTAGTCCAGTGAGAGCAGCTCTTGTCTTGCAGAACCAAACACATTATAAGCAAAAGCGGAGAGAGAAGGGCGAAATGCATATTTATGGACTACCTACTATGTGCCAGGTGCTTTCCATACTTGAACTTCATCTTTGTCATGAGTGGTTGTTATTGTTGAACCTCAAATGTCAGATAAGGAGACTAAGGTTCAGAGAAGGTGATTACTTCCCAGGGATACACAGCGAGTGAGTGGAGTCAGAATTCTCCCCTGTGTCTGATGCCCCTGTAATCAGTGAGCCACGCTGCCTTCCCCTCATGTCAGACCTTCACTGGAGCTGCTCCCACTTCCTGTGAGAGTCTGGCCGATGCCTCCAAGGGGCTGGGCCATGGCCTTGAACTCAATCATCCATTCAAGCACTCACCAGACTCTTCCCACAGCTTGTATGTTGTCAGTCATCCTCAAAGGGGTCCCCTTTTTGTTATCTTGGTACAACTCTTGTGGTTTGTGTCAGGTTGCTACTATTTTTCGGGGAAACGGAAGCAGATAAGCCAAAGAATGGATTCAAGTTTGTTACTGGACAGCTAACAGCTGCTGGGTTGAAGCTAGGAGGCTGCATTTGTGTTACTGCAGAAAGGGGATGGATGTGGGCGCATATTGCCCTGGTTCAAGTCCTGTGACTCTGGGCAAGTCCCTCCAAACCTTTGAACTTCAGTTTCCTCATCTGTAAAACGGGAGGATAATATCTACCTCACAGGGCTGCGGGGGATAATGTCTGGGGACGGGGTATGAACTTCAGTTCATAAACTCATGTGTCTACATTTTTTTTTTGAAGATTTTTTTTGATGTGGACAATTTTCTAAAGTCTTTATTGAATTTGTTACAATATTGCTCCTGTTTTATGTTTTGTTTTCTTGTCAGCGAGGCCCGTGGGATCTTAGCTCCCCAACCAGGGATCAAACCCGCACCCCCTGCATTGGAAGGCAAAGTCTTAACCATTGGACTGCCAGGGAAGTCCCTACATTTTTTTAAAAAATACATAATCCCTTCATTTATTTATTTATTTACTTATTTTTTTTTGTATTTTGGCTGCTCCATGCCATGCAGCATGTGGGATGGTTCCCCAACCAGGGATCTAACCTGGGCCTCTGCAGTGAAAGCTCTGAATCCTAACCACTAGGCCACCAGGGAACTCCCCTACATATTTTTTTTCTAATGTATGTATAGTTCAGCGTTTCAAATGCCATTTTGCTGAGTAACAAAAACTTCCCCATTTCCCCTTGGGATTTTATTTCTGTTCCAGGGGCTTTATTTGTGCCAAGGCATCTGAAGAAGGCTGCCCTGTCCCTGTTTTGACTGGAAATATAGAAACAGCCATATGCCATCTGACCCCTTGATGCCAAGATGCTGTGCTTCCCTCCCGTCCAAAAGGCCCCTTCGAATTTAGCATTTACTTTTTACTGGACACCCTTGCTGGACACCCAGGATTGTTCTGTGTCTTGATTCCTTGGGTCTCAGGCAGGACCCAGGGGGACTGCTGCAGCCCATCTGCCTGGAACTACTGAGAACTTCCAGTTAACTTTCTCTCCCTGGGGTCCTGCCACCTCTCCTGGTTCTGGAAGGGAATGTGGGCACAGAACCCCTCTGTTCTGGAATCCTGCACATCGACTTGGGGTTTCTGCTGTCCTCCTCCCACATCAAGGTTTGCCTGGGGAGAAGCAAGGCCATGAGACACTTCTCAGAACCCACTAGAACTATTTTCTCTTCAATTTCTCTTGGACCCTCACACTCCACCAACCCAACATGGGAAATTTTCTAGTCCTGGGGGCAGGAAACCTTGCTTCAATTCATCATGTATATGCTATTCTTAATGTCTCCTATGTCCCAAATTTTGAAATTGAAAAACCCAGGCTTTGGGAATTCCCTGACAGTTCAGTGGTTAGGATTCAGCGCTTTCACTGCTGTGGCCTGGATTCAATCCCTGGTGGGGGAACTAAGATACTGTAAGCCGCAGGGTATGGCCAAAAAAAAGGGAGAGAGAGTGAAAAAAGAAATAGTATCTTATAACTAAAACAAACAAACCCCCAAACAAACAAACAAAACAACTCAGGCTTTAAAAAAATTTAACCTACAGTAAAATTGACTTTTTTTGGGTGTATAGTTCAATGAGTTTAACACATGAGTAGTTTTATTTAGCCACAATTATACAATAATACAGAACAGTTCCATCATCCCCTAAATACGCTCATGCTGCCCTTTTATAGTTACCCGCTCCCTCTTGCCCTGCAACTGGCAACCACTGATCTGTTCTCTGTCACTGCTCTTTTGTCAGAGACCCAGGCTTTGTAGACTCAAAAGCCTTCTCTCTGCTTCTGCTGAAGTTGCCCTTCCTTGAAGCACAGGTACTGCTTGTTCCAGTGCCCTGAGCAGGGCAAGGGTCGTGGGGCATCAGGAAGCATGGACGGACACCCAGCTAACATTTCAGGACAGTGATTTCCGCATTGGCGACATCAATGCCTCCCCAGTGTGTCTGTCAGAAACTGGAGTTCATGCCCTTTTCTTCCTACGTATCAGATTGTGACTGTGTTTGGGAGCCTTTCCTGGTGTCATTCTGTGAATCAAGGGAGCCATTTTTATGTACTGAATTGAACTATGGTTTAAAGTAGACTGAAAAGGTGTTTCCCCTCTAATAAGTGGTTACTGTAAAGAAGAATGGGTTATTTACAGATCAAATAAGGAAGCTACCTCTTCTCTGTATATCCAGTGTTTGTGGTTCTCTGTATATCCACTTTATATTATTGCTAATGAACATGTGTTCACTGGCGAAAAATCTGGAGGATACAGATGAACTAAAAGGAAAAATTAACATCTGGAGTCCTGCCACTTCCCTTTTTATTTTAATAAATATCTGTCCAGTCCAGTCAAAAAAAAAATGAGATCCATTTCTAAAGGGCAGAGTTCATTTTATTTTTCAAGGGACTCTGAACTGTGCAAGGTCTGTTCTCCAGAACTTGGGGGTGGAATGCTGGTTCTCTTCCCTGGGAGTCAGAACTCTGTACGGAAGGGCATGGACGTTACAAGCACAAGTGGGCAGGGCCTGGAGCAAGCTTCTGAGTATTTGGGGCTGAATTTCTGCTTCAATTACCCCCCCACCCTGGACCCCAGTATCATTATAGAGGTCCATTGTGAAACGAGCTCCTCCAGGAGAAAACACAATGAGTCCACAGCTCTGTGAACCTCAAAATGAAAAGAAAACAGAATGCGAGAAACCCAAGGAGGCCCCTTGAGAAAGGCACCCCTGGAAGGGTCAGAAGGAAGGCAGACAAAAGCTGCCTTCACAGGGACCAGGCAACCTCGTTGGAGGATGGGGCCCAGCCCTCCCGTGTTTGCTCTTTGAATCATGAGCCGGAAAACCCCTGTAAATTCAAGGCTGTCAAGGGGTATCATTCGTGTGAACATGGGTGTTTAGGGTTGCAAATCCCCAGTGAAGCATTTCGGATTAGGGAGTGTGAATTGAAAGATGGAGACATGAATATCTCTTGCCCTATTCTCATCTCTGAGCTGTTGACACTTCCTTGTTTGAGCTTGTCAATCTAGCGGAACGCAGATTTCATCATTTTCCTCTCAGTGCGGGGTTGTGGGTGGGATAGGGGTGTTAGAAGGAAGGGATGGAAGACTGAAGTGGGGATTCAGAGTGGTCAAGGCTGTGGGCTCTGGAGTCTGGCCGCTTGAGTGCAGTCGACTTGGTCATTTCCTGGCTCTGTGACCTTGCGCAAGTGGCTTTCCCTCTCTGAGCCTCAGGATAGCAGTTTTGGACTTCATGGGGTTTCTGTGAGGATTTGATGAGATGCTGGATGCAAGCTCCTAACACCAAGCTTGGCACATGCAGAGTGCTTAGATGTATGTGCTACTATTATTGTGTGTGTGTGTGTGTGTGTGTGTGTGTGTATTTCCTCTTGATTTCTTAGTATGCTGTCCCTTTCCTTGGGTGGAGGAGGGCAGGAATCTATATTTAAGAAGTGAGTAGTCATTAATCAAATAATTAACAATGAATTAAATGACTTTTAATAAGCATTTCCCATGGACCTAGCAGATGCTAAACATATTGCAAATGTCTTTTCATGTACTCCTACAAACATCCTGCATTGTAAATAGCTTTTATTTTCAAAAAAATTTTTTTTGTTAAAGTATAACATACATAAGAAAAATGCACATAAGTGAATAGCTCAGTGAATCTTCACAAACTGAACACCCTCCCCATAAGCAGCACCCAGATCAAGAAACAGAATGTTACCAGCCCTCCAGAAGGCCCTCCTACTACTTCCCGTCACTAACCCTCTCCCTGAGGGTAACCACCATCCTGACCTCTGACAGCATGGATTAGGTTTGCTGTGTTTGAGCCTCATATAGATGGGAGATGTGTGTTTCGGGGCCTGGCTTTGTTAGGTGTGTGAGATCCATCCACGTGGTTGTGTGGGTATAGGTTATTTTCACTACTGTAGAGCATTCCGCTGGTGACTATCCCACAAGATATTTATCCACTCTATTTACCCATTCTTTTGATGGGCATTTAGGGAGTTTTCACTCTGGGGCTATTATGACTGTGGATGCTATGAGCAATCTTGGACACGTCTTGCGGTGCCCATGTGCATGTATTTCTGTACCTAGGATCGGGACTGTGGGTCGGAGGGAGGAACATGTTGCCCTTCAGGAGATGCTGCCACCCAATTTTATAAAGTGGAGATGCGACTTATCTCCCTCCAGCAGTGTGAGGGTTCCTGCTGCCCCACGTCATGTAAGATTTCTATTCCCACTTTGCGGGGGAGGGAGACCAAAAGGTAAAGTGCCTTGTCCCCAATACAGCTAGGGAGTCATAAGACCAGGACTCACCCATTATTTAACCCTGGGTATTTGCTGAGCACACACTTGGTGTCAGGCCTGTGCTAGGGGCTGGAGGGTCATTGGTCACCCTGATGCACATGTCTATACCCTCCTGGAACTTCTCGTTGGGCTGAATCGAATTTGAACTCAGATCTGTTTGGTGCCAGTGTTTATACTTTACCACTCTGTCACCGTTCTTCTTCACTCCCTTGGAGCCCAGCAAAGTTCTGGGCACGTATTAGGTGCTCAGTAAACATGGGTTGAATGAACAAGGGGATGGGAACTCTCAACAGGGCCCTCCCCGCATTGATGAGCACATCCATGGATGGCTATTGGCTGCAACTTACAGGAAAAGAAAGAGTGTTTTCTCTGGCATTTCTGGGCTGATGAGCAAACCCAGGCATATCCTGGGTTTGGGATGGACCTTATCAGCCATCAGCCAAGTCTCAGGATGGACCTTCATCAGGTCTGACTTTTGGAACCCAAACCTCAGGGCCCAGGCAGAAGGACCTCTGTACCGTTCAGAGATAGAATTTATTGTGGAAGAGGACAGGATGTCCACAGGGTCTGTGGTAAAAGTGGGACATCGGAAGCCCCACTCTGAGGGAGACTTGTGGTCTCCAAATCTGGAATCTCCTTCTGATCATCAGTGGGCAGCTAGGGGGTGCTCAAGTCTGGCTCGTGGAAGGCTGGCTGGACTCAAAATTGGTTGAGTTCACGAGCAATAGCCTGCTCTGTAAGGAGAAGAGGCAGAATCAGTCACCAGGTGTCTGCCCTCTGACCCCCAGGTCCACACCGAAGGGGTCTGTCATCCATCCATGCTGACCAAGGCCTGGTGCCGGGAACATTCACATTAAAGCTCTTCAAATGATATCTAATTATTCAGTTCTTGTGTCTTCCACTCACTGTGAGCTCCCTGAAGGCAGGGACTCTATCTGTTTATCTGCAACTGCGATGGGGGTGGGCTTGGGTGTGTGGGAGGGCAGTGCTCCCTAAAGGATTGAGTGGAGATCTTGGGAGAAGCTCTGGTAACCTGGACGTTTGGGTGAATTG
Organism: Balaenoptera ricei; assembly: GCF_028023285.1. NCBI lineage: Eukaryota > Metazoa > Chordata > Mammalia > Artiodactyla > Balaenopteridae > Balaenoptera > Balaenoptera ricei. The sequence goes on from NC_082653.1 coordinate 26,089,245, forward strand.
GCGGGGCACAGCCTGCTTGGTAGGGGTGCCCTCTGCTGTCCCGGCTCTCTCGGGGGATAGTGAAGGTCATGGTCATATGGTCACCTCTGAGTGTCCTCAGAGCACATGCAGACACCCCTCAGCAGGCCTCAGTGAGAGCTGCAGCAGGGGCACCTCTTCTGGCCATTTGCCCGTCCTGAGTCCTCCCCCCGGAGGGACACAGGTGCTCACTCACCCATGAGGCTTTTCAACAGTTTCACATCCAGCTGCCTGAGGATTTCATCGATCAGAGGACATTCCTGGGCCACCAACACAGAGAGAAGGGTCAGACCAGGGAGTGGGAAAAGAAAACTGGAGGGGCCGTGGCTGGAAGCCACGGGATTTCCACAAGGAATCATGGCAAGTGTGGCTCCCTTGTACTGAACGCCGACTACCCACCAGGTGCTATGCACAGCACTTCCATGCTTTGCCCCCTGAATCCTTGAGACTCTCTGTGCAGTGGGGACTGCGATGGTTCCCATGCTACAGATGGGGAAACTGAGGCTCAGGGAGGCTAAGTCACTTGCCCAAGGACACACAGTCAGTAGATGGCAAAATTGAACATCTTAATTGAGATTTCTCAGGTTCTAAAGCCCAATTCTTCGCTGAAACGTCAATGTATATGCCCTGACCCTCGGACTCAAGAATGCCCAAGGTGAAACTACTTTTCTGAAACTTACCTGACTTTCTATCAGGTGTGGGATAACTTTTTCCAGGTTGTCTCTGAGGTTGTGGAAAAAATGTTTCACCTTTGGTGGGATATCTCTAGAAAGAGAGATAGATGTACAGAACAGAACAGATAAATACAGACAATACTGATGTCAGGTGCTGTGTGTGGAGAACATCTCACACAGCCATTTAATCCTCAGAGAGCCCCGCATGAGAGGCATCATTGTAAGCAATAGTCAAAGGCGCAGCTCAGAGAGGTGATGTGCCTTGCCCAAGGTCACACAGCTAGTTAAGTGCTGATCAGTTTAGAACCAGGTCAGTAACTACAGTCCACAGTCTTCTTCGTGGACGTCTGGCATGATCTAGGCATTCAGTGAATGTCTGATGAATAAATGAATGGACTTCCACTGATGACCTAGTTGCTTTCAGCATTCTGGAATTACAGAGAGAGATCAGACACAAATCTTGCCCTTGAGGGGCTCAGTCTGTTGGGGTTGACACACTTGGTCAGCTAGTCTACAGATCTTTATTTAAGTCTATTTTTCTCTATCTTGTTCACTACTGTATCCCTAGCATCAAGTATGTTGTGCCTAGCACATAGTAGGTTCTCAGCAAATATTTGTTGAATGAATGAGTGATGAGGAGGAGCTTTAAAGAAGGAAGGAGGGGCGTCCAAGCATAAGGGTCAGCATGTGCAAAGGCACCGTGGTATGAAAATGTATGGCATATTGATGGAGGGGGGTTCTTCAGAGAGACTTGAGGGCAAAGGGCTGCAGAGTGGGGTAGGGGACAGGACAAGTAGGGCCTTGAGTGACATCCAGGAGTTTGCTCTTCATCCAGAGGGCATTGGAGAACCATTGGAGTGTCTGGAGCAGGGGCTGGGTGACATGGCTAGATTTCTGCTGCAGGGGGAGAACAGAGTGAAAGCGGTGAGGTCTGAGTCAGGGAAAGTTGGAGGAGGCTCCCACAATGGTCCAGGAAGTGGACGATGAGCCCAGTCAGTGGCTGTGGGGATGGAGAGAAAGGGAGCAGGTGAGGGTTGCCAGGAGGTCACTGATGGGACCTGTGGACGATGGGCTGTGGGGAGTGAGGAGGAGGAGTCTGGCTTCTGGGAGGGTGGCAGTGCCATCTCTGGGATGGGGATGCAGGAGGAGGAACAGATCCTGGGGAAGGGGTGAGATCTGTTTGGGGCTCACCCAGGAGGTGGTGGAGACCTGCGGCTGCAGCCAGGGCCAGTCAGGAAGGGGCCCAGCCCTGGGGAGGGGCGGCTGGGATCTTACTCAGTGAGGACAGTCATGCGGACGCTGCTGGGATCCACGCGGCAGTTGCCTATCACCAGATCCCTCCGGCCAAACTCATCTTTCTCCAGCCAGAACTCCACAGCGAGGTTCATGCGTGCGTGTGTCTTTATGATCTGGTTATTGAAGGGCCTGGGGACAAGAGAGAGGAGGAGGGGGGAGGGGCAAGAGACAGAGAAAGAACAGAAGGAGGAAGAAGCAGCCAACACGGAGAGTGGCTCTTTCAACACACCAGCGCAGTGGGGTTCCACGTTGCCTGGATGTTAAATTCTGTGGTCAGCGATTAAGGAGAAAAACAGTACTAGCCAGAGTGCCTTCTGAAAATCCTTTAAATAGACCAGATTAGGGGGCCTTCGGAAATTTAAAAATTGAGAGTTAATCTTATTCTAAAAACCTTTACCATTTAGTGGAGCCCTCCCAGAGGCAGTGGATGTTAAAGGGTAGTCTAAACCGGAGGAGGGAAGGGTGATGCGATCATTAAAGTGTTTCTCTTTTTAAAATCATTGTAGGGAACTCACATAAGTTTAAATGAGCAAATGACCTGCCTCCACTGACCAGTGATCGCCATCCACATTTCAGCTGAAGAAACCAAGGCTCAGAGATGTGAAGTGACTGGCCCAAGGTTACACAGCAAGTGAGTTCGGAAACCAGGAATTGAAACCAGTTTGCAGCGGAAAGATCTGGGTTCCCCAAATTGCCAAAATCCATCCCCCTGCCCCGACTCCCAGGTTCCCAGTGAAGAGGAACAGTGCCCTTCAGGCCCCGCTTCTGTATGACTTACAGTCTCGAGTCAATGTCAAATTCAAGTGAGATGTTTGCCAAGAACCACTCATTATGGAAAGACATCCAGATCCCACCATAGTCCAGCTGAATGTTGGTGATGTTGGCGCTGCACAAGGAAAGAGCAAAGACCCCCACAAGGGTGAAGGGCCTCAGACCTCAAGGCCTTGGGCGTTACAGACAAGGCTGGCCTGTCTCCTAGCAGTCGGATTTGGAGTCAGAGCCTTTCACAGATGCTCTGAGGGCAAGAGCTCCCTGCAGGAGCCCTGGGGTTACAAGCTGTCCCCGAGTGCCCCCGAATAGCTCCACACAACTGACTTGTGAAACCCACAGCCAACTGCAGACCCAGCCCCTGGGCCCGTTCTCAGAGCCAGCCTCCCGCTCTCAGTGGATAGCCCCACCACCTGCCCAGGGGCCTAGACCCAAACCGTGGCAGCTGTCTTCAACTTCTCTTCATCCCTCACCGCCACATTCCACTCAGTAGCAAATCATGTTGGTTCTGCTTGCAAAATATATCCTGAAATGGGCCACTTCCCATCACTCTGTTGCTTTCGTCTGGTCCAGGTCACCATCACTTCTTGCCTGGAGATGCTCTAGTTTCTCTCTGGGCTCCAGGCCACGATCTTGGCCTCTCCACAAACCATCTCCATGTGGCAGCCAGAGGGGCCTTAACACTCCCCTATCACTCAGTGTTCTCCACTGGTTTCTCACTGCTCTTGCAATAAAATCTGAACTCCACATCACAGCCCCTCAGATCTGCAGGGTCTGGCCTCACCTGCCTCTGCAGCCCCATCTCCTACCACCCTCCCCTTGCTCACCCAGCCACACAGGACTTTTTCTCTTCCTCAAATGCATCAATCTCCTTCCTACCTCAGGGCCTTTGCACTCACTGTGCTCCCATGACCTCATGTCACTCACCTCCTTCTCTTCATTCATATTTCTACTTAAGGGTTAGGAAGGTCCCCCGATCAGCCCTCTCACTCTCACCCTTGACCTGGTTAAATTTGTCTTCGTGTTATATCCCTCCATCTGAAATTAGTTATTTACTTTCGTGGCCTATCTCACTAACTAGGATGTAAGATCCAAAAGGGCAGGGACTGTAGGTCTATGTAGAGCTGCATTCCCAGTACCCAGCCCAGGTGCTGGTACACAGTAGGTGCTCAATGAATAACTGTAATAATTGTTAAAGGAATGAATGAAGGGAAGTGATTGTGGCTGCACACAGCAAGGGAAACCCTGCTGGTGAGTCCTGGTGCTCATTAAAGTGGAAGGAATGAGGGATGCAAATCAGAGAGAAGGTAGGTCAAGGGCACAGCAGGCTGGGATCATGGTGTTACATTTGAGCAGCTTTGAGACCAGGCAGCTGGGGAGGCCTGCATCCATTGAGAGGAAGGGGGGAAAATGGAGGTGGAGGACAGGCCCAGTTCTGCGAGGCTAATTATACCAAGGGCTATGCATCCACTATGTGCCACAGGGAAAGCTCCTAACAGCTCCAGGACGCAGGGATGATTACGCCCATTTCATTGAGGAGGACTCAAGGCTGAAGCTCAGGGAGCTCAAATGCCTTGCCCAGAGTCACACAGCTTTCAAGCAAGAGTGAGGTTCATATGTCTGACTCTAGTCCTGGGTTCCTTTGGCACCCCAGATGTTTATCCAGGCTGTGCTCTGGGTACCCATTTTATAGATGAGGCCAGAGTGGCCCAGCAATTTCCCCAAAGTTGGTGGCAGAGTCAGGATTTAAATGCAGAAACTTTTGCTTCCCAAACCTTCACCTTTATTTATTCTGCTGTGCTGCCTCTCCCAGTGACCCTTTGTACTGGGCCCCCTACTCATCCTTGTGTTGGGTCTGACATCTCCTTCCAATCTTCCCTCCTTTCCCCTTCACAGGCCTTGTACTGCCATGCCCTCAGCTCTGCCCTCTTACTCAGAGCTTTATCAGGAGTCCCAGGGCCAGTGATGGGGTTCAAGATCTCACCTGCCTTCTTGATGCTGCTGAAGGCTCACGCTGCCAATTAGCCAGTCCACCATCCCCGAAGCCATCTGCCTGGAGGCATTCAGACTGTCCAGGAAGCGGATGTTCTGGATTTGGCGCTCTGTATTGTGCTTCATGAGGCCCTGGGCAATAACTGGAAATGGATATGGGACCAGTGACATTGCACGATGCCCTGGCAAAGGTGGGGGGTTTGGAGCCAGGAGGCCCAGGTTGCAGGCTGGCACACCGGCTTCTTGCTGAGTGATTGGTGTGTCATCCCCCTGCCCCCACCACTGAGATCCACATTCTTCATCCGTGAAATGATGCTTTGCAGTGCTGGTGTGACACATTTGCAGAGGGTCTGGCAGGCAATAGCTGCTCAAGAGAGATATTATGGTTGAAAATTTGCTCAGTGCTGTATCTCTGAATCTGGAACACAGAGCCTAACATACAGGATCTAGATCACAGTAAATGTTGGTTGAAGAGAAAAAGAGGTGAGCAAATAAGGAGAGAATAAATGGAAATCCTCCCCCACCATGCTCGGAATAAACTGCAGGGCTGGGTGGAGCTACCAGTGGAAAAGAATGAATTCCAAAAAGGAGGGAAATTTGAAAAGCTATTGACTTGCATGAAGTCCTAGCTCTCTGGGCCCTAGACCCCAGCTGCCCAGGTTGGGGGCCCAGTTCTGACAAACCTCAGAGCTCACCTCAGGACACATTTATTGCACTGACTCAACCCTCTAGGTGTTCAGGCCCCACACTGAGAACTATGTATTACTGCAGAGCCACAGAAGCCATTGTGACACCTCACCCTTATCCTCCAGGGCCAGCCCCCAGACCCCCTTTCAGCACCCCATGTTTCTGCTGCCTACAAACAAGAAAGTGTCTCTGGGGCTTCCCCGGTGGTGCAGTGGTTGGGAGTCCGCCCACCAATGCAGGGGACACAGGTTCGAGTCCCGGTCCAGGAAGATCTCACATGCCGCGGAGCAACCAGGCCTGTGCACCACAACTACTCAAGCCCACGCACCCAGAGCCCGTGCTCCGCAACGGGGGAAGACGCTGCAATGAGAAGCCCGCGCACCGGGACAAAGAGTAGCCCCGGCTCACCGCAACTGGAGAAAGCCCGCGCACAGCAACAAAGACCCAATGCAGCCAAAAATAAATAAGTAAAATTTAAAAATTAAAAAAAAAAAAAAAGAAAGTGTCTCTGGAGTCATAGATCTGGGTTCAAATCCTAGCTCTGCCACCTCCCTGAGTCTTGATTTCCTCATCTGTGTAATAGGGCAGTAATAATACCCATCTCATAGGATACTTACTAGGAATATTGAGACATTTAGCCAAAGGATATTTACTGAGCATCTACTGGGTATCAGGCTCAGTGCTGGGCACTAAACACACAAACCATTTTTCTATCTAGTAGGAGAACATACAGTAAAGAAATAGTTTCAAGGATGGAGTGAAACTATAGGTATGCCTAGAACTCTTAGTAGTTCTTGGTTAATGATGACAGTAGCACTTGGGAATCTGTGAGCAGCAGACACTAGTAGTTGCCAGTCCAGTATCAATCCATCCATCCATCTGTCCATCCATCCATCCTCCCATCTATTCTCCATCTATCTGTCTATCCAATATCCATCCATCAATCCATCCATCTACCCATCCACCTTTCCATCCATCCATCCACTCATCCGTACATCCTCCCATCCATCCTCTTATCCACCCACTCTCCCATCCACCCATTCGTCCTATTCTTCCCATCTGACCCCTGTTTTGATTCAGACACTCTCTTCAATTCCTGGTCCAGATGAGGCTGTTGATTATCATTGCATGGTGACTCTTACAGGTACAAAGTTCGCATATGATCCAAGTTGGTTCTATCAGACTAAACAGAAGACCCTATGCTTCATGTTTGAGGGGAAGGTTTCTTTCTCTTTCTCCTACTGGAAAGGAACAAGACAGCCTATAGCTCCAATGGCCACTGGCCACCATTTGCCTATCACACTGTGAACCAGCAGCCTGCGGATGAAACCATGACGATAACAGAGCTAAAAAAGGATGAAATTCAGTTCTGGTTGGCAGCTTTGAGCTGCTGATTGAACCAAACCCAGAGCTTGCCCTACCTATGACTTTCAGTTGTGTGAAATACTTTTTTCTTATAGTTTAAACCAGATTGACTTGGGTTTTCTGTAACACCCTAACAGATACGTGAGAAGTGGTTGTAGAGATCAACATTTTCACAGTTGAAAAACACTTTGCACATACTTGCCTTCATTTAAGTCTCAAAAGCAGTCCCATGAAACAGCATTCTAACTGCACCTATTGTACAGATGAGGATACCTGGAGCCACAACCACATGTGAATATATTTGATAACCTAAATGCAATGCATACATTTATGGCAAACCATAAAATGCCAAGTCATGATGAGGGGAAATGGAAAACATTGATAACTTAAAACCATTAAGAAATAGAAACAGGTGATCTCATTCCCCAAAAGTTTTGATCTACATGGTTTTATGGAAGACTTTTACCCAACTTTATGAAAAGGTAATTGTGAAAAAAAATAGAAAAAGAAGAAGATGCAAAATTCATTTTATGAGGCTAGTACAACTTGCTTCAAGAACAGTACAAGGAAAAGATATTACACATCAATTTTATGTATGAAAAATTTGCTAAGATCCTAAATAAATTACTAGCTAACAAATCTAATAGCTAATAGTACATTATAAAAATATCATATTACATTATAAAATATAAATTTTAGTTTGATACATTATAAATACATTAATGTATATTATAAAAATAATACATTATAAAAATAATAAAGTACATTATAAAAATAATACAATAATAGCAGATTATAAACAGATAATTATAGTATGTTATAAAAATATTGTATTTATTCCAGAAATGCTAGGATGGGTTCAACATAAGAAAATCTATTAATACAGTTTATCACATTAACAGAGTAGAAGAAAAAGATGGATTAATTTTTAGATGCAGAAAAACATTTGTTAAGGGCCAATACTGATTTATGATTAAGAAAAATTTAGGAAACTAGAAATATAAGGGGACTTCCTTAACATGATAAAAACTATATCCCAAAAACCTACAGAAATATACTAAGTGGAGAATTCTAGATATATTCCCATTCCTATAGGAGGCCTTGGCTATAGTGCAAGATAAGAAAAAGGCACAAGAAGTATAAGGTTTAGAAGAGAAAAGATAAGACTGTCACTATTTGCAGATGATATAATCCTCTAGATAGAAAATTGAACAGAATAAATAAGACAAATTATTAGAACTAATAAATGGTCAGTAAGACTTTTGGATAGCAGATTAATTTTTAAAAATCAACAGCTTTCCTCTCATCTGTACCAGCAATACCAACTAGAAAATATAATAGAAAATTAGGCAATATTTACTGTGGCAACAAAACCCATAAATTCTCTAGGAATCAATTTAACAAAACATGCTTAAGACATTTATATAAATTTAAAATTCTATTAAGGGATTTAAAATATAATCTGAATAAGTTGAAAGATATACTACTTTTGTAATTGCCTAACATAATACTGCAAAAATGTCAATTGTCATTAAATTAATAAACAAATTCAGTGAAACCCTAATTAAATTTCCAGAAGATTTTTCCTCTTTTTTAAGGAACTCAACACAGTCTAAGATTCATTTGGAAGAAGAAAGTTCTATCAGATAAAATGGCATTTTACAAAGATGTAGTATTTAAAATATTATGTTTTTGGTACAGGAACAGTTACACAGACACAGAACACAGAACTCAAAAGGGAATCCATGTGTTTGGAAATTTGACCATTTAGTAGGTGGGTTGAATGGACTCATAAGGAGAGAAGTGAAGCTGAATCTCTAATTTACAGATATAAACATACATAAAGATGGCCTCCAAATGGATTAAAATCCTATATATGAAAAGTGAAACTGTAAAGCTGTTAGAAAAAACAGGGTAGAGACAAGGGCTTAAGACTCATCAGATATAAACCATAAGATGAAATGTTGCTGAGTGTGAAAATATTCCTGTTCAATGAAGTGTCTACAAACAAAGTTAATAGGTGACAGTTTGGGAGAAATGTTCTCAATGCTTAGACCTGACAAGGGACTAATGTCAAGAATAAATTAACATCTTCTCAAATCAAAGAGGATTAAAAAAATTGGAAAGCAAATAGAAAAATGGGCAAAAGATAAGAACAGGGAATTCAAAGAAGTCAAAATGGCTAACAGAATTAAGACGTGTTGCTCAAACTTCTCACTAATCAGATAGTCAAGCTAAAACAATTAGATATCACTCAAATACACATCAGACTGGCAAACAATGAAAGATGCTGTTATGTACTGAATTGTGCTCCCCCTGCCCCAAATCAATATAGTGAAGCCTTAATCTCCAATGTGACTGTATTTGGAGATGGGGCCTTGAAGGAGGAGTTAACATTGAATCAGATCATAAGGGTGGGGCCTTAATCCGATGGGACTGGCGTCCTTATAAGAAGAGGAAGAGACACCAGAACGTGCTCACTCACCCTCTGTACACACACAGAGGAAAGGCCCTGTGAGGACACAGTGAGAAGGTGGCCATCTACAAGCCAGGAAGAGAGGTTTCACCAGAAACCAACCCTGTGGGCAACTTGATCTTGAACTTCCAGCCTCCAGAGCTGTGAGAAAATAAATGTCTGTTGTTCAAGCCACCTGGTCTGTGGTATCTTGCTGTGGCAGCCCAAGGAGGCTGATACCAGTGGATTCTCTCCAGTGTTGGGAAACAAGGGATACAGGTATGCTTGTTTGTTACTGGAATGGGTGTAGACTTGCACAGCCATCCTAGAAAGCGCTCTGGCAGTCTTTAGTTAAATTCAGTTTGCACCTGCCTTAGAGCCCAGCCATCTCCCTTCAGGGTATATCCCAAGGAAATTCTCCCATAGGTTCTAAGAAGGACACGTGAGAATGTTCATCACCGTGTAGTTTATAATAGTGGGGAGTTAGAGACAACTCAAGTGTTCATCCCTAGGGAAATGGCCAAGTGATGATGAAGTGGATGTATTTCATGGACTTTTCTGCACAAGTCTGAAGCAACAGATGTCAACAGCACAGTGTCCAGTGAAAACAGTAAAAAAAAAAAAAAAAAAGAAATCTATATGGCATTACCATTTATGTAAATCAAAACACTGTATGTTTTACAAGGATATGGGCATTTAAAAACACATATTAAAGAATTTCCTGGCTGTCCAGTGGTTAGGACTCTGCGCTTTCACTGCGGGGGCCCGACTTCAATCCTTGGTCAGGGAACTAAGATTCCACAAGCTGCGAAGCACCACCATCCCAAAAAAGCCAACACCTATATTAAACAAGCTGCAGTGCCTGCCAAGGAAGAGGGGAATGGGAGTGAGAATAAGAGGTCGAGAGGAAAATAACATAAAATAAAACACAAGAGGGGTCTTGCTATGGTTCATGATAATGATGATGTGCTAGGAATAGGCATATGATCAACTCAAACTCAATTTTGTGTACTTCAGGTCTAAGAAAAAAGGAAGAGAAGAGGGTAAGTGACCAATTCCAGGTCATCTAGCAAGTCAGTGATGGGGTCAAGTTAATGCTTTCCCTACCCTCCCTGTGACAGCGGGCAGAGCATGGGCTTAGCTTACTTCTCGCCAGACCCGATTTGCTGTCTGTGTGGGTCTTGGCCAGGCCAGGCCAGTGCTGCTTATGTAGTGCCAAGGGCAAGGCCAGCGAGCTGAGGAGGACCAGGAGCCTCCAGAGTGAATGCATCTTGGGTTCTTGGACCTGTGGGTATTAAGAAAGGTCAGATGGTACCCACGCAGATGGCTGCAAGGGTCGCCACCTGGTTGGATGGACTTATGGTTTTCTGTAGGAAGACAACACCGGAGTTAGCCCCAGCATGCTGTGGGGAGGTGTCGTGATGGGCTCTGGCAGCTGCCAGTGGGGCTTGCTCACATGGTGAGGGCAGCAGGTGGAACCCTGCGGGGAGGCCAGGGATCCAGACGGAAGCCTTGTTGCTTAGAGACACGCAGTAGACCCCACTGTTGGGTCATCCAGTGGGAAGCCTCTCCCAGACCAGCACAGGGTGGATGTTGGTGACTCTTCCGTGAATGAATGAATGAATGGATGGGCAAGGATGGTTAATCTCAGGCTTTCCAATTGGACTAGGACTTTCTTAAGGGCAGGATCATCTGCAATGCCTATCGCAATGCTTGCCTGTGAGAAATTAAGTGCTGATGATTGTTGGTTGAGGGACCAAGTGACTGAATACATAAAACAGTGAGGATGGCTGGTCTCTGAATCCCCCACTAAATTATATGTTTCTGGAGCGCAGGGTGTGAATTTAATTAATCATCCTGTGTCCAGTGCCTCCCATGTTTACCACATGGTAGTTACCAGTGATGTTTATTAAGTGATACAAATGAATGAATGAATAATTGGATGGATGGATGGTGTGTGGATAAGGTTTACAGGGAGGGGACAGAGAGCCTTGAAGCCAAAGCATTAGGTTTATCTTGTTGCTCTGGGTTTGAGGGTCATTAAGAATGCAGTTCGAATCCCCTCTCCTCACCATCTCAAGACACGGCATCCCAATCCGTCCAGTTGCTCCAGCCACAGCCCTTGGAGGCCCCCTTGACTCAATCCTCTTTCCTCATCTCCCATGACCCATATGTCAGGAAGTCCTGTCAACACTTCCAGGATCTGACCACATCTAACCACTCCTCCGCAGCTGCCATTCTCTTGGCCTGAGTTATTGCAGGGGTGTCCTACCTGGTGTCCCAGCTTCTTCCCTGGCCCAACTACAATCTCTTTTGCATACAGCTGCCTGAGAAATCATTTTAAGACATAAATCAGACCGTGGCACTCCTCTGCTCAAAACCCTCCAAAATTTCCCATTGCACACAGAGGGAAAGTTGAAATCTGTGCAATGCCTCTCAGAGCCTGCAGGGTCTCTGGTGTCCTCTCTGACCTCACCCCCTACCACTCTGTCTCTCCTCTGCTCTCCTGCAGCTGCACAGGCCTTGGGAGTCTGGACCCGACAATTCAGCTGCCGTGAGCTCTGAGACAAAGGCTCTTTCCCCTTCTTGTCCTCTCCCCCACAAGATGCAGGGGGCATGCAGGGTCCTGTGTGAACTTCCCAGAAGCCCCGGGCCATCCTTGGACACTTCACTTCTGGTCTCGTAAATCAAAAGCATTAGTTCAGGGTGATGGCTTTCCCGATCTGAGGTCCTCTCTCAGTGTTCATGCCCCCCTTGAGGATGTTTGTAGAATATCAATTACTTTAAATGTACTTTTCTAGTCTTCCTGGTCTTGTGTAACCAGTTGGAATTTTGTTATTTTTTTTTGTCAAGAAAATTGGAGAAGAGTGGTCATTGTTGTCCTTGGCTCTTTGGAGAGCTGAACAGGGGGTGGGTGGTTGTCCGCCCCACCTCCTCACAGGCTGTGGTTCTCAGGGCCACTGAGTGTAAAGAAATGATGACGTGTAGGGTGTAGATTTCAGGGTCTGGTGCATGACAAGGGAGCAGGAAGCACTGCTCAGGGATGAGCCCCGGATTTGAAGCCAGCTTAATGCATAATCACACGCGGTTAAGAGCGTGGGCTTCTGAGTCACACAGACCAGGGTGCAAATCCTGGCTTTCCCTCCCGGCAGACTCAGGAGGGAAAGCCAGGATTTGCACCCTGAGTCTGGATAATAGTGTGGGGCTGTAGGGAGACTTAAAGAGAATCCTGCACAGCAATGCTCAAAAACCTTGTTGCTACGATTGCTATCATCCTCACTCTCACCTCTCTGAGCCTCAGCTTCATTACCTGTAAACCAGGGAAGCTGGTGGAGTGAACGACACCAAGTATGATTAGCCTAGAGATGGTGCCCAGGACACTGAAAGTGCACATGTCAAGGAGCCACCTCTCCTGAGCACATCTGCAAATGAGTGTACGGCTGTTTTGGCAATTCTAGCAGGAATTACAACTGGGGGTGCTGTGATGGTTTAGTGCCTGGAGGGAGCTTGCAGACGTCCGATCAGATGGTGGGCTTTGTTCTTGTTCATTCAACAAACAAATAAAGTGGGACTTCCCTGGTGGCCCAGTGGTTAAGAATCCGCCTGCCAAGGCAGGGGACACGGGTTCAAGCCCTGGTCTGGGAAGATCCTACGTGTCGCGGAGCAGCTAAGCCCGTGCACCACAACTACTGAGGCTGCGCTCTAGAGCCCACGTGCCACAGCTACTGAATCCCACGTGCCTAGAGCCCGTGCTCCACAACAAGAGAAGCCACCGCGATGAGAAGCCCGCACACTGCAACGAAGAGTAGCCCCTGCTCGCTGCAACTAGAGAAAGCCCGCGCACAGCAATGAAGACCCAACGCAGCCAAAACCAAAAAAAAAAACAAAAAAAACCCTAATAAAGCAGCTAAAGACAGTGAGTGCTAAGTGGCAGGCACCATGGGCTCTGAGCAGCCAGTTAGGTTCCTCGTCCTCCTGGAGCTCACACGCGCTGGGGAGGCTGACAGTCTGCATCTCTGCCTGCCAGGAGCATGTGGTTATGAAGCACGGCTCTGCTGTGGAGCGGAGGTGGGGGGGCAGGAGGAGCTAAGCAAGGGCGCAGTGAGGGGAGACCTGATAGCTGGGGAGCGGGGTAAGCAGAGAAAAGACGTCTCTGAGGAGGTAGAGCTTGTGCAGCTATTTAAAAGAAAGGCTATAAGTTAGCTGGGTGTTTCCCCGCCCCTGTCCCCCACTGGTGCTCGCAGAGAGGAGGCCACTGGAGGGGTGCTCTGCTCCTGTGGAAGCAGCTACTTTTATCAGGTTGGTGATGCTGATATTTACCTGGTGGCCTCATTCACTGTGCTAAGCCTGCTCCGTGTGGGATCTCACTGCACCCTCCTGCCACACATGAGGGGACGTGAGCCGGAGGAGCTGCCACCCCAGAGCGGCAAGATGCTATTTCCCTTGGGAGATGGAGATGCTGGACACCCCAGACCTCACCCATTAGCAATCTCCTGCACTATTTCAAAGAACTTACCTTAGAACAAGCTTCTTTACATTTTTGGGAGGCATTTTGAAAATGTGATGAAAACTTGGGTTTGTGATCATAAACATATATGTACCTGGTTTAAAAATGTTGCTCACAGTAGCAGGATTTCTGTGGTCCTCTTAAGGCGTGCCCACTCACACTGGTTAAAACCCCTGCTCCTCTGGGTAATTGGCTTTCCAGGAGTTTGACTTGGAGGAGTATTCACTTGTCCAGTCAACCAATATCCCCTGTGGGCCCACTATGTGCCAGGCACTGTGTTTGGCTCTGGGCAACAACAGAATCCCTGCTTCTCCAGCAGCTTATAGTCTGGTGAGAGAACGAGAACAAAAGATGAACAATACGTGAAATAATTACAAATTGTATTGAGAGGGAAAAGTGAGGTGAAATTGGGAATTGCAGGGAGGCCACTTTAGAAAAGGGTTAGGGAAGGTCTCCAGAGAGGTGACATCTGAGCTGGGTCCAGGAGGAGGAGATGGAGCTGGCCTTGGGTGCAGGTGTAGGAGGGCACACCTGGCGGGTGGAACCGCAAGGCAAAGTCCCTGGGGTGGGGAAAGGCCCAACAGGTTGGAGGAACAAAGGAACTAGGTGTGGATGGGACTGGGGGTGAGAAGTCAGCGGCCTTGTGCCCCGAAGAGGCCCTGGCTCACGTCCATGGCTCCAGGGAGGGACACCCAGGGATGTAAGGAGACCTGGCAGAACGAGGGCTGTGCAGGCTTTTCTTCATGAGCGTCCTCCCATGGCCATTGGGAGTGGCCACTTCCTCCTCTCCTTGGGCTCTAAGGCAGCTCTAGGTTCCCCAAAGCAGAGGTCCTCACACTCCAGGGGGCAGTTGAATGGGTGAGTAACATGCAGATTCCTGCACCTGAATCAGTAGGGTCTGGGACAGCCCCGCTTAGTCCATTCACTGAGACTCACTCGTCTAAGGAACAGGATCTATTATTCATGTATCCCATTCTTTGTAGAAATGTACACATTTTACAGTCATGGAAGACTAGACACTGGAACTTTAACCCAAAGTCAAATTTCCCTAAAAGTGGGGGTAGGGCCCTTTCTGAGTGGAATATTAGGTTTGACAAAAGATGATGATGGTGGCTCTTCTGGGCTCTGGGGTGGCCTGGAGAGGGGGACGGGAAAGTGGAAGAGCTTGGGTTTCTGGGAGCATTGTAGTACTTTTGGAGGGATGGGTGGTGCTTGTAAAAATGCAGATTCCTAGGCCACCCCTGAGCAATGGAGTCAGAGTCTTCCTGGAAGTGGGACCTGGGAATAAGCTTCTGGGCAATCCCGCTGTACACGGAGCATGAGGCCCCCTTAGCTGAAATAAGAGTGATGATACTAGTAAACATTTGTTTGTTGAGCGCTAACTGTGCTTGAGGGGCAGTCTAAGCGCTTTGCTTGTAATCGCTTATTTAATCCTCCACACAGCCCTCTGAGCTAGGTACCGTTATCATTGGCCTCCCTTTGCAGAGGCACAGAGAGGTTGAGTAAATTCCCTAAAGTCACCCAGCTGGGTGAGGTGGGTCTGGGACAGGAGCCAGGCAGCCAGGCCCACAGGAGGAACATCAGAGGAGCTGTGACTCATTCCCCATCCCACACCCCACTCTGCCCCCCAGCACCAGCCCACAGCCCCTGCAGGCATTGCAAGGAGAGGCAGGAAGAATGACAAGAGCAGATCCATCGAGCCTGACTATGGGACAGCCTCTGCTCTAAGCATTCTTTGTAGGTTAATTAAATTAATTAATCAATCCTCCCAATAACCCTCGAGGTTTGCATTGTTACTGCCCCATTTCACAGATGCAAAGCCTGAGACACAGAGAGATGGGGTCACTTGCCCAAGGACACACACCTGTAAGTGTGGAGGTGTCTGGCTCTAGTAGGCTCTATCTTGTCTCTGGATAAATTCACTCACAGTCCTCGCCCTTCGTCCCAGGCTCTGTGAGCCTGCCTTGTCCAGTGGCATTTCCTCTTGTAATTCTCCAGAGGCCGCTAAAGACTCCATAGGACACGCATGGCAAATATCAAAGATTTTCAATGAACTGGAGTTGATGCGCCAGAGGAGTGAAGACTGCAGGTCTCACCACGACCGTGAACACTCTGGACCACAACGGGGCAGAAGCTCCATCCAGCCCAGGGTCCTGCCTAGCAGAGGTGTTCTCAGGAGGAAAGGGGGAAGGCAGGTCATCCACAAGGACCAGTCATTCAGGGCCACAATGTCAGCCTTAAATGTCAGCCAGTGGAAAGGAGGGAATTTGCTTGGGTCCTTACCACACACGTCAGACCTGGCATCCTTGTAAGAAATTAGAAAAAGTGAACTAAACCCAAAGCAATTAGAAGCAAGGAAGTAATAAAGAGCAGAGTAGAAACTACTGAAATAAGCATGGAAAAACAATAGAGAAAACCAACAAAATCAAAACCTGGTTCTCTTAGAAGATAAATAAAATTGAAAAAACTCTAGGCAGGGAGATTAGGAAAGAGAGAGAGAAGACACAAATGACCAATATCAGGAATGAGAGGGGTGACAGCATTACAGACTTTACAGGTATTAAAAGGGTAATAAGGAAATATTATGAATAACTTCATGGCAATAAGTTCTATAACTTAGACAAAAAGAACAAATTCCTTGAAAGACACAAACTACCAAAGCTTCTCAAGAAGAAATAGATGATCTGAAAAGCTCTGTATCTATTACAGAAATTGGATTTGTAGAAAAATCCTTATCACACAGAAAGATCTAGGCTAATATGGTGTCATCCCAAACACCACATTATACCCAAGCTATTTCAGAAAGCTGAAGAGAAGGGAACACTTATCAAGTACTTCTGTGAGACCAGCCTTACCCTACTACCAAAACCAAACTAAGACCAATACAGACCAATATCCATTATGAACACAGCGACAAACACCCTCAAAATTTCAGTGATTTAAATATGGCAATGTATAAAAAGGATAATACATCATGACTATATGGGGGTTTATCTCAAGAATGAAAGATTGGTTTAGCATTTGAAAATTATCATATTAACAAACTAAAAAAAATTGCTTGATCATCTCAGTAGATGCAGAAAAAGCATTGGATAGATCTCCAACATCTAACTTTGATTAAAAACTTTCATCAAGCTAGGAAGAGAAGGGAGCTTCCTCAACCTGATAAAGGGCATCTACACAAAACCTACAACTAACATCATAGTTAATAGTAAAAGACTGAATGCTTGCCCTCTAGTTTCAGGAACAAGACAAGGATGTCTGCTCTCACTTCTATTCAACATTGTTTTGGAGGTTCTACCTAGATAAGAAAAGGAAATTAAAATCTGGATTGGAAAGACAGACATAAACTATCTTTATTCACAGATGATATGACCATCCACATAGAAATTTTGATGAACTCTACAAAAAAGTTACTAGAACTAACATGTGAGTTTAGCAAAGTTACAGGATACAAGATTGAGAAACAAAGTCAATTACATTCCTATATGCTAGCCATGAACAATTGGAAATTGAAATTAAAACAGTGCCATATTGATAACATTAAAAATATTAAATACTTTGGAATAATATGACAAAGGATGTATAAGATCTGTACACTGAAAACTACAAAATATTGCTGAGAGGAATTTTTAAAGATCTAAATAAATGGAGAGATATGTTCTGTTGTAAGACTCAATATTGTTAAGAAGTCTTCTCCTCCAAATTGATCTATAGACTCAATGAAATACCAATAAAAATCCCTGCAAGATTTTGTAGAAATTGATAAGGTGATTCTTAAAATTCACATGGAAACGTTAAGGACTTAGAATAGCTAAAATAACTGTGAAACAAAAGAAAACAAAACAAAAGCAAAGTTGTAAATTCCGTGGTACTAGAAGCGTTTGTGATAGGAAATAATAACATGTGGAGCCTTTGTCAAGCCCCAGTAGAAAAATCACAGCACATACCCCTTGGAGTTCTAGAAAAAAGCCATGCCATCTGCTGCAGAGAACTATGCATCATTTGGAAAATAGCACCTAGCTTGATACCAGCACCTGGTAGGTAGACACCTGTGTCTGACCATGGCTATCAAATAACCATGTGGTCAGAACTACTTCTCATGAGCTGAGTACACCCAGACCCAGAAAATAAGCCAGAAAGTCAGGTGGGCCCAGGAGCAATCCATCATACATTGGAAATGTCATATCCAGGATTAGGCACCTTATTAAGGTGCACAGGCAGGTGGCCCAGACCCCATGTCATCCCTCACTGTTGCACTGGCACCTCTTCCTCAACTAACATTTACGGCTTCATGGAGGTTTCCTCTGACCAGCCGACAGAGGAGAAAAAATCTGGAATTTGATTCATGGATGGGTCAGCTTGGTATGCTGGTATAAGAGGAAAATGGTCTGCTGCGGCACTACAGCTCCACTCATGAGGAGCCCAAAGAGGGGACCAAATCATCTCTCTGGGCAGAGCTTTGGGCAGCGCACCTGTCATCTACTCTGTGCAGAGAGAGAAGTGGCCTGAGGTAAGGCTAGACATGGGCTTGTGGGTAGTGATGAAGGGCTCATTGGTCAAAGGACTGGAAGGAACAATATTGGATGATCAGGGATATTGGATGGGTCTGGGGAAAAGGCACATGAATGGACAATGTGAGTGAATACTGCTATAAATGGAATTTTTGTGTCCCCCTGAAATTCATATGTTGAAACCTAACCCCCAATGTGATGGCATTTGGACGTGGGGCCTTTGGGAGGTGATTAGATCATGAAGTTTGCAGGATTAGTGCCCTTATATAGGAGACCCCAGAGCAAAAGATGGCCATCTATGAACCAGGAAGCGAACCCTCAGCAGACACTGAATCTGCCGTTTACTTGATCTTGGGCTTCCCAGTCTGCAGAACTGTGAGAAATAAATTTCTGTTATTTACAAGCCACCCAGTCTATGGTATCTTGTTATAGCAGCTTGAATGAACTGAGACATATACAAAGGGTATGAATCTTTTTTTTCTTAACATCTTTATTGGAATATAATTGCTTTACAGTGTTGTGTTAGTTTCTGCTGTATAACAAAGTGAATCAGCTATATGCATACGTATATCCCCATATCCCCTCCCTCTTGTGTCTCCCTCCCACCCTCCTTATCCCACACCTCTGGGTGGTCGCAAAGCATGGCGCTGATCTCCCTGTGCTATGCAGCTGCTTCCCACTAGCTATCTATTTTACATTTGGTAGTGTATGTATGTCAATGTTACTCTCTCTCTTCGTCCCAGCTTACCCTTCCCCCAACCCGTATCCTCAAGTCCATTCTCCACATCTGTGTCTTTATTCCTGTCCTATCCCTAGGTTCATTAGAACCATTTTTTTTTTTAGATTCCATATATATGTGTTAGTGTACAGTATTGGTTTTTCTCTTTCTTACTTACTTCACTCTGTATGACAGACTCTAGGTCCATCCACCTCACTACAAATAACTCAATTTCGTTTCTTTTTATGGCTGAGTAATATTCCATTGTATATATGTGCCACATCTTCTTTATCCATTCATCTGTCGATGGACACTTAGGTTGCTTCCATGTCCTGGCTATTGTAAATAGTGCTGCAGTGAACATTGTGGCACATGACTCTTTTGAATTATGGTTTTTTCAGGGTATATGCCCAGTAGTGGGATTGCTGGGTCATATGGTAGTTCTATTTTTAGTTTTTTAAGGAACCTCCATACTGTTCTCCATAGTGGCTGTACCAATTTACATTCCCACCAACAGTGCAAGAGGGTTCCCTTTTCTCCACACCCTCTCCAGCATTTATTATTTGTAGATTTTTTGATGATGGCCATTCGGACCGGTGTGAGGTGATACCTCATTGTAGTTTTGATTTGCATTTCTCTAATGATTAGTGATGTCGAGCATCGTTTCATGTGTTTGTTGGCCATCTGTGTATCTTCTTTGGACAAATGTCTATTTAGGTCTTCTGCCTATTTTTGGATTGGGTTGTTTGTTTTTTTGATGTTGAGTTGCATGAGCTGCTTGTATATTTTGGAGATTAATCCTTTGTCAGTTGCTTCGTTTGCAAATATTTTCTCCCATTCTGAGGTTGTCTTTTTGTCTTGTTTATGGTTTCCTTTGCTGTGCAAAAGCTTTTAAGTTTCATTAGGTCCCATTTGTTTATTTTTGTTTTTATTTCCATTTCTCTAGGAGATGGGTCAAAAAGTATCTTGCTGTGATGTATGTCATATAGAGTGTTCTGCCTATGTTTTCCTCAAAGAGTTTTATAGTGTCTGGCCTTACATTTAGGTCTTTAATCCATTCTGAGTTTATTTTTGTGTATGGTGTTAGGAAGTGTTCCAATTTCATTCTTTTACATGTAGCTGTCCAGTTTTCCCAGCACCACTTATTGAAGAGGCAGACTTTTCTCCATTGTATACTCTTGCATCCTTTATCAAAGATAAGGTGACCATATGTGCGTGGGTTTATCTCTGGGTTTTCTATCCTGTTCCATTGATTTATATTTCTGTTTTTGTGCCAGTACCATATTGTCTTGATTATTATAGCTTTGTAGTATAGTCTGAAGTCTGGGAGCCTGATTCCTCCAGCTCTGTTTTTCTTTCTTAAGATGTTTTGGCTATTCGGGGGTCTTTTTGTTTCCATACAAATTGTGCAATTTTTTGTTCTAGTTCTGTGAAAATTGCCATTGGTAGTTTGATAGGGATTGCATTGAATCTGTAGATTGCTTTAGGTAGTATATTCATTTTCACAATATTGAGTCTTCCAATCCAAGAACATGGTATATCTCGTCATCTGTTTGTATCATCTTTAATTTCTTTCATCAGTGTCTTATAGTTTTCTGCATACAGGTCTTTTGTCTCCTTAGGTAGGTTTATTCCTAGGTATTTTATTCTTTTTGTTGCAATGGTAAATGGGAGTGTTTCCTTAATTTCTCTTTCAGATTTTTCATCATTAGTGTATAGGAATGCAAGAGATTTCTGTGCATTAATTTTGTATCCTGCTACTCTACCAAATTCATTGATTAGCTCTAGTAGTTTTCTGGTAGCATCTTTAGGATTCTCTATGTATAGCATCATGTCATCTGCAAACAGGGACAGTTTCACTTCTTCTGTGCTTATTTTTTAATTATATGATAAGTGATATTAATTTCTATTTATGATAGTGGTATAAAGTTTCCTTTTAAAAATAAATGTATTTAAATAAATTTAAGTAAAATTGTGTTGATTAAAGAAAATATTAGCTAGAAGGCCTACTGGCAGTACATGGGTATGCAAATGGTTCAAATGTGGGACCCAGTGATTTCAGCTAATTGTCAGGCCCCTGCTCCCCTCCTCCTGCTGCCAGGCCAGGGAATGTCACACCTGCCCCCCAGCAGGCCTGGCTCTGGGCCCGCAGGAGTTGGGGACTCACCTCATACTGCACCACAAGGGACATTGTCTTTCTCACGAGTTTGACCACAGTGTTCACGGCTTCACTGACCAGTCCAATGGGGCTGGAAAAGGGAGGAAACTGATAAAGCTTGGTGAAGTTGGCAGAGCAGCCAAGCAGGAGACGTGGGAAGAGGGTGGAAGATGGTGGAGCACCTTGAAGTCAGGTGACTTGAGCCTCTATCCAGGGGTATCATCACTTAGAACCCCATGTCTGACCAGCAGCTCACCCCAATACCCCATGAGTCTCATCACAACCCTGAGACCTCATCCATTCATCGATCCATCCATTCATCTATCCATCCATCCATTCATCCATCTATCCATTCATTCATTCAACACATATTTATAGAGCACCAACTATGCGCCAGAAACCAAGTGAGACTGGGGACACAGGGATGAGCAAAGCACAAGCAGCTCCTAAACTGGCACCTAAATAGTATATTAAACAATTTTGGCTAAGGCTGGCTCCTTCCCACCTGCAGCTCTCAGCATAACTGTCACCTCCTCAGAGCAGCCCTCCGTGACTGCTTGCCTAAGGGAGGGCTTTGTATCATAGTACCCTGTTAAGTGTGCTGCTCTGCCCAGGGATCATTGCAATGTGACACTTCCCTTGTGGGCTCTTTATTAGTGTACTGAATGCTCGTCTGTCTGCCTTTCCCTCAAGAGAATAAACTCCATGAGAACAAGTTCCTTGTCTGCTGTCACCAGTACCTTCTCCAGAGCTCAGAATGGTGGCTGCCTGGCATGTAGCAGATGTGTAATACATTTTTGGCTGAAGGAATAAATGAAGTAAACATACAATTAAATATATAATGAAAACTTGTGACAAGAACTCAGAAGGGCAAGGGTAGATTCTTACAAGAGAGAATAGGAGAAACTTTGTTTTAGACCCTGAAGAATGAGACGTACATTGAGATGACTTGGGGGAAAAGGTGTTCTTTGTAGCCAGAGCAGCCCGTGCACAGGTTTTGAGGCGGGAAGAAGTTTGTCTGAGGCACAGAGCAAAAGCTAGCATGTCCAGGGCAGGGTGGGCAAAGGGGAGAGCACAGGGACACGAAGGTGGATCCAGACCAAGCAGTGCCTAGATGGCCCTGAGGAGGGCTTGGGATTCCACCCAAAGTGGAGAGAAAAGCCCTGAGAGAATTTGGAGCAGCAGAGTGGAATGCCATTTTACAGATATGGACACTGGGACCCAGAGGGCAGGATGAATTCCCTGGGACTATGCGCAAGGCAGTATCCAGCAGGGCTCAGGCATTTGGACTTACATCTCAGTCTTTCCAAGTAATAGTAGGCTGTGGAGCCTTTCTTTGGCTTTGGGGGGTCTTTAGGTAACCTGTGATCAGATTCCTTGTTGGGGTAGGATGGATTGACTTCTGCTCATGGCTCAGCCTTGTTCCCTGCCAAAGGCAACCTTCCCCCAGCCTTCAGCTTCCAGACCACTTTTCCTCTGCCAGCCATGACCAGAGTCAGCCTTTCCCCCTCCACTCTCCTCCCTGGGCTACACATGCTCTTTCAAGCACACAGTTTAAGATGTAGATTTTGTGGGTTACCAGAGATCAGTGATTTAAATGGAGAGGATTATGTTTTCAAGATCTCATTTTTGGAATTTTCCAGTGGGTGGAGGATGATTTGGGGAAATCTGAAATTAGAGCCCATGGTAGGTACTCACTCCTCTTTCTCCCTCCGAACTGGAGGCAAGAAGGTAAACACAGTTTATTATTATTATTGTTATTATTATTATTATTATTATTATTAAGAGACATTATATAATAACAAAAGGGTCAGTTTTTCAAGAAGATATAGCAATGCTAAATGTGCATGCACCTAACAACAGATCTTCAAAAAACATAAAGCAAAAATGGGTAAAGCTGAAAGGTGAAATAGGCAAATTCACAGTTATGGTTGGAGAGGTCAACACTCGTGTCTCACTAATGGGAAGAACAAAGAGACAGAAAGTCAGCATGGATATTATTATTACTGAGAGCTTAGTATGTGCCAGGCTGAATGCTAAACACTTGCATTTTCTCATTTGGTCAGCACAGTACCTATGAATTAGGTATTATTATCATCCTCAGTTTACAGATGTGAAAACTGAAGCTCAGAGAGGCTAAATTGGTTACAAAGTCACAAGTTAGTGGCAAAGCAAACTTGACACAAGAGTCTGAACTCCTTTTCACCATACTATGTTCCCTCCCAGGTATAGGAATAAGGTTTAAATTAGGGGTCCCAAATCCTCTGGGAGCCCTGCTCTGGTGAGATGGGTGGGCCTGACCTATCCGGTAAGGTGAGTGAGATGTTGGCTGGGTCGTTGGTGAATTATTCCACGACCACTGTGGAGACACCAGTCTTGGCATCAGTTTCAATGCTGACACTAGTCTGGAGGTCCAAGTTGAGGCCCAGGTCGACAAGCTCACCCAACAGAGGCCTGCAGGAAATAAGATTCACAGTGAACAGAAGTCTAGAAGTCCCTTCACATTGCCCACTTGAGTTCCTCCATCTGTGTGGACATTATATGGGATGTCTATGGATAATGTCAATATGGTCTATTTTCTTTATGGAATCTACTTTTTTACATTAGGAGTTTATTCACCTGGCCACATGGGTTTGGTTCATGTGATATTTCTATACAGTATCACACTGATGATTAAAATAAAAATAATAGTTAACATTTATTGAGAACAAATTCTGTGTTAGGTGTTTCAAAAAAAACTATTTTACATGGATTGATCCATTGAATCATTACACCAATACCATGAGGGGAAAGTACTATTATTATCTCTATTTTCAGAAAGAGGAAACATTTGGTATAGAGAAGTTAAGTAGCTATCCCAAGATCTCATAGCTAATGGATGATGAAATCATAGTGCCGTTAATTTATAAAGACTCTTCTACACATCCTCATTTTCCTATCTCTGTATCTGATTCCAGATTGGAGATTCATCGGCCATGCTGCACTGCCTCTCCCAAACCTCAGATTCTAATGCCTACTCATAGGGTCAGGGTGACGTTAGTGGTGATGGGGATACTCAGGCTAGCGCCTTTGCCATCAGGAGTCACTTCGAATTATTTGATATCCAGGATGTGGACGTTACTGATTTTCAACCTGTGCAAAAACCACAATTCACCCTTGTCACTCCTCATGACAGCCATTGCTGGGCACTTCTCTATGCCAGCATAGTGATGCGAATATGAGCCTCACTGACCTTGCCTGCTTTGTTCTTCATGAGAACCCTGTTCAGAGGTTTGAATCTCTCCATTGGATGGCGTGGCATACTGAGATTCAGACAAATGTGGTTTCCCCCAAGACTCCAAGGGTAAATATGTGCCAGAGCCAGAATTTGTTGTTGTTTTTTTTTAAATTGAAGTATAGTTGCTTTACAATGTTGTCTTAGTTTCAGGTATACTGCAAAGTGATTCAGATATAGATATAGAGATAGATTGAGGTAGATAGAGATATATATTTTATTTCAGATTCTTTCCCCTTATAGGTAATTACAAAATATTGAGTATAGTTCCCTATGCTATGCAGTAGGTCCTTGTTGGTTATCCATTTTATATATAGTAGTGTGTATAAATTAATCCCAAACTCCTAATTTATCCCCCCACAGCGCTTTCCCCTTTGGTAACCATAAGTTTGTTTTTGATGTCAGTGAGTCTGTTTCTGTTTTGTAAATAAGTTCATTTGTGTCATATTTTAGATTCCACATATAAGTGATATCATATGACATTTGCCTTTCTCTGACTTACTTCACTTAGTATGTTCATCTGTAGGTCCATCCATGTTGCTGCAAGTGGCATTATTTCATTCTCTTTTATGTACAGTCAGAATCTGAACCCAGAACTGCTGGACTCTAGAACTTCGTGTGTGGAGCCACCCATGTATTGTGGATTCTGGTTTCCTCTCTCCTGAGGGCATTCAGACTATATATACTCAGCTATTTTCAGAGAAGACAAGTCTTATTCCTTGGAAAAGTGGTTTTAGGCACCAGCAAACAGGTAGAGGTAAGGGTAAAGAGAACCTTCATCCTGACCCTGAAATCACAGAATGAGAAAGCCCAAACCCATGAGATGCCCAGATAGGCCCTGCAGCCCTGCCTGTAATTTACCCAAGCTCTGGTAGAGCTGGCCTCAGACGACTTCCGCTCTGCAGGGACACACAAGGTTTATTCACCTTTCTGTCTTTGACCTTAATCTTACGTCCCTTAAAGATATGTATTCTCTTTTCTTGGAACAAAGATTTCTACCATGAAGCAGCGACTCACCCCATAACCTTTTCCACTACTTGAAAAATTTTAGAAAGGACTTTGTCCAACAAGTTCTCATCTTCCTGGATCTTCTGCTGGGCCTCCTGCCAAGACGTGAATTCCTGGAGCGCCTCCAAGTCGGCCTTCAATTCCTGAAGGATAGCTGTAGAAACAATCTCCATTTAGTGTGATACACAACTTATGAAGCAGCTACTATGCACCAGATACTAAATGAGACCATTTGCCTCTGTTATTTCATTTAATCTTTATAACAACTCCATAAAGTAGATATTATTATTGTCTGCACTCTCAGATGAGGAAATAAAGGATCAAAAGGTTAAGAAATGGGCCTAAAGTCACACAGCTAAGGAGACCTTGTTCCTTCCATGCTGCCTTCACACTAAGATATACTCATCATTCATCAACAAAGCAATCGATCCAGTGACCAGGCAATAGATATTGATTGCACATCAGCTTCTAGTAGTGAAGCTCTAATGAGATGCTCACACAAACAAAATAAACTTAGAATAAACTAAGAAATGGAAAATCTAGAATCAAGGAAAAAATATGGCTCCAACTCACGAAAGTGGCAAATAGGAGTCCCTGGATTACAGCTTCGCAGCAGGCCTAGAAAGCAATAATTCATACAGGAGCAGGAGGACAGAGTGTCCTAAAGGGGGATCTTCAGAGAAAAGAGGGATTTGGTAGAGTAAGTGGTATGGTAGAAGTTGAATGGCACATTTGAAAATAATTAAGAATATATGTGCAGAAAATAATTCAAATAAGAAGCAACAAGGCAACAACTCACTCAAGGAGAAAAAAAAGGCTACAAGAAAAGATATGTAATCATAGTACAACAACATGGCTCTGCAATGGACAGTATCTATCTACCTAGTTATAATGACGCAAACAGAGATGGAAACTACATCTGGTCCTGAAACTAACTAGGTGACCTTGATCCAGACACTTCTGTTTCTGAGCTCAGTTTTATCAGCAATGAAATTGGAGAGTGGATCCCTTCTGTTTCTTTGCAAGTTGCCTAAGCCCTGGCAAGGTTTGAAAGGCAGTCATGTACAGAAGTTAGTTTCTCCTATAAAGAATGTTTGTCAGTGTGCTGCCAATGTTTCCAGAAAATGAAAAGCAGGCCAAGTTCTTTCAAGAAATCATAATTATAAGGAGATATGATTAAGTAGAAAGGTAGGTAGTTTTAAAGCTACCTAAGCTAAGTAGGGCTCAATTTCCAATCAGTTAATACAAATTACTAAGCTAATTGAATGACTCAACAGAAGAATATGCTAAAAATATAAATAAAATATTTGAGTTAAAATATGTAGATTCTTTCATAATTAGAGAGATGGTAAGTGAGATGAATTATAACCTTTCATCTGTGAGACTGGCAAAATATTTAAGTTTTCCATACCAGTGCCGTCAAGGGAGTAGAAAAAAAGACTATTGGAGAAAATGTTAACATAGGGGATTATTTGTCAATATCCAGTATAATTTAAAATGTGCATACCTTTTGAACTTTTGAAATGTTACTTTTAGGAATTTATCCTATGCATGTATTAGAAAATTTACCGTGATATAATATGTAAAGTTTTATTTATTTAAGCATTACTTGTTTCTAGAAAAATAAAAAATGAATGAACCAGGAACCAAATCACCACCTCTCTCAGGAAACCACCCATAAAGAGCAGCCCCTGGTGGCAGCCTTTGGTAATACAGGCATAGTGTTTAGAAGGCAAGCTCCTAGTTGCCACTGATCATCCCTCTTGCTGACTCACGTCCAAGTGTACTGTCAACGGTCTCAAGTCCTTTATCGAGAACAGGTTTCAGCATGCTAACAACATCATTGCCGAGATCCTCAAGAAGAGACGCTGAGGTCCCAGTGAGCAGGCCGCACAAGAGAACAAGTTTCCAAAGCTGAAACATCTTGTCCTGACACCTGGACAGTCATGGGGGGAACAGGAGTGAGAATTACCCATAGAGAAAAGGGATCTTTGATGAGCACCTATCACTCTTACACTCAACAGTCCTTTAAGATCGATGTGGTTATCTCCTCTCTTACAGATGGGCAGCACAGGTCAGAAAGCTAGAGCAACTTGCCCAGACATACACAGCCAGTGAGTGGAGGAGCTGCTATATGACAAGTTACACTTGACTCCAAGTCAATGCTCTTTACACAGAGGTCCTTTGCACATGCTGTCTTCTCTGCCTGGAACATTTCCCTCTTCTTTGCCTTTTTACCTAAGTCACTTCCTACTGACTCTCCAGCTTTGGTAAAGACATCTTGTCCTCTATGAAACCCACTCTAGGCCCCTCCCCAGAGTCTAGGTTTAGGGGGCCCCACTCCACCATTTTGCTGCCTTCATTCTCTAATCGGAGTCCTGGGTACCAATTAGTGATGACTTGTCTATCTTTCCCTCCACTCTGTGAACTCCTTAGAGGAGGGACTGTGACTTATTTCACTGTTGAATTCCCAACCCATAGTAAAAAGTCTGCACCTAGTACAGTACAACAAAATAAAGGTTTGCCAAATAAAAGTATGAACAAATAAAAGGGTGCCACATCATGACCCTGCATTGCTCATCAGTTTGACACTTCTAATATAATCTATCTATTTCTTAATTTCCTATTTTCAAAATAGTAGCTAACTCAAGTGGCCCTTCCCTTTGCCTCTTGCCCCCAACACCTTCTGAAGGCCTCCATGTGGGGAGACATTAATGGGGAAGTCCACCATTCACAGGTTTAGAGGAAAATACCAAATCCTTGCTCCCCTGCACAGTCTCCTGGAATTGTGCTGGGTGGTGATGGCCCTTACATGGTGGCGATGGGATGGGAGGCTGCCCATGGAAGCAAGCCCTGGTTTCAGAGCCATCCAAGGAGACTCCAAAGAAAATAACCCCTGTCCAGAGTGAACACAGAGACTTCCAACCCAAAGGTCACCGAGGATGCTTGAACTGGAATGGATGGATATGGAGAGGACTTTGTGCCAAGACTAAGATCAGGTTCTCATAGAGCCTCCAGCTGCCAAGACGGTTGCCGTTGTGGGTGGGGGCTGGGGTAAAGACTGAGAATGGATAGAATTGATGAGTTGGAGAATGTTCTGGTAGGAGGACCCAGAATATACGGGTCCAGGCTGATCATCCAGCTTAATCCTGTCTTCATTTGGAAACTCAGGCTCAGAGAGGGAAAGCAACCAGCTTGAGGTCACCCAGTAAGACAGGGACAGAGACGGAGCTAGAATTGTGACCCACAGAGTAAGGGTCAGAGACCATTGGGGTCATTTATGCCAACCCTCCTCTGGCTTCTGAGTGCTCTCCACAACATCCCTCATGGTGGAGCCAGCCTCTGGGCAAATGTTTGCAATGACAGGTTGCTCACTACAATCCTCCCAAGCCTGCCTACTCCATTTATTCAGTAGTGTTCCTCCTGAGAGTGAACAAAATCTGCCTCCATATTAACCCCCAATATTCGGTCTCCCTCTGCACACTTGCCCCCAACCCCTCTACCTTCAATGCAGCAGCCAGAGGGGTCTCTCAGCTTAAACCCAAAGTGCTCACCACGGCCCACAAGAGCCTGTGTCATTTGCTCACTGCCTCTCCAAACTCATCTACCCCTCCCTCCCTGGCCCCTACTGTCTTCCTTCTGTTCCAGAAAGATGACAGCCTCTTTGCTGCGTTGGGCCTTTGCACAGACCATTCCCTCTTCCCAGAACTTTCCTCCGCAACTGTCTCTGGCTCTCGACATCACCTCAGAACCTCCGTGACTGCCTGCCTGAGGTGGTCCCTCCCCGTCTTCCCCGATCTCAGCTCCTTGCTGGCTTCTTTCATGGCAAATCATCAAAATTTGACTTTTTTCCTTTGCTCTCTGCCCTCAGCCAGTTGTTACCACACCCACTCTGGGGTTTTCCTCTCACATGGGTCCCCTAGACCCTGACCTGTCTGTAGAATGCTCCAAGCCTCTCTCTGGGGCACCCTATAAGGCCATCTACTACCTGGGAAGGTGGCGAAGGCCCCCTCACCAGAGATGCTCAAGAATTTGATCAGATGACTGCTAAGGTCCTGTGTGACTTCGTGTGACTTCATGTGACTGTGAACCGTGTGTGATTCTAAATTTCCTCAGTCTATTGTTCAAAGACCATTGTTGAATATTTGTATGATTCTTCCCCCCAGATTTTCTTTCTACCTGAGTCTGGCTGCCTCATGGGGATATGGTTCCCTCAGGCTTCCTGCCTCTTTCCTTTTCTCACCCTCCCTCCTCCCAAGACCCCACCTCCACCTGGCCGTGGCCTCCTGGGGTCACAGTGGCTGGTGTGGGTGCTGTTTCTCATCATGGACCACACCCAGGACAAAGCCAGTTTCTCCCACTGATGTCGGCCGCCTCTCATGGCTGAGCTTTGAGGTGAAATTAACTAGACACTCTTGTCCCCTGGGGGTGGGCCTGGAGGTGGGCACACATGCACCTCAAAGGTCCTGCTTTTTAAGGAGCCATATTCTCAGGGTCGCTCACTCCTCTGCAGGTTCACTGGCTCCAACACACATGAGGATAGGACTTTACCACACCCTCAAGGGCCCCCTTCTGCTAAAGGTTTAGTGTACACCAAGTCTGAGGTACACTAGACTAAATCTACCTAAGTGGAGAGAAACCATGCCCCCCTTTTTTCTGAGGTCTTCTGGATCCTAATCCCAGCAGTGTGTGTGGGACTCTTGAACAAGCACATACGTACTTACACATGTGAACATGTGCACATTCACACATGCACGTATGCACACGTGCAAGAACAAGACAGCATAAGCTAGACTCATATGAAGAAAACACATACATTTCCATCCCTACACAAGGGGTACATTTACAGTATCATGGAGACCATATAACTACTGTTCTGGATAAAAGAGCTCACTACCAGCAAAGGGGGCTTTGGGTCTGCACAGATTGCCTGGGTCTGTTTTTGTCCTTAAAAAATTTAGATACAATTATCTGACAAATCTCACTAGAGAATGAAGCCATATTAAGGGAATGAGAAAATGTATCCTTTTAGTGCCTGGATTCAGCTGTGCCTGAAGTCCTCTATGCCCAGGACTTTCCAGTTCAAATACATTTCTCCCTCCCTCTTTTATATTTGTTGAAGCCAGTGTGGTGAGTTGGATCATGCCATTCAAACCCACAGTAAATCCTGACTTAACACATTTGTAGATACACATCTGCTTCCTCCCTTCTGATGACTACTCAAGGGTCACATGACCACATTGGAAACATAACAGACATCAAAGCCACAGGAGAGCTTAGAGTTCATCAATTTAACCTCTTTCCTGGGAAGTCTGGGGAGGCTGTGCCCCAGAGAAGGAGAAGGACTCATCCAAGGCTACACGGTGACGTGAACCCCACTTATTTTCCTCTTTCATTTCATATCTTTTAGGTTTGTTGAAATTTTCTACTCTGGGCAATAACTTTTAAAAAAAAGGTTAAACAAAATCACCTAATAAGTTTGTTTAAACTATAGATGCCTGATGCCCTCCCTAGATACTTAGGGTCAGGGGCTCTGGGATGGAGCTGCCTGGGGGTGGCTGGCTAGAAATGGAAACAACTGGACTAGATGGCTTGAAGGTAATTTCTACCCGAATTCTATGAGCTGTGACCTCCACCCCATCCTCTGGAACCCCAGCTCAGCCCAGACGTGACCCTCACAACCCTAGGTGCTTATCCTGCTTCATCTTGTTTCATCCCCTGAGCAACCACGCAGGGGGTGTTACTGCCCCCATTTCCCGGCTGCGGAGCGTGAGGCTCAGAAGGGGAGGATGACTTGCTCAAGGCCACACAGATGGGAAAGGGCAAGGCTGGAGAGTGCACGCAGTTCTGCATCCTCTCCCATTGAGATCGGCTGTTCCAGCTCGCAGCCTCTGGGGGCAGCAGCGAGTCGCATTCTTTGGCCCCAGTGCCCAGCACCCAGTAGGTGCGGGTGAGTGCCTGGCCCTGGGCTTCTTACTGCAGGTCCACTTTCACCGTTGGTGCCCACGACAACCTCGTGAGGAGGTTTGGAAAGCGCCATTTTCCAGCTGAGGAAACAGGTTCAGGGAAGGGAGGTGGCTCGCCCAGGACTCACAAGGACAGGAATTTGGGTCCCCAGGGAAGGACCTTTCTACCATGTCACTTGAGGCCAGCTGGTGGAGCAGGAGAGTCCTTGGGCTAGAATATCCTGTTTATTCCTCAGCCTCTGCTGTTTGATTTGGTTGTAACGCCTGGTGCATTGGGCCCGTGTCAACCTGGAATACGGTCCAGGAAGCACAGATGGGTGCCCACTTGGCATCAGGCTGGGAGCACCAGCAGAGAGCTCCAGGTCACCCAGTGTCCATCTCCTCCGGTCGCCCACCTGCAGCTCAGTAGGGACCTGTAAGCCTGTCCTCCACATGGACGCGTCCAGAGCAAAGTAGGGGTAGGGCTGGAGGCTTCGGGAGCTAGTTTTCCTCACGCTGACTGTGGTCCCACCATCAGAGCACAGAGCCCGGAGAAGGTGGCAGCCCAGGTGCCCAAGCCTGGGCCTGGGACGTGGAAGATGCCGTCCAGCAGAGCCTTGGGCCGGTCAGCAGACGCCCCTCCCTGGCTGTCTGTGCCCAGTTCTGCAAACACATGAGGTCCCTCTTGCCCTGGTTGTGGGCACAGAGCTGAGGGCTGTGCTGAAATCTTGTGAAGAGAGTTTTTCCCGCCTCAGGAACGCAGCCCAGGGGGCCAAGTGTGATGTAGTGACCTCAGACCCGGTGTTCACACCAGGCCTTAGCTGTCTCATCGTAAAATGGGTAAACACCCGCATGCCTGGATCCAGGTTACCAAATGGAAATTAAAAGGGTACTGAGGGGGTGGTAGTCAGACCCCGGCTCTGGAGTTGGGCAGGCTGGGATCGAATCCTCTCTCGTTGCCTGTTGCTGGCTGTGCTGCCTGGACAAGGGGCTTCATCACCCTGAGCCTCAGGTTCCCCTACCTGTGAAATGGGACTGATGATGGGACTTTCCTCCCAGGCATATTGTGAGGATGCGGTGGGATAATGTGTGGTAGGCCCCCGATACATGGTAACAACAGTGATGATGATGATTATAATTATTGCTGGTTTCTGGTCACTTCACTCCCCTCCAGCTCAGGTCTCCCATCTGTATGCGGCCCCACCCCACAGGGTTATGGAGAAGATTAAATGAGAAGATTAAGCATCCAGTATGCTTAATGCTTAATCAACGGCAACAGCATTTCTTATTTTTGTGTGCAATAAAGACCAGATGAGCTAAAATGGTCTCAGGCCTCCAGTATACCAGTGTCTGGAAATTCCGACTCCCTTAGGTGCTGGTGTATAGCCCTTGGCAGGTGTGATTCCTCACTGAGCCTCAGTTTCCCTTCCGGGGCCACGTAAGGGAACTCTTAAGAACTATGTTCTCAACTACAAGTCTGATTGATTGTAGGGACTGGATGGAGCGTTCTGCTGAGAAGCCCTCCCAGGCAGCTCCTGGGCTTAGAGGGCATCATTGATTAGTAATGTCTGCCACAAGTTCAGGAGGGGAGAGTGGAGCAACCGCACAATTGGTGGTGCGGGACCAGGTCATCTCTAAAGGTCCCTCCAGCTGGTGATGGACACGTTGACACCACATGTTCATGGAGGGTGGGACTCTGGGACCTGCCTTGTGCTGGGGTATGGAGGAGGAGACCCCGATCTGGGTTCCAGTCTTGGCTCTGTTAATAACCTGCTTTGTGACCTGGAGCAAGACACTCATTTTCTCCTAGGGTCTCCGTTTCCTCTAACTACAAAATGAGCAGAGGTTCCCTGCTATTCAGCTGAGCTCTCAGGACTCTGAGAGGTGGTCAGGAACATCTGGGGGCTACTTGCTACATTCCCACCAGCTGGGGCACCCCACGCTCTTGCTCTAAGCAGGAATCGCACCAGCTCCTAGGGCACAGTGATAATCGTCCCTGCTCTGAGGCCATGAGGGCCAGGACCACAGGGCATCATCCCCAGGGCCTGACACACAGTAGATGCTCAATAAATATTTATTACAGTCTGCAGAAGCATTTTTCTTTATTGCTGATTAATTAAAATATACACATTTAAAAATTCATGCATTTTATTTATAACAGCACAATAAGCTTGCTCTTAGTGACAGCCTCGGCTGTGCATCCCAGACTTTTCCCTTGTTGGCTGTGTGACAGCAGGCAAGTACCCTAACCTCTCTGAGGTCTGGGGTTTTTAACCATAAAATGAGAACTAGAATGTCCTCTACCTTAGAAGAGCTGCTGGGGGAACTAAATGAGGAAATGTCAGTAGAGAGCCCAGCCCAGCCCTGGCTGCAGAAGGTGCTCCATGAATAATTGTGATCATCATCATTACTATTACTACAATAAATAGTAGTGAGTGGTGACCTATCACAGCATTTAGGAGCCCAGGAAAATAGGAGGGTGACAAGGGGCAGTGTGTGCAGTTCTCAAAAGCATGCTAGGCCTGGGTTCAAATCCTGACTCTGCCACTTACTAGCCTTGTGACCTTTCCCTCTCAGAGACTCAGCTTACTCACCTGTAAAGTGGGCACAATGGGTCTACCTACCTCACTGAACCAGTCTGAAGGGTACACAAGTTAACATGTATAAACCTGGACACAATCTCTAAAGATGTTCTCCTCTTGCTCTTCCACTGGAATGGGGGCCCCATGAGGCAGGGCTTTTGTCTGTTTTGTTCCCTGATGTGTCCCCAGTGCCATAACAATGTCCTGTAATAGTAGCTGTTGAATACATGTTCCCTGACTTGTCATTGTTGTTGTTGTTGTTGTTATTATAATACACAGATCAGGGACCTTGCCCACGGGTGACTTCCTGAGGGAGAGCCATGTTGCTCTGTTTTCAAGTCCTTTGCTTGCACATCTGCCTCTCCCCAGACACTTGGCACGTTTGCTGCATTACGACCCATTGCTCCTTTCTCTCAGGCCCCTCCATGTTATGGTGACCCCAGGTCTGTGTAGTGGCTGAGAGCGTGGGCTTGGTTGGCCTGGGGCTTCTCCCCTCAACTGTGGGCCCCTCTGAGCCTGTTGTTTCTCTGCTCTGGGCGCTAATGCCAGGCTGAGTGCTTCTCCAGGCGTCTGTGACGTGCAACAAGAAGATGACAGTCGGGTGGGCACAACTCGGGGTGCATCAGTGCCCCTTCCCACCCAAACACTCTCCAAACCCTGCAGGGCCTGGGTATGAGGGGCACGCAAAGGGCGCTGGCGGTGGGTAGGGAGGTTGGTACCCTCTGAGGACACCTGAGGTCCAGACAGGCTGGTCCAAGTCATCCCGGAAAGAGAAGTGATGACAGCTCCTTGCACTGAAGGTATTTGTCTTTCAGGGACAAAGGTCCCAGCCACGAGGGTCGTGAGATGGATTTCTTATTGAAAATCTTCAGCGAGGCATTAAGGGTTAGCCGTCCCAGGACTAGGACATGCTACTCACCGCGTGACTGCTAAACCTCAGCCATGGCAGCTTCCTGGTCCCACTGACTCAGCCCTTAAGCTCCGAGCTGGTATCTCTTTCCAAATGCGGCTCAGCCCCGAGTCGAGAAAGGTCCTAGGAGGTCATCCAAGCTGCTGAGATCAGAGAGGACGTGGACGGGGCTGAGGTTGCACAGAGGCAGGGGCAGGGCTGGCTGAGTCTCCGCGCTCCCACTCAGCTCCCAGGTTCCCCCCACAGGCTCCCCTCCCCCACCACTTCCCTCACAATGGCAGACATACGGAAGGGCACCCACGTCCCATCCACCAAATGTAATTTCTTCATGTTGCTATAAAAAAAGCTGAAAGAATTGTCATTTTGCTTTTGAAATCAGTCAGGCAGGAATAATTCACCCAATTTATAATAGGCTCGCACTTCTCAGACTTGAATTGCTTCCTCGGGAATTCTTGCCAAATACGAAAGATCAAAGTAACAACTGTTTTCAAACATATTGTCATGTTCATGACTGTTAAATATAACAATTAACAAAGTTGTTATAATGTTACAGTCTGAAGACCTTTAATTTAAACTTCAAGATTTTGACATTTTTCTGATTTTGAAGGTGACACATTTTGTTTTTTTTCAGCTTGCAAACATTTTTCTAAGCCCTGGACTCTGTGTCTGGAACACCTATTGGGTTAAACAGCTCCCCCAGGTGCCAGCCCCTAGAAAGTGAAGAACTACTTTTCATGGACTGACCGATGGACAGGCGGCTCGTCCCACACCCCTCCCAGGTTCAGGTCTTCTTCCTTCTGCCGCATGAAATGTCCCCTGAACACTTTGCCCAAATCTCCCAGAGAAGATTCAGCACACAGTTGAAAGGAATGTTCAGCGGGTCTGGCTCCTTCCCCGAGTCCCTTGAAGTCTGGACACCTTACCTTTTTTCACCTTGGTTCCCTCAGAGCAAGATCTGATTAAAGTAGGAATCAAATGATGTTTGTGGGAGGGAAGAAGAGAGAGAGGATGGAAAGAGAGGGGAAGGGAGGAAAGGAAGGAGAAAAGAAGAAAGAGAAGGGTTGGGAAAGGGAGGTCAGCTATGTCCTATCAGATCAGATCTCTGAAGTGAGGGAGCACATCATCTCCGAGGTCCCAGTGACCAGCACAGGACCTGGCTTGGCTAACTGGCATTGGCTGACTGTCTGAATGAATGAATGGGCAAAAGAATGAGGTCAGCAGCCCATTGACATGAGTGAGTTCTGAATCCCTCCCTAGTCTTAGCTGACCTCCCAGAATTTGACCTCTTGTCTGTCTTCACCCTGTGTCATCTTCCGGATCCTTCCTGCTAAAGTGAACTGGGCCCCCCATCCATCTATCTATCCCTTCATTCATTCATTCATTTAACAAATGTTAATAGTTTTGTGCTGGGACCACTCATCCATTTGATAACTGTTTATTGGGCACTTCCTGAGGGCCAAGCCCTATGTCAAAGATGAATGAATCTTGGTCCTTGTCCCAGAGATGGGCCACCCTCCAGGGCAGTAGATGAGCCACTGAGATCAGCTCATGACTGTGGGAAAGTGTAATCTCATTGTTTACTCCTCCAAACAACCAGAGGCAGGTAATATATTATCCCCATTTTATAGACAAGGAAACTGAGGCACAGAGAGGGAAAGTGAATTGTTCAGGGTCACTCACCTAGTAAGTGGCTGAGCTGGGATTCAAACCTAGGTAGCCTGATCCCAGAGCCCATGCTCTGAGCCGCTTACATCACACTGTCATTTACATCTTAATAACTGACATCCCTCTTGGACTGTCTGACCCCTTCAAGGGTAGGAAGCACTCTGATTCATCTCCATTTCCCTAGCATCACTCTGTGTCAGAGGGGTCACTCCATAAAAGTTTGTTGGTTGAAGGAATGTGTGTTAGCCCTTTCCCCTCTGCTAGACTGGGGCTCCTTCAGGTCAGGGACCACGGTTCTGCCATCTTTGTGTCCCCAGGAGCCAGCTAGGGCCTGGCTTGTGGTAGGTCCCAATAAGCACTACATTGAATTAAAGTGAAAAGAGCAACTTAATCAAGTTTGACCAACTGGCTGAATAGATGAATGTAGGGGATGAGACCCAGAATCTAGCAAGAAGAATCCAGAATTCCATCCATCCATCCATCCATCCTCCCACCCTTCCATCCATCCACTCATCCCATCATCCATTCATTCATCACATTTTTTGGGAACTTCTATTCTGGCCCTGCCCCATGCCAGGCTCTGGGGTCCCAAAGAGCACTCATGTGTGCCCACCCTCAGTGCCCACCAGCAGTGGGTGGAGGCAAACATACATACTGACAACTATTTTCCCCAAAGCAGGTAATGTTCTTGAAAATGTTCTGTACATTGAAAACTTCATGCAAATGGTCAGAATTTTCCCTCTTCCTGCCTTGGCTTCTGTCCCTGGCACAGAGCCTGGTCCTGAGGAAAGCCTTTCATAAACACTAAATTGGGTTGAATTGAGCACTTTGGGACATGAAAGAAGAAACAATATGACATTATGGTGTAGCTGGAGATAATACAGATAATACAAAAGACCGATGTTGGCAGAATCCCCAAACTTGGGGTAGCTCTGAGTGTGTTTGTCTCACAGGGCTTTTGATAATTAGCCAGACCTCAGCTGGAACCCTAACCCTGCTGCTGACCAGCTGTGTGACCTTGGGCAAGTTACACAGACTCTCTGAGCCTCCACTCCTCATTTGCCAAGTAGAGCTCACAATAGTGCATTTGATAAAGTTGGTGTGAGGATTAGGTGAGATTTAAGCCTGAAGGCAGTTAGCCCAGTGTCTGGCACATGGTGAGTACTCAGAAAAGCTAACTCTGCCCAGGGGAAGGATTAAGGGTGAGAAAAAGGACAGGGTCTCTTTCCTGACCCTACTTCTTACAGGTGGTGATTTTAGGCAAGTCAGCTCTCTGAACCTCTTCTCTAAAATCAGATGCTGATCCTGGCTGGGAGACACTGGGGATGCACTGAATAAAAAGGAGAATAAAACGTCCTAGAGGGGCTTCCCTGGTGGCGCAGTGATTGAGAATCTGCCTGCCAATGCAGGGAACACGGGTTCGAGCCCTGGTCTGGGAAGATCCCACATGCCGCGGAGCAACTAGGCCCGTGCGCCACAACTACTGAGCCTGCGCGTCTGGAGCCTGTGCTCCGCAACAAGAGAGGCCGCAACAGTGAGAGGCCCGCGCACCGCGATGAAGAGTGGCCCCCGCTCGCCGCAACTAGAGAGGGCCCTCACACAGAAACGAAGACCCAACACAGCCAAAAATAAATAAATAAATAAATAAATAAATAAATTTTAAAAAATGAAAAAAAACCCCAAAACGTCCTGGAGCCTTATGTGGTGGCCACTGAATTAAAGGAGAGGAAATGCAGAGAAAATAGCAGAACTCTTTGTCTTTCCTCACGGGACCCATGTCTTGTGGGGTCTCTCTCACTATCATTCTCAGGCTTCTTGTCTCTCTGGACCATCCCCAGGGCCTCCTCTCTGGCTTCCTGGACCTGCTTTGCACCAACTCCTTCCAGTGCCCAGAGCCAGGTCTGACGATGTCACACCCTGCGGATCTCCCCCATCTGGCAGGACAGGAATAAAGGCGCAGACGTAGAGAATGGACTTGAGGACACGGGGACGGGGAAGGGTATGCTGGGATGAAGTGAGAGAGTGGCAATGGCATATATACACGACCAAATGTAAAATAGAGAGCGAGTGGGAAGCAGCCGCATAGCACAGGGAGATCAGCTTGGTGCTTTGTGACCACCTAGAAGGGTGGGATAGGGACGGTGGGAGGGAGACGCAAGGGGGAGGGGATATGGGGATATATGAATACATATAGCTGATTCACTTTGTTATACAGCAGAAACTAACAAAACATTGTAAAGCAATTATACTCCAATAAAGATGTTAAAAAAAAAATCTCCCCCACCCTTCAGGGAACATCCCCTATGAGACCCTCAATGATCCACCCCGCTGGCCCTTCTTACTTTCCTGCCTTGTGGTTTTTGAATAGGTCTCTTCCTTTTCCACACACACACACACACACACACGATTGTCAACTCTGAGAGGCCAATGTCTGTCTG
Source organism: Balaenoptera ricei (assembly GCF_028023285.1). Classification (NCBI taxonomy): domain Eukaryota; kingdom Metazoa; phylum Chordata; class Mammalia; order Artiodactyla; family Balaenopteridae; genus Balaenoptera; species Balaenoptera ricei. The sequence continues at coordinate 26,128,219 of NC_082653.1, forward strand.
AGATTCTTCTCTTGTTTCCCAGGATGGCTTACACAGAATGAGCTGAAATGTGTTTGTCAATTGCATCTGTCAGGATTATTTGTGTTATTTGTAATGGAAAACACTACCCAAACTGACTTAAGTGTAAAAGGGAGTCATTGGCTCACATTAACTCAAAGGTCAATGGATTTCAGGCATGGCTGAATCCAAGTGCTCAAAGGAAAGTTTCAGGACGGGTTTCTGTCTGTGACTTGGCTCTGCCTTCTTCTTCATTGGCTTCATTCTCAAACCGACTCTCCCCAAGGGGTAGCAGAGATGACACCAGGCTCACATTCTCTCTTAACAACCCTAGCAGAAAGAGCATTATCTCTCTCCTAATATCTCTTCCAAAGTCTAGGGCTGATCTGCATTGGTCCGGCTGGGGTTACATGCTGAGCTCTGAGCCAATCACAGTGGCTGGGGTGAAGGAATACACTGATGGGCCAATATGAAAACATCATGCCTGCAAAGGCGGCAGAGATGGAATGGTGGGCAGGGCAGGAGGACGGGCAGGGGAGGATGGCCAAGGAAGAGCTGGTTTCAAGGAGGAGGAAGTGATGTCTGCGCTGCCATCAAGTAAGATGAGGCTGAAAAGGGCCCGCTGGTTTCTTCCACGTGGAGATTGTTGACGTCCTGCTGAGCCCTGAGCTGGTAGGGTGACCAGTGAAACTGGGTGGGCAGAGGGGTAAACGTGTCCCAAGCAAGCGTGCTGCTCAGGGGGTGCCCTGTGGGTCAGTAGCATCAGTGTCTCCAGGGAGCTTTGAGGAAATGCAGACTCTCAGGCCCTGGCCCCAACCAACCCACCAGAACCTGCATTTTAACAAGAGCCCCAGGGCGTTTTGCACCTGTTCCAGGCTGAGAAGCCCAGCTCTGGGGAAACCTGGCTGTGAAGGGGGAGAGGGAGGGCAGGAGGGAGCTGGAGGGAACCTGGCATTAAGAGAGGAACCTTGACTCTTCCTTAGGAGGGAGAGCCTGAGACGTGTTCAGTTGTGCATTCTTAACGATGAGAAAAATTAACTTTCTGTTCCCAACATGAAACTTCATTCATATTTTGCAAGACCCTGTTTCAGATTTGCCTAAATCAGATTCACGTAGATGTGACCTGAACGTATTTACTGCCTGAAGGAAGGAACGTCGTGGTGGTGGTGTATCCTGAGAGTCTCCCACGGCAGGTCCTTTGGTGCCTGGAAGCCTCCCTGGGATCATTGATTCTGGACAAGGGACACCTGGCCCCGCAGAGACTTGGGGAAGAACCAAAGGCCACTCCAATTCCTTCTTCTCTCCCTTCTTTGTCCCCCCATCTGGTTCCACGTGACTCTGCCCCAGGCCCATGGAAACCCTCGGAGTGTTCACAGAGATGGTGCTGGCAAAAGGAGGTTGACAAAACAAATGCTGTCACATGTGTCACTGGACCAGAAGGGCACATGAGCCACCACAGTCAAGGTGTCTTCAGGCCGGGGCCCAAGGGGCACGAGGGAGGCCTAGAGAGAACTGGGCTTTGGCGTCGCTTTGTGTGGGGTGTGGGGAGAGCCCTGGGGGCTTGGGACCCTCCTGTCACTGCGGGTTCCCAATGGCCTGACATGGCACCTCCAGGATGTGGTCTCTTGGCTGCCACCCCATGAGTCCCCCCATCCCCAGGATAGAGTTGTAGAACCAGGCAGTGGTGAAGGGGCCCAGCTTCATGAATCCCAATTCCCTGTGGTACCAGTGGGGAAACTGAGGCCAGAGCAACACGGGGGACTCAGCAAGGATATGGCAGGTTAATGCTGGGCCAGAACGAGAACCTAGGGCATCTCTCCTCCCTGAGGCCCTGGGCACCCTCCCTCTTCCAGCTCCTCCTGCTCTCTGCCAGAAGACCTGGGTTCTAATTGACTCTACCTCCTTCCAGCTGTGTGGAAGTCGGCTAGGCAGCAAACCTCTCTGAGCCTCAATTTCCTCATCTGCAAAACAGGGATATTAACAGCCACTTCCTAGGATGGTTGTGAGGACCACATGGAATGGCCCATGTAGGGAGCACAGCACAGGGCTGGGCAGAGACTAAGAATAAACAAACAGCTAAGGTCTATTACCTATCGTAATGGTATTGCTATTATTATCCCTATTTTTCAGATGGGGAGACTGAGGTTAAGTGTCTCAGGAGACTGAAGAATTGGGATCTGAGCCCAAGAGTTCTGACTCCCAACCCACACGTTTAGTAGCATCACTTCTCTGAGCCTCAGTTTCCCATCTTTAAGATGAAGCTAATTACACTGACCTTGAGAGATGGCTTTGAAAATTAAGCGAGATCATGAAAGCCAAGTGCTCAGCACAGTACCCGGCATAAAAAAAAAATGCTGCTTTATACACATTATCTTCACAGTGTAAGAAACATGAATTTGCAGGGTCATGGCTCCACCTTGTGGTGTCATTTGGGAACTGCACGTCTACCACCCAACCTGGGCCAACCCCATGGATTCTTCTTACTCCTTCCTCACGGGGCCAGGAGGGTAGGGGGGTAGGGGGGTTGGGGGGAGTGGAGAAGAAGGTGACTGAAGCTCATGGAGTCTCCAGCCCCTGTGATTGCGGGGGCTCATCTATGGGGAGCAGGAGTGAAGCGGGGTGGGGGGTTGACAGTGTGTTCTCACAGCCCTTTGCATTTTCCCTCCACATCTTTGCACCAGTACTTCCCTCTGCCTCTCAGTTTTTGGACCACCCACCGGTGGAGGCAGTTTGTGACACTGTCCCAGGCTCTGCATCTAGGCTTTCCTCATGCATTGTCTCAGGATTATCCTACAAAATAGCCACTATTCTCACTCCCATTTTGCAGAAGAAACTGAGGTTCAGAGTCAGTGGGAAGGGTAGCATTTGAACGTAGGTCTACCTGACTCCAAAGCTGTGCCCTTCACTGCACACCAAAGTGCCACAACAGGTCACCCACTCACTGAAACACACAACTGCATCATGAAAGTCTCATGCGAAGAAAGGGTTCAGGGCTTCAATTGTGTGAGACCAGCAGGCCCGACATTCCCACCTACTGGGAAGGGCCTGGGATTCCCAGGGCCTTTGAGGCCAGGATTCTGACCTTCTGGAATTCTAAATGTGTATTATCTTACGCTTCAATTTTATCATTTCTAGGCAGATGCTGAAGTGTACCTTATACACTGAAAAAGCGGCTTTGGAGCAATTTTCTTTTTCTTTCTTTTTTTAAAAAAATTTTATTTATTTATTTATTTATTTTTGCCTGTGTTGGGTCTTCGTTGTTGTGCGCGGGCTTTCTCTAGTTGCGTTGAGTGGGGGTTACTCTTCATTGCGGTGTGCGGGCTTCTCATTGCAGTGGCTTCTCTTGTTGCAGAGCACGGGCCCTAGGTGCACGGGCTTCAGTAGTTGTGGCTCGCGGGCCCTTGAGCACAGGCTCAGTAGTTGTGGTGCACGGGCTTAGCTGCTCTGCAGCATGTGGGATCTTCCCGGACCAGGGCTCGAACCCGTGTCCCCTGCATTGGCAGGCGGATTCTTAACCACTGTCCCACCAGGGAAGCCCGGAGCAATTTTCTTATACAGGAAAGGAAGGCAGAGTACAGAGGAGCAGGATTGGGGGATACAGGATTAGAGGGTTACAGGCAGCTTCACTAGTAGCACCTATTGATTCTGAGTCCTAAACATCTTGGAGCCAGTCCTTCAGCCTGGCTTATGCATCTCACTGGAATGCCATTGCTGTACTGGGTGGAACATCTCCTCGGCCTCAGTGGTCCTCAGAAATACGCAGACCCTAGGCTGCAAATCAGACCAACTGCCTGAAGGGGGAGGACATTCACTCCTGTCCCTCACCCATTAGATCCTCACTCTTTTGGTTGGGTTCTTAGAGGCTTTCCTGCCTCAATCAGTACCCACCCTGGAGAGGTGTTTCATTTGATCAGTTCTGAGCAAATCCAAACCCAAGCTCTAACGAAGGGACTATTTGCAGTTTGGCTGTGAGAGATCAATTGTGGGTAAACCAAGATGGCAGTTTCTCGAGATGGGGTCAGAGGGCTCCACAGTGACTCTCCTGGGCTTAACATCCTTACCATGGTCCTGGCAGGGTTCCCAAGCTGATCCTAGTGATAAGAGGACTGCTGGGTCTCTGCAATTGACAGCAAAGAGAGACATTAGAAGATGCCACCGTGAGAAAGACCTGTAGCGGCCACAGTTTTGTCAAGGGCCTCTCTGGCCTCTGGTCTTGTCCCGCCCCCGTTTCCCCGGCACTCATCATTGACGGAAAGATATTTAGAGACTGTGCATGTTTTATAGATGGGAGAAGAGAGGTCCAGAGAGAGGATGGGACTGGTATAGGGTCACCAGAGAGCTGGCAGCTGAACTGGGATTTGAGCCCAGGTCTCCGGATGCCCAGGCCAGGGCATCTTTCTGGTCATCTTCTCTGGCTTTCGCAATAATCATAGAGAATTCCAGGGAAGCAGCAAGAGGGCTCATGGATAAGTCAGGCCCTCCCTGGCTCCACAGGGAGACTATAGGCTGCCCCTCCTGCTTGGCAGGGAATCCTATCTCCTTCCTGCTTCCTGCCTGGGACCCAGTCTTGGTGAGAAGCCCAGAGGAGGTAGAGGCGGCTTGAAAGAGGCTATTGATGAAAATCCAGAAGCTTGGCCAGGACAGCGCTCCTTCTTTGTCCAGCCCAGGCCCCCACAGAGGGCATAAGGGGTTTGGGGATGGAATGGAAGCACAATGACTAAACAAATTCCTTTAAGACTCAGAAATCAGTTGGCTCTACTGGAAAGCTCCTCACAATAGATCAGTGGAGTATCTCCAGAATCTCACCACAATGCTCTTTACCATAAAGTGGGATAGGCTGGAAACTTAACCATAATATGAACAAACGCCTCACCAAGGAAAGGGACTGGCCTAGAAACCTAATGGAATGAGATATTCCCATTAACTGACCACCAGAGTGAAATATTTTAGGAATCCATCATGTAGTCTTCCCTACGGGGTGAGATAGCCCAGGAATCCCATAACACTGATCATTATGGAGTAAAGAATTTCAGCAATTTCACTAAAAGATTAATCATTATAGAGTAGGTGATTCCAGGAATGTCATGACAGAACTCTTCGCCATGGAGTAGGTTAGTTCAGGAGCTCCACCTTGACACTGCTGACTCTGGAGTGGGCTGTCCCGGGAACCTACTCTAACACTCATCACTATGGAATGGGCTGCTCCAGACATCTCTCTCTAGCAAGAGTCACTATGGAATAAGACAGCCTGGACGCCCACCGTCACAATCACTATGGAATGGGCGATCTCAGGAACCCTACTGTGACACTGGTCCCTGGGGAGCCAGTGTCCACGAAGCCAGCTTCAGTGCTCGATGTTGATCAAAGCATGGAATCTGTGTCCGGTGGGCTCTCTGTGGTCCCAAGATTTTACACCTGCTTTCAGGACTCTTGAGGAAGAACAGTTCAACATGAAGATGGAGGGGACTGGGAGACAGTGGGGGTAGGTATGAGAAGAAAAAACTTACATTCAGTCAGCCAGTTAATGAAAGAGGCCGGGAAGTGTTTGCCCTGGGAAAAGCCAGAAAGCCCACGTTAACTGAGCACCTACTACACCAAGTTCTGCGCCTCTCATTTAATCCTCACAACAACCTCGCAATATAGGGACCATAGACAAGGAAGAGAAGACTCAGAGATGTGAATGGCTTTGCCCAGGTCATACAGGATGCTGGTGGCAGAGCTGTTCCTAAAATCTGGACTTTTGACTTTTATCCTGAACAGCTGAGTGCTGGGAGCACAGGGGCTGTTAGTCCCAAGGTCCCTGAAGTTCTTACTTTGTGGAGCAAAGCACATTCCCCATAAATCAGGACTTCCCATTAGTTAGACGGGGCTGGCAGTATCATGTTAATGCTTAAAAGAAGCTCAGAAGGGAAGGATGCATTTAAGACCACCATGAACCACTCCTCCATTCTGGGGTCCCCATGTACTGTGATGCCAAGTACCTAGCTTGATTGTTTGTTTTAAATATTTAAATCAAGGGCAAAGGGGAATAAACCACTAGTTTTTTCGTTCCTCCTCTGCGCTGGACAAATAATCAGACATCTTCTCATCTAGCCATTGTACTATATTACATGCATGCCAAGATATCATTTATGAAGGTACACATTATTTAATATGTCAGTAAGAAAAAATTTTAATTCCCAGTTGAACTGTGGCATACCACTGAATGTAGGACACAAGCCAATTTTAGAAATGTTATAATGTGGGGAAAATGTGTGTCTTGGAAGTGATGCTCTATGATAACTTTACATGGGTATGATAATCATCCTCATCTGATAGATGAGAAAACTGAGATGTGGAGAGGTAAGGGGACTTGCCCAAGGTTGCACAGTCAAAGCAGCAGCTAAGCCTGCCTGTCTCCAAAACCATGGCGCATACACTTCTCTTGATGGGATAGCAGTGGGAACATTTGCCTGGCCAAGGAGACTCCAGTGAGTGATGGGGTGGGGCCGCCATTAGCTGCTCATACCTGAAAATCCAGGCAGTAATATGGCTCAGATGCTGGGGGCACTCTGGAGAGAGCAGAGTGGAGGTTCCTAAATAACTCAAGTGAGTGGACATCTGATGAAGAGAGAGGGAGAGAGGTGGCAGTGAGAAGGGAGGACAAGAGATTAAGTTGACTGAAACACAGACTCATAAAACTCATTCATTTGTCCCTGTCATACACAGACTTATCCAGAAGAGGGAGATTATTCCCAAACTATTGGAAAATACACTGTAGCCCCAATGCCCTACCATCTTCTAGCACAAGAGAGTGGAGCAGTCTCACCTTGGCAGGTAGTAACCCATCCATTCATCCATCCATCCATTCGTATGTCCTACTTGCCTCCCTTACCATCATCTTTCTCCTCATCTTCCCATTTACCCACCTATCCATCCACCTAATATTCCCTCCCTCCCTTCCTTTTATCCATCCACCCTCCATCCATCTCTATAATTTCCTTTTTTCTTCCTTCACCCATTCAATTAATACATATATTGTCTATACACACCTCTCCACCATCCATCTTCCCACACAACAGTAATAGACCCTTCTTTCCTTCCATTCATCCACTCACCCACCTGTCTATATATGTACCCTTTCACCCATTCATCCTTTTATCCAACCATCCTCTCTTGCTTCTTTCATTATTTTATCCATTCTTCTTTCCATCCATTCATCCGTCTATCCCTCCATCCCTCCATCATCTTTCATCTTTCCAGTTTCTCTTATATCCATCAATCATTTTATCTCTTTCCTTTGTCTTTCCATCTATCCATAAATCCACTTATATTCCCTTTCTTCCATTTTTCCCTCCTTCCATCATATTCTGTTCACACCTCCTTGTATTTATCCATCCACGCATCCAACCATCTATCCACCTACTCTTCCATACATATTTCCACTTATTTATATTTATACTTTTGTCCTTTGTTCCATTCATCGATGTTCTTCTCTTTCATCTCCAGTTCATATTCCAACAAAGTATACTTGGAGTGCCTCCTCTGTGCCTAACTAGGAACTATGAGACAAACACAAGAAAGAATATAATACAGAGTCCCTGCTCTCAAGGAGCTTCTGTTCTCGTGGAAGAAACAGCCAAGAAGCAGACAAGTACTACACAGTCTGGTACAAGTGATGGATAGGTGTGCGTGGGAGTCCTGAGGAGGGAGTCGTTCTACCTGGAGAGGTCTGCAAAGGCTTTGGGGGGAACTAACCATTGGAGTCACACCTTGAAGGGGTGCAGAAATTTTCCAGGTGCAGAAGGAGGGTGTGGGAAGTCATTCGGAGCAAAGCTATAATGTCTCAAAAGGGCCTGGAGCGTATGGGATGATTGAGATCAGCTGGCTGAAGCAGCATGAGGGGGACAGAGGAGAATAAGGCTGGGGCAGTTGCAGGAAAGACCTTGACTGCCAACTTTGGGGGTTTGAACTTGATCCTCCTACAGAAGACTCTGAGCAGAGTTGTGATTCAGAAAAACCTCTCTGGAAGCCATGAAAGGGAGAAAACAGGAGCGGGTGTGTGGCTACTGCAATAGTCTAAGCCAGAGAGCAAGTCTCAGGTCCATAACACAACTTACTTTTCAGGATGCTCAACTGTTGATTGATGATGTAGAACCAGAATCGGACCACTGAGCACAGGTAAAATACAGAGGAGCAGAGGCCTCCCACCTTCCAGCCCAGCCTGACCTCTGACTGGTTGTATAAAACTGAGTGGTTCTATCAGAGGCTTTTATAAACACAATACAAATCATCCTCTCCCACAGGTGTAAACTGCTTAGCACACATTAGTCCCTCAGTAAATGTCCCTTCCCCAGGAGCAGGGACCTGGACAAAGGACAGGACAGCAAAGCTCTGGGAGGCTGGAGAGTCCAAAGACAAAATCGCCTGCCCTGGCTGCCTCTCTCTACCTTGGTTGCTTCTCTGTGCCTCCAGCTGCAAAGCCTTTCCAGCTAATCTCTAGGGTCTGCCTGGGGCCCACTTTGTCAAACTCACCATGTTGGGTAGAGAGCTCTGCAGGATCTGTTTCAGCATGGCTTCTCTCACTGCAGAGAGCAGGCTGGGGAAGGGAACAGGGGCATTCGAAATAATGACAATTATGGCTAATGGTTACAAAATGTTTCCTCCACTCCAGGGACTAGCCTAAGTACTTGGCATATACTAACTCAAATTACTATAATATTAAAAACACAGATTGCTTGAAACCCAGCACCACTACTTCCTGGCTGTGTGACCTTGCCCAATTTACATAACGTCTCTGTGCCTCTCATGTGTAATATGTAAAATAGAGTTGCTGTGAGGTTGCAGTGAGTGAAAGAAAGAGATGGGCTAGAGGACATTCAACCCTTCACCAGCAGGGCTTCTGCCACCTCACAAACAGGTGGTGTCTTTTACATTCTTTGTGACTTGATTTAAGGCACATAGAGGGCATTTCCTCTTAGAAATCAGCTTCCAAGATAGAGGCTGCAGAATAGTAGGTTGCAGCCCAAATGAGGTCCATAGGTGTGTTTTCTTTTTCAAGGACAGTCTTTTAAAACTTTACAGTTTTAAAAATTCAAATTTACAATTTCTCTTTAAAATACAGAAAACGGACAAGACTGGGCCCACCTTCCCACATGGCCACAGTCAACTGGAGCTGAAGAGGAGCTGCCCTCTTCAGATGAGGCATATGCTGTCCAGTTTGCCACAGACCCCACCACTCTCTATTGCCTCCCTAAAATTGAAATTGAACTTGTATGCTGTACTTCTCTTAAACGGGGCTCCCTTACTAATTTATGCTAAATTCTTACCGCAATAGGCATTTAAGTTTGTGATCTCTATGCTAAGTTGTTGAATTCAGAATCTGAGAACTACAAAGGATCTCAGATACCAGGCAGTTGGGTTCTCAGGCTAGCCTGCCTATCTTTTAAAACTCATAATGAAATTTAACTGTAGCACTCCTGAGTTATAGCACCTATCTGTGACTTACAGCATCCTTCTCAACCATGAAATAATGACATTAGAGATCATCTTTAAGGTGGTGATTGGGCGCAGCCCAGGCTCTGGACATCATTTTAGAGAATGGCCTGTTTGAAATATAGTGCTACAGAATCTGATTAACCCTTAGCTCATTGCTCTTAAATTAAGTAGGCATGCATTTTCAGACTTCATCTAGTGAAACAAGCTTAGGTTTTCAGGGTACTCCACAAAAGTCTTTTTGTCAGTTTATCTTTTCACCCTTCAATCCATTCCTCCATCCATATGTCCATCCATATGTCCATCCATCCTTGCATCCATCCACTCATCAACCATCCATCCATCCATCCATCCATCCATCCATCCATCCTCCCAGCTACCCATCCTCCCACTCATCCTCCCACTCATCTATCTGTGCAACCATGTACTCATCCTTCTCTGTCTTGTTCCCCAATGTATCTCCAGGAACAACTCTGTAGTGGCTGGCTCAATATTTGTTGAATAGGACTTCCCTGGTGATCCAGTGGTTAAGAATCCACCTGCCAACGCAGGGTATACGGATTCGAGCCCTGCTCCGGGAAGATCCCACATGCCACGGAGCAACTAAGTCCGTGCGCCACAACTACTGAGCCTGCACTCTAGAGCCCGCACACCGCAGCTACTGAGCCCACATGCTGCAATTACTGAAGCCCACGTGCCTAGAGCCCGTGCTCCACAACAAGAGAAGCCACCTCAATGAGAAGCCCGCGCACCGCTATGAGAAGCCTGCGCACCACAACGAAGAACCAGCGCAGCCAAAAAGAAAAAAATTTTGTTGAATAAATAAAAGAACTACGAATCCATGTGTGTGTGCCTGAGAGTCTGTGTGTGTGTGCCTTGTGTCTGTGTATGTGACTGTGTGTGTGTGTGTGTGTGTGTGTGTGTGTCGGGGGTCTCTGGTGTGCTCCTGTCTCCATGTGCACACCTGCAAAGTTCTGGGAAGAGGCCACATCTTTCCCCAAGGCAACCTCAGCCCCCTGTAAGTTAGCTCCCTATTCTAAGCCCCCTCTCTGTGAAGTCTCTCAATTTTCTTGGAGAGAATCACTGACTTGGGAAGACTGTCAGCCCTCCTGTGAGTGCCTCATTGTTCCTCAGAGACATCGTGAAATTCCTATGGGAACTGAGGGGACACGCAGAATTCCCGAGGAATGCTAACTTTTCCTTGTGAAATCTCTCTCTTTCTGAGAGCCTTTTTATTTGTTTCTAAAAGAATTCTCAGTGTTTCCTGACAGCTCAGTGTTTCCTCAGAAATACCAGTGTTGCATAAGCATGTCAGAAATAACAAATTCTGGAGAAGGTGTGGAGAAAACAGAACCCTCCTACGCTGTTGGTGGGAATGTATGTTGGTGCAGCCACTATGGAGAACAGTATGGAGGTTCCTTCAAAAACTAAAAATAGAATTGCCATATGATCCAGCAATCCCACTCCTGGGCATAATCTGGAGAAAATTATAATTCGAAAAGATCCATGCACCCCAATGTTCACAGCAGCATTACTTACAATAGCCAAGACATGGAAGCAACCTAAATGTCCATCGACAGATGAATGGATAAAGAAGATGTGGTATATCTATATACAATGGAATATTATTCAGCTGTAAAAAGAATGAAATTATGCCATTATGGATGGACCTAGAGATTATCATACTAAGTGAAGTCAGAAAGAGAAAGACAAATACCATATGATATCACTTATATGTGGAATCTGAAATATGATACCCAGCAGGGTGATCACCTTGTCCCATTAGCCTGGGAATATCCTGGTCTCAGCCCTGAACTAGCCTTGTCCCAGAAATCCTCTCAGTCCTGGCCAAACTAAGATAGTTGTTCATGCTAAGATGACCTGAACATTTCTTGCAAATTCTTTGAGACCAATGGTGAATATGATGTTCCAGTAAACACATTGAATAAAATTTTCAAATAAGGAGAAATAAAATATGATACAAATTAATTTATCTACAAAACAGAAACAGACTCACAGACATAGAAAAAAAACTTATGGTTACCAAAGGGGTAAGGGGGTAGGGAAGGGATAAATTTGGAGTTTGGGATTAGCAGATACAAACTACCATATATAAAATAGATAAACAACAAGGTTCTACAGCATAGCACAGGGACCTATATTCAGTGTCCTGCAATAAACCATGATGGAAAAGAATATGAAAAAGAATATATATATGTATAACTGAATCACTTTGCTGCACACCAGAAATTAACATGACATTGTAAATCAACTATACTACAATTTAAAAAAAAATACATGCAAAAAAAAAAAAAGAATGTCAGTGTCTCTGAGGAAGCTGCAGGAATCCTGTGGGAATTCCGGGGAACTTATCAACATTCCTAAGGAATCTTGGTGTACCTGAGAAATCATGGTGCTGGCTGACAGAAGGTCCACTATTTCTCTGGAAATGCCAGAAATAATGCCAGCACTCTCCCTCCTCCCGAGGGGCACCGAGGGAGTTTGGGAGCCCCCAGGCTGCACCTGGAGTCTGCACTGGGGCCTTAGGGTCCCACAGGCCAGGTGTGGGACCTTGAATGTATCCTTTCCTGTTGCTGGGTCTCAGGTACCCGCTAGGTACTGGCCTTAGCGGTGCCTCCCTGATGGACGGAGAGGGTAACTTGCAAACTGTAAAGGGTGGTACCCATTGAAGGGGCTGTTATGGCCACGAGGATGGGTGTCTCTGTTGCTTTTCGCTCATCCTCAGTGTGACTCTCCCAGGGCCCATCCTGGGTAGAGAGGAATCAGAGGAGAGGATGCCAGGGCCCAGAGTGGCAAAGGGGCCCAGCAAGGTCACACAGCAAATCAGGCTCCTCTGACCCCTGTGGGCCTCTCCTAAGCCCACTCCCTTATCCCTCCCAGGCACCCAGGTGCCAAGGGGCACGTGGGCTGGGCAGGCTGCCTGGGAGGGCTGGCTGGCCTGTGCCCTGCCTGTAGACTCTTGGCCCATTTCACACCTCAATTAGCAGGAGGAAGACTAACAGCCCTGCCAGGGTGGGGTGATGCCAGGCCTGAGGGATAGGACAGTGTGACCAGGCTGAGTCAGGGGTGAGTGCATGCAGAGCCAAAGAGCCAGGATGGCCCCCTGGGTAAATCCCTTCCATTCTCAAGCCTCAGTTTGCACCATCTGTAAAACAGGCACATCAGGGTCTGGAGACAGCCATGTGGGAGAGTTGGCAGGAGGGGTATCTGCTGATGGTGGGGCAAACCTGACTGGCCAGCTCTCATCCCCAACCTGCAGTCAGCTCTGCCCCAGAATCTGGACGCGGCACCTAGTGGGCCCTCCCTTTCTCTGACTGTTCGCAGCCGCGAGAGTTTATGTGGCACGTCACTCTACAGCCTTGGAAGATACACTATGATTTTTAATCAGAGCAACTTCCACCTGAGAGGGCTCCAAACCTTTTTGTTTGTACTGAGTTATAGAATTTTTAAAACCATGTACCTCTCACACCTTTCTTGAAGCAGAGCACACAGACATAAAGTGCACCATCATAAGCATAGAGCTGGGGGAACTGGTATAAAGTGAAGCTTCCCACGTATTATGGGCTGAATTGTGTCCACACCCCCCAAATTGATATGTTGACGCCTCACTGCCAGAACCTCAGAATGTGACTGTATTTGGAAATAGGGTCTTTAAAGAGATGACTAAGTTAAATGAAGTCATGAGGGTCAGCTCTAATCCAGTAAGACTGGTGTCCTTATAAGAAGAAGAGGATGGTGCTCAGGGAGAGAAAAGCAAGGCAGGGAATATAAAGGATTGAGAGGGAGAGAGAAATTTTAGACACAGAGGTCAGAGAAGACCTTACTGAAAAGGTGACTTAGGGAAGATTGCAGGGGGTAAGAGAGCCACCCATAGTTATGTCTAGGGGGATGAGCAATCCAGGCAGAGGGACAGCATGTGCAAAGGCCCTGGGGTGGGAAAGGTGCTGGTGTGTTAGAGGAATAGTTAGGAGGCCAGCAAAGCTTTCTTGAAGCTGACAAGTGGTAAAAGAACACGGGATGGGGTCGGACAGGCAAGGAGAGAGATGTGCTTCTTTGCATCAACAATATGTATCTTGATTAAAATTTTTTTCAAATTCCCCCTTGACCATAAGGCACTAAATATTAAAAATAATCTTTTAGATTGTTATTGTAGGGGAGGAACACTTTTTTCTCTACCCTTCTAGGTTCTTTTGGTTGGTCTATTGATTAAATTGATGTAAGACAGATTAACAGGAGAAAACCAAATTTAATTATGTATGTATGGGAGTTCCATAAAAATATGAGAACCGAGGCCAAATCCAGCAGCTGACACTTCTATGCCATCTTGAGCTAAGGAATGGGATAGTGGCCTGGGGCTTCAAAGGGGAGGAGGGTAATTCACAGGACAATAAGAAGAGGAGATGTTTGGTAGTTAGATGTTTGCCCTGCCATACAGTTAGGGTATTCAGATAAAAGTTATCTCCAGTAATAGCTCTCTCTCTGAACCAGAAACCCTGTCTAATTATTTTAGGTGGTTAAGGGAGACGTAAAAGTTTTTCTTGAGTCTGTATGCTGCGCTTGATTGCCTTCAGCTCAAAATAATCTACAGGCCAAAGCAGGTTATTTTGGGGTCACATATTCTGCTCCTCTTCATTATCATGACAATTAATGGTCACATGCATTCTATTAAAATTTTTAATAATAATTTAACACAGAGAAGTATTGGTTGAGAAATGGATGTTTTAATGAAATGGACAGTTTTTTCCCAGTTAGTTGTTTTATCTGTGAATTACTTTACTCATTGCTAGAAGGAGGCAGGGTTCAGCACCCATCAGAGACCTAATTTTCATCTTTAGAGATCTAAGTGCTACAAAAAATTCTGTGTACTTGTTCAACAAATAAGCAGATGGACATGAGAGGAGTTTGATTAAAACAGTGTTGCTCAATTCTTTGAACTGCTTTCAATGTATATGACAAAAATCACGTGGCGGTGGGGGCGGGGTGGGGGGGGCTTCCCTGGTGGCGCAGTGGTTGAGAATCTGCCTGCCAATGCAGGGGACACGGGTTCGAGCCCTGGTATGGGAAGATCCCACATGCCGCGGAGCAACTGGGCCCGTGAGCCGCAACTACTGAGCCTGCGCATCTGGAGCCTGTGCTCCGCAACAAGAGAGGCCGCGATAGTGAGAGGCCCGCGCACCGCGATGAAGAGTGGCCCCCGTTTGCCGCAACTAGAGACAGCCCTCGCACAGAAACGAAGACCCAACATAGCCAAAAATAAATAAATATATAAATAAATAAATAAAATTCTGTTATTAAAAAAAAAAAAGGCAATGGTCTATTTAAAAAAAAAATCACGTGGGGTTGTATTATCAAGAAATGTTTCTCAATAACTCCAAGCAGATTAAGACTAGGAACAGTAGTAACACTCTTCTTTAGTTGAAAGAAAATTGAAAACCACCTGGCTTATTTCCTGGACATTCTAGGATCACTCAGAGCCCATTTATTCCACGTCTTGGAGGTGATGTTCCAAGGCAATGCTCTTGAGTAGGGACTGAGGCAAAGAGAAAATGCTTCATAAGGAGGCGGAAGGAACATTTGAGGAAGGGAAGGTGGGAAGGTTTGTGGAAGAAGCCACTCTTGAAAAGAGGGTTCTTGGGAAAGAGAGCATAGAAAAATTGAGAATCAGTAAATGGTTTCTCATAAATATCCTATAAATGAACCACAGACAGTTTTTTTATATCCCTGCTCCAACCCACTAGACTCACAACGTAGTGACGCATGGAAGATGCATCTGCGGATTCTGGGTTTAAATCCTGAGTCTTCCCTTTATTATCGGTGTGTTCTCAGACTGCTTATCTAAGCTGACTAAGCCTCAATTTCCTCCTTTGTAGAATGGGGACAAGAATAAAGAAATGAAAGAATAAGAAAATAAAGGGCTTGGCCATGTGGTACCCAGCACAAGGCAAGTGCTCAGAGGATCTTAGCTGCTATTGTGATAATACTTTACATCTGTCTTTGATAGTGCTTTATCACCATTTTGCCATTATTATTCTCGTTAATTAGGCTATCTTGGGAGTGAGGGAGCCCGAGAGGCAGGGCTTCTGAATCCCACCTTCCTGCAACCCAAGTAGCTCATCTGTTTTTCCATTTGGGCTGTCCAGAAACCCTCACTAATTTTCCGTCTTGATTATACTATAGTATAATCACCTCAACCCAGGCAGAAACCAGCTGATGAGAGGGCTCAGTGTGAACACCCCTGGTGCAACATGGGCCGCCAGTTGTCAACTTCACCCCCACCTCCTCTGGTCACTTCGCAGGACCCCATGTTTGGTTGGGTTTAAATGTCACCCCATCATCTCTGTGGCTTAGGTTGGAAGCATGTGCAGCAAAGTCAGGATAACCTGCATTCGAATCTCAGCTCTGCTCTTTGGGCACTGGGTGACCGCAAATCCCCTCTCTGAGTCTCAGTCTCCTCATCTATAAAGTGGAGTTAATGGTTGCACCTGCCGTGAAGCGTTGTTGTGATGGCTGAATGAATCTCATGCCAAGAGCTTATCACGCTACCAGGCACCAAGTAAACTCATCCACTGTTGCTGTTAGGATTCGCACAAAGAGCCCTGCAGGCGAGCTCAGGAGGCCTGGGTTGCCATCAAGCACTGCCTTTTCCTCACCAGGTAGCCTTGGCAAGTCACACCTTTCCCGTGCCTCCGTTCCCCCCTCTGTGAAATGCGAATCCCAATCCCTCCTTCGCCTCACAGTTCCCAGATGAAGGTCAAATGAGGTCACAGCTACAACCTGCTTTGGAACCCTCCGGTGAGAGACAGGTTGCCCAAGTCTGGGAAGGAGCAGTGAGGCCTACACCTGGCTCCTGGCAGTACCCTGGAGAGAGGATAGGACCCCAGAGGTTAGAGGCTGTGTGGGAGCCAAGGTGCCAGGACGCAGCCTGGGCAAAGATTTCCAGGCTCAAACCTGGCTCCCCAAGCAGTAGAGCTGCCTAAATTCAAAGGATCGCAGGGAGGGGAGGCTGTCCTACTCCTGCATCCTGGAATATAGTAGTTGCTCATTAGATGAAGGATCAGATGTGTGGCTCACAATAGGGTAGCGACAGGAGCTGGGAGACTTTTCTGGTCCAGAAACCAGGGAACAAGGACTGAACCGAGACAGGGACAACAGAACAGTTTGAAAGGTCCCAGCAACTTGGAGGGGGTGCTGGAGCAAGTCTGAGATGGAGGAAGAAGGCGGGTAGAGGGAGGACAGAGAGAGCTCTGAGGGTGCCGCCTGAGTGACTGGGAGAAAGACGCAGAATTCCCCAGGGGGAGATACATGACGTAGGCTAACAGGTGGGATGGATGTCAACATTCAGGTGAGGCAGGGGCGGGGCCCTTGAGGGTCAGCTCAGGGCTCAGAACAAGGGCTCTTTATCGCTGGCCCCGCAGCTCCCCTAAGGCAATTGCCTGGTTTGTTTTTATCAAGCCCAGGCCATGGCAGCTCCTGCGTTTGCACTTTTCAGAGTCACCTCTTGCCTGGAAAGCGACTGGGGGTGGGAGTTGAAGGCTGGTAAACTCTGTCACAGTTGGTTCGTACCTCGATGCAGGGGAGAGGAACAGACTCAAGGGCTTGGGGGTATCCCTTGAAACACCCTACAAGTAAGGCAAGCCCAACCGAGTTCAGGACTGAGCATCGAATATCAGGTCTAAAACCAACCCTGTCACCTGCTTGCTCTTTCCCGGCCTCAGTGTCCCTGACTGCACAATGGGGATGGTAGACTAAAGTAATATTCGTCAAAGTCTTTTCCCCAATCTATCTGTGAAACTTATTAAACTCAGATTCCAGTCCCCCATCCTGAAGCTACTGAGTCAGAAGCTCTGAGGAGTAGGGGTCCTGGGAACCTGCCTCTTTACATGCTGCCCGGGGATTCTGTGCTCACCAGGATTTGAGACCCGGAGATGTTGCAGAAGGAGCTTTGATGTGGACTCAGGGGACTTGGTCCTGACCCCACCATACTACTCCTGGCATGTGGCCCTGGGCTAGTCCCGTTGCCTCTCTGGGCCTCTGTTTCCCTTTTTTCCAAAACAGCAAAGGCTGTGCTTAAAGATCTGCAAGGGGGTGGGGTCTGCATTTCTTGAGCATCTGTCAGGTGCCCAGCAACACACACTTGGGCTTTCAGGTTGACTGTGTCGTTGAATCACACACATTGACTCTACTCCAGAATCATGTGCAAAATGGGAAGTTTAACCATTTGAGAGCGAGACTGGACAACATTGGTGGAGTGCCTGCATCCAGTCAGAGACGCTTTGGTGTGGCAGGAAGAAGGTGGTAGCTGGGGGCACAGGAGCCTTCTGTGCCTAAGCTTAGACCTCGGGGCTCGGCACTGGGGAACCTCAGAGGCTCAGATTGGGTGGGCATCCTCTTCACACAGGGAAGTCCTGGGAAAAAGAAATGCCAATATCCAGGTGACCTAGGCCTCTCCCGGTGGCCTCCTCTCTTCCTTCAAGACCCTGACTGAGGCTCCAGCCTTTCCCACTGCGGTCTGCCTTGTCCACTTCGGCATATCCAACACCAATGTCAGGTTCCTCCTCCCCGCCCTCCCTGTAAGACCTTCCATAGCTCCCCACTGCCTACCAGAGAAAATTCAAACTCTTTGGCCAGCCTTCCAGGCTGCTCACCTGCTCTGATCAGACTATTCCTTTTTCTCTTCCCCAAACCCTCTGGGCTTCCTTACTCTCTGCCTTTACTCGCTGCGGTGCAGTAGAAGAGAGCAAGTTCTGAAGCCAAACCCAGGCCAGGTTCCGGGCAAGTCACTTAAGACTCCCGGAGCTCACATCCTCATCTGTGAAGTGAGGATCATACCCTTTATCCCCCAGAATGGCTGTGACAATTTCACAAGACAATGCGTGGGAAAGTCTTGGCATTTGCTAGGCCTTTAGTCAATGGTGCTGCTTCTCCTTCCACCCTCTCCCCCCTGTCAAACCTGATCTGCATAAATGGGTTTAAACTTGGACATCCTTCTCCCCCTCTTGCTTTGATCCAAAGACGCACCCAATAACGCCCAAAGGCGCAAGGCTTTTTTTGCTGTGGGTGCTGCCTTCTCCGAGGTTCCCAAATGGCTTTCAGGTGGTAGCTGGGGGCTCCCACCATGTCCGGAAGCACGGGGACGCACAGGGCCGAAGGGGTCACAGGAAGGGCATACTCAAAGAAGAGGCGCTCTCGGGCTGGGATGGCGCTGGCACGGGGAGGGCCACGCAGAGCAGTGACACCCCTGCGGCTGGAGCAGCACGGAATGTGGAACCACTGGCCAGGGAGTGCAGTCCCCCATGCGGTCCGTCGCTTTCCGGGGGACATCATCTGTGAGCAATGCTCCCCGGACCCCCGGCGGAGGTCCCGGCAAAAGGACCACTGGAATACAGGGATGAACGTCACCTCCAGGCAAAGCCAAGACACAGAAAAGCGCGTGCAGGGAACACACATGCGCACGCGCACACACACAGTCTCCTCAGCCTTCCTCTCGCTCTGCCAATTCCTTGTTACGCCCCCACGAGACCACCACCACCACTGCCACCCAAGCTGTCGCCACCACCCCCTAACCACCCACCACCAGCTAGTAAACGTTTTCCGAACAAGGGAACCTCGTCGACAGGCCGCCTCCGGCACTCAGCCCTGTTGACGCGGCTGGGCGCACCTCCGGCAAGGCCACGGCCAGATGCATTCACTTGCAGGGACTGGCTGCCAAAGGCCAAGATTCCTCCCACCCCCGCCCGCCGCGGCCCCCTCGCTAGCACTGCGGTGCCGTCCTTGCTGCTCCTGGACATGAAGTCTCCTCCTAGGCCCACGGCGTCCCCAGACAAAGCGCAGCTGCTGCAGGGCTGGCCACCCTCAGCATCCCTGCCACCTGCTGCCACCCCCACAGCCCTCACTGCTGTTGCCCCCGCAGTGAACCGCCTCCTGCTGTCCCCCCAGAGCACCTGACACCCCGACTGTGCCCCCGTGAAGCCTGTTCAGCGCGACCCCGGATATCCTACCACCTACGTCCCCAAGCCCACCCTCTCTGCCTGCCGTCCGGGGCGTCCTGGAGCAGCGCTCCGCTCAGCACACCAGCTCCTCTGTTGTCACTCACACTCAGCTCAGCGACCTGCTCCTATCGCACCACCCGCGCCGCTCAGCCATCCTCCCCGCAGCGCAGGAGGGGTCATCTTCGGCAACTTCTCTCTGAACTCTCTGAGGTCTATCCTTCGGCAACCCCGAAGCAGCAAAACATTTGAAAACATCGATATCTCGTATGTGCCCTACTCCTCCCTTCCTTCCCGTGCACCCTGTATTTAAACCTCATGACAATCCCATGTGGTGGGGACTTCTGTCATCGTTTGACAGTAGAGCACCAGCTTCAGCGTCGTAGGCCTAGGAGAGAGTTTCAGCCCTGCTGCCCACATACTGCATGCCAACGGGCAGCTTAGCCTCTCAGAGCCTCCGCTCCCTCGTCTGTAGAATAGGAAGGATAAGTAATCATACCGCCACGATGGTAGCTGTGAGTGCTCAGTGCGGCACCCTGCACGGCGTAAGTGCTCAGTCAGTGGCTGTGATAACCTTGATGACGAGGATGAGGATGAGGATGAGGATGAAGATGATTTCCATTTGTTGATTCAAAGGACTTAGCTTCTTGAGTTGTCAGAGAGAGGTTAAGGCTCCACAGTACAAACTAGAAGGGCTCAGCCTGGGAGTCCAGGGCTGGTCTGGCACCCGTAGGGACTACAGTCCACTCCACACTGCTTCTAGGTGCTTCTGGGGTTGGTGGTAGGGTCTTGGTGCCCAACCCCAAGGTGGGACCTGGGCACAAGCAGGGTCTGGCAGGACTTGCAGGGGCATCAGAGGCCAATGCAAATGGCCCACCTGGGGCCTGGGACAAGCAGGCTCTACTGGAGGACACTGGCAGGACCCAACCTTCTCTTTGAATGCTTGACAGATGCCGAACAATTGTTCGGGCCGAAGGGAAGTCCTTAGGCCCAACACTGGATGTTCCAGCCATCCCAGTGCCCCAGCCAACACCACATGTGACAGAAGAACTGCTCAGTTAACCCACAGAAGCATGATAAATAATAAGTTGTCGGGCTTTTTAAGCCACTAGGTTTTGGAGTGGTTAGTGATCAGTGATAAATAACTGAAACGGAGCATTTCCTAGGAATCAGCCGCCTCAAAGGCAATTTTATCACACATGCCAGCATCCCATGTTGTGCCTGTTGCTTCAATCTGTGGGATGCCCTTGCCCTTTCTCAACCTCACTTGATTCATCTGAAAAATGGAAAGATTGGGCCAGAAGACTACTCTTTCTCCTAGTGAACCTACAACTGAGATTTTAGGTGTGGGATTGAAGGCCAGGGTGGTGAAGTTAGGAAGGAAAGAAATGAATTTCAGAGGCAGTGGGGTCACTCGCAGGACTTTGTGACATTGTGACAAGACTCTGATGACGTAGCCATTTCAATGAATCTGGAAGGACCTTTGTGAATGATTTGACTAAATGAGTATAACAGATGTCACACCACGTGACTTCCAAAACTGGATCATAAAAATGCCATTCAGCTTCCATTCTGTGCCTTTGGGATGCTCAGCCTTTGAACCCAGCACATGGACAGGCCACGTGTAGGTGTTCTGACGACAGCCACCATCAACCACCAGCCAGGTGAGCGAGGGGCCCCCCAGGTGACTCCATCCGCCAGACAGCAAGTCACCCCAGCCATTCTTCCCAGCTGAGGCCTGACATCTTGGAGCAGAGATAAACTGTCCTGACCCACAGAATCTGTGCAAAAACTAAAAGTGTGCTTTATGCCATTAAGTTTTCAGATGGTCTGTTACTCAAGATTAGTAGCAGAAACACCTACTAAGTGAGCTCTTTGGGGGGCTTCTAGCATTTGTTATTCGTCAGCTACAAATGAAATAGGACATCAGTGGAGTTACCTAAGAAGTCTCATTGCATGTCCTGCCATGAAATCTGCTGTGCTGCAGTGCTTCAAGGAGCAGCCTCGCTCACATGCAAAGAACTGGAATCCCTACAATTTTGAGAAGCATCCTTGGTTTATTCGTGGAAACTCAGTATCATCCAAAGCTGCTGGAGATGCTTAATAGAGCCTCTTCTCACTTTTAAATTTAAATGAACAGTTCATTTGGTTTTGTCATTGTCAACTCAAGATGTAGTGATGGTTTGGTCCATTTCACCGTGAGCGGAAGGAGGAGGGGGCAGTGCGGTCTGAGGCCTGAACAATCAGGCCGAGTGTTGAAGACTCTTGAGTCAGCGGCACTGATCTCATCGAGCCTCACTCCTCTGTTATACCCGGCGCTGCCCCAGAAGTCCCAGCGTGCCAGACCACTCTTTATCACTTGGATCGTCCACCCCAAGCTACTCTGCCCAGATTCTAATCTGATCCGCGACTCTTTCTCCTTCCCTAGTCTTCCAAATCCACTTTCTCACTTTGAAAGAATGCTTGAGCATACCCTTTGACTTTTGAGAAATCATAGCCGATGGGAAATGAAATGAGTTATTTATAACCGCAAAATGTACACCGCCCCCAAAGTTTCAATTCTTTCAGAAATCAAATAGCAGAAAAACTTAAACCTGTTGAAGGCTGTGGGTGTGTTTTAATGTCTGAGGAAGGGGTATGAGGGCCATATGGAGGGCTTCACCATCCCTCCTCCAGCACAGGACCAGCGGACAGATGGGGCTGAAGAACAGGGTGGGGGCAGAGTTTGCAGGGCCCTGTGAGCAGTGGTGAGGGGTCTGCATTTTGCTCTGGGTGCCATGAAAAGTCCATAGAAGAGCTTGAAGCAGAGAAGAGAGATGACTGGATGTGTAGTTTTAAAAACCCAGCCTTCTGGCCGCTGAGTGGAGAAAGGATAGTAGGTGCAAGATTGGAAGAAGGGAGACCAGTGAGGAGGCCGGAGCAGTGGTTCAGAGGAAAGGTGATGGGAGGGGGTAGAAAGGTGGAGGTAGGAACAGAAACAAACGGATGAATTCATAAGGATTTGTAGGAGGTGGTTCTAACATTGGAAGTAGGAACAGAGCAGCCTTAGCCACTGGCCTGGAAATCAAGTTCCTGTGGCCCTCTTGAGGCAGGACTTCCTCCCCTCTAGCCTTTCCCAGGGCAGACTGGACAGGAAATCCTGCCCTACTTCTCTCTGAGCCCCCTTCCCAGGAGCTAGGATTTGGGTGTTACCAAGGAGACCAGGAGAGAAAGAGACCCCGGATCCTGGGGAAAGGAAGGGTGATAGACTGTGAAGTCCCCTAGAGGGGTCTCTGATGATGCTTCCTCCTCAGAGAGACCTTCTCTGACCACCCAGTGGTGCCTCCCCCTCCCCCTTCCCTCCCTGATATGCGTCCCCGTTTATCCCCCTTATAACCCTCAAGACGATCTCAAAATAGCCTTTTTGTTTACTAATTTACTTGTTTTTGTTTCCTTAGACCTTATTGTTACAGGTCTGTCTTGCGGACTAGGATGTAAGCTCCAGGAGGGCAGAGTTGGTAACCACTTAGTGAATGAATGAATGATGCAGCCAGTAATAAACACAATATATTGGGTTACAATAAACTGTTGCAACTAAACTAAACAGTTTAGCTCCCCAACATTTAAGTGAAAGAAAAAACAAGACATGGGCGGGGGGAAAGGCTTTTTAAAAATCACTGGGAGGAAGAAATATCTTACTTGTGTAAAAGGGACTTCAGTATTTATATGTCCCTTCAAGGCTAGAAGCTGGGATCAAATAAGTCTGTTAAAACTGCTCTAAATGTGCTGTGTGGCTCTAAACATAGACATGGAGCTGTTTGGGGGATCTGCTCCTGCCTTGCTCTAGGAAGGATCCCTTGGGCATTCTCTTGCCGGCATGCCAAGTGCCCCTCCTTTTTCTCCGTTTAGCTCTGATCAGAGGTGTAAAAGTTAATAAACAGAAACCTCAATTAATTAGAGTTGGGAGACCAGAAAGGGGAGCTGTCACATCCCACAACAATAGCAGAGCCCAACAGGAAGAAGAAAGACTCCTCTTCCCTGATGAGGACTCGGCCCATGAAAAGCCACGGGCTCTTTGTTCACTACAACCCCAGCAACTCCCTTTCCCCCCTCTATAAAAGGGTTCTCTTCCCTTGCTGCGGGGGAACTTGCACGTGGTTCACCATGGTGGCAGACCCCAGACTGCAATTTTCTGCTGATCCTGAATAAGCCCATCTTTGCTGAAGAAATAACTGGCAGTCTATTTGTTCTAGGTCAACAGAGGCAAGAGGTCCCATAGGCTCACACTCTAGAAATTAGCTCTAACCACAGCAAGCACAAATTAAGCACTTACTGCGTGCCACACTCAGTGCTAAGCACCTCAGAAAGAAAATGATCTCATTTAAATAGCCTCACACTCATTTTAGAGTATTATTACTATTTTCCATTTTATAGGCGGGAAAACTGAGCATCAGAAGATTAAGGGGTTCACTAAGTCAACCAAGTGACAGTGATGGAATGTGAGCCCCATTCTCCTGACTCCAAAATTCTTCCTCTTTAATGACCTCCTGATGCCAGAGTTGAGGTTGGTGATGTATAAAGCTGTCCTGCGGCAGGGGAACCTCTCTATAGAACGCTGTCTGATTGTTCTCAATATGGAGACATTGGCTGTTTCCCTCACTGTCTGGCAGATAGGGTTTCCAGGAGCGGTGGGGTGGGGCTTGGGGAGCAGTTGCTTTGAGCAGACAATACACGGCCAAGATCTAGGTTTCATTGGATGTATAGTTACTGGGCTTTATTTCTAGAAACCAAGGGCTTGTCTGTAAAGAACTGATTTGGGAGCTTCCTTGCTCACTTTGTGGGCTGCTGCTGCATCCGTGCCTCCCCAGCTTGGACCTGAAGGCATGAGGTGCCTAGTATTTCTGCAAAATCTCTATGGCAGCAGGAGCCTCACCTCCCCTCGGCCACGTCTCCAGCCTCACCTACACAGGAGGACACGGGAGAGTGTGGAAGACATTACTGTGCTCAACGATATACCTGTTTTTCCTTTCCTCCTGATCACACTTCCCTACCCCTTGAGGTCAGGCAAGATCACGTGACCTGCTTTGGCCGATGAACTGTCAGCGGAAGTGATGTGCTTCTCTTCCTGGTGGAAGCCTGGAAGTGCTGATGCTTGACTCCCTATGCTTTCTTTGTTCTGGGGACTGTGCAGCTTTGGGGCCAAATTCAGCCCAGGGCTTCTTCTTGCAGCTTACCAACAGAGGAAGTGTGGTGTGGAGAGGACATGGGCCCTGCAGCTAAATCATCAGGTTTAAACCCCAGCTCTGTCACTTTGCAACTGTGTGACCTTGGGCAAGTCACTGCATTTCTTGGTGCCTCGGTTTCCCCACCTGCAAAATAGGGACGATCCTGGTGGTCTCATGGTGCTCTCATGAGATTAAATGAGATCAAGTCCCAAAGCCTCAGTGCTGGGCTCAGCAGGTAGCAAGCAGTCAATAAACGTCTCTCAGGAAGATGAGGCAGGAGGGTATCTTATTTTTGCCTCTTTCATCTCTCCCCTGGGACCTGAGACGTGCCCATGTACCCTTCTGGACCTGGGCAAATCACATGCTGGGAACATAGAGGGGAGGGGGTGGCGAGAGGGCAACTGAAAGCTGAGAAAGGAGAGGAGCCCCTTGTCATCGTGGTGCATGGCAGTTAGGCTAGAGGGCGGTCTCTCTGGCAGTGTGCAGTCAGTCTGATGACTTTGAACTTGCTGCTTCTGAGTCCTGGCCCTCCCCGTGTGCTGCGGAGTTGGGGGGTGGGGGGACTGAGGCATGAGGGATAGGCCAAGTGAAGGCTGAAGAAAGCAGTGAGACCTGAACTCAGGTCTCCTCCTGCCCACCCTTCATGCGGCCGTAGCTACATCTGCCAGGTGCCCCCCGCGAAGACTTGAAGGAAAGAAACACCCAGACCCCGAGGGAGGGTCCTTTGTGGAGACTCACCCCAACTGCAGGGAAAGTGGAATCTTTTATTGAAAGCGTAAAGTTCTCGGCTTGGGGTCTGGGGGCGGCCTGGAGTCCGAGAGGCCTCAGTCCTCCAGGCGACCTCCATCCCCCCGCGGGGGTGGGGAGCAGGGCTGACCGTGGATGAGATTGTTTGTCAACAGGGGCAATGGCTGGGCCCTTTCTCAGGGTGGGGGCAGGTGAGAAGAGGGTTGGAGGGCTGGGGAGGGGACTGTCGAAGGGCTGAAGGGACTTGGAGCTGGGGAGCGTGTCAGGACGAGCCTTTCCAGGGCTGGTTCTGGCTTCTTTCGGGGCTGCGCCAGCATCTCTGCCTCTGTCGCTCAGGTGCTCAGCACCAGAAGGTCCTTGGAGGGCAGAACAGAGAACCCAGTTAGTGGGTGGGGTGGCTTCTGGCTGCAGCCTCCACAGACAGTCACCTGCCTGTGGATCGAGCTAGTCGCATTTCTCGGCAGCAGTAACTCTGAACGGAGGAGGCAGCTGGGGTCAAAGGGGCCTGAGAATCACCCTGGCCATGTCATCAGCTTGCTGTGTACAGGGGATCCTGGGCAAGACCTTTCCCTCCCTGCTCCTCATTTCCTTCATTTCCAAAATAAGAGAAGCAGGCCTGAGCCCCTTCCACACTCTTCCAAAATCCAGTTTTTGTAATTAAAAAACAATAATAAATAATAAAAGTAATAGACCTAATCCATAGAACAAATGAATACCCATGCGTCCATACTGATATAAATCATTGAGTAAATAAATAAATGGGGGAGAAGGGACGGCTTTTCTTTACAGCAGAACTCCATTAATAAGTGTAAAAGGAATTACAGAAATAGAAAATCACAATCGGGCAAACAGCACGGTAATAACTTAGGCAAGAACCATTAATGAATGTCCAAATCAGTGGGAAAAGTATAGTGAGAAACAGGATATTTGTGTAGTGTCAAAGAAGTTTAAGTCCCATGAGATATTTATTAGTTGCAAAGGGAAAACATAGTAACTTAGTGGAGAAACCTAGCAGGAACCACCTTAACCACAAGATCAAAGTGAACATCTCCAGGAATAAGATGCTGACGTCATGTGCCCCGACACAGTGCACAGCAGCATTTGGTGGAGTTCTTGCCCAAAATACATAACCTCAATCTAATCGTGAGAAAATATCGGTCAAATCCAAATCGAGAGACATCCCTCAAAACGGGCCCGACTCATCAGAAATGTGAAGGTCATAAAACACAAGGAAAATTGAGGAACTGTCACAGATTGGAGGACACTAAGGAGGCTCACGTGACTGGAGGCAAAGTGGGACCCTGGACCCTGAACCAGACAAAGGACATTAGTGGGAAACCTGGTGGGTGAGGCCTGTAGATTAGTTAATAGCTTTGTATCAATGTTAATTTCCTGATTTTGATCATGGTACTCAGGTTATAGCAGATGCTAACATTAGAGGAAGCTGGGTGAAGAGTGTTCTGGAACTCTCTGTACTATTTTTGCAATTTTTCTGTAAGTCTAAAATTATTTCAAAATAAAAAGTTAAAATAAATGGCTAGACCCGTATAATAGTTATAATAATTAGAAGAATAGCTACCATTTACAGAGGGCCTTCAAGATCCTCTGAGTCTTTCTTTTGTTTTTCTGAGTGTTTCTTTGAACCAGTGGTTCTTCACCTTTCAGACTCAACACCCATTTTACATTTTATTATAGGTCTCCATATTATTTCCTTTATTATTCTGAAACAAAATTCATAGATTATACAGTCTACTTACACATTTTTTTAAAAAACTAGTATAAATTCACTCACCGGAATATAAAGAAGAAATAAGAGGTAAGTAATTTATAATAAAATAATATGTATTTTGATGTGAAATATTGAAACATGATTATTCAGGAGAGAAAGACTCACCCCCACTAACTTCAAAAATCCCCTCAGGTTGGGAGGTGGGTTGCAGTACAGCCCTGGTTGAGAACCACTGGTTTGAGCTGCCTCTATTATTTCAGTGCAAATCCTACCTCTCACTAGCTGAGTGACCTTGGGCAAATGGCCTATCCTCTCTGATACTCAGGACCTTCACCTATGATGTTAGGGCAAACATCAACCGGAGCCCTGGCAAGGCCCAAATGCATACAAAACAGGGCAGGGGGCACTGCACATGCTCAGTAAATGGTAGAAATGATGATGGTGCTGCTGCTGCTGATGATAAATTTGTGCCAATCCTGTTCATATTTCCTAACCTATTTTTCAAAGTGAATGATAACAGTTAACACTAAAATGCTGTATCTCATTTAACCTGTCACCATAAATTCCATGAGGTGGGTAGTGTTGTTCCCCATTTTCAGATGAGGAAACTGAGGCTCAGAGAGATGCTGAGGTCATGCAGGAGCTCAAGAGAAGGGACCAGGACCAGCACCCCTGAGGACTGTCCCACAGCCTGCATCTGACCGCTGCTCACACTGCCCATCCAAGGTCTCTGCCACTTGCCTTGACTGCTCCCCTAAGGGGGTGGGGGGCTGCCCCTGGGCCGAGGCCCAAGCCTGGCATGAGTGTGAGGAGCTGGGCTCTCTGCACACGGCTGGTGGCTGTGCAAATAGGTGCCACCTTTGGGAAAGGAAATTGTCAATCTGGGGCAAAGGCCCATTCACTCCGCTTCCGTGAGCATGTTCTAAGGAAGTAAATCCCGAGGCCAGAAACAGTTCTGTCCACCAGGATTTACACTGGAGCCTTCTTTATTACAATGATGACACTGATAACGATGGACACTTCTAGAATGCTTACTATGTGCCAGGGGCTGTATAAGGCACCTATATGCAGAATCTCCTTTTATCCTAAATGCAGTCCTATAGGTAGGTACTATGATTAGCCCCTTTCTATAGAGGAGAAAACTGAGGCCCAGGGTTACTCAGCTGGAAACTGGCAGAGTCAGGATTTGAACCCAGGCCATTGGGCACCAGCACCCTTATTCTTTAACTCCAATGCTCTACTGACTGACCCCCTGATCAAGTAATGTTTAAAAATAAAACTCCAGAAAGATTGGAATGAAAGACAGCAAAATGTTCTAAGTGGTAATTTCTGGGTTGCAAATACATCAAGGAGGATAAACACGTGTTTGATTAATCTTTTCTGTATTTTCCAAATTTCAGATACTGAGCGCTTGTGTTTTTTGTAGTGGTAGTAGACCCGTTTCATGGCACCAGCCATGATTATAATTAGTGACTATTTCAGGAATATTTACCCAAAGGCCCATCTCCCCACTGGTTGGGGAAGCTTTGCAAGGGCCAGGATTGTGCATGTTTTTGTTCACTGCTGTATCCCCAGCCCCTTGGGAGTTGTCTGGCACACAGCAGGTGCTCAATGAAAGTTTTTCTGATGAACCATGTCACACTTCCACTTTGGGCAAGCCCCTTACTGCTCTGAGCCTCAGTATTCCCATCTGTGAGATGGGGCAATGACATCTGTCTTGAGGACTAAATGAGAGCATGGATGTGAGAAGCTTCATTTAAGGCTCTTTGGCAGCTTTGTTTCTTGTTTGCTCAGCCCCATTCTTTGAAGGAAGAGACGCCTGTTACCCCGCCCTTCCCTTCCCTTCTCTTTCTCCTCCCAATTCCTAGGTGTGCAGGGGAAAGCAGAACAGAGCTCTATCTCCCCTTACCTCCAGGATCTTGATGTCTGCATTGCTGAAGTCAATGTTGAGGATTTTGGGGAGAGGGATGCCAGAGCCCAGCACGGCTGCAGAGAAAAAAGAATGATCAAGCATAGTCAGCATGGCGGCAGCCTTTCAGAAGCCACCAGTGTTTTCAGGAAGACTAACTATGTCTTTCATGCCTCTAGGCCTTTGTCCTTGCAGGTCCTCGTGCCAGGAGCACACTGCCTCACCCTTGCCTGCCTGCTGAATTCTGAGCCTTCCCCGAGACTCTGTTTGGATGTCACCTCTGTGACCCTTCCTCCACCCCAGACCAAGCAACTCTGGGGCCCTGCCACTCTTCCCGAACAACTCCATTCCAGAAATCACAAAATATTAATCCCCTGTCTCCACATCTGTCACCTCCACCAGATTGCGAGTTTCTTCAGGCAAGGACTGTCCCCAGCATCACCCAGCCCTGGGCCAGGCACAGAGGAGGAGACAGATATTTGCTGAATGAAGGTGTGGAAGGATGCACATGGGACCCCAACAAGTGACCGCCATGGGATGTATTGTTTGGTTTAGATCATCAGAGCCTAAGCTGACCCACTGATTAACATTCCAAGAAGGAAGGAAGAAAGGAAATGAGGAAGGGAGCAGGAAAGGGCAGGTGGGGGAAATAGGATGGAGTGAGGTTGAACAGACTTCCTGACTCCAGCAGGATTTTTCAGAGAGCTAAGAACATTGTGAATCTACCCCAGAGGAACCTATTCGGTATTTCCCAAACTTGCTTGACCACGGAACCCTTTTCGCAGAGTATCTTGTGGGACTAGTTTTCTATGGAACCCTCTTTGGGAATCATGGATCTAACCCACTCTCTCACTTTTGAGAATGGTTAAATCGCACTAGAGCGAGATTGAGGGACTTGCTGCCAGGTTCACAGTGCCTCTGCCAGGACGAGTGTCTCCATCTCTTGGCTTCCAGGTCAGCCCAGCCCGGCCAGCTCCTGAAAGCATCCTCTCCTGCCAGGGAACGAGCATGGGCCTGGTGACCAGCACTTCCCTGTGATTCAGATTCAGCCTCCTCTGGTGACAGTTCCCAGAATAAGGGTCTGTTTGACATCCAGAGCTGTCCAAGCGAACCCGGCTGGTACAGCTGATGCTGCCCCTCTTCATCCTCTCTTCCAGGAAGCGGAAGTGGGGAGAGAGAGGTTGGGGCCCAGAAGCATGAGGGTTGGGGACTGAGGTTACTGATGGGGAGGCTGTCCCAGCCTCCAGTGGCCCCAGAGTTCAACAAGGAGCCGCAAAGAGGAGGCACCACGCTCAGTCTGTTCTATTTATAAATTTGGGTAAGAAAACTCTCTAACTGACAATGTGACTGCCTAGGGGGCAGATTCTGGGTTAGGAGGTTAGGGATCCTGGCAAGAGCAACTTTAGCTTTGTACTGATTGAACTTTTTACAATAATAATGTGTGCACATGGTCCTTATGAAAGGAAAAATAAATACACAATTAAAAATAAGTCAGGAACACAACCATGTGAATATACTTAACTTAAAAATGGCTAAGAAGGTAAATTTTATGTTATGTGTATTTTACAACTAAAAAGAAACACTTAAAAAAATAAATCTGGAAACATCTTGAACTGTATGCTAAAAAACAGAGGAAGAAGAGTTTAGAAGGAAATATACCCAGATGTTGGGATTAATTGTCTCTGGGAGGTGAGATTTTCTTTCCTAGACTCTTCTGGACTCTCTAAAATGTACACACATATAATTTTCATATACAATCAGAAGTTTACATAGATAATCAGAAAAATCAGCCAAATACGGGCGGCAGGAAGAATATAGCAAAAGCGGCAAATAAAGAAGTTGATGGACTCTTGGGGCAACATTTGCATTCAGAGGCTGAAATAAATAAGCTTAGAGTGAAGTTCTCAGAAATACTATTGAGGTGGAACAGCTGTGCATCAAATATGCCCAACAAACCAGTAGCCACCCAGTTCCCAAGTCACAGGCCCCCAGGGAGGCCCGGGCACCTGCTCTCACCATTCATCGCGGGCATGAACGCCAGGTCAAAAATCTTCCCAGCCAGCACCTCCAAGAGGCCAACCTGCAGAGGAAGAACAAAAAGGCAGTGGTTGGCTCAGATCCGAAGGGATACTTGAGGCCTCCCTGTGGCCGGAAGGAAAGCCGCAGAGCTGCCCCGGGAGAACCTGGGAGGGGGCAGTCAGAGCCCCTGTGATTCCAGAACCCCCAAGGTGGTAGCCCCGAAGCACACCTGGTCAGCCTGCTCCCTGTACAGTTGGGAAGCGGAGGCCCAGAATGGGGCAAGTGCTGGTCCAAGGCTTATGGTGAGGCAGGGGCCGAGGGAAGCCCAGCCAGCCTCACAGGGATGCTATTCCTAGATCTCACTCTGGGGCCTGAGCTTGGTACTTACATCAAAATTGCCCACATTTGAGGTTCTGAGATTGAGCCTGGTCCTGCAGATAAAGAAAACATCTCATTAGAAGTAGCGATTGCCTGAGAATCATAAGGGGCTCACATTTCAATAAACTGCCAGAAGCCCCTCCACCAACATCCTCACAGAGACCTCTTTCAGTCTGGGGGAGGTAATAAGAACAAGGCTGGTCTCCACGTGGGGAGCACCAACTATGTACCAGACACGATGCCATATGCATAAGGCTCACATCACAGCTGTGTGTCCTTGGCAAAGTACCTAACTTCCCAGTGCCTCAGTTTCCTCCTCTGCAGAGTGGGTGGCTGCAACGACTAAATGAGATAATTCAAGTAAAGCCCTTAGAATCACGCCTGGGACCCAGTGAGCGCCGTGCACGTGAGCATCGCTACTACCTCGTGTGATCCTTCAGGAA
Source organism: Balaenoptera ricei (assembly GCF_028023285.1). NCBI lineage: Eukaryota > Metazoa > Chordata > Mammalia > Artiodactyla > Balaenopteridae > Balaenoptera > Balaenoptera ricei. The sequence continues at coordinate 26,160,126 of NC_082653.1, forward strand.
CCCCGTGGAGGAGGAACCGGAGACTCCCAGGGAACTGGCCAGGGCCACAGAGCTGGGGAGAGGGCGCCCCAGTCTCGCACCCTGAGCTGCACTCATGGCTGCTGTGCTGTCCTGAGCAGGGAGGCCCAAGGCCTGGGTTTGAGGTCTTTCTCTGCACCGTGAGGGCCTCAGTCTCGCTGCACCTGAATCTCACCTGCAAACCAACAGTCCCACCCAAGAGGCCAGACCAGACCCGTCCACAGGGCAGAGAGACATTGGAGCCACTGGCGTCCAGAGCGAGAGAAACAAATGAGGCTTCTCAGGGGAGAAGACTCTGCTTTGGAATGCTGGATTCCTTCCCGACTTCCACTCCCATCCCTCCTTCTCCCTCGACCACTCCATCCACGACGCCCAAGCTCTTTCCTGCCCCTGGAAGTTTGCCTGCGCCGCTCTTGCTGCCGGAAACCCCAGCTCTTCACCTGGCTGCCCCCTTCTCCCCATCCAGGCCTCAGTCTCAGATCTCCTTAGAGACTCCTGAATGGCTCTGATTAGCATCACCTTATGAGTAGCTCTCACTGTTGGGCTTGATAAATATTTGTTGTAAGACGAAAACCTTACAATGAACTAGGCACATGCTGAAAATGTTACATACTCTCTCATTTATCTTGAAGTGGGACTAATAATAGCCCTTGCTGCCATAGGCTGATGTCAAGAATTAAATGAATGGGAATTCCCTGGCAGCCCAGTGGTTAGGAGTCTGCGCTTCCACTGCTGGGGGCCTGCGTTCAATCCCTGGTTGGGGAACTAAGATCCCACAAGCCACATGGTACGGCCAAAAAAAAGAATTAAATGAATACATTGAAGGCTTAGCTCAATGCCTGGAACTTAGAAAGAGCATCTAATAAATAATAGTTCTTATTATGAGTCCTATGAGGTAGAGACAAAGATGCCTATTTTCAGATGAGAAAACTGAGTTTCAGAGAGGCAAGGTCACTTGCCTTACATCACACAGCTAGTCGGTGGTCATGTGAGGATTTGAACCCACACCACTGGCTCCACAGCCTGTGCTTGTAACCATTTGACACAGCTCCAGGTCAGACAGACCCGGGTTGGTTCACAGCCCCTCTCTGTTCTCATGCTGCAGCCTTGAGTAAGTAAATCCACCTCTCTGAGCCCTAGTTTTCTCCTCTTTAAAATGGGAGAATAACAGCCCTGACTCTGCAGGGCTAAACCAGATAAGACATCGAAGTAGCCAGTGCAGAGCTTAGCACATCGTCACCACCAGCAGCATCATTATTGATCATGCTGTTGTCAGCAGTAGGTCCTTCTGTGAAGCTCACGGCTCCACCCACCCTACCTGGCTCATGCCAGTGATCTTGGCAATCACGGACCATTTTCCCCTGTGTGGCCCCTTGGATTTACCCTGGCAGCCCTGCCCGGAGACCTCTAAGCCCTCCCTGGTCCCTCAGTGAATTGGCACCAGACACAAGAGCACCAAAGAGGCCTTTCTGAGGAGCAGGAGCCCGCGGCAGCAAACCCCCTTACTTGTCCAGCTTGGTGTCAACCATGAGCTTATCATTCTCCACAGAAAACATGGCCAAGAGTTCTGTGTCCTGGAGGAAAGGGAAGGTGAGTGGAACATCACTGCTGTTATATGCTGGTCATTGCTTGCTGGGGGCTCACTGGGAGACCCCCAGTAACGCAAACCATATGATGGATTTTCCCCACCTCCGGAGGGAAGAAGTTGGGAATCATAAATTGCCTGCATTAACTGTTGTTCACAAGTAAGTCACAGCAAGGGCTGGGGAACATTCCTCAGAAAGACAACTGTCACAGGAAGCTGATGATTGGCATGGGAGGTGTTTACCAACTTTCTCTGAGCTGTCTCAGAGGAGGTGGGGGTGGCCTGCAGCCTAGGAAGCCTGCTTCAGATCAGCCATTGCAGATGGGATTGGGCATCATCACTGTCAATCATAACTGCCCCGCCCCCCCAAGGAGAGGGCATAAAGGGTCCAAACTCATCCGCCTTTCCAAGCAGAAGTCTTGTAAGAAGATCCCTCTTTGCTTCCCTGCCCTCCAGATCACCTGGCCCCCAAACTGGACTCGTAGTCACTGTGGTGGGGACCATGGGTATTTGTAGGTGTCTGCAGACTCCCCGAGACCACGTGACCACTCAGCCCCACTCACCACATCGATGAGGCAGATGGTGGTCTCGACATCATTGGGCTGGGAGACCATGACCATGGAGGTGGCGAACACCTTCACCAGCGCCTGGTCCTTCTGCAGCATCACTGAAGGTGCGCTTGGCACCTGGATCCTGATGGTGAGGGAGCAGGACTCGGGGTACTGCTGGAACACCTGTGGGCGGACACTGGGTGAGGTGAGCGGGGCCCTCGGTGATGGGCGGGCTCAGGGGGTCGCCAGTCAACCTCTAAACACACAGCACAGGGTCCCACACTGGATACCTTCAGACCCAACAATATTGCTTGAGTCCTACAAACCACATGCAAAGCCTCCAACCACTGTGCAGTTTGGACAGGAGCTGCCTTCTCCGAGCCTCTCACACAGAGTTATCATGAGAATTCAATGTGATCATGCCAGCAAAGCTTTGAACTCAACGCCTGACCCTTGGAAATGTTCAAAACCTGGTCCTTAGGGAGATGGGGCAGGGGGGATGGGCACTGAGGCCAGTGCTGGGCATTCATGATTTCATTGATCCTTCACAACTCCATAGGGTAATTTTTTCTCCATGTTACAGATGAGAAAACTGAGACTCAGAGGGAAACATCAAGCGAATTATCCAAGGCCAACAGGAGAGTTGAGATTCCAGGCCAGGTCTGTGTGACTCAGAAACCCAGGACCTCTCTCCCCTCTCACTGACTCTCTCGCCCCACCTGGAATGAGAAAGTCCACAATTCGGGGTGCCTCACCGTGAAATTCCCAGAGCAAGGCACAGCCTGCCCCACCCGCCTGGATTTGCTGGGTTCTCCGGAGACCCACTGCGGGAGGGATCTGAGCCCGTTGGCTGCAAACTGATTTCTCCAAAGCTAATTGGCTAAAGGGACAATTCATCAAATGACCAGCTTCCCATATTTGCTAAATAACTGATTTACCAAAAAATTTATTTTAAGGAACACTTTTCTTGAATATTTTAAATGAGCATAAGTATATGGGAAAAACCACAAAGTTACTTTAAAAAGAAACTAATTTAAACATAAACTTTTATATTTGCAGTGCAGCAGTGTGGGTCCTGGTCCTAAGAAGACATTCATTTTCTTGAACACGTTCAAGGTGAAACTCTTCTGGACAAGCTCTTGGTCTAATGGCAAATCCAGCAAATTCAGCCAATTGACCACTCAGTGGACTCACCTTTTGGCAAATCGGCTTTCAACAAATCAGTGATTTGGTGCATTGGCTTTTCACAAAAGGATTTTCAGGATACTTCCTCAAAGGGGCCTGGTGTCTCAACCACCCCCGCCCCAACATGCAGAATCTCCAAGAACTTGCAGCACCGCCTTCACAGGGGCCCTGAAAGGTTACCTTGAACTCTCTCCCCGCAGCAGTAGGGGACCCAGGATGCCCTCATAGCTCTGGTCAAGCATCTCCAGGTGACTCCAGGAGACATTCCTCTGTGTCTAGCCTGAGCCACCCTGCTGCAGACCCAGCTCCACATGAAGCCCTGCGTCCCTGCTGTGGCCACATTGTGTGACCACTCTGAGCCTATTTCCCCATCTGTAAACTAGCCCCGTGGATGGGGGGATGATTAAAACCAAATGAAACAGTGGATTCTTAAAAACTTTCATGAACCGTAAAGTGCAGTGCACATAAGAAGTGGTCCAATAAATAAAAGATCCAGCTGACTGAGGGGTCCACTTGCCTCCTGGAGAGGCCACCATTTACGGCGTTAGTAATGGTGCCCTGCCATTCGGCTTTCAACCACATGAGGGTGATAGTGACCATCTGTGGAATTTGATCTCCTTTCCTGTCTCCTTTGAATTCCACCCAGAACCAGATGGGACAGGTAGAAAGGAGATGAAAAATGTCTAAAATGGCTGTAAAGTACCGCAGTCCTTTGCATCTGTATAACACTACATAAGAAGTTCTTTGGGGCTTCCCTGGTGGCGCAGTGGTTAAGAATCCGCCTGCCAATGCAGGGGACACGGGTTCGAGCCCGGGTCCCGGAAGATCCCACATGCCGCGGAGCAGCTGGGCCCGTGAGCCACAATTACTGAGCCTGCGCGTCTGGAGCCTGTGCTCCGCAACAAGAGAGGCCGCGATAGTGAGAGGCCTGCGCACTGCGATGAGGAGTAGCCCCCACTTGCCACAACTGGAGAAAGCCCTCGCACAGGAACTAAGACCCAACACAGCCATAAATAAATAAATAAATAAAATTCAAAAGAGATGAGCAAAACATTCTCTCTATAAATTAAAAAAAAAAAAAAGAAGAAGTTCTTTGGTGCCAGGTGCAGGGTAGCAGGCCTGGGACCAGAGCTGGGACGAGAACTGGCATCAGAAAGGCCTTTGTTCCAACTGTGTATGGTGGCTGATCCAACAAGAGTACATTTGCTCTTTTTTTAAAAAAAGAAATTGTTATTATTAACAAGAACAATCACAGATAACATTTATCAAACGCCTACTCTGGGCCTAGGTTCAAATCCCAGGTCTGCAGCCACCCTGTGAGGTGGGCTTTGTTGCTCCTGTTTTCCAGATGAGAAAACTGAGGCTCAGAGAGAAGTCACTTGCCTAAGGGAGTATGGTTGGGATGTGCTGAGTTGGAATTCAAATTCATGTCTATCTGCTCCAAAGATCTGGCCCTTTCCCTCTAGGCCTCCATGCACCTACATGTGCCCCATGTCGGCATCTTTACGTGCATTATCTCCTTCATCTCCTTTATCCTCCTGGATGAAACTGTGCAAAAGGTATTAGCATCCTTTTTTGACAGATAAGGAAACTTAGGCTCAGAGATGTTAAGACCCTTGCCCAAAGACACACAGCGAGGAAGTGACCAGGCTGGAATTAGACCTGGACAGGCCAGTCCACTGCTAGAGCTCAAGTTCTTTCCATCTCAGCCCTCTGTGCCGCGCCCCCTCACAGGGGTCCAGCCTCCAAGCTTTTGTCACTGCACTCCCGGGGGGCGGGGGTGTGGAGCACCTCACCCTAGTACTGAGTGTCTTCCTTTCGCACCCAGCTCCTGGGACAGCTAGAGGGAGCGTGAGGCTGAGACAAGGGTAGGCACCAGCCTTACGTACCTCGGGAATCAGGGCTCCCAGTGTAGACGTGGTGAGTGGAGGAAGCTCTTCAAACTGCAGGGAAAGAAGAAGGGTTATGTGAGTCCCTGAAGCTAAAGGGACAGACAGGAGTTGCTAACACACTGTGTTAAACTCCTGCACCCTCTCAGACAACCAGTGGGGGCATCTCCTCCCCCTTAAAGACCTCTTGGGAGGCTCTGCCTGTCCAACAGCGGCCACCATGCAGACCATGGTAGCCGTTTTGTGGTTAAGTGGATGGGGGCAGCCACTGAAGCTTACCACAGAGAGGACTTTTCAGGGCAGGAGGCAAGACCTGACTCTTCTCCTCTAAAAATGTGATTCTTTATTAAAACAAGGTGAGCATCAGTGTGTCCATGTGCAAAACCCAGGGTCCACTAAGTGCATGATTCTGCCATATCCCTGAACTACCTGCACTATTATTTACTTAATATCTTCTTTAGATGACTTTACTTTTAAAAATATCAAATACTAAAGAATGGAAAGCCAGTACCACTTGACAGAAGGAGATGGCAGGTGTAAAACTAAATGCAATAAAAACAAAACAATGACATTACATTCTGCATGGATACCATTGTCTTCGGGGGCCTTTGGGTGTGAGTTCTGTTCTCTCTCAATTAAAAGAGGACACCTTAAAGTTTAAGAGAGGGTTACCTTATACTGGCATCAAATGGAGACTTTCCTCTTGATAGAATCGAGGTTGACATAATGTATATGATTTTTTTTTTTGAGAACATCTTGTTCTTATGAGATACACACTGAAGTTTATGGAGTGACATGTCATGATGTCACCAAACACTCAAGTTGTTCAACAGCAGATGGATGGATGGATGGATGAGTAGATAGGTGGGTGGGCAGATGGATGGATGGATGGAAATGAAGCAAATGTGGCAAAATATTAACTGGTGAATCTAGGTGAAGGATATTATGGCATTAATTGTACTATTTTGCAGCTTTTATGAAGGCTTGAATTTTTTTGAAAGAAAAGATTTGGAGAGAAAATGACTCTGGAACATACCTAAAGGTGGTATTTTATTCTTACGTATCTTTTAGTTACATAGTATCAATGTTTACCAAGTAAAAGGATTCTAAATATTTATATTGAGATACAGATATATGGATTTAAATCACGCTTTTTTTAAAAGGATGGGAATAAAATAGAATTGGATAGGGAGCAACTTTTTGATGTTGTTTAGTGTCATGCCTGTGAATCACCTAAAACCCTCCCAGGCACCACGCTTTAGTAAACACTGACATAATCAATACACATTCTAAACTGGAGATAAGTCAAGGGGTAGACTGTCTACAGTTTTTGCTTTAAAGCCATTTCCCCAAGGCCCTGGGGACTAGAGAGGATCAACAGCGGGCTGTTTGCTGCCCAGCCCACCTCACCCCGGGGGCTGCGACTCACCATGCCGTCGGTGATGTCAATATCCAGTGCCCCTTGCTTCTGCAGGAGAGTCAGCACTGAGCCCAGAAAGTTGGCAGAAATGGCCAGTTGGGAGTTGGTGTTGTCGCCCATGGGGGGCAATTCTGGCATCTTCTGCCTGGGAGACATGGCTGGCCGCCCCAGTGGATAGTCAATGAGCTCTCCTCCAACCTCCCCAACCAGAATCTGGGGAAGCAGAGAGGAAAGGGGTCACGGAAGGGAGAGGTGCAGGGAGAAGAGTGGAGGAAGGGGGCTGAAGGCTGGGGGGAGGCCCTGCATCTGCGTCCAGGAAGCCTTCCTCGGTTAAACCCACTGGGTCTTGAGTGACTCTTTCATTTATGGCCCTCACAAATTCAATTTGTGATGGAATAGCATCTCTTGCAGTTCCCGCGTTATGACCACTTATAATTAAGCCGTGGTACAGCGCCATATATTTGAAATAGAAGTATGCCATAGATTCTGCCCCACCCCACCCTCCCAGCCCTGCTCTAACAAGGTAGCAAGTTAATGCACCCGCACAATATACACCGGAGTATCTACTCTAAAGACCAGACCGCTTTCCACAGCCTGCAAGGCGTTGTGCGGTTTGCCCCATCTGGAGCCACTCCGCCCCTCACCCATCCTTCCGCAGGGCAGCCACAAGGGTCTCGTCCATCCCTGCCTCCACCTCAGCGCCTCCACCATGGTGCTTCCCGCCTGCCGTTCCCTCCCCCACACTCTTCTTTTGTTACATCCCGCTCATCTGGCTGGTCTCAGCTCAAGTGTCACGTCCTCCAGGAAGCCCTCTGTGACCTCCCTGGGTGAATCATACCCCCTGCTTTAGGCTCTGATAGCCTGGGACCCTCCTTCACAGAGCTCACGGTCTCTAATTGTTTGAGGGACTCTCGGATGGCCTATCCGGCTCCATCAGGTCAGAGATCTTGTCGTGCTCATCACTGCACCTCTAGCCCCAGCCCAGAGCCTGGCACACAGCAGGTAACTGATAAACGTCTCTTGAATAACTATGTGTTTATGGATACACTCGGTGTGCACAGGTGTGCTGTGTCTGTGAGAGCACGGTGTGCGCTCTAGCTCTGCGTCTGATGGACGAAGCGGGGAGGCACTCAGGTTTGTGCAGCCCAGGGGAAGTACGTCTGTGCGTGCGCCTGTGCAGTTATGGGCCAGATTCAGTAGTGTGCTTGAGCCAGCTCACGAGAGCCAATTCCAGGCACCTCTTCCCAACACCATGTTTAGGCCAGGGAGGGAGTACTTATACCATGGAAATCAGCAAACACTACAAATCAGGGACTTTAAAAAAAAATCATGCAGAGTGGTTAATGCTTACCAGCACACAATTAGCCAGATTCACTCCTCCAGCAAACCCAAGCCCATAGCAGCAGCTCTCATAGCTAGAAGCCAGATTGCCTGGTTCAGAGCCCAGGTTCACATTTATTAGCTGTGTGACCTTTGGCAAGTGGCTTAACCTCTCTGTGCCTCAGTTTTCTCAAGAAGAGTGCCTACCTCATATGGTTAATCTACATAAAGCACTAGGAATGTGCCTGGCACACAGTAAGCACTCGGTAAGTGTTGGCTATGATTGTGTTTCCCAGCACGGCTCCTAGAAGGTCTTCATCTAAGCAGAAAAGGGTTCTGTTCAAATGCTGCTTCCCAGGCATTCAGCAGCAGCCCTGGGGTCTCTCACTCTCACCTCTGCCTATGGGGAGAGGGCCACCTCCCCTGCCCGAGCCCAGGCACTCACATTGAGGTCCAGCTCCAGGAATTCCCCAGTCACAAGTGGGAGGCTGGAGAAGGTGTACTGGACGCTTCCCAATATTCCCAGAGGAATCAGAGCTGCAGGCAAAGGTGGGGGTCACAGGAAGGTCCCCCTCACCCACCCAGACACCCTCCTTGTGCCCTGAGTGGAGAGGGGCAGCAAGGTTCCAGCTCCAGACACCATGGAAAAAGCAAGCATTCTGGGTAAAAATCCCAGCTCTGCCTCTTCCTTGCTGTGTGATCTCCGTCAAGACACTGCACCTCTCTGAATCTCCATTTCCTCCTCCGTAAAATAGGCTTAATAGAATTCCTTGGACTATATTGGTGAGCCAAAGAGATTCTGCATATTGATTAGCTTTGTAAGCTGTGAAGTGCTGTACACCAGGGAAGAAGGTTTAGGGCTCCACAACGTGGTGCTTAATTGAATCTGGCATTTTCCTGACTGCTTGTGATGGACAGCCCGACCTTCTGGGCTCTTCTGGCCTTGTACGGCTGTAGAGACTGTGCACTGCATAACTGATGCTACCATTATGTTGTGGTCTATCTGGAAGGAGGTCCCTGGAATCATGGAGTGGACGACCTGGACAACCACGTGGGGCAGGCTTGCCTTCATGAATGTTCACTCAGAAATCCTGGATCAAGGACTAGTGCTGGAGCCTGAGTCTGAGGACCTGGACAGTCTATACAGCGTCTGTCACTCTCTAATCTATTGCTATTCACTCCAGTCTCTCTGGGGGTTGAAGCCAACTCCCCCATTTTAGAGATGAGGAAATTGGGAAGAGTCTCTCCAAGTCCACACGATGCCCGGGCAGAGCCAGGGCTCGAACCCAGCCAGTCCAGAGCCATAGCGCCCTTGGGTCCAAGCGGGAACCTCCTCCCTCTGGGACTTGGGGGGATGTCTGGGGACAAGAGGAAAGGCCAGGCAGCCCCTCTCCCCTGGCATCAGCCGCATAGCACTCCACCCCACTGAGCCTTCCTCCCAGACATTGCTGTGTCCCCAGGGCCTTCCGAGGGCTGGCCCAGATCAGGCGCTAGTAGATGTTGGTTGAATGAAGCAAAGCAGGAAGGACTTACAGTCCACGAGACCCAGCTGGTCGTTGACAAGACCCAGCACCACGTCCACGATGGGGCAGAGCTGTAGGGTAGAGAGGGCACGGAGCTCTGGTGACGGCGCAGGGGGTGGAGGAGGGGGTGCACGAACAGTAACAACGACAATAGCTACTGTGTACTGACTGCCTCTCTGTGCACTATGCGGGGGCACTGTCTTCCCTGCAGCCCTATGGGGAAGGCTTTCTCATGATCCCCATTTTACAGATGGGAAAACTGAGACTCAGAGAGGTGATTCAAACCCAGAACTGTGTGAGTCTCGAGCTTCACCTCCTTATCCCTTCACTAATCTGTCCCTCCACATTCCTCAGGGCCCTTCCCAGACCCCCAAGGACACATCCCAGCCCCCTGGCTCCCTCCATCCCTCTGGGCCACCTGCAGGCCTCCAGGGATGGAGGCTGGACGACAGTGGCCCCTTGGTCTGAGGAAAGTCTGTGCCCCCGCTCCCCGTCCCAGGATGGGTTCTTACCAAGTCTGGGAGGACATTGGCCAGGACTTGGTTTACTAAGTTGTCCACAAGGTTGGGAAGAAGCCTGAGGAGAGAGGAGTGGGGCGAGGAGAGGCTCACCAAGCTGTCCGCACTCGGGGCCCCTGTCCAGGTGCTGTCTGAGCAGCAGAGCACTTGAGTGCTGGAAAATTGTTCTGAAGGCTAGAAGGTCAGTGTATACTCACCCTAGACCTGGCTGGACAGGCTACTCAAGCAAATGGCTTGGCTTTTCATCATTCATTCACTCATCTATTCATTCATTCATTCAAGAAACAAACAAATGCTCCTTGAGCTCTACTATGGGCCTAGCCTAGGCTCGCACATTCCTGTTTTTTAACTGCAAATGGCATTCCCTCCTGCTCATCTGCCCCTCTAACGGGCTGTTTGCTGCAGCTTTGCATAATCTTCCCAAAGGGAAGATGAGTGTATTATTTTATCCAAGCACCTAGCACAGTATTTGGTGCATAGTAGGTGCTCAATAAATGTTTGTGGAGGGGAGGTAAGGAGAAATACTGGTCCACCAGAGAAAATGAGTCCTTGGTGCTGAAAAGATTGGGAAATGTGGTCCATTCTACAGACAAGGAAACTAAGGCCCAGAGAAGTGAGCCAGAGCAAGTTCTAAGTGCATCACCCAGCTCTAAACTAACTCTCCTAACCAGTTAGTGAAAGGGGGAAAGAGATTACTGATACATAGACAAAACACACAGATGGACGGACAGACAGACTTGTAACGCATTTGTTTGTTTCTATTGTATTTGTTTCCCGAGGCCCTGTGGTGATGAGAAAATGAGGGAAACATGGCTATCCTAACACAAAAGTATCACTGACAGCCTGACCCCTTAGATTGGTCCCCCTCTGCCCTGCTGTGCCCCTTCCCCACCCCCAGGTTGTAGCTGACTGTTCAATGCTATGCAAAGCAGAGAATTTCTTCAGATAAAGTCCTAATTCCATCATTTCCCCCAAGGTTACTATGTGTTATGGTCTCCTTTTTAAGCGAATTCACCTTGAGGGGTCTTGTCTTGGTTCTACTTCTCCTTGGATGATAAGGGCTGTGAGAATGCACATGCATGTTTATCCGTGTGTGTGTGCCCGCCCATGTGTGTTGGGGGATAATTTGAAGTTAATCTATGTATATTCAGGGCACAGACTGCTTTCTCCTGGGAAGTTATCCAACAGACACATTGGCCCATGTGTGAAAAGATGTATGTAAAAGACTATTCATTATAACCTCATTTGTCAGAGCAGATTAGACAAATTGCAGTGTTCAACACCACGGGATAGGGCAAATCAATGATGGTTCATCAAGACAGTGGAATATTACGCAGCTGTAAAAAGGTAAACAAAAGGAAACCATGTTCCGTACAGAAAATGCTCGCAATAGATAAATGGTGAGAGAAAAGTGCAAAACAGTGTTTACAGTATGTGCTCATTTGTATTAAAATGAGGGCGGAGAATGAGAATTTACATTCATGTTTACTTCATTTGTTCAAAGAAATTGGATGGAGAATCAAGAAACAACCATGGTGAGGTCAATGGGAAGGGGGCAGATGGGAGACAGGGAGGGAGGGGGCTATACTTTTTTATCATTTTATATTTTGAACCATGTATTACCAGGTATATTTCCTCGTGAAAATGTGAATTAAAAATCTGTGAGGTTTTTGTGTTTCCCTCCCCTTCATCTTCTCACCAGAACACCTGGGGCTGATTTTCTCTGCCTCCACCCACCCTGGAGCAGAAACAAAGACTCAGAGAAGCCCACATGAATCGGAAATGTGGGGCTCAAGTTACACAATGATTTTCTCTGATCCCACAGTCTAGATAAGATGAGGGCTGGGGGGAATGGGCCAAGAAATTGATAAGACAGGAGGCGAAGGAGTAGGGGGCCTCAAAGAGAGAAGCAGAACAAGCATCTCCCAGGATGAGGGCTGGGGAGTGAAGAGAAAGGGACTCAGCTCTGAGCTGCCCTGATGTGCCCTCATCTAAGACCATCACCTGGGGGCAGCGTACCGGTCAATACACAGACACTTGAAACCACTCTGCACAGAAGGTGCCGACTTGGCCACTTTGTGGGGAGTGTGTAATAGAAAATACTCGCCACCTGACCAAGGTCACATTGAACAGAATCAATTGGGAAATTTCCCTGTGAGTTGGAGCACCAATGGATGCAAAACCTCTGTTAGACAAATATTTATAAACTCTTAAAATGTGCCAGATTCTTCACTAAGTTTTTTACATTCATTATCTTAATTCCAAAGGGGAAAAGAATCACCCCCATTTCACAGATAAAGAAAGTGGAGCTCAGAGAGGGGCAACGGAGTTGCCCAAAAGTCACACAGCAAGCGATAATGAAGCTGAAGAGGTTTGAACCCCAGGCTGCTTCCAGAGCCTCTGCTCTTAAATATGGTTTGCCAAAGAGAGACCACTCCAGCATCTGCCAAGGCACTCCACAGCCCGCTGGTACTCACCCTCGCAGCAGCTTGACTTTGATACCCCCCAGGAGGGTGTCACATTGCTCCACGACCAGCCGTGGGTAACCCGTGCGGTCCATGGTCAGCTGGACCTTGGCCGTGATGTTCACCTCCACTGCGATGTCCAAGAAGCCAATAAGACTGGAGGAGACCATGGGGCCAGGGAGACAATGAGTCAACTCCCAACCACCACCTCACACCTCGGCTTTTGCTCTGGCTGGCCCCACCATCTACTATGCTGCTGGCTCACGTCTAGGGGTCCCAAACCAGAAGGCTTCCCTGGTCCCTCAAGTCATCTGTGAACAATTCTATCTCCCCTTAGCCTATGAGAGCTCCAAAGGCTAGGAACAGAGGTCCATAAATGAACTCTATGTATAAATTCTGGTTTACAAGGTGACCACCCAATCATCCAGCTTTGTAGGCATGACCTCATCCCATGGGGATAAATCGATGCAAAAGTCCACTGTCTGAGGTTCTCTAACGAACACCACCTATGTGGCAGGCACTGTTCAGTGAGGCCTTTGCTTGCTGTCCCTCGCTGTGGCTGCAGCCACCTGGAAAAGGATATGTCTTATGCCCATTGCAGGTGAAGACACTGCGGCTCAGTGAAATTAGGGGGACTGGCCTGAGGTCACAGATTAAAAGAAAGAGTCAGGATTCGAACCCAGGCAGTCTCCGGACTCCAGGCTTGCAGATCTTAACCACCACACAGACTGCCTTTACTGCTCGCCGCTCAGGAGATGACCTGAGCCCAAAGGTATAAGCCATGTGTGTGCTGGTGACACCTCAGGTCTTTTAGTCCCCACATTATGGACAAAGATGGGAGATGACCTGCCCAAGATCTCCCAGCTAGGATGTAGCGGGGCAGGGACCCCTCCGGGACCAAGGGCACACACCTTTTCCCGTTGATGGCCACGCGGGTGTACAAGCTCAGGTAGACGCCCACACCCGGCAGGAGCCGCACAGACACCCGAGGGAGAGTCAGCTCCACGATGCGCAGCCTGAACAGGACCGAGAGCAGTGAGAGGGCGGCCAGCCCCACTGCCTGCCACACTGCTCACCCGGGACCGCCCTCCCTACACCCTCCTCCTCTGCGCCCCATTCATTCCTCCAGACTCCAGAAAGACCTGTGGTTTGTGGATAGAACTTGGAAAACACAGAGAAGTTAAAGGCAAAAAAACACCACGACCCATACTCCCACTGCCTGGAGACCCACCATTTATATTTCCATGTATTTCCTTTGAATTTTTTTTCATGTAAAGATGCTATTCCTTCTGCCTGTCCCTGCCCCTCTTTGCCTGGTTCCCTCCTACACATTCTTTAGATTTCAGCTCCAGGTCCTCTTCCTCCAGGAAGCCTCCCCTGATCTCTCCACTATATACATCCTCACTTCTCCATGAACTCCTTAGCACTGTTGTAATTGTATGATTGTTTCCAGGCTTCTTTATTGATACCATATACCCCACCAAGCTGCAAGCTCTGTGAGGACAAGAGATGTGTCTTGTCTTGGCTCACCATGAGGTTGTGTCCCTAGTGCCAATATAGTGCCCCACACATAGTAGGCCCTCTAAATATTGGTTGAATTAAATAGTGAATGTGAGGAGGAGGCTGGGTATAGTTGAAATTATAATATGTATGTATGATCCTTGGGTTTTTTACACCTAGACTATATTACTATGACGATTCTACAGATGAGGGAACTGAGACTCAGAGAGAGGAAAAGAATGGCCCAGAGTCACACACTAATATAAAAGGTTGAACTGGGATTCAAACTCAGGGCTGTCTAATGACAAGACCCCAAATCATACAACTTGGGACTTGAGATGTCCAGTCCTGAGGCCAAGCCCTAAAGTGTACAGGGCACTGAAGACCATCCCTTTTCCAACTCCAGGCCTCTGGGGGTGATCATTCCTGTTTGGAGGTTCATCAGGGAGCTTGATAGGGAGAGCCTGGCCCCTCCTTACCCTGTGATGCCCTGCACGGTGCTGAGGATGCCACCCTCGCCGAGTACACCCAGGACGCCCCCTCCTCCGAGAAGTCCTCCATCACCAAGAAGACCACCTCCACCGAGCAGGCCGCCTTGGCCCGCTAGGATGCCGTCGGCTGCCAGTATGCCTCCAGTGCCCAGCAAACCACCTGGGCCCAGCGCCCCAGGTGGGATCTCTCCAGGCTGCAGCTCTTGCTGGTGAAGTCTGCCCATGGTCGCCGCCACTTCCGCTGACCTGTACCGCCTGTGGCCCCTCTGGCTGCCATATGCATTCTCAGCATTGCGGTAGTTGCCCTTCCGGAGGTCCCTGATGCTTCCATCAGACTCAAGGGTCTCACCGTATCGGTATTTGCCCCCCTGCTGAGCGGTGTTGTCATTGGCCTCAATGTGACCGTACTTGTAATTACGACCAAGCTGGTTGCCGTTGGTATACTCTGGGGGTGGTTCTTGGACGTGAAACTCATTGTAGGGAACACCACCGACACCTCGGGGGAATTCAGCGCCTCTGTAGTCATCGTAATGGTGTCGGCCACCGCCCAAAAGACCACCCAAGAGACCGCCACTGTCACCCAGCAACCCCCGACCACCGTGGCCTCCACCACCCAGCAGCCCCCCACCACTGCTACTCCCTCCACCCAAAAGCCCCCCACCATTACCACCCAGGAGGCCTCCATCACTGCGGCTACTGCCACCCAGTAAGCTTCCGCCAACTCCACCCAACAGGTCACCACCCCTGCCACCACCCCCGCCACCAAGCAAGCCCCCCAGAAGACCACCTCCCCGGCCACCTCCACCTCCACCAAGCAAAGCCCCCAGGAGAGGCCCACCAGCATCACCACCAGCTTTACCCACGGACACCTCTCTCAGGGCTGAGCGGAGAGCATCACTTTGCTGCAAGGTGCCCGAGATGGCTGCAGAGAAGCAAAGGTCTGTTAGGGGCGCCTCCCCCTCCGGCCCCCAGGCACTGCCTCCCAGCATTGCTCGGCTCTCTGGGCCCCACTTTCCCCACTGGTAAAACGCTGAGGTCGAATGGAAAGACTCCTCCAGACCAACCCAGCCCTGACACCCCCGGGAACTCATTAGCTGCTGGTTTTGACCTCTCACACTTTAACTGGATTTCGACAGCATTCAGCCAAACCTGGATAGATTTTCTTCATGATCCTCCCTTCCAGTGCTCCACGCTTTACAGCTTAAAAAAACCTACTTCCTTGTGCATTATTCAATCTGATTCCTGGGAAATAGTCAGGACCAGAATTATTGTCCTCATTTGATGGATAAAGAAATTGAGGCTTGTGACTCTTAGGAAATGACCTCATTTTTTTATTCTTATGATAGCCTTGGATAGGAATTAGGGCAGGGAATGTGTCCTCATTTGCCAGATGACAAAAGTGGGGCCCCAAGAATTGAAGGCAGAATCAATATCAGCTCCCACTTTTGAGGGCTTTCTATGAATCAGGAACTGTGCAGAGTTTTCAAAAGTTCATCTCATTTAATTCTTGAATCAATTCTCTGAGAAGGGGACCATAATTACACCTTCTTTGCAGATGAGAAAACTGAGGCTCAGAGAACTCAAGTCATGGGCTTAAGGTCACACAGTCAGTATCTGAACCCCAAGAAGGCTGACTCTAGGACCCAAGCTCTTAATCACTGCTTTCTACTGCCTCAAGCATAAAGTCCCCAACATGGTGTCTGGCACATAGCAGGTGCTCAGGAGATGGGAACCAAAAGAAAAAGAGGAAGCTAAGGCCCAGAGAAAAGCCACCCATCCATCTGATGTAGAATCTGCCAGTGAGGAAGAGAGTCCTTGGGAACTTCAGACTTGGCTGGACTTCCCTACCTGCCCCCTGCCACTCCCCACCCACTGCAGGGCTGGACTCACCGTTGCTCAGCACGTCTTTGGTAATCCTGAGGACAGCGTTTGTCTCTTGGCGGATGCCACACACAGCCACCACGGACAGAGTAGCCACACACCACGCTGTCCACATGCTGGCCCTGCTTCTCTGCTAAGGAGACAGTGGGTCGGTCATATGGCCATGGCTGTGTGTCACCGCACTGGCCAGCAGGTGGAGTTAGCACCACCACCTCCCAACCTGCCAAGAGTCACATCAAGACCCTGAGGCCCAGAGACAGGGTAAACGACCCCAGGTCATAGAATGGGGCAGGTCCAGAGTTCCTGATACCACCTTCTGAGTTTTTCAAATTGCAATGAATCTGGAGGCCCAAAGCAGACCCATTAACCAAACTGTCCCATAACATAGATGTTTTATTATCTCCTGAGATGAAAATTTACAAATGGAGCCTCAGGAAGAGAGAAGAGTAATCGGGATTCCAACCAAAATAGCAAATTAGTAGAAGACAGACTCTGGGGAAATCTCTCCAGAGATTTCTGGAGAAATCTACTCATATATTCATCCAACCACCTACCCATCCATCCTTCCATTCATTCATCCAACCATCCATCCATCCATCCATCCATCTATCCATCCTCCTTCCATCTATCCATCATTTATCCATGTTCCAACCAGCCAGCAAGCCAGTCATATGTCTATCCATCTATCTTTCCTTTCTTCCATTTTTCCTTCCATACATCCATCATCCATATATCCTTCCATCAGTCCATGCAGCTGTCAAACATTCATCTAGCCACACTTGCATGCATCCAGCCAGCCAGCAAATACCTTTTCCCACCTCTTTGGAGGAGACAGTTCTACACCATGTACTTAAGATGAAGGGCTCTGGATCAGAGCTATCTGGGTTCTAATCCTTAGGCAAGAGACTTGACCTTTTTGAACTACAGCTTCCTAGTCACCAGCACATCATATCTGGTACATAGCAGACACTCAGTAAACAGTAGTTATTGTTTGGGGACTATTATTTCAGACCCCTAAGAAGTGGGTGTGAAGTATTATGAGATTGGAGGGGTGAAGCATGCATTTGCGGATGAGCAGGTCAACCTCCAGGAGACTTTATTTTGCTGCCTCCACGTCTAGTCCACTTCTCTCACTCCACCAGCCCAGTCTAACCGTTCTCCAGCCTCAGAGAATCAGAACAGGACATGGCCTCCCATCTGGGCCAGACTGTGAAATTTTTGGCTTCAGCGCCACTTATGCACGCTCTTCCCTTTTCCCTGCCCCCACGTCCCTTGAAGTTCACAAAGCCCCCAAGTTCTTTCCTCCCTTCTAATTGCTCCCAGGAGAGTATCAGAGGCACTCATTTATACTAGAGTATTAAGGACTCATATGTTCAAGAGTTTTTTTTCCCCCTGGCTTCCTCACCTCATCCTAACCCCACTGCCCAGAGAGTTCTGTGTTCAAAGAGGGATCACCACCTTCAGTTTAAAAAGATGGGCATCAAAGGAGGGATTTCTGGCATCAGCAAGCAGCTGCAGTGTCTCAGGGAGGTAGCAAAGGTCCCAGGTACCCAGCATCCCTGGGAAAGATGAGCGCAGCTCGGTTCACCCATGTAAATAAAGGGACTCGGGCCCTTTTGCTGATCCCTGAGAGGTTCTCCTGACTATGCCCATGTTTCAGACAAGATCACTGAGGTTCAGAAAAGGGTCTCCCAGGCAGGTCTCCAGTCTGGGACATGCCTCATTGCCTCCCCAGGCCTCAGCCTCGCCCTGCCCAGACTCTGAAGAGGGAGGAGGCTCCTCCTTACCCCCAGGAGGTCCCCGCAGCTCAGCCTTGAGAGGTCCCGTTCACCGGGCCTTCTGCTTTGGCTGAACCTGATCACAGGCCAGTCTTATATAGCAGCTGGAGTCTGATCCTGGACCCAGGGAGGGAAACACCATGTAATTACGAGAGACCGGAATCCAGATTTGCTCTGCACATTGGGCATCGGGACCCAAAACCACAAGGGTTTGCGGTTTGTGGCTAATTCTGAGAACTTGTTCAGCCCCAGATGGTGTCACATGAGCTGGGGTTTATCAGCCCCTGGTCTGGGCACATTCCTGGAGACCCTAGCTAGGCCCCCAGATGGCGGAAGTGGAAACACCCCCAGACGCATCTAGTTTCCAGCTCTAAAGCAGGCACTGCCCACTCCAGATGGCCTGGGCAGACTACTGTGCCCAGACTCGGCGTCAGGCTGACCTTGGTTCAGACCTCGCTCAACCCTGAACTCACTGGTTGATGTTGGGCCGGCCACTTCCCTGCTCTGTGCCTCTCATTACATATTTCCGTCTGCTAAATGAGTACAATACCTGCCTCACAGGACTGATTTGAGGATTCAGGGAGATGGATACGGATCTGCTCTTCAAACTTGGGGCAGGTGCGAAGAGAATAAGCAGATAGGCTTCTGTTGACCTGCAGAAGATTTTCTCCCAATATTTCATTATGAAATGTCTATACGTACAGCGAAGTTGAAAGAAGTATACAGCGAACACCCATATGCTTGTCATCTTACACCCACCAGCTACATCTACCATTAACATTTTGTTATACTTGCTTTATTGCATATCTATTCATCCATTAATCCATCTTTTTAAAAAAAAATGTATTTCAAAGAAAGTTACAGTTAGCAGTATATTTCCCTTTAAACATTTCAACATGCATGCCATTATGATTCTTTTCTTTAGATGTAAAATTTACATACAGTGAAAGGCACAAATGTTGTGTTTACTTGTTGAAAATTGACATGTTATACAGTATGTAGCCTGCACCCCTATCTTAATATAGAGCATTTTCATCACCCCAGAATATTCCCTCCTGTTCTTTCCCAGTCAGTGCCTGCTCCCACCCCTCAGTGGCAGTCACTGCCCCCTCCAAAACCTGCTGGGACACGGCCCCGACCTCCTCCTTGGCATTCAAGGAGGATCTGCCTTCCACACCAGTGCTGCTCGTTCCTTTCACCACCACCACCTCCAGCCTCCCTGCCTCCGGGCCTTTGCATGTGCAATCTCTGCCATAGAATACCCTTCTCCAGATTCCATTAGTCACACTATTGCAGAAATGCCAGCTGCTCTAGAAAGCCTTCTGTGACAACCCCTAACTCTGACCCTTCCTCTGGATGCCCCCCCCAAGGCCCTCTGCAATGCCAACCCCCTGAGATGGTGTTACTCTGGGGAAACCAAGCCTGTGCCCCACTCCCAGCCCAACACAGGTACAGATACCAGTGTAGCAAATGAATGAATGAATGAATGAATGCCCTTACTCTCTCCATACCAGCTGGGGAGAAATCTGAGTCCTCCTTGCCTCTTACCCCCAGCCCCAGCCTAGGTCCTACCTCCATGTTTAATTGATGCCACTTCCTCCCTCCCCCACCAGGCCTACCTGAGAACCTCTCTAGGGTGAGGGGGCATTTGTCTCTCCCCACCGAGGCCTGCTCTCAAGCCAGGCTGAGAATAAATGTGAGTTCTGCCGAACTCTGCAGGGAGATGCTTCCTCCCTACTCCCTGGGGGCAATGGAGGCTCTGAAGGCAGGCATGGGTGATGTTAAGTCCTGCCAAGCTCACCAATGTCACCACTGGCCCCTGGGCCAGCCCCTCTCTGGGACTCAGTTTCCCTATCTGCAGTGGGTGCATTAATGGGACAGGCTTTGGAGCCAGATGTTGGGTTCAAATTCTGCTGCCAGTTCTCTCCAAGCCTGTTTCTTTGGTGTTGAGATGGTGACCAGAATGGCCTGGCCTCAAGAGGAGGTTGTAAAGGTCAGGTGACTTAATCATGCAAAGTGCTGAGAACAGGGCGCAGCACACAGTAGGTGCTCAGTAGATGGCATTTTTATTCCCATAATTCTGGGTCCCTGCTGGCACCACAAGGCAGCAAGTCAGTGAAAACCATGAGGGGTGTGAGGGGGGTGCTTGAGCCCGGGCCCTGGACCATCTTATCATCTGTAGGGGCTAGACGGGCTCCAGGGTAGGGACCCTAAGAACCACATGTGCCTGTGTTCCTACATCCCATATGCCTTCTCAGCTCTGGACAATCACTTCTCCTCTGGGGCCTCAGTCTGGCCATCTGAGAAATGGGCATAATCACACTTTCCCAGCAGGGTTTTGAGGATTAAAGAGGAAACATCTGGAATATACCTGGAGCTTCATGGGGGCTCAGTAAACCCCGTTTTTGACTCCCCATTCCTGGCACTTAGTGTGATAAAACTGCTTGTTAAACAAAAATATTGCCTTTTAAAATTGAAATACAGGGGCTTCCCTGGTGGCGCAGTGGTTGAGCGGCCGCCTGCCAATGCAGGGGACACGGGTTCCAGCCCTGGTCCGGGAGGATCCCGCAAGCCACGGAGCAACTGGGCCCGTGCACCACAACTACTGAGCCCGTGTGCCACAACTGCTGAAGCCTGCGTGCCTGGAGCCTGTGCTCCGCAACAAGAGAAGCCACCGCAAGAGAAGCCCTCGGCAACTAGAGAAAGCCCGCGCACAGCCACGGAAGATGCAATGCAGCCAATAAATAAATAAATAAATAAAATCTATTTTAAAAAATTAAAAAATAAAATAAAATAAAATTGAAATACAATGCAAAGAGGGCAACTGTGCCTTTCTCCACCTCCCCATCCCTCCCACCAGAGAGCAGGGATCAACGCCCACTGTAAATTGTAGAGGGCGGTGCACACATGAAGGTCAGTCATCAGAGGCTCTGTGCCTGTCCTCAGTCCTGAGACCAGCCAAGTCCTGGTGGCCATGAGGCCAGCCTGCCCCTTCAGGCCCCGAGAGGATTAGTGTAGCTCCGGCACCAGGGAGATCACCTGGGCTTAGCGTTCAAAAGGCACCTTTGTCTGGAGCTGGTGGGACCAGGCCCTGGGAGGTAACTCACCCTGAAGGTGACTCAGCCTGCAGGGGGCCACGTGGGGGATTCATGCAGGAGGCTGTCAAGACCAGGAAACAGAACCAGCCCCACTACCAACCCCTCCTCTCAGCACTGGTCCCCCTCATGAACCGTCAGCTCGCCAGGCCTGCGGGGGGCTGCCGAACGGGGGGCTTCCTGCACGTCTGGTTTCATTGCCCACTCTAAGTGCGGAGGTTCAGAGCCTGGGCTCTGGAGTCAAGGGCCTGGGTTCAGGTTCTAACCTCATTACTTCCTAGCTGTGTGGCCTTGGGCAAGTCTCTTAACCTCTCTGTGCCTCAGGTTTCCTCAACTCTAGAATGAAGGTAAAAACAGTTCCTAGAAAGAAGGGTTGATTCAAGGAGTTGATGACATATGTATCTAAAGCCCTTAGAACAGTTTCTGGCTCTTATTAAGCATAAAATTAACACAGCAAGTATTACTTTTATAGCGTAGCCATGAAAAGCCCAGGCTTTGGAGTAAGGGTAAGAAGGACCTGGTTCAAATCCTGGTTTTGCCACTTAGAAGCTGTCCAATTCCATTTCTCTGAGCCTGTTTCCTCATATGTAATACAGGGTGATAATACCCACTGATCATGGTCACTATGAAAATTAACTGAGCAAAGGGATGTTAAGCATCTAACACAATGTCCGGTATACAGTAAGTGCTCAGTAGAGGTTAGCTGCTCTCACTGCTACTGTGTGCAGCCACAGGTCTCGCCATGACAAAGACCCTCCCTGACCTTGAGGTGCTCTTGGTCAAGTGGAAAACAGGGTGAGGCAGTGACATCCAGTGTGAACACAATAATAGACCCTGCCTAGGGCACGTGAGGCTGGAGGCGCTCTTCTCAGTACTCTACAAGGACTGTCTCATTTCATCCTCAAACGACCTATGAGTGAGTCCTATGGGATTCCCATTTCGCAGATGAGGAGCCTGAGGCACAGAGATAGCTCTGCTCCCTCTTCATGCTCCAAGAGGATCAGCTGAGGCCACGTCTAGGCAGCCTTGAATGCCAAACCTGGGAGTTTGGATGATTTCCTGTTGGCCGTGAGAATCCAGCCATGGAAGGTCAAGAATGAGCTGAAGGAGGACAGGATGGAAGAGAGGAGGTTGTGAGGACAGGGAGGGCAGGTGCGGTCCTCGTGAGAGAGGAGGAGGGTGTGCTGGGGTTTGGGTAGAGAGGCAGGAACAGGTGAAGGCAGGATGAGGAGGGAGAATAATGCAGCAGTAACACGAGCTAAAGGCACTGAGGGCTTCTGATGGGTGAGTCACCATCCTGAGTGCTGGTTAACCCTCAAAACCAAATTACTATCATCTCCAAGTTACTGATGAAGAAATCGAAAGTCAGCGAGATTAAAAGACTTGCCTGAGGCCACACGGCAGCTCGGATGGGATCTGAACACAGGCAGCTAACACAAGCTACTCATTTAATCACTGCATTGTTCTGGATGGGAGTCAGGAGACACTGGAGATGAGAAAGGAGTCAAAGATAAATCCCAACATGTCACTCAGCACTAGGCCTGGCATGTAGTAGGTGCCAGTAATTGTAGGTGGGTGGATGGGAGGGAAGGAGGAAAGAAGGGACAGGGGTAGGAAGAAAGGGTAGAAGGTGGATGGATGGATGGATGAATGGGTATGGGAATGGATGGATGGGTAGATGGAAGGATGAATGGGTGGGTGGGTGGATGAATGGATGGATGGATGAATGGATGGAAGGATGAATGGGTATGTGAATGGATGGATGGGTAGATGGGTGGGTGGGTGGATGGATGGGTAGATGGAAGGATGAATGGGTGGGTGGATGAAAGGATGGATGGATGGATGGATGGATGGGAGGATGGTCATTCCTATTGGTGGGTAAACCTCTAGATGGGTTCCAACTCTCCTCTGCATCCCCCTCAAATCCTCTGATCCAGTTCCCAAAACTTAACTGGCACCTTTTCACTCAGGCCCACTCATAAGTACCAACTTGGGGCCATTCCCCAGAACCAAGGAGGCCCATCCTGAGCAGCAGAGAGGAGCCCAGGAGAGAGAGGCAGGACTCCCACTTTCCCATCCCAGCTCTGCTACTGTGAGGCCTTGGGCCAGCCAGGCTCCTGTCTGGTGTCAGTTTCCCTGCCCGCACAGTGTAGCTTTCCTCAGTGTAGCTTTGTCCTGAGGTCTATCCTGAGGTGTGTCAACAGCAGGTGTGTAGTCAGTAGTGATCCCTCCCGGGCAACACTGAGTCTCACTCATCTTTGCTTCCTGGAATGCTGGCTCCTTTTCTCCCTGGAAAACTCTTACCCTTCAAAATTCAGCTCAGACATCACTTCTGAGAAATGTCCCAAAGTCAGAGAGACAGAGACAGACAGACACAGACTCAGACTCAGAGAGACAGAGTGAAAGATGGAGGTATTTAGAAAAATAGAGAGAGGAGAGTGAAAGGGTGGGAGGGGAGAGGGACACAGGGAGCTCGAGGCAGAGGCGGAGGAAGGCAGGACGAGACACAGAGGCTGCCCGGGCCAACCAGCAAAGTTTGGGATGTGAAGCTACAGTGACTAGGCCCCAAGTTCCCTCACCTCCCAGGAGCCCTGCCTGGAGCTGGGGAGGGCACCAGAGGCAGAGGCCAAGGTAGCCCCTGTGTGACTGGAGAACAAACCAGCCGGGAGGTGCTGAGATAGAGGAGTCGTTTATTGAGAGCTCAGGACTTGCCAAGGAGGCGCCAGAGCTTTCTCCAAAGCAGAGTGCTGGGGCTGACCCTGCAGTCCCCACCCCAGACTGGGGGCAGAGCTGCAGGGCCAGAGCACCTGGGTGAGCCTGCGTGGATAAAGGACACTTACACTGTCACTGACACAGGCTGGAGCCTGGGAGGGAAACTGAGGCAGAGCGGGCAGATGGACAGGACTCTGGCAGTCAACAGGGAGGGATGGTGGCCAGCTGTCAGCCTCAGGATGCCACGTCAGCACAACAGCATTCTGCAAGTGGCAACGGCTCAAGGTTAGGCCCTCTGAGTCCTTGTGCCCAACACCGCCACCACATACCCTCATCCCTGCAGCCATCTCTGTGTGCCCCCCCACCCCATGCCCTGGGGTTAGCACTGTACTTGGGACACAGCTGGCACTTATTAAGTGAATGAATGAAGAAATGAATGAATGATGAATAAATGACATTCAGTGTGGGAGAGGTCACTGACTTTAGGACTTAAGAGACATAAGTTCAAGTGCCATTTCTCCTGCTAATTTACTGTGTGACCTTGGGCCAGAAATGTGGCCTCCTTCAGCCTTGGTCCTCATCTGAGAAATGGGCCCAGAATTCCCTGATCTGCCCACCTCCCAGAGCTGTACCGAGACTCAAAGCTGTGCTGGATTGAAAAGGATTGTGAGGCCATGTCAATATTCAGTAAGAAAAAATGTCATGATCTATTAGCCACGCCTGCCACGGGCACAGCAGAAGGGAGAGACAGAACGTGTACTTGCTACCCCTGGACCAGGGGAACTGTGATTCTGTGAGTAAACCTGAGGTTCCATCCTATCGGCCAGTCCTGTGTCTGAATTGAGCAGGAAAGAACTCTGTGACTGCTTGACAATGTCTGCCACGGGCAAGTAAGGAAGGAGTGATAGCACATACGTTGTATATTTGCCATTCCCAAATTAGGTAATTTATAATCCCTGAGCAACTTAGAAAATGGTGCAGGGACAGACCAGCTGATGAAGCAGAGCAGTCCCCTCATGAGTTTCAAGCAGGGCTCTCCAGAGACAAGCTTAAGGCCCATCTAGGCCACACCTGCATGGGAAACTCACCGCTATGATCACGAGGGCCGCACTGGCAAAATTGACATTGAGAACCTTAGGCAGGGGGATTCCAACATCCAGGTTCACTGTGAAGAGGGTGTGGCTGAAAGCAAAGATATGTGGGGAGCCAAGGTGGGACCTGCTGACCCTATTCCACAACTTTCTTTAGCGAGGCAGTTCTCTTCTTGGAGACTCAGGTT
This sequence comes from Balaenoptera ricei, assembly GCF_028023285.1. Classification (NCBI taxonomy): domain Eukaryota; kingdom Metazoa; phylum Chordata; class Mammalia; order Artiodactyla; family Balaenopteridae; genus Balaenoptera; species Balaenoptera ricei. The sequence continues at coordinate 26,185,336 of NC_082653.1, forward strand.
CCCATACTGGCAGACTCCTACTCATCCTACTAAACCCAAATGAAAATGTCCTTTTTCTGTATCATCTTAAGGGGTCCGTTCAGTAGAACCTCCTTGAGGTTCTGTCAGTCCCTTGCACATTCTGGGTCATCTATATTCTACTCATTTGTTTACATGACTATTTCACTCTGGATTGTGAGCTTGAACACAAGCTCTTGAGGCCCAGAGTCCGGCATGATGTAGGAGCTAATCAATGTTGTCTGAATGGAAACAATCTTGGTTTCTGCATCTTGGAAATGGGGATCAACCCCTCTCCAGCCTCAGTGTCTCTATTAAGAACAATGGATAATAACCAAATCACTTTGCTGTACACTTGAAACTAACACAACATTGTAAATTAACTATACTTCAATAAAAAATTAAAAAAAAAAATAACAATGGAGAGAGGCAATGGATTTGGCAATACTGAGTTCAGACACTCCATGTGTCCAAGAAGACAGTGAAGGCTGCCCTTACCATTGAGCTTTGGCATGTAAGCTACCCGGACCACATCACTGAGCCATTCTTCTAAACGGGACGCCTGCAACAGAGCACACAGAGGGCTGGGAGGTGTGGCTTTGCAGGGAGCTGTGCAACCCTTCCCCAGGGATAAAAATCCAGAGGCCCAGCTGCCCCAGCCTCCCCACCCCCATGCCTGAGGACATAGCTCCTGGTAGACACAGGGCCCGCTGGGGTGGGCTGTCCACCAGTGACCCCAAAGGGGATTCTGTGATTTAGGCAGGGTTCACCCTGTGCCCCATGAGCTTGGACGAGCCGCTCTCCCGGAGGAAGGGTCTGTGGGGCCTGTGTCTGAGAAAGAGGGAGGAAATGTGCCCAGCGCCAGTAACTCTGTGTGGTCTGATCTTAGATTCCTGTGAGTTTAGAAACACTTAGAATGACCTAGAACCTGAGACCATCGTGAAATTCTAGAACCTCAGGCCTCTGAGAAGCAGGAAACTAAGGGCTCTGTGGGCCTCTGAAATGTTAGAACTTTCTGAGTTTAGGAACCTTATTACTGTGTGAAATTCCAGAATTCTGAACCCTAGTGAGGTTCTACACATTTACAACTTTGTGAGGTTCCAAGACTTTGGAAGATCATGAGATTCACTTTCCTAAGACAATGACTATATTATACGTGCGTATGTGTGTCCGCAACCCCCCCTTCCCACACACACCTGTCCGGATGTTTGCCCACTCTGGCTTATTGGGGCAGAGCCCAGACTGGGGCCAGCTCAGTCATATGGCCCATGACTCATCCTGCCTCCTTTCCACCCCCACCTGTAGACCCTCACCAATGCCAAGCTGCTCACCCTCCCAGGAACTTGCAACAAAGGCGTGGGCGAAGGAGGAGGCCAGCTTGACACTGAGCCTGGTGGAGAGAAAAGAGATGTTGAGGGGCCCCAGCACCCACCACACCCCCAGCCTGCCCCACCCCTAGCTCTCCAGGATCAGGAAGCAGGGTTACAGGGCCAACTCTGCCTCTATCCAGCCTTGACTCAGAGACTCAGTTTTCCCACCTGTAAAATGGGCCTGGAGGGAGCTAATCTCCTTCTGAGATATCATGACTGCCACCTCCGACTCCATGGCCCTGGAGCCTTGGTCTGAATCCCAGTTGTTTGACTGAACCTCTCTAAGGAGTGGCCCTCCCATAGACTGAGCCTTGGACACAGAGTGCCCTGCACCCAACAGCTGCTCACTAAAGGCAATAAACCACCAACGGATCACAGCTGGCTCAAATGCAGGTCCAGGGCCAGAGCCCGGACACACATCTCTGTCTCCTGAAGGGCTGAGGCTTCAATTGCCACCAGGAAGGGGAGACGAACCCTGGCAGTCAGTGAGGCCTTTTGTCAAGCTTACAAATGGGGCGATGGTGGAGCCCTGTAGGGGGGTAGTAGTAGCCTGAGGGGCCGGCAGGGGTCCGGTGAGCACCGGGTACCTATGGCCCAGGACAGTCTGATCCCAGAGTCCCCTGGGAAAACCCCTGTATCCAGGGGAGGGACAGAGAGGCCCCAGGCCAAGGTGAGAGCACTGGGCCCAGAGAATGGAGGCCCAGACTGTGGACCTGCTTCCAGGGACAACCCACTGTGCGAGCCTGGGCTTTGTGCCATGCACGTGTAAGGAAAGATCGTCATCAACATCACCACCTTGGTCATTATGATTATCATGAGGCCTAGTTACCACAGGGGTGGAGAAACTAGAGAAATAGCTAGTCCACATGAATAACAAAGCATCTGACAACATTCAAGGACAGTTACCTCCACGGCCAGCCTCTAGGGCTGATAACTCAGGAGTCTAGACTCCATACCCCACAGCAGGTTTATCTCCAGGGCCAGCTTTTGAGCAGGTGCAGTGGAAGATGCCCACTCTGGAGCCAATTCTCTGGGCCCCAGTTGCCTCATCTGTACAATGGGCTAATACCACCCCTTCCCAGCAGGTCCCAGAGGCAAGGAAGATGCTGGTAAAACACTTGCAATTTAGTTGCTGCTCAAGAAATAAGAGAGGGTTTCTGTCGGTCCCTAATTCTTGTTCGTAAAGACAAGGCCCAGGATCCCACATTACCGTTCCAGGGACAGGGAGAGGTGCAGCTTGGTAGCTGACGGAGCCAGCTGGGCATTTAAAGTCATCACCTGCATGGGAACAGCAGGCAGAGATTACACTGAATTTGGCAGAAGGAACTTGAGGACAGGTCTGCCTTGGCCAACAGGTGAATTTCCACCGTCTATTTCCTCCACTACCCCTTGCTGAGGCCCTACCGTGTGTTAGGGTCCACGCTGGGCTATGAGGAGGTAACTTGAAGGTTCTGGCGCTCAAGAACCAGGGTACTGAGGGCAATCGGTGTTGGATGCGAGGCAGCTCTAGGGCTGCAGGAGCTTGGACAGACCCTCAACCCAGCCTGCAGTGGGTGAGGGAAGGCATCCCCCGTGAGGTGACTCCTGAGCTGAATCTTGGAAGGTGAGGAGTTAGCCAAGGGAAGGGGAGAAGCTGCCCTCCAGGTGGTGGTCCCTGCACAAACAAAGGCAGGGTGGTGCGACCAGGTAGCCCTGAGTAACTGGCTTAGGGCGCAAGGCTGGGAAAGGCACAAGGATGAGGCAAGGGGCTGGGGATGGAATGGTGTTTGGCCGTGCAGAGCCAGGGCAGAGAGTGAGCAGGGGAAGGACCTGCCACTGCCCGGATGTATGGCTGGGAAAACCAGTAGCGGTGGGGTAGAGGGGAGCAGACTGGAGGTGGGGGCCAGGAGGGAGCTGGAGGGTCATCCAAGAGATATGTGAGCACAGAGAGGCTGGGGAGGTGGGGGCAATTCCTGAGGTCCTGAGGAAGCACAGTGGACACGTGTGTGATGAGGGAGCAGCTGGGAGTCCAAGGGCACTTGGATCTCAGCTCAGGTGATGACATTGGGGGCAGGGTTTCCTGTGCTGTGCCACATGGGGCCTCCCACCCTGAGATCCGCAGCCTGGAGAGGGTCAGCCCTACTTAGAACCCCAATGCCAGCTCCCACCCCTCAGCTGCTCACTCTGTTCAGCTGGAAGAAGGCTTCACGGGTCCCTTTAGGGAGGTAGGACAGTACATGGATGTTAGCTGGGACGGAGGCCATGGCCTTCTTGTCCTGGAGCGTGACCGTGGGTGCTTCTTTTACCCTCAGTGAGAGCAGGAGCTGCTGGCCTGGTGGCAGCTTCCTCAGGGTCTGGAGAGAAGCAGGGGCAGAGTCGGGGGCAGAGTAGGGGCATGAGGAGAGAAGCAGGGGCAGCTTAGATGCTCCACTAATAGAATCAGTTAGTCAGTCAACAAACACTCATTGAGCACCTAGTGGGCCCCAGGCACCGTGCTGGGAACTGAGGTAACAGCCTGAACCAGACAGGCCTGGTCTTGGCCCCCACGAGGCTGACACTCAGGTGTGGAGATACCAATCCACAGAACAACCAATCAGAGTCAAAATCCTCCCCCTAGGACACACTTTATTACACAACATAAAAAAACAAAACAAAAAATATCCCCGATGCCTACACTCCCTACATCATCCATCCTCTGCCCTCCTATCTCACCTCCCACTACTGGCCCCTCATTCTCTCCTCTCCAGACTCACTGACCACTTCGCTGTTCCTCCAACTAGCCAGGCATGCTCCCACCTCAGGGCCTTTGCACTTGCTGCTCCCTCTGCCAGAACTGTCTTCCCCAGACACCCACATGGCTCCCTCCATCCCCTCCTTCAGCCTTCAGCTCACACATCGCCTCCTCAATGAGGGCTTTGCAGAGCACCCTCCTCCACCTTTCTGACACTGTGTATATTCTACTTATTTATTTGTTCAATGTCTGTCCCTCCCACCACAATGGCAGCTCCTTGAACACGGAGACTTTTGTCTACTTTTCACCAATTGCCCCTTCTGCATGCCCAGCACCTAGCACAGGGCCTGGTACATAGTAGGTGCTCAGTGAATATTAGTTGACTGAATGAATCACACAATCAGCAAATGCTGAATCTCATAATCACGACATCGTGGATTACAGAAATGCTGGAAACCACGCATCCACAGAAGGTTAGAATCACTTGAATGCTGGGATCTGGTGACCAATTCCTCAAGCCCCAACTCCCGGGGTTGCAGTATCATAAAGACAGGGGGAATCACCGGATTCCAGCCTCCTATATCCACAGATTCTGAAGCCATGGAACCAAACTCAGAACTGGGGCCACACACAGGGCTCTGATGCTGTGAAAACAAAGGCTTCAGGCTCCAGAGACAAGCCCAGCCTCCCTAGGCTAAGAGACATGGCATGCCTTGTTGCATCCATGGGTCCCTGCTCCTGCCACCCTGGCCTCCCCCAAGTCCCTTTCCACCATCTTACAACTCCTCAGAAGAACGAGGTTCTTCTGAATGTCTAGCCCCAATCTCAGCCTTTGCCTGAGACACCTATGCCCTTTAGCCCAAAACACCAATAAGCAGAGGCCCCACTCAGGCCCACCAAAGCTGCTTTCCATCACCACCTTCAAGGACTCACAGAATTTGTCTGTGTCCCCAAATTCAGCTGCCCTCTCCATCTTCTCTGGTGGAAGCCCAGGCCTTGTGGGTCTCTTTCTAACCTCTGTCAGAATCTGCTGTTACGTAAAGACCTTGTAGTAGTCATTTCAACTTCAGTATAATTCAGATTCCCACAGCTGGAAAGAAGCTGATTCAGCACCAGTTGGAGGGATGGGAAAGCTGAGGACCAGGCCCTGCAGTCACGTACTGACTGATGCCCACTAGTCAAATCTCCCTGAATCTCCCCCCTTCTCTTTCATCTCCATGGCCACTGCCCTGAGTCTTCTCTCTGAGGACAAGAAGACTGAGACCAAGATGAAGTAAGGCAGTTGGAGGGAGGGGGCTCAATCACTTGGAAAGAATCTGCTTGACATAGGAGCAACAGCCCCAGGACAAATGCCCAGTTGACTTCTGGCGCAGTTAGACGCTGGTCCTTTCTTCTCTAAGCAAAATCTGCTATCAGGAAAGGATAAGGTGTTAGTCAATCACACTTTAGTATGAATTTGCACTCAACATTCAATTGCAGCTGTCTGGAGAGCTGTATTGAGAAAGATTCTGGAGTCCACTCAGGGTCATCAGGAAAGAGCTACAGTGAACAAAGCCCACGAAAGGGTCACTCACCTCAGGGACCAAAGCTGCCAGCTCTGTAGTTGTCAGTGGAACACTGCTGGAAACCTGGACCCAAGACCAAATGGGATGGGGGTGGGGGGTAAACACAGAGCCAAATAGGGATCCCTCAGCACACACAAAGTAGTTTTCCCCTACCCAATTTTATACATACCTCTCTACAGACACTCATGTTCCTTCTATTGACCAATGATGAGTGCTTACTACATGCCAGACACATGCTAAGGGTCTTGTGTGCCTTCACTCATTTCACCTTTATAACTGCTCGAGGAGGTGGGTGCTACGATTATTCCCATTTTACAGATGGGAAACCTGAGGCTCCTGTCCAGGGTCATAAGCTGGTAAATGGTGGCACCAGGCTTTAACCCAGTCAGGCTAATTCTAGAACTTCTAAACTGCCCTGCCAGAGCGCATAATCTGAAGGCCCAGGGATCTGATCCCAGACATTTTTGCCTTTTACCCCAAAAATATTTTCAAATACTATAAATTTGTTTCCACTATTTACACATCAGGACATTTCATATAAATTTGCAGTTTCTGGCTAAAAAATTGGAAAATCTGGTCACACCTGCCTCCCAGCTCAGGACCCTGTTCCAACCACCCCATAGGCCTTCAGTGTGCTCTCTGGACCCCACCTGCAGGAAGTGAGTAATCAATCCCTGCTCCCTTGGGCTGAGCTGCAGGTAGGATCCCAGGTAGCTCAGAGCTCCCTGCCTTTGGACAGGGCTGAGACCAAGAAAATGTCTCTGGCTAAGGCTTCCGGGGGCTGGGGCTTCCAGACATCTGTGAGGGTGTGAGAGGGGGCCAGAATGGAAACAGAGAGGTCTCAGAAGCTTCAAAACAAATGTCCAAGTGACCTTTGGTATAGTCCAACCCTAGTCTTCTTCTCTCCAACTCAAATATGCTCTTAAGAAAGCAGTGGGAATGTTAGCCATTCACACTTTAGTGTAAAATTGGGCTTTGACTCTAGAAGGGCTCATCTGGTGCAGGGATGGGAAGTTGGCTACATTTCATATGCCAATTTTGACCAATTCAAAGTAACGTCCTGAGTGTCATGTTGAGAAGGATTTGGAAATTCCATTCAGGTTTAGCCAAGTAGAGGCCATTATCAATTAGCAATGTCTGCCTGAAGGACAAGAGTGGGTATGTGCATGCTATAAACCTGTCCAACTCTCTCCTATTATAAGAAGAGGGCTCGTCAAGGCTGATCAGTGATGATGTGACTAGGTCACCGCTAGCATTGCCAAGGTCCAGCAGGGCAGGGTGCCGTACTCACCAGTTCAAGGGTGATGTCCAGGTCAAGGGCACTAATGGTCTGCAGGAGCCCAAACACGGTGTTAAAGAGGTAGAGAGGCACAGTCACCTGGGATGTGTGGTCCTCGTTGGGGGCACCTTGATGTGGTTGGGGGGCTTGGGGAAGTCGATGATGTCACCTGCTACGCTCTTCACAATGGGCTGCAGGGGCAGGAGACAGCGCGTGGCAGGGTCTCAGGGCAGCTCACTCACCTGGCTTTGACTTAGCATCCCCTGCCTGGCCTCCACTTGTACCCCACCACCCCTACCTGTGGGCGGGGCCTCGGCAGGCACTCACATTGATGTCCAGCTCTATGTACTGGTTGGAGATGAGAGACAATGTGGCCAGAGTGAATTCCACGGACCCAAGAGCCCCGAGGGCACCAGGCCTGCATGAGGAGGGGAGGAAGGAGAAAGACCTCATGAGCCCAGGCCCCAGTAATAACAGGCTCTGCTTCTATTTATAGAGTGCCTGCTGAACGCCTAAAACTCTACTAAGCATTCACCAGGGCACTACTGTCATCCCCATTCTACAGATATGGAAACTGAGGCTCCAACAGAGGAAGTCACCAGCCCCAGCCCACACAAGCCACAGAGTAGCAAAGCCAGGGTTCCTGTTTTCCAGAGCCGGTGCCACCAACCACGTTGTTGCCCTGTCTCTCTCATATAATACCACATTCAGAGACATATCTGCCCCCAAGTTTTCTATCCTTATCCTAGTTATGCATTTTTATACTTTTCAAGGCCCTTTTGTGAATACAAAAGGCATCCATGTCTCCACAAGGCTCAGAGAGGCTGGGGGCCACTGTGGCTGCGGGGCCTTGGGTTCCTTACCTAAGCTCTGAGCCTCAGTCATCTTGTCTGTCCAGATAATAACAGTATCTGCCTCATGCTTCTGACAGTGCCAGACACACCGCCGGTGCTCAGTAAGTGGCCTGAAGCCCCCGGCAGATGGAGACCTGGATGGCTCCGGGTCTCCTCACCCTGCGGAACTGACCTCAGCTCAGAACGCCACCATTAGGCCTCCTCAAAGTGGCGGCCTCGTCAGTCTGAGGAAGACATGAAAGGTCCCAGAATTCTGCCCCGTCCTCTTCCCTGGTACCCCACCCGCTGGGGTAATGGTGGGGGAGACGTAAGAGCAGGTGCAGAGAGGAGGAGGGTGGGCCCCAACTTACACAGCACAGCCCCCAGGAGCTCATTCACCACGCCCAGCACGCTGTCCACCACGGGGCACGGCTGTGTCCGGAGGAGACAGGAGTTACAGGAGAGTAACAGCGGGCCCCAGCCTGGCACGGGGAACAGCTTCATTTTCTTTGAATGATTTGCTATGTGGTCCCAGGGACCGAGGTAAGGCAGACGATGTAGATGGATGGCGAGACACACAGATGGGAGGCAGGGGAGGGGCTGGAGCTTGAAGTGTCAGAGGGCGGAGTGGGTGGTGGAGAGGGCCAGTTACATGAGTCCCCTCAGAAAACCTTGGAGGATGCTGGGGGGACAAGAAGACACATTCCAGAGGCTAGCTGGGGTGTAGGGACAAGGCCCTCCCCCAAGGAAACAAGGTCTCAGGTCCCTCCTGCCATCCATGTGGGCACTGGGAGACCTACAATCCAGATCCCCCAGAGGGGCGCCTCCTCCCCTCCACCTGGAATCAGGGCTGGCCCAGGGCATCCACTGTGCACACCACCCCGGGTTTCCTAAAAACCCCTGGGCTGTGACATTAGGGAACAAGTTGTCCGCCTTCCAGAATCCCAAGTCTGGGAATCACAGAATCTGAGTCCGCCAGAGCAGGAATCCCAGAGGTGGTCCAGCCCAGCCCCTTCACTCCTTCAGCCCCTTCATTCTACTGCTGGGGCCGGAGAAAAGAAGTGACCTGTCCAAGGTCACAGCTGTTCTCAGAGAGACAAGCTGTTTTCATTTAAACTTGGAGCCCCAAACTCCAGGGCTTCTGAGGTCAGGCACGTCTCGGAAATGAGAAGAGACCAGAGGGGCTGTGATGGGTGGGGGGAAGAACCTCCTGGGCGCCAGCCATGTGCGCCCTACAGGAAGGAGGTACGTGCAGCTGGGGTGGCTGATTGCATAAGAGAAGCCAGAAATGGGATTGTTTAGAGAAATCTCCAATCTCTAAGTGCTGGTAATTAACTCTTATTTTTAAAACCTCTTTGAGTCACATGAATCCTGTCTTGCAGCTAATGGTCCAGAGACCCCAGTTATGGGCCACAATTTAAATGTACCCACACCCCCTTGTTGAAATCTACCTGAGATGGGCCTGGGCTGGGGCCCCTGCTGCTGGGAGCTCCCCTTCTCCCCCTGAGCTTCTTTTCTGATTGGATTCTTCAAGCCCAGGGCAGTTTTGCCAACCTCAGTCCCCCACACGCTTGCCATCTCCATGGGTGTTCTTAACAAGGACTCACAGGAGAGGTCCTGCCAGGACTGGGGATCAGGAGGCCTGACTGCTCTTTGCTGGCTGTGTGACCCCAACAAGCCCTCCTCTCTCTGTCCTCAGTGAATTGGGGCTTTGGCCAGACCAGCTTTTCTTAAGTGTGGTTCAAGGGACGACGGGGGCAGGCCATGGACAAGCATCCTGGAGCAGTTTAATCATAATGTGTTTAACATGTACATGTATGTGATCTTCTAGACACGTTTGCCAAGCACAGAGCTTCGTTTAAAATCACTGAGTGACCGAATTTTTTAATTCAAACCTAGTTTAAAGAAAAGTATAAAGTCAATAATAATAATACAGGTGGCAAAGACAGAGCAGGGGGTAAGAAAGGGACTTACTTGGATTTGGGAGCAGGGGACTCAGGTCACCTGGATTCAGAGGTCTGGGGACAGATTGTGCCAGCCCACCTACAGACTCGCAGGCGGCGGCACCTGGGAGGCCCTTGCGCAGGCCAGGATGGGATTACCTGATGGGCGTGGAAGGAAAACACAGCCTAATCCTGCCTGGCGCCCAGATTAACTCAAAGCCGGGGGAGGAGGGGCACGGCTCAGGGTGTACTTGGCCTGCAGCCCTCACACTCACGAATTCTGGCAGCACCTTGAAGAGCGTCTGTTCCACGACCCCAAAGAGCGGTGCGGGCAGCAGCCTGGGCAGAGTGAGATGCGTGAAGGTGTGGCCACCACGCGGGGACAGCGCCAACCCAGATGACGGGGCAGGGTGGGCACTGGCGGTTCTGGACATCACGCATCTCCTCTCCTCGTGGGCTCGGCTGGGGCTTTGGGCAGCTGGGTTTAAATCTTGGCTTTGCCTCACCATGGGACCCAGAGGAGGATTTCAGTTTCCCCATCCGTACAGTGCCTGCCTTAGAGAGAGCAGTTGCTGCTGAGATCAAATGGGAGTGTATACATGTCTGGTGCTCAGTAAAAGTCTGTTCCCTTCGTCTTCTCCAATATGTGTAGACATTTGGGCCTAAAACAGCACCTGGCTTAGAGTGAGGGTTCAATAAGTACTTGTTGAATAAATGAGTATTTGTTAAGTGAATGAATGCCTGAGAGGGTGGCCTGAGGATGTGCATGTATCGATAGATGGGCTTAGGTCTGTTTGGAGAGTATGGGGGTACAGAGGGAGGGGTGACAATCACAGAACCACAACCACAGGACACCCTCCTGAGCTTCACCCCCTCCAAGCCCCCTCTAGCCCAGAGGAACAGGATGGAGCCACTGGGGTTTAAGGAGCCCAAGACCCTGCCTGGAAACCTCTTACTAAGACCCTTCTGCAGACAGGGCCAACCCCGGTTCACCCTGTTCCTGGGAGCTAACACAGAGCTGTCCGATAACCCATCACTGGTCAGGGCCACCCAGCAAAGGTGGGGTGTAGGTGTGGGTGTGGGATTTAGCCTGGAACAGAGGGACTAACAGGGGTTGACTCAACGTGTGAGGCAGGGGAGGCAGCAGGTGTCGCTGGGCGGGGATGCAGAGTGCTGTGAGAAAGCCTTGGACCTGAGTCCAAAGACCAGCTCATCTCCGTGCTTGCCTCAAGCTGTGTGTGTGACCTTGGGCAAGTCCCTTGCCCTCTGTGGACCTCAGCTGTCCCATGGAAGAAGGATCACTGTGACCTGACAGTTGGGGGAAGAGATGGATATAAAAGTGCCAGATCATTAAATTTAGGTCCTCATTATACAGATGGGGACGCTGAAGCCCAGACAGGGGAAGGGGTTCCCCTGGAGGGTCACACAGCAAGTCAGGGGCTGAGCTGGGTCTCGTATATGCCAAGAGCAGGGACTGAAATGCCTACAGGTCAAGGGACCACAGAGGGCCCTTGTTCTACCTGGAAGAAGGGAGGCAGGATCTCGGGGGCTGGAGAAGGGGGACGCTCAGGAGTGGACGTTGCAAGCTGCAGGCTGGGCCAGAGTCCCCGTCCCTGCCAGTCTGCAGGTCTGCGCCGAGGCTTGATCTGGTGAGACAGGCCCCGCCCAGCCGTCCGCTCCCTGGAGACCCAGGAGACTTCCGCCCGGTGCGCGCACGCGCGATGAGCTCGAGGAGGTCCGGGCGCGGGGAGCAGCTCAACACCGGCTGCAGACCGCGGACTCACCCTGAGAGCAGGCTGATGTGGCCCAGGTGCGTGCTGCAGCGCGTGAGGATGTGGATGGGCGTACGCCACGCGCTCACGCCCAGCGCCACCCGCGACGACACTTTCACCTCAGCTGCCAGCTGCAAGAGGCCCCCCAGGGGGCTGCGAGACCTGATGCTGGGGGCGTGGCCAGGCGGCCAGGCACCACCCACCAGGGCCGCCTTAGCCGCGGCCACCCCGGGGCCGCTGACCAGGGCTCTGACGAGCGGCGGGTGGGGTAGCCCTGTGAGCGGCCCCATTCCCTCCTCTCACCTCCTGCCTCCCTGCCCCTTTGCATGTCCCTGCGCCCCCTCCCTCACCCCCACCAGTGAGCTCCAGGCAGTGGGGTAGGGGTCTCCAGAGAGAGAGATGGAAGTCTCTGGACGTCAGTGGGATGGAGATCCCTGGGGAGGGGTAGTGGGGTGGGATCCAGGAAGGGAATAGGAAAGTGGGAGTCTCTTGGGAAGGAAGGAAGGAGGAAATAGGGGGGCAGGGGGTGGGTGTGGAGAGACAATGAGGTAGGGGGTCCCCAGGGGCACACTCACCCGGAGCCATGCAGGCCCACCTTGGTGTGCAGGCTCAGCTGCACCCCAAACCCAGGCAGCAGCCTCAGAGACACCTTCGGCAGTGTGATTTCCTCAGTCTTCAGCCTGCATGGAGGAGAGGGCCACTGACTACCAGACAACCCCCCCACCCCCACCCTGCCCCAGGACCAGTCCCTCAGTGCCTGGACCATCTCGGACCAGGCAGAGCCTGGAGCCTTTCTTGGGTGTGTCCACTGTCCCACTTCTAACCCATAAACCCAACTGTGGGCCCTTGAGCCAGTTACTTCACCTCTCTGGACCTCAGTTTCTGCATCTGTTAAGTGGGGTTATACAAGTTCCCACTTCATAGGGATGTTGCAGAGAAAAATTAGATAATGTAGGTGCACAGCTGGTAAAGCATATGCTCTGGAACTGTAATATCATCATCCTCACTGGAGGCTCAATGAGCTAAAGTGCTCCCCCCACCCCATCCCAATGGCCTCAGCCCTGGTTCAGTCTCTGGCCTGGGTCATTGTCCTTCCACTCCCATCTCCTAGGCTCTCACACACACAACCCAAGGGGGTTCTCAAACACAGCTCCCCACAGTTCATTATTTTCTCTGTCCACTGGGCCTTTGCCCAGGCTGTTCCCTCAGTCTGGAATACCCTTTCCTTAATTTTCCTTCCACTCTGCATCCACTGTCAGCTAGGTGACTCCTCTGGCTCTCCTGATTTCAGCTAGGGTATCTCCTCCTCCAGGAAGCCCTCCTTACTGCTTCTCTGACTTAGGCAAATACGCTCCTCTGAGCAGCTCCCACACCCTGCCTGGACTGCCTCTATCACTGCCCTGAGCTTACAGGATCATGACTGCTGGGTCCGACCTCATACTGGCGGCTCTTTGAAGCTAGGACAATGGTTCATGTCTGCGGCCCCAGCCTCACCAAGTAGAGGGGATTCTACAGTGGGAGGGGGACTAGATCTATTAATAATGATAATAATAATAGTTAATATTTATGGAGCATTTATTATGTGCCAGGCTCTGTTTCATCCTGATACAGATTCACTGTCCTGGCAACAACCCCATGAGTAGTTGCTCATGGTGCAGCCAGTAAAAGCCAGATGGTTCAAATCCCAGCTCTACCACTAATTGACTGGGTGACGTTGGGCAAATCACATTGCTGCTCCGTGCCTCAGTTTCCCTGTGTGTAAAATAGGGATAATGACAATACCTACCACAGATTGGCACTTAGTGATCCTTGAGCAGTCAGTCCTTACCAGCTCCCCTTCCAGACATCTGTTTACTGTTTTGGGAGGTGGGCATCCATTCCCCTTCTGCTCCCAGCACTCCATTTCCTCCTGTACAGTGACACTTCCCCATACCCCTCTCCTGGCCTTCAGCCTTTCTTGAGGCCTGTTGTTTGGCCATCCCCTGATCCACCACCAGCCGTGGACTCGTTCCTGCCTACCTGGGGCAGGCAGTATGGCGGTGATTAAACACCGAGACACCACCCCCGCCCTGCCCTGCTACTGCACTTCCTAGCTGGGTGAGTTCGGGCAAGTCCCTTCACTGCCTGTGGGGACGTCGATCGTCTCACCTATTAAGTGCAGTTGATAACGTTCCTACCTCTGGATTCACTGGATAATTTACTCACAGTGCTTAGCACAGTGCTAGGCACCCAGAAAACCTGTCTACGTGGTCATTAAGTTATAAATATTAGCTCTTAAGTGATTTCATTCATTCATTCAAAAATATTTTTTGAGCATCTGTTATGTGTCAAGCACTATTTATGATACTGGGGACACAGCAGTGAACAAGCCAGACAAAAGTCCTAGCCCTCCTGGGGTTTATAATCTAGTAAGGGAGGCAAGGAAAAAAAAAGTGAAATATATGGGGTACAGGGGTGTGATTCATTCCCTATAGAACATGAAGGCAGGCAAGGGGACAAGGAGAGGCTGGTCAGGGCAGGGGTCTTTGGAGCAGACACCTGAAGAGGAGGAGGGAGAGAGCCATGCAGATACCTGGATTAACCCAGAGAGAGCAACTTGGATTAGCCCAGAGAGACTGAGCAACTTGCCCCAGGTCACACAGTGAGTAATTGAAATTGACCCCAGAGCTGGAACCCTCAACCACAGGGGCATACTGCCTGGCACGCAGTAGACTCCTTATTTTCTGACTCTGGTTCTTGGGACTCCCTGTCCAGGCTCCCCATGAAATTCCCACTGCCTGCCAACAAATTAAAAAGAGTCAACATCTTCTCTATTCCCTGAAGCAAAGAAAAGATCAGACTTCGTGTAGGGCACACAGGTAGGTGGTCAAGCGGCCACACTGTAAGGACTCACCCAGAAAGCTCCTTGACAATGCCAAGAACCCCTCCGTAGCTCAGCAGGCCACCTCCTCCGAGCAGGCCCCCTGAGCCCAGGAGGCCCTGGTTCACAGATGTGACAGTCCCCAGCATGTTCTGCAAAATGGGCCCCCCAACCAGCGAGTTCTGGATGGCTGAAAACAGGGTGGTGGGGAGGAAGGTTCATTTTACAGATGAGGAAGCTATAGCCCAGAGAGGGGCAGAGATTTGCCCAAAGTCACACAGCAAATTGGGTTTGGGACCAAGAGTATGACTAGGGCTCCTGACCCTGGGTCACCCGGTAGCACTGAAAGTTGGGGCAGAAGTAAAGGAGGGAGCACACAGCCACCAGGGAACGATCAAGAGGGAGGAGGCGACCTCTGCCCCTCCTGGGCACCCTTGGTCTGACTCTGTGCGGATCGTGAGAAGGGCAAGATGGAAAGGACCGCCTTGTGGAGGTTGCAGCAGGGCGGGGTAGCCTCCGTGAAGCATTTGCTATTCACAGCTATGGTCACCCTGGGCCGTTGAGCCCTGGAGCACCAAATGCCCAGTGGAGTTCCCCCACCCCAGAAACGTGGGGCAGAGATGTTGGCCCAGCCAGCACCCTCCCCTGGACCTCCTCAACCACCCACGCCCCCGTCCCTGAGGGAGACACAGGCCCCGCATGCCCGTCCCACCTGGTTCACCTCTCAGAAGAGAGTGAACTAATCGCCCACTGGAACCTGCAAGCAAACTTTTAACCCCCTGAACTCCCTATGCAGTTGGGAATCAAAACCTGTTCTCATCTGTTCCTGAAGCATAAGCATGTGAGCCTATCTATGGGGTGGTTTACTCTGCAGCTGGACCCCTCACACACTGCCCACCTCGGGCTCACCTTTGCCGAGTTCATCCTTGTCAATCCGAGCAAGCATGCCCACCGTCTCAAGCAGCCCCTGGCACGGAGTCACCAGACCCCAGAGGAGAAGCAGAGACCACACGCCCAGCATCGCCGGCATCACACCTACTGGGGGCGGAAGCAGGAACCCTGAGGCCATCCTTTTGCCCAGACGTTATCCTCCCTCTGCCCCTTCCCCAACCCGGGGTCCTCCTGCCCACCTGGCACAACTCAAGTCCAGCTTCACTCCCTGGAAAGCCCTCTCCATCCAATTCAAGCAGCGGCTAACACATTTGACTTAAAAGTCTTAGTCCTCTGCGGCCCCAGTGACCCTGGACCTGTCTCTGAGGGAGAGCCACAGAGGGGCCTTCCTCTCTGGGACAGCAGGATGGGAGCTCTGTTTCCTGGACTGCTTTCCCATTGGCTCAAGAGGCCATTTTAGAAGGTGTGGCTGATTGGAGACATTCAGCAGTTAGATTTAGCATGTCCGGTTTCTCTCCTCCTCCTCTGCCTCTATCCTGGATTGATGTTGAAAGGAACGAGATAGGAGGTGAGAGCAGGGCTAATTTACTAGTTTCATAGAATGGGATTTTTCTGTATGAAGTTCCATATCTGCCAACCCAGTCACATACCCATCTATCCCCTCATGTGACCCCTGCTTAAACCCTTCAGCAGTCCCCCACTGCCCTTGGGATAAAACCCAGGCTCCTTACTGTTACTCACAAGGGCCCTGCCTGCCTCTTTGACCTTCTTAGTCTTAGCCATGACAAGCTCCTTCCACCTCAGGGCCTTTGCACATGCTGTTCTTTCTGTTAGGGAGGCTCTTCCTCTGGTTCTTTGCATGACTTCCTCCTCATCTTTCAGGTTCTGAATAAATGTCAACTGCTTGGAAAGGCCTCCATCCTTTACTTTGTCCACAGAAGCCCGTCTGTCACTAACATCACCCAGAATATTTACTTTAAGGCAATTTGTGATCATGCATTGTGCTTGTGTCCTCATGAGCCATCTCTGTGAGCTCTGTGAGGGCAGGGACTGTGTCTAGGGCCTCCATGCACTGTTGTGTGCTGGAGGGGGTGCCTGCTGAGGGGGCAAGAGTGGATGGAAATCCAGCCCCACTTCACTCGCCAATAGTTTGCCCTGGTGCAGGCTGTGTCTACCCAAGAGGACACCTTTTCCTCATTTGCACAGAGGTACATATGGGCTCTGTATGGACTAGCAGCCATCTCAGCAGGACTGGTCCCAGAGGGGTTCCCTGTAACCTTGAATCTCTTATGAAGGAAATATTACCACAATGAGAAACCAGTCAGAATCCATGGCTTAGAGAAAAATGGACACCCCGCCTTGAGCCTAGGACAATTCTGTCCTCAGTCCACACATCCCTGCTTTTGCCCCTCTCTGAGCCCCAGTCTTCCCATCTGCAAAATGGGCTTTTTCTCCCATCACCCTCCAGGTACCCCCAGTGTTCTCCTAGGGAGAATTCTTTCAGTGCCCATTATTCAGATGGGACAGCAGGATGGTCACAGGATCAACGATTGAGGATCTGGATAAAGCCTCCCGCAGGTCTCCCGCAGGCTGCCTTACCCGCTCCTGCAGCTCCACGAGGAGTGGGTGGGCGATCCCGGCCTCCTGTCGGCTCCTCCACCCTCTCAGGCCTGGGGGCAGCTCTTATATGCCCACAATGGCTCTGGGGACATAAAGGGGGCACAGCCACCAGAAACCCGTTAGTGTGTCCTGTCAGAAGCAAATTGCAG
Source organism: Balaenoptera ricei (assembly GCF_028023285.1). Classification (NCBI taxonomy): domain Eukaryota; kingdom Metazoa; phylum Chordata; class Mammalia; order Artiodactyla; family Balaenopteridae; genus Balaenoptera; species Balaenoptera ricei. The sequence continues at coordinate 26,202,325 of NC_082653.1, forward strand.
CTTTCCCTGTGGGCCTGGGCTAAGCCTTCCTTCTGGGGGGAGAGTAAAAGGGGGGACTGGCTGGGGTCAGTGCCCAGGGGTGGGAATGAAACCATGGGGACTGCAAAGGCAGCCACCTCCACCCAGAACTTGGGCTGGGGTAGGGCATTGAGCCTATCTATAGGATCTCCCTCCAGGGTTCTCCAAGGGTCACACCCCGATGGCACAGAATCCACCCTGCTTCCCCACCTACCCCAACTGAGGCCCAGGGAAAGAAGGAAGGAGCTTAAGGCTGCTGGGTCTTCTGTCCCTCTGCCACTACCCCCATCCCAGGCCTGGCAGGGAGATGGCCATGGGGCCTGGAGAGAGGAACTCTGGGCCAGCATGGGGGAGGGGCACCAACTCCACCCCCACCTCCCAAGACCCAGTGTCCCCCCTGGAGTTCCAGAGCAGGCTGCTTTTTTCCCTTCCTGAGTCTGGTGCAGATGACGGTAGAGAGAAATTCATTCATTCATCCATCCATTCATTCATTCGTTCTTCAGCAGGCGTTTGTGGAGCACCTACTGTTTGCTAGGTGCTGGGGATACACCTGTAAACAAAAGAAACAAACCACCTGCCCTGAAGGAGATGACCAGTAGAAATATAATGCAATTAAAAAGTTTTCTAGTAGCCACATTTTTTAAAAAGGTGAAAAAGAAACAAATGAATTAATTTTTTAACATGTTTATTGGAGTATAATTGCTTTACAATGGTGTGTTAGTTTCTGCTTTATAACAAAGTGAATCAGCTATACATATACATATATCCCCATATCTCCTCCCACTTGTGTCTCCCTCCCACCCTCCCTGTCCCACCCCTCTAGGTGGTCACAAAACACCGAGCTGTTCTCCCTGTGAAATGAATTAATTTTAATAGTATAGTTTAAATTGTACGTGAAGAGTATGTGGCTGTTTACTGTTGCTATACTTTCAACTCCTCTGTGGATTTGAACATTTTCAAATACAAAAATGGAAAAAGGACTTCCCTGGTGGCGCAGTGGTTAAGAATCCGTCTGCCATTGCAGGGGACATGGGTTCAAGCCCTGATCCGGGAAGATCCCACATGCCGCAGAGCAACTAAGCCTGAGCGCCACAACTACTGAGTCTGCGCTCTAGAGCCCGTGAACCACAACTACTGAGCCCGCGTGCCACAACTACTGAGCCCACGTGCCACAACTACTGAAGCCTGTGCACCTAGAGCCCGTGCTCCACAGCAAGAGAAGCCACCGCAATGAGAAGCCCGTGCACCACAACAAAGAGTAGCCCCTGCTTGCCGCAGCTAGAGAAAACCCGCGTGCAGCAATGAAGACCCAATGCAGCCAAAGATAAATAAATAAATAAATAAACAAATTTATTTTAAAAATGGAAAAAAAATCTAAAAAAAATAGTATAGTTTATTTAACCCAATATATCCAAACATTCAATCAATATAAAATTCTTTTTTTTTTTTTTTTTTTTTTTTAATAGCTACTTTATTATTTATTTATTTATTTTTGTTTGTGTTTGGGTCTTCGGTTCGTGCGAGGGCTTTCTCTAGTTGCGGCAAGCGGGGGCCACTCTTCATCGCGGTGCGGGGACCGCTCTTCATTGCGTTGCGCGGGCCTTTTCACTATCGCGGCCCCTCCCGTTGCGGGGCACAGGCTCCAGACGCGCAGGCTCAGTAGTTGTGGCTCACGGGTCCAGCTGCTCCGTGGCATGTGGGATCTTCCCAGACCAGGGCTCGAACCCGTGTCCCCTGCATTAGCAGGCAGATTCTCAACCACTGCACCACCAGGGAAGCCCAATATAAAATTCTTAATAGGTACCCTACACTCTTTTTCTCATACTAAATCTGGACACCAAACTTGGACTCGCGCATTTCAAGTGCTCAGTCTCTTTGTATGACTGTTGGCCATCATGTTGGTCAGTGCAGCTCTGGAGGGAACAGGTAAGCCTGTGATGCAGTAAGTCAGGGGCTGATGACAAAAATAAAGCAGGGGAGGGGGTGTAGTTTTCAGTATGGTGGTCGGGGGGAGACCTTACATTGGAGCAGGTGTGACTTTTGACCTGCAGGAGGAGAAGGAGTGGGCCAGGTGGTTACCTGAAGAAAATCCTGTCAGATGGAGGGAAGGGCAAGTTCAAAGGCCCTGAGGTGATGTGTTCCAGGAACACCAAGAGGCCTGTGCGGTTCAAGGGGTGTGGGGACCATGGGGCCGAAGAGGTGACAGGGCCCTGCAGGTTACCATACGGACTTAGAGACTTTGGCTTTTGTTTACAATTCTTCAGCAAGTCCTAGCTAGGCATCCCCTCCTCCAGGAAGCCTTCCTGACTCCCAAGCTGGCTGTGATCCCACAGCCTCCTGGGATCCCCTCTGTCAGAATCTGTGACATGCAAGGCTGTAACCATGTTTCTGGGTACTCATGGATCTGCCTCCTGCATGGGGCCCTGAGGCCCTGCCTGGTGAGATGGGAGGAGGGATGGTATTTGCGTGATTCACCTCATAACCTCTGAACCCCTAATCATACAGTGTTTAGCCTATGACTTTAGACACTGAGCCGGGTTACTCAACCACACCACTTTTTAAAAAAGTAAACCTTTTATTGAAATATAAAGCCCAGATCCCAAGTGTACAGCTTGATGAATTTTTACAAAATTCTTCTACTCCAGAAGCCCCCTTGTGTCCCTCAATCCTGATCTCTAACACAATGCATGAGCTTGGTCAGCTCTTGAGGGTCCTGTAAATGGAATTGCACATGTGCACTCTTTTGTGCATGGCCCCTTCACACCCCATGTCCATGCAATTCATTCACGTTGTGCAAGGCAATGATTTGTTCTTCTTTGCTCTATGCTACTCCACTGTGTGAACACATCCAGTTTGCTTATCCATTCTCTTGTCTAGAGGCACCCAGGCCTTCCAGTTGTTGGCTATTAGAATAAAGCTGCTCTGAACATTCGTGTTGAGTGTTTTTGTGGACATGTGTTTATTGTTCACTTCTCTTGGGTGGCCAGCCAGGAGACTGGGGTTGCTGGGTCCCAGCAGTGCATCGCTTGGAGAGTTTTCCTAGGAGCCGCCGGGGCTCTCCCAGTGCCTCTGCACTTGCACACCCACCAGTCGTCTGAGAGTCGCAGCTGCTCCGCATCCTCTCCAGCACTGGGTACCACCAATATTTTTAAGACATTTGTTGTGGGGGGAGGAAAGCTATCACCTGCCATTTATTGAGCGCTTATTGTTTGCAAGGCACTGATGTGTACGAATCCGTACAGTCATCACGATGACCAGGAAGGTCAGCTCTGTCATAACTCCCTGTCTTACCCTCAAGGAGCCAAGGCTCTGTCTCCAAGGGGAAGCCATTGGCCCAAGGTCAGAGGAGAGTCCAGCCAGCCCATCTGACTCTGACACTGTTCATCTCCCCCCACCACCTTTTTATTATTGTAATATATTTGATTTACAATGTTGTGTTAATGACACTCATCATCTTAACCACTGCCCTGCCCAGCCCAGCCCCCAGAAAGGAGAAAAGTGCTACTTAGTTTCTGGCCTGCCTTATCTTCACCAATTCCTTCCAGACCCCACTCCAGAGGAGACCCCTACTCGCCAGCTCCCTAGGCACCTACAAGCCACCTCATGCACCAAGGCTGAGTCAGGGATTGGGCCTGCCAATGGGAAGGATGAATGAAAATACATTTCTCCAGGCCCCACCCTGCAACTCTGACTCAATAGGCCCAGGGTGGAGGACCCAGGAACTGGCGTGTTTAACCAGCCTCCAGGGGCAATCTGATGTGCAGCCCTTTTGAGAACCCTGGGTGATGTGGAGCCACAGAAGGGATTAGAGCAGGGGAGTGACTTGATGAGGAGATGTACCCCTGGATATTAGCTCCTAGAGTGAAGTCCCTGGAGCCAGAATTCCTGGGTCCAAATCCTGACTCTGATCATCACTATCTCCAAGCCTCAGTTTCCCCAGCTGCAAAAGGGGCCGATGTTACAGATGCCCACCCTCACCTGTGAGGACAGGTATCCAGGAGATGGACCTTAGGGCATTAAGGAAGGGCTGCCAAAGATGCCTGAGAAATTCAGACGATGGCAAGATCCCTGGGGGGCCTTCCCGTAGGTACTGGAGCTGACAGTGGGCTGGGAAGGGAGAAGGCAGGATGGGTGGTGACTGGTGTAGACACAAATGTGGGGGATGGTGTATGGTCTTCAGCTTCTCTGGGGGGCTGCCTGGCAGGCTCTGGGGGTCGATAGCCGTGGGCTCAGGATCAAAGATGTGGCTCTGCTCCCTCCTTGCTCTGTGACCTTGAGCTGATCACACACCCTCTCTGGACCTCCGTTTCTTTAAAGAAGGATGATGCATCTCGCTGCTGAATGTGATGTGAAGAAGCAAGGAGGAGACTTGGACTCAGGCAGGCAGGGTTCAAGTCCCAGCCCCACATGCAAGTGTGCCCTTGGGCTCTGGCTTCATTTCTCTGAGCCTCCACTTACTCATCCAGGGTTGGGAGTCTTGGAAGATGAGCAATGCCCACAGGCAGAGAACCCCCATCATTGCCTCTCCAGGAGGTGGGGTCATAGCCCAGGGCTCCCCTTGCCAGCCCAGCTCTCATTTTCTGCCCAGGGTAAATCTGGGGTAACTGATCACTCAAAGAATGTCGCAATCAGATTAGAGGTCAGAGCACTCAACCTATTTCCCAGATGGGAAAACTGAGGTCCAGAGAGGAGCTATGGTTTGTCCAAGGCCAAGGCAAGAACCCCATCCTCCTGACTCAAGCTTTGTGCCTTGGTTTCTCCATCTGTGTACTGGCCTGGGAAAGATGGTGGTGTGGCTTTAGGTGGCCATGAGTGTGCTATGTGAACATCCAAGGACGGGATTAGGGGAGTGGAGGGGGCGTCTCTGGCACGCCTAGGGTCAAGCATCAGCCACCCATGGGTAACCCAGGCGTCCGTATCTGCCAGGCCAGTCTCAAGGCCACCATTGTCCCAGAGCTGGGAGGTGATGGGTGATGAGTTTAGGGCTGACTCTGAGGGAAAAGGGGACGGCCCTGGCACCCGGGCCAAGGCGAGGGAGGGGCCCTCCTTCCTCTGAGACATCGGTCTGGGCCAGGCTGGTACACAGACCCACCCCCATGGAGACAGAGACCTTCTGACAGACGCACACAGCAACACAAGGACACGTGGACACGTGGGGCCACCATCTCAATAATTTCCAGGGCTGGAGCACCAGCTGATCATAGGGGGCTCCGATGTACTTTTATTTCAAAGTTATGGATTTTTTTTTTTTACATTCTAGCAAATGATACTGATTTTCAGGGTCCACTTGTAAAACATTTATTTTAAATTGTATTTTTAACTTAGTTATATGTAAACATACATTTACTTTAAAAAGAGTCAATTTGAAGAATAGTATCAGTGTGAATCCCGGGAGAGGTGATGGGGCAGATATGACAAACAGCAGGAGCCAATTCTCACATGAGTGTCGTCTGTGAGACGTGGAAACACCCCCGGGGCAGACGACATGTGAGTGACGTGGGAACATGCAGACGCACGCAGACATAGACGGACACCAGCGGTCTCTTCACACACAAACCTCCACAACTGGACACTGGTGTCTGCACGGATGCCCTGGGCCGCCGTGATCCAAAGGCCATTTATACCCTGACACGTGCTCCAAAATGCACATGTGCTCCAAAATGCACACTCCAGCACACAGGTGTGTCTCTGTTGGAGTGGTTACACACACTCCAACACAGACACACCTGTCCACATCTCTCTCAGCCTTACAAACTCACCGGTGCTCACTTATGAGCACTTACTTTGTGCCAGGTGCCATGCTAAGCAATTTTCATTTAACCTTCATGACAACCCTGCTGAGCAGGGCTGGTACTGTCATCATTCCCATTTTACAGGTGAGGAAACTGAGGTTCAGAGAGGTAAGTGTCTTACCCAGGGCACACAGCAGCAAGGAGGCAGGGCCAGGAGTTGAACCCAGGCAGACTGGCTCCAGAGCTTGAATTCCAATCCCAGCTCTGTCCCCTGAATTGCTGGGTTCCACCTCTCTGAGCCTCAGCCTCCTCATCTGTGAGATGGGGACAGTGCTTATCTCCCTCAACTGTTGGGAGGATTAAAGGAGGTGATGCAGGGAGAACACCAGGGAGCGCACCAGGCCTTCTACAGGTTCCTTGTGAATAGGGCCGTCCTCAAGTTACCAAGATTTGGGGGCAAGCAGCTAAGGTGGGGTGAGAAGAGCTTGTTAAACTGTGTAACCATGGGCAAGGGAGTGGACATCCCTGGGCCTCAACTCCCTCTCTGTAAAGTGGGGATGGCAATGGTCACCCTCCCCTCATAGGGTTATTGCATGGATTAAATGAGACGGTACAAGTAAAGCCCTGAGCATGGCATTCAGCAGGTACTCAATATATGCTCAAGCCTGCCCTTCAGACCCCAATCTGCTCCTAGATCCCAAAACCCACTGAAGGGGAAGAAAAAACACAGGTCGATTTGCTACAAACAAAGAGGTCAAAACGTCAGACGTTCGTAAGGGCCTTTCTCCTGTTTATTGCCAAGCCCCAAGCCCAGTCCCGCCCTGCTCACTCCTCACCAAGGGAAGCAGCCCCGGTGATAGGGGGCCAGACCCACCGAGCTCCAGCTGGGCTTCTCCACTGGGTGCAGCCGGTTGGTGGTGGGGCAGCTGGCAGGCAAATCCTGCCGCGGTCAGTCCAGCTTCAAGTCCAGCAGCAGGGCATTCTGGCAGGAGACAGAGGGCCAGGTGGTAGTGCAGGGAACACTGACGGGGGGCCACCCAGACACAGGATGGGATGGACTGGGGTGTGGTCAGGAAATGAAATCAGCGTGGTGTTTAAGAACAAAGGATGAACTTGACTGACCTTATGACCCTTCACCTCTCTGAGCCTTGACTTTCTCAACAGTCAAGTGGGGAGAAGCCACCCCTACCTCCCAGAGTGGAGCAATCAAATGAGAAAAATGTCCATTCAATGTTCCGAGTGCAATGCTTGGTGTACAATGCAAAGCTAATATGTACCGTATGCCTTTAGGTGAATTATCTCAATGAATCATCACAACAGCTCTCTGAGGTGGATACCATATTATTATCCCCGTTTTAGGCAACAGAAAAATTGAAGCATAGAGAAAGAGGAAGCAATTTGCCCGAGGTGTCAGAGAAGGAGAGTAGCAGAATTTACTTTTCCTCCTGGGGATCCCTGGCCAAGGAGGGCCCAGGTTCTGAGGGGAAGGGTCTTGCCCAAGGGATTGGCAGGATTGTACTGATGCCACTGCCCTCCTCAGCCCAACTCCCTCCAGATTGAGAGAGGCAGGCTTTTGCTCATTGGCCAAAAGTATTGGCGGACATGGCCTTCCCCAGCTCCTTTCCTCACCTCTGCTATGTCCAGCTCTGCCAGGTTGTAATTCATGTCCAGGAAGTCTGGAATTGGGAGCCCAGCTTGGAGCACATCTGAGAAATACAGGAAGAGTCATTGCAGCCTGCCTGCTCTGCGACTGATTGAGTGACTGCCTGGAGCAGAGTAGTGGGAAATAGTGCAGTGATCGATTCAGGATGTCTGCCAGCTGCACAGGCCTAGAGAACATCAGCTGGATCACCATGTATTTGCATCCCAGGTCTGGGTCAAGATCTGATGCATGGTGTGTGGTCAAGGGTCAGAGTCCAAGTTGTGGGAGGGGCCTTTGTCCCCAGGTAAGTGACATTAAGATGACATCAGCCTCAAAGATTCGGCAATGACTATCCACTCCCTTTTAAGTTCCCTCATCTGGGGCCAATGGAGGGGCTTTGAGACCACCCAGGTGGCGTCCCCTCCTGCTCAGAGTGCTTCCTGGCACCAGCAAAATCAAAGCCTGCTGGAGCCCTCACCATTGATGGCTGGGATGTAGGCTTCTTGGAGAAAATCAGTGATGAAGCCAGTCAATGCCTTCTCCTGGGGGAGAGAGAGAAAGAGAGAAAACACCCCCATGCCATCACTCAATTAAATTCAACAGATCTTTTCAGCCCTCACTCCAGCTGGGTTCGGGGACCACAGGAATGAATATTAGAGACATCAAACTGCATCAGAACTGCGTCTGACTGTTAGACTGTAGGCTGATGCCCTTCACCTCTGCTTAGCCTCTCTTCAGGTGATACGTGGGCCTTAGGTCACAGTGAAGGCATGGAGGAATTCAGGAGACACTGGGTGGCCTGTGGACCTACCCCTGATCCTACAGAAAACTCAGTAGCTTTGATGAGTGATTCATTCACTGCCTTTCTGTTCCTCAGTTACCCCATCTGTGAAAGAGAAATATAATAGCACCCACTCACAGTTTCCGGGAGGATTCAGTGGGTTTGGATAACGCACAGAGTAAATGCTCAGCAAGTAGTGTTGCCGCTCTTGCTGTGATTATGATTCTTATTAGCGCCTACTCTGTCAAGTTCTGTGTTGGGCCCTGAGGCTACAGAGACTAATAAAAATAGCAGCTGGGCCAACCAAGCCAGCTCAGGTTGCTGCTATGCATGACAATGCTTTTAAAATCAATCTAGGGAGATGTCCAGATTCTATCCAGAAGAGAGAACAGAGACTCAGAGAGGCTAAATGATTTTCCCAAGGTCACACAGTCAGTCAGGAGCCCCAAGGCCCACAGTGACCTACTCTATTCTCTCTGCCTCCATTTCAGAGCCCTTCCCCACAGTCCCAAGGAAAAACAGGCCCAGTTTCTTGCTTTTAAGCCAGACCAGGCAGAAGTACTTGGGACACTTTCGTTGAAGGCACCAATCAATGAGGACCCCCGGGACAGGCTCAGTAATCTGCAGAAGAGAGGGAAACAAGGAGGAGAAAGGGCAGTCAGAGCCATTCCCCTGGCCCTGGAGAAAAGGGATCTCAAACACCCCCAACCCCTCCCTGTTGCAGAAGTCCCCTCTACAGTCTTATCCCAGGTGCTCCTAAGTCTGTTTACATGCTACCTGTGATGGGGCACTTAACACTTTTCATTACAGCCCATTTTGTTTCCCCCAGCACAAACCACTGCCTCCTCTCATTGGTCCTGATTCCTCCCTTTGGCAACCCAGCCCTGTCTATTGCTCCTGCCCAAGGCCAGATATGCAGAGGTTTGTAGTTCAACTAGCCAGGCCCAGATTTTTGCAGGACACAGAATTGGGGCCCCTCACACAGCCCCCTCCCTTGCACAGCCTCTGGTGGGCACTAATACATCTTAGCACCAGAACAGGCCATGTGATGGTCATCTGGTGGTTCTATCTTCCCAACATCTATTCTCTAGTCCAGTAACAGACCCTCCATTTTCCACTCTCAATCCAAGGCGTTAAAGTGGGGCAGAACCCAGAGCTCCCAGGGTGAGGACATGACCCAGGCCTGGCCAATCAGAGCATTCCATCTTTAGAGTCACAGTGATTAGCTTAGAGTTGGTCATGTGATCCATGATAGATCAATGAGAAGCAGCCTTTGGGATTTTGTTAGAACTATTAAACAAGAAGCCTCTCTTCTTGTTGGGGTCGCTTTGCCACCAGCTGGGGAGAGGCTGCCTGAGACTGTCCGATAAAGTGGACAACAAAGGCCAAGGGAGGAGGGGGACAGATTGTGAGAATTTTGTGCACCTAGGTCCAGCCATGCCTGAAAGGGGAGATCTACCCCTAGAGATTTTAATTATGTGAGTCAAAAAGATTCCCTTTTGGGCTTAAGCCAGGTAAAGTCGGAATTGTCTCTTGCAACTATAAATGTTAACTGTTATTGGTATAAAGAAAGGCTTCCTGGAGGAGGTGGTATTTGAGGTGGGCGATGACAGGCAGGTGGCATTTGGATGGCATAGGTAAAGCCTATTAATGCAAAGGGGACGTGGGCTTACAATCAGATTCACTCTCCAAGAGGCTAGTGGAATAGTGGGAGCAGTGGTGGGAGAATTTAAGAAGGGCCTAGAGTGCCAGGCTAAGATTTGACAAAAGATCGTGCAGACTCTTGGGAGCCATTGAGGGTTCTAGAACAGGGATAGTGACCTGAGCAGCCTGGCAGTGTGGGCTGTGCTGGATGGATCAGAGGGAGGTCCTAGAGGAGGAAACCAAGTGGTGTTGGTAGCAGCAGACTCCTACCTGTCCAGAGAGGTGGCCATCTGCAGCCGGTCCTCACGAACTGAGTACTGGATTTTCAGGTTGAAGTGCTGATATGGGGGGAAGCAGAGAGAAGGCAGTGGGTCCCCCATCAGGGCTGGTAAAACCAGGGGCTCTACCACCTTCCCAAGACCACCACCACTGCCAAGACAAAGCAGGAGTCTTCCTCTCTGCCCCTCCCACCCTCAGGAACTGAACCCAGCAGTCCCCCTATGTGCCCAGCCCAGGGTCCTCATCTTCCCTGTACCTAGCCCAGGATAGCACTATCAAAAATCCTGGCATGTTTGTAGGTGCCTGAACACAACATGTTATTGCTCTAGGTTACATCCTGCGACTCTATCTGGAGTGCCCTCCATCACCAGCTTTCCCAACATCAATCCTTTCCCTGGCCAGCTCCTGCTCAACTTTCAAAACATAGCTCAGGCATCACCTCCTCTAGGAAGTCCTCTGGATTTCCTCAAACTAGATTGGGGATCTCTCTAGACTCCCATAGTTCCCTGAGTGAGCTTTCACTGCCCTTATAGATGCTAATGAATGTTGGCGGGAGGGAGAGAAGCAGAAGGGAAGGAGGGGGGTGGGGGGGAGGGAGGGAGGGAGGAGAAAGAAAGGAAGGACTAAACTTTTGACCCTTCTTTTGTTGATCTTTCTAGTCATTCAAAGTTTCAATTGCAGAGCCAAAAATCAGACAGCAGGTGACAGTGCCCAGGAGGTTAGGATCACACAATTGAGATTAACTAAGAACCCTTCAATCCATTGCTTGACTATGAGCTAAAAGCCTACCCTCCAGCCTCGAATATCCATGAGACTGGGCCAAACTGGGAAACAGATTCCACTCACAATTTCCAGGAGAAAGAGGGATACAGGAGCCTTGCCCCGCAGCAGAGGAGCAAACGTCTCCAGGGTGCCATGGAGCTGCAGCAGGCTCTTGCCTGTCTTCATAGTGACCTTGGGGGGCTTGTTTATCCTGATCTGGGTCACTAGGGGTTTCCGGCTTGGGATAGGCCTTGGCCATCTATAGAAACCAGGAAACTCCCCTCAGGGCCAAACCTCAGACTGGTGGCTTCAGTTGAAACCAGGAGTCCATAATGAAATAGGTGATTTCTACCTTGGAAGCACGATATGCAAAGGCTGGGATGTGTCTATCAGGAAATAAAAGAAACAAAACAGACAATCTAGCTATTTCTATATTGGACACAGAAAGTACAATGCACAAAAGCTGGGCTGTTTCTGTGCAGGGCCCAAAGAGTACTTTATGGAGAAGCTGGGATGATTCCACACTGGACAAGGGAGACACGGTACTCAAAAATCCCTTGTCCCTTTGCCTGGGGAACATGGCAGGGCAGGCGTGGTGATCATGGGTAGTTGGGTCACTCACTTCAGGGATGAAGCCAGCCAGTGTCTCAGTGGTTTGTGGGGGCAGCTCGCCAATCTACCAAATAAAAGTCAAGGTTAGGATTACTGAAGGCTTCCCTGAGCCATCCTAACAAACCTCTCCTCTGACACAATAAGGCATGCCCTCTGAGATTCCTTCATCAAAACAGTTATCACTCTTTGATTAAGTAGATAATGAGCTCCTGGGTAGCCCAGACTGTGGCTCATACATTCCAATGCCCACAGTTCTGAGTACAAGGTTACAAGCTGAGAAAATTTTGTTTGATGAAAAAGCAGACAGATAGATGGGAGAACGGGTGGATGCAGTGGATCAGAGGGGGTGGGTGAATGGATTCATGGATAGCTAGATGGATGCGGAAAATGGATAAACAGATGAGTGGCTGAATGGATGGGTGGGATGGATGAGTGTTTGTGTAGGAGAATGAATAATGGATAGATGGGCAGGTGGATGGGTGGGTGGAGGGATGAAAAGAATAATGGATGGGAGGATGCGTGAATGGAAAGATGGTGGAATGGCCTGACAAATGGATGAGAGAATGGGTGATGAATGGATTGATGGGTGGCAGGATGGATGTGAAGGTACATGGATGGATGGTGGGTAAATGGATGAGAGGATGAATAAAGAGATCAGTGGGAAGTGAATGAATGGATGGATGGATGGATGGATGGATGGTTGGATGGATGGATGGATGAGCAGATGAGTAGGAGGATGGATAATGGAGAGTTGGATGGGTAGATGGGTGGGTATCTGGGTTTTTGGGTGGTAAATGACAGATGCATAGATTCAATCATTCAGTAATATCAGGCCCTGTTCTAGGTGTGGATGGTATGAAGTGTTGGGTGGGTGCTAGCTGGAAGGATAGAGTCTAGGACATGAATACATAGTAGCGAGATAGACTGGATATAAAGAAGGTGGCTGGATGGCCAATGCATGAGAGTTGTAGGTTGATGGATAAATACCTGGTTGTATGGACAATTGAATGGATGGATGAATAGACGGTGGTTACATGGACAGAGAGATGGTGGATGGTGGGTGAAATGATGATGGAAACTCAAATCAGTCCTGGCCCCTCCCAGTCCTAGCATTACCCACACCCCTGGATAATTCTCAGAATGCATGTTCTGGGCAGGGGCTGTCATTACAGGGGGCAGATGCAGAGGTGGGCGGTGTGGCCACTGGGCAGCTCACCGTCATTTCCTGGACATTCACATCAAAGGACTTCTGCAGAAGAGCAAGCTCTGCTGTGAGGAGGGTGGCTGAGAGCAGCAGCTGTGAGGCGCCTTCGGCATAGTCCTCGGGGAACTCGGCCTCCGCGGCATCAGCAAGCTGGATGGTGTTGCCCTTTTGCTGCTGCACCACAGGCTGCGGGACAGCCAGGGGAGAGACACTCAGCCTTTGCCATGAAGGACTGTGGCTGAGGGCAAGTCTCAGATCTCCAAACAAATGGTGCTCAAATCAGCCCCAAGTCAGCAAGTCATAAGATGGTGGAGCCAGAGCAGGCTGTAGTGGCTCAACTCTCCCAGTGTGCAGGTAGGTAGACTGAGGCCCAAGAGGATAAGGGAGTCAGTCACTAAACCACTGGCGGTTCCTCCTAGGATTGTGTAAGTAACCTCAGTTAACCCTCTAACGAGGGTTAGAGCCCTCATTTATACAGAACCTGTTCCCTGTTTTATTCTCAGGAGAAAGAGGTAAACGGAAAACAACATGGGGCCTGTAGGAACCACGCTGGAGGAAGACTTCATAGGGAGATGACTGCTTGGGATTTTTCTTCCCATTCCTGGAAGATGCATTCACCTAGTCACCGGGGCTCTGGAGTCCTGGGTGATGACCCAACTCTGCCACCACTCACAGGAGGCCCTAGCCAAATCCTGCCTCCCTCCTGGGCCCGGTGCTCTCATCTGCAAAATGACAGGGTACAACTGGGCAAGCCACTCATCGGGAGAAGCAGGCAGCCTTGGGAGAAGGCATGGGTGTGGGGTCAGCCATTCGGAAATCAGCTCAGGACTCCGGGTTCATGTTGAGACAGAAAGAGGGAGAGGGCCCTCCCACCCTCCGAAGTCCCAGCCCAGCCGCCTGCCCTGGTGGAAGCAGCCCCCACCCCTCAGGCCAGTGAGACACCCGCGTGCTGGTGCCCCCTAGCTTACACTGAAGTCCACTTGAATATGGCTGGCAGTGGTGGTCGGTATGGACGCCAGGACATATCTGACGGTGCCCATCTGGCCCACGGGCAGGGGGCTGTGCAAAGAGGAAGGTTCACTCAGAGAGGCACCAGCCCGGGGGCAGCCTAGAGAAGCCTGCACCGGCCAGCTGCCACCTGAGCCTGGCCTGGGCGCCAGGACCCCTGGCCCTTTGTGCGACACAAGGCAAATTGCTTAGCATCTCTGGGCCTCAGTAGTTTTATCTGCAGAATGGAAGCAATGGTGCCTGGCCTAGAAAATCACGCCCCCTCACATCACTCTGCAGGCACAGAGCTTGAATGTTCACCAAGGGTTGTCTAGCTCAGTTCTCACAACAGATTGGCAGGGTCAGGATTATTGGCTCTATTTTACAGATGCACAGACTGAGGCTTGGGGGAGCGAGGTGATGTCCCAGGCCACACTGCTGGGCACGTGAACCAGTTTTCCTCAGTCTCAGCCATTGGACTTTCCTCTCCCCCACCCTGGGGAGCCCTGTGGACCCTGAGATGCAGGGATCCCCTTGACAAAGGAAAGAGTGGGGTTACTATTGGGATTATTATTTTTGGTGCAAGGTTTGTGGATGAGCCCACAAAGGCTGCTGTCCTTGGAGTCTGGGGGGTGATGGATAGAACATTGGATGGAAGGCTGAGAGGCAAGAACCCCAGAGTCCCCCAGGGTCTCAGGCGCCCCATCTGGCCAGTGAGGGGGCTGGGCGGACTCCATGACCTCAGACGTCCTCTAGTCCCAAGGCTGGGCTGGGAGCAGGCACTTGAATGGGGAGTGGGGCATCAAAGTCCAGCCATCCTGCTATCCCCATGCAGGAGCAAGTTATGGCTAGCTGCTCACCATTCAGGTTGGCCCACTTCTTGTTCACATACACCAGGACCGCATCAATGGCTGGACACATCTGGAAGAGAGAAGGCACTGAGCTGAGGGGGTCCCTGCGTGGAGGGTCTCACTCCTCACAGCTGAATGTTACTCCATGGGGAGTCTGAAGAGCCCTGGAGGGACCCGGACAGGGACAGAAACCAAGGCCATAGTCCCGCAGGAAGTCAGTGGCAGAGCCTGGGCTAGAATCCAGATCTCCTGACCATAGCCTGCAAGATCCGTGAGGACTCATTCCCCAGGGGCTGGTGCTCTCAGCGGGGTTGGCAAGCTGTGCTGTGCAGGCTGCCGTTTTCTCCTCCCCGTCTCACGGAAGACATCACTAGCTGATCACCGTACTTTCTCCCACCGAGCCAGCCACAGTCTCAGAATCCTCAGCCACCAGCGGTCAGTCAGGGTCAGCACCCGAGATGAAATGCGCTTGCCAGCCCTGGTCTAAGCACTGCTGCAGATGAGGGGCCGAGGCTTGCTCTGGGAACTCACCAGGCCAGGAAGGACTTTGTGTAAGGTGCTGTCCAGGAACTTGTTGACCATCTTGGGCAGCATGCTGGACACAGAGGACAGGGACAGGGGCACAGATGTCAGAAAGTTAGGCACGGGACATGCAGGGACATGGCTAAGGCAGTTCAGTGGCTCAGGAAGTGGGATGCTGGGCTGGGCTGGCAAGGTGAACCCAGCCTTCCACCCCAGCCACAGAGCCCTCACTTGCTAGGCAGGTTCGTCTTTGCGCTGACAAGGATGACCTCACAGCCCTCGCTCTTGAACATGGGGAGGCCCGTCTCCTCATCCTGCAGAAGCCGGTTGGTGGCTGTGATGTTCAGGACCACGAAGATATCCATGTTCTCACCCATGAAGCTAGAGGAGGGGGGAGGCAGGTATCATGGGGATCACTGCAACTGTGGCCACTATCCCTGTCATCTCTTTGCTCACAATCTCAGCAGCTCTGAGAGAGGGAAATGGTGGGGGACCACGCCACAGGACAGAAAGAGGGATGGGACCTACCCAAGGTCATATGACTAGGCTTTCCTCTCCCCTTTTGCTTTGGTGAACTCCTACACATCCTTCAAAACCCTGCTCTGCCCAGCTGTCATCATTTCCCAAAGGCGTTTTCTAATCTCCACCCCCTGCACTCTGCTAATGTTTATTCTGTCCCAGGCCAGTCCCTGGTCAGTCTGTGATCATCTGTGCTCAGGTCCATTTCCCATCAAAGTTAGGAACCAAGTTTGCATCATCTCAGACCACAGCACCCAGATGGTACACAGTAGGTACTCAATAAATGTGCATGTAAGGTCGAGACAAAGAAGTTGTCCTTTCCTTCTTACCTCCCCACCATACTCACCTCTTGCCAGTGATGGTCATGCCCATGGACACACACTGGAAGATGCCCACCCCAGGTAGGAAGCTCAGTGTGATGACTGGTATCTGCACATCCTTTACCTTCAGACTGGGAGGGGCAGACATCCAAGCAATGAGAACTGGACAGGTGAGACCCAGGCCCTCAACCCCCTCCTCCACCGCTTTGCTGGGAGGCCTTGGGTAAATCCCCCACCCCATGTCATAGGGATAAACCTACCTCTGGGGCTGTCATGAAATGCAGACAAAAGGCTGGACATGAACCAATTTGTACACAAAAAGCTCTCATCATGTGTGAGATGAGATGTGGCTTAATTTGTGACTTTGGACTGCTCCCTTCCCTGCTGTGGGCCTCAGTTTCCCCACTGGCAAAAAGGAGAGGTTTGCTTAGATCAGGGTTTCTGGATGCTGTCAAATGCTATTGACATTTTGGGCAGGATCATTCTGTGCTATGGGCTGTCCTGTGCATTGCAGGATGTTTCATAGCATCCCTGGCCTCTGCCCACTAGAGGCACTAGATGCACTCCCTCTTCCCCACTCCACAAGTTGTGACAACCAAAAATGTCTCCAGACATTGCCAAATGTCCCCCGGAGACAAAATCACCCCTGGTTGAAAACCACCAGTCAAGATCCAGTATAACAAAGTTGTGGCACATCTACCTCACCTGCCCATCCTGAGCTCTTGGCAGACATTGCTAATTGATCAGAGTCCTATTTCCTGCTAAGTCCAGAAGGTGCCTCAGAACCCTCCCCAGTACATCATTCCAGGCAGCCCCTGCCAATCAATCCCATCTGACACTTGCAATGAAACCAGTTTGCCCCAGTCATTAGATGATTGTTTCCATTCTGCCACTGGATGATTTTTCATTCAATTTCATGTATATTCAGTGAGTTCCTGCTGCATGCAGGGAGTTGGAGTTTGACTTTCCAAACTCACTTCCTCCTCCCATTGGCTCTGCTCACAACAGGACTAGAATTGTCCCCAGTGGATGACTGAGGGGACTGAGGCCCAGTCAGGAGCAGTGACCTGCCCAAGGTCACACAGCAAGCCAGCAGCAAGGCCAGGAAGAGGCCCCATGCCCTGCACCACCTCTCCCACTCAGATCCTGGGCACAGCATTACCTACTACCTTCTGCCCTAACAGCCACCCCCTGCCCCCAAAACCCCTCCCCTGCTCACTCAGTGATGCCTTTGATGGGTTTCATGCCTGGGAGTTTTTTGCCTGCCTCAGCTGCCATCTTCTCCAGGATACGGCTCTCATGCATGGCATTCTGGACCTCTGGAAAGGGGGAGGGTGGGAGAGACCCTCAGCTGGACTCCTCACTGCTTCCCTGACCTGGGCCAGTCTCTTGGTCATCCCAGTGATGAGTCATGCCCAGCCCTGCCCTCTTCCAGCCTCACAGGGGAGACAGAGTCACCAGCAATGACAGTAATGAGTGATGAGAGCCATAATAAGCACAGGCAGCTGGAAGAACCACATGAAGGGTTTGGGGCAGGAAAGGAAGAGCTGGGGAAGGCTTCCAGGAGGAGGTGACATGCCAGTTAGTCCTTGAGGGAGGAATAGGAATTTTCACCAGGAAGCAAAGGGGTAAAAGAGGCCACTCAGGGCAGAGGGGCCAGCAAGTGCAAAGGTGGGGAAGGGGGGAAGGAGGTGGCATGGTGAGGGAGGAGTGAGAAATACAGCGTGGCTGGAGGGGGGAGGGACAGGACAGGGAAACTGGAGCAGTTTCAGGCGGCACATCATGGAGGACTTGAAGCCCAAGCTACAGTGTCGACTTTATCCTGTGGCCCAGCCACTCTCAAACCTGGGTGGTAAGGGAATTCAACTGGGAGCTTGTTAAGGGGAAGATTTGGGGCCTGAAGCCAAGACATTCTGATTCCCCAGGCCTGGAGACCCCAAGCCCAAATGACACGGTGCCAGAAACACTCCATAATGGTCACAGGCTAGTTCCCAGAGAGGAGACAAATCCTGAGCTGATGAACTGTCATTTGCCCTTTGCACCTGGATGTGACTTCCCTGGGGGTCACAGAGCTAGGGGTGGAAAATACTTCTTAGTAAAGTGCCCCCAGGGCCTTTCAATCTCATATTTCATCTAATCCTGCCCAAAAAGGATGGTTCACCCTATTCTACATTTCTTTACATCTGCAGATGAGCAAATGGCAACACAGAGAGGGTAAGTGACTTGCCTAAGGTCACACAGTAAATTGTTGGCAGAGCTGGGATTTGGCTCATGTCAGCCCACTTGTGGACACCAACCCCTGCCATCAGGGCCAAAGAGAGGATCCAGGGAAATAGGATTTCCAGCTCTACCTCCAACTTGTGGGGGGACCTTGGGCAAGTTACCCTGTTTTCTCTGGGCCTCTGTAAAATGGAAGAAGAATAACATGTTGCTTTTAAGTTTATGTTGAGGATCACAAAATACTCAGGTCTATGCGAACATGAGCAGTCACTACTGACCCCCTACCGCCAGTCCCATACCTCCCCCGTACCCCTCCCCCACCCCGCCCCACACCCAGCACCAGCTCACCACGATTCATGACGTCCATGCCCAACCGCAGCAGAGCCCCAGGGTCCCCTCGTGCGGGGGTCAGCGGGCCGCAGAGCACCAGACACAGGATTCACAGCACGGCTCCACCTGTGTCACGGGGCCTGAATTGGGTGCAGCCCAGCAGGCGCTGGTTCCCCTGGGGACCTCCCATGCTCCAGAGCAGACCGAGCCCCCTGGATGACCTCGGATGTCCAGGAGCCTTTGGACGCCAGGCAGTTCAGCAACCCTCATGACTGCCTCCTCCAGAAGGGCCCAGGAGTGTCCAGATTAAATACAAGGCCTCTGGAGTCACCCGAGCAGGTCACTTTCCCCTCTAAGCCTCAGTCTCCTCGTCTGTGAGCGTGATGCATTCTGATCAGCCTGCATGATGGGGTTGGTGAGAGGTTTAGCTGCAATTTTTCATGAGTTCAGGTGTGGCTCAGAGGGCAGCGCTGGGGCCACAGAGGGGATTCCAACCTGGTCCTGACTTGGGAACTCCCACTGCAGTGTGGGAATGGGGGAACCCTCTGCTCCCCCAACAATGACACAACAGCCAGTGGCATCCCCCACCTTCTCCAGCTCAGCCTCACTTCCAGAAATCTCAGCTCACAGCCCCTTAAGGCCCCTTGAGACATCGCCTCACCAATAACGAAACTGAGACACAGTTTGGGCCAGACCTAAGGTCTCACAGCCGGTGAGTAGAGAATAGAATAACGACCTCCCACCCCAGATCCTTCAACATTCCCAGGAAAGCACCATCCCACCCCTGGGCCCCCAGACACCCCTTCCTCCTACTGACTACTTACCAAGACCTGAAATTCTCCCAACCAGAGGCCAAGTGTTTATTTCAGGGCTGAGCTGTGGCTGAAAAGAATCAAGGGGGGTGGCCTGTGTCACCAGAGAGGAAGAGTTCCAGATGATCTCCTGCTGACAGCAGGCTCGGCCACTGAGGGCTCCACCGATCCGCAAACAGAAGCGGGTGCCTACTGGGGGCCCATCTTTTTAGTCCCAGCCTATGCCTGCCTGCATGCATTCATTCACTCAACTCGAATTGACTGAGTACCTACTATGTGCCAGGCAGGCCAGGCTACAAGGTACACACAGCAGAGATAGTCCTGTTCCTCCTGAACCTTAAAGAGAAGCAATGGAATGGGGTACAGTGTGTATGGGGGACAGAGGGAGGATTAGGGAAGAACTCTCTAAAGAGGAAATATTTAGGCTGAGATCTAAAGAATGAGAAGCAGCCAGCACATAAAACCCAAGGAGACCTTCGGGCCTACAATCAATATTTGCTAAGTGAAAGCGTGATCTATTTGTCTCTCGTCCCATTCAATTTTTAAATATCTATCTGGGCTTGAAAATAATCAATCGTGGTGTTTCTTCTACCCCTATGAACACACACACGTGTGCCATGGGAATGCCGGGCACAGCACACCCAGTGCCAAATCTCTGAAGTTCATCCTGTGAGGGACCGTGGGGTTCAGTGCAAGCGGCAGAGCTGGAAGGGGCTGGGTAAAGGTCTCCTCCAGCCCCGCCCCGTCTCCCAGGTGGGGAGATGGAGCCCCAGGACTGAGCACCACCCCAGTTCCCCCATTCCCAGGCCAGAACTGATGTCAGATGTCAAGGCCACTTGGAGCAGGATCCTTTGCCCTCTTACAATAATAAGTGGCTTGGGGTACACGATCGTGTGGATGTTTCTGGGACAAACGGTCAATGCCAGGGTTTTGTTTCTGACTGTGCTTGTGCTTTTGCCTAAGCTGTCCCTCCCTCTTACAGTGCCCTCTCTCCAGCCACCTACTACCTGCTTATCCCTCAAGTCCTAATTTCAGCCCTTGCATCCTCCACCAGGAATCCTCCCCTCCACCTCCAATCACTCCCAGTCTCAAAAACCATGGTTTGAACCTGAGTGTGTAGCTAATCCATCCCACCCCAAGACAAGTGTTTCCTGCTGCTCCACTCCCACCCTCTGTTCACAGTTTCCTCCATCTGGAGTCCTTCCTCTCTCTCTCTGCTTAGCAAATGCTCCTAGATGCCCCCTACCACCACCACCCCCCCGCCATTGCCTCAGCTCAGCTCTGAGCTCCTGCAAAGCAGACCCTCCCTTGTCTCCCGTCAGCCTCAGATGGAGCCCAAGGAGGAGCCTCAGATCCGCTGTCTCCTTGATCCCGCCCAAGTCCTACAGCATCTGAGGATTGCGATGTCCAGTGGCTTCCTGTCAGGTGAGGAGCACTGGGCGGGGTTCAGGACATAGATCCAAGCCCTGTCCCTGCCACCCCGTTGCTGTGTGACCTCAGGCAAGTCCCTTGCCCTCTCTGAGCCTCAGTGTTTTCATCTATAAAATGACAGGGCTGAATTAGACATTATCTGGGGAGAGTTCCACAGATAGAGCCTGTCCTTACCTTGCTGAGCCTGGGACGTCCTGCCGATGACTGGCCCCTGCCTCCCCATCCTGGGACAAGGAAGCCCTTATAGCTGGGAGCTTGATTAGCTGCTTAGATAATTAAGGGTTTAATAAGGCCCAGATAATTATCTAGACTCCGAAAGAACAGGAGCCCCGATGCTCACGTGATGATTCAGTTTGTTCCAGTGTAAATAGCGCAGAGGAGGAGGGTGGCTGGAGATCCCAGGTGCCTGCACCGGGGCAGGCCCTGGGGAGGGGATGCGGTGGCCGGAGCGGGCACTGGGGCGCAAACTTCCCCTCCCCTAGACTCAGAGCCTCCCATAAGTCTGGACACACAGCTGGCACTCATCCATTCCTTTCACAAACGTTTATTGAGGACCCACTGTGTGCCAGGCCTGTGCAGGTGCTAGGGGTGCCGTGGTGAGCAAGGCAGTCGGGGTTCCTATCCCGAGAGGGCTCCTGGAGCCTATGGGGGAGACGGGCACTCTGCAAGAGCCTGGTCAGTCCTGGGGACCTGAGGGTGGTGGAAGCCAGTGAACCGGGGGGTGGGGCACGGAGGGAAGAGCAGGGTTATCTTCAGAGCAGAAGACCCCTGGAGCAGGGGATGTTGGAGCTGATGCCTGAGGGCTGAGCAGAGCCAGCTCTGCAAGGCAGGGGAAGGGGTTTCACCTGGGGAGTTGGGGAGTGCAAAGGCCTAGGACCATCCCGACTGGGCCCCCTCACCGCTCTAAAGCCAAGTTGGAACGGGGGACAGAAGGACCCAGGTCAGCCCAGTCGATCTCCATCCTGATCCGGGCCCTGAGCTGGAGGAGCCAGACTACAGATAGCATCACTGTATCCCTGCAGATCCGCCCCCCCACCCCCCCCCACCCCCCGAACAGACAGAGGGACCGGCAGGCCCTGCCTCCTCCTGGCACGCAAATCCTCCCTAGTGCCTCCCATCACCTGGCCCTCCTCCCTCCCCCAGGACCATCCTGGGTGTTGGGGGGAAGGGGGAGGCAGGAAGGAAGTGGGGTGGATGGGGTGGGGGAGGCTGGAGAAACCCCCTTGCGTGGGTTTGGGGATCTGGGGCCCGGCGCCAGCCACTGCCCTCACAAGCTGTGCGGCCTTGGGTCGCTCCCTCAACTTCCCTGGGCCACTGTTTTAGCCTCTTTAAGATGAGGGGACAGAATAATAATAGCAATGCTGAGAGGGAAAATGACAGTTATGCCACCCCCTGTTCCTCTAAATTCAGAGTGGCCCCAGCCGAGTTCCAGTGGCCAGATAGGAGGCAAGCTCCCTAAAAGTAAATTACTTTAAGGAAACAAGAGAGTCTCTCCTGGGGCCCTGGATCATCACATGAGCGGGGAAGACTGGTCCAGCCAGCTTGTGGCTGGAAACACCGGAAGCGCCTCTGACTCAACTCTCACGATGCTGAAAATAATAGTAACAAGAGGGCCCATTTACTGTGAACCTGACCTGTGCCAGGCAGCGCTGTGTGTTTGATATGCACTAGTCCATATAAGCCTGAGGACTACCCTATGAGGTGGGCACTTTGGTAATTTTTTTCCATTTTACAGACAGAAAACCTGAGGCTCAGAGAGATCAAGCCACTTGCCCAAGGTATACAGCAAGCGATGGCACAGCCAGGCTGAATCTGGATCCAAGGGGCTCCAGAGTCCAGGCCAAGACCTGCCAAGGCACGCCCAAGGGGGCACTGCCTACCTGCTGACCTCCCTTCCCGCCTCCCCCACCCGCTGCCCCAGCATCACCCTGCCTGGTCCCTGACATGACCCCAAATCCCGCCATCCTTCCAGGACCAGCTGCAGCTCCTTCCTCCAGGGAAACTTCCTCTCCCCCCGGCCTCCCACGTCTCAGATACTGAAGACTGGGCCAGCCCTGAAGCTCAGTGGCATCTTTTCCCTTCCCCACAGACGCTTTGGGGACCCAAGGAGGGCGACTCCCAGCAGCCCCACCTGCCTGAGGGGACTGGGCTCCACGAGGCTTCCTGAGCTCAGGGCTGGGCCAGAGCTCTGGCATATACACGTGCAAGCCGCTCACGTACCACACGCTTATTATGTACTTGCTGTATGCGGGGCTCTGGAAGGGTCAGAGAGGTGTGGAGGGGAGGGAAGCCGAAGACACCAGCAACTGGAAATTGAAGGACATCAGAGTCACCGTGGTAGAGGAGTTTGCACGTGGCCAGGGGAGACTGCATTTGAGCTGGTGGGTGGGGTCATCGAGTTCAGGTTCAGGTGGCCCAGGTGGAGCAAAGAGCCAGGGCAAAGGCCAAGGCCTAGAGAGGAGACGTGCAGGGTGCATATTCAAGGTGAGGGGTGGGCCTCGCACGGACAAGTGGGAGGAGGCTGGAGGTTCATGAAGGAGCCAGACCTGCGAGCACGCAGCAGTGAATGCACCCTTCAATACAGGTCTGTATATAGGACGGAATTCAGAACTCGTTTCAGCACGTCTCCTTTAGAGTGAGCACAAAGCTAAACAGAGCACGTGGCGGGGAGGCGGGCGAGAGGAAGGGGCTTCCTGCAATTTCCAGGGCGTTGAGGTGAGCGGTGTAGGTAGGAGAACATCCAGAGAAGCCTGTCTCAGCCACAGGCCCAGACTCAAGCCCTCTGCAACCTTCAGCCTCAGCCTGGGACAGCCTTTCCGCAGCCCTTTCCAAACGAGCCAGGGTCCCCACCACACCCGCCCCTCTCTGGCCGTGCACTCACTCTGAAGGACACTGGCCCACAGCAGTGCCCGAAGGCCCTCCGGCAGCTGCTCAGTGTGTGGCTCTCTGGGCCTCAGGTGGCTGCCACATCTGCAGGTCACAAGCCCTCCCTCTCTCCTCTCCCCTCCCCGTGCTGCTTGCATGGAGGCTCTGGAGGTCTCTTTTGTTTTTTGCCCCACGGCTCGGCTTGTGGATCTTAGTTCCCCGACCAGGGACTGAACACCGGCCCTGCGCAGTGAGAGCGCAGAGTGCTACCCACTGGACCGCCAGGGAATGCCCTGGAGGTGTTTGCTGCCACTGTTTACCCAGCAACTCCAGGTCAGCTCCAACCTGGTAGCGAACCTCTCTGCTACCCAGGAAGCTGAACGGCACGCTCCCCTTCCAGGTCTGAGCCCTTCCAAGTTTCTCCTTCCTTGGGTACTCTCCCTCAGCCCTAGTGAACCGTGCAGAGTTTCCTTAGAGCTTATGCTCTTTTACCATAGTTAATAATCCTTCACACGGAACATCCCCTGTTTAAGATATCATGTGGTTTCTATCTTCTGATTGGCCCCAGACTGCTATGCTCATCTGTGCCTCTCAGCAGCCAGCGCCCAGAAGGCCCCTGACTGAATGGCTGAATGGGGTCCCTCAGGGACGGGGCGGCTCTCTTCAGGCAGACCATGGCTTCCCTCTGGGCAAGGAGCTTGACTCAGGTGCTTCATCCCCCTCCTCTTAAAGGAATGTATATTATAGAACCACGTACATCACGGGTACAGATAAGACCTAGACCACATCATTGAATACATGGGTAGCTGTGTGGATGAGAGGATGGATGGATGGATGGATGGATGGGCAGACAGGTGGGTAGAAAGAAGGAAGAACAGAAGGGAGGAAGAAAGGAATAGGGGCGGATCACTGGCCTGATCGTTTAATGAATCGATCTCACATATTGATCTTCTTCTAGGTTATTTACTTCCTTCATGGGGTGAGTCTTTCTCTTAAATTTTTGTCTCTCCCATATTCCAAACTACCTAGCCTTGGGCTGAGCCTGTATTAAGACCCAATAAAAGTAGGATTAATGAATTAATTACCTAAGCAACCAAATGAAATAAGAGCCATGCTGTCCTGGGTGAAATCACGAGGCTGGATTTTACAGCCTGGCCCTTTCCATCCTCCAGCCCCAACCCCACTTCCTCCCCCCAAGACTCCAGGCTTGTTCCAGGCCCCTCTGCCTGTCACACGGAGGCTTTAGGGATGAACCTATAACTGTTACAGGGAGGGAGGCTAGCATCATGCTGCACCAAAGGCTTTGCTTACTGATGGTGGAAATTCGGGCACATTTTCTCCCCAGGGAAACATAAACAGAACGTGAATCCTGTGTATCTAGGCAGGAAGGAATACCATCTCTGGCTAAGAGATTAGTTTATCAGGGAGAGAAACTCACATGGCTTTGTCCTGCCAGGGTTTGTGCCCCTCTGTCTTCCCTAGGCCATCTTGTCACGTGTGACTCGCTGGGTTTGAAGAGGTTTCAGAGGGAAAAGGAATTAGACATGTTCAGTGAGGCCACAGGCCCAAGAGGCAGATCCTGCCTCCTTTGAACAAAAGTTCGCCTGCGATCGGGGTAAACCAAGATGGAGAAGCCGCCTGAGAAGGCAGTGAGCTCCCGTCACCTGAGGCTCGTGACCCAAGGACAAACCCCAGGTGTGGGTGCTGGTGATGGAAGAGGGGACTGGACATCTTATGTCTGGATTCTAGGAAGGTCGCAGTCCTGGGGATCTGCTGTCACCCAGCTCTGAGACTCTGGGCACATTCCTCTCCTTGCTGGGCCTTAATCTCTGCATCTGTGAGATGGAGCTGCACACTCGGCCTGCCTGACTCCCAGGGCTATTATGAGGTTCTAGGAACAGGATGGGACGTGACACTGTAGAGGGGAAATGCCACCAGGTGAGGGCACAATGCCTAAAGTGCCACCATGGCATTCGTAACTTCCAGGTCGTCTGCATTGCTCCCCTGGGCTAGGAGGTGGTGTTGCCAACAGATACGGTGAGCAGAGACGTGGTCACGTCCTCTTCCTCTCCCAGGCAGCTTTGGGGGCTCCAGGGACAGACAGGACCAGGGCCTGCATGTAGGGAACTGGCCTCCGATATGCAAAGAGTTTGCCAGGCCTGGCTGGAAGTTGCAGCTCAAGAGAAGATGTTTAATGCAAGAGGAGACAGGTCTCTACAGCCTGGAGGAGCTATCTGCTCCTTCCAAGGAGGGGATGAAGGAAGGAGGGGGCTGGGGAAGGAGGGGCGGAGGAGTGGGATTAAGCAGCCTGACTGGGCCATCCAGCTTGCTGGCGATGACTAAGTGTGGCTTTGCCTCAGTTTCCCAAGTGGCTTGAGGCAAAAGGGTCCCCAGAGCAGCTCTCCGAGTGGTCCCACGTCAGCGCTGGTACAAGAGTCTACTGGACACCACGATGTAGCCCTGAAGGACAAAGACAACCACGGGCCAGGTCAGAGGCCACACGAGGACCGTAGGACCCCCAGCCACCCCATCAGCCTGGCTCTAAGTTCATGCTCTGCCACTCTTGCTGTGTGTGTCCCGAGGACAGTCGTTTCCCTCTCTGGGCCTCAGTTTCCTGCTGTCACTTGGGGGTGGTAACAGCATCCGCTTCACGAGGCTACTATAAGGATGCAGCCAGATCACACGGGCAGAGCACTCAGTGTGCGGCTGGAGCTTGATTTGTGCTTCCTACGTGGTCAGGCTCATCTCTGTTTTATGACCCAGAGTTCAGACCACTGAGTATCTTCTCCAAGTCGAAGTCTTCCCAGCAGAGCCAGGCACTTCCCCCCATATGTCCCCTACTCTCTACACTGCACTGCAGAAACTTCCTGGGGGCCTGCTGATCTCTCTCATTCATTCATTCATTCATTCATTCAACAAATCTTCATTGATCCTCTACTATGAGCCAAGCCTTGTGCCAGGTGTTGGGGACCCAGCAGAGGAAAAACCAGACCCAGTGCCTGCACTTGTGTAGCTCATACATGGTGCAATATGGTAGCTATTAGCATCTGGCTAATTCCAGTTTCTTCCTCTTATCCACGGTTTCATTTACCCAAGTTTAACTATGGTCCGAAAATATTAAATGGAAAATTCTAGAAATAAACAGTTCATCGGTTTTAAATTTCATGCTGTTCTGAGTAGCATGATGAAATCCCTTGCCATTTTGCTCTGTCCCACCCTGGATGTGAGTCATCCCTTTGTCCAATGGATCTATGCTGTACACACTACCTGCACCTCAGTATAGGAAAAACACAGTATTCAATATATACAGGTTTGGTACTATCTATTTGCAGCTTCAGGCATCCATTGGGGGTCTTGGAACGTATCCCCTGAAGATAAGGGGGACTACTGTACATTTACATTAAGTAAATTAAGTAAAATTTAGAATTCACCTCCTCAGTTGCACTGACCACATTTCAAGTGCCCAATAGTCACATGTGCCCAATGGCTGACAGTAGCTGCTGCCTTGGACATTACAGATTTCCATCCTTGCAGGAAGTTCTATCAGGCAGTGCTGGTCTAGGGACCTTTGACATTGGTCCCAGGTGGCTGGATTTGGGAGTGCCAAGGTGGGTCAGCCATCGACCGTGCCTGATCAGGGAAGTCTTGGGGAAATTCCCACTAAAAGCGCTGCTCCAGCGTGTGCTGATTGTCACTGCTTAGCAGGGTAGATCACCCAGCTGCCTTGGGACCACTGTTCTTAAGCACTGAGGGCATCCTCCCTGAAAGACATCAGCCAGTCCCACTCAGGGGGTGTGAGTGACACAGATGTTGGGCTTGAAGGGCCTTGCTTAAGCTTTCTGTCCCATGCATGTCTTACTGAATGAATTAGGAAGAATATTATCCTTTTATATCTCAGGTGAAACAGAAAGAAGTAGGATCTCACGCTGGGCAGTGGCGATTGAATTTCATCCTGGGCCCACAATTTCTGATCCAGGGAAATCCATTTTAGAAGAGTCAGGATCCCTCTCCCACCATCCGGCCTGTGGAGGTTTGTGTACAACGCTGGAAGAACCCCCTCTCTCATCCTCCCCCAGACACCACAGGGGCCGTGCCTATCCCAGGGCACAGAGTCATGGGACCACTGAAGGTCCAAATCCTCCGAATGTGGCCTGGTGTGATTTTGATGAGGACTGAAGGGTGGGTGAAACCCCTGCTCCAATGTCTCTTGACATCTGGAATTTTCCATCTCATTGCAGCCGATGATTCATGGCGTGGTCTGGGCAGGGGGCACTCCCAGGCCTGGCTGACCCTGGACCCCACTGAGTGCACTAGCAGGGAGGGAGGGAGAGAGGTGACGCCCCCGCCTCCCCGAGCCCAGCCTCCCTCCAAAGATGGAGGAGTCCCCTCTGGTCACACCCAAAGGCTCTCACCTCGTAGACAAAGATCTCAGGGGTGACGTACTGGAGGTTGACCACGTGGGGGAGTGCAACCCCCATGCCCAAGAGAGCTGTACGAGGGAAAGGAGAAATCAAGTTCCGCCTGGAGGCGGTAACAAAGTATCACCTGGAGGTGGCCACGTGCTGAAGTCCTCGTGTGCATCATGACACCGAGTTCCACAGATACGCAGGAGGTGGGAGCTGTTATTATTATATCCACTTTATAGAAGGGAAAACTGAGGCTCAGGGAGGGAACAGAACTTAGGTAAGACCACACAGCTGCTAAACAGCTGAGCCAAGATGCACGCAGAGGCAGCTGGAATCCCAAGGCCACCCTCTTAGCTTCCAGGCCTAGGAGGTGGGAAGAGGCCGAGACCAAGCCTGGAGCAGGCGTGGGGGGCAGGAGGGGAACAGAGGGGCCACACTGGGGCAGAGGGCAGAGCTCACCATTGAGGTGGTCCAGCAGGGGCTTCTCAAACACAGCGCCCACGAGTGGCTGCACATGGTCCGTCTGCAGCCACGGAGCCAGGGAGATGGGGACCACAGGCCCGCCCCAGCGAGGGGCCAGGAGAGACACATGAACACACAGACAGACCGACAGATGGCAGAGGCACGGGGGAGGGAGGAGGACAGGTCACCCCTGTCCAGACTTCAAGCAGAGCTCAGCTACCCCCGGGGTCGGGTCAGCATCAGGCCCCTGGGAACTGCTGACTGACTGACAGTCACTGCGTGACCAGCAGGTAGACCGGCTGCCCTGTTGGCGCCGACCAACAGACAGATCAACTGACCATGGACAGACTGATGGGCCACCCGACAAAGGAATGCACGGTGGCTGGTGGCCCAGGCACATCATGTGACTGAAAGAGTGGCCGACACTGTCTGACACTGGCTTCTACAGATCACTTACTATCGGCCTCAGTGATTCTTGGGCTGAGGGCAGGGCTGGCGAGCCATCGACACCCAGGCAGAGTGACAGGACAGCTGACTGACCCCACTGAGGAGCTGAGGCTGACTGACCGGCTGCCCCGCAGACAGACAGCCCGGGACAGACTGACTGTCCGATGGAGGGGCTGCCGCCTGACCACTGTCCCGAAGCGCCCGGGGAGGAAGCCTGATCAGAGCACACATGCGTGTGAGCACACACGCTCATGCTGCCTCTCCCCGGGCTCACGGCCTGCCCCACCCAGTGAGGGGGTCTCCGGAGACCCCAGCCCCATACTCACATCAATGAAGCCCACATTGGAGGAGGCCACAGTGAGCTGGACATTCCTGAAAGGGAAGCAGAGGGGTTAAGAAAGGGGCCTAGTGCCCGCCACCCGTGTACCACGCCTGCTGCACCCCACGCTCCTCTGACTGACACTGTGATGGGTGATTGCAGGCACATTGCACAGAGGAACACACTGAGGCTGCTGGGTCCAGGAGGCCTCACTTACCCCAGCACAGATGTGGTCCCCCGAAGCCTCACCTTGGACACGGAGAGCTGGAGGCTCAGGTTCACTACCTGGACACGTGGGGAGAAGAGGGTCAAAGGGCACAGAGCCACGTGGGAGCTCTCAGCTGGCCACCAGCTACCCCAGTCTCCCACCCACCGCCGTATTCATTCAGGTGTTTGTGGAGCACAGGCCACTGGAGGAGGTGAACAGCAACCAAAGTAATCAGACAGGATCCTTTCAGAGAGTGGTGGGTGCCATGAAGGCAGAGTGGCGTTTGGAGAGATGGGGGCCATCTTTCTCAGGGTGGTCCCGGAAGGCTGCCCGGAGGAAGGCTGCAACATTTAATCTGAGGCCTGAAAGATGAGGAGAAGCCAGCCATGCCAAGAGCCAGGGGAAGAGTGCCCTAGCCACAGGGTACGGCACATGCAAAGGTCCTGAGGCAGGAATGTCCTAGCACATGGAAGGAACAGCAAGGACCCCAGTGGGGCTAGAACAGAGCAAGTGAGGAGAGTGCAGGAGGAAGTGAGGTCTCCTTGAGAGTCGCCCACCCCCTGGCCAGCCCCACGCAGCCCACCTCACCCACCACATCGAGGGAGAAGAGGGACTGGAAAGCCGAGTTGGACGCCGGGGCCAGGACCTCCACGAAGGGCTGCAGCCGCAGTGTGGCGTTGTTGGTCCGGAGTGTGACTGTGGGTGTGGCACCCAGCCGCACCTTGAGTACCAGGGGCATGGGCTCAGGGAACTGACGGCCCACCTGGGGAGCAGAGGGGGAGAGAGGGAGGAGGGCACCTGGGGGCGAAGGCTGGGTGGGCTCTTTGCTCGTCATTCCTCAGACGCTGATCAAGCCACCGTTGTGCTGTAAGTGCCGGGGCCACAGAGGTGGGTTCACCCCCGGCCCCTGCCCTCAGGGACACCCAGTCTGATGGGTGGTCACATGAAGACAGGCACAACCTGTGTGATCTGTGCCAGGAGGGAGGGCAGCTCAGGGGCGTGGGAGCGCAAGGAGGCTCCTGGACCAGATGAGGGGTTTAGTCCTCCCCTAGGAGGTAATCCCTGAGCTTGGACTTGAAGATGGATCAGGGAAAGGAAGCAGAAAAGACAGCGCAGGCAGAGGGTACCACTTGTGCACTGCACAGAGGGGAGAAAATGGCGTGACGTCTGGGCAGAAGGAGGGGCCTCCCCGAGACGGAGGAGGTGCAGATGGAAAGGTAGGTGCTGGACCCCACGTGGAGCAGACATGAGCCAGCGAAGACCCCACAGCCCAGAGAGCCTCCCACCCAAATCCCGGGTCTCAGCCCCTGGAATGACCAGAAACATCACCAACCTCGGGGATGAGCTGGCCCAGCATGGACGTGTTCAGCAGGTTGTAATCTGACTTCTGAAATCAGCCCCCGACACATGACAGGTTTTAGGGCAGCCACTCCCCAAGCTAGGCCACCTCTTGCCTCCCCACCAACCCCGTCTAACCCTTCCAACAGCCACCCTGTGGCCCCAAAACTCCAGCTGCCCCACCCACCCATGATCTGGCCTCAGCACGGTCTCCCCAGGCTGGGCCACCGGGCACGTGTACCCCACGTGCCCTGGGCAGCAGGACCAGCTCTCACCAGCTGCCCTGTGATGTCCAGGTTGAGCGCACCAGCCTTCTGCAGCAGCAGGATGGCAGAGTCAAACAGGTCCTGGGAGAGGCCCACGGTTGCCATGGTACCTCTGGTGCCCACGTGCTGTGGCAGCACGAAGGGGGTGGTATCCACAGGCAGGACGATGGGTCTGCTCAGGAGGAAGAGAACAGCCTATGGGGTTGGGGGTGAGAAGGGGGAGAACAGCAGTGGGGCCTCAATAGGCAGGCAGCTCCATGGCAGATCCTGGGCTGTGAGATGCCGCCCAACCCAAGATGCCACGTGTTGTCAGCCTCACACCTTTGCCTACGTGCCATGCTCCCACTTGGAAGGCTGTCCCAGCTCCTCTCCCCTCAACTCCCCTGCTCCTTTAGGAATCTTCCAGAACACTAAGGACTCCAGAGGCAACAAGCCCCCAGCTCTGGGCTGACAAGGAGGCACTTACGTTGATATTCAAGGAAATGTAGTCATTGGTGACGGTGGGTGTGTCGATCATGGAGTAGTGAACCTGGGACTCTGGACCAATAGGGCTGAGGCCTAAATGAAACCAGGGTAAAGAACAAAAGATGGCATTCTTAGCATTATCCACCAATGCCAGACCCAGGCCAAGAAAAGAGGCAGGGAAAGACCCTGCGAGTAAGCAAATTTAAGGAGCAAAATGCACACCCAAGATGCAGCCACTCACAAGCTGTTGACTGTTAGCTGAGATACAATTCTAACCGTTTTGGTTTCTGCTTTCCCAATCAGTGGAAGGCTAGAGATCCCAAATTAGAAGGAAGGAGAAGTGTCACTTCAGGCACAAATACCCCCTGCAAAAGGCAAGAAAGAACCAGAGAAAAAGAAGGGAGCTCACATTTATCAAGGTCCAGACCGCTGTAGGGTTTGGAACCCTTCACACACACACACACACACACACACACATGCAAGCACACACACACACACATAGTTTGGTGAGTTCAGTCATGGCCCGATTGTATACCTGGTCCGTCTGATTCCAAAGCTACTCTCTCTCCACTTAAACACACCTCTCCTACAAGAACTCAGAAGGCACACCCCTTGGGGCCATTCAGCGCAGGAGCACAGCAGTGCCCGCCCGCCACAGATCCTCGGAGAGGCCCCCAGGGAGGCGAGCTGAGGACTCAGTTCCTATAAGGGTAGTTCCCCAAAGGCTCAGAATATTCTGATTGGGACATTTGCAAAGGGTGAGTCACTTGTGGGAACGACATCTCTGGACACGACTAGACGGCGTGGCAGGGGAAGCCTCAACCTCACTGTCAGGAAAGCCCTCTTAGCAAGAGCTCCTCCCCCAAAGACTCTGGATAACCAAGGTTTAAGTGTGCCTCTGTGTGTGTGTGTGTGTGTGTGTGTGTGTGTGTGTGTGTGTGTGTGTGCATTCAGATTTCTGTCTGATTTTCTACTGTCTTTTCTGGATTTCATTTTATTTTCTCTAATATTTTGGAAATTTATTATGGTAAAAGCAATATATTGATAGTATGACTCCATTTCTACAGATCAGTGGTGTCAAAGATGAAGGTGGGAGGAGCAGAGCAGCACAAAGAGATTTTGGGGGCTGGTGGAATGTCCTCTATTTCAAGTGTGGTGGTGGTTACACGACCATATGCATGGTTTTTTTGTTATTGTTTTTTTTTTAACATCTTTATTGGAGTATAATTGCTTTACAATGGTGTGTTAGTTTCTGCTGTATAACAAAATGAATCAGC
Organism: Balaenoptera ricei; assembly: GCF_028023285.1. NCBI lineage: Eukaryota > Metazoa > Chordata > Mammalia > Artiodactyla > Balaenopteridae > Balaenoptera > Balaenoptera ricei. Next base: position 26,235,044 of record NC_082653.1, read on the forward strand.
TATACATAAACCTATATCCCCATATCTCCTCCCTCTTGCGTCTCCCTCCCACCCTCCCTATCCCACCTCTCTAGGTCGTCACAAAGCACGGAGCTTATCTCCCTGTGCTATGCGGCTGCTTCCCACTAGCTATCTATTTTACATTTGGTAGTGTATATATGTTAATGCCACTCTCTCACTTCGTCTCAGCTTCCCCTTCCCCTTCCCCGCATCCTCAAGTCCATTCTTTACGTCTGCGTCTTTATTCCTGTCCTGCCCCTAGGTTCTTCAGAACCTTTTTTTTTTTTTTTTAGATTCTATATATAAATGTTAGCATACGATATTTGTTTTTCTCTTTCTGACTTACTTCACTCTGTATGACAGACTCTAGGTCCGTCCACCTCACTACAAATAACTCAATTTCATTTCTTTTTATGACTAATATTCCATTGTATATATGAGCCGCATCTTCTTTATCCATTCATCTGTCAATGGACACTTAGGTTGTTTCCATGTCCTGGCTATTGTAAATAGAGCTGCAATGAACATGTGATGACCATATGCATTTATTTGTCAAAACTCATAGTATTGGACACTACCAAAAATATTATATGTTTTTAAATGAATAAAAACATTAAAAATTGTAAAATAATGATACATATTTTTGTGGACATATAGAAAATTCTTAAAATATGGAAAAAATATAACTCAGAATCTCAAATTTATTTCTTTTTCAGTATTTTCTTTTACAGAAATAAACTTTCTCTCTCTCTCTCAAACTGGAGCAAAGCTATATATAGTTTTGTGTCCTTGTTTTCTTGACAGAGTGGTATGATAGCTTACTTAAAAGCAGAAGCTCTCATGGTAGACTGCCTCAGTTTCTGCATCTGTAAAATGGAACTAATAATGCTGGAGCAAAGCTCTTCTAATATTGTATTTTGCCAGGCATATGGCTAAGTGATCAAATGCCCCTTTAAACTACACTTTTCAATGGTTCCTGTCACTCCACGTTCCATGTGTACATGACTCATGTAAACAGTCCCCTAGGGCTGCACACTTAGGTTTCTTTTACTAGATTTTTAAAAATTCCTCAAAGACAAGGGCAAGAGCTGGTCTTTGGTATGAACCCAATTACAAGGCATCTTGACAGAGACAACCCCTCTGAGGGAGAAGGGAGAGACTAACGTTTATTGAGTTTATTGCACACCAGGTACATAACCTGTGCTGTCTTGTAGCAACACGTGGGAAAAGTAGAAATTTTGATTCCTATTTTTGGATGGAATGATTAAGCTCAGAGAGATGGAGTGACTTCCCTAAGGTCACACAGCAAGTGAGAAACAGGGCCAGAATTCACACCCATGTCCTTTGATTCCAAGTCCATTTTCTGTGGCCTCTCGGTACCTCCTATTAAGGTTATATTGGGATTGGGGCAGTGAGGGGAGTGGGGCAAGTCAAGCAATGTTCCCCAGACTTTGAGCCGGGCTGGGAAGTGTGAACAGAGCAGTAGGTGGACCGGTGAGGAGGATGAGAAAACCCAGGTGAGCTGATTCATGGAGGGCTCTGGCACCATGCTGAGGATTTTAGACTCAGAGCCTCTGATTTCCCACCTATAAATTGGGGATAATGATGCCACCTCATAAGACTGTGGTTAGAAGTTTGCACAAGAAAGCCAAAGCTACCTTGATATAAAAATATTCACTAAAGAAGCCACCAAGGATAAACGTGGACCCTGCCAGACATCCCTCCTGGCTTAACACCAACATGTCGCCCCACACACCTGTCCCCACACCCTCCATTCCTGCACGCCTGTCCTGGGCTGTATGAGAGTTAGGTGCAAACCCCTGACTCAAAGGCAGAGCCAACGGATTGCCAAGTGCAGCTGCCAACAGTCTGCGGCTCTGGATTTCACAAAGTCAATGACAGTAACACAGAAGAAACACCAGAATCCCAGGCAAAGCCATCGGGTAGAAGAAGGTGCACTTCAAACAGGAGCAGCTTCAAAATAGGTTTGTGAAAAACCAGAGGATGCCCTGGATTATGCTCGGGGCTCACTGAGAAAATATTACCCCCCAATCAACAGAGGATGCATTCTTTGATCAGTCTGGGGATGGGTGGGTAATTGCCAGTGTCGTTCTTCAATATTGATAAATACCCCTAAAAAGATGAAGCTGACCAACTTTTGTAGCTTTTAGTTCCATATTGTAAGTTGAGAACCTGCCCAAGCCTTGTTTAGGATGCATAGTTCTAAGCAGACTATGTGTAGGGCTGGGAGCCCCTGGGACTCTGTCAGCAGCGGTGGAGGAAGGTGTGCGGGCGGTGGGGAGGTGACCAGTGACTGATGGGAGTTGGTGGATACAGACCTCGTCTCCTGCCCCTCAGGTAGGATCACACTAGGCATGTTCAACTCAGTCCCCAGTGGGACCCCTGTGGGAGTGAGCCCCAGGTGCCCCCAGTGGCGCCTGTCCCTCCCTGTCTCACAGCCCCCTCCCTAACCAGTGCTCCCTAGGACCAACCCCCGTTTGAACCACTTGCACTAAAATCCACATCTCAGGGTCTGCTTCTGGGGGGACTAGTCTGACAGTGGCCTTGTCCTGGTACACTCCTAGCGCTCCCTGGATAACGAGGATCCCTGGAAAAATCAGGCGTGGAACAAGGCTGATGGAAAGTGCAGAGGGGGGGAGCCTTGGCTCTGGGCCCCTGTGGGGTGGTGCGTGGCCCCTGAGGTGGGAAACAGGTGCATGGGCACTTGGGAGCAGAAGAGCTTGAGTTCTGTCGAGGATGTGCTGAGTCAGAGGAGCCTGTGGGACCTCCAGGAAGAGATGTCCAGGAGGAGGAGGAATATAAGGGCCTGAGCCCTGACTGTGGGGGACAGGAAGAGAGTCCAGCAAAGAATGTGGGAGATGTGGCAGCTAAACCAGGGGAGGATGGGGTCCCTGAATCTCCAGGCAGGGGACGAAGCAATTGCAAACTGAGATGTACCCCCCACCAACACACACACACACTAAACATTCAAAGACTTGTTCTAGAATTTGGAGAGTCCCATATTCCACCAATAATGGTTCAGTCATCCTATGATTGACCTCCCAATGGTGGACCCTGATGCAAAGCTGGGGTCTTTGAAGGGTCATGGGGGCCCCAGAGGATCTCAGAGGCCCCAGGCCCTCCCCCTGGGCTCCCAGTCTTACCAATTAAAGTGCCCAGGTGGACATTGAAGCCCTGCACCAGGTTGGAGATTCTCAGGCACAGCTGCAGAAAGACAGAGGCGGCCGGGTTAGGGTGGCACTCAGGGTGGGAGGGGGTGAGGCTAGGAGGGTCTAGAGCCCTGTCTAGAAGCTCTCCCAACCCAGCCACCAAGGAGCCCTTCCTTCCTCCACCAGCCAGTGGGCATCTTCCAGCACCTCCTCTGGGCCCTGGGGATTCAGAGGGGAAGCTAGGGCCTGCGGGCGCTGAGGAAAGGGCAGGGGCTGTGGGACACAGCAGAGGTGGCCACAGCTAGGCCCAGGGGACTGAGGCCGGTAGCCCGATGCATTGGGGCCCAGAGGCCAGCAGGTGGAAGGGTGCCACGTGCAGTGGGGGCAGGCAGTGGTCAGCCAGCCAGGCCAAGGGACTGGAGTCCTGCGGGGCCAGTGGGCCACCAGAGAAGTGGAGGAAGCTGGGGTCAGTGTGACAGAGGTGAGACAGAGGGGAAACTGCAAGGCCGGGGGCGGCCACAGCTGGTCCAGGCCAGAACTGGTGAGGCTGAGCCAGGCGAAGCCAGGAGGCACAGGAGAGGGCCGGGTCAGGCTGTACTGCCTTCAGCCCTCCAGCCTCAGTGTTCTCATCTGCAGTATGGGGACGCTGAGGCCTGCCTCTTGGGCGTGTGGGATGGCGCACAGTGGGTTGACTTGGTCTCCACTCATGTCCCTTAAAAGAGGTGGGAGTGGGGTGGGAAGGGGCAGGGAGGGAGAGTTGGCTCCCCTGGGACAGTGGGACCCTGGCCCCAGGGCCACCATCGCTCACCAAGTCAACCACCCACAGACAATGGCAGGAGCTAAAATAGCAACGGTAACAGCAGCACTCACTCTCCCCAGACTGTTGTAAAGTCTCCACAGACGGTAATGCACTCAGCCTCCACAGCCAGCCCGCCAGGGACTAGGGACATTCACTCTCTCTGCCTGACAGATGTGGAAGGAGGGGCAGAGGGAGGCTAGGTGACTTGTCCAAGGTTCACAGCTGGGAAGGAGGGGACCAGGATTGGAAGCCAGGTCACATCTGGCTCTGGTGCCCAGGCCCTCGCCCGCTCGCACTGTGTTCTCTTTTCACAAGCCACGCAGCCCCGAAAGCACCGTCCCCACCCCACGCTCCAGCTCGGCCCTGGGGCTGGTCCGAGAAGATGAGCCCCCCTCCCCTGCAGCCCCAAACCCACGCCCTGCTTGGGTCCCCACGTCATTGCACGGGACCGTTGCCCCAGCCTCTTCCCTGCCCTCATGGGGAAATTGGGGGAGCCCCGCGAAGGGCCTTCTACTGAAGAAAAAAGAAAAGCACTAGCACCCCACCTCCCCCATGCCTGTGATCCCCGGTTCATTAGCCACGCCTGGAGGTAGCGACGCCCGCCTTCCACGGGGTCTGGCGGAAGGTCCTTTACCTTGTTCTGCAGCACAGCTTTGATGTGATTCTGCAGCGGGGCCAGCAGCGCAGGGGCTGTGCTGAACAAGAGACCAGGAAGGGCCCCTGAGCTCCAGGTGGGCACATTGGGGCCTGTCTCTCCACAAAACCACAGGTCCCAGAGAAAAGACTATCCCCTCGGCCGGGGACCAGTGATTCCCACTCCACACCCTGCCACGTGCCAGGCACAGTACAGGCACGACTGTCCCCACAGAGGAGGAACTGAGCTGCCAAGAGGGGGGTCATTGGTCTCAAGGTTCGGAAGTGGCCGAGATGCGAGAATGAGGCCAGGCTCGAGGGAGACAGAGGGTGTTGCAAAAGCCGGACACGGCCACATCCTTGGCCAGCTGGCCTCATGGCCACTGAGCCCGGTGAGGGGTGGGGGGGCTGGAGGCCCGGGTCTGCTTCCTGCGTGGGCCCCATTTCTCTGTGATGCACCTACTAAAGTCCCTTCCTCATTGAGAGGTGGGTCTGAGTCAGTGTTTCTCTGTGCGGATCCATTGGAAATCACGGTTCTTTGGTCTCCTAAAATGCTGACCTTAGCCACTTCCCAGCCTCACTGAATGGCCTCTTGGGGAGGTAGGAGGATGGCATCTATGTTCTCAACAGCATCAAACTCTGGGCTCCATCTCCCCGTCAATGAACCACGAGCAGCCCCTGCCCATGAGGACCATGAGGGGTCGTGGGGGGTTGTGAGTTACACGGGCTGCTCATGGGACCCTGGTGGGAATAGATTTACACCCAAGTCTTCTCTGAGGAAGAAGTCCAGTCTTTGTGTAAATGTCGCACCCTCTTAAGTCTCTAAAATACTCAACCACCTCACAGTGAGCCCCCATCCACGGGCGGGAAGGTGTAGACCTAATGCAGAGGAATTCACAGCGGTTGGGTTTGCCAGGCTGCCAGGGTTTGAACCCGTTTGCCAGCCGTGTGACCTTAGGCAAGTCACTTAACCACTCTAGGCCTCTGTTTGCTCTCCTGTAAAATGAGGGAAATGCTTCCACCTACCTGGTAGGACTACTGTGAGGTGATGCACAGAAAGGGCCCAGAGCACACCCAGCCCACAGCAGGTGCTCTGGAGGTAGAGCGGCTGTCAGTTTTAGATGCCAATAGGAGCAGCCACCTGACTCACGGGGAGAACCTGGAGGGTCCCAACCCCACCGTGGGCCTCAGACTCCTCATCTCTGCGGGGAGGGGCAGCCCTCTGAGGTCCCTAACAGCGGCTGCCAGCCCAGACTCCCTCCCCATATAGTATGTTAATGGCCAGTGTGCACTGTCATGTGGTGCAGGGCAGTAGTGGGGACATGGGCTCTGGCCACAAACTCACTGTGTGACCTCAGGCAACTTCCTCCCCCTTTCTGAGCCTCAGTGTGCTCAGCCATAAAATAGGTGTGATACCGAGGGGGCGGGTGGGTGCGGTGCTCAGGTCCGTTTTGGTGATTGGATGAAGTAGAAAGTTCAAGAAATGACATCACGGCCTCGGTGTCTGGGATCCTGCAGCCCAGCCCCCAACAGGCACCCACCTGTTATGGCCATCAAGGACGATGGCTTTGTCAAAGAGAGAGAAGCAGCCGGAGATGCTGACCACGGGGGTCCCGATGGAGTCCTGGCTCACAGGGGTGTCGGCCAGCAGTGCCATGGGTAGCATCAGATGCAGGGGCTCTGGGACACTGCAGGGACACCAGTCCTGAGCCACAGTGGCACTGTGGCCCAGCAAGCCCACATTGACTGATGCAAGACCCCACAACCACCGCCCTCCCCGCCAGCAAGAGCCTGCTGACCATTTAACACAGGCAGGGCCTGCACTCAACATGAGATGGCCCCACCTGGGGCAGGCCGGATGCTCTCCCAAACTCCACTCAGGGTCACAGACATTGCAGCAGCTGACCGTGAACTCTGGCTCCCTGTACCCTCTTACTGCGACACCCTGGGCCAGTCATTCCCCTTGCTGAGCCTCAGTTTCTTCTTCTGTAAAATGGACACAAGATAGGTGGTACCTATCTCACAGGGCTGCTGTGCTGAGTTTTCTAGGAGACAATCATGTGAAAACATCCTGCTTGGAGCCTGGCCCCCAGTGAGCCCTCTCAAATGGCAGTGTCAGCTCAGAGGAGTTAACATAAGAATGTCCAGCTCCAAGTTTGAAAATTAAATGCATATAAAGTGACTGATGCACAGAAATAATTCTAATATTTTATTGAACATCTACTATGTGCCTTGCACTGTGAAAGGGTAATGTAATTTTAATCACAGTAATGAATCCATTCACTGCAACCTTCATAGCCATGCTGCAAAGTTTCATTTTGTTTTGTTTTGTTTTTACAGAGGAGGAAACTGGGGGTCAGAGAAGTGAAATGATTCTGCCCAGTTGCATAGCTGTTGAGTAGGGTCTGGACTCTCAGAAATTCTCTCACTGTCTCCCTCCCCACTGGAGGCTGGGAGAGAAGACACTGGAGAGAGGGTGCTGGACAGAGAGTCAGAAGGTCTGAGTTCGGATCCTGGAAGTTGCTAAACGCCCTCCTCTCACTCTGCCCTCGGAGAGTTCTTGAAAATTCTCCCGCTCCCAACAAGGAGGTTCACTCACCGAAAGATCTTGAAAGTAAAATTGGTGGCTGCCAACAAGTGTATTCCAAAGCCAGCAATAAATTTCAGCTGAAGGTGGGGCACATGGACATTCAGAATCTGAATCCTGCAGGGTAGGAATCAAAGTGACAGGGTGGCCCCCTTTAAACCACAGAATCAACTATTGGGTGGGTGCTCTGAGCACACCCACACAGCTGGTGTTTATAAAGGACATTCTGACAACTAGAACTAAGGGATGAGGAAGAAGTAGTGAGTTCTCCATCATAGAGGGCATGCAAGCCAAGGTTAGCCAACCAACCAGTAGGGAAAAGATGCAGAGAGGACCCCAGCATTGGGCATGAATTGGGTGAGATGATTACTCAGGTCTTGGAGGGATTTTAGTTTCTGACAGGGGTCTGGAAAGCTGGGAAGGTAGGGAAAGAAAGACTCTGGCATCTACAGAAGGCAGAAATTCCCTCTAGTCAACAGCTTTGGCCTGTAGCCCTCCAGCAATGGGAAACTCACTCCCTTCAAAGCTGCTTGTTCTGACTGCTAAGCGCTCTCCAGCTAACCTAAGATTTCTTTTTTTTTTCCTAAATGAAAGCCATTTTTTTTTTCCTGCACAGTAGTTAGTTGTGGGGAGCACTAGAAAGTGGTATAAATTTTAAAAGTCACGTCAAAACACTCTCACTGTTAGCACTTGGGTGACATCTTTCCATGACTCTCCTTAGGACACAGGCTGACCTAGAACCTGCTTCTTTTCACTGGACAACCATTCTGGATGTGTTCCCACGTCTACAAACGAGGACTCTTGGAGCTGTTTTCAAACACCCACATGATGTCCTCTGTGTGGCCAGACTGCAAATCATTTAGGGATCCTCAGTTGTTGGGTACTGACGTTCCCAGCCACCACATTATCAGCCACACCATGAGCGGCAGCCCAGCCCTACCCTAAGGTCTCAAACTGGGGACTTCCACGCTAGGTGTCTTTTCACCTACCCAGTGTTTGAAAGTTTTAAATGATTTTTAATTAGTTGCCATCATTCAAAACTTGATAGATTTTAAATATACAGGTATGGTTCTGGGATCTCCTATGACAATGCACAGAGTGATGCAGCTCTCGATGCTTTGCACTATTTAAAGATCATAGCAGAAAGAAAGTCAGCTTGGAGCAACTGAGAAAACCCCTCAGCAGCACATGAAAAGTTCTGCTTTCACTCCTTCCCAAGTAATAAATCGTTTACTAAATGTTTCAGTTTGTCTGTTGTTTCTAAATCTCTTCACAGAGTCCATCAACACCCAGGATCAGATTTAATTATCTCCAAGAAGTTGTTATTAAGCTCTTTTTAATGGCTTCAACTTTGTATCGGTGTATTGCATTTATAAACTTTGTACCATAGGCAGCTTGTAGCACCCATTTTACAATGCTACGTCTGAAGAAGGAAGAGACTGCATGTTTGTTGCTGATGATGATGATCACAATGATGAAGAAATAAAATTATTGCTAGCAAGAGTCAAAACATACATATGGCTTTTTATAAGAACATATATATTCATATATACATATATGAGTTCTTATACATATATAATATATATACACACACACACATATGTATATATGGAGTCTCTTGGAAATCCAGAGTCCTGGCTATAATGAGTCTGCGTTCCCACAATTAGCCCAACCCCTAAAAGTGTCTGAGTTTGAGGTGCCCCCACCTACCTCTGCCTTTGAGCCTCTCTGCATTACAGGGGGCTGTAGGGGTAAATTAGGCTCAGATCTGTGTCCAGATTCAGTGTCTGGCTTTTGGAGGAAGTAGCCAAGGGTCTTGCCAGCCCTGGGGACCCAGGAGCCACAGTCTTGGCCCCTGGGTGTAGAAATCTACTAATTAAGAGGCACCAGGTCCCCATGCCTGGTCCCATCTCGTAAATCCTCCATTCAGCCGGCAGGTGGGAGTATCTAACCTGGGGAGGGAAGCACTCACCTGGTGGGCTGGAACACCCCTCCACTCCAGTCCTGGAAATGCGGAACAGTGACCTGCAGGGCGCGCTGGAGAGGGGCTTTCCCGGCTTCAGCCACTGAGGGGCCAGAGCAGGGTGAGGTCAGGTTGTCCTCAGGAGCCACCGAGAGAGACCACACTGCCCACCATCCTCCCCACACCTTGGGCAGAGAGAACTCAGAGATTGGAAGGGGTGGCCTTGTCCACGGGCACATGGGGGGCCACTTGGCTCCCCATGTGCCCACCTTGGGTGCACGACCCCACCAGGCCCTCCAGACGTGCCTTTCCGCCTCTCTCACTTCTGCCTCTCCAAATCCTACGTGTCCACCCTCTCCTCGAAAACAGTAACACCCTGTGCCCTTTTGCAAGGATCTGATCAGACCCCACCTCCCCGGGAGCCGCCACAAGCCCCCAGGCAGAAGGAGCATTTCCCCGTCCTGGGGGGATGGGGTGGGGACCGCCTCACCTGGAGGCTGAGGGCTCTGGAGTCCCTCAGATTCTGGGTGCAAACCCCAGCTCTGCCACTCACTCTCTGTGTGGCTGCCCTGTGCCTCATGTCCCCTGCTGTTCATCTGCAATGACTAGAATGGTGCCTGTCACATGGGGTCCTTGTAAAGACTGACTCAGTTCACAGGAAATGTTAGCTCCCATGGCTATTTGTTTTTTGCAGTAATAATGGCTAGCACTTCTACAGTGCTCTTCTGTGCCAGGCACTGTTCTGAGGGCTTTAGTTTTTCTCAAAATTCTATGACGTCAGTACAATATTAGGCCCAGTTTTCCGAGCGCTGAGCACCCTGGCCAGGAGAAGTCAGATCTGGGCCAAGGCCCCCGGCCCTCAAGGCCCTGGACTTCCTCCCGTACCTGGGCTGCTGGGCTGACAGAGGCACTAACTAAACAATTAAACACGAGCAGAATTAAAATGAGAGGTTGTGGTGCAAGAAGGGAGCATCAAAGGAGGAGCCCAGAGGCCCGAACTTCCCTCAGACTCGCTGTGGGACCTGGGGAGTCCCTGTGCCCCTCTGGGCCTCAGTTTCCACAGACCCTAGAGCATAAAGGTGGTGGTCTCCATGCTCCCGAGGCCCCTCTCCTGCCTGACCGTCTGCGGCTGAGCTGAGATTCACACCCAGGCCTCTGGACTCCATCCACAGTGCTCCCCTGACACGGGCTTGAACCCTGGGGCTTGCGGGATGGGACGGGAGTAAAAAGCCACCAGCCCGGCCATGGAAGAGGTGTGTGCAGTGTGTTCTTGGCAGTTTGTTTCCGCTGAGAACAAACAGGCAGGTGCACCCGGGAGGGCTGTCTGGGGACAAAGGAGGCTCACACAGCACAGCAGAGGGAGGGACCCAGGGGAGGGCAGCAGGCCTCCTTCCCTGCCTGCAGTCATCCATGTGCCACTCTAACACGGATCACTGACCCCTTTCACCGTCTGCCCATGTGCCCGGATGCAAGGTTCCGGAAGGCTGTGTGTGCCCCATGGGGACCCTGCAGCTTCCTTGAGCCACTGCCTCGCTGCTTTGTGGCCTGGGACCCCTGAAAGTCCCCTCCACTGTCTGACCTGAGTTTCTCACATTGTTATCTGAGTTTGGTCTGGCCTTGGGGAAAAGAGCTTCTGATCTCTCACCGCTGACCCAGCGTTGGTGGGATCCCAAAAGCCTCCCCGGGGACAGCTGGTGGGCAGCTTTTGTCCCTTCCTGGGCCTAGATGTCCTCATTTTGCCCTCTGCCCTAGGACTGGACAGGACTTGGAAGGAGGGAACAGAGACATGGGACACAGGCCTCGCCCAAAAAGGGCCCAGAGAGGGGCTGGTTCTCACCGTGAGCCCAGCAGCGCTAGATGTGCCTCTCCCCAGCACGCATGCGCATGCAGGCCCCCAGGCCTACGTACACTCAGGGTGCACAGCCACAGCGGTGCACACGTTCAGGCCTGCACTGTGGCCCTCGCACACAGGCCAGCAGTTAGGCACCCTCCCCAACACACGTGGGCACATCTCCATGGATTTTCAAACTCATACCAGACGCACACAAGCAAAAGGAGCCCCTCACACCGACCCATCCTCACATCACTCGGGCACGGGAGCACATGTGCACACCGGGCACGGCATGTAACTCCCACTCACGCATTCATTTATTTATTCATTAATAAATACTTGTTGAGCAGCACTGTCTGGGGGCCAGGGACGCAGCGGCAGAAGAGAGAAAATCCAGGTCCCTGTGGGGCTTTGAGCTCATCGATGCACGCGTACACTTAGGATCGTACACACACGCACAGACATGGGCTCACAAGCACATGCTCATGCAGAGACACACGCAGGACAGCCTGGCGGCACGTCTCTTACCGTAGCTCAGCACTTCCTTGTTGAGTCTGACCACGGTGTCCGGCCTGGAGGCACCGACCATGGGCAACAGCAACGCCAACAGCAGGCCCAGCCCGCGTGCCCGAGCCATGGCGGCCCTGGCCCCTGCCCCCCAGGATCTGTGCGCTGGGGTGGGGACAAGCATCAGGGAACTTGTCCAGAGCTGTCCCACCCTGGGCGGCTTAAACCTACCCCAGCCAGGACGTCACAAGCCGTGAGTGGTGATCCCAGCCCTGCTCACGACCCGCCACACATCAGGTTTTGCATCTCTGCATGGGGAAGAATCCCCTTCCCAGCCTGCTTCATCAGGAACCACGGGGACATCTGGTCTGGAAATGGCCCCCAAGGCCCAGAGAAGACATGGCCTTGCCTAGGGCCACACAGCAAACTAGGACCCGGTGCGTGCAGGACCCAAGTTGTGCCAAAGGAGGATGGAGAGACTCCCAGATGTGGAGACTGAGGGCAGCTTCCTGTCCCAAGGAGGGAGCCCAGGCCCAGCACCCCAAGGCCCAGGCCTGTGTCGTCTGATGCCAGGAATCCAACCCAGCCTGGTGCCCAGTTGTCCGAACCCAGCCAGAGGAGGACCCAGGGTGGTTCCCATCCTCATCTCATCCTGTGCCAAGTGAGGTATGTCCTAAGTGTAGGCCTCTCACATGGCCCCCGGCCCCTCCCGACCCAGCCCAGCTGGGTGGACTTGGGGAGAGGGAGTCAGGCGGGACCGGGGGGCCACTGCTCAGATGGGTAACTAAGGCCCAGTGAGGCGGCACTTGCCCAGTGTCCCACAGCAAGACCAGGGATGCACCCTTCTGCAGAAGGTTTTTGGAAGTAGCATCCCCACTGAACAGATGGAAAAGTCAAGGCTCCTCCCTGGAGGAGTGCCAGCCCCATCTCCGTTCCTACCTCAGGCAGTTCCCGGGGTAGGTGGATTCTCAGTCCCAGCCAAGCCCTCCGCGGCCCGGGGCAGGTGCGGAAACTGCTTTATGAGGCTCCCCGGTACACAGGGCCCACTGGGGGGTATCCAGGGAGGGGCAGGTTTGCTTGTGGTTGCAAGTGTTTTCCCTGCAAACATGGCTTTTGCCAAAGTGTGTGATCCCACGTGTGCGGGGGGGCTGCCACGTCCACGTAGCAAGCCCGCTGCCAACCACTGCAAGACCCTGGGGCCGGGCAGCTTTGGGGCCTCAAAGATCAACAGATCTCTAGAAGGAAGGCTGCCCCCGGGAGGTCCCCTCTTCGCCCCTGGGCCAGGCCCAGGAGGAAAGGGATGCCCAAAGCCAGGAGGATGACTGACCTCTGCACCTGCGCCTCCAAGCGGAAACCCAGCTCTTCTAGGAGGCGCAGGAGGCTACCTGAGCCCCAACCGACTGAGCCCTGTTCCTGGTCACGTACTTCACCCTCATCAGACGTGGAACCCGAACTCAAAGGGCGGCAGACGAGAGGGTGTGGAGGACCCAGTGCTGCTACTTAACACTCAGCCTCTCTCCAAATGCACATCCCACTCACAGAGGGCTGAGCCCATCTGCTCTTTCCGCGTTACAAACTCCAGCCTCCGCCTTGGCTATACGGGGCCCAAGGAACTGTGTGTGCCCCTGAATGGGTTTGTCTATACATGAGCGTCTGAGGGGTATATGCGTCCTTATATGTGTGTGTGGTTGTGTGTGCGTAGTCATGCATACACACGTGTACTAGGTCATAATTACTGGCATCAGAGGAAAGTGTGTGTTTGTGTGTGGGTGTGCACATGAAATGGACGTGTTGCCATCTTAGTTTATGGTGTCACATGCCTGTTTACATGAGTGCAGGTGTGGGGAGTTTTGTGTACAATATGTTTAAGTGGGCTTAGTATACTGAGTGTGTCTGTGGGTCTGTACGTGTATGTATATGTGTATATAGTGGACTGGTTCCTGACATTCGGGGTATGCATATGTGTTTGTGTGTGTACATACAGGTGTGCACAGTAGGTGATGGCAGAACTACAGGGAAGACCCCTCCATTCCTCTGCATGGCTCACCTGGGGTACAGACACAAGGGGCCCCAGGTCCTCCCTCCAGAGCCCTCCATGGCTCCCACTGATTCCACACCAGCCCATATACCAGGCCCAGAGTCCAGGCCCACCCGTGGTGGGTCCCCACTAGTGCCCACAGAGCTGACAGGAAGTACAGAAACCAGCAGGCCCTCCCCTTAGAGACCAGAGTTCCCCTGGACCAGCCCTGCCTCCTAGCCCATGCTCCCCTGCCCCATTCTTTAGGCAAAAAGGAATGAGCGGAGCCAGCTGCATGCTCCCTAATATCCTTCTTCTGGCCTCAGTTTATCCACTGATGCATAAGACCAGCCCTCCTGGTCTTCGCTGTAGCCGAGGCAAACAGCAGACTCAGCGGAAAGCAGCACAAATATTGACCAAAGCCACTCTCAGTGTTTGCTCTCAGCATGAACACTTCCTCTTCCTCCACATTTCAAGCACCAGGGGACATTGGGTGACAGCCAGTAGGAACAAAGGAGAGAGATTCTCACCAGCCCCTCCTCCCAACCATCAATGACAAGCACTGTTCCATGAGCACTCGCTATGTGCAGGCTATTCTGCAGCCACTTTACCCTCCACCCCAAGAATAGGAGCTGCTTCTGCTCACCCCTGTGCTTAACAAATAGCAGGTGCCTAATAAATACTTGTTCGATGAATAAATGAATGCACCAATGAAAGGCCCTTGTAACAATGACAGTGGCAGCATTTCAGGGCTTCCCCTTCACCAAATATTCTTCAGGGCACTGTCTTAGTTTCCTATTTCTGCTATAACAAATTACCACAAACTTAGTGACTTAAAACACAAATTTATTACCTTAACAGTTTTGGATGTCAGAAGTCCAAAATGGGTCTCCCTGGGCTAAAATCAAGGTATTGGCAGGGCTTTGTTCCTTTCTAGAAACTCTAGAAGAGAATCCACTTCCTGGCCTTCATTCCTTGGCTCATGGTTCCTTCCTCCATCTTCAGAACCAGCAAGTTAGGCTCCTTATGCTGTCATCTCTCTCCACTTCTGCCTCCCTCTTATACTTATAAGGACCCCTATCATTACCCTGGGCCCACCTGGATAATCTAGGATACTCTCCCATGTCAGGGTTAGCTGATTAGCAACCTTAATCTCATCTGCAAGCTTCAGTTCCCCTTACGTAACCTAAAATATTTACATGTTCAGGTTTTAGTATGTGAGCCTCTTTGGAGGACAGTTACTCTATTTACCACAGGTACTTAGCCTGCAATTTGAGCAACTGCCACCAGGGGAGCAGAAGTGAATTCATTTTTAGCTCCACAATCCAAATAGGCTCTTCACAGGCAGGACTGACCGAAAAACCACAGCCAGACATTCCCCTTCTGTATGCTTTTCTTTTTCACCAGTAAAAAGTAGAACTTTATTAAGACAACAACACATAAACGTCGTTTTGTATTATGTAAAATACAAAACACCAGGGAGAAACTCGGCATTACATAATAAATACGTGTACAGCCTAAGAATGTGGGAAGCTTGGGGCAGAAAGGGGCCTGGGAGCAAGAAAAAGCATGGCCTGGATATTGGCATGCCAGGTCTCTCCCCTGTCCAGCCCCTGAGTCCCTGGCATGACCCTTCCTTTTTTGAGACCTCAATTTCTCCATCTTTAAAGTGGAAAGTTGGTCAGAATGGGTTCCTCCAAGGGGAAGTTCCAGAGCCAACCTAGAGACTGGGCTGACCATCCCCACCTGCTCTGTGAGGTCACAGTGCCAACAGCTCCCCTTGACCCAGGGAAGATTCCACATGGCACCTTCCAGGGAACGCTAGGAGGTGGAGGCAGAAGTGGCCACTTCCTCCTCACCGACTCCCAGAGAGCCCTGCCACCAATTCCCTGTCCTAGAGAAGGACATCGATGCCCCGGTCCTCAAGGAACCCTGGGGACTCGTGTGACCCACCCGAAAATGTGGTCCACGTCCCCAGGGAGGTCAGACCCAGGAGGTGAGGACAGCATCCCCTCCCTCTGCCCAGCCCTTGACAGTTTACAAAATGCTGCCCCTCGGCCTTTTCTTGGAAGCCAGCGGGCATTACCAGCTGTGCCTACAGATGCAGCACCTGAGGTCAGAGAGATTGGATGGTGGCTTTCCTAAAGTCTCCCGGCCAGGAAGTGGTGGAGCAGTTATCCTTTCAGCACGTGTTTACTGAGCACCTGCTGTGTGCCAGGCACTGGGCAGAGTGCTGGGAGCACGGTGTTGCACCAGATGGGTGTGCTCCCTGCCCCTGTGGAGCTCACGTGAGGGAGACAGATAGTAAATGAGAAAACACACATCTCTGCCATCTTTATCTGTAGGAGACCTCTGGCTGCAGGTGATGGAAATTCCAACTCAAAATGATGCCTTCCTCTGGGCCCCCAGAACAGGTGTATATCCCAAGAGGGTATACAAAACAGTTCACTGGGGTAAGGGGAAAAATTATTAGAACTTCAGTATGTATTTTCCTTTAGCTCATCCTCTTTTAATTTATATTCCTCAGGAAGGTATAAATAAAGCTTGTACATTTGAAAGGACAAATAATATATCAGCACACTTGTAGATAGATAGATAGATAGATAGATAGATAGATAGATAGATAGATAGATATGTATAGCTATACATATATATATATAAACAACATTGGGAGTATAATAAAAAATGATGTTTGGAGACCATTACCTTAAGAAATAAAGAAAATATGTATATGTATAGCTGATTCACTTTGCTGTACAGTAGAAACTAACACAACATTGTAAAGCAACTACGCTCCAATAAAAATTTTAAAAAAAGAAAAGAAAGAAAAACGTACAGCACAGGGAATATAGCTAATATTTTACAATAACTATAAATGGACTATAACCTTTAAAAATTGTGAATCACTGCATTGTACACCTGTAGCTTATACAATATTGTACAAATATATTTCAATTAAAAAATTTTTTAAGGAATAAAGAAAATTTATCTCACATATTCAAAGGTCCCAAGATATGGGTGGCTCCAGAGAACATTAATTCTGAGGCTCTGCAGTGCCAGCCAAGACGCAGGTTCCTGCCATCTTTATTTTTTTAAGTTTATTTATTTATTTATTTTTGGCTGTGTTGGGTCTTTGTTGCTTCGCGCGGGCTTTCTCTAGTTGCGGTGAGTGGGGGTTACTCTTTGTTGTGGTGCCCGGGCTTCTCATTGCTGTGGCTTCTCTTATTGTGGAGCACAAGCTCTAGGCACGCAGGCTTCAGTAGTTGCGGCCCGTTGGCTCAGTAGTTGTGGCTCGTGGGCTCTAGAGTGCAGGCTCAGTAGTTGTGGCTCACGGGCTTAGTTGCTCCGTGGCACGTGAGTTCTTCCCGGACCAGGGCTCAAACCCATGTCTCTTACGCTAGCAGGCGGATTCTTAACCACTGCGCCACCAGGGAAGTCCCTCCTGCCATCTTTTTGCTCTCCCTTTTGGCCCCCTCTCATGATCACAAGATGGCTACCACTGTCCCAGGGGTCATACAGAAGCATGGCCATATAGGGTGGAAGGAGAGTGGGTATTGCATCCTGTAGGTCTCAGCTTAGCAATGAGAAAACTTTTCTCCCAAGTCCCAGACCCCTGTATCCACCCCCACACCTCACCCCTGCAGACTTCCCCATCCTTGTGCCAACAGCAAGGGGACTGAGAATACAACAGGCTGAGACCAATCAGGACCATCTACATCACTCAGGGGAGAAGGGGACAAAGGACCAAAATCAGCCTTCTGCCAGTAAGAGGAGGGAGTGGCTTTTGGAAGACTGCCACAGCAAACTGAGTCCTTTCCTCTAAAGAGACCTGCATCGGGGGTCAGCCAGACCTGGGTCTCTCCCTGATTCGCGGTCCTGTGGTCTTGAGCAAACTTTTCTGCAATTCAGTTTCTCCATCTGGAAAATGGGGACACCACGCTCCTTGTAAGTTGTAAAATGCAATTGTGAATCTTGTTGTCGCCAGGATCATCCAACGAGGCCGGAACATCTGCAGGATGACAGAGGAGCCTTTGTCAAACACGAGTGAGAAGGGAGGGGAGAGGGGATCCCAGGGTCTTTGTGGGCAGTGAGGGGCTGAGGCTCAAAGATGTCAAATGGACAACCCAGGGTCACCCAGCAAGGGACGGGGCAGGGCAGGGGGCAGGGATGCTCCCCTGGTGTCTGCAGGCACCATGTCCCAGAGGCTGGCAGTGACATGACAGCCCTGTGCTCTCTGCAGGTGACGCCTTCCTGTTGCCTATCCACATCATTGCCTCAGGCCTGACCCAGGGCATGCTGGGATGTATGTGTACGTATACACTGAAGAGCTGCCTTGGCCATCAACATGGGCCTGGGAAGAGGGCCCAGCCTCAAGGCGGGCTGCAGGTTGAGCTCTGGAGGTCTTCCCTTCAGAGGTGTCAGGGGTGTCATTCCAGCGAGGATCTCTTTGGCGGTTGGAGAGAGGGACTAGGAGAGAGACTTGCTGTTTGGAGGAGAAGCTAACTGCCAGCCCTCTTCTACTCTGCCACCAGGCTGGTCCTTGAGGTCATGGGAATGGTTCGATGCAACTCATCCTCACTTCAAGGACATGGTTCTGACCACACCCTAAAGATCAGTCTTCTATGTTCATCCAGCCACACTTCCACTATTCATCCACTCAGTCATTTACCCAACCATCTGTTCACATATCCACCTTTTGGAATATCCATGTATCCCATTAGTTCATCCATCCCTCCAATCCGTTCACTGAGTCAGCCATCAATTCACCCATACCTTTATTTGTTAATATTCACATCCATCCAGTCATCAACCCATCCATCCTTCTAACGCCCCTCTCATTCTCCAATCCTCTTATTCATCTTCCTATTCATCTATCTTCCAAGCCATTCTCTTACCCATTCTTCCATTTATCCATGCATCCTTCCACCTATTCATCCATCCTGAACCCCTACTTTTTGCCTAGCTCCCCAATGCGGGGCAATGCTAGGCAGCCGGGGATGAACCAGACAAAGACTCTTCTACTGAGAAGCTCTCAGTGTCTGGGAATGGACATTAGCAAGGACATCTCAGACTTTTCATGTGTCTGAGTCACTTTTAAGTGTTTATTAACCGCCGGTTGCTAGTGGGTTTACTGTAGTTCCAGTACTCACTCCAAGCTGGTGCTTACCCATAAGTAGAGCAAAGGACTGTCCTGGGCTCGAATAGCAAATTGAGAGGGTCTCCCAACAACAGGGTCTCGCCCCTGTGAGTTGTTGCAGGATAAGAATGAGGGTGCAGCTACTCACTGCTCTCCTGTCTTCTCCACAGCCTGGATCACCTGCCTGGCTTGCTTCCTGAGGACTCAGGCCCACCAGGTTCTGTTCAATACCTGCAGGTGAGCAGGGCAGGTGAGGGGAGGGTTATGGGGGCTGGAACTGTGCGCTGGTGACCATGGCAACCCCATCACTGGTTTGGACCTCCCCTCAGATAAGCTATCAAACCTGGTTTTTATCGGATCGCCTCCCCCCAGACCCCAGTGTGGCTCCCCATCGCTCCAGCACCTCAGCCTGTAGCCCTCTGAAATCTTGTCCCACCCTTTCTTTCCAAGCTCCTCTTATCCTGCTTTCTGCTGTGGATCCATTGGGCCAGCAAGGCTAGGATTCTCACTCCCTGGACCCACTGTTCCTCTTCCCACCTCCATACTTTTGTACAGGCTGTTCTTCCTGCCTGCAACGCCTGTCCCATTCTTTCCCTTTCTGTTCCCTGCCCATGCAAATGCCTCTAAATTCCTGCAAGAGTTTTCCACCTCATTCATTCATTTAAAGTTTATATTCTAAACGCTTCCTTAATGCCTGCTCTGGGCCCAACCTGGCCTCCGTCACTCATGAGCTCCCAGTTGGGTGGGGCAGGCAGACACCAAAAACAGTGCCAAGCTGGGAGTGTTGACTCTGGAGGTTGTAGGCAGAGTGGACATTTGAACGAAACCCTGAAGGGTGCATTTCCCGGGAGAGAAGAAGGGAGGGGACAAACAGTATATAGATGGAGAGAGGGAGTGAGAAGGACATGGGTGACCACTGTGAGTTGATCTCTGATGGCCCCAGATACTGAGGTAAGAGCTTTCTTTCCTCTGAGACACTGTGGAGCCACAGAATACGGCCAGCATTAGGGAGAGAGTGTCATTGCCCAGGAAGGAACCTGTCTCTTGGGGTGGGAACGGGGCAAGAGCCAGGCTAAGACTTACTAGGCTGTGCAAAGCCCTACCTCGCCTTGACCACTGCTTCTCTGTCTTCCAGATGCAAGCTGTTCCTCCACAAGCTCGTGGAAAAGACAGGTGTTCTGATTCTCTGTGTTTTGGGTGCGTGTCCAGAGCCCTGCCCCATCCCAGGTGGAGGTATCCCTGGGCTCTTGCCCATCCTGGGAAGGGAAAGAGTGAGGGCTCTGGCACTGACTATGTGACACTGGGTCAGACACTGCCCCTCTAGGAGCCTCAGTTTCCTCATCTGTCTAATCAGTGTTGCTCGGAAGATTAAATGAAACAATGACTAAAAATTTTTTGAAAGCTAAGAAAAACTATGAAAACTGTAAAGCTCTCCCCAGACCATGTTATGATAATTATTTCTCTCTCTCTCTCTGTCTCTCTGGGTCTCTATGGCTTCCTACCAGACACCACCACCACCTCCGCATCACAGCTTTGCTTTTTCAAGCAAAGGAATCTCCTCCTTCCACTTAAGGGCACCACGGGGTTTGGAGCCGGGGGAGAATTTCCTAGGAAATTAGAAATTCCTAGGCAACATAACCCAACAGATAAGATTCTTTTAAATACCTTTATTAAGGCGTACTTGACATACCATAAATCACGCCATTTTTAAATGTATAATACAGCAGTTTTTAGTATATTCACAAAGTAGTGCACCCATCACTACTAACAAATTCCAGTATTTTCACTGCCCCCGAAAGAAACTTCCCAGTCCCTGGCAGTCATTCCCCATGTCCCCTCCCCTTCGACCTAGGCAACCACTAATCCATTTTCTGACTCTATGGATTTGCCTATTCTGGACATTTCACATAAATAGAATCATACAATATGTTGTCTTTTCGTTGCTTTCACTTACAGTGTTTTCAAAGTTCATCCATTTTGTAGCATACGTAAGCATTTCAGTCCTTTTTATGGCTGAAAATCCATTGTATGGGTGAGCCACATTTTGTTTATCCATCCATCAACTGATAGATATTAGGGTTGTCTCTACTTTTTGGCTGTTTTTAATAAAGTTGCTATGAACATTCCTGTAATATTTTTGCATGGACACGTGTTTTCAATTTTATTGGGTATATACCTAGGTGTAGAATTGCTGGATTACTCTAACTATCTGAGGAATTGCCAAACTTCTCTTCCAAATGGCTGCACCATTTACATTCCTGCCAGCAATGTGTGAGGGTTCCAATCATTATTTTTTTTTTAACATCTTTATTGGAGTATAATTGCTTTACAGTGGCGTGTTAGTTTCTGCTGTATAACAAAGTGAATCAGCAGTACATATACATACATCCCCATATCTCCTCCCTCTTGCGTCTCCCTCCCACCCTCCCTATCCCACTCCTCTAAGTGGACACAAAACACTGAGCTGATCTCCCTTCCAATCATTATTGTCTGTCTTTTATCAGCCATCCTAGGTCATGTGAAGTGATATCTCATTATGGTTTTTATTTCATGTCCCTAATGACTAATGATGTTAAGCATCTTTCCTTGTGCTTATTGGCCATTTGTATATCATCTTTGGAGAAAGGTCTATTCAGATCTTTGCCCATTTTTAAATTGGATTATTTGACTTTTTATTATTGAGTTCTAAAAATTCCTTATATAGTCAGGATACAAGTCCCTTATCAGATATATGATTTGCAAATATTTTCTCTTATTCTGTGGGTTGTCTTTCTTGATAAAGTCCTTTGATTAAGGCCAATTGTAAATTTTGATTAAGTCCAATTTATCTGTGTGTTCTTTTGTGATATTTGCTTTTGGTGTCATATCTAAGAAACCATTGCCTAGCCCAAAGTGATGAGGATTTACTCCCATGTTTTCTTCTAAAATTTTTATAGTTTTAGCCCTTACATTGAGGTCCATGGTTCATTTTTTAGTTAATTTTTGTATATGGTGTGTGGTAAGGGTCCAACCTTATTCTTTTGAATGTAGATATACAGTTGTTCCAGCACCATTTATTGAAAAGACTATTCTTTTCCCCATTAAATTGTCTGGTACCCTTACTGAAAATCAATTGACCATAAATATGAGAGTTTATTCCTGTACTCTCAAGTCTATGCTATTGACATATATGTCTATCTGTTTGCTAGTACTACCCTGGATTGTTTGCTTTACAGTAAGTTTTGAAATGTAGAAGTGCAAGTCCTCTAACTTTGTTCTTTTTAAGATTGTTTTGGCTATTATGGGTCCCTTACATTACAATATGAATTTTAGGATCAACTTTTCCATTTCTACAAAAGAGGTCATTGGGATTTTGATAGGGATTGCATTGATCCACACATGAATCTGGGGAGTAGTGTCACCTGAACAATGTTAAGTCTTCCAATCCATGAACATTGGGCTGTCTTTCCATTATTGATGAATAACTCTATGCCTCCTTTAATTCTTTCAATGTTTTGTAGTTTTCAGAGTGCAAATTTTTTACTTCTTTTGTTAAATTTATTCCTAAGTATTTTATTCTTTGACATTCTGTTTATAAATGGAATTGTTTTCTTAATGTCATTTTCAGATTGTTCATTGCTAGTGTTTAGAAATACAGTATCCTCAGGGGGACTGGTTCCAGGAACCCCTGTATATACCAAAGTCTGCAGATGCTCAAATCCCTTATATAAAATCATGTGGTACAATGAATACAGTCAACCCTCCTTACTTGCAGTTTTTGCATCACCAGATTTGACCAACAGCAGATGGAAAGTTAGATCAGCAGTTGGTTGAATCTGCAGATGTGAAACACCCCAACATGGAGAGCCGATGGTATATTTATTGAAAAAAATCTGTGTGTAAGTGAACTCCACAGTTTAACCCCTTGTTGTCAAGGATCAACTGTACAATTGATTTTTGTGTACTGATCTTGCATCCTGCAATCTTGCCAAATTCATGTGTTACTGCTGACACTGGACAAGACACCCAGTCTTGTATACTTTAGGATCTCTATATGCAACATCATGTCATCTGCCTTTTATTTCTTTATCTTGACTAATTGACCTGGCTATAATCTCCAGGATAGTGTTAAATAGAAATGGCAAGAGCAGGGAATTCCCTGGTGGTCCAGTGGTTAGGACTCGTTGGTTTCACTGCCAGGGCCCTGGGTTCAATCCCCGGTCTGGGAACTAAGATCCCACAAGCTGCACGGTGCTGTCAAAAGAAAGGGAGGAAGGAAGGAAGGAAGGAAGGAAGGAAGGAAGGAAGGAAGGAAGGAAAGAAGGAAGGAAAGAAGGAAGGAAGGGAGGGAGGGAGGAAGGGAGGAAGAAAGAGAGAGAGCGAAAGAAAGAAAGAAAGAAGGAAAGAGAAAGAAAGGAAGGAAGGAAGGAAGGAAGAAAGAAAGAAAGAAAGAAAGAAAGAAAGAAAGAAAGAAAGAAAGAAAGAAAGAAAGAAAGAGAAAGAAAGAAAGAAAGGAAGGAAGAAAGAAAGGAAGGGAAAGAAAGAAAAACGGCAAGAGCAGACCTCCAGTTCTTTCACCATTAAGTATGATGTTAACTGTGGGTTTTCATAAATGGCCTTTTTCAGACTGAGGAAGTTCCATTCTATTCCTGGTTTGTTGAGTGTTTTATCATGAACAACCAATGGGTTTTACAAGCTTTTAATAATGGCTTGAATAATGAGATTTCAGGCAGCACAGAGATCATAAAATGCAGGGGAGACCACACCCCCTTTTCTTCTCTTTGCCAATTATCCCCAGTAAGATTGAGACAGGAGAGGGAGAGGAGACATTATTTGGTTTATGTGAGACACTTTGCATATATGATATCATTCAATCATGAAGTGGATATTACTGCTATTCCCATTTTACAGAGGAGGAAACTGAAGTGTAGAGAGATTAAGTAACTTCTCCCAAGTGCTAGTAAGGCTGGGATTTGAATCCAGATGGCTTCACTCCAGAGCTCTTAACCTTTCATCTTAAATGGCTCATTCTCATTCCCCCATCCCCACAGGATTCTGGGTGTTTTCTATGCACTTGCCGTCCAAAGTGGAAATCTGGCAGGTGAGTGTGTGCTCTCTTCAGACCCCACCACTGACTGGCCTCACCCCAGCCAGTCAATGTCACCTTCATAAGCTCCTTTCACTCTTACCACATCTGGACCCTACTCAGTTCCTGACTCATTCCAGCTCCAAATCTCTGCCTTTGCCATGCCACCCACCTGGAACCCATTTCCCCTGCCAAAATGTGACTTTTGAGGACCAGATGCATAGTTCCTCCTCCAGGATGCCTCTCCTGTCACTCATTCCCAGAAGTGACCCATCTCTTCTTTATCAAGGCCCCCACCTAGAGTGGGACGGTGAGGCCGGGGAACACATTTCTCTCTCTACTCAAGGCAGTTTGTTCTTCTGCTTAATTGAGATGAGACCATTTGCTTTGTGGTTCCTGGAGAAGAAGGAGGAGGAAATCAATGGCCAGAGCTCCCTGTCTAAGGACAGCAAAGAGCCCTAGAGAGAAAGGGGATCTGATGGGCCTGTCCTTCCCTCTCCTCTTCTCCCCTCATGAACTTCATCATATATATGCTTCAAGATCCAGCTAAAATGTCACCTCCTCCAGGAACACCTAAACAGAGGTAGTCACATTCCCCCCTTCCACAATTTTCTGTAAACATAAATGCAATTTTTTGTAATCATAACTATTTCCCCAACTGTATTGGGAGTCCTTGAAGGCAGAGCCAGGTCTGATTCATTCCAGCGATGTCCACCTCAATGCTAGGCACAAGGTGGACACGATCAATGCTGGATGTCTAGACGGCCAGATGGGAATGTGAATGGATGGGGGATGGAAGTAATGGAGGTAGGGATGGGGGAAATGGATAGGGGGAAAAATGGATGGATGAATGGAAGTGTGTACGGATTAGAGAGTGGATGGATGGGAGGGCAGATGGGATAGGGTGAGTAAATGGATGGATGGATGAATGGAGAGTTGAGTGGGATGGTAGATAGATGGGAGGGTAGAGGGATGCATGCATGCATGGATTGATGAGAGGGTCAATGGATAAGGTAAGGCAGATGGATAGGAGGGTAGATGGATGAGAAAGATTGGATAAATGGAGGAGCAGATGGATGGGAAAGGGTGGATGGAAGTGTACATGGATGGATGAATAAAAAGAAGGGTAAATTGGATTTTGAATGGATGGCAGGTGGATGGGTGGGCCGGTGGGTGGAAGAATAAATAGGAAAGTGGATGAATGGATGGATTTATGGTTGCGGGAGGATGGATGGATGAAACTCTATTGGACCCAGATTAGGCCATCTGAAGAAGATCCCTTGCTTTCCTCAACACCCCACCAGGATGACAGCATAAATAGTCCACTGCAGAGCTTGAGGTAAGAAGAATCTGCTAAATAGTCCTATTATCACCTAAAAACCAGAGCTATAGCCAGGACCTGAGATGTATTGGCTAAGAATGTGGGCTCTGCCAGAAAACCTGGGTTTAAATCCCAGCTTCCATACTTCCTACCTGGCTGAACTTATGCAAGTCACTTCACATCTCTGGGCCTTTGATTCCCCATTTATGAGTGAGGTATAACATCCACCTTGTTCTAGGTAATTATGTGTATTAAAGAAGGTGTAAACTGTCTTGAATAGTTCCTGGCCCATAATTAGTGCTCAGCAAATAAGAAATTTTAACCAACAAGATACCACCTGGTGGCAGCATCTTTAAATGCAGACAAAATACTCAAATATTTAGAAGGAATGAGCTGGGTTTAAGGATAGTTGGACAGTCCAAGCAGAAGGAAGAGCATGAGTAATATTTTAGAGATAAGAACTTTCTGGGTAGGTTCAGGGATGGGCCCATGAGAGTGGAAAAATATGAAGCTAGTTCTTTGTGGGCTGACTGGCAAAGGTAGAAGCTGAGGGTAAAAGTAGCAGCATCACAAATT
Source organism: Balaenoptera ricei (assembly GCF_028023285.1). Classification (NCBI taxonomy): domain Eukaryota; kingdom Metazoa; phylum Chordata; class Mammalia; order Artiodactyla; family Balaenopteridae; genus Balaenoptera; species Balaenoptera ricei. The sequence goes on from NC_082653.1 coordinate 26,260,650, forward strand.
GGTCAGTCCATATTCTCACTCCTTCCTCATAAGGATGTACCAAGAAAAGGTGCGACATCATGCTGGGGAAATCCAGGACCTTCGAGGTAACTTGAATCAGCTCATTGCCAAGCTCCAGAAGATGGAAGCCATGTCAGATGAGGTGAGATGCTGGCCATTCTGCCCCCAAACACTTGATCTCTCTTTGTTTGATGCCCCACTCCTCATATCCCAAGTTTTGGTGGAGCATATCCCACAATAATTTCCAGGGAAAGAGCAAAATAAGAGGTATATTAATTTTTTAAGAACTTGCATGTTTGAAAACACCTTTACTCTACCCTTGCACTTGATTGATAATTTGGCTGGGAATAGAATCCTAGATAGGAAATTTTCCCCTGAGGATTTTGAAAGACGTCCACTATTGTGTTCTATTTTATACTGTTGCTTTAGAGAAGTTTAATGTCACTCTTATTATTCGTCCTTTGAGTGTGATCTTTTTTCATTCGTGAGAGTTTGTAGGATATTATTTTTACCTCCAGTGTTCTATATTTAATCTGCTTGGGGGATTGCTGAAATTATTGATTCTCTGGGTTGATTTTTTTTCAATAGTCTAGGAAAATTCTTAGCTATTATTTCTTAAAATATTGTTTCTACCCCATTATCTATCTCCTCTCCTGGGACTCCAATTACATCTATGCTAAACTTTAGAGTGCTTTCCATATAATTCCTATATTATTACCTGGTTTGCTTGTTTTTTCATTCTTTTTCTCTATGTGCTTAAGTTTTGATACTTCTTCTTCATATTTCTTCAGGTTCACTAATAATCCTGTAGTCTGTTCTGTCCAATCTACTCTTAAATCTTTCCATTAAGTTCTTAATTCCATATATTGCATAGTTTAGTTCTAGAATATACATTTGATTCTTTTTCATAGATTTTAATTCTATGGTGAAATTCTCCATCATTTCATCTATGCTGTCCGTCTTTTCCTTTATTTTATTTAACATACTAGTCACAATTATTTTTAAATCCTTGTCTGCTAAATCTAATATCTGGATCATCTATGGTCTCCTCCTGTTTTCCATTTTTTCTTTGGAGTATCAATCTTATGGCCTTGCCTTTTCATGTCTGGTAATTTTTTAGTGTTTTCTGGACATTGTTTACAAAAGAACTAGATGCTCCAGATAATTATAATTTCAAACAGGGAGAGTTCCCCCTTTTCTTTGTAAGGAAGATGAAGTATACTGATCACTTCTATGTAAACATGCATTGAACTGGTTCAGACCTGGACTGCAATTTTTTTTTTTAACATCTTTATTGGAGTATAATTGCTTTACAATGGTGTGTTAGTTTCTGCTTTATAACAAAGTGAATCAGTTATACATATACATATGTTCCCATATCTCTTCCCTCTTGCATCTCCCTCCCTCCCACCCTCCCTATCCCACCCCCCTAGGTGGTCACAAATCACCGAGCTGATCTCCCTGCTGGATTGCAATTTTTATAGGACTTAGTCAGAGGTTTTTCAGTTTAACCCTCTAGCATCCTGCCCGTGCAGTTTCAAAAATTGGTAAATGTCTTTTTTTTTTTTTTGGCTCTGTTGGGTCTTCGTTGCAGTGTGCGGGCTTCTCATTGTGGTGGCTTCTCTTGTTGTGAAGCTCGGGCTCTAGGCTTGCGGGCTTCAGTAGTTGTGGAGGACGGGCTCAGTAGTTGTGGCTCGTGGGCTCTAGAGTGCAGGCTCAGTAGTTGTGGCGCACGGGCTTAGTTGCTCCATGGCACATGGGATCTTCCGGACCAAGGATAGAACCCATGTCCCCTGCATTGGCAAACAGATTCTTAACCACTGCACCACCAGGGAAGTCCTGGCAAGTGTCTTGATGGGAAAGACTGCCATGTGTTTGAGGTCTCTTGAGTTTCCAATTTTTTTTAATTTATTTTATTGAAATATAGTTGATTTTCAATGTTGTGTTAATTTCTGCTATACAGCAAAGTGATTCAGTTATACATATATATACATTCTTTTTCATACTTTTCCATTATGGTTTATCACAGGATATCGACTATAGTTCCCTGTGCTATACAGTAGGACCTTGTTGTTTATCCATTCTATATATAATGGTTTGCATCTGCTGGTCCCAAACTCTCAGTCCATCCCTCCCCCACCTCTCCTCCCCTGTGGCAACCACAAGTCTGATCTCTATGTCTGTGAGTCTGTTTCTGTTTTGTAAATAAGTTCATTCGTGTCATATTTTAGATTACACATATAAGTGATATCATATAGTATTTGTCCTTCTCTTTCTGACATACTTCACTTTGGTATGATCATCTCTAGGTCCATCCATGTTGCCACAAATGGCATTATTTCATTCATTTTTATGGCTGAGTCGTATTCCATTTTATATATATATATATATATATATATATATATATATATATATATATATATATATACATACCACATCTTCTTTATCTATTCATCTGTTGATGGCCATTTAGGTTGTTTCCATGTCTTGGCTATTGTAAATAGTGCTTCAGTGAACATTGGGTGCATGTATCTTTTCGAATTATAGTTTTGTTTGGATATATGTCCAGGATTGGGATTGCAGGATCATATGGCAACTCTATTTTTAGCTTTTTGAGGAACCTCCATACTGTTTTCCATAGTGGCTGGACCAATTTACATTCCCACCAACAGTGTAAGAGGGTTCCCTTTTCTCCACACCCTCTCCAGCATTTGTTATTTGTAGAATTTTTAATGATGGTCATTCTGACTGGTGCGAGGTAGTCCCTCGTTGTTTTGATTTGCATTTCTCTAATAATTAGCAATGTTGAGCATCTTTCCATGTGCCTGTTGGCCACCTGTATGTCTTCATTGGAGAAATGTCTACTTAGGTCTTCTGCCCATTTTTGATTGGGCTGTTTGGTTTTTTATTACTGAGTTGTATGAGCTGTTTGTATACCTTGGAAATTGAGCCCTTGTTGGTCACATCATTTGCAAATATTTTCTCCCAGTCTGTAGGTTGTCTTTTCATTTTGTGTATGGTTTCCTTTGCTGTACAGAAGCTCATAAGTTTGATTAGGTTCCATTTGTTTATTTTTGTTTTTATTTTTATTGCCTTTGGAGACTGACCTAAGAAAAATGATTGGTACGATTTATGTCAGAGAATGTTTTGCCTATGTTCTCTTCTAAGAGTTTTATGGTGTCTATCTTATATTTAAGTCTTTTAGCCATTTTGAGTTTATTTTTGTGTATGGTGAGATGGTGTGTTCTAACTTCATTGATTTCATGTAGCTGTCCAGCTTTCCCAACACCACTTGCTGAACAGACTGTCTTTTCTCCATTGTATCAATATATTCTCGCCTTCTTTGTCGAAGATTAATTGACCATAGGTGTGTGGATTTATTTCTGGGCTTTGAGTTTCCAATTTTGGATACAAAATCTCTGACCCCATTGGCAGCCTTCTCTGCCAGGGTCAAGCTTGGATTCTCGGCCTCTAATTGTACCCATAATTGGTTTAGTGCCCTCAGGTAAGCACAGCTGTAGCCGCTCAGTATTGATGTAGCATTTCTTCTAGGGCAGGAGTTCTTACAGTGAGGCCCCTATTCCAGCAGCATCCGCATTAACTGGAAAAATGTTAGAAATTTCAAATTAATGGGCCCCACCCAGACCTACCAAATCATATACTTTGATGATGGGAACCAACTATCTATGTTTGAACAAGTCCTTCAGTGATTCTGGCACATAATAAGGAGAATCACTGTTCTAAGGCTTTAACCTCTTGCTTGTTTTGTTTTGGGGTCCCCTTCCTCAGAGAGACTTGGTTTACTAAGGCTTGTGTGACCAGGAAGTTTTATTCTGCCTTTCAGAAGCTTTCAAAGTAGCCCTTTAGATTCTTACATAGTCTTGGGGTTCAGTTAGCATCTAATGGAGGAAACTGGTCATGGTCAAGGCTCCTCAAATCTCCAATTTTGTCTCACCCACTGTATGTAACTGTTAAAAACTTTGTTACTTTCTCTTTTACCAGTAGCAGCCCCTTGTCTGACCTAAACTCAGATCCTCCCCATGCCCAGAATCATCAAATGCCCCAGGGATGTTTTTAAGAATGTCAGCACATTTTAGAGTGGTTGTCCCCTCTCTAGAATTTTAGTCCCTCTGTTCCTGTTTCTTTCATAGCTCAGTGATGATTTTAAAATATGATTTAGTAAACTATCTTGCTTTTTCTAGTTGTTTTTAATGGGACCATTGGTTCTCTGTAACTTACTACATCTTACCTAGAAGCCCCACATCTTACCTTGTATCTGAAATGTCATAATAATGTGCCTATGGGCTGGCCACACTTGGAACCCTTTTAATTTGGAAACATGTGTTCTTTAGTCCTAAGAAATGTTCTTTAAGAAAGACAAATATCATATGATATCACTTATATGTGGAATTGAAAATATGATAAAAATGGACTTATTTGCAAAACAGAAACAGACTTACAGACATAGAAAACAAACTTATGGTTTCCAAAGGGAAAAGGGGGGGAGGGATAAATTAGAGGGGGAGTTTGGGATTAACATATACACACTACTATATATGAAATAGATAAACAACAAGATCCTACTGTATAGCACAGGGAACTATGCTCAACATCTTTTCCTATAATAGAAAATAATTTGAAAAACATATAGATGTGTATAACTGAATCATTTTGCTGTACACCAGAATCTAACATAACAATGTAAATCAACTATACTTCAATTAAAAAAAAAAAGAAATGTTCTTTAATCATGTGATTAAATTGATGATTTCCCCCTGGCCCTGGTTGCTCTATTCTCATTTTTGAAACTCCTTATTATGTGGATGTCAAACTCCTAAACTAATCCTCTGGGAAGTTTTTCTTTTCACCCCATTTTCCTCTCTTTTATCTTTTTGCTCTACAGTTGAGAAAACATTGTCAGCTTTATCTACCAAAACTTCTACTGAGTTTTTCATTTCTGCTAATATATTCTGAATTCGTTAACGGTTTTCTCTTTGTTCTCTCAGTGCTTCTTTTCATATTCTTATTTTCCTATTCTTTTTTTTTTTTTTAATTTATTTATTTATTTATTTATTTATTTATTTTTAGCTGTGTTGGGTCTTCGTTTCTGTGCGAGGGCTTTCTCCAGTTGCGGCAAGCAGGGGCCACTCTTCATCGCGGTGCGCGGGCCTCTCACTATCGCGGCCCCTCTTGTTGCGGAGCACAGGCTCCAGACGCGCAGGCTCAGTAATTGTGGCTCACGGGCCCAGTTGCTCCGTGGCATGTGGGATCTTCCCAGACCAGGGCTCGAACCTGTGTCCCCTGCATTGGCAGGCAGATTCTCAACCACTGCGCCACCAGGGAAGCCCCTCCTATTCTTATTTTATAGATGCAATAGCTTTTTTTTTTAAGTTTTTTTTAAAATTAATTAATTAATTTATTTTTGGCTGTGTTGGGTCTTCGTTTCTGTGCGAGGGCTTTCTCTAGTTGTGGGAAGCGGGGGCCACTCTTCATCGCGGTGCGCGGGCCTCTCACTATCGCGGCCTCTCTTGTTGCGGAGCACAGGCTCCAGACACGCAGGCTGAGCAATTGTGGCGCACGGGCCTAGTTGCTCCGCGGCATGTGGGATCTTCCCAGACCAGGGCTCGAACCCGTGTCCCCTGCATTAGCAGGCAGATTCTCAACCACTGCGCCACCAGGGAAGCCCCCTGATGCAATAGCTTTTTATGAGCAATATCTTTTCTTACCTTTTGGAGCTCAGCTCTTACCTCTCTGTGCCTCAGTTTCCACATCAATGAAATAGAGTAATAATCACTGCCCTGTAACACTCTAGCCGTTATCCTAGTTACCACTGCTGCATGACAAACCATCCTAAAACGGAGTGGTGCAAAACTACGATTTTATTATGTTCAGAGATTCTGTGGGTCAGGAACTCAGACAGGACACAGCGGGGATGGTTTGTCACTGCTCCATGATGTCTGGGGCCTCAGCTGGGAAGACTTGAAGGCTAGGGGTGATCCAATAGCTGGGTCTGGAATCATCTGGAGGAATCTTTATTCACTTGTCTGGAGGTTGATGCTGGCTGTCGGCTGGGAAGTCAGGGCTGTTGACTAAAGCACCCATAGGTGGTCCCTTCGTATGGCATGGGCTTCCTCACAACACGGCAACTGGCTTTCAAGAGTGAGCGTCCCCAAAGAAGCAGGCGGTTCACCTTTTAGGACTGAGCCCACGAGTCGTACAGCATCACTGCTGCCATAGTCACAGGCCCATCCAGACTGATGGGGAGGGAACTGAAGTCCCGCGTCTCCATGAGAAGGGTGTCAAAGCCACACTGAAGGAAGAGCGGGGAACGGGAGACATTTTTGCATCCATTTTTAGAAAATACAATCTGCCACAGCTGTGAAGAGCCTAACAAAACAATAGCCAGTGATTATTGAGCACCAAGTGTGCTAAATGCTTTGCAGTCTTTCTCTGGCAACAGAGCATAGTGGTTAAGAGCCTGAACTCGGGAACCAAAGTTCCCGGGTCTGCCTCTTAACAGCTGTGTGACCCTGGACAAGTCACCCTTTTGTGCCTCAGGATTCTCCTCCTTAAAATGGGGATGATAATAGTACATACCTCCTAGGGTTGCTGTGAGGGCATAAGAGTGACCATATGTGAAGCCGAAGACAGTCCTGGCATATAGTAGCGGCTTTATGAGTCTCAGCTCTAATCCTTGCAAAAGTAGGAGGTGGACGCGATTATCATCCCATCTTACAGACAAGAAAATCGAGACTCAGGGGGTGGTAAATAGCCCAAGGGCCCTTAGCAGGAAAGGTCTGTCTGACTCCAGGTCCCCTGCCCTTAACTTCACTGAGACTCCTGGTCCTGCGTGTGTGATAGCCCATCACAGTGGATGTGAAAATACTAAGTAACCCCATGGGTGGGATAGGGGTGGCCCTGGGCTTCCTCACAGCATAGCACCGGGCAGCCCTGTGCATGGAACAGGCAGGGACAAGCAGGTAGGGACAAGAGGGGTCCTGAAGGCACACATCACCTGGTGTGAACATGCCTGTGGACCATGATCCGTAAGAACGCACCAGTGCACAGCTTGGGTTTTCTGCCTTCTCAGCAAAAAATGGCCCAGAAAATAATGAAGATGATCCAAGGAGATTACATTGAAAAACCGGACTTTGCCCTGAAGTCGATAGGTGAGTGCCTCCCCCCCGACCTTGCCCCACCAATCGGCCCACGTCCAGTTTCCTCAGAAACCCTTCAGAGGGTAGATTTCAGTTCTGGTCTGGGGCACACTCTGCTGCTGAGAAGTCTGTCCTCAGAGCTAACCTCTGCCTCCCAGCTGGTCTCCTTGCTACAGTTTTCCGTTTTCTCCCATGGCAGCTGAGGTGGCGTGGGGAGGCCCTTCCCCACCCCTCCCCCACCCATCATCCGCCAAACCCAGGGGTCAGCAGATCTGTCCCTGCCTGGCTGGGGAGATGACCACGGGCCCAATTACAGTTGGGAATCGTGCCTTGGAAAAATAAGGCCAGTGGCTACAGTAGACGGGTGGGAAGGAGGACGCTGGGTTGAGACCTGGTGAGGAGGGAAAAGTGTTCCAGACTGAGGGAACCGACGTGAAAGGTGCCCCTGCGAGGGGCTGCGTGGAAGGCGGGGAGGTGGGCCGGCAGGGCGGGCTGCCCTGTGCAGACAGTACCAGCTCACCCGGGCACCCCCAGGCCCAAGGAGATGTAGGGTCAGAAGGCGTCAGTCTAACCTCTCAGGCCCGGAGTTTCTTCCTCTGTGAAATGGGTATAATAATGGCCATAGCAATAATTACTAGGTTATAGTAACTAGGCTGATGGAAGTGAGCAAGCACCTTACTTTGCACCAGGCGCTGCTGTAAAAACAGTTTGGTGTATTAACTCCTTGTAACCTCACAACAACCCTATGAAATGGATGCTATCATTACTACTATTATTGTTACTATTATTACTCCCATTTCCCAGAGGAGAACACTAAAGTCCAGAGAGGACCAGTGACTCTTCCAAAGTGCTCCCCCAGCACATAGTGAGTCTCCCCTCCACCAGGCAGAAGCCAGGGCTGCTCAGCTGAGACACCCCTCCCCGCCCCAACCCTGCACCATCACTTCCCATACAGGGGCCTCCATCGACTACGAGCAAACGTCAGCCACATACAGCCACGACAAGGCTCGCTCTTACTGGAACTGGATCCGGCTGTGGAACTATGCGCAGCCCCCGGACGTGATCCTTGAGGCAGGAGGAATGGCAGGACTTGGGGAGAGTGGCAGGGGTGTGGTCAGAGGCCTGGGGGCAGGAACTGAAGGCAGAGGTTGGAGTGAGAGTGCAGGGGGTGGGGGCCTGGGGCAGGGGTAGGGGTAAGAACAGGAGAGCGGGGTGCAGAGGCAGAGAAAGGGGGCAACTGATGGGGCGGGGGTGGGGGCGCTCTGGGGAGAAGTCAGGGGGCAAGGGCAAGAGGCAAGTGCAGACAGCAGGGACCCCTGGGGGGGCTAGGCAGGAGTAGGGGACAGGCACAGGGGCAAGGACAGCCTGCTTTGGCACTGGAAGGGGCCCCTCCCCCAGCCCTCAAGTCTTGAGGGGCAGGGAACCCTCAGGGCCCCGAGAAGGCCCCTGCCCTCGCTGCGCTGGGCTGAGGGGAAGGCTTATCCTTGCTGCCTACGGTCAGGGAAACTTCCTGGTGTTGGTGGTACTCGAGCCAAGCTTTGTAGACAGGAAGGATCTGGCTCATCCAGGAGGGCCGCGGAGGTCTAGGTGAGCCAGGGTGGGAGGAGGGACCTGCTCTCACCCAGCCACCCACCCAGCAAAGCCCTCATTGCATCTGCCACTTCTAGCCCAACGTGACACCTGGCAACTGCTGGGCCTTCTCGGGTGACAGAGGCCAGGTGACCATCCAACTGGCCCAGAAGGTCTACCTGTCCAACCTGACACTGCAGCACATCCCCAAGACCATCTCACTGTCAGGCAGCCTGGACGCTGCCCCCAAGGACTTCGTCATCTACGTGAGCACGCCCTGGCCGGGAGCGATGCTTAACTGAGGGAGGGGACAGCTCATAATGGCAGTATTCCAGGCGCTGTGATAAACTGTCTGCACAATTCCCACAGCCTGCAGGGGCTGGACCTTAAGGCTGGGAATGGCCAGGGTCAGGGTCAGATCACAGCCTTCAAGGAAAGGGGGTAAACAGTACTTTATTTCAACCCAAGCTTTTCAGAGCCAATTTAGTCTTCAGAGACCATTAAGTCCCCATTTTACGGATAAGAAAACTGGAGATTCAGAGAAAGGGCAGGGAAGCATCAAACCCTACAAGTCAATGGCAGAGTTAGGAGTGGACCCCTAACCTTCTGACTCCCAGTCCAGTGCTCTTTCCTATTCATTACTCTGTGCTGCAATGGAACAGTGCCCAAAGAGGTAGGGAGCTCCCCATCCTGGGAGGTGTGCAAGTCTTGGCTGGGAGAAGGCAGCACCTTCTAGAGGTCCTACCTGTGCCTGACACTTTCTTCTTGGTTCTGACTCTCCAGGGCATGGAAGTTTCCCCAAAGGAGGAGGTGTTCCTGGGGGCGTTCCAGTTTCAGCCCGAAAACACCATTCAGATGTTCCAGCTCCAGGTTCCCGAGAAAACCTGCCCATGTTGAGCGCCTAATGAACACACAGCCCTGTGCAGGGCTTTACCCAGGGGACCCCACTTCATCTCCCAGCAGCCCGAGGCAGTGCACAGTTGTCACTAACCCATTGACAGATGAGGAAACTGAGGCCCAGAGTGATAGAGCTACTGCCCAGGGCCTAGATTAGGACCCTGAGGAGACCTATTCGCTTCCATTTCCCTGACCTGTCCAGGATCCCTCCCGCTGTGCTTCCTTCAAGGGACAGCAGGTGTTGAGCAGGTGGGGCCCGTCAGGCCAGGGTTGCTGGCCTCAAACTTAGTGTCTCCATACTGGGAGGCCACATGATCAGCACCTGGTCCAACCACAGGTGGGGAAGCTGAGGCCTGGAGGGGAGGGAGTTGGGGACAGAAGCAGGACCAGAGGGTGGCTGCTGGAATAGCCCTGAGATTCAGTGGAATGTCTAGGCTTGGGAATCAGGCTGACCCTGACCCAAATCCTGACCCAACCAAAAGTTCTGTGTGATCTCAGGCCATTCCCTCTGGGCCTTCCCTTTCTCTCTGGGCCTCAGTTTCCCCTGTTGTAATTCCCTGGGAGGTTGAGACCATCCAGTGAGATCTCACAGGCCAAGGCCCCCTTTTGCACTGGGCTCCACCCCTTCTGGGGAGGGTGCAAAAAGGGGAGGGGGAAGCACTTACAGAGCACCTACTGTGTGCCAGGTGCCAGTAAGCCATCTGGCCCCAAGATCTCATTTCATGCTACGGCAACCCTGAGAAGCAGATATTACCCCTCCCTCTTACAGACGGGGAACTGAAGCCCAGAGAGGGCATGGTTTGCCCAGGGTCCCGGAGCACGTATGTGCTGTGCTGGGACGCCTTCCTCATCACAGTCTATCTGTCCTCTGGCCTCAACCCCTTCCATCCCAGCCCCTGAGTAGCAACTTACTGTGTGGCTTTGGGACATTCTGCTCTCTGAGCCTCAGTTTCCCCACCTGAGGAAATGGAGTGTTCCCTTCCTCTCCCAAACACTCATCTGGACAGGCCGGGTGGGGGCCTATGGCGAGCTGCCCCCTGTCTGTGACTCTTTTCTAGAACCACCCTCCCAGGACTTTTGGAGCAGTCAAGGTGAAGATATCGAGCAACTGGGGGAACCCACGCTTCACCTGCCTATACCGAGTGCGTGTGCACGGCTCTGTGACTCCACCCAGAGAGCAGCCTAACTAGAGGCCCCACCCCGAGAGAGATTAAAGTTTATTCTTCACGCCCCTGCCCAAGTCTGAGTGTCTTTTGGCCCCGAAAAGTGAGAGTGGGCTAGGGTTTGATGTCTGAAGCTCAGTTAGCAATTATCAGTCACGTGCTGGGTACCCAGGCACCCTCACAACAGCCCCATGAGGCCCCATTTCACAGATGGGGACAATGAAGTCTCCAAGCAAAAAAAAAATGACTTGCCAGAAGTCACAGCCAGCAAATGGCAGCACTAGGATTCAACCCCAGGCAGTCTGATGCCCGTACCTGACTCAGCTTCCTGGCTTCAAGTCAAGCTCTGCCCCTGACCCGAGTGTGATCTTGGGCAAGACCCAGCCCTCTCAGTCTCTCCATCTGTACAATGGGGACAGAATTATGGCTGTTGTATCAGATGATGTGGGAGATGAGAAATCCCACCCTTGCATCACAGAGTGTTCCAGCATCACTGATCATTATGGAAATGCAAATCAAAACTACAATGAGATACCACTTCACACCCATTAGGATGGCTATCATCAAAAAAAAAAAAAACAGGGCTTCCCTGGTGGCTCAGTGGTTGAGAGTCTGCCTGCCAATGCAGGGGACACGGGTTTGAGCCCTGGTCTGGGAAGATCCCACATGCCACGGAGCAAATGGGCCCATGAGCCACAACTACTGAGCCTGCGCGTCTGGAGCCTGTGCTCCGCAACAAGAGAGGCCGCGATAGTGAGAGGCCCGCGCACTGCGATGAAGAGTGGCCCCCGCTTGCCGCAACTAGAGAAAGCCCTCGCACAGAAACGAAGACCCAACACAGCCAAAAATAAATAAATAAATAAATAAATAAAAATAAATAAATTTAAAAACAAAAACAAAAAAACAAACCAGAAACAGTGCGTGGATGAGGATGTAGAGAAACTGGAACCCTTGTGCACTATTAGTGGGAAGGTATGTACAGCCACTGTGGAAAACAGTAAGGCAGTTCACAAAAAAATTAAAAATAGAATCACCACATGACCCACCAATCCTGCTTCTGGATATTTACCCGAAAGAACTGAAAGCAGGGTCTCAAAGAGATATTTGTACACCCATGTTCATAGTAGCATTATTCACAACAGCTGGAAGCAACCCAAGTGTTCATCAACAGATGAATGGATAAACAAAATGTGGTCTATACATATAACGGAATATTATTCAGTCTTAAAAAGGAAGGAAATTCCACAACATGCCATGACTTGGATGAACCTTGAGGACATTATGCTAAATAAAATAAGCCAGTCACAAAAAGACAAATACAGTATGATTCCACTTATATAAGATACTTAGAGTAGTCAAATTCATAGAGACAGAAAGTAGACAGGTTGCCAGTGGCTGGGGGAGGGGAGAATGGGGAGTTAGTGTTTAATGGGTACAGAATTTCAGTTTTACAAAATGGAAAGAACTATGAAGATGGATGGTGGTGATGGTTGCACAATATTATGAATGTATTTAATACCATTGAACTGTACACTTTAAAAAGGTTAAGATGATAAGCTTTATGTTACATGTATTTTACCACAATTTTAAAAATTGAAAAAAAAATAATAAAATATCTGAAATCCTGTAAAGGAGAAACTCTGGGAAACTTTGGAAACACTGTAAGAAAACTCTATAAATTCTGATAGCGTGTTCCATGTCATCACTGTATACGATTAGAAATGCAGATGTAAATATTTTTTTGTTTCTGTTCCCTCAATCAGTCACTCATTCTTTATGTGCGTAATCTTTGTCATAGCTGAGTCTCACCTGTTCTAGTATTTACTTAAGAGCTTACGGAAGTGCTAAAGCCAGTATCTACTGTGAGTATCTACCACGGTTCCACCCATGGAGGTCTCAGCACAGAGCATGGCACACAGTAGGTGCTGTGTAAATGATGGGTAAATGATCACCAAGGTAAATGATCACTGTCAACCTCTGGCCCCAGGCGGGTGATAGGAGGTCCAGTACTCAGGGACGGGGTGACGCTGTGCTAGAAGGGGGCAGGCTGCTCAAGCCGCAAAGGGCACAGGGATGGAACCTGCAAGGGAGGGACTCCATACAGGCAGGGGGAGGCAGGTGAAGAGGCTGGCAAGGGTTCAGCTGGACATTAGAAGGGCGGATAAATCGGAAATACACCATCTCCTGGGAGAGCACCCTGGACAGGCCCTTGTCCTGCTGCAGAACCCACCCCTCTGGCCATCAGGCAGGCTCCTCACCAGCCCCTGGGAACCCTCCAGCACCCGGCCCCAGGGCCTGCCTCTAATGGTCTCCATGGTCAGGGTGGCTTCAAGGGGTCACCTCATCCTCCTGCCACTCCCTGCCCCCTCCCAGCAACCAGCAGACCTGGGAGCCATGCATATCCAACTTGGCATTATTTCCATAGTTTTTATGAGAACCGTCCTTGTTATTAACAAGAATGTTATTAACACACCATACTGAAGTTTGGTGAAAAGTGAACCCAGAGATACCCTACTTCCTCCCCCAAATGCCTCTCCCAATCTCACTCCTCCAGCTGTCCTACATGTTTCCTTCTAGTCATTTGTCTTTTAACTTTGTTTAAAGTGTCTTTTGTTAATTTTTTTTGAAAATTTTATGTCCAAAGGTAAATCAGTCTTTTCTTTTATAGCTTCTAAGTTGTATGTATTGTCAGGAAGGTCCTGCCCAGTTCCAAGATTACAAAAATATATTCATATACTTTCTTCTACTAATTTTATAATTTACATATAATGTATGTACATACCTACACACTATAGATATATAGATATATGCTCTTTAGTGCACACACACAAGATTTAGATATGTGAAAGCTCTTTAATGCATCTGGAATTTATTTTTGTGCTTGGTGTGAGGTAGGGATCTAGTTTAATTTTAGCTAAATTGCTACCAGAGGCCACAATACAGTACCTTTATTAAACAGTCCATCTTTCATCTGTAGCTTGGGAACAGTGCACAGACATGTGACTGCCGCACAGAGAGGTGGAGTGACTTCTTAAAGTCACAATGTGTCATGGTGGAGCTATGACATCAACCCAGACCCTTCCAGGCCCGAAATGCTTGCTCGCCCATCCAACCCTTCTCACCGTCATTTTAGATTCCAGTCGGTTTGGGTGGACCAACTGTGGAAGTGTGAGGGACAGCAGGATTGCTGGGTCTGTCCCTGCTGCGCCTTGGGGAGTAGCCTGACCGCCCCGCCCACCCCAGGACACCGAGCCATCGCACAGATTGCAGGGAAGGGCACAGCGGGGGTGCTCCATCCACGGGGGTCCTGTTCTTCACCAGGAGCCCCCACTGCATGCGGCTCAGCCCTCTGCCTTATTCACCACGGGTTCCCCCTTCACCTGCCCCAGACGCATCCCCTACATGCCTCACAGCCCCTGCCCTTGAAGGTCAATAGCCCCTGGCTTGGGCATTGCAGTCCACGGTGTCCTTGAACAGCCCTGCTGTACAGACAAGGAGACAGGCCCCCAGAGGGACCCAGTGTCACCCAAGGCCCACAACAGGGGGCTGCTCCGGCCAGAAGGGGCTCATCTCTGGGGCAGCATCCTGCAGGAGAACAAAGTTTGCCCCTGGGCCTCTCTCCCCACTACCCCATGCCAGTCCCATAATGCACAAGGCTGGCCGCCCGCCCGCCACCCGGCCCACCCACTGGACCAGAGCAGAGGAGTGGGCAGCCGGCCAGGGTGGGAGTCAGCTCTGCAGTGACAGAACCGGAGGTACAGAGCACCAAACCGCCCCGCTCCGTGGTACCCAGAGTGTCACCTCCTGTAAGCCTAGCTCAAACCCCAGGATTTTCACTAATCCTGCTAATCCCTGGACGCCCGGCCAGGTAGGGCTGGGGTCAACGGGCAGGGCCTGGCTTCTCCATGACTCAGAGCTCCCTGGCCCAGTGATGAGACAAAGCCCTGGGCTCCACCCCTACCCTGTGCTCCCTCACCATGTGACCTGGAGGGAGTCACCTTCCTAGCCTCAATTTCCCCATGTGCGCCCAAGAGACACTAGTCCTCACTTCATCTCAGAGGCCAGAGGCAAACTGAGGCCCCCAAGCTCCTGGTGTGGAAGGCCCTTGTCAACTGTGATGATGGGTATGAACCCCTCACACACAAAATGAGGGAAGCATCACAGTCTTCATTTCTCCAAACCAGATCCAGCTCTGAGGCCTCATGCATCTAGGCCAGTGGGAAGCCCGACAGTGGTCACAGTGGTTTTTTAGGCCACTTTCATCCTCCCAGGGCTCTTGGGGATGACTCAGCCCTGGAGAGGAGGGGTCGAGGCTGCTGGTCACCACGTGTCATGGTCAAGGTCAGGGAGCCTGAGCTTGAGCACCCCATCTACCCTTCTTCTCCACTATGGGGCCCAAGGGCTTATGGGAATCTCTAGGTGGCCTGGAAGGCTGGCCCAGACTCTGGGGCCCCTAGAACCCCCTCCACCCTGGGTGTCTGGACACCACCTGCTCCTGCCCCTTGCACTGGCAGAGAGCCTCCTGCTCTGTTCAGCTCTCAGACACTGGTCCTGGGCAGTTCCCTGGGGCTGGGCTCCAGGAGGATTCTGTCCCCAGCACTCAGCCCGGAGTCCTTTGAGCCCCTCAGCTTTGGCAGTGGGTCTGGAGTGGGAAAGAGGAGGAAGGGGAGGCCTTGTCCACCCCGCCCAGAGCTCAGAATAGCAGAGCTCCTAGCGACCCCTCCCTTCTTAACCTGCCAGCTTGTCTGCTATCAATGCCACCAACCAGCCGTGTGGCCAAGTGAGGGCATTGCCTCCAGAAGGTCCCCCTGCAACAGGAGGGAAGTTCCCGGATGGCCCTTCCAAGTAGCACAGATATGTCAGGCATCATCCTAGGACACTTGAGACCCTGGGCTTTGCAAGGGGGCTGAGAAATAAAAATGACAATAATAGGCACCCTTCCTGGAGGATTCACCCTGCTGGGCCTGGAGATGGGAACTCGCTGTACCTCTCCATGTCCTCTTCTCCCGGCAGCCCCGTGAGGGAGGTGCAACTGGAGGAAACGAGCAGGATGAGGCCTCGTGTGGTCACGCAGCTCGAGAGCTGCAGAGCGGGAATTTGAGCCTGGCTGTCTAGCTCTGGAGCTGCTGCTGGTGGGTGTACGGGAAGGGAAGGGCTGGTCGTGATGGGGTCTGTGGCTGTGCGCTAGGTCCCTCCTGTCGCCCCTGTGAGAAGCTGGGGGAACACGGTCTGGCACCTCCACTGCCTCCCCTCATCACCCTCCTGGACGGAGCTGGGCCGGAGCAGGAGGTAAACGTGGATGCCACCCAAGGAAGGACGTTCTACCAGTCCAACACTGCAGGACTGAGCCCCCGTCCCAGGAGGTACGCAAGCCGGGGCGGGGGGTGGAGTTACACGAGAGCTCAGGATTCTTTGGATTCTCTAACCTGGTTTTAGAGGTGGCTCCCTCCTCCTCCCTGAGGGGTCCTCAGCCCTAGACTGGCTATTGAGTGCCACCCATGGGGAACGTTGTCTCTTATTTGAATCTTTTGAATCACCAGGAGGATCTGCCTAGCTTTCCAGATGCGGCTGGAAGAGATTTAGTCACCGGCACATGGTCACCCTGCCAGCGCGGGGCAGGACCGGGGAGGCACCCAAGAGAGGGGAGCGGATGCAAAGGTCAACCTGGCCTGGGTGTGAATCCCCCTCTGGCTTCCGTGCTGGATGACCTCGGGCAAGTTACTTCCCCTACTTGAGAGCCTCTACTCTCTTCCGTAAAATGGGGGGAAGACAGCCACCTCCCTGGAAATTCAGTGGGATGTGCAGTGCACAGGGCCTCAGGACAAAAACCGGGGAGCTGAGCAAGACATCTCCTTCCCCAACACTTCTACTCCTGCACATCGGCGCCTGCACCACCTTCACCTCCTGAACGTCCCCCTCGCCCTCTGCACGCGGCTCCACCATGGCTGCTCATAGCAGCTTCCTCCCCAGCCCCGGCCCCGCTCCAATCCGAGCGTGCTGCTCCCTGCTCCAGCCCTGCGATGGCTCCCGTCTCACTCAGAGTAACTCCAGACTCCTTTTCATGATCTGCAAGGCCCCGTCTGCCCAGCGGACCTCCTCTCCTCCGCTGCTCCCTCAGCTCGCTCGCACCAGCCACTTTACTGCTCCCTAAACGCTGGCCTCACCCCGCCCCCCGGCAAGGCCATTGTCTCAGCTGTGCTCCTGCCTGGAACTCTCTTTCCCAAATGGCCACCCAGCTGGCTCCTCGGTCCTGCAGGTCTCTGCTCAGACGTCATCTTCCCTGAGAGTCCTTCCCTGATCGTGTGTCCTAATTAACTCCCTGTCATCTCCCACCCAACATTGTCTTTCCCAACCCCTGCTTTTAGCACTTAGTGCTCTATCAATGTGATTTGATTATTTTTACTATTCTGCATCATTTGCTGCATGTGGGGTCCCTGACGGCAGGCACCATGGCGGTCTTATCCCCGCTGTGTCCCCAGCACCCAGCACAGCACCTGTCACACGGTAGGTGCTCCATAAACACAAGCTGATGAGTGAAAGCACGCAGGAAGAGTGCTGACACCCTGAACGACCCGGCGGCAGGGACAGCACAGGCTCAGACGCTCAGAATCCGGGAACAAACCAGGGTGCTTATCTGCAATGGGGTGCTGATGCTGTGTGAGGTCCATTAAAGATGAGCAGGGGCTGGCGCTGCCTGGCCTCCGCCAAGTCACCGAGTCTGGGGTCAGGGTTGCACCAGCAGCATTCTGCAGAACGTGGTGGCTCACCCACAAATAGGCAGGACAGAGACAAGTGTTGGAAAGTGGGAAGCATGGGGTCCAGCCAAGTCCCTCTCTGGGCCTCAGTTTCCTCATCTGCACAATAGGCACACTGCCTCCTGCCCTTCGGCCTCATCTGATTGATAAAAAGTAGGAAAGACCTCTGGAGAAGCAGAATGCTGCCGTTTCTCACCCAGGAGAACTGAGGCACCACAGGCCAGGTCTCTGAGAGAGAGAGCCTTGAGCTCCTGCATGCAGGGAGCTCCCAGGCCCTGGGGGCTTACTTGGACAATCTTTGTGGTGACATCACCAGCTTGATACCCAAGACTTTGGGGCTGGCGGGGCCCAGCTGCCCTGCCCAGCTCCTGACAGCCTTGAACCTGCCAAGTCACCTGCTGATTTAACAACCATCTCCACTGCTCCATCAACCCTCTTGGAACCACCAGCACCCCGTGTCTGAACCAACACCTGCAGTTTGGACGTCACCGGCCTTGTCACATTTCCTGTCCCTGAACCTGTCGAGAAAGACTGTATTACCCAAGTCTGTGCCTTCTCTAGCTGCGGGGTGGGGAGCAGAACAGGGGGAGGGGCCATGAGGACCCCCAGGCTCCAGAGAAAACCAGCTCTGCCTGTTGAGAAAGAAGCATCAGCCCTGTTAGTGGTGGTTCATCCCACCACTGGTACCATGTCCCTTTGGCCTAAAACTCTGTGCCTGGTCTGAGCTGCTCTCAGTCACTCACACCTCAGTGGGGAAGAGTTCAGCAGAGTCCTTCCTAAGAGTCACTGAGACAGGGATGGTGAGAGAAGGAACAGGAGGGCGGGAGGGCAAGGATTCCCCCCACAGCCCTCACCACCTTGAGAATGAGCAGCAGGAACCACCAGCCATTGGACCAACTCAGCAGCCGCTCCACAGGGTGCACATCTTCATGAAAGACCAGCCCTCCTCCGGCAGCTCCGTGGGGATGCCCAACACCATCTCCTTTAGCACCAGGGGCACTGAGCAGGCACGGAGTGTACCGCCGCGCATCAGCTGCCATCCTCAGCCTCTGTGAGAACTCAGAGCCTCTGTTGCCTGGCCACGCCCCCTCCCGTCGGGGAATTCAACCACCAACCACTTATCCCCATTTTATAAATGTGGGAAGTGAGGCTCCGAGAGAGTCAGACACTTGCCCGGGGTCACACTAGGCGTGAGTAGAGAAGCTGGGATTTGAACCCAAGTTGGTGCAGCTCTGGAGTCCATATTCCACCGAGCACCAACTCAACCCCGAGACACTACTGATTCCAGGGTCCTTACGGGGCCCCCTAGTCCCTCACCCCCAGCAAGTCTAATACCTTAGAGAGCCAGACAAGACCTACAGAACTCCTCTGAGCCTCAGTTTCCTCATCTGAAAAATAAGGAGCTAAAAATACCTACAGAGGGAATTCCTTGGCGGTTCAGTGGTTAAGACTCGGTGCTTTCACTGCCATGAGCTCGGATTCCACCTACACACCTGAGTTCTGCTTTTAGTGTGTCCTGCTCTACAGTCAACACACCCTTTCTCTCTGAGCCTCCAGCTTGTCACCTACAGTATCAATGATGATAATAGTAATAGCTCACAATTTGGGCATTAGGTACCTTCGGAGAACCAAAATAATGTGCTGACCAAAAACATAGACTATTTAAAAAGGAGAAAAAACAGAAAAATAGGCTCTGCAGCCAGTCTTCTTCCTGGGTTTGAATCCCAGCCCCATCACTAACCATCAAGATACTTCTCTGTGTCTCTCTGTGCCTCAGTTTCCTTATCTAGCAGGTTGGGATAATATTAGTATCCATTTCTTATCATTGTTATGAGGATTAAAAAAGTAAAGACTGTAGAATGTTTAAAGTCTTTTGAACAGTACCTGCACATAATAAGTGGTCAGTAAATGTCAGTCAGTATTATTACTGCAGAAGCAGGATAGTGGGCTGGTTAGGAGTCTACTTTTTAGCTGTGTGACCTTAGGCCAGTTATTCAACCTCTCTGAGTCCCATGGTTGTGAGGGTTAAATGTGGTCACACCTGGCACAAAGTAACTACTCAATAAAAAGTATTACTTTTCTATGTCAGGCACTGCAACAATCTCAATGAATTTTCACAACATCTCATGAGGCATGTCTACTCAGCCCCAGCGGGATAGAGCTCCAGTAGCCCACAGTGGTAAGGTGTTTTTTAATGAATCTTTACTGACTGAGTGGACTGGCTTCCTGTCTCTCCTCTAAATGAAGACACCCCTGAACTGGCTTCAGAGCAGAGTTGGTCTTTCAGGGGATTAACAGCATAGATGGCTGAGTTTAACCTCAAGTGTTAACTGAGATTGGTTGGAAGTGGCTGCCTGGGAAAGGATTCTGAAGCCACATCCAACTTCAGCAAGAAAGTGCATGATCCATTAGTGATGTCTGCAATGGGTGAGAGATGGGAGGGAGGTAGTACACATGCCATCTATTTGTCCACACTTCACCCTTGAACAAATAAAATTTATGGCCTGTCAACTTTAATATTCCTTAATGCTGTGTGTTAAGAAGTAATGACTGCGAGAAGGTTGGGTGAAGAGGTTTCCATCCAGTTCTACTGGCTCCTGTGACTGAGTGAGTGAAGGGAACATTGAGGTTGGAGGGGCCACATAGGATGGGTGCTTCCCCCTCAACTCCTCAAATCAGAGGCCACTCCTTGGAACTCAGAGCCTTGCTGCCCTCTCTGCAAAGGGAAAGAACTCATGGGACAGCGTCTCCATCCGCCAAGCCTTCCCTTCAACCCTCCATACATGCCCATCACCATAAGGTGTATGCCCCAGCCCAGAGCTCAGGGGGATTAACGCTCTCTCAGAGAAAGTGAGTGACTTACTCAAGGTCACCCAGCACCCTGGAAAGCTTGGACAGCATTGTGAGGCAACAGAACACTCCCCTTACCCTGGCCTTTGATCTTGCCTGCTACAGGTGGGGGTCTCCTGTCACAGGGAATCTTCCCACAGTTTTACTGTCTCCAATGTTCAAGGGATCCCCACCCAAAGGCAGCACTCCCAAATCCTGAGCATCTCAGCCTGGAAGAGGCAGAAACACCTGACATCCCTGGTTGGAATCCTAGCTCTGACATTTCCTGGCTGGGGGTCCCTGGGCAAGTCATCACCCTGTTCGAGCCTCAGTTTTTTCATCTGTAAAATGGGGATAGATGACCTACCTCGTAGGAACTTTGTGAGAAAATGTGTGTAAAACATCTGGCAAGTTGGAAGGTAGTGTCACCCCCTGTCCCACCCCCCAACAGGCTCCAAGGAGAAGAGCTAGAGGTTCCCCACCCACCCTCAATCCCCTCCAGAAGCCCAACTCCTCTCCCAACGAAGGAATCCTGTCTCCTGCATCTTCAAAGCGGGCTGGGTCTGTGAGGGGATCTCCCTCCACGAGGGGGCGCTCCCTCCCCAGCAGGATTGCCTTACCCGCCCTGTTTCTACCCCAGGATACACACAATCAATGCAATATCAGCTTCCCAAGGGGAAAAGGTCATTGAATGTACCCATCAATCGTGAGACATCCCAATTTCTGAAATCTTTTTAAATTGCTTTTTTAATATAGTTCTTTTTTAAAAGATTTATTTATTTATTTATCACTGCATAGGGTCTTAGTTGCAGCATGCGGGATCTTTGTTGAGGCATGCGGGATCTTTTGTTGCAGCACATGGGCTTCTCTCTAGTTGTGGCGCCCGGGCTCCAGGGCACATGGCCTCTGTAGTTGCAGCACGCAGGCTCTCTTGTTGAGGCACACGAGCTCAGTAGTTGTGGCGCACGGGCTTAGCTGCCCCGCGGCGTGTGGGATCTTAGTTCCCTGACCAGGGATTGAACCCACATCCCCTGCATTGGAAGGCAGATTCTTTACCACTGGACCACCAGGGAAGTCCCTTTAATACAGTTTTAAAATTATGTCTGAGAATTGAGCAAATCTGGTAGTGTTTAAAAGCTCTTGAAGTAAAAAGAAAAAAAACAAACAAACAAAGCTGTTGAAGGAAAAGCAGCCCAGAGCCACCCAGAGCCGCCCAGAGCTCCTCTCCTGCACACCTCAGGCCCCCCATGGCCAGCTCCTGGCATCAGTGGCTGCACCCTCTGGTCTAGGATACCAAGTTGCCCCTCTCTAACCCCAGGTCTCCAGGACCTCTCCCGCCTCCAAAGTCCACCAGCCAGAGGGCACTTTTCAAGACCCCAATGAGATTGTGCTGCACCTTTTATTAAATGCCCCTGGGATTCCCAAGAGAAAAAAAGCCCTGTGCGACAGGCAGCTCCAGGCCTCTTCCCCACGCCCCCTCCCTCCCTCTGTTCACTCCCCTGAGCCACACTGGCCTCCTCGCCACTGTCTGAAAATGCCATTTCATTCCTACCTCAGGGCTTCTTCCCTGGCTGTCCCCTCTGCTGGAAGACCCCTCCCAACTGCCCCCCACAAACACCTGGCGGTGCAGGTCTGGAAACAGCTGTCACGAAACCCAGGCACCACTGTTCACCACAAAGCCCCACTGTGACGGTGGGCCAGGCCTCTACCCTCCTGGCCCCAGGCCGCCGCCTCAGGAGATGGACTCATGCCCTGGGGGCGGGTGACGCACTGCTCTGGATCTGCCCTCCACTCCCAGAGCACAGGGCGCCGATGCTGCAGTTCCCACGGGTGAGCTCTGCCACACAGAACACCCAGCAGCCGCCGCATCCCCATGGGCTCCACAGTCAGACCCTCAGAACAAAGGGACCCCCAGCCCAGCTTCCAGGCCCTCCTCATTGCCCCACCATTATTCCCCACCACCGGCCAATCCAAGGCCTACCCACCCTTCCAGACCCAAGTCAGGACACACTCAGATTTCTGGGAATCAGAAAGAAGCCCAGATTTCCAGAGCCAGTGGGGTTCTCAAAGTCCCCAGGCCACTTCCTCTTCCCAGCAGCTCCACCAGAGGCTTGGGGCTCACAGACAGGGTTTGCGGTCCCCCACTGGGGAGGGACACTCCAAAATCTAGCCAGGGCTGGCAAATAGAGGACACCCAGCCTCAGAGAAGGGAAAACCGGGGTGAGATCAATCTCAGATCTCCTGGAGGAGGGAGACTTAGAGCTGAGAGTCATGATTATTTCTTGGACAAGTAGTTTTCCATCACCTGTGATGTGACAAGTACTGTGCCAGGCCTGGGAACCGTGAACAAACAGACCTGGTCCTGCCCTGGGGGAAGGGGGCACAGTGATAAATAGATACACAAAGAAATACTGTGATGAGAATAAAGTGGGGCAGGGGTTAGAGAGTGCAGGGGTGTCGGGCATTGAGGGATGTTTGAGCAGGGCATGGAGGAGAGGTCCTTTGATCCGGGGGAAGCCCTTCTCAGGCAGAGTGGACAGCAAACACAAAGGTCCTGGCTGGCGCTGGGCTTAAAAGCTCCCTCCTCCAGGAAGCCATCTCGGATGGCTTCTCCTTGTCCCCACTGCATTTGCCTACTGTCCCACGAGCTCCATGCCTCCCTCCGGATGCCCGGTGCTTGTGCTCAACGAGATAATCTGTTGGATAAACCGATGAGAATACGCATCCACACTGCAGAGGAGTGATCCGTGTCCCCAGTAGGAAAGGGCTGGGTGTTCCTCGTTCTGGAGTCCCCAGGGCTCGGGACAGTGCTTGGCATATAGCAGGTGCTCAGTAAGTGTCGAACAAGTACGAAATACAGAAGTGGGCCCAGAAAACAAGGTCCATGATGGCTTCTCTCTAAGGACAAGCTGGTCCCCACACTCCCCTTGGTGCCCTCGTACCCCATCTCCTGGTGGAGAGACACCCCCGCCTTGGTCCTGACCTCTCAGCCACGCTGGGCCCAGGAAACCATTTCTGCGCCACTGGAGGTAAATATCTCTTCCTTTCTCTGTTAGCAGGACCTTGTTGGGGCCAGACAGGAGGCGTGTGCCTTCCTGTTCCTTTCAAGAGCAGCAGGGCGACAACCCTAGATCCTGGAGAAGGTGACACCAGGAAGGGCTGAACGCGGCCATCACAGGCGAGGTCTACGAGGAATTGCAGTGACGGGCATTTGCTCACCGCATGAGGAATTCTGCACTTGAGGCTTGAATGCCAAGGGTATGAGTTGTGTGATGTGAGTGGATGAGGGAGTGAACGAGTGGGTGTGAGTCTGCCTGTGAGGGCATGAGTGTGTGTGTAAATGGGTGTGTGCACAAGTGCACCTAAAGACAGAAAAAAATCTAGACGAAGATGTACCAAAATGATCTCTGGGAGATAGAATCCAGATGGTTTTTACTGGTTTGTATGCTCTTCTGTAATTCCCTGATTTTCTATACTCAGCCTGTGCTACTTTTAGAATCAGAAAAGATCTAAAATAAGTAGTTTTTTAAGTGATGCAAAAGGCAGAGAACAGATGGAGAGGAGACAGGTGTGGCTCCACGGGCAGCTGGCCTGGGGAGGGAGTGGAAGCTGGAGGGGCAGGGGTGCTGCGGGGCTCAGGGAAGCCCAGGGGGACCCAGAGGCAGGGCCTCCGACCCGGGCTCCTCACACACCCATTCCTGTGTGACACTGGCCTCCATTTCCTCATCTGCATTCTAAGCTGCTTGTGACCCTGATGCTCTGGAATTATCTCCCCGACATCCCACAAGGGCCTGGGCCAGGTGCAGGCAGCAGGAGACACAGGGGTCACTGACGTTGTTGGCCAAGTTCAGCCCCACTTTTCAGCCTGGGGCCTGGGATCGTGCATCTTGGGCACCTGCAGCCTCCTGTGGCCAGAGACGAATTTCTATGGCTGGCCGCGGCCTCAGTAGGAGGTGGGACAGACTCTACAATTATTTTCTAAAACATGCCAAAACTAAAACACGTGGGCAGATGCAGTAAATGTTGTAACAGGGCTGGGTCCACTGACGGGAGAGTTCACTGAGTCCCAGAGTCAAGCGGAAGCTTCCCCAGAGGTCAGCATGTCCAGACCCCTAGTGTCCAGCCAGTGGGCCCTGAGTCAAGGTCTCGGGTCCTATAGGGGACCCTGAGTTGCCCTCCAGGTCAAGGCTGTGCAGAGGCCTTTAAGGAAAATCCCTCAAGGCCTGGTCATTGCCACATCCCCAGGTTCCTCCATACTCCCCCTTCATACCTTCATACCATACCCTTCCCTTCACCTCTGGACACAGGCCTTGGCCTTGCCACTGCTTTCACCACCACCCTATCCACGCACCTCCCCGCTTCCTGCGTTCCCTACCGCAGACACTGCCCGGATCAGGATGCAGCAGAACGATCGGAGGCTTTGGCTCAGGAAAACCTGGGTTCGAGTCCCAGCTCAACCAGTTTCTAGATATGAAAACTTATGGCTCCCTGAGCCTCCCTGTTAGAGCAGCTGAGCCTTGGGGCCCTTCTAGCCTTTATACCCTGAGGCTCCCAAAGGCAGTGGGGTCCAGAGATGCCCGCCACAGGCCTGGAAGCCAAGCATGGTGGAGCATCAAGGTAACTGCCCCAAATGGGTGCAACTGAACAGCAGCTTGAGGAGCAAGCCGTGGGGTCAGAGCTCTACAATCCACCCTCCTTACCAGGCCAGGGACCATTGTTCAGGACCAGATTTTGACAACTCTGCCAGGAAAACAGCCATCCCAGCTTGCAGACTGAGCCCCTGATAAATCCGCCTCGTCAGAGGGGAGCGTCTGACAGAGACAGCCAGGCCAGAGCCCTCAGACCAGACAGGGAAGCTCCTCCCCAAGGGGCTGCAGGATCCTCTCTGTCTGCCTTTGAATTGCTGAGGCTCAAATGCAACAAAAACCCCAGTGGCCCCTGAGAAGAACCAAGACTGTGGCAGAGGAGCCTGGACCAGAGTCGGGCGGAGGGCCAGGTCTGCCACTGGAGAGGCTCAGACTGACGACCCAGGTCTGGCCAACCTGCCCGGCCCCCAGCCCCAGCTGCCCCCTGTGCTCAGAAGACCCACTCTTCACCCCTCACTTCCTGCACTGCAGGTCCCTGCGGCTCCTGTAACTTCCCCGATCATTTGAGGGGATCTATGGATTGGAGGTTGGTTTGGGTTAAATTGTATGTATCCTCCAAAAAACAGATGTTGAAGTCCTAACCCCCAGTAACTCAGATGGTGACCCGATTGAAAATAGGGTCACTGCAGATGTCATTTGTTAAGATGAGGTCATACTGGAGTAGGGTGTCCCAGTGACCAACCCAGTGACTGGTGTCCTTACAAGAAGAAGAGAAACACACACACAGAGGAGACCACGGTGTGAAGACACGAACACACAAGGGGAGGCGACCCCATGATGACAGAGGCAGAGATTGGAGTGACACCTCTACAAGCCGAGGAAAGCCAAGGATTGCCAGCAACCACCAGCAGCTGGGAGAGACAAGGAAGGATTCTCCCCTACAGGTCTGTGGGAGCATGGCCCTGTCAACACCAGGATTTCTGGCCTCCAGAACTGAGAGACAATACATTTCTGTTGTTTCAAGCCACCGGTTTGTGGTTCTTTGTCACTGCAGCCCTAGGAAACAGATACAGGGATGATGATGGAGTAGAGCATGCAGATGTATTTTGGCCTCAATAATCCAGACTCCTGGGTGCCCCCTGATTCCAAGAACCAAGCCTTGGAGGGCTCAGACCATAGTTTCTCCATGGCAGAGAGAACACAGTGGCTCCGGGGAGGAGGAACAGTGATGCAGGTACTCCCTGCCAAGAGCAGAGGGAAGCTGGGCTTGCATCCTGGGAGTGTGGAAGGGAGATGGAAGTGGAGAGAGAGATGAGAAGCTGTACATTCACCGCCTTGGGGCTGAGCCTTGAGCTGGGCGGGAGGACCTGTGGGAACAGAGAGTTATCCAGACCACCCCCCCCAAAAGCAGGTCTGCAGCCCACCTCCCCACCGCTCCAGCAAGCCCCCACCTAGCGTGGCCCCCTGGGCAGCGTGGTGCACAGCAGTGGCCGCTCTGGCTCCCCACAGGCCGCAGATCAGATCGTGTGTCCAGAGTCCCCAGAGGGCGGGTGGCCCAGCAGAGGCCTGGACAGGTGCCTCCGGGCCACAGGGGGACAATGAGCCCAGAGACAACAAGGGACTCCCAAGCCAGACAGCGGCGGAGCCAGGCCGCGGTGCTGCCCACCACACTTCCAGGCCTCCCTTGCATGGGACATGGAACGGTTTGGAAATACAGGGTTCCCCGCAGAGGAGTGTCTGATGGGGAAGGAGGACAGACACCCAGCAGGGGCAGGGGACGATCAACGGCTACCCCCTGTGGATGGCTGCTGGGCCTCACTCTTGCCGTGAGGCTGAACGGAGTTTCAGAGTCTAACAGCCCACCCCAGTGGCACGTCCCACCCACCACATCACCTCGGGGCCTATGAAGCCCCTGTCCCAGGCTTCGGCCTGTCACCTGCCAGACGGCCACGCCAGGTATCCTGGGGGGATGGTCTCTCCTCCCCGCATCAGCCCAGGGCCTTGCCAAGGGAGCACGACCCCGTCTCGGAGACACAGCCTGGTGCCTAAGGGGGCGAGGGACACACAGCCTGATCCCAGAGCCGGTGGGACTCCAACATCTGAGAACATTTATTTTCTTTGCCAGGACTCTGGCAAAAAAGGTCAGCTTCCCCAGATGGCCCAGTGGGGACACCTCCGGGCCCGGCAGGGGTAAGCCAGGGACAGACAGGACCCCATGGGCCTGGTGGCCCTGCCGGAGGACGGGAGAGAAGAGTGGGCCACCTCGGAGCCTGACGTGGGAGCCCTCCTGCACAGAAGGCGGAAGGCAGGCCTTCAGAGGCCTAGAGAGCAGCCTGAGGGGAGAGGCACCGGGCATGGGGGGCGCCGGCCTCCGCAGGATGTCCCTGGATACCTGGGGCAGGACCGCGGGGGAGGACTGGGCGCCAGGGCAGACCGGGGCTGCAGCAAGGATCGGGGGAGCTGGGGCCGAGGGGAGGCGGGCGAGCCCGACGCCAGGAACCCGGAGCCTGAGGCTGACAGAGAGAGCGAGGAGGGAGAGGAGACCATGGCGGTGGGCGTGCTGGCCCTGTGCTCGGGCATGGTCTCCCTGTTGGGACCCAGGTCCTCGTGGATGCGGTGGGTCACCAGGAGAGTGAGCCGCCTCTGCTGGTCCAGGACCCTGTGCCTCGTGAAGTCAGGCTGTTGGGTGGGCGCCAGCTCAACGAAGTGCAGGCTTTGGTAGATCTGAGGCGAGATCTGTGGGGGACGGAGCCAGGGAGTGCGGAGGACACCCAGGACCAAGAGCGGACTAACAGCGAGGGTGGCCCCAGGGGCTTTCCTGTGAGAAAGAACCGGGCCTGCCACTGATGACCACACCCTGCCGAGCCGCGAGCCCGCTGTGCGCCAGGCCCAGCACCGGCCCTCCTCTTGGTGCTGCCAACAGTCCTGTGAGGTCAGCACTGGCTTGTCCCCATCTTAGAGTGAGGCCTCGAGCTGCACCCCAAGTGGGGCTCAGATGCAAGGCGCTCTCCAGACATGCCCCCACCTCTCCCATCAGCACTCGCCATGTTGCGCGTTGAGGCCCATCTCCAGGAAAGGGCAGGGGTAACGAGCGTTCCTTCTTTGCACTGACCCCTCCCCAGCCCGGGACAGGGGGGTTATCTCACTTATTCTGAGTCCCCACCACAGAGCGTGGGAGCTCCCCTAATGCCCCTAAGATGGAGGAAGAGGCTGAGAGAGGCTGGAATCCGCCCAAGCAAGAGGCAGGATGGGACTCAAAGCAGGTATTTCCAAAGCTCCTGGCTCCTTTGTCTCCCCAAGGACAGGCCCCCTTCCACTCCCTCTTTCTCTTGTTGACTGTGTGCCTGGCACCAGGAGGCCCTGTGTCTGTTCGGGAGTGGCCCAAAGTACGGATACATGAGCAGTGAACATGCTAACAAACAAACAGACTCTGGGAAATGCTTTGAAGGCGAGCAACAGGTGCCAGGCCCATGGACAACCTCCTCCCATAGGCCCAGTGAGGTTTGTCCTCAAGGACAAAACCTGTGTCCACGGCCTCAAACAGGGCCTTGGCAAACAAGCCAGCCAGACCAGTTTCACCCCAGAACTGTCCGTGGCCCAGAACCCTGTTAAAGGACAGATGTGCCCCTCAACCCCGCTGGAGGGGCATGTGGGCACAAGGGTGGCTGCCAATGGAGATGGGACACCCCCCCAGCCTCGAGCCCCAGCGTCTCAGGGAGCTAGCCCCACCCTGCCTTACCTGGTGCTTCATCCAGCCATACTGCACGTCGGTGAACAGAAGTCTGGGGCCCTGCAACCGCTCCTTGGGCTTGTATGCTGCTCCCAGGACACCGCTCACCTGCAGGAGTCCCGGGCAAGGGCGAAGGCTCAGGACTGAGGGTTGAGGGCTCCCCTACCCGTCTCCGTGCCCCCACCCAGCCTCACCTGCTTGTCCTTGGACTCCCACTTGTACCAGCTATCCTCAATGTCTTCCGGGGAACGCTCTCCGGCCCATGGGGATGTCAGGGTTATCTTCTGCAGCCTGGCCCAGGCCTCAGGCTCTGTGTCCGCCTTGCCATACAGGAGAGCCATGAGGGCCACCTGCTCCCGCCGCTGGTACACCAGCGCCTCAGCAAGATCCCGCTCCTCCCTGATGTGAGGGGCTTTCCTTCATGAGATGCCCTCTGCGCCACAGACAGCCCTCCCAGAAACAGCAAGAGGGTTTCTCCCTTCTGGGCCTGATCCTCTCCAACCTTCTCATCCCTCCCCTGAGGCCATACAGCCCAGGGCCCATCACTGAGCAAGTGTTCAATTAACACTAGCAACGCCCTGCTTATCCTGGCCCCCAACAAGCCCTGCAACCCTTCCCAACACCCTATGCCCTCTTCTATGGAGGCCTGACACCCCATCCTGACCTTTCCTGGGCCTCCCCTTGTAGAATACTTAAACATACTCTCCCTCCCATGGAAACCCTGCCTCTGCCTTGTTTGATATCTCCCGACAGGACTGTAAAGATGTATGCCTTGACAGGAGCATAGGGGCCATAAGGACTCTATGAGTTCCTGGCAAACTCTTACTTACATGTCAAAACCCAATTCCAAAATCTCTTCTCCTATGAAGCCTTCCTTACTTGCTCCACCCAGTCAGGTGATTATCCTCTGAGCCATGCCTGCTCTTAGTACTCCTATCATTTATCACATAGAACTGTGGCCATGGGTTTGCATGTTCATCTCCCCAAGTAGACTGTGAGGCAGGACCTGTGTCTGGATTGTTCTGGATGTCCAGAACCTAGCACAACCTGGCAGTCACAGGTCCTCAATAAGTACTTTTTGAATGACCCAAATTTATCTGAGACTTGGTCAGGAATAGGGGTAGAGCCCAGGTGGAGGAGGACCCTGTAGAGGAAAGAACAAGTAGCAAGCAACCTGCCTCCCCCGAATCAGAGAAATAACGCACGTGTCTCTTTAGGACCAGAGCCCTGGGCACTCTCCCACCAGGGGCCTCCAGCCACATGGAAGTGGCCTCTGCAGGGAAGCCAGCCCTGGCAAATCTGAACCTGGCTCTGGGGCAGGGTCCCATCTAAGGACTTGGGTTTTTATATTTTCTGGTTTTTACTGCTCAATCTTGTAGCTGATCTGGGCTAGAAAAGAGTCTCAGGCTCCTAGGCCATAGCTGCCACCTGTGTAGTCAAGTTGCCTGCAATCCCCAAGCCTGTGGCCTTCTGAGGGCCCTACCCAAATATGTCCAGCACTACCCAAGCCAGGGGAGGCCACCTGGGATCTGAGGAGGCTCCCAGCATCCCCCTCCTCAGGCCAGAGTTGACCAGTTGACCAGTGAACACTGCGATAACTCACTGAAGCTCTAGATGGAAGGTCTTCTCATCAGCGTCTATGAAGTCATCCTCCTCCTTTAAGCTTTTTCTTAGTTCGCGATCACTAATCATCGGGGCATCCTGCAGCTTTTTCCAAACACTCAGGCCAAATGTCCCTGTGAGTTAACCAGACCCAGTTCAGTAACAAGGACTGGCCTACCCCCACCTCCTCTGAACACTCTGCCCCTCACCACCCACCCTCAAGTCAGCCAGCAATCCCTTACCCCTGGCCTACACCTTATTATGCCCACAGTATGCCAGGCATTATGCTAGCTACTCGGCAAACATCTGGAGGAATCAGACACTAACCCTAGGATATACTTGGAGCTCAGGCCTAAAGCATCCTGCCCCACATGTAGGCTAGATGGAGAGAGTGCTATGGCAATGACTGAATGGTCCGCAGTCGGGCTTTAAGCGGCTTGCATGTAAAATGGTAATAGCACAAGATTATCGGGCGTCTAATGGGAGAAAATATTTGCAAACGAATCAATGGACAAAGGATTAATCTCCAAAATATATAAGTAGCTCATGCAGCTCAATATTAAAAAAACAAACAACCCAATCCAAAAATGGGCAGAAGACCTCAATAGACATTTCTCCAAAGAAGACATACAGATGGCCAAGAAGCACATGAAAAGCTGCTCAACATCACTAATTATTAGAGAAATGCAAATCAAAACTACAATGAGGTATCACTTCACACCAGTTAGAATGGGCGTCATCAGAAAATCTACAAACAACAAATGCTGGAGAGGGTGTGGAGAAAAGGGAACCCTCTTGCACTGTTGGTGGGAATGTAAATTGATACAGCCACTATGCAGAACAGTATGGAGGTTCCTTAAAAAACTAAAAAGAGAACTACCATATGACCTAGCAATCCCACTACTGGGCATATACCCAGAGAAAACCATAATTCAAAAAGACACATGCACCCTAATGTTTATTGCAGCACTATTTACAATAGCCAGGTCATGGAAGCAACCTAAATGCCCATCGACAGAATGGATAAAGAAGATGTGGTACATATATACAATGGAATATTACTCAGCCATAAAAAGGAACGAAATTGGGTCATTTGTAAAGATGTGGATGGATCTAGAGACTGTCATACAAAGTGAAGTGAGAAAGAGAAAAATATCATATATTAACGCATATATGTGGAACCTAGAAAAATGGTACAGATGAACTTGGTTTGCAGGGCAGAGAGACACAGATGTAGAGAACAAATGTATGGACACCAAGGGGGGAAAGCAGCGGGGGGGTGGGGGGGTGGTGTGATGAATTGGGAGATTGGGATTGACATGTATACACTAATATGTATAAAATGGATAACTAATAAGAACCTGCTGTATAAAAGAATAAAATTAAATTAAAAAATTAAAAAAAAAAACATTATTGGGCATCTATCAGATGTGAGGTTAGGAGTGGGTCTGGGGAGGAACAGGGCTGGAGTAGAAAGTAGGTAGTGAGAATAGAGAAACATGAGTCCTGTTTCTGGGCAGGGTATAGTTGAGTTGTAGGCCATTCTCCTGATGCAGAATTCTTTTTAATTAAGAAAAACAAAACAGATGTGCTACAAAGTCATACAGTAAGTCTTACAGTAAGTAAGATGCTCAATATCACTAATCATCAGGGAAATGCAAATCAAAACCACAATAAGCTATCACTTCACCTCTGTCAGAATGGTTATCATCAAAAAAGATCACTAAAAAATGTTGGTGAGGATGCCATGAAAAGGGAACACTTGTGTTGGTGGGAATGTAAATTGGTGTAGCCACTATGGAAAATAGCATGGAGGCTCCTCAAAAAATTAATAACAGAACTGCCATATGATCCAGCAATCTCACTTCTGAGTATTTACCTGAAGAAAACAAGAACACTAATTTGAAAATATATATGCACATCAATGTTCACTGCAGCATTATATATAACACCCAAGATATGAAAGCAATTTAGTGTCCATCAGTAGATGAATAAATAAAGATGAGATATATATACAACGAAATATGACTCAGCCATAAAAAAGAAGAAATCTTGCCATTTGTGACAACATGGGTGGCTCTAGAAAGTACTGTGCTAAGTGAAATAAGTCAGACAGAGAAAGGCAAATGCTGTATGATCTCACTTACATAATCTAAAAAAATAAAACAAATGAAACAAAACAAAAACAGACTCATAGATACAGAGGACAAACAAGTGGTTGCCAGAGGGGAAGAAGACTGGGGGGTGAAATAGGTGAAGGGGATTAAGAGGAACAAACTCCCAGTCATAAATAAGCCATAGGGATGTAATATATAGCATAAGGAATAGTGTAATAACTTTGTATGGAGACAGATGGAAACTAGACTTATCATGGTGATCATTTCATAAAGTATGCAAATGTCAAATTACTATGTAGTATACCTGAAACTAACATAATATTGTACATCAATCATATTTCAATTTTTTTAAAAAGCCCCCCAAAAAGTATCAACTTACAACTGACCCTTCAAGAGGAAATATAGAAGTCAGAGACAATGGAATTTTTTTTTTTGAAATACTGATTTTTTTAATAGATTTTTTTAAAATAAATAAATATATTTATTTATTTAGGCTGCGCTGGGTCTTCGATGCTGTGCGCGGGCTTTCTCTAGTTGCAGCGAGCCAGGGCTGCTCTTCGTTGCAGTGCACAGGCTTCTCATTGCGGTGGTTTCTCTTGTTGCAGAGCTTGGGCTCTAGGCGCACAGACTTCAGTAGTTGTGGCACACGGGCTCAGTTGTTGTGGCTCGCGGGCTCTAGGGCACAGGCTCAGTAGTTGTGGCACAAGGGCTTAGCTGCTCCGCAGCATGTGGGATCTTCCGGGACCAGGGCTTGAACCCGTATCCCCTGCACTGGCAGGCGGATTCTTAACCACTGCACCACCAGGGAAGTCCCTTTAATAGATCTTTATTGGAGTATAATTGCTTCACAATACTGTGTTAGTTTCTGTTGCACAACAAAACGAATCAGCCATATGCATATGCATGTCCCCATATCCCCTCCCTCTTGAGCCTCCCTCCCATCCTCCCTATCCCACCCCTCTAGGTCATCGCAAAGCACCGAGCCGATCTCCCTGTGCTATGCTGCTACTTCCCATTTGACATAAACCACAGCAAGATCTTTTTTGACCCACCTCCTAGAGTAACGGAAATAAGAACAAAAATAAACAAATGGGACTTAATTAAACTTAAAAGCTTTTGCACAGCAAAGGGAAACATAAACAAGACAAAAAGACAACCCTCAGAATGGGAGAAAATATTTGCAAATGAAACAACAGACAAAGGATTAATCTCCAAAATATACAAAGAGCTCATGGAGCTCAATATCAAAAAAACAAACAATCCAGCTAAAAAATGGGCGGAAGACCTAAATATAGATATTTTACCAATGAAATATTGTTCATTTACAATGTTGTGTTAGTTTCAGGTGTACAGCAAATTGATTCAGTTATTCAGTTTTATATATATATACATATATATGAATATATATATATAAAAGAATATTTATATACATTCTTTTTCAGATTCTTTTCCATTATAGGTTATTACAAGATATTCAGTATAGTTCCCTGTGCTATACAGTAGGTCCTTGCTGTTTATTTTATATATAGTAATGTGTATCTGTTAATCCCCAAATCCTTATTTTTCCCTCCCCACCCCCTTTCCCCTTTGATAATCATAAATCTGTTTTCTATGTTTGTGAGTCTATTTCTGTTTTGTAAATAAGTTCATTTGTGTCACTTTTTTAGATTCCACATGTAAGTGGTATCATATGATATTTGTCTTTCTCTGACTTACTTCACTTAGTATGATAAAATAGAAAATGAACAATAGAGAAAATCAACAAAGTTGATTCTTTGAAAATATTAATAAATTTATAAACCTCTAGCAAAACTGATAAAAGAGAGAGAAAAAGAAAACACATTGTCAGTATCAGGAATGAAAAAGGGGACATTAATAGAGATCCTGTAGACATTATAAAGATGATAAGGCATTATTGTGAAGAACTTAATGACAGCATATTTG
This sequence comes from Balaenoptera ricei, assembly GCF_028023285.1. Taxonomy (NCBI): domain Eukaryota; kingdom Metazoa; phylum Chordata; class Mammalia; order Artiodactyla; family Balaenopteridae; genus Balaenoptera; species Balaenoptera ricei. The sequence goes on from NC_082653.1 coordinate 26,294,999, forward strand.
AAACTTAGATGAACAAATTCCTTGAAAAAAATGACTTTATCAAAACTGACACAAAAATAAATAGAAAAACTAATTAGCCCTATATCTACTAAAGAAATTTAATTCATAATCAAAATCCTTTCCATAAAGATAATTCTAGACCCAGTGAGTTTAATAGTGAATTCTATCAAATATTTAAGGAACATAATGCCCATTCTATACAAATTCTCCCAGAAATTGAAGAAGGAGTACTTCCCAAATCATTCTATGAGACTAGCATTACACTGATACTAAAACAAGACAAAGACATTACAAGAAAAGAAAACTGCAGATCAATATTCCTCATGAACATAGAAGCAACAAAATTTTACCAAACAGAATTCAACATGGGACTTCCCTGGAAGTCCAGTGGTTAAGACTCTGAGCTTCCACTGCAGGGGGTGCGGGTTCAATCCCTGGTCAGGGAACTAAGATCCTGCAAGCTGCATGGCACAGCCAAAAACAAACAAAAAGAATTCAACAATGTATTAAACAGATTAATACACCTTGACTAAGGTTTACCCCAGGAATGCAAGATTGCGTTAACATTCAAAATTCAAAGAGTGTAATTTACCACATTAACAGAATAAAGGAGAAAAACCATATGATCATCACAATAGAAGCAGGAAGATCATTTGACAGAATCGAACACCTATTCATGATTACCGAAAAAACTTCTCAGCAAACTAGGAATAGAGATAGCTACTGTCAAAAACCAAAAACATGAACAGAAAATAAAAAGTGTTAGTGAGAATGTGGAGAAATTGGAACCCTTCCACTGTTAGTGGAAATGTAAAATGGTGTAGCCACTATGGAAGATAGTATGGAGGTTCCTTAAAAAACTAAAAATATAACTACCATATGATTTAGCAGTCTCACTTCTGAGTTATTTATCCCAAAGAATTGAAAGCAAGATCTCAAAGAGATATCTCATTGCAGTGTTATTTAGAGTATCTAAGAGTTAAAAAAAACTTAAATGTTCATAAATTCACAAATGGATAAACAAAAACTGTGATATATACATACAATGGAGTATTATTCAGCCTTCAAGAAGAAGGAAATCCTGTATTATGCTACAGGATGGATAAACCTTGAGGACCTTATGCTAAGTGAAATAAGCCAGTCACAGAAGAACAAATACGGCATAATTCCACTTATGGGAGGTATCTAAAGCAGTCGAACTCATTGAAGCAGAAAGTAGAATGGTAGTTGTCAGGGTCTGAGGGGAGGGGGATACGGGGAGTTGTCCAATGTGTACAGAGTTTCCGTCATGCAAGATGATTAAGTTCTAGAGAGCTGCTCTACAACGAAGTGCATACAGTTAACAATACTGTACTGTACACTTAAAATTTTGTTAAGAGGGTAGATTTCATGTTTTTTTCCCCAGAATTAGAGATATAATTGACATATAACATTGTGTTAGGTTTAAGGTGTACAACATGATGATTTGACTTATTGCAAAATGATTACCTTAATAAGGTTAGTTAATACATCCATCGCCTCACAGTTACCATTTTTTTGTTTTGGGGGATGAGAACTTTTAAAATCTAATCTCTTAGTAACTTTCAAGTACATGATATAGTATTCTTAATTGTAGTCACCATACTGTACATTAGATCTCCCGAACTTATTCATCTTATAACGGGAAGTGTGTTCTGACCACCTTTATCCCTTTACCCCATGCCACCTCTTGTCCTTGACAACCACCAATCTACTCTGTTTCTATGAGTTTGGTTTCTTTAGATTCCACACAGAAGTGAGATCATACAGTATTTTTCTTTCTCTGACTTATTCCACTTAGCATATTACCCACCTGTTGTCACACATGGCAAGATTTCCTTCTTTCTTATGAATGAATAATATTGCATTGTGTATTTTTGTGTGTATATACACACACATACATATACAATACTATACATATATAATATATACACAATACATATATGTTATATATGATATATATATGAGTCACAAATAATGTATGTCACATTTTCTTTATCCATTCATCCATCGTTGGGCATGTAGCTTTGTTTCCACATCTTGGCTATTGTAAATAATGCTGAAATGAACATGGGGGTGCAGATATCTCTTTGGGATAGTGATTTCATTTCCTTTGAACACATACCCGGAATTGGACTTGCTGAATCAGTAGATTGCATGTAATTTGTTTTTTAACCACCTTAAAAAAAAAAAATGGCAGGGGGGAGGGATATAAAAGGCACAAGCCATAAAGGATGAGATTGAGAACATGGATAACATTAAAATTAACAACTTCTGTTCATCAAAAGACATTACTGAGAATAAAAAGCAGGCTTAAACTGGTTGGAGGCACCTATAAAATATATAATTGTCAAAGGACTCATAACCAGAAAATATAATAACTCCTATAAATCCAAAAGAACAAAATAACTCAATAGGAAAATGGGCAAAATATCTGAACAAACACTTAACAAAACAATACAGCCAAGTGATCAATAAATACATAAATGCTCAACCTCACTACTCATCAGGGAAACGCAAATTAAAAACAGAATGAAATGTTACTATATGTTCATCAATATGGCTAAAATTTAAAGCACCGACAATATCAAGTGCTGGCAAAGTTATGGGACAGGTGAAAGAGTACAAAGTGGTAAGCACTTTGAAAGATAGTTTAGCAGTATATACTGAGACTGAATGTGTCTACTCTGTGGTTCAGCAATTCCATTCTTAGATATTTATCCAACAGAAATGCATACAGTTGTTCACCAAAAAAATCTTATAAGAGTGTTCATAGCAGTGTTTATTTTTAATAACCTGAAATAGCCCCAATGCCCAGCAACAGTAGCACAGATAGATAAAGCATGGTGTATCAACAACAGAATATTACTCAGCAATGAGAATAAATGAACTATTACAGTCAACAAATGGCTGAATGGCACAAACATAATGGTGTTTGAGAGAAAGAACCCAGACACAAAGGAGAAGCTATCAGATGATTCCATTTACACAAAGTTCAAATCCAGACAAACCTAATCTTTGGACTTAGAAATCAGAACAGTGGTTCCTTTTGGAGAGGAGTAGGTAGAGATGGTTGGGTTAGGAGATGAGGGGAGCCCTGAGTGCTGGTAATGTTCTGTTTCTTAATACAATGGTGGTTATATGGGTATATGTTTACTTTCTGAAAATTCACCAAGCTGAAAACCCTTTTGGTTTGTGTGTTTTTCGTTATGTATATTATACCTCAAGAATTAAGTTTATTTTTAAAAAGAGAAAAGAATGTACCTTATCAGATATATGATTTGATATACAAAGGCAAATAGTGTTGGGTGGATGAGTGAATGAGTGGATGGACAGTTGATGGATGGGTGGACAGACTGCTGAATGGACAACTGGAAAGACTCACATCTTGTAATACTATCTGAGCAAAGACAGCTGCTGTTGCCTGAAACCCCCACCCCCAGGATATGAGGTTATGCTCCTCTTATGTTCTAACAGGGCCAGGGCCAGGAAGGGCCATGGGGCATGGCTGAGCTTCAGCAGGACCATACCAATGGCGTCACCAGAGAGTTTCCAAGCCTTGACGTCCCGGTCCTGGCCAGCACTGATAACCAGCTGGAGGCTGTCCACATACAGGATGTCTGCCACACTATCCAAATGGGCCTTCCAGATAATCAGAAGCTTGGGTGGAACCAGGGAAATGGTCTGGCCAGCCTCAACCTACAGGGGACAGTGCAGGAGAATTAATTATACCAAGACACAGGCTCATCAGAGGGCACCCAGGACTGGAGGCAGCAGAGCCCTCTGGAAGGAGTTGGGACATGGGCCAGGGTTCTAGTCCTAGACACATTCCCACATGAAGTTTCTGGTGACCTTAGGTAAGTCCCAGCACTTCTCTGGCTCTCACTGGTCCCTTTGGTAAGATCATCAAAAGCACTGCATATTGCTGTATTGTTTACCAGCCGCCCGTATACAGATTATTCCATTTGAGCATCACAATAACCTTACAGGATGTATATGAGTCCTGCACAGAGGAGAGAAGTGGGAGTCAGAGATATTCAGTAACCAGCCCAAAGCCACACAGCTAGAAAGTGACAAGAACCCAGGTCTTTTTCTCAAGTTGTTTAGTTGGGCACCAGGCGTAGAATAGGGTGAGTTAAGGGGGTGATATATCACATTGCACTATGAGAGAATAAAACTCTACTTAACTGGAAAATGAGTGCAAATACACAAGACCATTCTCAAATAAAACAAGATTAATGAAGGAGGATGTGTTTTACCATGTTCAAGTATGTTAAGTCACAATAATAAAAACTAAGCAGAACAATGGAAGACAACAGCTCAGAAATCAACCCAAATATATATTTAAAACGTTGGTAAATGATAAGAAAGGTAGGAAAAATGGTGGTAACAGAGAACAGGACTCAACAGTGCTGGAATTCCTGATAAACTAAGTAGTGAAACTTAAATCATTACCTTATATCTTACAACTAAATAAACACTAGAAGAATCCTTTCTAATGAAACATAAAATAAAATGAAAATAAAACATCGAAAAGAAAGTATGAGTGACTACTTATCACTGAATAAGAAAGTGATGAGTGACAGGAAATAGCACAATGGGAAGAAAAATTAACTTGACAACAAAAATATGTTATAATTTAAAAGTCATCATAAATGAAATTAAAAGGCAAATGACAAATTGGGGGGAAATATTTGTAATACATATGACAGGCAATGAGTTAATATCTTTCAATATATTTTAAAAAGATTATATCATGATTTTATAAATGATTATTTTATCATTTATAAAAGATGGTTATCACAATAGAAAAATGGGCCAAGGGCATGAAGAGGCAATTCACAAAATTATATATGGCCAATAAAATGAGGAAAGATGTCAACATCACTAACAAGCAAACATTTTAATTAAAATCAAAAGAAACTGTATCTAAAAATCAACTGAAAGTTTTTTTTTCACTTTAAACATTTTTTTATTGAATGTCTTCTCTAAGCAAGGCACTCTGATAGACCCAGGGGACACTTACTCAGATAACTACTGCTAGAAATAAAAACCTTATGTTGTCAAGGATAAAGCAAAACAGGCTAATAAAGTGCAAACCTGTATAAACTTTCTGGAATGCAGTTTGGCAGTACACGTTAAAGGCCTTAGATTTATGTTCTTTTACATACTACGTCCTTGGTATAAATTACCAGATGTGTAGATAAACAACTACAAACAAAGACTTGTGAAAAAGAGTATTTGCTCTATCATTTCTATAGCTTTTAAACACAGTTTTATTGAAATACATTTCACATGCAATTTACCCATTTAAAGTGCTGGCTTCAATGGTTTTTAGTATTTTCACAGATTCTGCAACCACCATCATAACCATTCATCACCAGTTGACCTATATCCTTGTCAACATTTGGCATTGCCTGTCCTTTCAGTTTTAGTCATTCTGGTAGGTGTGTAGTGGTAGCACCTTGTGGCTTTAATTTGCATTTTCCTGATAACTAAGGAAAAGATGTTCAACTTCACTACTCATCAGGGAAATATCAAGTGATTTTTAACTATGTAAATGCATTACCTACTCAAGAAAATACATAAATATTTTCATTATTTTTTAAAAGAATTCATGACTCCAGGGTCTTCATTACAAAGATCAAAGCCCATGGAAGGTGTGTATATATGTGTGTGTGTGTGTACATGTGCGAGTATGTGGGTGTATTTGGTGTGTGCATACTTGTGTTTTACGGGTCAACGGTGACTTCTGGTTAGTAGAAACTTTTCCATATCAACCAGACAATCTTGAACAGAAAACATAAAAGATTCAGAATCTCAGTACGGGAACCATGGTCCCAGCTCGCTGGTGGGGCTCAGAGGCACTATTCTGAGCAACCGTCCAGGAATCTTCCTACCTTTTTCTCCTCCGAGGGACTGTAGTTTGGGAGGCTGATCTGAATCCGTTTAGGAATTAAGAATGGAAACTTGTTTATTTTACTAGGATGGGTTGGCTGCTTGTCAGTAAGTCTGCAGTAATCCTTGATGTCCCAGATCTAGGCACAAATTGTGGATTAGTGGCCCAGCACTCCTTGAATACAGGTCACTCTGGGGGTCCCTCCCAGACCACGTCTCTTCACTTTAGGGGGATAGTTCTTACTCACACCTCTGAGATACCCAGACACTCAGGGCCGGAAGGGGCCCACAGGATCTTCTAGACCAGACCCTGAGCTAGCATGTAGGGAGGGTGTGAGTGACCCAATGTCAGGACACTCTCACCTCATATCACCACCAAGCACAAAATCAGCTCCTGAGACAGCTGATCACAGATCAGATGCACGGCTGGGAGTGAGGGAGTTGCAGGAAAAGAATGATGGAGCACAGGGCCCACGGTGAAGGTTTCTTAGAGGGGCCTCCTGACCAAGCCCTTCCTCATTTCACTGGGCCCACGAGAGCAGAAGAGGACTCCTCTAGGTAACCCAATCCCACTGCCCACTGTTTTACAAGTGCAACCAGTACCCAGAGGGCATAGGGACTAGGCAAGGGCCACATATGGCAAAGAGGTGGCCAGAGCTTGGCTGATGCCAGTCCCTCAATCTCAACGCCAGTTCTTCCTCACCTTGATGTGTCCTTTACAATCCCCTGTGACAAGAATCCAGTCATTTTCATCAGTGGCCATGGCACCCACCACCACATCCCCTTTGTCTTCAGCGTCCACGGGGAACTTCCCCAGCAGGCCTCCGCTCCCGTGGATGGACCAGGCATAGATGTAGCCGTCCATGCAGCTGCTCAGCAGGGCAGCCGTGTGTGGCAGGCGAGGCCTGCTCTGCAAGAAGATTATCTGTGCAAGAGAGGTGATCCCGCTCAGCGGTGCTGGGAGCTGGAGCTCACCCTGGCCGCTGTCACAGGTACTGAGGGGCCTGGGCAAGGAGCCACACCCACCTGGTACCCCAATTTCCTAGATGCCCGCTGAGAATGGTGATGGGATACCACCTTTCCTACCTAGCTGGCGACCAGGAACATTTGGCCAGACTATGAGCTCCTTGAGGACAGGGATTTGTGGTTCTTTTTGTTGTTGTTCACTACTTTATCCTCAGCAGCAACTACAATGCTGCCTGACACATCATAACTGATCAATGAATGGTTATTGAATGAAGACATACAAGTTTGATTTTGTCCTAAGGCTCAAACAAGATTTTCTAAGACCTGACCTCAACTCAAAGCGATGTGGTGAACAAACTCATTCCCCTTCATATATATATCTACAGTGAAATGCCGTATTTGCCAGCCAATCACCAAGAAAGCATTTTAACCAAATTCTTCCTCAAGTCTTGGTTGGATCATGCTCTTTGCTAAATCTCTGCTCTCCTCACTTTCACCTTACACATCACTCCTGTGGCCCCCACCCTGAATGGTTAGCATGAGAAGAGAGTTGCTTGCCTGGTACCCACCATGTGTGAGGCAGAGAGAGCACAGAGTCAGGGGTAGAGCGAGTCAGACCTGGCACGAGAAATTGGAGGCTTCCTCACTCCTGCTAAATCAAAAATTCCAGCGTGGTAGCTTATGTATCCCCATGTTGCCAACAACAACAACAAAATTTTTGATTATCCTTATTGTCACAGAGACCCAAAACAAAATACTCAGCCTGTGTCCCATTGACCCAGGTTCCAGGGTCACAAAACCAGGAGTCTCTAAACCAAAGACAAAGGGCAAGTATTTTCCCATTTTACATAAGTGTACTTTGCACACTGTACAAAATGTGGACAGCACAGATGAAAAGAAATCAAAATCACCCACAGAATCCCAATACCCAGAAATAACCACCATTAAGATATTAATGCATGGGCTTCCCTGGTGGCGCAGTGGTTGAGAATCTGCCTGCCAATGCAGGGGACACGGGTTCGAGCCCTGGTCTGGGAAGATCCCACATGCCGTGGAGCAACTAGGCCCGTGAGCCACAACAACTGAGCCTGCGCGTCTGGAGCCTGTGCTCCGCAACAAGAGAGGCCGCGATAGTGAGAGGCCCGCGCATCGCGATGAAGAGTGGCCCCCGCTTGCCGCAACTAGAGAAAGCCCTCGCACAGAAACGAAGACCCAACACAGCCAAAAATAAATAATAAATAAATTTTAAAAAAAAGATATTAATGCATTTCCTTCCAGCTTTTTTCTAATTACATTGTCTATAAAGACTTTTATCATCTCTTTTAAAATTATGAAATATACATGCAAGAATAGACAAATAAGGGAACTATATTCAATATCCTGTGATAAACCATAATGGAAAAGAATATGAAAAAGAACATATATATATATATGTATAACTGAATTACTTTGCTGTACAGTAGAAATTAACACAACATTGTAAATCAACTATACTTCAATAAAATAAATTTTAAAAATAAAATTTCATTTAAAAATAATAAAGTGAAATTCTATTAAAAAAAGAATAGACAAATATACTAATGGAATAATAGAGAGGGTCCAGAAATAGATTACAGAAGACTACGATATATAATGATGATAGAGATTTTTTTTGCTCCTTGGCTGCTTGCAGATCAGCCGCCATCATGAACAACACAGTAACTACCCGGACCAGGAAGTTCATGACCAACCAACTACTTCAGCAAAAACAAATGGTCATTGATGAGAAGGCAACAGTACCTAAGACAGAAATTCGGGAAAAACTAGCCAAAATGTACAAGACCACACCTGATGTCATCTTTGTATTTGGATTCAGAACCCATTTTGGTGGTGGCAAGACAACTTCTTTGGCATGAATCACGATTCCTTGGATTACACAAAGAATGAGCCCAAACACAGGCTTGCAAGACATGGCCTGTATGAGAAGAAAAAGACCTCAAGAAAATAGCAAAAGGAACGTGAGGACAGAATGAAGAAAGTCAGGGGGACTGCAAAGGCCATTGTTGGTGTTGGCAAAAAGAAGGAATAAAGATTCTTCAGTAACTGTATCTGCAGTGATTATGCAGATTTTTCATGAGAGGATTAATAAGCTAAGACCTTTTATATAATGATGATAGAATTTCAAGCCAGTGGAGAAAGATAAACTATTCAATAAATGGTATTTGAACAACTGTCTACCAATTTAGAAAAAAAAAAATTATATTTATACATCACACCATACTCAAAATTACTTATACAGGACAAAAAGCTGACTAAAATATATAAAATTATAAATGTCTAGAAGAAAATATAACAAAAATTTCTGTGATCTTGGGATAAACAATGCCTTTATTGTCACAAAGGAAAATAACAAAGATGGCTAGATAAAAATTAAAACCTCAGTGTGATACCATGAAGGCAGATGAGGTGAAAATATGTGCAAAGGATTCATTTCCAGAGCATAGAGACATCTCCAAGAAATTAATAAAAAAAGAAAGGAAAATGATATGAATATATATTTATTCCACTGAAGAAATGCAAATGTCTAACAAATATACAAAAAGCTCAATATCACCAATAATCAAAGAAATATCAAAAGACAATGCTATTTTCCACCTATCAGACTGGCAGAAATGAAGAAAAGGCTGATGTCTAGAATTGGCTTAGTGTGAGGACAAAGGCAGACTCACGTACTGTTAAAGGAATGCAGATCATCACAGTCTTCCTGGAGATAAAATTGGCTTGATCAATCAAAACATAAACTGTGCACAATTGGTGATCCCTCAATCCTCCTTCTAGGAAATCTAGCATAACCTGCAGAGATAAACCTATAAAGAGTCTCAACTGCACCATTGTTTACAATAGCAAAAAACTAGGAACAACTTCAATGTGTATCAGTCGGGCTTTCATTAAATAAATTATGGCAAATTCAAGGAAATAACTGCAGCCAGGGGCAGAACTACCACTGAAGTTCACAAAACTCAAGGCCAAGTAAAATCAAGGTCAAGTTCAAAGCTCTTCCAAGGTCATGGGAGGAACTAGCAACATGCAGTGCCTACTGTAACTTTGTCAACTTTGTAAGTTTTGAAATATGCTATCATTTCTTTTCTCATTCTAAATAAATTTTCACTTTTGTATCTAATTTTATATTCGTAAAGTTTGTGTTATTTTTCTTATAGGTGCCTCCCAAATTGTGTAAGTTCCAGGTTCTAAAAAACCTAGATCCGCCCCCTGTATGAAGCTATTAAAAAGAATGCAGTAGATAGAGTTATATGTACCGAGAGGAAAAGTTGTCCACTGTACATTGCTAGCTTAAAACAAACAAAAAAAAAGGCAAACAGCTGAACTACAGTCTCAAGCACTCCCGGTTTTATTTGAAAACCAAAGCTATAGTTGTGTATATATAGCATACAGACATATAAAAAATACATCTCAAAGATGTACACAATTTTTATAGTAGTCATTATTTATCATTTTTAAGGAAAATTTAAAAATTTTGTCGTAAGCATTCTCCAGATCCTTAAGTGTTCTTCTAAAACATGATTCCTCATAGCTACACAGAATTTACCAAAAAGATGTGCCATGAAGATCTCCCTTTTCTGAACTGGGGAAAAGCTGAGCTTTCCTTCCCAAAGCTTCCTCCACCAGCCCTGGGACAGCTAAAGAGGGCAGGCTGGAGGTGACTGAGCAGAAAGGACTGTGGCTGGGAGCACATGGGCAGGGCTGTGTGGCCAGTGTCAGGAGTGGGCACAGAGAAGAGGGGCACAGCGCAGGACAGAGCAGGACCCGGGTGGCTGGGAGGCAGAACCAACACTATTCCTTTTGCACTTTGCACCCAGCCCCGGAAACCTCTGACGTAGTCCCCTGCCCAGTTTGGAAAGAGCAGCCAGACTGAAGGTGGGCATTCCAGCCTCACTCAGCCGAGGGGTCTCAGATGGTTCTCAACCACAGGGGACCAAATGTCTCCCAGCAGGCCCTTCAGAGGAAGCAGAGGCTACACCCAGGCTAGGCTTCATACCTTTCAGAGCAATTCGCCACTCTTCACCTCTTCGGTCCTTTACTACCAGGGAGAGCTTGGGGTTCATCTACAGACTGTCGGGGCACAGCTGCGCCTGGATCCACATCCCTGCCTCCTTCCCAGGAGGGAGACTGCCATACCGCACAGCCTTCTGAGATGGCCAAGCAGAAATGGTGGGAAGGAAGACCTGACAGGCAAGACCCTCCACCCCAGGTATCCTTGTCCTAGCCCACCCTCACCCCACTAAGGAAAGGCTGGGACCAAGGGTGACCCACGAGCTCTGGACCCTCTCCAGGGCACCATCCTGAGAAGTTTCACTCTGTCTGCTGCCCAGGTCCCCAGAGGAAAAGGACTTTGCTGCTTAAGGAGCAGTGGGGGTGGGAGGCAGAGCACTTAGAAGCCAGAGGTGAGGGTCAGCATCAGAGGTGGGCCAGCATCAGAGAGAGTGACTGCCAGTCACACACGCACACACACTCCTCTGCCAGCCGTGGTGCCTGAAATCTCACCAACAGACTTTCAGTCCTTTGCATGCAACTCTCCAATTAAAAATTCACTCAAGATTCATGATACAAATCCGTATTACACACAGACCATTTGGTAGCAACATGTATGTGCACTTGTATAGGAACAGGAAAACAGGTCTTAAGAGTCACTAGACCTCTGGAGATTGAGGAAGGAATCAGTCATTTTTTTCCTTTATACTCTCCTATAAGGCTTTAGTTTTCACGAAGGACATATATCACTTTCTGATTAAAGGGAGAGGGAGAGCTGCTGCGGCCTCCGCCGACGCCGCCACAGCTGCCGCAGCCTCTGGGAGCCTGGAAAAGGGGAACAGTGAGCGGGCAAACGACTTACTCCCCGGGCTGAGGAGGCGGCGGCGGTGGGGGGGGTGCGGTGGGGGGGGTGAGGCGGGGGCGCTGCTGCTTTGGGGGCAGGCGGCGGTGGTCCACACCAGCCAGGCCAGATAAAAACAAGGAGGAGAAAGAATGACCAAAAGCAGGGAAAAGTGGGAAAAGTTCAAAAGAAGGATAAGATATTACAGAATCTGAGATTCCCAGCAGGAAAAACAGTCTTGTTGCTGCCCGGTCTGCAGTATCTAGTAAAATAAATGTGCCAGTCCCTCAGCCCATAGTGAAGAAAGACAAACGGCAAAATTCTTCCAGGTTTAGCGCCAGCAATAATAGAAAACTTCAAAAACTACCATCTTTAAAAGATACCTAGGAGGGGAACTGCTGGCTTGTATGTTTCTCCCCAGTGTGACCTAGTTCTGGAAGGAAGCTACGGCTGCTGAATTTTGAGGGTTCCCAGGGCCCCTTCAGTCTTGGCTGTGGACTCCTTGTCCTCATCCATTGTGGGGTACAGACCCCTTCTGCTTTCAGCTGCTGTTCTCAGATACCGTCGAATCTGTCATTTCTTTTAGTCAGCACAGCTGCTTTATAGTCTGTGTCAGATAATACCAACATCTGAAGTCCTTGTCACATTTTGCTCATGATGTGTTATTTCCTTGTGTACCTATTTTTTAGTGTATGCTGGTCATTGTACTCAAATATTTGAAATAAACTGAAACCTAGGATGAAAAAAAAAAAAAAAAAGAGAGAGGGGGAGAAGTGCTCTTTCTTGAACACTCCAAATAAGGTCTCCTGTGAGGGCCTTTGTGCCTGCTGTTCCCTCTGCCTGGATAACCCTCCTTCCAGATAACCACAGACTTCACGCTCTAAGCAAATGCCACCTCCTCCATGAAGCACTCCCTGACCTCCCTGTTAAAACGGCAGCGCCCTCTCCACCACCCATGCTGTTCTCACTACCCTCGGCCCAGTTTTCTTATCCACCCAAGCACTGAACTTGCTCGCCCTGTGACCCACCATCTATTTCACTCACTGGTTAACTGTTAGTCTCACCCCAACTAGAACATCAGCTCCACGAGGGCACGGGTTTTTGTCTCCTCTATTCACTGCTACCTCCCCAGTACCTGGCATGTGTAAATGCTCAGCTAACAACTGTCTATGCCCTGACGGGACTAGGTCACCAACCCAGGAGGTCAGGCTTTGAGTCAGCCACTTCGGTCAGATTCACAGATTGAAAGGGATGGGGTCTGCTGCTTCCAGGAATCCATCTTTTCAATACACTCACCCAGGTGCACAGAAATGTAGGTACAAGGATGTGCAATGCCGTGCTGCTCATAAAAGTTAAAAACTGGGACTAACCTACTTGTCTATCAATGAAAGACTGGCTTCATAGTTTATGATACATCCAAACTATGGGGCACTATGCAATCATTTAAAAGAATTTTTAAACTTAACAAAGGAATAAGCTGAATCTAAATTACTAATGTGAAAACATATCCATAATATATAGTTCAATTTAAAAAGCAAATGGAGGACTTCCCGGGTGGCACAGTGGTTAAGAATCCGCCTGCCAATGCAGGGGACACGGGTTCCAGCCTTGGTCCAGGAAGATGCCCACATGCCGCAGAGCAATGAAGCCCGTGTGCCACAACTACTGAGCCTGTGCTCTAGAGCCCACGTGCCACAACTACTGAAGCCCGCACGCCTACAGCCCGTGCTCCGCAACAAGAGAAGCCACCGCAATGTGAAGCACACACCACAACAAAGAGTAGCCCCCGCTCCCCACTACTAGAGAAAGCCCGCGCAGCAACGAAGACCCAACACAGCCAAATAATAATAACAATAATAATAATAAGAAAAACCAAAGATAAGCAGTAGCTTGTAGCACTCACAAAAAAAAAGTTGTTTAAAAAAAAAAAGGCAAATGGACATAGCTATAATTTTACATCATTGCCCTTAAAAAAAAAAAGACAAAGCTAAACCAGTCTGTTAGCAGTGTTTGTGACTACTGCTGTTGGGATGAGATGGAGTACACGGTGAGAAATAGGGACCTTTATTTTTTGCTTTACACATATTTCTATTCTGTTTTTTTTTTTTTTAACCAATCAGCATTTCTACTTTTAAAAGTTTTGGGGTTTTTTTAAAGGCATTTTTTTAAGAGAGAGGAAAGCACATTCAGAACCTGGAAGAGAGAAAGTCCAGCCACTGGAGCTCTCTGCTCCACCTTATAGGACCCAGTCCCGCAGGACACCGCTCCCCTGTTCTCGAGTCCCCAGTCCCCTGGAGCTGGGCCATGGGGCAGACCTGCCGAACCCTACAACTATGAATTGTATTCTCACTGGACTCATGGTAGGGACTTAGGAAACCCATAGAGTCTCTGAATTACCCTATCTTTGCAGATTAAAGCTGGAAAGGACCTTAGAGGCCACCTCGCCCGGGGTGACAGCACAGGGAGATGCGCCCAGGGTCAGAAAGGGGAAAGGTACAGGAGGAAGGGAGAAGAACAGAGATGACCCAATCCCCACTCATGTGTCATGCAAAACTCAGGAGGGCATTTTAACAGTGGGTTCTGGAAATGCCACCTCTCCTACCTCCCAGTCCAGCCCCCCAAACAGGAGGGCACACTGCTCACCTCCCTAGACAGCCCCCCACACTGGAGACCTCCCCCCAAACAGCGGCCCTGCAGCCAAGATCCTGAGTGCTACCATCATCTCCAGCATGCCTCTCCGGGCCCTGGGGAGAACCAGGCTGGGCCCCCGGGCCCCCAGGCTCCCAGGCGCTGCGTTTCCCGGCTGCATCCCAACTGTCCAGCCCCTAGCTCACAACCCAGACCCTGCCTGAGCATGGCCAACCTTCTCCACCGATGCATTGGACTGCAGCAATAGCTTCTTGTGGAATTCCCCTTTTCTCCTTTCAGCCTCTCTGAAAACTGACGGTCTGCCATGGGGTGATCTTGACCGACTGAGGCTGCTGGCGCTGAGAGGTTTCTGAAAAGCAAAATGGGCCTCCCAGGTCAGCATGAGAAGGTCTCTGGGGAACAGAGACAGAGGCAGATGCTGAAACAGCAACCACCCCAGCCCCACTCAGTAGATATACCCTCCTGTGAAAGGTACTCTGAAAAGCTGCGTGTCTAAAGGATCCTGGGCGTAAAGACACTCTGACGCTGGAGAGTCTCCATTTTAAGTTACTGGCAGCTTCTGCTCTCAGGGCAGAGACTGGAGTTGTCCTTTGGGGAAGGCCCCTTCTTTGTCCTGGAAGGGAGAGTCTGGCTAGAGGTGAGGACAGAGGGGTGTGTATACCCCTTGCTCTAGAAGATGTGAATGCGGTGGTGCAACCCTGACACTTCGAGGATGGTTTGAGAGCCTCAGAGCGACAGACATATGTGCATCTCACAGCAGAACTGTGTCTGGCAGGTCGTGTGGGTCTAGGTGTGGACTGCCCTGTGCCGCACAAGCATCGTGTGTCTGGGGAAGGTGGGGTTTCTCATTCAAGCCCGGCTCCCCGGAATGGGAATCAGACTTCGGTTGCTGAGACAATCTGACTGGTCCCTCAAGCCCCTCACGAGAGATCACTGATTTCGCTGCTGAGGGTCAGAGGCCAAAGCACCCTGTGTGAGTAGAGAGGGTAACTCCCCTGCTCTTCCTCCCTACTCCCCCCAAAACAGGACCATCAGTCAAGCCTGGAAAGATTAATCCGGGGCAGAGGCCAGGGCTCAGAGTGGGAGGGAAGTGGTTGCTGCATCTGGGCCTCAGGCCCCTGGAGCCTGTTCCCGGGAGTGAGACGGCTTGTTGGACGAGGCAGCCAGGTGGCTCATCTCTGCCTGGGCGACAGGAGCCCGAGGATGGAGAAAGGCTTTAAGCCCCAGCTGTAGGTTCTCCGGCTGGTGTTCCCTCTGGTCCTGCACCCGAGCCTGCAGACGCTGGGTCTGTACTGGCCGCGCTCCGGGAGGGGACAGGGCCCAGGCTCGAGGCAGCGGTGGGCCTAATTGGGGAGGGACCCCTGGCCAAGGCACCTCCTCGGGTGGCGGGGGGTTGGGGGCGGCCACCTGCAGGGGCACCGGCCCCGCCGGCTCCTTGTCTCTCGGGCGTCTCATCACTGGGGGTGCCGACATCAGATTCCGCTGCAGGTTGGCGTTGGCCATGGCCCTGAAGCTGGGGCCCGGGGGCTGCATGTGCAGTTTGTGTGCCCACTTCTGCTGCTCGGCGCAGGGCTTACTGGGCCTGTGGCTCTCAGTCGTGGCGCAGTCAGCCGCGTCCTGCACCTGTGCCGGGGAGGGAACCGCCCTGAGGCGCTGCCGAGCACATCCCGGAGGGGAGGGAGGCCTCCCCACCTGATGCCAACACCACAGGGCCCTTCAGGAGCCCCGGGGGTTTGTTTCCCAGAAACCCTGTACCCTTAACGGCATCGAACCAGAGCTTAGAAGCCTGTCCCCGAGCCACCATTCATGCCCTGAGCATCCACGGGCAGGAGATGGCGCCCATGAGGGACTCCATCTCTCCATCTGTAAGGTGAACAGTGCTTTCCAAGTATTTTTGAGGTATTGTTTAATCTGAAGGGAAACTCCAAAGTGTAAAAGAGATAAAAAGCTGAAGTGCTCTGGAGAAGCCACTGTAATAGCCTCCAAGCATCTCTCCACAACATGTTTGGAAAACTACTGGACAGGGTGACCCCAAAGGCCCCTTCCGGCTTTAATCTGCAAAGATATGGTCATTCAGAGACTGTATGGCTTCCTAAGTCCTACCAAGAGCCCAGTGAGACCAGAGCAGTAAGCGGTAGTAGCGATGGGTCAGAAGTGAGCCACCTTCAAGGAGACAGTAATCTTGGGAGAACAGGACTAGCACCACCAGGCTCTGGAGTCAGACTGCCTAGATTTGGATCTATTACTTCTTGGCTGTGTGACCTTAGGCGAGATGCTTAACCTCTCTGTGCCTCAGTTTCCTCATCTGCCAAATGAGGATAATTATAAAAACTACCACCTACATCCCTAGCTCCCAACCTCCTCCAGAACAAGCCACCACCATTCCCTCCACTTCCCAGGGTGTCCCCTACCCACCCACCAGCCCTACGTGGTTCTGGCCCACAGCTGAGAAAGAAGGAAGAGGACAGCTTGTTTCTGTTGACCTTACCCTCTTGGGCAGCGAGGGCAAGGGGCTCTGAGAGGCGTTGAAATGGAGGATGGGCCTGAACATGCTGATGTTCCAGAAGAGGATGTCCCCATTGTAGGAGGAAGTCCCAAGGAACTGGTTCTGGTACCTGGCCATGCTCAGGACATCCTCCGTGTGGAAGGTCTGCCAGTGGTAGCACAAGAGCACCGGCTTGGTCTTGTGGAACCTGCACACATGGCCAGAGGCAGAAGGGCTGAGAGCTCAGCCTTATTGGTCTCCTGGGAGACCATCAAGGCCTCTAGGATTTGGAGCGCTGACCCAGAGGAGGACACTCCAGAGGAGGTGTAGATCAGGGTTGAAGCTCTGCCCTGCTGACTGCATTTACTAAGCACCTACTATGTGCCTGCTATAAAGGTCTGGTCCTAGGGGCTTTATGTACACTAATCTTACAGATTTGCCCCATTCAGACACCTGAGTAAGGATTCAGGTTGAAAGAAGGGGAAACCATGGCCCTAGAAAGGCCCTCTGAAGAGGAAGGGACCCTGCACATGCTGTTCCCTCTGCCTGGAACGTCTCTCCTGTCCCTAGCCCCTCACTGCTTCACTGAGACCCCTCCTGCTCACTCTTCAAATCCCACTCCACCCATGACATCCTCAGCTGACCCTTTTCTGATGGCCCCTGAGACTAGATCAGATTTCTGTCCCCTCCCCATAGAAACCTGTACTTTTTCTTTTTCATAGTACTCAACAGACTATCACAAATGAAGTTATTTGATTAGTGTCTGCCTCCCCCTGGGAGCTCCAGGAGGAGCTCCAGGAGCATGAAGACTCCATATTCTTGCTTATACCCGTCCCCAGCACCTAGTACAAAGCCTGGAACATATCGGCTGCATGGAGTGATGAATAAATGGACAGATGAGTGGGTGAAGCAATAGACATCACCCAGCACTAATTTCCTGCTTGGTGTTCCAACCACCAGCAAAGCTAGGGATGGAGGAACCCATCTGAAGTCAAGAGAGAACAGTTAGCTGCCCTCACCTCCCACGTGCACCCTGGCTACTCACGTGAAATAAGTGATTCTCTTACTCCATCCGGTCATGTAGAACACTTTGTTCATGTGGACAATCCCACTAATCTGTTGAAGATGAAAGAAGACAGAACTCTAAGGTACCTCAGAGGAAATGGCTCCAGGCCCCAAATGTCTTCCTAATTATACCAAGCAAGAAATCAAAACTCCCCATAATGATGAGAATTCCCTAGAGGTGATACCACCATATTTTTTTCAGAGTGCTCTCACATCCCATTATCCATTTGATGGACTTGGAGGGGGCAGATTGGGTAGGTATCCATGTCCATCTTATAGGGGGATAGCAGGGAAACAGACAAGTGACTTGGCTAAGGTCAAACGACTGAGAGATAGGATCTGGACCAGTCCTCTAAATCCCCGGTTTCTTGGCCAAGTGCTCCTTCTGAGTTGGTTAAAGGACTGTGTCACGGGGGTTACTAATGGGCGCAAGTCCCAAAGTGGGACTGCTGGCTTTGCACTTTGTCACACCCACAGACCATCCCTATAACCCTGGCAGTCATTTCCCAAATTGGGGTACGGGTGGCTCTGAATCATGTGACCCCACTGCTAGCAATGCCATCCAAAGCTCTAAGATGTAGGATAAGAAGTGCTAACACGCCAAAAGAGCAAGAGTAGCTAACATTTGTAGAACACCTATGAAGGACAGGCCCTGTTACCTGTCTTCATTTTTTGCACAAGGACACAAAGGCTCAGGTAGGCACGAGGCCAGGCAGTCTGTGTGCACAGCCTTTCAGAGAGGCATGGACAATAGCATGTCCCAGGGTCACAGGAGCTGCAAGGGGCTCCCAGGCCCCAGCTGATGGACCAGACTGACCTCCATCTGGTCCGGGTTGGGGAAGGTCAGCAGGCATTCACCAACGCTGTAGTTCCACATCTTCATGGTGCCGTCACGCAGACCCGTGAGCAGGCACGCCTCTGACTCATCCAGGGACATGGCGGTCAGCTCCACGTGCTGGTCACCAGTCACGGAGAACTCCGTCATCCTCTTGCCCGTCACGACCTCCCACACGCTCACCACGCCACTCAGGCAGCCGCTCACCACCTGTGGGGGAGCACACAGCCAGGGCTCCTGGAGAGGAGAGGGCCCCCGCTCCCAAGGGCAGCCTCCAGCTGGCGTGACTGCAGGTAGCTCAGCTGCCTCTCTGTGTACCGAGAAGACAGGCGCTCTGGGCCCTCCTGCTGCGGGACAAGCCACTCTTGAAAACAGGCTTTCCTCAGCCCTGAGGCCCATGGCGGGCAGTGCAAACAGGCACAGTTTTTTCAGAAGGAAACAGTTTGGTGAAATCCCCTTTAACTCAGAAATGGCATTTATCAGAATCTATCCAGAGAAAATAATCTCTAATTCAGAAAAGACATTTACTGCAAAGTCATTAATCATGGGGGATAGAAAAAAACAACAGGAAATACACTAACTGTCTCCTAGGTAGGGAAATGTTGCGTAAAGGTAGGTCACTCCACCTAAGGTGACATTACAGCTATTACAATGGAACAGTAACAGGTGAACCTACTTCAGACCAACCTTCCTGCTGAGGACATCTAGAAAAGCTGGGGAAGGGGGATTTTTTTTGAAACTGCTGGAAGGCACTGAAGAGCCCTAAGGTATGAGGGGTGGTGGTGCCAGGGGTCCGAATGAGAGGGAAACCCAAAGAGGTGAGCTCTGGCCTCGCGCAGCCAAGGCCACACTGCAGCAGACGCGGCGGGGCCAGGAAAGGGGGCCCAGTGGCAGTGGGCAGAGGGCCCAGGAGCCCTTTGTCTCCCCACACTTCAGAATCCACGTTCCCAGTTGCCCTGCCCAATGCAGAGATCTCTACTCAGGACCAGGGGGCTGTCCACAGCCTGGGCCTCCCTCCCCTCCCACGATGGACAATGCTGAACCAAGGCTTCCCTGGAAATGGCCCCCAGGAGCAGCACCCACACCCACCCGGGGAGCCTCGAATCGCAGCTCACACCTTGTGTTCCATCTCACACTGTATAAAGAAGGCTGCCCGTCCAGAACCGACCTGGGGCGGTAGCCAGGGGCGCACAGGCTCACAGGAGTTTGGTGACCCACTGACCACGTGGTGGAGCTCCTATCTTACCTGGGGTGACCCCTCTGCAGGGCTGCTGCTAGCCCACCTCCCACTGCCCTGCACCACCACCCAAGCTATGAGCGTCCTGTCCCACCCCACCCCCTGCTGGCCTCAGAGACGAGCTGCTGCCCACTTACCTGCTTGAAAACCTTGCTGTAGAGGATGGCGCACAGGGGCGTGCTGTAAGTCGTGGTCTTCTCTTCTGCTCTCCCAGGCCCCTGCGTCTCCAAGTAGCCTTTTAGGACGCCAATCTACAGGTGAGGAGGGGCAGACAGTTGGGCAGTCAGAAGGGGCCTGCCCTCAGTGACTGGCCCCAGGGAGAAACTTCCAGTAAACTGAGACATCAAGATATCCTCGACTACACGCAGGCCTGCTGATAGCTCACGCCTACTCCATGGCCCCCACTTCCTGAGATCAGGGCTCCCAAACCTCGTGTTCCCACAAGCCCAAAATCCAAGTCCAAGGTCCCTTTTATAACTTCTGAAAAGCATAAAGCCTCAATCTGGTGTCCCCTCGTCCAGGAAGCCTTCCCTGACTACCTCTGCCTCAGGCTAGGCTAAGGATCCTTTCTCTGTGCTCGATGAAGCACCTAGCACACATCTCCATCATAACACACAGCATTTTCTACTAAAATTATGTGTTCTCCTACTACCCCATAAGTTCCTTGAGGGATGGGACAGTGCCTAATTAATATATTCTCTGCTCCTGACAAAGATCAGAGGGCTGATAACGTGTGATGATTTGAAATGAACTTCAAAGGTCTATTTAATTCAACAAATGCTGGCAGCCAGTCTGACACTCAGCAGAGACGAAGGAACCCACCAACTCCCTTCTCAAGAAAAACCTGCCACCTGGGAGAGCCAGCCAAGGGCACAAGGACAGCGTGTGTGTCACCTGGCCAACAGTGGGAAGGAGGTCTCAGTGGGGCTTCCCCTTCCTCTCAAACACAAATGACACCTCGCCTCCCTTTCTAGATAGAACCTCCCCCTCTACTGGCTGCTGATCGTCTCCCATCTTGTCACAGGTCCCCCTGTCACCCTGGACGGTCAGCCCCTTGTGCTTCTCCCAGGCTGTCCTGTCCTCCAGAGTCAGGACAGACCTCACATGGGCACCAGCTAAGTCATGGCTCATAGACGGTGTTCATGCCAGGTCCCTCCAGGCTCTCTCCTTCAGAGGGGCTGCTCGGGTATGGGCCCTGCCCTCCTGGGGTTCACGATTTGGCAGGAAGGACAGGCATGTAACCATGACAGGACAGAGTTATAAGGGCCGTGATCAAGGGGAAGCAAGGGAGCTTGGAGCGGTGGGGGCGGGCGGGGGGGCTTCGAAGCCAGCCCGGGCCTTGAGGTGGGCTTCGAGAAGGAGAGTCTGGAGGATGCATGGGCCAGGAGGACAGCAGCATAGAGGGTGACCACTGAGGGCCTCGAAACAGTCCCCCAGGAAATCCCAGGAGACGGGAGCTTTGAGGACCAGGTCACAGAGTCTAGCAGCTTTGTCCTCATGGCACGAAGCAGTCTCAGGACGGACAGGATGTGACCACCCCTCGGTGTCCCATGGGACTGTGGACCGCAGCCACGGCCCCTCCCCTCTGGGTGCAGCCACGGTCCCACCTCCCTCCCGTGCAGCACTCACTGAATAGGTGCTACAGATGAGGCTGCCGTCATCCTTGTGGAAGTATGCGCTGGTGATGGGGCAGTGTCCCAGGGCAAAATGCTTCCCGCAGAAGGACTGGAGGCATTCGTAGTCCTGCATGTCCCATATGCGAATATTCTGCGGGGGTGAGAAACAGGCAAAGAGGCCAAGGGTGGGTTCTTGGGGATGCAGCTGGCACCTGAGGCCTTGGGGTTCTCCTGGGAGCGGGGCCAGGGCACCCAGTGCAAGCACTTCCAAGACACACCCACCACACTAACTGACTGCCATGGATCACAACCCTATGACAAGAGATGCTGTGCTTATGCTCAAATGAGGAAACTGAGGCACGCCCCGCCCCAGCCTCCCCCAGGGCCTCTACCCTGCTTGAGCAGCTGCTGCTCATCGGCTGAGGATGAAGACCTCACAAGGCAGCACTTGCCCCTGCAGACCCTCACTAGCTCCCACCCCAGGCTCCCTCGAGTAAAGCCAGGCAGGGCACAGAAAGAGCTGCCAACATCGTTGCCCAAAAGGCTCGCCTGTCCCCCTCGAGTTCCTCCCAGGTTGAGGAAGTGTCCCCAGAGGGGCCCCGTGGAAGTCCCACCAGGACACTCCTCACTCGGGGCATCGGCAGCAAGCTGGACACGGCATGGGCTTGGAGGCCACAGACTCCCGTCCACACCGTGGCTCTGCCCATCGCTGCCCTGCCCAGGAAGGTTTGGGCAAGTCCATTTCTGTCCCCCACCCCTCCAGCCTCGGAGCCTTCATCAGAGGTGACGATGCCCAGCTCCCAGCGCTGCCAGGAGAATTCCAGACAGTAGCAAGTGTGGGGATGTGTGGGCAGCGTGGCCTGGTGAACCAGGGCCCTGCCAGCTCCTGATCTACTGAGTCCCAGAAGACACAAACTTGTCCCCTGAAGGAGGACACCTGGAACCATTGGCCTGCATCCCCCAGCAGGTGGGGAGAGACCCTAAACCCATAGCTCAGAGGAGCAGAGTAACGGGCCTGATCAGGGGAACCCCGGGCACTTGACAAAGGTCTAGTCAGGCCCAGCAGCCAGGGCAGCCAAGCAGTGGTCACTGGGAGAGCTGAGAGAAGCGAGTTCGGGTCTGTGGGGAGGGAAAGGCTCCCATCTGCTGTACACCGACTATGCGCCAGACATTCCTCTGCTCTTACCAGCAGCTCTTCTCTAAACCACTCAACACCCATTCTCTGGATGAGGAGACTGAGACCCAAACCACTCAACACCCATTCTCTGGATGAAGAGACTGAGACCCCATAAAGGGAAGGGCCCTGCCCAGCTCGGGTGGGCTGCTCAGAGCTGGGCTCAGGTCCCTGTGGGGGTGGTCAGAGACCCACGGCCCCCTCATGGTGCCACCTGGAGTACCTCCCTCTAGGCCTCAGGCCAGGGTGGGACCATGGACAGGGAGGTCACACCACTGCCCTGGGCCTCAGGCTCCTGCCAACTGCCAGCCACCTCCCTGGCTGCCTGAGCTAGATCGTTATCCCTGGGCCAGCATCTCTGCTGGGGAACAGCAGCTAGTGGCGGGCGTCAGGGCCGAGCTCCCTGAGCACACCTTGTCCTTGGAGATGCTGAGGAGGACACCGTGCTTGCTGTTCACGAGAATGTGTGTCACCGAGGTCTGATGCCCCTTCATCAGCCACACAGGCTTTTTCGAGAAGAAGGGGTTCCACAGGCGGATGAGGGGGTCATGGCCACCAGTCACTGGAGTTGAAAACCGGGTATCAGCCACTGGGGGCCTGCGCTGGGACCTTGTCCTGGGGCCAGGCCTCGGACTCCAGCCAGGCTCGGCAGATGGGGGGCGTCGCTATGATCCATCCCTCTGCCCTTCCCGCCCCGCCCCCTCCGCCACCATGCCAAGCAAGCCCGTGTCACCACTCCACCCCAGGTGCCCAGGAGCGGGGACCAGAGTGGCCGGGGCAGACGCTGCAGGGCCTCCTCCTCCGCTCTGATGGGCCCCACCTCCCCAGCAGCCCTCACCCTAGTTCTGCCAGACCAGCAGCCTCGTGTGATACAAACGTTACTTACCCAGGACATTCTTTTCTGGGCAGTAATCAAAGCAAAGAATCCCTTTTCTTAAATTCAGCACTGAAAACCTACAACAGCACAGGGGGAAGGCTGTGACCAGAGGCCTCCAGAGAGCCTCTGAGGCTGGGGTGTGGAGGAGCTAGAGGCAGGGCCGCCAGGAGGGAGAAGTCACCACGTCTCCACCCAAGGAGAGGAGCAGCCCCCAGAATCCTGCCCTGGGCTCACCCTGCAGCCAAGGCAGGGCCAGCACCGCCAGCAGAGCGGCAGCACCCCCCCGGGCCCGAAACCAGCAGTGCCTGAGGAGACACCCACCTCTCGCCTGCACATGAAGGTGAAAGCAGCCCCAAAGCAGGAGCAACTCCTACAGCTGTACCATGCTCGCCTCGCTCCAAGGGCAAACTTAACTTGATCTGCACCTTCACTATACCGGGACGGGTGTCCTCCCACCCATGACACAGACCAAAAGGTGGAAGGGGGTCCCCCAAAGGCTAGGGGAAGAGAACAAAGTGTCCCTGCTACGTGCTGGTCCCTGTGCTGGGTGCTGTCTTGTGAGTCACCTGGACCCCTCACACAACCCTGAAGACTCTCATCAGCCCTGTGCCATGAGGAGGACACAGAAGGAAATTAAGGAGCTTTCCCAAGGTCCCATGGCTGGCAAGGTGGGGGGTCAGTGTTCAGACCCAGGGTGGGCGTGGCAGGGAGAGGCAGCAGGCTCAGGAACCAGAGCTCCAGGACAGGAAGCGGTGTGGCAGGGCTGGAGTCCCGGGGGATGCGGGGCCAGGAGGAGGTCGGGGTGCTCAGGAGGGCCAGGGGACCCAGGCAGGGCTTCTGGGAAGGTCAGGCCCAACAGCCCTCACAGGCCCCAGAGCCCTGGGAGCTCTGTGCCTTGCACGTGCTATTCCCTCATATCCACACATCCTGCCCCGCCAGCTCTTTCCACTCAAACTCTCCCTTCAAAACTCAACTCCAAGGCCTCTAACTCAGCATGCTCTCCACTGAACTTGCCCCTGAACTGCACCTCTGCTACTCCCCAGGGAACTAAGCCTGGTTATCACCCTAGAAGCTCCCTCTCCTGCGCTCCCATTATTCATCTGGGCCCCAAATCCTCTTTGTTTACATTCCACCACAGCCCAGGGCCCCTTCATTTCTGCATCAGCCTCCCAGGAGGGCCTCTTAACCTCCCGCCTTGCTCCCACTCCCCTGTGCTCCCCACTCCACAGCCAGAAGGATTCCTCTAAAAGCCAAAACGTCACCAAAAAACCCTAGTCAGGGAACTAAGATCCCGCATGACGCGCGGTGCGGCCAAAAGAAAAAAGAAAATTAAAAAACTTCAAGAAAAGCATATCAAATACCTGTACTGTCAAACCAGATAAGTCTCCCTCCATGCTTATTTATGTGTGCAGAGAAATATTCTGGAAGAACAGTCACAAAACATTACTAGAAATCATTTCAGGCTGATTCACCCATTCATTCAACAAAGATTTCCTGGCTCTTTTGCCCTTCCAGGATGACCAGAGGCACAGACAGGATACCCCTGCCTTCACTGGAGCTTTTCTTCTGGAGGAAAACAGCCTGAGCAAGGAAAGGAACAGAGGCACAGGGAGACGGACATGTACACATCACGGCAAGTCCTGCAGGGAAATAAGCAGGTGGCTTTGACAGGACGGCTGGTTGGAGGAGACCAGGTCTCTGCACAGATGGCTGCTGTGCAGAGAAGGGACTGGAAGGTCAGAGGGGACGCAGGGAAGAAGTCTACAAGGCCACTCCAGAGGCAGAATTTGGGTTGGCAGTGCCAGGCCCCACCTGCGGAGGCTACGCCCCAAGAGGGCATCACCGGAACAAGAGACCAGCCAGCAGTCAATGGTGCCACCTGCTGGCCAGTGTGTGTACTGCAGTCAGACAAGAAGGAAGGGGATGTGTGCTCGTGTGTATAACTATATTCTGCAACCCACCCCTAAAATATATCTCAAATCCATCCATCTCCACTCCAGGCAGACTCCAGACCACCACCACATGTAGTCTGGATTATTACAATGGCATCCTCACTGGTGTCCCCATCTCCCCTCCTGCCCACAGACGTACATTCCACTTGCAATAGAGCGGCCAGAAGGATGCTCCCACACACCAGACCACACCATTCCTCAGCTCAGAACCATCCTAGACCCTTGTCTATATCTGATTTCAAATAATCATAAAAAGATATTTTGAGACACTTGGGTAAAGATTAACTTGGACTAGTACTAGTGATATTAAAGCATTATACTATTTCTCTACTTCTGTGTGTGTTTAAAAATCTTTCATAATAAAAATGTTTAAAAAACAAAAATAAACAAACAACAAACAGGCAGAGAGGAGCAATGCAAAGGCTTGGGGGCAGGAACATGTGTGAGCCACAAGGGGGCCCCGTGTGGCTGGAGTGGGAAGGTGGCAGGGTTCGACCAAGGAGCCCGTCATAGCCTCCTGCCCTTGAGACCCAATAAAACAAGAAGCTGAATGAAAGACATATCACAGACATGAGGTAATACTCCCACCAAAGCAGAGAGATGGACCTCAGCAAACCAGCTCCAAGAAAAATCCCACCACACCACCCCACTCAAAGCACAAAAACCAAGACAGAAGATTCCCCACTGCCACAGGCATACACTCCCCTCCTGCAACCTGCAGTTAGTTCCAGGACTTGGGGATTGGATAAGGGAACGGGGAGGAAAGTCCACAGGATTCCGGCTTTATTACAGTGCTTGAATTTTTTACATATGTACATATACCTGTGTGACTAACAGTTGAGTTTTTTTTTTTTTTTTTTTGGCCGCACCGCTCATCATGCGTGATCTTAGTTCCCTGACCAGGGATTGAACCCGCGAGCCCAGCAGTGAAAGTGCAAAGTCCTAACCACTGGACCACCAGGGAATTCCCAACAGCTGATCTTAAAAAATAAAAAAGACAGAAGAGGAAAAGATGCCCCCTGGGGTAGAGAAATCTAGAATGAAGGAAATAGATTAGAACCATCTCCAAAGAATTAATGTGGCCAACTACTGAACACATGCCATGTATGTACAACACTCACTCACGTAAGCCTTGAGGTAAGTGAAGGGCTATTATCACCCCCTTTTACAGACAAGAAAACTGAGGCTCACAGAGGTGAAGCACCTCACATTCATTCCTTCATTCAGAGAACATTTTTCTGACTGTCTCCTTACACTATGTGCCAGCTTCTGTGCTGAGTTTTGTGTATAAATTGGTGGATAACAGAGGCCTCATATTTTTGCTGCTGGTGGCAATGCCAGAATGATTAAAACCAGATTCCATAAAAGTTCTCATCACAGGGAAAAAAAATGCACAACTGTGTGTGGTGACAGATGTTAACTAGACTTGTGATCATTTCACAATATATACAAATATCAAATCGTTATGTTATACATCTTAATATAAACTTAATATAATGTTATATGTCAATTTTCTAAACTGACCACCTCAATTTTTAAAAAAAAACAGACTCCAGAGCCCATATTCTAACCACTACACCTCACTGTTGGCCCATAGGAAACACAGTGCTTCCTTGGACCCAGCATGATCCACAGGACACTGTATTACTGCCCACAGGAGATGCCACTGTCCCGGAGGCAGGTCCCCTCTCAGGAGGGACGGCCACCTGTGGCTGAAGTGAAGCCAGAGTCCCGGAGTCACTGTCACCACCCACCCCCTCCCAGCCCCACCACCTCTGCCTGGAGACAGGTGCTCCTTACTTGGGGCTCTCTGGGACTTTGGACGGCAATATGGTCAGTACCAGAGAGGACTTGTCGATGGCTGAACAGGAAGCCACCAGGTTCAGCTGGGGGATGAACTTGACCTGTTGACACCAGTTGGGGTGGAGAGCCTGGGAAGAGAGCGGTGGTGGTGGGAGACCCAACCCAAGGACAGTCATCCAGGCCCAGCCGCCAGAACGTGGCAGGGGTTGGGGGCTGGAGGGGCCAGGAGATCCCCAAGTCTAGTGCCCGTCTAGTTATCACAGCTCTGACAAAGTGCTCCAGCCCCACAGTCCTAGCCCAGGTCATGTGATCAGGGGGGTGTGGCCATCATTTATCAGTGGAACAGGTTAAAAGCACTGAAATCTGCTGTCAGGTGAACTCTCATTTGTAAGTGAGAGGACAGGCAAGGTCTGGCCCATACTAATATCATTGTCTGTGGCCCCATGCCAAGGTGGGAGGAAGGACGGATCCAAGTCTGCCTAGTCCACAGTCCCTATCATCCACGGGGCGCCCACCATGGGTGAGCCTGCGCTTCCCGGCCCCACCGCTGCCCTTCGTGTTTGTCGGGAAGTGGTCTGCAGTGAGCGAGGATGTTATCTGGTGCAACTTGGGCGAGATCGGGACTTCCCTGAGACTGGGACTTCCCTGGCGGTCCAGTGGTTAAGACTCCGCGTTCCCACTGCCAGGGCCCGGTTTCGATCCCTGGTCAGGGAACTAAGATCCCGCAAGCCGCGTGGTGCGGCGAAAAAAAAAATAAAGGCTGGGACCCACAGGTCAAGGGCATGGCCTGGCTGGACAGGCTCTGTGTTCTGGCCCAGTGCTTGGCCTCCCAATCCGGAGATTTTCCTCTCCAAGACAAGAATGGAGGCGAGGTGAGCTGGGTTTTGCATGAGCTGTTTCACCAAGTGTCTGTCATGGTGAAGGCTGGAGGATGATTTGATCACCAATGGCCAATGACATAATCAATCATGCCTGTGTAATGAAGCCTCCATAAAAACCCAAAAGGATGGGGTTCTGAGAGCTTCTGGGCTGGAGAACACGCGGAGATGCAGGGAGAGTGGAGACCCGGACAGGGCACGGAAGCTCCGTGCCTCTTCCACATACCTTGCCATCCTCATCTCTTCTATCTGGCTGTTCCTAAGTTATATTCTTTTCTAATAAACCAGTGATCTAGTAAAGTAAAACGTTTCTCTGAGTTCTGAGCTGTTCTAGCAAATTAACCGAACCCAAGGAGGGGGTCGTGGAAACCTCTGATTAATGCCAGTGGGTCAGAAGCACAGGTAACAACCTGAACTTGGGATTGGCATCTGAAGGGGAGGGCAGTCTTGTGGGACCCTTAAACTGCAGGATCTGACGCTATCTCGGGGTAGACAGTGTCAGAATTGAGTTGAATTGTAGGACACCCAGCTCGTGTCAGAGAATCACTTGGAGATGTGGGAAAAAAACACACGCTGTAATGGGTGTCAGACTCCTATAAGCGCTGCAGGTAAAGGGATGAAGGCAGAGGCTGATGGAGCAGGGCTGTTCTAGGCTGGCTGGTGAGGGACCCAAGGGAAGTAGAGGGGGGCGTACAGTATGTGGGGGGAGAGCATGGCAGCCTGAAGGAATGGCGTGTGTCAAGGCCCTGAGGTGGGAAAGGGCTTCATGTTCAGAGAACAGCCAGGATGCTGGCGTATGTGTGTCAGAGTAAGGAGGAGAAAGGTAGAAAGACTGGGAACAAGCCATGGGCCAGGTCCCCTCGAGTCCTGACGGTCGTGGGGAGCACTTGAGATTTTGTGCAAGACAAGAGAGCTACTGGGGGATCTTGAGCAGAGGAGTGACATGACTGTATTTCTAGCTCAGGATTCCTGAGGCTGCCGAATGGAGAAAGCACTGCACAGAGAAAGGACGTGGGGAAACGGCGAGAAGCCGCTGCAGCCACCCAGGAGGGCTGGTGCCTGAGCAATGAAGGCGGCGAGAGAGACTAGTCACACCTGGGATGGTTTGGATTCCGCAGAAAGAGCGGACGGGATCCAGCAGCTGCCTCCACCCCATCCCCAGAGACCAAGCCCCAAGGCCAGAGACCGAAGGGCAGATCCACCTGCTGCATTTTTGTTATTTTTACCTGTGTACAGCTAATTACCATGGTTACAGCCAAGGGAAAATCCCACTTACCCTCAGCCGGTAATTTCTATACATAGGGGACTTCTCATTTAAGAGCTTCCGTGTGGAAACATTGGTCCAGTGATCTGATAGGGGAGAAAATCAAGGCCCATGTCACCAGCTCTCCTCGTTTGTAGAACAAGCAAGACCTCACAAGACCCCTTGGGTTGGTTTGCAACTCCCATGCATCCCAAAAGGCTTTCCCAGCCAAACGCTCACTCAAGCCTCCCTGTGTCCTGGTAAGTTCAGTGGGGTGAACTCGGCACCCTGAAAACAGACCGGGGCCAATAAACACTGCTGCCCAGAGTCCCCCTGCCAGCTCCTAGCAGAGCTGGAACCAGATTTCGGGGCTCCTCACTCTCCCCAGCTGGTTGAGTCTCCATTAGGGAGCTCTGACTCTGCTGGAGCGGAGAATGAACTGAGATCCTGGGCTCTTATTCATTCTGAAAATAATCATTTGGGAGTTTGCCATCATGCTTCAAACTACTGAATACATGCCCCCCTTGTCTGGCAAATACAAGTTCCAAGAAGGAGAAGTTGCATGCATGCGTCGTAAAGCAAGCGTGTCTGGCTGGAGCAAGCGCAGTTAAGCACAGCCTTGCCCTCCCACTTTTCTCTCCTTCCACCTTCTAAGAAATCCATGAACTGACTGTGCTCAGCCCCATTTGAATAAGGGAACTGAGGCACAGAGAGGTTAAGCAACTGGATCTAAGTCACACAGAGCTGGTCTGTCCAGTCCCTCCCAAGTCAACACGCTGCTGGGCCCCCCTTCCTGTTTGTCCCCAGCCTTCAGTCTGCATGCGGCATGGAAGGACTCCCATCCAACACTCCAGCCTCATCTGCCTCCCCTCTGATTTCCTGTCCACCACTCGGCTCAAAGACCACCACCTCCTGTGCCAATTCCCAGGGTGGCACAGAGCGATCACGGTGGGTTGGGTCAGGGCAGGTCGGGCACCAGGGGCAGAGGCTGGCGAGACAGGACACAGCAGGGTGCCAGCCCCCTGCTGCATCCGGGGCAGGATCCATCTTCTGTCCGGCCAGTGGCGGATGCTGCCCCAACAAGCTGGGCAGGAGGTGTCACTGAGCCCTGGGGGCCCCTGGAGCCCCTGCTCAGAAACCCTGGCTAGAAGCCCAAGTGGCCGTTCTGGAGTCCTGGATGGAGAGGAGTCAGTGTCCCTGGGGGCTGGGGCCCCCTCCAGATGGATGCAGAGCGGCCTGGGGGCCTGACAGTGCGGGTCGAAGGCTCGATCCCGGGCAGGGTCCAGTTCAGATATGTCCCCGACCGCCCCAGGCCCCGAGGACTCGGGGTCTCGTGCCCCTAGGCAGAGCAGCCCCAGACAGCATCCTCCAGCACTTAGTAGGTTTGGGATACTGCCTAGCAAGTGGTTCAAGTGCAGGCTCTGGCGCAGACTGCCTGCCTCAGATCTCAGCCACGCTTAGTCATTGTGGGGCCAGTGTAAACGCTTCCCCCCCTAAACCCCCTGCTCCTCCTCCCTTAACAGGCTGTGACGACAGCAGCCCCTCCACGCAGCAGGCGGGAACTACAGGAGGTGACTGCCCAAAGCACTCAGCACCCAAGGGCTCAGCAAGTGTCCCTGTGCTGATTCATGCTGCTCATGCGGAGTCGGGCCTTCCTCCAGGCGCTGCAAAGCCCACCTCTGGCAGCCTCTCCGCCCCACCCCACCACCCACCCACAGGCAGCTCCCAGCCAAGGAGAGCAGAACCCTCCTCACGCCATGGAGGAAGCCAGCGCCACCTCCCCAAGGCCCAGAGGGGGTCATACAGCTGCCACAGGTTCTTTCTTCCTGGGATGAGGAGGGTCCTGAAGCCCCCCCACCTCCGCACCAGCCCTCACGTGCACAACTTCCCACCTTCAGAGGGATTGCCCAGCTCCCCAGCCCTGCCCCGTGTCCCACTGTCACGCCATCACCCCATCTGTCACAGGCGGCTCTGAGCTGAGCATGTGGGTGCACCGCCTTCCCAGGTGCTCTCGAGCAGGGAAGCAGGGAGGGGGAAGAGCTCTGAGGGCAGAACCATCTCTCCCCACTCCCCACGTCTCTGCTACCCCATTTGGAGGTCCTGGGGAGGATTCGGGGGTTGAACAGTCCATTGGTCACATCGTTGGAGGTGAAGACGATGACATTGCCTTTGGTGTCCCCATAGCAGAACACAGCCCTGTGATAGTCAGACCTGGGAAAAGAGGGAGACAGAAGAGGCCACGGAGCCGGCTGGGTGTGTCCGGTGCAACCCTCCGCCCCTCCCCGGCCTCTGAGGCCCTCCTCCACCTTGGAAGCGAGGGCAGATCCCACACAACTTTCCAGCCTTGACCTCAACAGCTGACAAACGTGGGCCCAGCCGCCCAGATCCAGACCGTTGGTGAACCAGGTCCAAGAGAAATCAACACTTTTTTTTAACCAGAATAAATGAATCCCTGGTCCTTCAGCTGCTCTTTGTCAAGTCACCCTACTGATGGACCATGATGTTCCCAGAGACACAGCGGGACAGGCCGGGTTTGATGGCTGACTTGGTGAAAGGAAGAGGGGCCGACAACGACTCTGAGGTCTGAGTGACCATGAAAGGGGACCCAAGAGAGAAGCAGCTTGAGGGGAAGAGGACACAGGCACAGAGGGTGGGGATCTTTCCAGTGCTGCTTCCAGAGAGGCTTTCTGGGGGTCCCAGCCCCACTGCTGCCAAGCCCCTGCACCGGTCTCCCAGGAGACTCACCAGTAGTCCAAGGTCAGGACGCAGCTGTCCAGATCAATGAAGGTGAAGGCCCGGACACATTTACGGTTACTGATATCAA
Organism: Balaenoptera ricei; assembly: GCF_028023285.1. Taxonomy (NCBI): domain Eukaryota; kingdom Metazoa; phylum Chordata; class Mammalia; order Artiodactyla; family Balaenopteridae; genus Balaenoptera; species Balaenoptera ricei. The sequence continues at coordinate 26,327,389 of NC_082653.1, forward strand.
AGAACTCTGGGGAAGAGACAGAAGGGGAGGCACACATGAACCCAAACCCATATCCCAGGCCTCAGGAGTCTCTGGTGACAGTGAGAAGCCTCACTACCCACCACCCAGCAATACTCTCAGGGGACTCTAATTCATGCTCACAGTTGGCTGGGTGACAGGCCTCTCCAAGTGCAAATGCATGGCTTGCATGGCTTCCAGTGGCCAGGCGCTGGCCTGGGGAGCCTCGGGGACTCACCTATCTTCTGGTCGGTCGACGCAATCGCAGCCAGGTTCATGTTGTGCAGACACACCATGTCAATGACCCACATCTGCTGGTTGTGGAGTGGATGGATCCGGTAAAGCTGCCAGAGGGAGAGCAGAGGAGACCTGGGCTGGGGAGGCTGACCAGGAGAGCACGCCAGGAACACAGCCTCCCCACAAACCCTCTCCTGCCACCCAAGGCCCTGGAGCCAGGCACACACCTGGTGTGGAGCCCAGCCTTACCACCAACTACCAATGGTGGGGTCTTGGATAAACTCCCTGCCCTGAGTCTCAGTTTCCATATCTGTAAAATGGGCTTAAAGAACACTCATCCTCACAACCCTTTAGGGAGTTTGACAAGCTCATCAAAGTTTTAAATGTGCATAGTTTGTGATCCCAGGATCCATTCCAAGAGGCATCTATGGATGTGTTTGCAGGTACTCACAGAGAAGTGTAAGCGGGAACGGGCACTGCTGCCCAGCTACAACAGCAACAGGCCAGAGTCTGTGCCTGGAAATGACACCTTACAAACCCACACCACCGATCACTGCCCGGACATTAAGAACGAGGGAGCTGTGTACATACAATGCAGAATAGTTGCCAAGATCTGTTATTAGTGAAAAAGCAAGGTGACCAGCAGCATTATAATGTGCTACCATTTGTGTATTTAAAGAGAAGGGGGTCGGTGTACGTACAGGCTGTCCATGGAAAAGTACCCCCAAAGTGGTCACAGCAGTTGCCTCCAGTGAGAGGAATTAGGGTCTGGGAGAGGAAGACCGACTTTTCCACGACCTGCTCCTCTCTGCCTGAATCTTTTTTCTCTGATTGAGATGTAATTGACGTATAATACTGGTATTCGTTTTGTTTGTTTTGTCCGAATCTTGTTTACCATCTGCCGGTGTTGCCTGGTCAAAGCGGCTTATCAACGAGAAACCGTCCTGCCAGGTTGTGAGGAACGAATGGAGCCGTGACAGCTAAAGCATCCATGTGCTGCCGGCACTGGGAGGAGCTGGGCTGGCATGGGTGCCTCCTGCCCCCGTGTCAGCCTCACACAACCCTTACACAGACAGAATTTGAGCCGGCACTCCAGGCAGGGGAGACCACGAACAAAGGCAAGTCAGCAGAAATGAGCTGCCACGCCCAGGGAAGAGGAGGCCAGCCCAACAGGTCTGGGTTGGAGAGGACGGGCCATGAGTGAGGGGTGGCCAGCGGCGGAACTTGTATTTTACTCCCTGAGTAGCGCCACGCGGGCTCCGAACTGTCCCATCAGAACTCAGATCACCAAGAGCAGGGGCCTGAGCTAACGGCTCAAACAATGCACCAGGGCCCCCAAGGCCCCTCTCTGGCCCAGGACTGGGGTCTAACCCACACACAATGGAGGTGATGGTAATGCCCATCACCCCCCTAGACCCGTGTTCACATCAGAAACTGAGAGCCCTGGGGAGCCTCAGAGACCTGCCCGAGGTTGCACAGCTGGTAAGTGAAGCCCAGACTCCAGGGCCTTCCAGCTGCACAACCGTGGCCATGCAGTGAGTGTTCGAGGATGGTGCTTGGCGGCTCACTCTTGCCAGTATCTACTTGCCAAAGCAGCCCCTCAGGGAAGGATGCCCAGGTCTGTGGGCCTTCTGGGGGAGCCTCCCTCTGTCCTCTTCGGCCCTCCCAGGCTTTGGCCCTCAGGAGCACTGAGGTGACCATGTAGTAGACACAAGCAGGAGCTCAGGCTATAATGTGCCCCCCTGATAAGCACACAGAGAAAAAGAGGGTGGAATGTGCCAGAAACCCCAGCCTCAGGAGTACAGGTGAGAATCCCCCTTGGTCCTAGGCTACCAAGTGCACCCAAGAGAGTCACTGGAACTCCACACACCTTGGTTCTCTCCCTTGGCAACTGGGGTCAGGAGGATGATACAGAATCCTCCTGCCCCAAAGGATGACCCCTGATGCACTTAGGAAACACTCTGCAGGCACATAGCATGCCCACTCAGCCTTCTCTGCAGAGCTGGGCCCTCATCTGCTGGAGGACTCTGGCCTGGCCTGGCAACAGCAAGTACACCGGGGTTTTCCTGAGCATTTTCTCATTTACTGCGCTTGGCCAGGAGCTGACGGCACAAACGACCATGACGACGACGATGTCAGTTATGTTTATCAGGTGCTTGCCACATGCCTTGCCCTGCTCCAAGCACCAGGCATGGATTATGTCATTAAATCCTCCCAACAACCCTGTCTGTAGGGGATACTATTATTAACCCCACTTGACAGATGAGGAAACTGATGCACAGAGAGCAATATAGTAACTTCCAAGGTCACACAGCTGGGGGGTGGTACAGTCAGGGCTCTACGTCTGGCAGTTGGGCTCCGGAGCCCACGTTCACAGTCACTGTGACTTCCTCCCTGGTCCAAGTAGAGGATTTGAACCAGCAGGACTTGGGGGTGGAATGGGTGTGACAGGGAAAGGAAAGGAGGTTGATCTCCAGCACGAGAACCCTGGTGGATGATGATGCCATTCACTGACCTGGAGGCACAGGAGAAGGAAGCCTGGTGGGCAGGGAGGGCTACAGTGACATTCAGTTTGAACAAAGTGGGTTTAGGGTGTCTGTTGGACATCTACGTGCAATGGACATCCAGGTGGAATCCTGCTTTCAGAAGAGAAATGCGAGGCTCATGGTCCCATGGGGAAGCCAGGACCTGATCCCAGGAGCAAGTGTGGCTGTCTAGCCCACGGGTCCAGAGAAGGAGCCCACTCGGGTCCAGGGCATGAAGGCAGAGGCTTTCCAACCACCCACGTGGGCCCCACTCACCGTAAAGGAGCTGGTCAGCGAGAAGGACTCCGACCAGAATTGCAGGATCCCGTCCTTGGTGACAGTCAGGAAATGCCCGATCTTCTTGAACCGCTGGACTAAGAACTCCACTTTCACAATCTCACACCCATGATTCCTGCGGAAGGTGATATGAGAGAGGAGCCCAAACCAAACCAGAACAAAGAGCACAGAGGAGGAAGGACAAAGCTTCCCTCACAGGCACCACGAGAAACTCGGGTGAGTTTCTGTGAGACGTGGGCTCTGCCCCTCCTCCAAAGGGGACTGTCACCACTAACAACCGTGGCCAGAAGGAAGGGAGACCCACATGGGATGCTGGGCTGACACGGGGCTTCCAGAGCAGTAAGTTTACCCCATGAAATAGCCAGTCAGCTTCCTCATGATGGGATGGGCCAGACGAGACAGGGAACAGATGTTCTTTCACAGGAAAAACAGTCCACAGGAGGCGAGTGGAGTGGGGCTTGTGAGGAAAACTGCAAAATAACAGTGTTTCCAGCAACTACTCTAGTGCTTAGAGATGGGGGGGTGGGGGGAATAGGGCCCAAGAACGAGATAAAAGTAGATAAAGGGATGGTGAGAAATCAGGGCCTTGTGAACCCAACTCTTCATCTCCAAAATCATGCCCTGAGCATAGCTAATAGCTCCTGGGGCATGCCTGGCCTCGCAGGAAGCCACTGAACGGCCTTCCCAGCAAATTTCAATGCCACCTTCCAGTGGCTTCTTTCCTGTCCCCAAGCTGGCTAAGCCAACTGGCTATTAAAGGGCCAGACACGGCACAGCACACTCTCTACCACTTGATGTGCCCACACCTCTGGGCCCCAGAAGGGCAGGTGATGTTGCCTCACCTTACAGGGAGCCAGGGGCTAACCGTCTGCCTGGAGGTTATGTCCCGGTTCCCAGCAGAGCTGGGACTAGAACCCAGGCACCTCGACTCCGACTCCAGCCGGAGCCCTTTCCACACGTTGCCATGGACGTGAGCTGAGCCGTGACTTAAGGATAACCCACGTCACTGGGAAATTCTACTGTGTTACAGACTCTGCACAAGAGACGGGGACTCGTTATCTGGACACGGCTCTCCCCTCTCTTGCCCTCAGCCCACGGCTCTGCTCAGAGCCTGACCAATTTTCTCAGTCACCCCTCTAGCCGTCCCTTCCAATTCTGCCTCCTCTGTCAGTGCCAAGAGACTGTAGGGAACAGACCCAAGAGGTGAGAGCTCTAAAGTGAAGAGTGCCCCAGGAAGCTGTCCCCTCCTGAGGTCGCAGCTTCCTCATCTCCACAGTGACAGCACCTCCACGGGATCAAGGAGATGGGGCGCTGGGTGAGCTTGGCCCAGGCTCAGTCCAGGTGAGCCAGTTTTCAAAGTTCCCCTTTCCTGATGGTGATGAAATATTATTTGGCTATCTTCTCCACCAAGTTGGACATGCCCTCCAGGTTAGTAGGTTGAGCAAATAAATAGGAGAAAACAGGGACGAGCTTCTTGTTTCAGGCCCTTGGGATCACCCTGGGGAATCAAACGTCCCAGGAAATAGACCAGCAAAGGTATGACGACACCCAGCAAAGTTTTCATGTAGAAATTTATGGTTACAAAGTGTGTCATCACTCATATTTATTGGCTATTCCTCAATTAAATCTTGACCAAATTGTTTTCAAAGTTACCCTTTTGTGGTTTTCATCACACCATCTTCTCTATTAAACTTCAGGTTGGTTGAGGGCAGAGACACCCTTCTAGTTTGTGGTCTTCTCCGTGGCCTGCTCTGGGTGTGGTCCCCGGAGACAAACTCAGCCACAGCCCCTCCTAACCAGGCCACAAATGGAGGCCACCACATCTGTTACCACAGGACCCAGCTCCCGGGCCCCAGCCGCCTGCACGGGGCATCTGGTGCCCCAACCAAGGCGGACTCCGGGAGGAGAGCAAGGGGCCTGCAGCAGCCCAGCTCAGGAGGCCTGGGCCCACGGGCTGGATCCACTAGAATGTTCCTCGTTCTTAGGGAGTTTGGAGGGGTGGGGGAAGACAGGGCCAGGGCACAGAGAGAGGAGGAGCCACATGGAGGAGAGAGCTCGCACGGTCAGGCACAGATCAAGGCAGGGACAGGAGCCACTTGCGCCAGGAGTGATGCAGGGGCTGCTCCCGAGGCCTGGTGCGGGCTTGAGGAGCAGTCTCCTGTGATGGCTCTCACTCCTGTCACCTCAGAGGAAAGCCCTATCCCCGCTATGTGAGCCATCTGTGCCCTGTGGATGAAACCACAGACCTGCTCAGCCCCAGCCAGAGCAGGAAGCAGGAGCAGCGTCTATGCTGCTGATAGGGAGGGTCCAACAGAGCAACCCCACCACTGTCACTTGGCCTCTCTGAGCCTCAGTTTCCTTGTCTGCAAAATGGGGACACAACGAGGGGATGCTCAAGCCCACCTATGGGGTTGTGAGGCTGAAATGAGCTAAAGAATACCGAGCTGCAGGCGTGGTGCCAGGCCCACGGTGGCCCCACAGACAGGCACGGGGACTCAGGAAGGGGCGATGCAGGGCTGGCCCCAGCCTGGTCCAGACACACCCTTCAGTCCAGGGAGTCCAGGGAGAGGCTCCTTACAGGGGTACGATCCTCATGGGAAGGTGGAAGCGCAGGCGGCACTGGCTCCTCATCATCTTCTCCTTCCCCTTGAACTCACGCATCACGTAGTCCAGGTACTCCTGCTGCCTCGGGAAGAAACGCCAGCAGGGAGGGCGTTGGCCAAACTGGCTGAGCCCCGGCTTCCAGTGCCTGTCCTGTCTCTTCCAGCCCCTTCCAAGGGACTCCGGGAGCCCCCAGAGGCTCTGGCCGAGGGAGGCAGCCAAGCCCCAGAGCTGTTCTTAGATCTGGATTGGCAAAGGGCCTCTGTGTGCGCATTTGTGAAGACAGCACAGCAGCGCCTCCCTCCTTAACGCGTTTCTGTAATCCTAGATAATCCTCACATCGCTCCACATTTGCCATTGCATCTGAGTCTCTTTATTCACCCCACTTTATGGATAATAAGACTGAGGCCCATATAAGTATAGATGAGTTGCCCCAGCTCATATATCAAGAAGTCAATAGCTGGGGAGGACCCAAAAGCCAGGCCACGAGGGCAAATCTAGACTCTACTGACCAGCCTCACGAAAATATGGCCAAGGTCGAAATTGGCCACCATATGAAGCTATAACAAGAGACAGGGGACTTCCCTGGTGGCACAGTGGTTAAGAATCCGCCTGCCAATGCAGGGGACACGGGTTCGAGCCCTGGTCCGGGAAGATCCCACATGACGCAGAGCAACTAAGCCTGTGCACCACAACCACTGAGTCTGCGCTCTAGAGCCCGCGGGCCGCAACCACTGAGCCTGCGCTCTAGAGCCCGCAAGCCGCAACTACTGAGCCTGTGCTCTAGAGCCCGCGAGCCACAACTACTGAGCCCACATGTCACAACTACTGAAGCCCGCGTGCCTAGAGCCCGTGCTCCGCAACAAGAGAAGCCACCGCAATGAGAGGCCCATGCACCGCAAGGAAGAGTAGCCCCCGCTCACCACAACTAGAGAAAGCCCACGTGCAGCAACAAAGACCCAAAGCAGCCTAAAATAAATTAATTAATTAATTAATTTAAAAAAAAAAAAAAAGAGGGAGTTATGAAGAAAGATCATTGTGTAGATGACAGAGTGCTGGAAACATGTTTACTATAGAGTATTAGAGAAATGAAAGCAAAAAACACAAATAAAGAAACAGAATGTACATCTATGCTGAGGGGGAGGTATGACAGAGCTGTTAACACATGGGCTCTTGAGGCAAAACCCCTGGGTCTGAAGATTGGCCTGGCTGCTAACTAGCTCTGTAACCCTGGGCCAATTTATTCCTCTCTTGCCTCAGTTTCCCAATCTGTCAAATGGAGGCACATTACCAGCACCTACCCCATAGGATTCCTGTGAGGTTTAAGTATAATACTATATAAACTGCTCAGCACAATTTCTGGTGTAAATGCTAGTTATCGTTGTCAGCATTGCTACATCAATACATCAGACTGTTTTTTTGTACTTTACTGTGTTCTTCTGCATTCTTAAATGCTATATATGTTCACTGTAGAACATTTAAAATCAGGGGTAAAAAGCATTATTATTAATATGCTCTAAAACCCTGACATGTTTTGATTTAACAGCCACTGAGTGACCATAAAGGGCTAAGAGATGGTTGTGGCACCGGCTGGAATCCCCTTAGCCAAATGGGAGGCTGATGTGCAGGAGAGCCACGTGGCAGGCGGGGGACCTTGCCGCTCACTGCTGTGTGCTCAGCCTGTCTCGGGCAGGGGTTACCAGCGTTTGTCACACACTCTCCTGTACCCCGGCAGGGGAACAAGCTGCAGTGAGCCCAGCTCACAGGGGTCTCGGGAGGGCCCCCTCAAAGACTCCAAGTGTTCCCTCTACCCAGCAAGCCCCCCAGAGTCTACCCCCCTCTTCGGCCCTCCGCGTGCCCCACTGACCAGCCAAGGCCCACACCCTCCAGCCACCTGCAGCAGCGGGGGCGCCCTCCTCACCCAGGTGATGGAGCCGTTACAGTTCATGTCCACCTTCAAAAACAGCGCCTCTATCATCTCATTGGACGTATTGCTCAGAATCTTCTTCACAGCCTTAACGAAAGTCTTCATGTCCAGGGCTTCAAAAGAGAGAAGGAAGAACACCGTCCACTTCACCACAAGTCCCTCGGCCCCATCACCAGCCACAGTGTTCTTGGGTGTCTGGGTGCTGAGGGGGAACACACAGAGGATCACATTGCTGGGTCATCTTTTGCATCTCATCCGTTCAACATGCGATCACCCAAAAATACTGGCTGCACACCTGCCGCATGAAAGCACCGTGTTGGTCCCATGGCAGTGACGGGGGTGGGTCCTAAAAAAGATCAGATCCCATTTCTGAGCAAATCAGACAGACCAGGCATTGAGACAAAGAAAACTGATGAAAACTCCAAAATAAATAAATAAATAATAAAGAAAGAAAGAAGAAAAACATAAGTAAACAATGGCAACAAAGGAACATAAATAAATTCAAAGCTATAGAGGGAGAGGTGAAACGCACCTTTTAGAGGCAATGAAAATACAAACTTGGGCTGGAGGGAAAGATGGGCAGGGGAGAGGCAGAGGGGCAGGGATAAAATTTCTTCCCCTGCTGGGTTTTGTGGCTACAGGGGAATCTGTCTGCAAATGGATCAATTACTCCTGTCTAGATTTTTTAAAAAAGAATCACAGTCTTTAAAAAGAACTTCTAAAACCCCCTCCAAACATTTGGAACTTGCGCCGTGACCTGAAGGCTGCTCCTCTCGGACCTCACCTCTCACCACAGTCCCCTTCATTCTCTGCTCCAGTCACCATGTCCCCACACCGTTTCTCACCCTGCCACCTCAAGGCCTTTGCAGCGTCTGGTTCCTCCACAGAGAAGTCTTTCCTCCTTACCAGCCTGGCCATGAGCTCGGGGAGTGCAGGGCTGAGCCTGTCCCCTCTCTGACTGGGTCCTCAGCGCGCAGCAAATGTTTGTTCCCTGAGCATTTCTGTTGGCACTGGGACGTGATGACGATGACTGGAGACCACTACCATCTGCGTTTATTCTTACTGATCGCCTGATGGTGGCGGGCGGGGGCAGGGGTGGGGGGGAGGGGTACTGTGAGGAAACTGTGGCACAGAGAGGTGGGGTCGTGTGCCCAAGGTCACATGGCTGGTGAGTGGTGGCACCCAGACCATCCCCAGCAATCTGGGGTCACGTTCTCACCCTATTCCACGCTCCTCATACAACGCCCAGCACGGCACTACAGCGACAATTATCATCGTTTACTGCTAAACTGAGGAACAAATGAAAGCCTGAACGAAAGCTGCCCTGCTTAAGGAAGGAGCCATGCTGCCGATGTGAAGCGACAGCCAAGAGCCTTACACATTTGAGTGACATGTAACAGCCCCTCCGTGTATCAGATGGACGTCAGGGGAGAGCCCACGAGCACAGAGCTGTCTCCTCGGGAAAGAGCTGGCAGTCAAAGGGCCTTTGTGCAGGGTTAATGAACAAACCCCTCTTGACAACACTACAGGGAGAGTCCCTTTCATTGGTGTTTAAGAACTTGTATATATTGTTCACTGCTGTATTATTTTAATATCCTTCTTAAAAACAGTTTACTGAAAAAACGTTGCGTATAACAAGAGGATACACACAAGGGTGTCCTGGAAAGGAAATGTACACCGTGGGAGCCAGTCGGGTCCCCTGCTCATCATGGCTAAAAGGAAGCGCTCACCCCTCACACCAAACGGTTCACTAACAGCTCTCGAGGCACAAAAGTGAAAATATCATGTCCCTGGGGAGGGGGCCCCTACATGCCCTAGGATCAGGCAGGAGGGACTTTCTGGGAGGCTCCCTGCCTCCTGCCAGCTCACTCCTCTGAGCCCCAGTGACCTCGAACCCCCCCTGAGGATGCCGTTCCTGGTCCTCGGGGCCTCCTCCCTTCTGGCAGCCAAGCACCAGCCACTCTCGCCTCCCCGGGCTGCTGCGTCTTCCCCAGGCTCCGTCGCCTGCTCTGTCCTGTCACTCGTCCTGTGCCTCAGCTCTTCCCATCCCTGTCCCTTTCTTTTCTGCTGGACACTCTCCTTGAACGATCTCATCTATTCACCCATCTCTACATCTCAGGAGAGAGTTTCTCTCCGTGTCCCTGAATATTTCCAAGTGTCCCCCTGGCCCTTTCAACTCAGCATGTTTAAAATCCAATTTCTTATCTTTATCCCGAAACTTGCTCCCATTTCCTGTGTTCACCATCTCTGCTAACGGCGTCACCTCCACCCAGTCACCCAAGATGAACACCTGAGGGGTGAGTCCTGTGGTCCTAGAATGATGCACTGTCATTCTCCCCATCTTACAGATGAGCACACAGAGGCACAAGAGGTGCGGGATTTGCCCAAGGATACACAGTGGTGCAGCGGGGATTTGAAACCAGAAGACTTCCTCCTCTCTGTTGTAATCTCCAGGACCCCATGTGGGGCCATCACATGATGAGATCTTTCAACAAACCCCCCAGGCTCCACATCCAGCCCGACCTCCTGGCCACCATGACACTTACCTTTCTCAGACAGGTCTAGATGTGCCACCTCCCCATCAGCCCCACTGCCGGAGTTCAGGGCCCTCCTGACCCGAGGGCACCCACCGCCCCCCCAGGGACACCTGGCCCCCCAGCCTTGCCCCAGGATGCCCCGCTCGCCCTCTAGCCCAGCAACACCTCTCCTATGCCAGGCCCTGCCTTGACCCTCCCTGTTCCCCATCTCCTGGGAAACTCCCACTTCACCTTTCCAGGCAGGTCAAGGATGACCTCCTCTGAACACAGTGGGGCAGGAGTCAGGGGTGGAGGAAGGGGGAGAGGCTCCCGCTGCACCCGCACCTCTCTGTGTTGTCTGAACTTTCTACCCGTGTACTCTTCCAGTGTCAAGTGCCCCCAGCTCCCCGCCCCTTTCTCTTCCTTTCTTTGTAATGCCAAGAGGTAGGATAATGGATTATTTACCTCTGTTTTTTATATACTTATAAGCATTTAAAAAAATAAATGCTATATTAAAAATACTTAAGAAAAATGTTGTTTTATAATAACTTACATGGGAAAGAATCTGAAAAATAATATATATGTATGTATAACTGAATCACTTTGCTGTATACCTGAAACTAACACAACACTGTACATTAACTATACTTCAATTGAAAAAAAGAAAAGAAAAGAAATGAAAAGAAAAGAAAAATGTTGTTTCCTAGCCTCCACTCTGCCCTCCAGGGGAAATAAGCACCTGTTCCCCACGCTTGTCCGGAGCGCATGCCTGCCCTTCCCAGCACACAGACCATGGAGGACAGGACGATGCTGGGCACTGGACTCACACCCCTGCTCTCACTGAAGGGGCCTCCTTCATCTGCTTTAGCGTCTGAGGGGCTCCACACAGTGGGGGTGCCCGAGAAGGCACAGGCTTTGGTGCCACAGGACTGGCCACTCTGTCGGGGCCTGTGGTTGATGTCTGTCTGCGCAGAGGCCCCAGGTGCCTCCCGTGGACAGTCAGGACCCCTGCTGCAGGGCTTCTGGGAGAACCGAATAAAATCCAGCAGAGGCCTATATAACCCATAAGGCCCGGCAGAGCTTGGTAAAATGTCTGTTGGCATAAAGGGTGGGTGGCACTCAGCCTGTGTGCCACCCACGTCCACCCAGGAGCACCTGAGCAGAAGGTAAGCTCCCCCTGCCTGCAGGCCAAGCTGCAGGGCCCCCTAGCCCGGTGGTTCTCCCACGACCCCTGAGCAGCCTGCAGCCTCCCCTAGGCAGGCGCCCCTGGGCAGCGGGCCAGGGGTACGTGGACACTTTCAAGACCAGCAAAACCACTGCAGCCCAAAAAGGGAACTTGCAGAACAGGGAAGAGAACCATGTATCTCCCCTCTTCCCTCCGAGGCAAGCACAAATGGCCAGGGTTCCCGAGAAATGGTTTCAAGCCCATGCTCAGAATTCACCTCTTTTAAAGCCTTCTGAAAGAGAAAAAGGGTCCTATTTTCCTTTACCCTCCATCAACTAAGAGTGAATTTTCCTTTCCTCCATTTAAAACCACGGCCAGTTTTCTCTTTTGTATTTTAAAATGAGGAAGCTCCTTTTACACTGATAGGAAAAGATTTCAAGACATATTAGGTCAAGACATATTCAAGAGGGGAAACTAGATAAAAATTATTTTTTAAAAAAGCAAGGAGTAGACAATTGTGCAGATCCTTCACAATGTATACGGATATCAAATCATCACTTTGCACGCTTTAAATACATTACAATTTTATTTGTCAATTATACCTCAATAAAGCTGGAGGGAAGAAAAGCAAGGAGTAGAGCAGTGTAGACAGTAGTGCATATGAAAAGGAGGGGGAAGCAACTACAGGCACTCTGTGCTTCTGAAGGTCACGGGAAACGGAAAGCAGTAACGCCCGCAGGGACTGCATGTTGGACGGAGCAGCACAGTCTGGCCCAGGGAGACATTTTCTCTGTATACCAAGAAAAGGTATCATGAGAAAAGTGCCTTTTGAATTGTTTCTTTTTGGGGAAAATGTTTGTAATGCAGCATTGTAAAAATACTGCATGGTGGTCTGCTTCGAAAAGAGGGAGAGATAATGGCACCTTTTGAATTTTGAACTGTGTGCCTATATTACCTGTTCAAAACAAAAGACAAACAATAAAAACTGTGGCTAAAGCTGGGGCTGTCAGGTCCTCTAAGACACAGTGGTGGCACCTCTTGGCCGAAGAACTCTGATTAGGGACAATCTCAGCTTCAGGTCAGACACAAATTGTCCCTCCCCCACCTCACTTTGCTCTTTGTAAACTGACCATTTGTTACCCTTTCCTGCCAAAACACGGTGTGGCTGTAAAACTCAAATTGATGGGGCAAGTAGCCATGGCCCCAGCATTGGCGCTCAGAGTCTAGTGGATAGAAATAAAGATGACTTTAAGTATTCCAATAGGAATAATAATTTAACTTTATGTGTATCTTCCCAAGGGGATAAATCAAGCTCTAAAGAGAAAAAAAGTTTGATGCACAAAGGATGTCCTTCACAATGTTATTTAAACTCAATAAAACCTAAATGTTTCATTTAGGGAAATGGCTTAGTCAACCAGTAGAGCACTTGCATTCACTGCTAATGATGATTCAGAAGACCACATAAAGTATGAAAAAACCCTTAAGGAATTAACATTAAGAGCAAAAGAAGGGTCTGAAATTACATAAAGTACAATTACAGACATGTGAAAACACACACAGCCATCTGGGGCAGAGAGGCTGAAGGTGGCCCCATGATGGCCACCTCCTGGCATTCATGCCCTCCTGTGATCCCTTCGAGTGTGGCAGAACCTGTGACTTGCTCCTGGCCAACAGAATACGGCAAAGGTGACAGGATATACGGGACTGTGTGTGCATGATTACGAGATTGTAGCGCACATCGTGCTGGAGTTGCTATCTTCCTGCCTGACTTGAGTCTTGAAATCAGCCGTGTTGGTGAGTCCCACAGGGCCAGGAACTGGGCAGCTCTAGGAGCTGAAAACAGTGGCCTTTCAATAGCCAGGAAGAAACAAGAGCCCTCAGTCCTGCAGCTTCAAGGAGATGAATTCTGCCAACAACCTGGCGAACTTAGAAGTGGATCCTTCCGGGACTTCCCTGGTGGTCCAGTGGTTAAGAATCCGCCTTCCAATGCAGGGGACGTGGGTTCAATCCCTGGTTGGGGAACTAAGATCCCACATGCCGAGGGGCAACTAAGCCCATGCACTGCAACTACTGAGCCCTTGTGCCTCAGCTAGAGAGCCCATGTGCCGCAGACTAGAGGCCATGCACTCTGGAGCCCGTGCACCACAACAAAGGGCCTGCCTGCTGCAACTAAGACCTGACGTAGCCAAAAAAAAAAAAAAAAAGTGGATCCTTCCCAGTCGAGCCCCAGATGATGCTGCAACCCCAGCTGACACCTTGGCTGCAGCCTAGTGAGACCCTGAGCAGGGAAGCCAGCTAAGCTGTGCCCAGACTCCTGACCCACTGAAATGGTGAGATAATAAACATGTGTTGGTTTAAGCCACTAATTTTGTGGGAATATTGCTACACAGCAATAGATAATGAACCATACATATGAAACTGTTTGGAAGAAAACATACTGAAATGCTGATAGAGGTTACCCAAGTGTTTGGATTAGGGGTATTTTTTTCCTCGCTCCCAAATAGCCTCTAGTAGGCTTACAATACCCACACAGTATAACGATGAAAAGTTTTAAAGGAGATACTGGATATAAAAACGCTTGTCAAGTCTGCACCCTTCACCCACGCCAGGTCCTGGGTCCCTCCCTGTGCAGAAGCCAGAGGCTGAGCCCATGACGTAGCCTCACCTCCAGTCGAGTCGACCTCATCTTGAAACGTTTTCTCCATCTGGGCCAGGTGTGGCTCAGTGAACAGCTCAGACTCGTGCTGGAAGTCGGATGTCTGGCTAAGGGAGACGGAGGGTGTCGGGGAGCTGAGAACCTCCTTGTTCTTCTGGGACCCACCTGCAGAGGACACCTGGAACACAGATGACTACAAGAACCAGGCACTGAGAGGGGTGATTTCCTGAGCTGAACAGTTTAAGCACATCTTATTGAAAGAGCACACCTTTGGGGTAGGTAGTGTTATGGTGTGTTATTTACTGATGCAAACAAGTAAGTCTTTAACCACTTTTAGGCCTAGGAAGCCCAAGGAAGATCTAGACTGCTTCTCCTGACTCTGGGGAGGTAACTACTGTTCCCCTTTTACAGATGCCACGACTGAGGCTCAGCGAGGTTAGCAGACACAGCCAAGGTCCCACCTCACACATCACAGGACTCTACAAGGTGCTTCAGTTTAGTAACTATATAGTTTCAAATCTTCAGTGGTCAGAATTCAAGACCCCAAGGAATCCAGCTCCATCTTCTCCAGCCAATGTGATTTTGTGCTGACCAGCCCAGACACCCCGGATCAGGTCAGATCACCTGTGCACAGCAGCCAAGCTTATGCAGTCCCCTCCATCGGGGGCTCTCGGCTTCTGCCTCCTCCTGCTCACCTTCCCGCATTCTCCACCCAGCCTTCCCCATCCCTCCAGCCCTCCACAAAGCTTCCTCTCTGCTGCCCCTACACGTGACTCAACACTTAGCAGTGTTGCAGGTTCCTGAGGACTCAGGTCATCAAAGGCCACCTCCCCCAAAAGACTCCAGGTGTGGACTATGTGATAACCATTGGGTGTTGCCCACTGAAATGCACTGCTTTGGGCCTTGGGCAGTCAAGAAGACTTCAGTTCAGAAAGTCAAAAGACAAGGTGGAGTTTGGACTACTCACTCTCCCCAAACGCAGTGCTCCTCCAACTGTGAACTTTCCCTCATTCCCTCAGGGTCTATGCACATTTGGTGAGTGCCAGGCACTGTGGACACACCATCGCACAGAGTGGAGACCTGCCTTCATGGAGCCCAACAGATGAGCTAGTTAATGCCCTCACCAGCCACGCAGGCCCCGAGGTTAGAAATCCCACCACCATCTTTGGTTCTTCCCTCTGCCTCCCTTGCGTTCTTACTGTCCTTCCTATTGATTCTTACTATGATCCATCCCCTGTATCTAAACCCTCCTCTCCCACATCCCTGCCCCACCCTAAACCCTAGCCTTTTGCTGGGACAAGTACAATGACCTTCCCCAACTGGGACCAGAGTTTGGTCTTCCCTTCAAATCCACCTCCCAATACACTGGCACCAATTATCTTTCTGGAAGGCAAATCTGATCATGACTCGACCCCAGCTGACACTTTCCAGGCTACTCCCATCATCCCCAACTCCTGAGTGTGGCACTCAAAGCCCTTTGCAATGTAGGCCCGACCTGTCTTTCTAGTTTTAATGCACACACCATGGTCCAGGCACGCCAACTGCTCTCCACCACCCCACAAACACAGACAGCATTCCAATTCTACTCACGTCTTTCCCTCTATGCAACACAGACCACCACCCCCAGAGATGAACTCCTACCCATGCTTCAAGCTCTGGCTCAAATGACACCTCCTCCAAGGAGCTTGTCAATAACTTTCAGGTGAGAGTCATCATTGCCACCTCTGTGCTTCCAAACTCTTTGTTCCTATCTGCCATGCATGCTTGACACCTGTGCATGTCTGTCCATATGTGTGACAGCAAGGTGTGATGGGAAACACACAACTCTAGAGTCCCAGAGCTCTCTGGGCTAGAATTCTGCCTGGCTCCCTGCTCCCAAGCTAATTCATCGTGGGCATATCACATCACTTCTCTGAGCCACGAGTTTCCTTATCTGCAAAATCTCTCCCCAGTATCCACCTTGAAGGGTTGTGGTGAGATAAAATGACACCTGAACACATGTGAAGCCCCAACAAATTGTATTACACAATCAATGAGAACTCCTGTTATTACTCCCCATCTCATAGTGAGCTCTTTGAAGGCCAGGGCATTTTAAAATTATCTTGGTTTAATCTATACTAATTCTATTTTCCCCAGCCCCAAGCACATAATGGACACTAAATACTCATCTGGCTTCATAATACTTTGTACAGCCCACCCCACCATTATCACAACTTAGCTGGACAAAATTAAGTACAGTCCATGTAGAGACTGCAAATTGGTGGCCTCAGTTTTATTGCGTTTGGCCCACACAATGCTTTAAAATGGAAAACCAGCCTACTGCAGTAGACTTGTTACTTTGTAAATATCTAAGCTTGCAACTCCCTGTGCAGAGGTTGATAACCTGATAACCGACATACTTGGATGCCCATGAGTGATGCCTGGTGGCTCTGGAACACCCCCTCCCGTTATCAATTCTGATGGCTTTCTTACCTTTTGAGATAGAGAGCTCTCTCTGAAGTCCTCAGAAGACATTGGTCTTGACCTAGAATAGGGAATCATAGTTGCTTTAACTCCAGTCTCTGTAAGGACCATGTGGGACGCTGACCTAGCTGAGTCACAGGAGGGTAGAAAAAAAGTCAAGGTCAAGGGAGAGGATGGCTGCCCCGTGCCCATGGACCCCCAGCCCGTATTTGATGAGCACCCGTCTTCTCATAGGGGATCCTCCAACAGGGAGTTTTTCTAGAGCTTATACCTGTGAGCCTTCTTTCCTCTGATGGGAAAGAGTTGTCCTACTGAGGCCCTGAGGCTTCTCAAGTTACTATACTCCTGGCTTAATGCCAGAGGCTTCCTAAAGGGAGTCACCCTTTCTTCAGAGTTAGAAAAGGCTTAGGAGGCCGTGCGGGGGTCCAACTATAATTCACAGATTAGGGAAATAAGGTCCAGGGCAAGCACATTTCCAAAGGGTCAAACACATGCACCAAAGGTGAGGCAAGATGGGCCCCTGACTCTCCACTGTGTGCACCCACCCGCCCTCAGTGCCCCTGGAGGCAGGACTTCTCCTCACGCAGCACAGGGTCAGGTGTGAGTGTGGAGGAGGGGTCCATTCCGTGGAGCTCTGCTCTGAGAACACAAAGGGCACATTTCCACTGGGTCAATGGCACCTCCACAGAGGATGGAAGACAGCATTGTGTTAGGATTACTGGAGCGTCAATCCACCTCATCGGCAAGTGTCACCAGCAGGAATCGAGAGGGCACTCTAGGATGGCATGAAAACTTTCATGAAGGCAACTATGAAAACTCATCAGCATAAGATGGAGGGAGAGAGGAGGAGGAAGACTGGCCCATGGTGTCCTAACCTAACTGTGTTTTGGCGACAGCTCAGCTATAAGGACCAAAGGAGAGAGAAGAGCCGAAGGAAAGGAGACTCGGAAGCCAGGAACCAGGGTAACTGAGGGAAACGCCAGAAACATTTCCAGAAAAGGGAGCACTGAGGGAAAGTGGCTTAATGCATGTGATGTTGGGCCGTCCAATTAGAAATAAAAAACAAATACCTAGAAATATGGGAACTGAAACTTGAGTGGCTACATTTAGGGGATAGAGAGAGGAGGAGAAACACACAAAAGACAGGATGGGTCAACCAGGAAGATTGGGATGCTCCAGAGTGAGCCAAGATGATAAGAAATGAAGGCCACTGAACACGGCAATGAAAGGTCACCAGTGAGAAAGCTGCAGAGGTGTATTCATAAGTCCATTTCTGTTCAAAATATATACCTGTATATGTTGCCACCTGCATGGAAAGAGAGCCTGGAAAAATAAACTCCAAATGTAATGTCAGTTATTTCTGGCAGGTGAGATTACAGATAATTTCTATAGTCTAAAATCATGCATCTCTCTTTTTTTTTAATTCAAAAGAGGTTCATACCAATCTTTAAGATTTATTTCAAGGGAATGGATGGTGGGTAGCAATTTACTCATCTGTGAAAGACCGTTGTACAAGAGTGGTTGCTGGGAATTCCCTGGCGGTCCAGTGGTTAGGACTTGGCGCTTTTACTGCTGGGGCCCGGGCTCGATTCCTGGTTGGGGAACTAAGATCCTGCAAGCCGTGCAGTGCAGCCAAAAAAAAGAGTGGTTGCTGCAACATCGTTCAGAGCAGCAAAAAATAAAGTGATGACTATCAGTAGAGGAATGACTGAATAAATCAGTACACCTGCACTCAGGACGTTACCCAAGGAATCAAAAGGATGAATCTGACCTTCGGCAGACGACTAGGAGGGATTTCCATGACATACAAAAAGAGTGCACAGAATGATGCCAATATTTATAAAAGAATGACAAACAGGTACGTGCTTACACATATAAGTATGTGTGTACACATACACACAACTGTAAATGGGACTACCCTTAATAATTATGGGGCCAAGAGCAAAAGAACAAATATTGGTCCACATAGCAAGTCTAGTTATTTAAAATGTTTATAAATTATTACACTGCTAAATAAAATACATTCTATTCTCCTACCTTCACAAATACACTTTCCTAACAAGCTGGAAGGCCAGGTTCAAATTTAGAACTCTTGAATTCCTCAGCTCACTGACAGAATTTGGCAGTGTGGCCTCCAAGCCCTCTGTCCAACCCCATGTCCTCTCCATCCTGCTGAGGGGGCTTGTGGATGGTGGCATGTGGACGGACACCCCAGCCCATACACCCAGGCTGCATCTCCCCCATGCCTCCACTGCTCCATGGCCACTGCAAGCCTTGGCAAGGCTGCCCTCAAAAATGACGCTCTGAGGAATAGGCCTACAAAGACTCTGGAATCAGCTTCAAAGTGATTTGGGTGGGGAATTCCAGTACTTAGAGCAGGGGACGGGGTTGAGGGGGGGGGGGGGCCGGAGCGGGCAGCACACCGGTGGGGCCTGAGTGGCCATCTGCTTAGCCCCTTGAACCTACCTCATCTGGTGGAGAGGGACATGGCCAGAGGAGGGACAGAGTGGGATGCCCTAAAGCTCAGCCCGGGGCAGGGGCCCTTCTTGCCTGGGTCTAAGGGGGTACTGTACTGTCAGCACATACAAAATTATGAGTACATATGGATTATGGGGAGTTGGGGGCCAATGTGGCAGAAAAGGCAGGCCAAGAATAAAGGAATACAAAAAAGTCTGCACTAACACAAGGCACGTATATCACCACATTTATATTAAGCAACAAAGCACTGGTACGTATACAGAAATCAAGTATACTTTGTTTTGCTTTAAAGTCCTGGTTAACATGTGATTAAAGTTAACATCACTGATGAGGGAGCCAAAGGCCCTGCCTCCTGCCGTGCTGGTCTCAAGATCACCACTTCCGCGGTACCATCCACAAACATACGTAACCTGACAAACCCAAACTGCAGGACATTCTACAAAGTAACTGGGTTTTACTCTTAAAATCTGTGTCATGAAGAACAAAGACTAAGGAACTGTTCCAGATTAAAGGTGACTGAGAGAGCTAACAACTAAAGGCAATGCGTGATTCTGAACTGGATCCTAGACTGGGTGGGGAAAAGGCCTAAGGGCCTTTATTAGGACCATCGGCAAAATTTAAACATGACTACGTTCTTAGATAATATTGAATTAATGTTGTTTCCTGCTTTTGACAACTGTTCTGTGGTTATACAAGAGAACATCCTTGGTCTTAGGAAATACACACTTGGGTATTTAAAGGTAAAGGGACACAATATCTGTAATTTATTCCCAGATGGTTCAACAAACGTATACGATGATAAAGCAAATGCGGCAAAATGTTCACCATATTAGTCAGTCTGGGCAAAGAGGAGTTCTTTATACTATTCTCACAACTATTTAAATCTTTTTATTATTTTATAAATATTTTAAAACTACAATAATTATTTTATTTAAAACTACAATAATTAATTTATTTAAAACTACAATAATTATTTTTAAACTACAAGTTTTATGAGAAAGGGAGGAGCTCTGTATGTTCGTGGACTGAGGCCACAAAGGGGAAAAAATATTGGTTGAGGGCAACAGAGACACCCAAGAGCAAAGCACAAGAGTAAGAAGCAAAGAGAAGTACTAGTCCTCTGATACTGGAAGGAAGAGAAGATTCAGCTGTAGAGTTAAATATCTATCCGGAATGAGAGCAGGTAAGATCAGAGGAAGCCTCCTCTGAGGGGAAGGGGGCCAGGGTGTGGGGTTCGGTACAAACCTGGGAACAGGGGTGAGAGCTTACAACTGCCACTAGGGAAGTAGGCGGAGGACGGGAGAATAACTGGTTTGCTGAGTAATTCGTTTGTAAGAATTTACAGGGGCAGATGACTTAAGGCCAAATGCAGTTAAAGCTGTCCTGGAAATCTAGCTCAGACAGGCTCAGCTCTCCTGTTCGGCCTTTAATCTCAGGCAAATGGATTTTAGGGCCCAGGTGTCCAATCTTTTGGAGATGACTTTAACCCCAAACCCTCACTCACCCTGACCCAATTTGCTCTCCCCAGTTAACACTGCTGGCTATATTTGACAGAGGCTTATTGGTTTTCAACTTCCTTCTCGACAGAGACATCTTGACAGCTGTCCCCAAGTCCAAAGTAGCTCCTCTATGAAGTCACTGTGGAACTCCGAGGGCCTCAACCTGACTGCAGGGTCAGCTGGCCACACTTAGAGCCAGGAAAATGAGATAGAATTCCATATGCAGAACACAAAACGGAACAGCAGAATCCATCCCACAAACCATAACCACACAGCCATGTTTCATCTAATCTGAGACATTCTTTTTATGGATGAAGTTGAACTTACAGCAGACAGTGACAGGAGGAGCTACAGCACACAAAGGCAGGACAAGTATGAGTGGAGAACGACCCATAGGACAAATACAGCACAGAGCGCCCACAACTCATGGAAACTGTGGAAAATGCCCGGGAGCTTAATGATAAAGCAGCGTTCACCAAAACCAAAAGGCCAACTAGCCCCCACAGCTGGAGGACAGTGGGAGGCACAGCAGCTCTCTCAACATAAGATGCGTGAGCTCCAACTCTTTGAAAAGAGGAAGACTACAAGAGCACTGTGTGTAAGATGGGAGTCCTATAAACCCAGACTTCATGGCAGGCCTGGACTTGATACAGCACTGTTCAATCTTGCCCCTGGCACAATTCAGCAGCATGAGCTGGCCAAAGGCAAATCTCTTGGGCAGAATTCAACCAGGGACATGGATTCCAGACTTAAAGATACCCAGTTGAATCACATTTCATGATGATCTAGATGTTACCAAAATGTTAACTGATCACCAAGCCAAGACCCCTCCCCATATCTTCACCACAAAGAGAACACCCACACAGAGAAAAAATTTCTGCTCCCATTTCATCAACAGTGGAGACAAAAGACTCTGTCACACTGTAAAACATGAAAAGTAGAGTGGTTCAATGAAATGTCATAAAAGATGCAGAAGGTCTTTTAAACCAGAGTTTTATTAAACTAGGTATTAATAAACTAGAAGGGTTTATTAAAAAACAACAACAACAACAAAAAACAGAAACAGGCCAATTTGACTATTCCCCACTGTCTTTTGGTTTGGGGTTTTCATTTTCCAATCCAATGTTATCATTTCTACTTACAGCAGCCCCTGCGTTTATCAACATTTTTACATGGGCCAAAATATGCTAAATTCTATCACAATAAATGTAACTTTCCTTCCCAAAGAAGAAACATGAGCACAAAGGGGAAATAGTAAGATGCATTCATTCCACTTCTTAGGTAAGGAAAAGTTCAGAAAACCCCCACCTAAAACGAATAAAATCGTGATCATCAATAATTCAAGTTTATTAACTCAAGAAGTAGGAGGGAAGGTGTTTAAGAAGAAAAAAATCTCGTAGATAAACCTCTGCACAAAATAATTCTGGAAAAAAGTTCAAAGTCCTACTTGAGACTAGTTCAGCCATCGCTTGCCAATCCTAAGGAGATTCTACTCTGCTCCCTAAAAGCGGAGATGGAATGCTGCCCGAAGGCTTCAAGGACACAGTTACTGCTCCAGGGAAGGCAGCTCCACTCCACTCAGCAGCAGCGCCAACTCTGTCCTCGCCAGCTTTACCACTGCGGGACTTAAAACGTAAAAAATTGTAACCTAACGTACAATTTATATGTGTGAATTACTCTTCAGTAAAGCTGCAATTACTCTTCACAGCTTTATAAAATTTATTGAAAATTTTAAGGTGCAACTTGATAGCTAAGAAGACAGGCTTTTTCCTTTTCAAAATCGAATATACAAGACAGAAGCCAATGACCATTGGAACTGGAGGGGACCCTGAGGATTAATGTCAAGATCACACCTTTAGTTGAGACTAACAACTCAACTCACATGACATTTAAAACAATGCTCTTCCTACCACACTGCCAAAGAGAACTCTCCGGATTCACGTACCAAAGATTTCAAAATACCATGATTCAAGAAAAACAACAGATTCTTGGGGTGGTTCAGTACCTAATTACCCATCTCCTCCCCAAAAAAGAAAGAAAAAAAATTAAGTCAGAGAGTTACAAATTCTTAGGAAATTTTTTAAAATAATTTTTATTTCATTCAACGTTGAATTACTGTTTCTTCTCTCAGCCTTTAAAATTACTAGGGAGGGAGGCGCACACACAGGGGCAAGCTGCGATTAGCCTACAGCTACCTGTAAAAAACAGGTTATTCCATTCTTCCTAGTAGGGTTTAAAATTTCAAAGTAAAAACAGCAGTCATATATAATTACACATTTAACTCACATTATTTTGTAGAAAAACATAAAATACGAAAAAAAAAGGCAATATCAGGTTAGGAACCTTTAGAATGGTAAAATCCAGATGACCCTGAGGTATGCTGGATCTTAAAATCACTAGAACTACTCCAAAATATATAAATGGGCCCAATCAGGAGAAATATAAATATGAACGTGATGAAACAATTGTGAAGCAAGCAAGACAGGAAAGAAATCTGAAGGTCACTCAAGCTTAGACTAGGATAAACGGTGACAGATCCTGGGTGCAATATATTTAGATTCTTGCACTAAATGGTGGTTCAGGGATGGATGTATTAGCAAAGTTCTCCCTGCAGCTTGCAGCCTGTGGGGAAAAAAGCCAAACACATGTGTTGAGCCACTTTTTACTTCATCTGTCAAAATCTCTTCTTTTAGAGTCAAAACTTTTATTAAAATACAAAAGGATGTACACTTTACAAACCATTTCATTGTCAGTGCAAATTTTTTCAAAATTTCACATGCAAAATGTATGTAGCTGATGCTGAGAAACATTTTGCTTTTCTCTGAACCAAAACTTTCTCAACTGTTGAAAACTGGCCTCCAGAGGCAACACTTGCTGGAACTGGGCACTCTCCCACTCTTTCTGGCTCTGGTATCCTACTGGCGTTTACAGACCTAAGTAACTTTTCCTGGCTCAGAAAGGTTCCTGGGGAAACAATCCTCGCTCATCTCTTCACTGAGCCAATGAAAAGCCATGCTCTGCAGACCAAGGAGGCAGGGCCTGGAGAAGGACCCTGGTCCTGATCCTTGGCCTCCTGATCACAGCACTTCTCCCTTGTTCATTTTGGAGAAGCGCTCCAGCCACACACTCCCTTTATATATTCAGTCTACCCACTTGCATGCTTGACCTTGACTTAACTTTAATAGTCTAAACTGCAATTTGTGAATCATCCATGAAAGCTGAATCTTAGAAACTCATCTTTGTCCCCGCTGGAAACTAGTAAGAGCCACAAAGCCAGCTTTGTTAAGACCTACCCCGACGGACTGAACCTCACTACAGCTTCCCAAATCTCATTCTCCCACCAAAACTGAAAATTAAAGACATTAGCAAATGGAATAAACTGCTCTTCCTCCTTTTCCTCATACCTGCATCAAGCCTATCCTCACCAATTCCTGCAGACTGCGAAAAATATTCAAAGTAAACCAGGAAAAAGTTAAGGAAAAAAATTTTTAACTTTTAAGGTAAGACATCTCACAGAATTCCAAACTTACTTTGTAATTCTAAATCTATCTCTTGATACCATTCACAAAGTTCTAGGCTTTGATGGCTAACTTGCTTTGCTTTTCAAATGATCACAAGACAAAGATTTGCCTCTTCCTACCTGCAGAAACATGTCTGTGAAGGCTACTTTCATTTTACAATTCAGAACATCAGAGCATCCAATACAAAAGAAATATAGGTTACTTTAATTTTTTAAGTGTGTGTGTGTGTGTGTGTGTGTATATATATATATATATATATATATATATATATATATATATAGTCCTGGAATAAGGGGCCTAGAACTCTGACTCTAGGGCTCGACCTGCTTACCTAGATAACGAAATTAATAAGGCAACCTGACCACAACCTCAACAGAAAGCTCTGTGCTCCAGGCTAAGGTAACACTGCTTTCCAACTCAGATTAAGCCAAAAGGGAAACAGACCTTCACAAATTATACCTGCATAACAATCTGGCTGAAGGCATCTGGGATAATGGTTCTAAGGATAGTCAAGTTCAATGTAAAAGCACAGAATTCCTCTGTGGGCTTTCTTTCGGACAAGGACTCTGCATATTCAGTTATACTGTCACATGTGAAAACTGAGAAAAAAGCTGCAAGTGTAAGAAATAAGTATGAACTCATCGGGTTTTAAAATTTTATAACTGGAATGTATGAATTCAAAAATACGACATACTCCTAATTTTAAAACAACAGCAACAGTGCCAGACCAGCAAAATGACTGGTGATTCATGAACACTAACCGAAGGCTCAGGTTCAGCTTGGTTCAAAGCAATTACTTCCACTCTGTTGACAGCAGTCAGATTTGGGTCACCCACATACTAGCAAATTAATCTGATTAGGCTGATCAGGCTTAAAGCCTAGGTTTTGTTTGTAGACTATGGTGAACTATGGTAAACATCACAAAAGGAGCTCCTCATACCAAATCTCATAAAACAATCCTTAAAGAAAAACTTCCCTAGACTCATTTTGGTTATAGCAAAAGAAAACTGCTTCCTTTCCAACACCATATTATATTCTAGAGAGTAAACCCTGAAGAAATACCTATCTTTAAATCAATGAATCAATTACTGAATCACTGAATCTTCATTTAAAAGAGAAAGGTGTGTTTAGAACACGATTTCACCTGGGGGAAAAACAGGATGAAAATCATAGTCTGAAAACTAAAAGGAGCTGGACTCATCAATCAATCCCTGCAAGCTGAAAAAGAAACATTAGAAGAACTTGTTACTTACTTTACAAAATACTCAAAGTCTATCTTAAGGATCACCCTCCTGAATTGTGCCCTAAGCTTTTCTGGTCTATAAACAATTTCAGACTGGATCAAGAACCCATGCAGGGCTTCCTAACGCTGTGGTCACCTTTTGTTTCTCAGCTCATTCTGATCTCAACAAGCACCCAGTGAGGGAGGCATTGCAGTCAACATCATCATCCCTGTTTAGCAGGTCAGAACAAGAAAAGGGATCAATTAGCTCAAAAGTCACAAAGCTAGGAGGGACCTACAAGGACTCCAATCTGATATCCCCCCTGCCAGAATTAGACTTGAACTTGCAGGCATAAATGTTAGGCCAAAAAGTACACGTCTGAGGACTACATTAAGCCCAGGTCACCTGAGGTATATAGTAAAATGCAGATTTCTAATCTCCTGACTCAGAATTTCTGGGATTGGACTTTAGAAATGTATGTCAATCAAGTTCTACAGGTGATTCTGAAGCCCATCAGTTTGAGGACCACCAGCATGAGTGAATCCTAAATCTAAATCCAGCCATCTGTTTACCTATACCGCATGCAACACAGAACCTGCCAAGCAAACCAAGCTGCTTATTCAAGTTCACCGCACCAGTGATCTAACCTGAATTAGCCACATTAGAAGACTGTGCCTCAGCCTAAAGAGCCAGGCCAATGGACTTACTAGGTCAGAGATACACACAGTTATCAGCTTCACTCTTCCCAAGGTAACGTCTCAGCTGACATTACCCAAAATTATCTTCACAAACTCCATGCACTCCTGGAGGTAGCCTCTTGTAAATTACAAACACATGTGGTATCCAATTCCTTCTTGAAGGTGCCTAACATTTTAAGGAAGGTTTCATACCCTTAACTTCTACAGGAAGTAACATGGGTGTAACCCTAGTCAAAATCATCATCAAGGTGGGTTTACAGAGCATCCATAATTGTGGTGGGTACCCTAAAGATCATATAGCAAACTACCTTCTGACCATTTAACTTTCTTTTATACTGAAAATGGCAGCACGTCGCCTTTTGAACTCGTTTCTTACAGCACAGAATTTTAAAAGGGAAAAAAAACGGTGATGATTTCAGGTTACAGATTGACTGTGTTCACTGCCTTTGAAACATACTTTCAGGAAAAAAAAGTATTGTCCCATGGTATCCACCAAGCTCTGTCCTGTATATCTCTGGAGGAAACAGCCTGAAAAGGTTTCACGGTAGCTAGGCCAAGCCCTGGACTTCTGAAAGACCTCTCACAGTAACATGAGAGTGTGAAACAGCAGGAGGCTGAGAAATGTACTGTGAAGAATGGAGAAAAAAGAAACAGCCTTACAAATAAGCACATTTGAAAAAAAAACAGTGAAGGATTTCAAAAGATCAGTCCTGATTTAAGAAAGAAGCGTGGGTACCTTATCATTTGAACCTAAAATAATATACCCAGGGCAAGACAAATTTCAGAAGACATGACACTCTTGAAATACAGAATTTTATTTAGAAACTGTTTAAAGTAGCAAAAAACCCTGTCAAGACAGACCAGGTGGAAAATGGGTTCCCAATAAAATGGAATTTTAGGGCAACAAAAGTCTAAAAGGCCACAAAAGAGAAATAGCACCACTGTTATTTGAACAATGGCTAGTTACTTGCATTTTTTGGCATTGTTAATCACTGAATCTGGGTGAATCTCTGAATTCCACACAGAGCATGCACTACACAACAATTTTATCATAAAATACCTGCTTGCTACACACATTTTAGGACAAGCTACCACCAGAAACAAATCAATACAAATACATCAGGGGCAGAACAATCTCAGTAGTGGGTAACACACATTTTGCAGAATTCTGCCGAACAAAGGAACTGAATAGGCTGTGGGCAAAGCAAATGAGGGAGTTAAGGAATGAAATATTTTAAATATTAATAATTAATTCAGACATGGTACTGTATTTTCTGCAAAAGAAAATTAACATTTCGTAACACGCTAACATTTTTATCTCCAAAGAGATTAGTGCACTGGCAAAGTATTCCGATAACAGTGGAGGGCTGTGGACAGCAGGTACCGAAAACACCCAGCCTTGCAGATCCCAAGGTAGCAGTGGCCTTCCTTCACTGATCACTCCCTTTGCCAGAGGTCCAGAAAGAACTTGCAGCATGATCACCTGCCTGCTGAACTTCCACTCTAAGCAGCAAACTTTAAGGAGCCAAAGAGGAGTCCCCAGTGGGCAAGGGGAGCAGAGAAGAGAAACATGTTAAATGTAAACTTAAAAGACAGTAAAATGGGACACAACCCCCATTCAAATCCCAGAGATGCGGGCAAGTCCCCAAAAGTAGTTGTTAGATTTAAAAACTGGACACACCTCATTTCAAAAAAAAAAAAAACAACAACAACAAAACACAGTACATAGAAATATCAGGGATAACTGGAAAAATCACCAGAGAAATGTTCTGTGAAAATCAAGCTCTTCAACTCAACACGTCTCAGGGCTGAAACACACCCTCTATTCCTCCAGGCAACAATGCCTCTTGCTTCTTATCAGGGATGCAACTGGTCAAGGACACTAAATGGCTTTACAAAGCAACTTTTCAAACTTTCCTTTTGGGCCAAGGTCTGGGCCTATGAGGATCAGGCAGCCCCGTGAGGGCTGGGAACAGCAGGTCCCAAAGGTTCCAGGTTCTGGCCCTTCCTTCCCAGACACAATGTCAAACACACAGAAGCTCCTGTCATGTTACATTTTACATTTTGAAATATGGAAGCATCTTTTAAATACTCTTAAGGCATTGATTTATTAAAACGTTCTCTGTCAAGATTTCACATTAGCTTAAAATTCAAATCAGTCTTTACACTTCTCTACTGAGAGGTCTCCCCCTTCTCCAGCCATCAGTGCTACCAGCATCCACACAGTGAGCCCCATGGTCAGCCTCTTTGTTCCCTGGGTGAACCAACTAGATGTTAATACTGCTCTGCTACAAGGTAAAAGCTCCTAACTCAAACTTATTGGAAAAGGAGTGAAACTTCTGCAAAGTGCACTTTAAGAAGAGGTACTTTTTGCTTATGAAAAGAAACCAGTGAGTCCTCTAAGAATAATAAAAGGGAATATTTTACAGTTAAGCACATGATTTGGAGTGAAGAATTCGGATGATGCTCAGCTGGTCCAGGCTGTTAATACTCTTCTTGTTCCTCCTGCGGGCCCCCTTCATCAGGTATCACGAAGCCTTCCTGAAATGGGAAAATGAGAGGGGAAAGTTATTACTCAACGCTGAATGAAAGATCAGTTTCTACTGTGGGTTCACTTTCCTCATATTTAAAGCCTCTCTAAGTCAACGGTTCTTCCTGTCTTTACCACACACTTGGCATTTAATGGCACAAGGCCAAGTGACCACTATTTTATTAGTTAGGCAGTGGAATCACATCCCACAAAAGGCAAAAACTGAGCACAAATTTACTCTCAATCTTTCAGGGGTGATGGATGTGTACACTGTCTTGATTATGGTGATGATCTCACACATCAAGTTGTACTTAAATATGTACAGTTCATTGTGTCAATATAGTTGTTTAAGAAAATTTACCCTCAAAAATCCCTGAAGTCACCATAATGGTGCCATACCATCTCCTCTCAATAAACTGTCCATACAGACAGCTTTTCCTTCATTCATTCTTTTGCCTGCACTTAGGAACCATGCACACATGCTACTGCAGGTGTTGTGGGTGTTCTGTTTACTCAAAACACCCACAACACACATAGTAGCTGCAAGGCTGAGCCAACATCAGAAGCATGGGAAAACATCACACCCACGGCTCCCACCTCACACTCACTCCAGGGCATATGGCATGTGCTAATGGCCACACTACCATAAGAACTTAGACTTCCCCTTCAACCCCCATCTTTTTTTTAACTAAATATCTATGGCTAAATTTACTTAAGCTATGACTCCACTAAAATAATACTCAGACTAGATCAAGGACACCTATATCTTCAACCCCTTTGTTTGTATTATCTGGCACAGAGCAAGCCCGAAATAAGGATTTATTGAACAAATTATCAACTTTTCAGTCATCTGTCTTAATCCCCCCAAATTCACTTGATATGTTTAGAGCACACTGTTAGTAACAGCATTAATGCTGCCTTATATTTGTATACCGCCACATACTACGAAACACGTAGACATATACTGTAGTTTGATCCTAAAGACCTTGCTAGGCATGCAGAAGAATTATAAATAATTGCAGCCATTAAACAGTGGCAAGATGTCAAATCCTAAATCTAGGGAAAATCAGTTTTCCTTGTTCAGCTAACACAGCATGATTCATATCAGCAGATTCGGCTGTGTAATACACATGGATCTCAAGAAACTTGACCACAAGGCACTCCGGGGAAATAGGAACCAGATACACTCCAGGTTGGGAGAAAAAAGGTACGCTCTGACAGCTGTGGGCAGCAGACATCAAACAGGGGCCATGTGCCTGGTTCTCCAGGGCATGCCTTGGGCCCTATTAAAAAGAAGGCAGCACCTCAGGCTGAGGGGTCCAAGCTGAAAGGGGTGGAGTGGGGATAGCGGGGTTAAGAGCACCTTGTGGCACTCATGACCTATCAGTGGCCGCAAACTACAGAAGCAGGGCAGCCAGCCACCTGAGTGTCCTATGCCTGCCTCAAAGGCTGACAGACCTCAAGGCAGAGGCTGAAGCTGGGCAGAGGTGCCCTCTCTGGCTGACTTTAAGGGTCAAAGATGAAGTCTTTTGATGAATGTTATGCTGAAACACAACAAGCATCAGTACTGAGTTCGCCGAAACCAACCAGATAAAATTTTTCTATTTTCTCTTAGGTGGCAAAACGGCAAGAAAATATCCTCATGTCAACACGTACATCTGTGGCATAGAGAATGTCCACAATCCTCTGCAATACAGGGTTGTTTTCCCCCTCGTTCTCCTGGCAAATCAATTCAATGTTCCTTAGCTTTCCAAAGTAGAAATCTCTCTCTTTCTCCAAGTCTTCGACGGTAAGTTTCAATACGTTGACCTGCACAAAACATTAGAAAGGATGAGACACCTGGCATTCATGCACCAACAGCACATCAGATAAACTTCTAACCCAAAAGGAGATGTGGGCTTTCATTAAACTCTCTAACAAGGACAAAACCCCACTTTAGTTTAATGTCAATTTTCTTCAGCCCCAGATAAATAACATGGGCTTGTTCATGGCACCCTGACTATAACAATTCCCAGGAAAGGACAGGCTATATCATGGAACATGCAGGAACTTCTCAGGGACTACGACAAGATCAAAGAGAAAAATCCATGGGAGCCTGAGACAAATACAGAAGCAGAATCCACAACCTGGCCCAGCAGAGTGGCTGCCCATCATATACTGAGTCTTTACCAGGGCACTTGGTCAATCAAGTTCAGGTCTTTCTGCAAGTTGAAGTCAATGGTAAGAGAGGGTCTGGTCCAAGGGAGCAGGGTAGAAATGATGAGCCAGGAGGGGAAAACTATCTAAAGATGACTAATACTAGCCAAAGACAGCTAGCACTGAGGCAGGCCTGGGCATGGAAACTCAATGGTTCTTTCTCCCCCACAATATGTTGGGGCTAGGGGGCGATCCATGACTCAAAAGAAAAGCATTCTCTGATGAGAGGGTCCCTGCATCACTCTCTCTCCCAAGAGAGTTTCAAAAGGGAGAGAAGATAGCAGAGGCAGGCAGCAGACCCCACCACATTCCACTGCTAGCTCCCCTGAGCATCCTGTCAGCTCACACCACTTGTGCTGCAGGATCCTCCAGGAGCCCCACTGAGGGACTCTAATTTCCACAAAGGGGCAATGAAGAAATAAATCTCAGTGCTTGCGCCAGGACTCTATCCAGCCACAAGTAATAGAAGTCATAACAACTCTCACAGCCCTTTGTGTATTTTAAGCACAGTATGTCTTCGTTCTAGTATACTCAAATCTATGACGTGCATTCAATTTAACTCTCACTGAATGCAAATTACATGGCATAGGGTGTAGCATAAATCCCCACAGGCCTTACAGGCTAGGGCCCCATGGAAGGCCGAGCCAGGGAATCAAAGGTGCAGCTGCTGAGAACAATTTGGGTAGCAGGGAATTCTGAGAGCCAGAAGCACCAGAGAAATCTAGTCCACCTTCTGAACTTCTAGCTGCAAAAACAAGCAAACAGCTTATCCAGCTTCCCTGACGAAGAAGCCAGACCCAACCAAAGGATCAAATCCTGTCCCTTCGGAACCTGCAGTTGAGAAGCATCCAGAGATGATCCAGGAGCAGGTGACTGGAACCACCAGGACCATTCCGTCAAAGACTTAATTTCAATGTTCAACATCAAAGGCCTGAAAAGACCAAACTAGAATCAAGGTTCTAGACACCCTCTCACTACTCCTTTAGCAACCACAGAAATCATTTTTAAAATAACTGAAAGGATTTCCCTGGCAGTCCAGTGGTTAAGACTCCACGCTTCCAATGCAGGGGGCACGGGTTCGATCCCTGGTGAGGGAACTAAGATCCCACATTCTGCACAGCCAAAAAAATAATCAAAAAAAATTTTTGGGCTTCCCTGGTGGCGCAGTGGTTGACAATCTGCCTGCCAATGCAGGGGACACGGGTTCAAGCTCTGGTTTGGGAAGATCCCACATGCCGCAGAGCAACTAGGCCCGTGAGCCACAATTACTGAGCCTATGCGTCTGGAGCCTGTGCTCTGCAATAAGAGAGGCCGCGATAGTGAGAGGTCCGCGCACCGTGATGAAGAGTGGCCCCCGCTTGCCGCAACTAGAGGAAGCCCTCGCACAGAAACGAAGACCCAACACAACAAAATAAATAAATAAATAAATAAAATTTAAAACAAACACAAACCAAAAAAAAAAAATTTTTTTTAAATAAGTAAAAATAAAAATAATTGAAAGTTTCAATAAAGTACTAACACCACCTAGTCACCAGCAAAACGAAATCATCCATCTGCCCCCACCCTCCCCACCCCTGCTTTAACTGCTATTTGTTGCCTTTCCTTAAACTATCAGTTACTCCCAAAGTGGAGTGAGTACAAGAAGGGGACAAAAGGGCAAGAGTAGACTATCCCCAGGAGTGGAAGCTGCCTTGGATCTTCAGCCCAAGGTCCACAAGCCAGGGAAGAGGCCTTCTAGTCACATGAGAAGGAAAGGGAAGTTAAAACAGCTTCACGAGGCACGGTAGCTTGGAGTCCATCTGTACACACACGTTACACTAGTGCCTCCCTCACAAACCCACTGAACCCTTCTCTGGCCTACAAATCAACAAGGGCACCAGAACCGAGCCGGATAGGTCCCACCCACAAGGCCAAGCAGCAGCCCTCCTTGACATCACTCAATAACTATGAATCCACAAGAAACAACACGCATACAGTAAGTCATCAGCTTTCACTTGGCACTCCCCTAACTGGTGATTTATAAGGTTATTAAAAATCTGTGATTAGTAATCAGCGTCACTCTTAGAACACTCTCTTATAGTTAAGTAATAGCTGTAACCTAAGAAGCCCAAGGAGAACGCTTTGGGCCTGCACTGGCCAATACGGTAGCTATGAGCCACATGTGGTGTTTTGAGCCCTTGAAATGTGGCCAGTGCAATTGAGACAGGCTGTAAAGATCAAACACACACTGGATTACAAAGACCTAGTACAATGTTCAAATGTAAAACATCTCACTGATAATTATCTGTAATGATCACATGTCAGAATGCTAATATTTTAGATATATTGGGTAATGTGTTATTTGAATTAATCTAACCTGCTTCTTGTTACTCTTTTCAATGTGGCTACCAGCAAACTTTAAGTTCTATATGTGCCTCACATTTCTGGTTTACATTCTATTTCTACTGAACAGCACTGCTCTGGACTAAAATCAACTAAAAGAACATTTCTCCAGGATGACTTAACAGTGTGGAATCATTGCAGATCTCCCAAAGGCTATGGACACCACAAGGTAATTTGTGTAGAATACACTGTTCTCCTCTTAGCCCACCAAGCCCATGTGGCTCTACTTTCCCATCAGTCGTGTCCCCCAGACCTCCACACCTTTATCAAGGGTCACCACTTCAAATACTTTCAGGGTTAGAGACATCATGTAAATGAGCCATGGGAGTCAGTAACAGGGTGTGCTCAGGACTTTGGCAACCTGGAAAGAACCTAAAATCCTTCATATTAAAAAAAATAATAATAAAAATCAAAACCCTGTTCAGGCCAAACAAATCAGTTCTGAGGCAGGGCTGGACCAGCTGGCTGTGAGCTGGGTCCAAACCCCAACTCAGGCTATTTAACCTCTCCGAGCCGCACTGTCCTCTGTAACACCTCACACGGCTGCTGCAAAAATGAAAGAAAATGTTTAGTAGAGCACTGGCGCTCACACTCTAAAAATGGTAGTTTTGTTTTTGCTGTTAACAGTTGTGTATTTCACCAAAAAAAATCTAACTCCTGTGAACTTTTAAAACATACTTCAGAACCTATTTCACTCTATCAAGCCCACAGACAAGAACCATAACAATCACAACTGTCTTTCATCCACTGCCATTTACCCCATTTATCCCAAACACCCTTCCAGGTACTTGGCAAAACATCAGCTCACGAAATCCGCTCAACTACCGTGACCAAAGTATTAGCCCCACTGCATACGAGGCAGTGAATCTGGAGAGGTTAATTGACTTGCCCCAAGTAGAAGGTAAGTGGCAGAGCCAGGATGCACCCCAAATCTACACAACCCAAAGCCAGAGCTCCCTCACACCGGACACAGCTGAACAGCAGTCCCATGGAACCCACTGCATCTTCTCCTGGAGAGCACAAGGCCAACCCAGTGCTGGCTGCCGGGCCTCGGCACTGACACCTCTTTACCCTATTTCTCACTGAGACTGCTTCCTGTGTACACCTGTGCCTGGACACCAACAGTTACAGGGAAGGCTCCTTATTCTCCAGGACTTATGCACTCACAGTGACAGTGCCCACAGGGTGCTTGAAGCTGCCACAACAATGGGGATGGTGACCCAGTCACTTCCACACTCCCAAGGCACCTATGACCATGGGGCACACACAAATCAAAGAATGAAAAAAACCAAATGTGATCTTTGAGCAGGCTTTTGTGTTCTGATTTCCTAGAAGTATGATCTGGGTCACAAGAGGTTCTGGATTAAAGTGAGGCCATTTCCTCCAGGCTTTAGGACTTGGCTTTTAAAAGGAAAGTAACAGGGTTCAATCCCAAAGTCACAGGAATCACAGAGCATCCTTGATTTTAAATCTGGAATGAATCAAGAGAATCATCCAAAAGCAAACAAACAAATAAAACAACGATAAGAATTAGTGAGAAAATCTCTGAAAGTCTAAAATTTGTTCTGATCTACAGAGACCTCTCCCAAGTACCTTCAGGATATTTAATCCTGAAGATGTTTCAAATCATTGGCCTATTAAGAACAGAAAAGCAATAGGCTTTGCATACCAGTTCCACTCTCAACTTGATACTCTAGTGGCCCAAGATTTCAGCAGAGAGACTGCGGAATCTTTTTTTAAATTACCATTTAGAAAGGAACTCTATCTTTTGTCAGAGCCAAAATTCAGGAGACATTCTCCAAATCCCACAGAACCCTGACAGCGTTCCAAACACTTTCAACAGGGTTCCATCGTATGGGCAGGTTTCCAAACAGACATCGGTTACTAATAGAAATAGATCTAACAGCGCTCAGAAAAGCCTGGCACCCCTCTCTTCCATCGTCACCTCCAGGCTCGCAGTCCCCACCAGCTCCAAAGCGCTCACAGGTGTCACGAGGACTGCTTTGGTATGCAGACAAGGCATGTCTTCCCACAAGAACACGGACAAGCCTCCCTGGTCAGGGCAGCAAGCACCCTTTCCCCCAAGGCAGCTCCTGTCTTGGACACATGAGGTGCCTACCTGCTGCATCAATTCGGCTGCTTCGTCATCCCCGTTCCCCACACCAGGATTCTTCCGCACCACGCCCGGGCCAGCCTTAGGGGTTGCAGTAGTTCTGTGTGTTGCAATGGGCCTCTGTGGAGCTGAGAGGAGCAGAGTTGTTTTTTTTAAGAGGAGAAATTTCAAGACAAAAAAGAACCCACCAGACAACAAGAGGAGGCTGTGACCAACTGCCCTCCACAGTTATGCAGTGAGGAGACCCACCAGAGAGAGCCCAGCATGCAAGACTGCACCCCATGTTTGCCCAAAGTGGTTTTTCATCCTGGCAGCACACTCAAGTACCAATTTTAGCCACGATCTTTCGTGCTGGGAATAAGTCCTTTGGCGTGGCCTTTTTTCCGCTGGGGTGGACAGGACTATCATCTGAAAGAGGCAAAGTCATCCTGGTACATACAGATGATCTACCTTAACCCAGCTCCAACCACATCCACAGACAGGGCAGCTTTATGGAGCAAAGGAAAACTTCAGGACAGGAGCTCACAGTCCCAGCTGTTGTGGGGTGCCCACAATTCCCCATCTGGAAAGTAAGGTGCCTCCTAACTCAGAACCTCAGGCTCCTTGGATTGGGAAGATGAGGGGGTAGAGCCTGCTTTGACCACTAATGACTTCAAAACCCCATCCTGCTTCCCTTTTAAAAGGTGTTTAGAAGGGTTAGGAGAGAAAAGCAGCACACTGACCAGGACTTAAAGACTTCTCTCAGTATGAATGGCCAAAGCAGACAAAGACGAGGAAAAAGCTACAAGGGGCCAATCTATCTACAAGTTAAAATAATTAAGAATAATCAAGAATGGGCTACCTCAAGGTAAATTTATCATTCATTATTTTATTCATTCAGCAAGTATTTTGTAAAGCTTGTACATTATGCCAGGCTTAGAAATATCTCATTTTCCTGACATCCCAAACTGTTCAATAACTATCAGGCCTTTCACCCACAGTAACAGGCATTTCCGCTGGAGGATCTCTAGCATATGTTCAACCTGAAGACTAAATACTTAATGCAAGTCTCCACATGCCTGTTAGCAGCATCTGAAATATGAAATGCACAGGGTTATCTATGCAGTTCCCCATTCTAAGAAGCTAAAGAATAAAAGTACTCAATATTTGGAGAAATCTGAACCCTCATATACTCTGCTGATGGGAAAATAAAATGATTCAGTCACTTTGGAAAACCATCAGGTAGTTCTGCCAAAGGTTAAACACAGAGTTACCATACAACCCAAGACTTCTGCTCCAAGAGTATATACTCTTGGAGACAACCCTCAGAATGGGAGAAAATATTTGCAAATGAAGCAACTGACAAAGGATTAATCTCCAAAACATACAAGCAACTCATGCAGCTCAATATCAAAAAAACAAACAACCCAATCCAAAAATGGGCAGAAGACCTAAATAGGCATTTCTCCAAAGAAGATATACAGATTGTCAACAAACACATGAAAGAATGCTCAACATCATTAATCATTAGAGAAATGCAAATCAAAACTACAATGAGGTATCACCTCACACCAGTCAGAATGGCCATCATCAGAATATCTACAAACAATAAATGCTGGAGAGGGTGTGGAGAGAAGGGAATCTTGCACTGTTGCTGGGAATGTAAATTGATACAGCCACTATGGAGAACAGTATGGAGGTTCCTTAAAAAACTAAAAACAGAACTACCATATGACCCAGCAATCCCACTACTGGGCATATATGCTGAGAAAACCATAATTTAAAGAGTCATGTAGCACAATGTTCACTGCAGCTCTATTTACAATAGCCAGGACATGGAAGCAACCTAAGTGTCCATTGACAGATGAATGGATACAGAAGATGTAGCACATATATACAATGGAATATTACTCAGCCATAAAAAGAAACGATATTGAGTTATTTGTAGTGAGGTGGATGGACCTAGAGTCTGTCCTACAGAGCGAAGTAAGTCAGAAAGAGAAAAACAAATACTGTATGTTAACACATATATATGGAATCTAAAGAAAAAAAAAATGGTTCTGAAGAACCTAGGGGCAGGACAGGAAAAAACACACAGATGTAGAGAATGGACTTGAGGACACAGGGAAAGGGAAGGGGAAGCTGGGAAGAAGTCAGAGAGTGGCATGGACGTATATAAACGACCAAATGTAAAATAGATAGCTAGTGGGAAGCAGCCGCACAGCACAGGGAGATCAGCTTAGTGCTTTGTGACCACCTAGAGGGGTGGGATAGGAAGGGTGGGAGGGAGACACAAGAGGGAGGAGATATGGGGATATATCTATATTTATAGCTGATTCACTTTGTTATAAAGCAGAAACACACCATTGTAAAGCAATTATACTCCAATAAAGATGTTTAAAAAAAAATTATTTTTAAAAAAAGGGTATATACTCTTGGATATATACCCCAAGAGAAAACATACGCCCACACAGAAACTTGTATATGAATGGTCATAGCAGCATTGTTCGTAAAAGCTAAAAAATGAAAAGAACTCAAATCACCATCAACTGATGAATAAATAAAATATGCTACAACCATACAATAGAATGTTATTTAGCCATAAAAAGGAATGGAGTACTGATATATGATACAATATGGATGAACCTTGAAAACATTATGCTAAATGAAAGAAGCTAGACACAAAAGACTATGTATTCTATAATCCCATTCAGAAATGTTCAGAATAAGTAAATCCATAGAGAGTGGATTAGTAGTTGCCTAGGATTGGCAGGGAGGGAGGAGAGTTGGGGGGAAAATGGGAAGTGATTGCTATTAAGCACACATGAGGTTTCTTCTGGGGGGTAATGAAAATGTTCTAAAACTGATCATGGCAATAGTAGAACACATCTATGAATGTACTAAAAACGATTCAATTGTATACTTTAAATGGGTGAATTGTATGGTGAGTGAATCAGAGCGCAATAAAGCTATCAAAATTACAAAGTACTTAATGTCCCTCTCTGCCTACCAGAAGGATCAGCCTCTCTCTCAAGGTACTACACGACTTTAACTGACGTTCTTGCCACCTTCTGAGAAGGAGTTAGCACCTGCAGAACATCCACCCTGCCCCAAAGTATATGTTCTGTGAGTGTACTACTGCAAACAATTTGGGGAAACCCACCAGGACAAGACTTTTAAAGAAAGTCTCTAAAAACAGCCTCCCCCTGACTCCTAGATTCTGCTGGCATCACAGAACTTAGCACTCTAGGGAGGGCAGGGAAGCCGTGAGTAAGCACAGGAAGCTGGTCTGCAGACAGAACAATGACGCAGAGCCAAGAGCAGTCCCCAAGAGACCTAGAAAGCTCCTTCAGTGCCTGGGAGTTCAGGTATGGTTGCAACTTCCCATCCGAGGGCTCTAAGATGAAATGCCCTTGTGTTCAAACTAACTCTCTTTTATGTGAGCTAACCTGAGGGACTTCTATTCCATACAACTAAAGTGTGTTGGCAAAATCGATACAGTAACTCATTCAGGCCTCAAGAACAGCCCTCTAGGGACAAGTACTGAAATTCCCCTTTTACAAAGGAGGAAACAGCAGGGTAGAGGTGAAGTGATTACACAGGGCTCCAGAGATCTAAGAACAAACACAGGACCCTGATGCCACAATCCATGCCTCTGCCATATGGCTGGGCTTACGCTCTTTAAGCTCCCTAAGCCTACGGCTACCCAAACCCTTCTGACTGAATACTATAAGAATGAATGTATTTGGAAATGGTATTTTTTGTGTGTGGGTTTTTGGGTTTTTTTTTGGTTTGTTTGTTCGTTTGTTTTACCTGCACTGCTAGAGCTGAGAGGTTTCTTCGGTTTGTTCAGAGCTGGAGCAACAAGGGAGGGGGCCACCGCAGTTTCTTGACCTTGTCTGGCAGCTACAGGGTCATAGTCTTTCCCATCATAGTTTGCATCAAAAAACTTCTTGAACCACTGAACAAATTCAAAATTGTCCTGAAACTTTCCTTTTACTAATTTGTCCACAGGAATTATCTGTAGAGAAACACAAGACTATTTAGCCCAAAAGCTAGAAGAAGCTTCTGGCAAGCATCAAACATGTCCATCAAATCAGTATAAGGCTCTGCCAAAGGAGAAAAAAATATTTTAGAGGCAAGAACTAAGTGCTAAGTAAGCCCCTGGAAGTTTGTAGAGCAAGTTTCATTCAATTTGCCTTCCACAGAGAACTTAACAACAGCCAGTCCCCCTCTAAGTCCATCAAAAGAAATCAGAAATGCAAAAGAAACAAGTATCATACATAAGTCACATATACACATCCTAAGATATGTCATTCCACTGTAAAGAGTAAAGCTCCCATGGAACTTGCACGGCCATGGTGCCTGTCACAAGGTATGAAATCCAGAGCACAAACTAACCACAGGCATCCACGACGAACTGTGCTAAAAAAAATTGTCTTAAAAATAGGTCAAGGTATGGAATCAGTCCTGGGATAGACTTCTACAAAATGATATGTTTTTCAAGTAATTCCAGTCCTATTAAAACATACTTTAAAGGACCTGTAAGTTTTTTATTGTACCAGAATACTGTGTTACCAGGTATTACTTCAAATGGTGGGACTGCTGGCCAGAGCTTAACTATCTTTTAACTCTTCAAGGATTCCAGTTACAATCTGAACTATATCCACCCATCTGAGCAAATAATTTTTAAAAATTTCTCTGTGTGATACTGAAACATTTACAAATAAAATGTTATGTAACTCACTTCAAAATAATCCACGAGTACAGGGGGTGGGGTAGAGGTATACATGAAACAAAATTGGCCATGAGTTGATAATCACTGAGGTACATGGGAGATCACTGCATTATTCTCTCTAACTTATATACTTCAGAAATTTTCCTTATTCAAAAAAATAAATTCCATAAAAAGAAAAAGAAAAATTACTGCGTATAATAAGCTACACCTAGTTTAAACTATGCCTGATAACTAAATGATATTCTTCCAACACAAATGTGTATTTTATATATTGTACAGAGACAAAACTAAAATAAAAGTAAAACTGATTTCCAAGTAAATAAAAACCAGATACAGCAGCAAGATAATCAGGGGACGATTACAAGCTTTACTAAAAAGAATGTCCCCCCCCCCCAAAATGGCTTAAAGGATAAGCCCCTTCTAATGGGGGGAAACTACTTAATTTTGCAATAATCTGTTATCTACTAAAACAAAGCTATTTACTCTAATGAAGCCTGGTGGTCTGTGTTTCTGGTAGCTTCAAATAACCTTGGGGGCAAAAGGGAACATTCCAGCACCTGCCAGCCATCTTCTTTGTACTTTGCTATAAAAATCAAGTTCTAGAATCTTCTCTATTAGAGCTACTTATTCTACCATATGGTATGCTTTACAGAAGTAAATTCAGAGATTAAACGAGTTAGACCTCAGACTAATAGAAATTAAACAGTAATAAAATTAAAAAAAAAAATCATGGGTACAGATTTACAGATTGATCTTTCAGACAGTTACCAACTTCATGATGAAGAAAGAAGACAGTAAGAGAACCGGGGGTAGGAAAGCAGAGGGAAACTTTGCTCCCAGTAAATTGTTAACTGGAGAAAAGATAACCATATAAATTGGGAAAAGAAAAAAATGTCCAAAGTCATGGCCCAGAATCTGTATCCTTAGTAATTACCACTAGTTAAGAAACACCCTAAATGAAAGAATAAAGTTTACTTACTTTGTCAACACCCATCCTCTTAAAACCTGCTTGTAGTATTTTGAAGTTCTGGATGTATTCGTGTTCTAGCTTAGCTTGGAATTTCACTTTCTTCAAGGCAATGGAGCCAGGGAACAGCATGTCCATAAACTGACAATAGGCAGCCCCTGAATGAGTAACAGAAGAAAATACACACTAGGTCATTAAATGCAGTAGCTATTAAAGCAGCAGGGTGAAAATTTACCCAAACCTGCTTAACCCACTAAATTTTAAAAGTTGTGAAGTGGACCTACAAAACCCCAAAGCTTCATTACCACTCGACTTCGAAATTGATAATAGGACTGTGGTTTTACCTGGTAAGTTCTACAACACACTTGCAACCTGGAACCCCATGACGAGAAGAGGAATGTTCCCATGAAATTTTAAAACTATTCTTTATAAGAAAACCAGCATGACAATAAAATGACAACTACAGGGGCTTCCCTGGTGGCGCAGTGGTTGGGAGTCTGCCTGCCAATGCAGGGGACACCGGTTCGAGCCCTAGTCTGGGAAGATCCCACATGCCGCGGAGCAACTAGGCCCGTGAGCCACGATTACTGAGCCTGCGCGTCTGGAGTCTGTGCTCCGCAACAAGAGAGGCCGCGTGAATGAGAGGCCCGCGCACCGTGATGAAGAGTGGCCCCCACTTTACGCAACTGGAGAAAGCCCTCGCACAGAAACGAAGACCCAACACAGCCATAAATAAATAAATAAATAAATAAATAATTTTTTTAAAAAAAGTAAAGTGATTCTTTAAAAAAAAAAAAAAAATGACAACTACAAAGAAAAATGAATGTCAGCGGGAGGAGGGATTTCCCCAGTATTTCAAAGATCCATCCTCTGACACAGGTTTAAAAAAAAAGTTTTTTCTAAGATGTTTGCCTCCCTGAGCTTTTTACATCTCTAAATAAACTTACCTATCATTTTATAAACAAAGTTGAACAGAAGACATTTTTGTGTTCCTCCATTTAAATTTTTTCAATTTTAAAGGCCACTATAAGAAATTATTGCATATATTTCATCCCATTTGCTCCCCAATTTCACTCCTTCCTCCATTTGCCCATTTTTATCCATCACCACCCCCAAAAAGTGTTTTCTTGGCACTTAATATTTCCAGGAATGTTACTTCTCTAATGCCTACCAAAATACACTCTCCTAATACAGGGCAGGCTTCATGTGCACTTACTGCCCTTTCAGGAAAGGAGGCAAGAAATCCAGCGACTAAGCAATAGGTGTTGTGCAGAACGAGGCCGCCTTAATACGCATATTCAACTTATTTTACATCAGGCCAAATTGGCTCCCTGCCAGATCTGGCAAAAACAGTGCCATTATCATTATTTTTGGAAAGATACAAAGAAAGCAGAAGCACTTCAATGACCTGAGTGACATGCTTAGTAGAAAGGAGCACCAGAAAGTGAAAGCCTGATTTTTTTTTTTTTAATAAATTCATTTATTTATTTTTGGCTGCATTGGGTCTTCGTTGCTATGTGCGGGCTCCCCATTGTGGTGGCTTCTCTTGTTGAGGAGCATGGGCTTCAGCAGTTGTGGCAAGCGGGCTTAGTTGCTCCAGGGAAGCCCAAAAGCCTGATTCTTGAGGTGGCTGATTTATTTACTCATCCAACAGAAATATACTGTGGGAATTTTGTACCAGGCAATGAATTAGCAATATTTATGCTTTTTAAAATGGAGGCACTGGGCTTCCCTGGTGGCGCAGTGGTTGGGAGTCTGCCTGCCAATGCAGGGGACACGGGTTCGATCCCTGGTCCGGAAAGATCCCACATGCCGCAAAAGCAACTAAGCCCATGCACCACAACTACTGAGCCTGCAGTCTAGAGCCCACGAGCCACAATTACTGAAGCCCAGGCGCCACAACTACTGAAGCCTGCGCACCTAGAGCCTGTGTGCTCCGCAACAAGAGAAGCCACCGCAATGAGAAGCTCACCCACCTCAAGGAAAAGTAGCTTCTCACCGCAGTGAGAAGCCTGTGCACCGCAACGAAGAGTAGCCCCCACTCGCCGCAACTAGCGAAAGCCTGCTTGGAGCAGCGAAGACTACGCAGCCAAAAATAAATAAGTAAAATAAAGGAAATTTAAAAGTCATAATTTACCAATTGCAGTGTACAGATCTGATTTGGATCCTGATGCATACAAATCAACTTAAAACACACACACACACAGAAGATAATCTATTAAGCATCTATACCCACAGCACTGCTTTACACATGAAAGATATGCTTTCTGAACCAGCAAAATAATGTGCATTTACTAAATTCTCAGGCCATTTGTGGGACTTTCCATTCAAAACGGCAGTCATCTACTTCTCAGAAAAAACCTGCTTGAAGAATGTTGCTTTTATTTTAGAGATAGAAGAATCCTTATAGCCATTATAAATGTAAAAACTGAGGACCAAAAACTGTAGCCAAAGACTACAGAGTCAAGAGACCAAGCTTAGAACCAGACCCCAGGTATCCTGACTCCCTGTCCATTGCTCTTTTCCATGTCATTATACACCATATTAGAACACCCTACCCTGGAATAAAGAAGCATTTCCTGAATCAGGGAAGAAACAGGTATACCATGCTGCTACACTCTGACTGAAACAGAGTTAACAAAGAAAAACACTGAGACCCCACTAAAAATAGACAAATTAACTGGACAATTCACACAAAAAAATGTAAGCAGCTGATAAACACATGGGGAGCCAACCTAAGGAAATGATTTTTTTAAAAAATATAGCCTGGCAGTCCAGTGGTTAGGACTCTGCACTTTCACTGCCGAGGGCCTGGGTTCAATCCCTGGTCAGGGAACTAAGATCCCACAAGCTACCAGTGCAGCAAAAAAAAAAAAAAA
The DNA here is from genome assembly GCF_028023285.1 of Balaenoptera ricei. Classification (NCBI taxonomy): domain Eukaryota; kingdom Metazoa; phylum Chordata; class Mammalia; order Artiodactyla; family Balaenopteridae; genus Balaenoptera; species Balaenoptera ricei. The sequence continues at coordinate 26,370,976 of NC_082653.1, forward strand.
AGTGAATTTAATAAAGTAATACCAATTTTAAAAAAATACAGAAAAGATTTACACATGAAACTTGTGTAACTTTATTTACAAGAGTAAAAAGTGGAAGCAACCTATATGTCCCAAAGTAGGAGCAATCAATTACATAATCTGCACACCATCACCTAAGAGAATATTATGCAAGCATTCAAAGCACATTTTTTTTTTATAGAACTCTTTTTTTTAATTAATTAATTTATTTATTTATTATTTTGGCTGTGTTGGGTCTTCGTTTCTCTAGTGGCGGCGAGCGGGGGCCACTCTTCATCGCGGTGCGCGGGCCTCTCACTATCGCGGCCTCTCTTGTTGCGGAGCACAGGCTCCAGACGCGCAGGCTCAGTAGTTGTGGCTCACGGACCCAGTTGCCCCGCGGCATGTGGGATCTTCCCAGACCAGGGCTTGAACCCGTGTCCCCTGCATTGGCAGGCAGATTCTCAACCACTGCGCCACCAGGGAAGCCCCAAAGCACATTTTTTTTAAATTGTGGGGGGAAAAGCTCAAGATTTAATATTACAAGAAAAAGCAAGATACAAAAACATATCTATAAAATGTCTTCATATATGTAAAAATATCCATCTTAATATATATGCATAGAAAAAAAAAAAGACTAGAAGAAAACACAATGTGGAGACTTCCCTGGTGGTCCAGTGGTAAAGAATCCACCTTCCAATGCAGTGGATGTGGGTTCAATCCCTGCTCAGGCAACTAAGATCCCACATGCCATGGGGCAACTAAGCCCATTAGCCGCAACTACTAAGCTTGTGTGCCTCAACGAGAGAGCCCGCATGCCACAACTAGAGAGACGCCCGCACAATGCAAGGAAAGATGCCGCGTGTCTCAACGAAGATCCCGCGTGCCACAACTAAGACCTGACACAGCCAAAAATAAATAACTTAAATAAATAAATAATATTAAAAAATAGAAAGAAAACACAATGTATTAGATTAAACCATACAAAGTTATTGTTTTATAGATCAAAAATGATTGAACAGTGGCCATATCTGGGGACTGGTACTGAATACATTCTATTTTTAAAATATTAATTACGTACTACAATGAATATTACTTTTATAATCAGAACACAAAAAAAGAAGGTAAATGTTTTTTACAAAGAAGTCTGTCAGCTGCTTTTTTACAAAAGGGCTCAAAACTCCTGGCCTGTAGCTGTCTCAGCTTGTTTCAGAAGAGGTTAAAAGGGGCTTTCCTTCCAGTCTCTGCCTTAATAACAAAGGCTGGCAACATAAGCAGGGTAAGAAGAGGACCCCTCAGGTCTTCCTTGGTGGTGCAGTGGTTGGGAATCCACCTGCCAATGCAGGGGATGTGTGTTCAATCCCTGGTCCGGGAAGATCCCACATGCCTCAGAGCAATTAAGCCCGTGCACCACAACTACTGAGCCTATGCTCTAGAGCCTGCAAGCCACAACTACTGAGCCCGCGAGCCACAACTACTGAAGCCTGCACGCCTAGAGCCCATGCTCTGCAACAAAAGAAGCCACCGCAATGAGAAGCTCACCCACCTCAACGAAAAGTAGCCCCCCCACTCGCCACAACTAGAGAAAGCCCACGTGCAGCAACGACAACCCAATGCAGCCAAAAATAAATAAATTTTAAAAAAAAAAGAAGAAGAAGAGGACCCCTCTTACATGGCTGCTGTCCCAATGATCTGGGGCAGGAGAACAGGTCCATGTAAAATCTGTGGCTGGAAAATGCAGACAGACTTAGGGTTGGACCAACTGTGTCATGGCACCAACCACCAAGTCTCTGCTGACTGCCACAGCCCCATTCTACCAGGATCTGTGCTACTAGCAAAGAACACACAAGGGCACAATGCAGCCCCTTCTCCAAAAGCCTGCAATATCTCAAGTGCACTGGCTCTCAACCCTTTTGGGTCAAGGGTCCCTTGGAGAATTAGATGAAAGCTGAAGTCAATATTCTACACAGGATAGATGCCTTTCAGGACTTCCCTGGCGGTCCAGAGGTTAGGACTCTGCACTTCCAATGCAGGGGGCATGGGTTCGATCCCTGGTCAGGGAATTAAGATCCCACATGCTCTGTCACAGCCAAAAAAAAAAAAAAAGGATAGATGCCTTCCTATCAGAAAACTCTAGATTAAGAGTCCTCAAAGTTTTACACATAGGAAACACTCTATTAAATGTAAAAGTGTTCAGACTTTTGGAAGTAGATGAGGCTTAAGTCATCTTAAAGGATGAATAAAATTTGGAAATAGAAGGCTGTGAGGAGTCATTAATGCAGACATTAAAAGTCGGCCTTGAGACATCAGAGGTAAGACCAGGAGGGACCAGGCTCCAGTGTTAAACGTCACTCGGATTCTCCTCGGGCTTCAGTAAACACAAGGATCTGAGGAGCCTCACTTTCTCTCTGACTCCAATCCCCAGGCAGCAGACCTTTTTCGGGGACACGGTGTCTGCGGCTCATCCTGTTTGGTCTCATACTTGAAGCTGAGACCCCATTTCCTAAAGACCAATGTGAAACACAACACAACCTTCTACATACTCTGAGAAAAGTCCCACACGGCTCTCAAAAGGTGAACTAGCTGTGAACAGAAGTTTGTTTATAAATCACGTGCATAAGTATTCTGCACTGGGACTTCCCTGGTGATTAAGAATCCACCTGCCAACACAGGAGACACGGGTTCGAGCCCTGGTCTGGGAAGAACCCACATGCCACAGAGCAACTAAGCCCGTGCACCACAACTACTGAGCCTGTGCTCTAGACCCCATGAGCCACAACTACTGAGCCCACGTGCCACAACTACTGAAGCCCACATGCCTAAAGCCCATGCTCCACAACAAGAGAAGCCACCACAATGAGAAGCCCACTCACCGCAACGAAGAGTAGCTCCCGCTCACTGCAACAAGAAAGACTGCGTGCAGCAACGAAGACCCAACGCAGCCAAAAATAAATTAATTAATTTAAAAAAAAAAAGAAGTATTCTGCACATTATACTGGGGAAAAGCCCTTTATCTAGGATACGAAAAACGGCAGGCAGCAGGCAAAGTTGAAACTCTTCACAGATTTTTAATGAGACAATATCACTATAATTGATAATATGTAATTTACATTTGTTCAACTCTCCTCCAAATGCTTCTTTTAAAAAGACAGAGCATGTATACAGCAGAAAAGAGTACAGGCTGTGTGGTCAGAAAGATCCTGGGTTCAAAATCAGGCTCTAGGGCTTCCCCGGCAGCGCAGTGGTTGAGAATCTGCCTGCTAATGCAAGGGACACAGGTTCGAGCCATGGTCTGGGAAGATCCCACATGCCACGGAGCAACTAGGCCCGTGAGCCACAACTACTGAGCCTGCGCGTCTGGAGCCTGTGCTCCACAACAAGAGAGGCCGCGATAGTGAGAGGCCCGCGCACCGCGATGAAGAGTGGCCCCCACTTGCCGCAACTAGAGAAAGCCCTCGCACAGAAACGAAGACCCAACACAGCCAAAAATAAATAAAATAAATAAATAAATTTAAAAAAAAAAAAAAAAATCAGGCTCTATAACGTCTAAGCTGTGCCCCGTGCAGTCTCCTCCTGTGTAAAACGAGAATGTGTCCTGCCCCTTGAGAGACCTAGGTTCACCTCAAGGGTCTGGTGCAGAATCAGTATCTGAGAGCTATTTTTACAGGTAAGCCTCACAACAGCACAAAAAGTGAACCAGATCCTACTACCCCAGTTTATAGATGAGGAACCAGAACATTATGCGACTCGGGACTTCCCTGGTGGTCCAGTGGTTAAGACTCCGTGGTTCCAATGCAGGGGGTGTGGGTTCAATCCCTGGTTGGGGAACTAAGATCCCACATGCTGCATGGAGCGGCCAAGAAATAAAAATAAATAAATAAGAATAAAATAATTTTTTTTTAAAAAGTTATGGGGCTCGTCCAAAGTCACATGGCTCAGTGCAGACTGAAGTCTCTTCATGCCCAGTCCTGACTACTCATGACAGCTCCCTGTCTGAGACAAATCTGAAGCCAGATCAGCACATATACAACTTATCTACATGTGAAAAGAGATCTCATTTTTGAATTAACTAAGTGAAATACATCTTGGAGTATATTTATAATAGAAAGAGGTAATTTTTAGGGAGAAACTGCTGGTGAAAAAGCTGGCTCCAATGAACACTAAGATGACCTCATCCCCCCCCATTAATCACAAGGCAAACAAGTGCTTTAAAAGCCTCCAACAAATGAGGATGTGGCAGTGAAACTGAGGAAATTAACAGAAAGTAGGGGGAAAGCAGCGCGGATCTAAGACTAACAGCCAGTGCCTACGACTAACAAAGCAACTGATGTTTAATAAGCATGACTCCTGGGCAACTCTGTCTCAGTGTACAACTTCACATCGAGCCTGTCTGACTATCTATAAAACTGAGATTAAATCTCACAGGGGAGGGATTTCCCTGGTGGTCCAGTGGCTAAGACTCCGTGCTCCCAATGCAGGGGGCCCAGGTTCGAGCCCTGGTCAGGGAACGAAATCCCACATGCCACAACTAAGAGTTCACATGCCACAACTAAAGATCCGTGGGCACTTCCCTGGTGGTCCAGTGGTTAAGAATCCGCCTTCCAGGGACTTCTCTGGTGGCGTAGTGGTTAAGAATCTACCTGCCAATGACACAGGTTCGACCCCTGGTCCAGAAAGATCTCACATGCCGCAGAGCAACTAAGCCCGTGTGCCACTACTGAGACTGCGTGCCACTACTACTGAAGCCCGCGCACCTAGAGCCTGTGCTCCACAACAAGAGAAGCCACAATGAGAAGCCCACGCACGGCAACAAAGAGTAGCACTGGCTCGATGCAACTAGTGAAAGCCCACGTGCAGCAATGAAGACCCAACGCAGCCAAAAAAAAACAAAAAGAATCCACCTTCCAATTCAGGGGACACGGGTTCGATTCCTGGTCGGGGAACTAAGATCCCACGTGCTGCTGGGCAACTAAGCCCACACGCCACAACTACTGATCCCGCGCCGCAACTAGAGAAGCCTGTGTGCCGCAAAGAGCCCACGTGCTGCAACTAAGACCCGACGCAGCTAAATAAATAAATAAATGTAAATAAATTTAAGAAAAAACCAAAACAAAAACAACAAAAAAACGAGGTATGCCTGTACATTTCTACAATCATCTGAAAGGTTACAAAACTTAATAACAACAAAAAAAAATCCCACGTGCCACAACTAAGACCCAACTCCGCCAAAAATAAGTAAATAGATTTATTTTTAAAAAAAGAGGGTTTCCCTGGTGGAGCAGTGGTTGAAAATCTGCCTGCCAGCGCAGGGGACACAGGTTCGAGCCCTGGTCTGGGAAGATCCCACATGCTGCGGAGCAACTGGGGCCGTGAGCCACAACTACTGAGCCTGCGTGCCTGGAGCCTGTGCTCCGCAACAAGAGAGGCCGTGACAGTGAGAGACCCGCGCACCGCGATGAAGAGTGGCCCCCGCTCGCCGCAACTAGAGAAAGCCCTCGCACAGAAATGAAGACCCAACACAGCCAAAAATAAATAAATAAACAAATAAATAATTTTTTTAAAATAGTAAATATATATTAAAAAAAAAAGAAATTAAAAAAAAAAGCTGAGAATTATAAAAAGAAAAAAGAAAGAAAAGTTGGAAATAACCTAAATGTCCCAAAATTGGGAAGATATTAAACTCTACCATATCTACAGAAAGAAACAGTATACAGCCATTAAACGTAATTATTTCCAAGACAGTGGAAGACACTAGAGAATATCCACAATTTAATGTTAAGTGAAAAAAAGCTGGAATATATACAAATATATGTGAGCACAGAAAACACCCAAGCAGTGGCTTTCTCTAAATGAAACGACCAGCATTTTTTATTTTCTTCTCTCTAGTTTTCTAAAGGTTATACAATTAGTATAGACAGAAACAGAACATGTTTTTGTTCTTGTTTTAAATCATTGCCTCTCTGCTGGATTCTTAGTAAACAGTAGGTCAATAAAGTTGTGGCTAAAATGGCAAACTTGCCCGAGTTTGGGCTTGTGCTACTTGGGAATAAGAAACGCCACTGAGGGCTTCCCTGGTGGCACAGTGGTTAAGAACGTGCCTGCCAATGCAGGGGACATGGGTTCGAACCCTGGTCCGGGAAGATCCCACATGCGGTGGAGCAACTAAGCCCGTGCACCACAACTACTGAGCCTGCGCTCTAGAGCCCGTGAGCCACAACTACTGAGCCCACATGCCATAATTACTGAAGCCTGCGTGCCTAGAGCCCGTGCTCTGCAACAAGAGAAGCCACTGCAATGAGAAGCCTGTGCACCGCAACGAAGAGTAGCCCCCACTCGCCACAACTAGAGAAAAGCCCACACGCAGCAACAAAGACCCAATGCAACCAAAAATAAATAAATAAATAAATAATTTAAAAAAAAAAAAAGAAACACCACTGATAAACTAATATAGAACTAGAACAATTACAATTATTGTCCTTAAATAAGTCACTTCAAATTTGGATGCACAACAGTGCAGATGGAGAAGCTGGGACTAAGCTGCAGGCCTCAGAATGGAGCCTCTACAGCGGGAGATGGTGGACACACAGGTCAGAACAAAGCACACTCTTTTTAAGCACAGTTCCTCTCAGAAGTGGAACCAGGGCAGAGCTGAAAGAAACGGGGCAGCCCCAACACAGAACCTGAACCTGCACCTTTTGCAATCAGATACGGGCCTGTGCATCCCTGAAGGACCCGCAGGCTTTCCTGGAAAAGGGGCCGACTGATTTCTCTTACCTGAGCACAACTGTTCAATCTTTGTCAGATTCAACTGCAGAGACTCATTGATCCAGGCCAGCATGTCATGTCGACTGAGGTTATCACTGGTGACCGACGTTGAGTACACATTCACTGCCATCTTCTATAGCATGTGAGGAAAAGAGAAGGACTCGTGTTATTGGGCAGCAAGAAGGAGCAAGCATTTCCTGGAGTCACCAGAGCAGACCTGTGGGGACACTCAATTTATAAGCCTCACCTTCTTCACCAACAGGCCAAACCAGAGACACTAGGATTCCAGCCACGAGCCTGGATTTCCATGAATAAACACGACCTGAAATGAACGGCCCAACATCAGCCAGCCTAAAATTCAAGCCCCATTTTAATGTGATTGGTATAAAATTTTAAGCTACAAAAAACACTAAGTAAAGGAATGATTAAGTGTTTTATGAAGGGAGGCTGATGCACAAGCAAAAATGTTCTCTGCTTAGAAAACGTCAATCCAAGTTTATCCACTAACTTATCAAAATGTTTACACCAGTTTTCTTCAGATGGTGGGCTTTTGTATTAATTTCTCTTTATAGTTTCCACTATGAAGTTTTCCAAATTTTCTTTAAAGACTATGTCCACTTTTATAATCAAAAAAGTAAATAACCTTTTCAATAACCTAAGTATTACAAGGTGTTGGCAAATGACCTCACAGTGAAGAGACCTTAGTACCAATTCTCTGCTGAGCCTCCTGAAGACAGGGCATCTGAGGGCCTACTAAGCACCAGGAGCTTAGCAGACACTTGTCACTTAACCCAACAACTTGCTGCAAGGCTCACTTTATTCTCCTCATTTTACAGATAAGGAAAAAGGTGCAGCACAGAAGCCCTAGGAACTGGCAGCCAAGTCTGCCCGGCCCCATGTCCCACATTCTTTCCCCTCCCCAAGAAAATCTGCCCCTCACCTTTCTGCCAGGCTTTCCAATTCAAAACAACAAGCACAGAGAAACACATTAACTGAAAATGTTTACCAAGCACTGTTCTAGGGACAGGGAAACAGATATGCAGGAAAGACAAGCTGCCTGTCCATAGGAAGCTCACTTTCTAGTACAAGTCTGACCACATACACAAACAAATGTCATTTCACGCGACCATTTACACAATGAGGGTGGAGGGGAATGTGGTCAGGGAAAGCCTCTCGGAGTGGATGTTTGAGCTTAAGAATCAGAAGGAGGCAACCCCGCGGAGATGTGGAAGAAGGGTGCCTTCAGCCCAGTGAGCAGAAGGGATAGCAGGAACAGAAGTGGGAAAAGAAGTGAAGAAGCCAGATCCTGTTAGGACTCTGCAGGCCGTGATGAGGAATTTAGATTTTATTCTTTAACTGTTAAGGAATCCATTGTGGGGATTTAAGTGGGGTAGAATCACACTCTCGTTTAAGTTTGAAAAAATCACCCTGGGACTTCCCTGGCAGACCAGTGGTTACGATGCCATGCTTCCACTGCCAGGGGCACGGGTTCGATCCCTGGTCGGGGAACTAAGATCCCGCAGGCCGTGTGGCACAGTGTGGCTAAAAAAAAAAAAAAAAAAAAAAAAGAAAAAGATCACCCTGACAGCTGGTGGAGAACAGACAGTGGGAAGGGAAGACTCAAGCAATACGAGATAAGGGCAGGTGTATCCAGATCTAAATGAAATCCATGGGCAATTACCATGAGGACACATGACTATAAAATATTAAATTTCACGATGACCTTGACACTTGTTATTTTCCTTGTTTCATATGACATCAATATGACCAACAGGAGGAAAAAAACTTAGAGCAAATTTGGAACCACCATGGGTCGCCATGCTCTCTTGTGGCACTTCATTCCTTCACCTAGCGACTAGCTAGACTTCCCACGTGTCTCCTGCACACCTCACAAGTCACAGCTACAGAATGTGAGAGCCGGAAGATGAAGATCTCCCATCCAATCCCCTTTTTATGAACAGAGGTGACTGCGGTCTAGAGAGATAAATGACTTGGCAGGTCTGTGCCCTCACATCCCACATTCCCCCATCCCCCACAGCACTTGGCACACTGCCTTGCACACGACGGGCTCAGTAAATGCTACCTGTTTTCAGGCTGGCAGGAGACAGAAAAATGTGTCTGTGTAAACTTTTTTCAGAAAGCAAACTATCAACACTATTACTTAAACTTAAGTGAGAAAACCATGTTATACAAGGAGCCAACACAATTTAGTTCCTGACTCCACTGGGAAATTAATCCCACAGCACTTCATTCAAACCTCTGCAACTGTCATTACCTCTTCATTTCTGAATAATTCCCGGATGAGATCTGGACCGGTAGGCAATTTGCTCCATACCAAGAGCTGAGTATTTGAAGCCTGGGTTTGAACGTGAGGCTGTCACTCATTAGTTGTATGACCTTGGGCAAGTTACTTAACTTCAATATACCTCAGTTATCTTGTGAGTTAATGCTACCTATCTGAAAAGGGTGAGGTGAGGTTTAAATGAGATAATGCACAAAAAATGGTTTGGTATTAAACAAACAAGCGCCAGGGCGGGGAGGGACCTTGTCATCCTCCTATCTCCAGCACCAAAAACAGTGCCTGAGACCTGCCACCACCATCTCTCATCTCCATCCACCACAATAGCCATCAAATTAGTCTCTAACTCAAACTGTTTTTACACAGCAGCCAAGGACAATCTTCTGAATCAAAAATAAGACCAAGTGTCTCCTCTGTTTAAAATCCCCAAATGAATGAATAAATGAAATGCATACTGTGTGCAAAATGCTATTATCAGGTACCAAGGCGAGACACATCCAAACAAAAACCACCACGGTCCCAGGCTGAGCACTTGTAATCTATTTTGGCGACATTCATACATACATACATCGGGTAATGTGTGTGTCATGCTGCCATAAAATGTAAGCAGCTGGTTAAGCCACGTGTGTCTCCTGACCACACCCCAGCTCAGAAAACATTAATGGCCTTTCATCATCATATAATTCAAAACTCTTTCATTAGCAGTACATTAATACCTGGCCCCATGTGCTTTGCAAACTCTGCAACCACTAAATACATGGGGTTAGGCACCCTGTGGATGTGCAGTAAACATCCACTAACTCAACTACTTAATTGGCTCTTCCGGGCAGTCAAAACAGAGCCCAATTCTCAGAGCATCAGCTACAGCTAGCGACAGCTCACTCTTCCTCTACAAGGATCCCACTGCTTGGCCTCAATGGAAGACCCCATGAACACCACGCAAACCTCACCCCCTTAAAAGGCTCCTTGATCCAGGTTTCAAGTGCCTTGAAAAAAGCTCCCCCTTGCCTCTCCAGGTATCTCTTCTCCTTCAGCAGGTCTCCTAGCAGGCCCCCCAAATCCACTTTGATTCACTGATGGCTGATGAGCACCTATTACTTTCAAGGCACCATACTGAGCCCTATGGAAAGAGGGGGAGGAAGGTGCCACCAGAAAAAAAGCAATGTGACCCTAAGTAAATACTTCACCTCTCCGGATCACAAAGAGCTCACCTGTAAAAGATGAACAGTATCTTCATCACAAGATGGTGGTGAGGATTAAATGAGAATCTGAGTGAAAGCACAGCATGTCCTAAGCTTCCCTATGTGCCAGAAACCACTACACACTTTGACACACCACCGCAAAGGGCACATTGGATGAAACATGCCCTCTAGATCTGGTCCTCAGGGAGGCAGCATAATACAGAGGTTAAGGGCCTGGACTCAAGAGTCACAGATGTGGATTCAGCCACTTGCTGGACACCATAAAGCAAATCATCTCTCAGAGCCTCAGTCCCCTAATTTGTAAACTGAAGACAATAACTCTTACAGACAGTGTAATATTAAATGATATAATGCCACACAACACCTGGCACACAGCAAGTGCCCAATTAGCAAACAGCTATTATTACTACTCTTAGAGATACCTCATTACAGAGGTGGATGGCAGGCCCGGTGTACCTTCCTTCAATGGGCCTCAGGAGTCTCATTCCCAAAATGGAGGAGAGGCCAAGCTCTGCCCTGCAGCACCCCAGGTCAGCTGTGAAGCAGGGACTGAAAAAGCACTGTTCATGTCACCTTGTTATATTGTCTTCCCAGTGAGCATATAAAATTATCTTTCCCAGGTATTAATTTTCTCATTTCCTGTCTTCCCACCATAATGTAGATTCCTAGAAAGCAGGCCTTTGCCCTCCTGCTCCTGGGTGTATAGCCAGCGCTTAGCACAGTGCCTAGCACCTAGTGGACGCTCAACAAATACCGATGAAGAAAGAAGGAAGTCCAGTGAGCTGGCATGCTTTTTGCTTTTTTGCTATACACCACGACGAGAGCTTTCTGCATGTAGTATCTTTGTCCCCCGTTTTACGGACGAGAAAACTGAGGCCCAGAGAGGTTAAAGCACCTGCCCAAGATCGCACAGCAGGGAATTCAATACAGGTATGAATCCAAAACCCGAACTCTTAATCATCAGGCAGCACCGTCTCCTACAATGGGGGTCCGCAGACCTCCCAGCAGAACCCACTTCAACCACACACACGCCCCCTACCCGGCCCAGCCACCCCGGAACCTCCTGCCTCCGCCGTCCGGGCTCCACGCCTCGGCCGCGGCCCATAAGCCCCCACGCCTCCGAGAGGCAGCCCCCACTTCCGGCCCGAGGCCCCGCCCCCCAGCAGAGCGGAGAGCGCGCGCCCCCCAGCCTGGCCCGCGCGCGCCGGGTCACGGCCCCGCCCTTCCCCCACCCGGCCCGAACCGCACCGCTGAGGGGAGCGGCCCGAGCACCGCTCGCAGGACCCGCCGGCGCTCTACCCGCCCCGAGGCCCGCCCGTCCGCCCCCGGCCGCCGCCCCGTGCCCGCTAGCCGGCTCACCAGCTCTCGGCTGGACCGCGTCCGCTGACCGTACCCGGCTCCGGTTCCGTCTTCGTCTCGTTCAAACCGCCTGACCCCGCCCGCCCGCCCGCGCGATGACCTCACACGCACCCCCCCCGTTACGCGCCGACGTAAAGGCTCGTCATCGCCCGCCGGCTCCTTTTATAGAGAGGGACTAAGCCGCGCACTGGGGGCGGAGCCCGACCCTTGATCGACGGCTGGGGTGCCCAAGGGGCGGGGCGCCGGCTGCCGGGGCAATGCAGCCGCGTGGTCTGCCGCAACCAATGAGATCCCTCCTCGGGCCGGGGTGACTCCGCCTAGAAGGCGGGATCCAGTTACAAATTCTACACCCCAGTAGCCAAAAAAATTGGTTTTACAATGAATTTCTACAAAAATGAGTTATTGGATAAAAAATAAATCAATACGGTCTTTGAGGAAGGACTTAAAAGTCACCTCAGAGACACATTCTGTGACTCTTCTATCTAGAAGGACCCTATAATCTCATCATCCGTTTTTTTCTTAGTATAGTCATCTTGTTTGTTTATGCCTTTATTGTCTGCCTTTCCATAAGTTCCACGGAAGCAAGGTTTTTCTCAATCCTGTTCCCACCGTGTCCCAGAGCCTGATACATACGTTCTTAGTAGAGACTTGCTCAAAGAATGAACTACACCCACTTTACAGAAGAGGAAACTGAGGGTCAGAGAGGTCAGCTGCCCAGCATCACAATGACTGATCCAGGTTTCTAGCTGGTTTCCTTGTCCAAATATCATTTATTCTTGTGTTCAACAAATATTTATTTTCCCTGATCAATCAGGCCCTAGGATTTTGGTGATGACCAAGAACCAGACATAGCCTCTCAGCTCTTAAAGTTTCCAGTCCAGCAGGGAAAGCAAAGCACGTAACTAATTACACATCACTATTTAATTACAAACCAGACTTAGTGTTAGGCAGGAGGAGGCTGTGGCAGGAGTGATGGCACCTGCATTGCAAGAGGTAGGGTCCTGGAGGCCTCTTCTGGGCTGGGTCTCTCCCTCCCCTGAGGCCTGGAGAGATGTTCAGGGAAGAATAGGTTGGGGAGCTGGGGCAGGAGCTATTTATCAACTGGCCTGGAGGCACTTCAATATTTTAACCACCAGTATACTGCTGGGTAGTCTCTCTGGTGTGCAGTGCTCCAAGAGTGCAGCATGAGACCTGACCTCACCTGACCAGTATGGGAAGGCTTTCCAGAGTTGATAGTTGCCCTAAAATATGAGACGTTAACCCAGCACAAGAGTAAGGGTAGGAAAAGACAAACAAGAGGATGCAGCAAAGAGCCCTGCAACCATACGATTACAGCAGTAGTAGTAATATTAGCACTATAGTGAATTGATACGAAGTCTGGATAATTGAGTAAAGATATTCATAAGTGATTTGGGCAATATAATGTGTTATCATCTTATACACAAGGATATTAAGTTTCCAACAGTTTCAGTGAATTTCATAAGTAGCAAAGCAAGCAGGCCTGGGTTCAAATCCTGACTCTGCTAGGAGTTAGAATCAAATGATGTGTGTAATGTTCTTAGACCACTCCTAGCACATAGTATGTGTTCAATAAATGTTAGTGATTTCGAAGTCCCTTTCGATTAATGTCAACATTCAATTACTGTCAACTGATTGTTGTCAGCAGTACCTAAAAGCCATTTTGGGTGGGGGAGGAATGGGTGTGGGGAATGAAAACCAAGTCAAGAAGAGCCTCAAGCGCCAGTCTAGAGTTTGAACATGGTTCTAGAGACACAGGACATCACAGGTTTCTGAGCAAGGGCCTCAGAAATAAAACTCATCTACCCTCCCAGGAGACAGCTCGCCAAAGAGGGAGGGCCACGTGATCGCCTCAGTCTCCACCCTCCTCCCTGAGGAGGTTAGCCAAGGTTGTCTGGGTCAGATTAAGCTTTGACTGAGAAAGGCCAGAGGGTAAACAGAAAAAAAGAACTTCCATCCAGCAGGTGAAAGTTGGGAGACTTTACTATGCATCTCTAAGCTACCGTTTTAAAGTATGAGGTAATCTCATTTTCCCAGATAGAAATTGTGAGTCTCCTCTCCGAAAACAAAACAAACAAAAAGCTATGACTTCAAGACCCGAGTTTTCCAAATGTATGACAAGATTATTGAACTAAAAAATGGTGTCAGGTCTCATTTGCCTTGAGGACCTCACAAGCTCATGGAGGAGAGGACTGCAAAAGTAAGAAATGATAATACAGAGTGCTTTGTGCTGAGATGGATTCTTCTATCTGTCCACAGGGAAGGAGGGCTCAGATTAGGGGATGTCTCTTAATGCTGCCTAGAATGGAGGCAAAGGAGGCTTCCTGGAAGAGGTGAGAACTGGAGGACCAGTCTGGCAAAGCGGAGAAGGCTGTTCCAGGCAGAGAATAGCACATGCAAAGACACAGTAAGCAGTCCCAACTCCAGTAATAAAGTTAAACAGAAAGAAGGAAGAAAGGAAAGAAGGCAGAAAGGAGGGAGGGAAGGTAAGCTGGAAAAAAGTAAGAAGGGAAGGAAGCAAGAAAGGTAAATTGTACCATAGGCTGCAAAGGGCAGCAGGTAATTTCAGGATCCAAACACACACACACACACACAGATGCAGGTGAGACCAATGGATTCACAGCGCAGATTCTAACTTACACCTCCTTTGCCACTGGCTGTGTGGCCTTGGGTATGTTAGACTTCTGAGCCTCAGTTCTCTTACCTATGATCACAGTAATCACTGCCTCACTTCAGGGTTGCTGGGAGGATTCTCTAACAGTAAACATTAAAGCAGCTGCCGTTTACTCAGCACTCACTACCCGCAAGCACTCTGCATGTGCTTCACATACACTGAATCATTTGATCCACACATCAGCTTTATGAGGTTATTATCTCCGTTTTACACTGGATAAACTGAGGCACAGAGTGGCTATGGAACACATCCAAGACCACAAATAAGGAGGGGGTGAAGCCAGGAGAGGCATCCAGTCTGGCTGCAGAGAGGAATCAAGGATGAAACACAGGCCTGGAACAGAGAATCACTCAAGAAGCAGTTGGCTGGAAAACCAGAGGGACGGAGGGAGAGTGGGGCACCCTCTCTGTCTAGTGCTGATCCCCCACCAAACAGCCATGGAACTGTCCAGAGGTCAGTCCCTGCACCCCCAGGAGAGATCCCTTCCACAGGTCTCTGGGGTGCCGGTTGCCAAAGCCACCCCCATCAACTCTCCCTAACAAGGAGCACGGGGACCCCAACATGATGGGGGGGAGGGGGTGATGGACACAGTTTCAACGCCAGATGCTGTTGCTATAGTTAGCATCTGAGCCCAGCTCCTTTGAAACACCTAGGTGAATATTACCTGTCCCTCCTTTTCAAGACTTTAATACATTAATATTGGATGTTACCATCACTACCAGCACCGTCATTAACACTGCATTGATTAATGGGTTTCGTTATCACAATGCCATTCAATACATGTGAGGGCTTACTACATGCCAGGCACCAGGCAAAGCAATTTACCCAGATCACAGCCTTGAACATTCACAGCAGCCCTAGGAAGTAGGTAGGATTTATGATCCCCACTTTTATAGAGATGAAAAATTCCAAGGGTCACCTGCCCAAGTGACACAACATGCCAGACCCCAGATACAGCCCCAGGCAACTGGAAGACTTTTTCAGAAAAGGCCTACTTGTGGTACAAACCAACTACTTCCCCAAGATCAGAATTTTCATTACATTCTCCATTTGGCCCCAGACCTGGGATCACTGAAATCCAAACCTGGCCCCCATCTTGAGAAAACACAGAGAACTGCCCCGGCAGCCCCAACAAGGTCTCCCCGCTAGCCTGCCCACAGGTAGGCCAGGACACCCAGGGGCCCCTCACAGGGCAAGCTAGTTCATCTCCTCTTGGGGTTTTGAGGCCGAGGCTGTTTATTTTGCTTCATCCTGTCCTGGCATTTGGTGCAGCACTGTATACAAGATGGCTTAATAGGGCAGCCAAGGCCCCTGGGGCCTGAACACCTGAGCAGAGTGCCAGCCTGGCTTGGCTTGCCAATTGACAATCGTCTCACCATGGCAACTTGCACCTGGGCTGTCCTAGCCCAGCAGTGCCTAAAAAAATAGCTGGTTTCTCATTCTCCAACTCTGGGCCAGACCCTTTCTGAACTTGGCCTTATTAAGGCCCACAACTCTAATCATGGAGGTGGCCATGATTATAACCTATCTTATGTGAAGAAACTGAGGTTCAGAGGTGCCAAGTCCAACTGAGGCTCAATTGATACACTATGTGCATCCCATTTACACACCTTTCTCCCTCTGCACGCACCAGCTGACCGATATTAACCTCTGGAGAGCTATTGAAATCAGCTCCTTTGCCCTGACCCATGGTTAGAGATAGTGAGACATGAGGATTATGGCATGATGGGCTCTGGGCTTGGGACACCTGGCTGGGTGGCCCCAGGTGAACTTTAAGATGGAACTACTGAAGGGAGTTGCAATATTAAGCTTAAGCAAGATACACATTCCACCCAAAGAGCTGGAGCCACTGGCAGCTATGTTAAAATCTCGGACCAAGGGCCACTCCCAACAAGTCCCCTCACTGACTGTGGCTGAACTGTGATATGACAACTTGGGAGCAGTGGAACAAGGTGCAGGGAAAGCCTACAGAGGGACAAGGAACTGGAGGATCAGCCCTGGGATTCCTGAGTCATCTTCACCAGCTACCCAAGAGCTGTAATAATCTGGAGATGGCTGTTCCAGACATCAAGGCTTTAAATGAACTCAAGCACTCCAGTTATTTGTTTGGGGAACCAAGGTTTAGAAACCCATTCACTAACCGAGATTGGTTCTTGGACCAGCAGCATGGAATTCTCAGGCTCCACTCCAGACTTAATGAATCAGACTCTGGGGATGGGGCCCAGAAATCTCCACTGAACAAGCCTTCCAGGGAACACTGATACATTGGAGTTTGGGGACCATGGCACTAGATTTGGGGGCCACCGTGGTACTTATGTACTGGGCTTGTTGAATGAATGACCTACTGCGACCACCCACCTTTCCACTTTAACCAGGCCCTCACATACCCCACCCACCTGACCTGCAAAAGAACAAAAGGGACACCAGACTGTTAGAGAAATACTGATTTTAATTCAACATAAGGTAAACTCTAGGCATCTGTCATCTTTCAGCCTAAAAATTAGCAAAACTGTTGAAACAAGGCACAATTTTTCCCCATACTTTGTTACATGGCTCCAGTTACAAAAAAAAATATGAAAATGTTAAAACAAAAATAGATGTCTGAGATTTAAAAAAAAAAGTGTATAAAAAAACCTCCCACAAAACCTGTCAACATTGTTCCTTAGTCTACAAAATAGCACCAGTAAGAAGAGTAAAAGGTGTTAAAAACCATTACGACAGCATTTCTGAAATGCAGCTTGTCCGACCTCCCATTCTCCCTAAAAACGATTTATCGATTTATCATGGAATAAAAAAGGACTTTAAGATCTCTGGAGGGAGGGTCGAGCTTTTATTGCAGTTTTCCCCCTGCAGT
Source organism: Balaenoptera ricei (assembly GCF_028023285.1). Taxonomy (NCBI): domain Eukaryota; kingdom Metazoa; phylum Chordata; class Mammalia; order Artiodactyla; family Balaenopteridae; genus Balaenoptera; species Balaenoptera ricei. The sequence goes on from NC_082653.1 coordinate 26,388,144, forward strand.
CTCTTAGATGAGGGGAAAGTGCGAGGAATGTGCTTCTGCCCCTGGCTGTCACTGCTGAGTTTAGAGAAGCCTAAGGAATTGGGGTGTCATACTTCTAATCTGGGGACCTGTGCCTGCGGAGTAGTCTGGAGGGTGGGGGGATGGGTGGGGTGGCGTCTTACCTAAGCCTCCTCCTTCTCCCCCCTCACACGGGGAAGGGGAGAAGACAGTGAGAATCCATACCTGTCTACACAATATATGGCAGCTTATAACCCAGCCCACCCCTTCCTGAGCTTCCAGAGGGTTCTATTGCAGTCACTGGGAGGGATTTAGCTAAGGGTAGCCCTGCCCTTGGGTTTATGGGGAAAAAAAATAGCCCTGAAAGTGATGATGATGTCATCCCGGCTGAAATCACCATCCTTGTGGAAAATACTCTTAATGGGCCCCGGATCCCAGCCCTTTATACTGAGGCCAGGGGAACGTGCCGGGGAAAATTCAAGACAGACATGGACATCATGTCCTCTTCTGCTAGCCCTAGAAGAAACCATCCTAGGCCCTTAAAAGGTCCCTTAGCTACATGTCTACTGCCACACACTCCTGGAAACAAGGAGCTGCAGACATTTAAAAAATTAAAGTCTTGCAGTAACTGTCTTGGGTGATTTTTCAGCATTAACCTGAGTATCGGAGAGCTGTCGGCACTGTGGTTTTGGTATCTTAGCCATCGTTTCTCTGAGCGGTAAACCCAGGAGGGAAAAAAAAGCCATCTTACTACCTATTTCAAGTTTTAAAATTTTAGAAGACAAAATAAGCACCGTGTTTGGCCGCTCCGAGCGGCCAGGTCTGAATTGTGCACAAGGAGATGGCACCTCGGGGTCCCCCTGCCAGGAGGGGACAAGGCAGCTCTGCTCCTGACGAGGTACTCGGCCCGACCCCACACAGCTGAGCTGGGAAGGGCAGAGCCTGGGTGCACCTCCTGGGTCGTGGCTCTGCCCACACGCCCTGGTGCCTGGGGTACTATTCACAGGCAAAGTAGTCCTTCAAGGGGGCGAAGAGGTGTCGGATGACAGGTACACTCCAGGACCTCCCGAGCAGCTTCTGGCGGGCAACACGGCCCATGTTGGACACATCTGTGTAGTGTACGGGAAAGCCGAAGATCCTGGGGGTGGGGAGGGGGGCACCAGAGTGAAAACACAGGGAGTCAGATGTGCCCCCTCCAGCGTGCTTAACGCCTCTGGGAGATCCTCGCCTTGGCAGCCAACGTGGCGCTGCTCTTCCTGACCTTTGACCCGTCCCTTCCACCAGGCCCACCAGGCCTTCACATGAGCCCTCTCTTGACCCCCAGAGGTCAGGCCCACCAGTTCTTCAGCACAAAGGACTGTCATGAGGGCATGGTCCCTTTCTGAGGGCACCTGTCTTGTGCATGCCCCTACACTGGCACAATGCTCCTGGCACATAGATGGTGCTCAGTGGACCTTTCTCAAATGAATGAATGCCAAGATGGCCAGCCAGCCAGCAGACAGAAACGTATCTCTCCTCAAACCACACAAGGACAGAAGTTAGGCAATTGCCTTAGTAAAGAATAAGGACACTCACAAAATGGACCTTATTTCCAATCATCAGATGCTCAGATAATTTACCATGAGTAAACTGAAGCATCCTGCATTTTCTTTCTTTCTTCAAAGCAAACTGCTGGATCAAGGGCCAAGCTGGACTTAATGGTAGATGGCAACCAAATATACCAACAGCCTCCTGAATGGAATTCTACCACAGGTCTGGGAAGAGGCTACAGATACACTGGACCTCATTCTTTCCCAGGTTTACAATCTAATACCACAAATTAAACCAAGAAATAAATCCAGTTGTAGAACTAAAATATCTGGAATGTAAATACTCTATCAAATAACCGCAAAACACAACCAAAAATGTAAAGAGGAATAGTCATAGCCTTTACTACATTCTAATCACAATAACAAAATAAAACAAAAGGAGTGAGAGAAAAAAATTAAATACAGAACAGGAGAAATGAAATCTAAGAGCTGGTTCTCTGAATCAAAATAGACACACTACCAACTTAGTCAAATAAATGGATAAGGGAGAAGACAGACTGTGGCTAAGGAGGAATCAGCTTTAGAACAAGCAACTTGGCAGGAGGAATCCTGAGAAAGAGCAATGGCATGTCGGCGGGGTTTCCTTTAGCTGGATCCTCATACATCCTAGTGGCCCAGCATGGTGGGGCAGGCAAATGCCAGGGCAGCACAGCCAACATAGACAGATGTGCTGTCTCATGACCTCATGTTTTGGATTCCTCACCACCACAACCCTTTTGCCATTTCTGCTAGGAAATAAACACTAACTGAAAAGGTTACTCCCAGCCCTGCTAACACAGAAGGTCAGTGAGAACATGTGGAATTAAGGCAAGCACTTGCCCATTTGCACTGCTGGCCTTAACCATGTTTTCTTCCCCTTTCTCTCTATCTGCTTGATTCCCCTTTCCACATACAGCCTTGCTCACCTTTCTAGCTCAGTGCACCACAAAACATCTTCTTTGCCATTCATGACAACAGGGAAAAGTTGGTTTTTCCCCTGTCTGATCGAGTTCGACTTGGTGGTTATTGTCTGTACTTTCTTTAACTGGAGAACAAAACGACATCATGGAGTGAGCACAGAATGAAGGGTTCTGGGTCAAGGCTCAGAAGCAGGTAAGGGAAGGAGGAGGGAGGGTGGGTGGGAGAGAGAGAGTGGCAGGGCCGGGCTCCGACAGGGAATGAGAAAAGGAGAGTTGGAAGGACAAGAACACTCTGTGCTTCCCACAAACGCCAAGAAGTTAATGAACAGGAAGGACGAGCCTCAGAGAGAACAAGAGATAAACAACAAATGACCACAAATGAGATCACATGGGGACCAAGAAAACAGAGTTATTGATCAAGCAAGATTAAGCAAAATTAAAAGTCCACCCAGATTGTAGAGGATGGTCAACCAGGGTTTGAATGAATGGAGCTTAGCTTAATGGAAACATTGAAAAGTAAGTTTATGGAGATCTTAATAGAATTATCCATGACTTAACCATAGATTTTTTTTTTTTTTTTTTTTTGCAAAAGTGTACTCATTTCTCACTGGGAGGATGAGCTGAGTCTCCGTGGAGTGTGCCTTCACAATCGGAAAGTCTACTTGACTTTTCTCAGTGATTTTTGTTTATCAAGAACCTCTCCTACACTGTACTTGAAGACAGGATAGAACAATTATGTGGGGAAAGAAGCCCAGCACCAGGGAGTCACGTGGGGGGAGGGGCAGGAACAAATTGGACACCAAGGTCAAGTCCCGATTAGAGATCACCAAGTGCATTTCCCAGTGGGCCAGGCACAGAGCACATCTTACCTTTGCTGTCCTATTGAACTCCAGGCAGTCCTGCAGCTCGAGTTTATCATTCTTTGATGCTATCACAGGCCTGAGAACATCCAAAACCCATTACTTTCTACCACCTGGAAAGGGGCCTTGGCTAGGTGCCTCCCAAGGTGGGAGTGAGAGCCCAAGCTGCAAAATGTGCTCTGGCAGTGAACTTTGCTACAAATACATGATAAAAATGGCCCTGGCATGAGCACAAGCCTGTGTGCTGAGCCAGGGACAGACTAGTCCCTTGATGGGGGCCGAGGGTCGGGGAGCCCAATGTCCAGGAGTGAATGCTCCTCCTTCCCAAATGTTAACAGTAGTCAAAGCTCCTTCACTGAGGGGAGTAGGATGGAGAAGCCCATTGTTGGAGGAGTCAGGAGACGCCTCAGTCTCAGCCCCACTGCTCACTGGCTGAGTGAATGACCTTGAGCAAATTCTGCCACCTCTCTGAGCCTCAGGAGCTTGGATTAGGTATTTGTGGGTCTACTCACTACAACTAGCACATCAAACCCATGATTTGTTGGCTTATTGCTGGAATGCAGCCTCAGGAGGCTTTAATAGTGGGTCCAACTAAAGACAAAAGGTGGTTCATAAGTGGACTAAAATTAATTCCCCCTTGTAACTTTCACCACTGAAACCTGCAAAAGCAGAGAGAGGAAAACAGGTGCTTGAGAAGGAAAATGGATAGAACTTTAGAAACTGAAGTGGTTAAACTGAAGTCCAGACCAGAAAACCAGCGAGAGGTGTGAATGCACAGAGTTGATGAATGCCACAGCATCCCTGTGTAAGGAACTCCAAGGCCAAAAAGAAATCAGACATAAGATTGGATATGGTGCCCACAAGAGGGGCCATCGAACACAGAATAATACCTCACTGACCTCACCCTCTCTCTATTCCCAACTCTTCCATGGACCCAGGGGAGCTAAGGGCTCACAGCCCTGCTCTACCTTCTGTTGATTCTAGGACTGAAAATCTTAACAACCAAGATGTTTGGTCTAAAGGCTGGATTTGGGTCTATGACCCGTGGTTGACGCTGGCTGAGTCATGGATTCTGCAGAGCCCACATGTAGCAGTTCACTTCTCATCCCAACTCAGATAATGCTCAGCAAATCCCATTATCTAGAATCTGATCCCTCCCTGTAATTCCACAGGACACCCTCCTGGAGCCACTGCTCTCACTGTGTTCAGTGCATGTGGATGGCACCTCTTGGGCACAACACAATAATCAAAGTCAGAGCCCCCCTCCTCTGAACAACACTTCAGCTGCCTCCCCACTTCTGCACTCATCATGTGATAGTCTATTATTCTTCCACCAGAAAACCTGAGAACCAGAGACACAACTCATCTCATCCGCTTAAAATCTCACGAGAACTCCTGGGTCAAAGTAAATGTGTTGCCATGACTACAAACCTCACATAATTTGGCCCATACTTCGGAGTTCTCAGCCCTCCTCTCACACCCACTCCCCACCCCTGGAACACTGTTCTCCAAGCTGCTCTGCGAATGCCCGTCACTGGCCTCCCTGACCCTCTCCCTTCTGCTCTTAACTGCATGTCTCCACTCCATCACTTTGGGTCCTGCTGGGATGAGAAGCCTCCTCATCAACTCTTCCAGTGCCCCCTCCAACCCTGACCCTGAAATCATTTGTCTTCTCTACGCCTCCCCCACTGGCTCTGTGAGAGCCAAGACTGACATCTAGTCACCACGGAACTGGCAGCAGGGACAGAAGTGCCTGGCAGGGTGAGAGCTCAGGAATGGAGTGAATAAGCCAAGTTCATTCCAGACATGGACGTTGCACCATCTGATGGGCTGATAATAAAAATGTAAGACACCCAACAGAAATCCCAAGCTATTCCAGTACCTTCTCACCTCTGTCCACACTTTGCTAAATGTCTGAAAGTTATGCTTCCAACACTTCCTTTTAAAGAAGAATTTTTTTGAAGCTAACTCATTTGCAAGTTGTATTACCATCACATTTGGTATCTTAATTAGCAGGTTGGTCTCCGTGAAGCCACATAAAGGAGATAATTAATCCTCAGCCAAGCCACTTGCCTTGTGGCTTTCAACGTGAAAGGACTAATGAAAAGTTGGGGAAAGATCTCAGTCAAGAAAATCCAAGGGAGACAGGCTTTGGGCTACCAATTGTTATCTCAGCTCTGCCACCTGATTGGTCACCACAGGCCTGGTCCAGGGATCACTTCATCTCAGGGGCAGGGAGATTAAGTTCATTTCCCAATGGACCGTATCTGGGAGGAGAGGTGGGGTGTAGAAACATCAGCATCCCTTGCTGGGAAGAAGCCTGCTCCAACACATGGCACTTTTAAGCACTAGGTCCCTAGGCAGAGCAGAAATAAATGTACTGAGGAATCCTGGCCTGAGATTCTCAGGTACTTGGTGTACAGCCTAACAGGCTTCAACCACAACCCTATGGTTGAAGGGGTTGGTCTGAAGCAGAGGGTGAGGGCTTTTCTCAGCAGAGCCAGCTCTTTCTACAAGGTTCCAATGTGTCTCTTTCATAAGAGTCGATGGTTAATGGCTCATACCATTAGTTATATTAAACTTGGCTATTACCTGCCCCACTCGGAGCCCCTTGTTACCTGTTCATCCCAGGCAGGTTGCCCCAGAAGTATCGGGCTCTGTGAGCAGCAGACACTTTGATGGCATCAATCATCACTGGATTACACTGCAGGGAGAGAGAAGGGCAGCTGCTGGGAGCCCATGGCAGAATTCAGGCAGCAGACAGGTGACATGGCAGTCCCCTGGCTGTGGAGGAGGCATGGTTCCTGCCAGGCAAGGGACAGACCAATTCCCCTCAAGAGTCTGACTGAAGGACATAGCTAGTGCCTCCATATTAATGGTGGGGAAAGAGACCAGATCAGACCGGCAGGTTGTATGTAAGAGAAGGTATCCCCTGGGGCACGCCACGTTATTATAGAATGTACTGTGTACAGTGGTAAAAGCAACTCAAAATTGAAATCCAGCAGGTTGAGATCCTGGTTATGGAAATGCAGTGTTGGCAAAATCTGACTTCTGCCACTGATTGGTCAGGTTCACATGGCATGAGGGAACTGACCAGCCAGTTCTATAACCTCACTAGCAGAACTTTAGCTCTAAAGTTGGGGGGAAATAAGTATGTACATAAAGTATTTACTACAATGCTTGATGCATATTAAACAGTAAATAATTAACTTGCCTGTGGTCCCTAATGCAGAGTTTCTGGGAACAAGGGTGAGAAAAAAAAAACTCTCTAGAGTAAAAAGTCTCTTTCATGATGCCTCCAAAAGTAGGTGATGGTTTCATCATCTGACTTCAGTGGGTTTGGGGTGAGGTGAGAGATCAAATGTTTTCCAAGTACTAAAGAGAACCAACCCACTCCATTCCATTACTCTCAGACCTAGCCATGCCCTCCATGGGGAACCCGGAAATCATTCCTAGCACTGGAAATACCCTACACCCCCGTTGCCAGCAGGGCCTTCATGCTCATGTTATCTTGACAATCAAGACCCCGGGTCCCCTCACCTCCAGGAACCGAGAGATGTCCCGCTTGTCGCCAACCTTCATGGCCACCACGTTCTCAAACATCCAGAAGAAAGGCCGGTCTTCACCCTCCTTGGGGCGTGTGTAATTCAGCAGGTGGTAGAACTCAAAGAAGAGCCGGCCTGTGCCCTCTGAGCCCACAAAAGAAAACGGCAGAGCCAGGTTCAAAACGTTCAGCCCACCCCTCCATATTGAGACCAATGGGTTCCCAATGACCAGCTAAGGCTGATGCCTTACTGTCCCTTCTCCCTGCCACCCTCTGAAATGACAGGCATCAGCACTGCAGTACTCATGTGTATCTCTGGGGACTGGGGAGTCACAATGAGGCATGAACAGAGACAACAGGTAAGTTTGGCCAGAAGCTAACAGCTCCTTCTCAGGCCACTCCTCCTGGACCAGCACTCAGGGAACATAGGGTCTCTTGGGGCCACGGGAAAGAAGGGATGCTCACCATACAGGCCTTTCCTGGCAGGGTTCACATTTGAGAGATCATTGCATGGGCTTCCACCAATCACCAAGTCAAAGGGGCCCCATTCTTCAATCTGCAAGAGAAAAACAGTCAGGGATGGGGGTGAGGATGGAGAGGTGAACAGCCTGGGTTCCAGGTAACCAGCTAGAAGAAAACCCACTTCTAGGTCTTGCTTGGTCATTTCAGTCGCCCAACTCCACTTTTGACCCAAGAAAACCAAATGCTCAGGATACGCTAAGATCTAAATCATTCTGAATGATTTCCAAGTTGCGGGTTTAACACTACAGCTTGATGGAACCAAACCTTCTCTTCTGCCACAACCCCGGGCATGGAGAAGGTGGCAACGTGGCTGTGAGGACGTCGGGGGCTCAGGGAGTGGAGGAAGAGGGGGGCTGCCCTCACGTTTTTCTTTGTGATATTCCTGACGTCGTTCACATATTTGATATTGCCCTCATGCTTAACAGTTCCAACGGCGATGGACTCTTCACACACTTCAGAGGCGACATATTTCTCCACTTTGATGCCCAATTCTTTGAGGACCAAGTACCCTGTTGGGGGGGGGGTGTCGAGGGGGAGAGAAAAGACATCAGGGTTGTCCTGCCAAGGGCCCCTCCTTTCAGTTACTCTAAGCCATCTCCAGAACTCACACCAGACACAGCAAGGCCATGGCAGTCCTCAAGTGGACCCCTGCAGATGGCAGGGTCTAACCCTAACTGCACACTGGGCCCCCCAGGCTCTCTGTGGAGTTTCATGAAGAAAATATGTATGTATAACTGGTATAGCCCACTGGCAGCATTTATTAAAACTGACAGGCACATAGCCAAGGCCCCCCATCTACCGCCCCAGCAGAGTCAGATACATGAATGGGTATCTTCTCCAAAACCATGCTGAGAAAAAAAAGCTTTAAAAACTGTCAGTGTTTTAGGCAGGTGGACACTGGTGAACAAATAGAAGTACAAGTGAGGCTAAGTGCACAGCAACGCATTCTCACTGCTTCCTGCTCTCCTGAAAGGGAAATGTTCCTAACAATTCACCACAGGGCAGTTCTGACAATTAAATGAGTTAAATCAGGCAAAGTGCCCAGGGGCAAACATGCATGTCAGCTATGCTTATTCTATACATGGGAAACCTAGAGGAAACGGGAGGGAACCAAGATTAGAGATGTTAGGAGGAGAGTTGCCCAATTAATAATCTCCAATATATCTATGCTTATGGAACGGAAAATAATTTTCCAAAATTCCTGTACATAATAAAAAATAAAATGCAGAGGCTAAAATATCCATGCCTTTAAAAAGGACCAAAAGAGGACCAGGTGGGTGAAATGGTGGAGAGGTTTGAGGAGAGAAACAAGGAGCCAGTGGATTTCTCAGAACAGGTGACCAACAGGTACTTCCCAGGGGTCTTTCTTGACACTGACAACGGACACCTGGATCAGGTGAGCATCCCCAGGTGAACCCCTAACTCACCTGTCGCAATTCCGTCAAACAGGGACAAGACTCGAATGGGTCGCCTTCGGTTTGCGGGAATCGCAGGGTATAACTTGGGGGCTTCCTGCCAGGTTAAATAAAGAGGTCATGGAGGTCAAGGTGTGGGTGTGGGGAGGGGGACTCAAGCTCTGGAAGAAGGGCTGGTCTTCCTCTGAGGGACACAAGCCCTGAGCTCTGCCCTTTCTTCGCTGGGATGCCCTGGGGAGCTTTGGCACAGATGGCCCTTCCACCCTTAGACACGGAACAGATGAAGCTCTGACAGGGGTGCAAAGTCACCCACAAAAAGACATGTGCTCCTCCATGAACTTGCAGCCCAGGAAAAGCCATATATGCCCACTAAGACTTGGGAGTAGGTCCCAGGCTTCCCTCCCCTCTGCAGTTCCACTAAGACTAAGTAAGTCTGGGTCAGTTCCATCCCTATTTCTTCAGCAGGCCCTTGAAAAAGCCAAGCCAAGAGGGAGGAGAGGGAAGAACACTGGAGCCGCCTGGGAAGTGCACACGGGACAATTAATTAGCCGGGGCTCCAGTCTGAGGCTCTCAGACGCTCCTCCGTACAGCGGAGCTTTGTTTCTGTGAACTCCATGCACTGGGGTGGGTGCCAAGCTTACGTAGTCGAGCCCCGGGTCGCTGGTGAAGAAGGCCTGCAGGCGCACACTCCAGTCCTTGCGGCGCCGCAGGACGCCATGGCAGCGCTGGGGCAGGCACATGTAGCAGCTCCAGGGCTCCTGCAGCTTGGCGTCCGCCGCCGTGCCCGGGCCCACCAGCACCTCCAGGCACTCCACACAGAAGCACCTACGCCGGGTGGCGGGGAGGAGGGGTGGCCGTCATCAGGCGGCTCTCCTGCGAGCCCCACCCTCCCCACGGGGCTGGCGTGTGCTGGCTGAAACCCTCTCGGGCCCCCAGTTGCCCCTCCCCATGGGCAGCAAGGCCCTGTGTGCGAGGAACAGCAATCTCTCCCTGGAAACCTGGGCACCCTCAGTCCACAGGCAGCTCTGCGGATCCTTCTCTAGCCCGCTCCCTGCCTTTCTTCAACCCATCCCAACATCCCAGTTCTACTTCAGGGACATAGAAACTTCAAGGACAGGCCCCCACAGATTTAATACTGGCTCCGGGCCCCGTCCCCAGGTCAGCGAGGCTCCAGTCCCCATGCTCACCGGCAGCAGCTGGTGTTGCTGCAAAGGAGCAGCTCGCGGCCCTCGCAGCACACGGTGCAGTAGGACTGGTAGCCGTCGTCGTCGTACATGTAGAACAGCTCAAGGAACCGGTCCTGGCAGCCAGAGAGAAATGCCTGTGAAATCGGAGACCAGGGACCTCCAGGCCCCGCTCGCTTGCTCACTGGCGGAGGCCCTAGGACGCAGCCACAGAACAGGTCATGGGCGGCTTGGTGCTTTTTACAGGGACAACTAGCTGGGGTCTGCGGGGCACCGCCCCTTTGAGTGAAGGGTGGGGCGATCGGCCCCACTAGAGCCTTCCCTACCGCCTACACGCAGGTGCTTTATTCTAGGGAAGTGCAGGGAAGTTGAGAAGAAGGGAAGGGGCAGGAAAGTCCAGGGCGGGGATTGGTCTTACCCGGCATGTCTGGCAGAGTCCACCCTCAAAGAGAGGGTGGAAGGACACGGGGTTTTTCCTACCACAGGACAAACAGCTATCTGTAAGAAAGACAGGGATGCACCTTGTGGCAATGACAGCCCCAAGATCAGCTGCTGAAGCCTTGTGTCTCGTTGTTCTTATGTACTCCACGTGAGGAATATGCCAAAGATTCTGCACAATTTGTTCCTTTGACTGTGCTTCAAAGTTGCCATCTCTGCTCCAGAGATGGAGAGGCTAAATCGCCAGCTCCAAGCAGAAGGTCCCACAGGACAGGCAAAGATCTGACCCAGAAATGGGGGGCAGGGTGGTGCCCACAGAACAGAACAAGAAGCAGCTGTGCCAGCAGAGGAACCAAGCTTGGAGGGTCTGGTATGAAAAATCTTTAAAGACTCTTTACAGGCTGGGACTTTTGGAGAATTTGTGGTGATGCCGGTTTGCCTGTTGTCTCATCATGATAGGACTTGCCCGTGACCAATCCTACACACAGCCACGGCTGTAATTTCAGAGCCCGGGTCCTTTTACTATAGGCTATCCTGTCCCTTCACATCAGCAGGTCTTACTGATCTACATCACTGACCAGGTGGACTGGGCCTGCAAAATAAATACCAAGCACTCCCTGCCAGGAAGCAGACAGATGAAGGAGCCTTGGGGGATAGGAGGATCATGGGTCCAGGTTCCCAGAATCAAAAGGGCCTGCTCCAATCGGGGCTCCCTGGGTCAACAGCTCTGTTGTTTTCCTACCCAGCACTGACGATCCACTTAATATTTGTTGACTAAAGGACATCGGGCTGAGGAAGCAATAGACAGCTGTCCTCACACATTCCGAGTTCCGTTAGATGTGTACTGGGCAGTTACAATTCCAGCAGAATTCCCAGCCAGGGCAAAGAACCAGAGTTGGCTTTGAGAGTGACAGTGGTGAAGTGTGTCTGCCTTTCACCTCAAAGCCAGTTGCAGTGCTTGTTCAGGGGGCTCACGAGGCCACAGATCATGGTTTCAGGTTTTGGGCTCTCCTGGCCCAAGCATTTTCATTTCCATTCTGTCCCCAGGCACACCTCCCGCTCACTGATCTTAGGAATCAGCCTCAGTGAAAACCAGGCAACTCATTCTAAGTAGCATCTAAGTAAGATGTCCACGCCTCGACCTGAGGTCAACGCAGAGTTGGGGGTGGACCTCTGCAGGGCAGACCAGCAGGCCTGGAGCACAGGCTGGGAGCACTACCCAGGCAGGGAAGCCAGCCAGGGATAGGGCCTTACCTTCGAGATTGCTCTTGTTGTTGGAAACATCCGAAGCCATTTGCTCTGTTGAGAAAAGAGAAGGTGTGAGATGAGGTCGGGGAGCCTCTTACCGATCATCTACGCCCTTGCTGAGTGGTCCTCACTACCTGCCCACTTCCACTTGAGGATGGACCGTCCCCCAGCCTCCTCGCCCCACAATCACCTCGACTCTGGTCCTCCTCTCCTCGGTCTTTGCCATTGTTATAACAATTTGTCTTGAGGCGCTTGGCTGGGGGGCAGTAGTCAGAGGTGGTGGAGTCCTCAGCTGTGCGTCTTCGCGTCTTGTTCTCTGTGAAAGGTGAGGAGAAGGCAGCCATGGCTGGGTGGGAGGAGGGTGCTGGGAGGACAGGACCCTACTTGCTATGCCTGGGTGCCAGCTGCATCTGGCCATGACATGAGTCTACCCTGGGTGTCTCAGGTCCCTCTATGGAAAATTTGCATGAGGACGTAATTTAAAACTCCTCACGCAGCTAACCCACGTACAGGGTCTTCAACAGCTGTAGTTGCAAAATACATGCTCTAGACCCAGCACAAAGAGAATTAGGCACAGCTCAGTCTACAGATGAAACCCTGACACTGTTTATGATCCCCAGTGAGCTGATAGCCACATGTAGCTACTGAGAACTGGCAATGCCACTTGTATGACTGAGGAAATGCATTTTACATTTAACTTCTACATGAATTTAAAAACTGCAGTTGATCCAATTTCTAATGAGAACTTAGCATCCAAATTGAGATGTTCTAAGACACATCAAAAACGAGATATTGAAAATAGGACTAAAAGGTCATGTAAAATATCTTAATTTTTTTTATACTGACTGTGGTAAATGGTAAAATGTTGGAAATAGATTAAGTGTATGATCAATATTAATTTTACTCTTTTTTTAAGCTTCTTAATGTGGCTACTAGAAAACGTTTAATTATATTAGGTGGCTACTGTTTATATGTCTATAAATTCCATTGTATTTTTATTCAACCTATATAGTATAATCTATAAGGGACATGGTTAAGTTTGACTCTGACCCTAGGAGAGAAAATTACACAGCCATTAAAAATCATAAGGACCCTTTAGTGAGAAAATGACATTTAACAGTGCTTATACGATAAATATTGAGAAATAAAGGGAAAGCAGGAATCCAACCAGTGTACAGAAAGAGCTGGAAGGACGTGCACACCCAAAAATATTGCCCTGGAGGGCAGCTGTGAAGGTTGGAGTGAAGGGGCAGGGGTAAGAGTTCAGGTTGACTTTTAACAGATTTGATTCTTTTCCAGTGACCACTGTGTATGCAAAGAAATTGAAAGAAAGTGCAGAGAAAATAGTGCATAGTCAAAAGATGGGGAGGGAATACCGTGTTTCCTTGCTTCTAAGTTCCTACTGCCTGCACGACGAACCTTCGACTTATTAACCACTTTTGGCGGGGAGGGACAAAACAAAACAGAAAACACTGCGTTAAATATAAGGATTATAAGACAAATCCTGGATTTCTGGAGAGTGACAACAAGAAACCACAGATCCCTAATAATGGGGGAAATGCAATATTGGTCAACGTGAGGATAGATGATGCCCCTTTCTGAATGGAGGTGACTTATAGATTTTGGGTGTTTGTGGGGTTTTTTTTAAAACACATTCCAAGTTTCCTCCAATATGCAGAGCTTAATTATTTTTTCCTTTTAAGAAAAGGTGCTAGTGAAGATTCCATCTTGACTCTGTTTACTCAAGCTTTAAGAACAGATTCAGGGAGGCGCAAGAGGGAAGCAATATGGAGATATATGTATACAGATAGCTGATTCACTTTGTTATAGAGCAGAAACTAACACAACATTGTAAAGCAATTATACTCCAATAAAGATGTAAAAAAATTTAAAAAATAAATAAAAAACAAAGAACAGATTCAATCCCGGTTATATGTACTTGACCTTTTGGCAGGAAAGTATCCAGTGAAACTAGAAAAGGCTAGGCTGTTGGAAAAAACTAAACTAAGGAGCCAGCCAGGGCTGACTGGCTACTGTAAAGCCGGGCTGGGATGAGAGGCAGCAGGGGTGACTGCATCTCCCCAGGATGCTCCCACCACCAGCAGCAGGGGTGCTGCCACAGGGAGCCATTCCCACCTGGTTGCCTGTTGTTGGGTTTGAGGCCCTCGATCCCGGTGGGTTTAAAGCCCCCGTGGGCCCACTCCAACATGGGCTTCAGCTGATCCTCCAGCGAGTCTCCAGGGCTGCTGGGGAAGGTTTTGCCAGCCCGTATCCTGGCTTTCTGCCGAGATAGAGAGAGAATCTGATGAAGAGGAGGGGCGGGTGCTTGCCTGGCCCCACCCAGGGATGCCCCTTGCTGGGGCCTGCATTCCCCTTTACACTGGGCCCTTTCATAGCCAGACAGCTGTCCTGAGCTGTGGTATGTGACAGCGAGGAATGGCCTGTGCAGGGACAGGCCGTGGGGGGAGCCTTAAGTCTCCCCACACAGGCACCAGATATGATCTCTTCCCTGTAGGGAACTGGAGTGGGTCAGCTCCCTCTCGAGGGCAGAGGATCAGAATTAGCTGTGTCACTTTTTAGCTATAGGAGAAGCGTCAGCCAGCACTGTCTCATGGCCTCTGAGAAAGCTCCGGGTTTCTTGTTTTATTTCCCTAATGAAGGTGTGGAGGTGTTAAGTCCTATTTCAGAAGCACCAGGACTTACGTGTCTAATTAAGCACAGAGCTTGTCTCATAAATGCTGGACAGAGGACACTGATCTTTTCAGTTGCAAGTCAAGGTAGAGGAAGCACAGAGCCTGACGGATCCCACAGACAAGGGGAGGAAGCAGCTGACCCTCAGCAGCTGCCCAGTCTTGGCCCTGAACCACAAGTTCTGGAAAAGCTTGCTCACTGATTCGAATATCGCCTCCTACTTCCCAGGGCTCCTCCTTCCTCATTCAGTGGGCAATTCAGACGGAGACCAGCTGGGAGCTGGGGTAGCACTAGGAAATCATGGGCAGTCTCAAATCCCTTCCTTCCCTTCCCAGCACGGCCTGTCAGGCCACTGTCTTTTAACCTCCTTCCTCCCTGCTTGCCCCGGTCCCCTCCAACCCATCCTTGGCCACACTGAGGCCTGAGTTGGCTTTCTGTATGTTTCTTGCTTTAACCCCACCCATTCATGGGGCCAGGCCCTAGCCACCCACCACCATGTTACCTCCAGAGCGTGGTACATGGCCTTCCTGTAAGAGACCAGCTTATTGAAGGTCGCCAGGTTAAAGTGGTGGCTGAACAACCCCAAGGCCACCAACTTATCTGCTGGTATCTAGAAGAGAAAGCCATCATCAACATTCACCTACAGCCTGTGTCTTGGGTGCCCTGGGTTTCTCATGAGCTTATTCCTGGGGATCAGGTTCACAGATATTTTCAGAGCAAATGACTTTCATGATCCCTGGTGTGACCCCCTTGCAGCTCAGTCTTGAAATTCACCATGGATGCTCCAATTTTAGGGGTTTTGCACATGTTCTTTCCTCCTTCGTGAGCATGACAAATAGCTGTGATTACTATTTACTGTCTACTTACTTTAGCCTTTTATTGAGCTAATGGATGTGTTTAGAGAACAGTGCCTGGCACAGAGTAAGCTCTTTTTAGTAATCGTGAATTGTTAATACAAGAATTCCACTGGGGCTAAAGATCCATATTCTATAAGTCTCATCCCCAAGTCCCCAGGCCATGCATGAAACACTTGGGTTGCCAATTATGAGATGAAACTGGGCATTCAGGTTTCAGAGCTGACAAGACATGTGATATTTCATTCTCCCCAGTGCTGGCACTCATGCTCCCCTCTCAATCTCTAAGCCCAACCACCCATAGGGGTGTTGCCACTACTGGTGAGAAGGAACTGGGATTCAACACAGTTGTGCATGGAAACGCAGGTGCTACCCCAATGCCAAACTGCTTCAATACAGCAAGCGGCCTAAGCACCAGGCCCCATATTGCAATCCCATCCCATAATGCTAACATAACAGCATCTTAAATATTAGCATCAGACGCAGTCTTGCTAAGTTTGCTAAGCACATTTTATGTCTCACTGGGCCAAAGCAATTACAAACACTCCATGTTTTTTTTCATTTCATTGCACACAAGTCATCGCCCTGCAATTAGATGCTTCAGGGAGAGCACAGGCCCAGGACATTTGTCCTTCAGCTCCCTCTGCTGGCCAAGGAGGACCTCTGTATGCAGACTCTCCCCACCAGGGAGACTCCAGGTCATATTATTCTTGCCCTTTGAGAACTTCAATGTGTTAATGGCAAATGGCCCAATTTATGGGAAAACCAAAATCTCAACTTGAGGCCAAGTCCCACAGATGTACTAGGCTGGTCCTTCATTCCCACACCTGCCTCCACCCCAGCCCACTTGTTCTGCTGTTCCTCACCTAACCTCTGGACACGTTGAGGGATGCGCTAAAGACAACATCACAGGAAAAGTATTGTTTGCCGCATCCTAATCAAAACCTGGAGGTCTACGAAGGTGTCTTCAAAAGGTGTAAGAATCAAAATAGCCTGATTCATCCCCAACATAGACTCTCATCAAGAAAGATGAGTATTACAACAGGACAACTTTCAAAAATCTATGTACATGAAAAGAAGCCAGACACAAAACAGTACATATTATATTATCTACATAAGTTTGTGTATAATCCAAACTAGTCTATAGTGATAGAAATCAGAACAGCGGTCACCTACAGGGGTGGTGTGTACAGGGAACGTACTGCAGAGGTCGAAATGTTCTATATTTGGGTTGAGATATTGTTTACATATGTGCATACATTTTTGAAAATTCATTGAATCATAGATCATTTAAGATCTATGCACTGCACTGTAAGCAAATTTTTATCTTAATAAAGTATTTTTTTTAAATATATATATGTATATACAAAAGGTGAGCTTTAAATGGCTAATATCAATAATCAAGAAACACTGAAATCACCACTCAAAGAACTTTTCCATAACTGTCACCAGGTGACCCTGGATCCATCTCTAAGCCCAGCCAGGGATGTCTCTGCCCCTAGGACTAAATGACTGAGTCAGACACCCCTTCCTGTCTCTTCCAGGCTTCTCCACTGGAGTACTTTGAGGGTATCTTCCCGGGTGGCCACTCCTGCCCCTCAGAATCCATACTGGTGACTCTGCCACAGAGAAATAGACCAACAGAGCCCAGGTGGCCATGGATCCAGAGCTCTGGGCCTGTGTGAGCCAATGAGCAAGGGAAGTTTTTGTCCTCCTTTTGGACACACAGAGTCACAGAGTCTCATCCATCTGCAGAAAGCAGGCCGTTATCTTAAAAGGAAACTGTAAAAGGAAGGGAAGGAAAACACTGTGGGTCTGCAAGCCCATGAAAGCTCGCCCTGCCCTGGACTCACCTCGGAGAACTTGCCATCGCCAAACCACTGAACCCACCGCATGCCAGACATTGCCTGACGCTTGGAGGTGGCCTTCCAGGACACCACCATGGCAGGCCACCAGGAGAAACCCTTGATCTTTCCCCACACGAGATCCCCTATTCCAAACTCTTTCCCGTCCTGCAAGAAAAACCACATGAAGGAATCGCAATGAGACAGACCAGTTGGGCCAAGGAAAAACCCTGCCTGTCCCACTGACCCCGATGGCAACTGCCTCGGAGTCCAACACAGGGCTTCCTGAAAGTGCAGGCAGAGTTCCTCAGGAAATTCCCTACCTCCAACACTTCCTGGTTGAAAATTCAGTGAGAATGGCTTGAAAATAAGGGGCAGAGCATGGGCAGGTTTGGTTGTTTGACAGGAACGTGGGGTTTTTTATATTGGATCTATAATATGTAACCTGTAACATGTAACCTAGTATCTGGAAAGATATTAACTGAAAACTCACAGGAAGTAAGATCAGAGTAAAAAACCTGGATATTCCCACCACAGGCCATCAAATGGGATATTACAAAGCCATTAAAATGCAAAAAATTTGGCCACTTGCACATAAAAACTTGCCATAAAAGGTGAGATGCCCATGGAATCATGCAGGTTATTAAAATGTATCTATAAGATCTACTCTGGGACTTCCCTGGTGGCACAGTGGTTGGGAGTCCGCCTGCCAATGCAGGGGACATGGGTTCGAGCCCTGGTCCAGGATGATCCCACATGCTGCGGAGCAACTGGGACCATGTGCCACAGCTGCTGAGCCTGCACTCTAGAGCCCACGAGCCACAACTACTGACCCCGTATGTCACAATTACTGAAGCCCGCATGCCTCGAGCCCAAGCTCTGCAACGGGAGGGGCCACAACAGTGACAAATCTGTGCACCGCAGCAAAGCATGGCCCCCGCTCGCCACAACTAGAGAAAGCCCCCATGCATCAGTGGAGACTCAATGCAGCCAAAAATAAATAAATTAATTTTAAAAAAAAGATCTACTCTGAAGTCATGTACATGGAAAAAAGGATTTCTACATGATATGTGTACATACATATACACATGCATATGTAGCAAAGCCTGAGTGAAACCAACAAGCTCAACTGGTTAATTATGAACAACCCTAGACGGATTACACAATACAGGGGATTATAGACATGAAAGTGAGGCAACTCCAGTTCCTAATAAGGGAAAGAAGCAGATCAACAATTGTATATGTAAACATGATGAACAGAATTATGAATTATGTATACAAGGTATATATATTTCTAGGTACAAAGATGTCATGTTCAGAAAATCAGTAATCCGATGGTAAACTAATCTGGTGCTTGAGTTATGTCTAGGAGATAAGGATATAGCAAGGACCATGTTGCATATGAAAAATGTACTTGGCAAATGAATTCAAATATTATGATAAAAGTGACAAAAACCGCAGTAAGTCACCTCTGGGTAAGTGTTCCCTTTTCCCTGTATTCAGCCCTTCTCCAGTGGTACCTGATACTCAGTGCTGTCGGCATCTCTGCCCTCTGCGTCCACCTGCGGGGACTCCACGCTCTCCTGCTGGCTGTCCTGGGCCAGGCGGGCATAGGGCGTACTGCTGCTCTGGGGCACCACATCATCATCTGTGAGGTCAATAGTGAGGTAGGGGCTGGCAGGGGACAGCCATGGCGTGCCTGCAGATGATCCTGTCCGCCGCCTCAGGGACTGTGGACAAAAGGACACGTAGCTTGGGCCACAGCAGACCAGGTGGGTGACCAGAGACCAGTGGTACCCCCAATGGCTTCCCAAGCAAGCAGAAGTGAAGTAGAGTGAAGACCTAAGTTAATGAAACAGAGACCACCAAGGATGGTTTTCCAGGAACAAGTAAGTGTCCCTTAAGTGGCGAGAGAAAGCAACTTCCTTAAGGACAAGGACAGAATCGTTATCCTCGTCAGGATAACTAGTGATGCTCAGAGAGGGCTCCCTGGTGCCCAGCCTTGCAACAGGAGTCGAGAGTTGCTGTAACCCGTGGGGTTGCCTGAAGAGAGTCACTGAAGATACTAAGGAGACAAGACAGTTCTGGAATCAGTGGTTTGAGCTTTTTCCGAGGAGGAGTAAGAACCCAGTCAACAGGCAATTCTTGCATTCCCACCACGGTTCCATCCAGGGATCAGGCCAGGAGAGAAGTCATCAGGCTTAGGAAGAGCTTACCCAGCACCCGGGAGAGAAAGGAAAGGTAAGATCCTGAAAGGATGATAAGTGTGAAGAAAGGAAGCAGGTTATACAGCGGCCACTTTCCGTGGTGTGATGAGAGGGGCAGATCTTCCAGTTAGAGACTGGGGGCAGGGGTCTGAGCGTCCGGGGAACCAACCCTGGTAGCTGAGAATTCCACGGGGGACTCGTCCACGTGGTTGCGGCCCTGCCGGCCTCGGGTGGAACGTGGGGAGGGCCTGTGCCTCTCCCGGCTGGAGGTACTGTTGTTATTTCGGGTTCGGACCTGGAAGCAAGAGAGGATAAGCACGAGGCCTTTGGTGAATGGAGGCTGGGGTCCTAGACAGGGGGCCCAGAGGACTGGGCTTGAGAGGCAGCCTCAGGCCAACAGAAGTGAACAAGGTGCTCTAGCAGGAAGGGATTCTGGACTGGTCACTTCCCACCCAGAAACTCCCCACTTTGTGGGATAAGGGATCAGGGTGGCCAGCAGGGCTGCCTGACAATCTACAGCAGGTCCCAGTCTGCCTGGCACAGCTGAAACTGGCACCTGCAAATGGAATTGAAAAATAAAATCCAAGTTTACTCTCAATCAAACACTTTTCTATTCCAAAAGCATTATTACTATTGTTGCATTCCTCCCGAAGGTACTGGATCACCAAGACGGATGAGAAGCCCTTATGCTTCCTTCTCAAAAATGGCATGAACTTGGGTGTTGCAGACCTGTGTTCAAATCCTGCACACAAGAGTTAATGTTTAACCTTGAGTAAACTACCGGCGTCTTCTGTCACCTGTAAAAAAATGGGATGATACACATCACATGGGTGAGATTATCAACTGCACCTGCCATGGTCACCAAGTGTCAGCCTGCTTTCTAACAGGCTGGGTGACCATGAGCAGTAATTGCCTTCCCATTTCCAGATTTTAAGTCACAGAATCCACCTACAGAAGCAACTCCCAAAGGTAACTGGCAGTTGAATCATCCACCTGCAAACTATCACCCTTGGGCACTTCTTAGAGTGCTTCCCAAAAAAGTAGAGAACTGCCACGTGAAAACCTTCACAATGATAATCCATGAGCTTTGCTATCATTTTCCAATTTCAAAACATTTGTTCAAAGTTCCCCCAGGGAGATCCTGGACAAGGTTTTTAATGCAGGCTGATGTGTGGTTGAAGTGTCTTGGCTTAGGGCTGGCACTTACAGCTGGGCTTTCTGGCCGAGTCCTGGTTTCACGGAAGAGTTTTGGCATCACTGGAGTGTCGGAGCCATCTCCATCTTCCCCTTCGCCATCTCCATCGCCCGTCAGATCCTTTACAAATGAAACATTATGAATTTTAGGATGTCATATAACCAAAATAGTTTTAAAATGAAGAGCCAATCATATAGAAAACAATCATAATATTGGTCTGAGTGACTTAAAAAGATTTTCAACCTCATTTTGTTCAAAAAATATTTTGCAATGGCTTACCACATGATCATGAATTCAAGAGAAACCTTGGTGGAATTAGAAAACCAAAGAAATGGTGTCAATGCAAAGTGCATCGTGAAGCCTTCCGTGCCCACACCATGGTTAGTCTAGCTTGCGGTGCGCAGCAGGGAGACCTGGTCAATCTCCACGATTAACAGTGTCTGGGGCTTCCCTGGTGGCGCAGTGGTTGAGAATCTGCCTGCCAATGCAGGGGACATGGGTTCGAGCCCTGGTCTGGGAAGATCCCACATGCCACGGAGCAACTGGGCCCGTGAGCCACAACTACTGAGCCTGCGCGTCTGGAGCCTGTGCTCCGCAACAAGAGAGGCCGCGATGGTGAGAGGCCCGCGCACCGCGATGAAGAGTGGCCCCCGCTCGCCGCAACTAGAGAAAGCCCTTGCACAGAAACGAAGATTCAACATAGTCATAAATAAATAAATAAATAAATAAATAAAAGAACGTGAATTTCTAAAAAAAAAAAAAAAAAAAAAAACAGTGTCTGGGAGAAACCACAGGCTCAAGGAAGATGCTTCTTGATACAGTGACCAAGAAGAAATGGTGCCAATCCTGTGTCAAGTGCATGTCCCATGCTGCACACCAAACCCAACAAAAACTGCGCATGAGAACCAGAGCAGTGGTGAGTGGCTCGAGGTCTGGCCGGAGTGTTAAGAACTTGACTTTCACTTGCCAACTAAGGCCTCGAGTGAGTCCGTTCCTCTCTTTAAAATTGGTACAACGGTTCTTCCCTTATAAGGGAAGAACAGGCTTATAGTGAGAATCAAATAATGCACGCTTGCCCACGGCAGGGCACAGAGGAAGTGCTCAGAGACTAAAACAGCTGTTCTGAGCCTCTGATCCAGCACTGTCCCTTCCCAATTCCCCACACAGCTCTCACTCCTCATCATCTGGGTGCCCACTTGTTGTCTTCCATGAGGATAAGAGAAGCTGTATGAGGGTAGGTTTTCATTGGTCCACAACTTTTGTCCATGACTTTGTCCCAATGCCTGACACTGGTTCCTTGAAAAAGTAACCGAATTGACAAAACTAATATGATTAATAGGAAAACAGAAGGCGTAAATAATGTCAGGAGTGAAAAAAAACATAGAAAAACTACAACTTGGAAAAAACTAATCAAGCAGAAACACTGATATTGCAACAAGTGGTAAAAGATATTTCAGTGATGGTTGAAAATCCACTAAAACAAGCCAGGCAAATTCTTTCCAATGTGAAAAAAAAAAAATCCTTGAGGCCACATGGCCACACAACCTTGCTATCAAACCGGACACAGATATATTACAAGAAATAAATCGTACATTCATTTTACTCATGAATAGATGCTAAAGTACATCCAATTTAAAACATACCACGAGCAAGTTGGACTCATTCCAGGAATAAAAGGACAGCTTGCTACAGTAGAAATTTATCAATGTAATTGATCATCCAGATTGAGAAAAAAATAATTTCAAAAACTTGGCAAATAACAGCAGCAAATGGCATCCTAAGTGAGGCTGCTGGAAGTCTTCTGTGTGCCTAGCAATGTTCAAATTCCTCATTCAACAAGTATTTACTGGGTACCAATTTAAGTGGGCCTCAGGTTCCCTATTTGATGCAAACCAAAGAGAATTCCCCTGAATCACAAAAAGTGAGAGTGGAGCGGGTACCTGAGTATAACTTAGCAGGCTGGAGACCTCCCTCTTGGACAGTCGTGAGCTTGATCTGCGGCCTGTGGAGGAAAGAACCAAAGTCTGTTGAGGAAGGAGGAGCCGCCAGGCTGTCCTGGTCTCCTCTCTGGGCTGTGGCCTGGGGTCTCCCTAAACCCAGTGGCATCTTCAGGGGTTAACTCCTAACCCCTCGGGACCCATAGTCCCCTCAATGTATTAGTAAAGCAACAGGACCCAAGGCCTGCATGAAATAGAACCCGAAACACTACTGAAGGTACTCCTGACACGTTCCTTCCAGAACTGTGCTGCCCCAGTCAGTGGTCACTAACTCCACTTAAATGAGCATTCCAGTGCCTGCCATCGCAGCCACATTAAGTGCTCACATGTGGCTCCTGGCTGTCGTAGTGAACAATGCAGAAATAGAACACTTTCACCCTCTGGAAAGTGCTATTGGACAGCACAATTTGAGGAGTTCTCAACAGCAGGATGGGACAATACAGGGGTTTCCAAACCAGCTGGGCCAGAAAATCTCAGTGGGGAGGATCCCAAGGGATCTGATCTGGGAGCAGCAGAGGGGAAGGGAGGAGAGGGTGGGATTGGCAGCAAGCCTTAGACGCTCCCTGCCTGAGTGTATTTCTTCCCATAAAATTCACAGGCCCAGCTGCTAGGGGAGAGGGGTGCCCCTGTAAAAGGGCCAAAGACCTCAAGTCTATCTATGCCGCGACCACCCCCATGTCTGGAAAAGAACAAGGGTCATCGCCTTGGGGTCACCTGCTCAGAGTCCCAGCTGAGGTGACAGGAAAATAGGGAGGCCAGGGGCTCTGCCTCCATCCTCTTCCCTTCCCTGGAGCTTCCCCAGAGCCGTGGTATGAGGCTCTCGCCCCACAACCTGCCTTGAGCCTGCTCGGAGGCTCGTGTGCCAGCTGTGGTCCCCAGTGCCTGCCCACCCGTCCTCCCCACAGGCCAGGCCACCTCTTCCACCTCTTCCACCTCTGATCTCCGGGGTGCTGATAGCCTCCAGGATTGGGGGCGAGGGCGCGTCCTTGGAGTCGGAAGACTGGTCACTGCAGCCCCCGTTGGTGAGGATGGAGTCTTCCCTCCTGCTGGTGTCCTCCTCTCCGTTGAGTTGTCTGGTGTCTCCCTTCATTGTTTCCTGCGGGAGGGCCAGAATGACGAGGGTAGCAGGGAAGCAAGGGCACAAGGGGGCAGCACGCCCCCAAACCTCCCGCCAATGGCTCCAGGTCCTCAGGCCAAGAGAGGCCCCATGACTTGTCCTCAGGGTGATACTCCCGCCCAAGGACCCCGCCCAGGCTGCCCCCCATAGCCTGCCCCCCTCACCAAACTCGGAGGATCGGGACTTGGTTCCATGTGGCCACTCGACCTGAAGGCTCAGAAGCCAGCACCCAGGACAGAGGAGGGGGCTGGGCCGTGGTATGAGGCTCAGGCTGCTCTGTGCAATTAGCCGGCCACTTCAAACAATGCCATCTAGGGCCCGCCTGCCCCGGCCTGCCTGCCGCCAGCCTTGGTCCCCTCTGCCCCTGGCCCTCTCTCCCTGCCCAGCCTCTGCAGGGCCTCAGGAAGCCAGTGCATTATTTTCCCTCCTGACCCCTTTGTTTGCTCTCTCCCTTCCCCTCAATCTCCAGGTCCTCTTCCCACCCGCCCCCTCCTCCCCCACAGAACAGCTTCTCTCCTCTCCATGGCAGCACAAGCCCCGCCCCACCCCAACCTCAGGGGCCCATTGGTCTGCTGGCCTGTCGCTCACTCTCGTCCTCCCTTACCAGCTGGGGCTCAGAGTCCCAAGTTCCCAAGAAGGGAAGGGATGGAGGAGACACAGCGGGAAGGACTGGGGCATTTAACAAGGGGCATGCTCCCCATCTGCTCCGGCCACACCCCACCTCTGGGCCTTTGCCTCCCCACTGCTGCCCACCCTGGTAACTGCACCATCACTAGGCTATTCAGCTAAGACCAGCTCGGGCCAGGTCTTCAGCGATGGGCCAGGTCTTCAGTGATGCGTTGGAGGGCTGTGCGACCTTCGACCTGGCCCACTGCCTGTGACATGTTGGCCTCAAGAACCTGCACCTTGCTCCCATTTATTCCTCCTAATGTGACTGTGGGCCCATTTTATAGAAAAGGAAAACTGATACACAGACCTGATGAGTCTCCAAAGTCAAAAAATCATATGTAATAGACCTGAAACATTGTTAATCAACTATACTCCAATATAAAATAAAATTTTTTTAAGAAACCACATGTAATCGGAAGGGTGAGGCCCCCAGGCTCCCATTCCTTTGTTTCCCCCAAGCAGCTCCAGTATTTGGTGCCACACTGTCCTATCCTGGAACCCTGCTTGGGAAAAGTTTCCCCAGCAAACGGCTGCCTATGGGGGCTGATCACTGCCAGCCCCTATTCCCCATCTTGGAGACTCACCACATGGTGCCTGATGACCAAGCTAGCCTCCAGGGTACCTTCCAGAAGTATCGTCTAGGCTGCAAGCTGCAGTGGTGACGCTGACACCATACCCACCAGGGGGCGCTGTGGGGCTCACTGATGAGGCCTGCAGTGCCCCACTGCGGATTTGCAATGTCACGTGGGTTCTCAATTCCGTCCTCTGCACAGGTCCATCCCCCAGGTTCGGGTGTGGGACAACTAGACCTCTGCTAGTCCTCATATGGCCCAGGGACCAGGGAATCACCCCGGAGCTGGTTAGAACTGCAGAATCTCACGCACCTACTAAATCATGATCAACATTTTCACAGGATCCCTGGGTGATCAATATGCACGTTAAAGAAACACTGCCTTGGGAATTCCCTGGCAGTCCAGTGGTTAGGACTCAGCGCTTTCACTGTGGGACCCTGGGTTCGATCCCTGGTGGGGGAACTAAGATCCCGCAAGCCACTCGGAGCTGCCAACAAAAAAAAAAAAAAGAAAAGAAACACTTCCTGGGTCACAAATGTATACACTGATGTAGTTTAACCACCCCATGTGGTCCAGGGTATGTATGCAGGTTCACAGTTCCTGGTGTTTTCTCTCAACACATGTTAAGGACTCTCACCAGCCCCAGGGAAAAGGAGGAGCGCCTGACCCAGCTACTTCTCAGCCCCTTTCACTCTCAAGCCCCGACCCGGAAGAACAGGTTGTCTGACCTATGGCCAGTTCCTGTGAGTCCAAGTGGCCAGTATCCCAGGAAAACTGCTGGAGTGTGGTTCAAAGTAATGATTAATTTCCAGCGTTTCGCCTCAGGCCAAACCAGTGAACTAAATAACTTGGGTGGCCTGGCAGGGGGTGGGAGGCTGGGCCATGGGGTAAAAGACACCAGGAGGGTCCAAGGGGAGCTCTGTGGAGGCGGGAGGGGCAGACAGGGCTTCTAGTGAGCAGCTGGTATCAGGTCAGAGGCTGAAATCAAGGGACAAGACTTGCCTCTCATCTGGGACCCAGGATTCCCTCAGACAGCTCCCAACTGGATCAATGGGAGTCTCGCTCCTAGACAGACCCATTTGGGGCCTGCAGCCTGGAGCTGACAATGATTAACTATGACTAACCACCCTCAGGCTTCCCCAGGGCCTCAGCAGTGCTAACTTGTCCACCAGCCTGCCAAGAGGGATGGACAAGTGCGCAGAGGTCCTTCCCAAAGCCAGATCTCAACATTCAGGAAAAATTCTGCCCCTAGAACCTAACCCATGGCCACTGGAGGAAGACTCAGGAAAGGAAACCAACCAGCTGTGTCACCAGCTACCTGGGTGCCCTGGGGTGAGCTGGGCATGTAAAATAGTTACTTCTAGTGGCATAATTCAATGTGATTTCATTAAAAATTCCTTCCCTGTAGTTTTCATTACCCTGGATTTGCAACGACATTAGCTACACCACACACACCAGCGTCCAGAACCGGCATGATTGAAAGATGCCCAGCTCAGTTTCTCTCCCGTCCAGGTTATACACAAGGCCAAAGAGATCCAGCTCCAGGCGTGTGCTGCTGCTGGTCCTCAGCCTGGAAGCCCTCCCCATCTCCCATCTCCCTGTCACATACTCAGATTTCAAAAACCACAGTTCAAAAGCCAGGAAGGGTTCTCTCCTAGGTCTCTGCTTCAAAAAGTGATAATCTGGCCCTCTCCATGTAGATATACAAATCCTCTCACTTGATCATTTTTTTCAGCGTTTACTACTATATGCCAGGCACCTTTTTGTGTTTTACCTGTATTAATTCATGCAATCCTTACATGAGGTACCTATTATTATCCCTGTATAACAGATGGGCAAACTGAGGTTAGGCAACATAATACATACTTGACTGGTGAGATTTGTTTAAAGGTGCTCAAAGAGTCCAGGGAAATTAAATAAGAACACACGAATTTTAACTACATGCTCTTGGCAACAGGAAGAAATTAGCACCAGGCATTGGTTTGTAATGGTAGATACAAATCTCCCTCATGAAGCTGTTTGGCTTGTAATGAGTCAAAATTGGCATTTCCCAGATAACATGGCCAACACAAGCCAGCTGCTTCATCTAGACTGATGGTTCCAGCGCTAGAGGATAAACTGGCCGGATTACCTCCCTGACAGAGGTGGCACCTTCCTAAGGGATTTTTCAGCGGGTCTCACATACCAGCTTCAGGACAACCTTGCCACTTGGCTGTTCTAACAGTTCCCAGGCCCCTATTGTAAGCTATAGGCAGTACAAACCTCTAACCCCTACCCCATCCTGAGGCAAGTCCTCTCATCAACCTGCTGTCAACAGGCTCAGATGAATTAAGTCACCCAGCAAAGTGGCAGCACCAAACTCATGCCCAGGCAGTCCTGGGCATGTGCCTGTAACTGCTGTGCCCAAGACAAGTTATGAACAATGCACCATCTATCCCAGGGGCTACGGGAGCCCTGTGGCTGAGGGACATGATACACCAGCTGAGCGTTCACCTTCACAGGAGGTAGTGGTCCGTCCTCGTGATGCAGGTGAACTCTGACCCTTTCCCAGAGGCTGGGGTCCAGCACGTGACTTGGGGGTGGGCAGCAGTGCCGGGTGGGCTCACCAGCAAGGCTCCTCCTGCAAGGCCCTGCCTCATTAGTGCAGGGTGCTTGTGTCCCGACTGAACCAGGTCAGACGTGTCCAAATGCAATGTGGCAGACAGAAGAGTGGATGGCACCCCTAATTAGACTCAGGGAGGAGGCCCAGGGACTCCCCCCCCAACCCAGCTATAAAGCTGAGAAGTGATGTCACTCACTTCTTCCAGGCTGGCACCAGCAGCAGAACTATTTCCCTGGCACCTTGTAAATGTTAATTGCATTAATTAAACTCACAGTGCAGGAAGGGGGGAATGGTGGGCATGATGGCGAAGTGGTGGAACGGGGGTGGCCACTTGGGCATCCCTGCCCATGGTTAGTCCACCCAGGGCTTAGAGATTTGGTGAAGTAAAAAGGGAGAGGTTGAAAGATAACCCCACCTCCCCTGTTTAAAAAATTCCTTCTCAGCCTGTGGGAGGGATATCTTGACTCCTGACTCCTGCCCTTGAACTACTCAAGCCTTTCTTAGCTGTTCCCCAAAAATAGCTGAGATGGAGCAATCAGTATGTACCTCACAAAAAGAGCTACTCTTATGATCCCCATTTTGCAGATGAGTAAACAAGCTCAGAGGAAACAGATCAGCAGATTCCTTGCTGAGGCTTCCAGAGTGACTAAGTGATGGAGGTTGAGGCCTTAGTCCAGAAGTCAGATCTTAAAGACATTTTAAAACGATGCAGTAGGCATAGTTATAAAAGGTAAGCCCAGGAGGGGCAGCTCACCCAGGTGAGTGGAGAGGGAGGCAGCCAGGCAGCAGCGACAGTACCAAGTCAAGGAGGCCAGAAATAGGCTGCCCACCTGGCTGCACACAGAGCACAGGGTCCCAGTTCAGTGCCTTTGCCTGATCTGGGATCTCCACTAAATTCCATAAGAGATCAGATTCACAGGAAAGCGGGAAGAAAAAGTCCTCACTGTCTTCCTCAAGCCCCAGTTTTATAGTCTGTGAAATGAAGTGACCCCACCTAATTCCTAGGTGGTTGGTGCTAGAGATCCCAAAGTAGATGACAAAACCTTAAAACCTGGAGATTACGCTTTCTCGTGTGCTGTCTTGGCAGACTTCCCAGTTCTGTCTCACAAAAGGAAGCATCCCTTCATCCACGATGATTCCGAAGTCTGGAGAACTGCTCAGTGCCTCTGGGTCATGGCTACATGCACCACTGTCATTGTACAGTAATAGCCGGTCCTTGGCATATTTATCAGAATCATCATAAGAATTGATCCCAGCAGGGGTCAAATTGGACAAGTAAAAAAGTTGACTATGAGGATGTTCCTTGCAGCATTGCTCATTAATAGCAAAATACTAACAAATACCTGGATGTTTGTCAATGGATTGTGGTAAAATCATATATCATTACCTTTTAGATAATTCACAGGAAAACCTAGGAACGTACAGACAGATCTGAAATGATATGGCAGCTTAAACTGGAGTTTGGAGTCAAACTTTTTACCCTATGTAAACAAAATGCAAGCAACCAGCCCCCTTCCCCTACAAGTTATTTGGGAAGCCCTAGGAAGGACGTGCAGATGTGGACAGGGAAGCCACAGGTCACCCAGAATGACAGGTGGGGCATGGTGAGACGCAGAGGATTCTGGGAGCTGCCATGCCCACTCCTGTGGCCTTGTCCTCCTTGGCAAAACCAGAGCCAAAGCACCCTCTGCCCTCTTCCCAGGGGGTAAGGGAAGAAAGGAGATCACTATTCAGAAAAGCTACACCCTCAGCTCTGCCCCTCCCAGCAAGCTGCATCTGTTGCTTCAGCCAATGTCTTAAATCTCAGCCCATCTACATACCAATGCCATGGGAATATTGATTCAGCCTTGAAAATGGCAATCTGACAGTATGATCTCACATGTCAAGTGTCTGCATCCTGTTACACAGGATTCTACTACGAGGAATTGACTCACCACAAAGCTCTCACCAAAACCTGTGGGCAAGATCGGCACTGTCTTTCTTTGTTGTAGCAAAAGCTGCAAACAAATGATCAATAGGAGACTGGCTAAATTATATGCAGCCACACCGGGGAGACCACTGAGAAGCAAAGAATGGGGCAACTGTTGCTAGATGAAGCCATGTAAAGTGAAAGTCTGCCCAACAATACTATCCCATTTGTTAATTCATTACCATGGGCATTAAGCAAAGTTCCTCCAGCATTTTTCCTCTAAGTTAGGTCTCTCAGGAAGGTAGCTTGTGGGGGAATGGACAACCATATCCCCATGTTACTTTCACAATCAGAAAGTCAACTTTAAAATGTCACTGTCCAAGAAACATTTCTTCCTTTGAAAATGTTCAAGTTTAGTTAACCTGAAGTTATTTGTATATGGTTTGAGGTAGGGATCTCAATTTTCCCTATAAGGAAAGCCAGACACATATAATAACTAGTACGTCCCAACTCCACCTCTTTTATAAAGTTCCTGTATATAAATGGGATGTCTCTGGGTTCACTTCTCTTTTTGGTATTTACCCCTTGCAACTTCTTTTAATCGTGGTAGCTTTATAATAAATGCTCATACCTGCCAGGACAAGCCTGCCAACCTTATTGAGAAGTTTCATTGATTTTCTCCTTAAAGGTCTTGAACATCCCTTAGTTTGGGTTTTCTTGTTTCTAGTTCCCTCTTCTGGCCCTTCGATTTCTTTTCTAGGGAGCTTAGCACTGCACGTTAGACATCATTCCTAGTTGTTTCCATGAGAGGACTTACAGATTAATCAGAAAATTAATTCTTGAGCATTACTTATTTTTAAAAAATACAAAAAAGAAAAACTAGGTGCAATGTATGAGGGAAGTGGGGAAAGTGATGAAAAGGTATGAACTTCCAGTTATAACTAAGTCCCTATGTTATGTCCCTATGTTTGTTACTATGTATATAACTAAGTCCCTATGTATGTTACTATGGGATGTAACATACAGCACGGTGGCTGTAGTTAACAAAATTGTATTGTATCTTTGAAAGTTGTTGAGAGTAGATCTTAAAAGTTCCCATCATGGGAATTCCCTGGCGGTCCAGTGGTTAGGACTCCAGGCTTTCACTGTGGGGGCCCGGGTTCAATCCCTGGTCGGGGAACTAAGATCCTGCAAGCCACACAGCACAGCGAGACCAAAAAAAAAAAAAAAAGTTCTTTTTTCACAAGAAAAAAAGTTGTAACTATATGAGGTTAAAATGGAATTGCATACTAAATTGGCTTTTTTATAAAAGCCCATGATATCTCACATAAACGGCTTTTTGAAAAACTAGCCACAATTACCTGGCAGGGGTTTGGGCCCGCCCACCTCAACGCAGTGGTGAATCAGGCCTGCAGACAAAGCAGTCAGCAGACAGGTACTCCAGAGCATCTTAACCCAACTGCATCCTGCCAGTTCTGTGGGTCTAAGCCAGGTGGAGGAGGCAAAGGGCTCAGAAATTTCACAGCATTTCAATGCAGATTCCACTCCCTGCTAGCTGTGCGGCCTTAGGTAAGGGTGACAATATTTAATATTGAGCAGTTACTCTGTACTGTGCTTTCAGCCCAACACATAACATCCTAGGACAGATCAGGACCCTGGAAAAGGCCACTCTTATCCATTCAGATAGGAGTTCTCCTGCTATGCTTCAGGAACCATGTTCAGCAGAAGCATCAAAGGCAGGCAAGGGCCAGCCAGCCCCTGCCCTCATGGGGTTGAGGTTAGGAATTGGGGGGTAGGGAGGGCCAGGGGACAGTGGAGATAACAACAAGGTAGGCTCACCCCCAAAACCTGTTCTGCTCTTCTTACACTACAGAGGACAAGATTTCACCCACACCTCTATGCACATTTGCTCAGAATTTTCCAAATCCTATCATCCTGCCTCCCATATAACCCAGAACAACCCAGAAAATCCCTGCAGACAGCACCTGCCTGTTCAGGCATCTCGCCTACCACTGCATTTCTCACCGTGTCCCAGGTGAGGTCTCCTGCTCACCTGCGGTGTCCCCTCTGGGTTTCAGTGCCGCAGCTACAGGACACTCAGGCTTGACTGAGGCCTGCTTTTGCTGCTTTACTCAAGTTACACAGCACATATTCATGGAGCCAGGATGTCAGGGGCCCCAGCACTGTGCGGAAGAATGGGAACACTGACCAAGAAGGCATCAGCCCTTCTCCAGGAGCTGAAGCGCAGTGGAAGGCCCTGGCTCTGGCCCCAGCATGCCACCATTTGCTACAGGAAGCAAACGCAAAGGGAAATAAATGCTGCTTAGGAAGCGCAGTTAACCTCAGAAGGTGGGGCTGCAGGGAGGGATGGAAAAGAAACAGGTAGGCAACCACTTCTCCACCCGGGCTGCAACACAGGAGACCTGATCGGGGGAGAGATTAACACCAAACTGAGAACTCCCCGGTACCTTTTTCCCACAGCCAGGCCTGTACATCTCTCTGGGCAAGGCACTAAAGATTCCTCTGCTACGGGGAATAAGACAAACCAGTATCAGAGAACTTCCTTCAGATTTTGGGAGACCCAAAGACAAGTTCAAGTCCCTATCCCACAAAGAAACCCTCCAGTTTAAGTCCCACAGATAATTTCGGTCTCTCTCAAGTATGGAGATAAGTTTCAAAACTTAAATATGAGAAATGAAAACAGTAAAAACAAACAAACAAAAAGACATACTCAGAAACATTGTACGGAGCACTAAACGCTAAATGAAGATTCTCAGGGAGATACGGGATGTGTCCAAAAAACAAGATGAAGACATCATTACAAATGGCATTTGTAGGACAAGAACCCTTCAAAACATAAAAGCTGAGGACACCAGAAAGCAGAACTTAAGGACAAATGGCCAAAATTCTACCAGGCCAGGAGGCACCACATCTGATAAAGAGTAGAAAAAAGCAAGGGATGCAATGGCTCAAGGAAATTTATTCCCTCAACTTCAGGAGAGGAGTCCCCAACAATGTTGGGCCCACTCCTCCCGTTATCTCCTCCTCCCACACACCTGGTCAGCATCAACCTGTCCCCAAAAGGAAATTTGTTGGTCAAGAACATTTCCCCACGGATCCCTCCCACCCATCAATTATCAGTCATTTCTGAAAATGCACTTCTAACTTCCTGCTCATCATAATCTTTCAATGGCTAATTCCATCTGCTTGGGAAGCCGGCCCCAAAGGTGACCACAGTGCCCTCGGGCACCTGCCCCAATTGAGCACCTTTCCTCACCACTCTGTACTTTCCTTGCGTTCTCATCCCTTCATTTAGGAAGGGCTGCTGGTCCTCTCTACGCTTTTCTCCACTTCTAGAAGAAATTGGGAAGACCCCCTCCCCCAGTGAAAGCAAAACATTCATTACGTTGGGACTGTGAGATTATAGGCCATGACCCGTTTTTTTTCTTGGCATCTGAAGATGGTAAATTTGATTTTCATTTGTATCTAACACAATAAAAGTCATTTTTTGAAATATTCCAATTGCCTACACAAAACAGGTCCTCCTCACTTTTTGCTTATTCCCTGAGGAAAATCTCAGGAATGCTAAGCAGGATTGTTTCTCTCAAGACGTAAATAATGACCACTTGCTAATATTTCAGTATTTACCACATAATGCGACATTTATTGAATCCTCAGTATGTGCACTTTTTAATCTATGGCGTCTCAACTGACTTCAACATCCCCTGGAACTGGCCAACAACGCATCCCTATTTTACAGATGGAGCAACTGAGGCTCACCACCAGCTTATAAACTGAGTGAACAGGAATACAAATCCAGATTTGATTCCAAAGCCCAGGCCCCGTGAGTGTACTGACTCCAATGACTAACATGACCTAGAGCATAACAGGCTTTTTTCAATACTTAGGGCCCCCACCTAACTCATTTTGTGAAAGTGCACCCTAAGGCTTGCTAAGCTAAAAGGCCCCTGGATTCCATTTCGTCCTCCTACCAACTCTACTGGGTGTGTGTGTACTTGTACCCACTTCACAGAAAGGTAATCCAGCACGGCAGCCCCACGTGTGGGCTCCCTCTGCGTTTACCAGGCCACTTCCCTCCAGCCACAGCCAGACACATCTGAACACCTGGACTGGGCTTGTTCCCTTCTGGAAGGACAAACTCTTGGTCCTGGGATACTGGCAGATATGAAAGTTCTGAAAAGCACTAACCACCAAGCTGCCGAAGTACCTGGATCTCCCCGAGTTCCATCAGCTGCAAATTTTTCGGCCCAGTGAGAACATCAGCCCATCACTTT
The DNA here is from genome assembly GCF_028023285.1 of Balaenoptera ricei. Lineage (NCBI taxonomy): Eukaryota > Metazoa > Chordata > Mammalia > Artiodactyla > Balaenopteridae > Balaenoptera > Balaenoptera ricei. Next base: position 26,421,792 of record NC_082653.1, read on the forward strand.
ACAAAGAGCATGCCGACGACACGAGGAATTCTGTAGTCCTCCAGCCCTGGTCCACCATGAAACTGAAAAATCACCCTAAATTCATGATTTTAAAACTCACTCAACACCAAGAGGGTGCCTAACCTGAGATCCTGTACCTCTCAAAGGCTGAGGTGGAGGCACTTGCCATGCTGTTGGACCACGAGGAGTTTCAGATTCAGTGAGGACCATCTCAGGTGAAATCGGAAAGTATCTGAGCCTGGAGGCGGGACAGCTGGCAGGAGAGCTGGTCTGAGACAAAGGAGTCAGTCCCACAGCAAGTCTTCTGGGAAGGAGAACTTGCCCAAAACCGCCCCCCACCCCTCAGTCAGGAAGCTTGGGGCTGCAGTAAGAAAGCGCGACAGGCCCCTCTGGGTTGCAGGCCCCACGTGGCTGGAGGAAAGGAAGGAGGGGAAGCAGTCTCTCCCAGCCCCACCTCCCTTGCTCCTCCCCTTCGCCCCCTGCAGCTCCCAGATACCCTCCTCCCCTCCTAGCCAACATTGCAAGGGGTGGAGGTATTGCTTATGGCTCTAAGGAGCGGGATGCAGCCAGCCAGCCCCAGCCCTGGGCCCTTTGTCTCAGCCTTCTCCACCCTAATGGGGAAAGGGAAAGGATCTCACTTAGCTCTACGCCTTCAAGGTAGGCCCCAAATTTGGGCGGAGGTGTAAAAATGGCCCCAACCCATAAAACAAAAACATGTTCCTTTCAAAAAGGAACAAAGGCACTCCTTCCTGCCAACTCCCAAATTGAGGACAATGATTTGGAAAAGCTTTCATAGCTCAGAGGAATACCTTGGTGGAGGAAGGCAGGAAAGGAGGGGCCAGCAGAGGTGCCTCCCTTCATCCCCAATTCTCATTAATGGCCACCCTAAAAAGAGGGGCTAGCGGTTAATTAGTACAATGTCAACATTCACCACCTGCTATGCCAAGCACTATCGCATTGAGTCCTAACCCAAGCCTAATGTGATAGGGGCTATTACCTCTGTCAGACATCTGAGGAAACACTGAGGGTTAGAGGTTAAATCACGTAAAAACTAGTTTCGTTCTTACACAACTTGGGGTTATCAGTACGATTGTTCCTATTTCACAGATGTAATAACTAAGGAACAGAGGGCAACAGATTTACAGGGACAGATTTAAACACATGCCAAAGACCTATGCATTCCCCTAAAAGAGGGCAGCCTGCTTCTTAGACCACACACTAGATAATGATGCCAAGAGTGGCAAGCCTTTATTGAGGGATTACTGTATGCCAGCCCTATAAAATAGGTAGCATCATCTCAACGCTGGAAGAATTAAGTCTGCACCTGGGGATTCCAACGGCTGGGGTGCAAGAAGTCACAGTAGTCCTGGTGGCGGAGGGCAGAGGCAGGTCGGCGTCCTGGGCCCTGGAAGCGAGGGCCCCACCAGGGATCCCAAAAACAGTTACCACCAGTTCACCAAAACTCACAGCATCCAGAAATCAGGAGGCGGAAAGTCAGAAATCATAGTCTTGTCCTTAATTCTCTTTAATTCATACACATCTCAGCTTGAGGGGATGGGGAAGCACAACGGCCCAGCCAGCCTCTTTCAGCCCAGATGATAAGGGAAGGAGGCCAAGTGGAGGCCCAGGCCTGGGGCTGGGCCCAGAACTCCTGCAGCCCTTCCCTGCCACAGGTGAGTGACTCCAGCGAGGAAAACCCAGGCCCAAAAGCAACTCTCCGTTGCTAACTTGCTAAATCGGCCGGCTCTTTCCCAATTTCCACTTTCTCCCCTGTGAAGTGGGACTCAACACCCACCCTCCCTCGCCGAACAATCACACGGGCACGGAGGTACTGCTGGATGTTTTCAGACCTCAGTTTGCAAGTTTGGGAAGTGGGACCAGCCTGACTCTGGAAGAGGGGAAAATGGAAAGTGAGCCCCCAGGGCAGGCAGTGTGGCCGGGGCAGGGAAGCGCCGCCCCGGACCGGCTCCTCCCGGGCCAGGTGTGCACAGGGAGAAGGTAGCCTCTCCCGAGGGCACCCCGGCAGCCCCGCAGCGCCTCGCTCTCCGTAGCTCATCTAGGGAGGACCCCGCGAGCCCGCTCCTCTGGCACACGCCCCCGAGAAGCGCGCACACCCCGGCCCACCTGTTCGCCCGCACCCATCCACAAGCTCTCTCCTAGCCCTGGGACGGAAAAGGAAAAAAAAAAAAAAGTCCCTCGGATGAACCCCCAGGTACAAGTCATAAAGGACGGACGCTCACCTCCTTGGCCGAACTCTCTTCTATTCCGTCCCCCTCCCCAAGGAGGCTCCCTCTCAAGCCGAGGCCAGGTAAGAATACCCCTCCCCATTAACTCCACTTCTCTCCAGTGGGAGACTTCCTCCCCTCGGCTCTAGACCCCAGGAAGGCCGCCCATCGCCCTCCCTGGGGACGAACCTCTTTCCTCCGCTGTGTCTCAGGAACACAGCAAGTATCCCTTCCACTCGTATCGCTGTAAGACACATGCTCCCCGCCCATTTTATCCTCCTTGCCCGTTTCCCCCAAGTAGGATCAGGGACTTCTCCTCCCCAAGCATGCCTGGTCTCCAGCCGGATGGGAGCCGCCTCCCCAGGAGGTCCCGGAACGGGATTCCCTCCCTGCAGTCCCGGGACCCCGCCGCTATGCCCTCCCCCACCAGCCCACGGAATCCTCGGGCTGGCGAGCCTCCCCGGGGCCACGGGGCGCTCACCTGCCGAGAGCCTGGCTCGGGCGCGGCTCCGCGGTCGAGCCGCGGATCCGGACAGGCTGGCGGGAGGCCGGCGGGCGGCCGCGCAGGGCGCTCGGCTAGCGAATCTCCGGCGCCGATCGCCGAGCTACGTTTACTTGGCCACTTAACCCCCGCGCTGCCGGCCGGGCGCGGCGGCCGCCCGCTTGCCCGCCTGCCGGTGGGCCGGTGGCGTCCGTCGGGGGGCGCTCGGGGCGTCCACGCGGGCTGCAGCCGCCGGGCCGGGGGGGGGCGGCTGCTGCGAGGAAGCGGCGCGGGCAGGACCGGGCAGCTGGAGTGGGTGGGGAGGGGGCGGTGCCGAGTCCCCTTGTAACCCCGGCCCGACACTCGCCCCGCCCCCGCCCGGGGGCGCCCCCGCCGCAGCCACTCAGAGCCGCACCTCGGGCGCGGGGGGCGGGGGGCGGGGACGAGGGAAATTTGAAATCACTCCGGAGCCACCCCTCCGCTCCTCCTCCACAGGCGCCGCCTCCCGGCCCCCCCGGCAGATTAAGTCACCACTGGGATAACAGACAGGCCTTCAAGGGGACGCCGCCGACGTCCCCCAACCCTCGAGACTCCTCCCAGGGCCCGTCTTCCCCGCCCCCCACCCCGACCACGGACACAGACGCGGAGGTCTGGATGCGGGGGCCCAGAAGAGGAAGAGCCCCCACCGGAGTCACACAGCAGCCGGGTCTCCCCTTTACCCCCACTCCAGCCGCAGTGCCACCTGGGCCCTGCGGTGTCCCCGCGGGTCAGTCACCCGGCTCTGGACCCTCGGACTAGTCCTTCCTCCCTCCCTCCTACCCTGCTGGCCCTTTGTCGGCCATCTTGAGGGGAGGGGAGGGGAGGGAGAGCAGAGGAGCGAAGACAGTCAGGTCCCTGGCTGGGTTCTGGGGTACAGCTGGCATCACCCGAAGGAGAAGCCCCAGTCTGTTAGAGGTCTCGACGGCCTCTGCCCTTAAAGGGGCATTGAACTATTGGAAAACAGCACTTTCTGATATTTCTCATACCTGGTATTTACGCTGACGGTATTTATTTATTTACCTGCTTATTGTGTGTCTCCAGGTATGAGACTGTGAGGGCAGGGTCTCAGTGTGTCTCAGCACACAGTTAGATGCTGAATAAATGTTGAATGAATGAAAGAACAAATGAATGATGACAAGATGGCCCACAAAGGCCCTAGGTGAGCAGGCTCCAGCCTGCCTTCCCAGGCGTCTCCTAGCCTCGCCCCTCCCTCACTTCATCTAATCTTCTCACCTCCTTGCTCTTCCTCAAATACATCAAGCATGTTTCTGGATGTGCTTTGCCCAGATCTCTGCACCATTCAGTTTTCTCCCAAAATGTCACCTTCTGGAAAGATTTTTCTGACCACCCCGCCTGAGCAGTCTCCCCTCCTTCACTCCTATTTCATTCACTTTGTAGCATGTATAGCCATTTGAAATTGCTTTGCATATTTCCTTGTTTACATATTTCTTATTCTTGTTTTACACACACACACACACACACACACACACTGTGAACTCTACTCCATGAGGGCAGAAACCACATCTGTCTGTCCTGTTCCAAGCTCTGTTTCTAGTGCCTACAAGGAGGAGTACAATACAAGTTTGTTGAATGAATGAACACGGGTTTCCTGACTCCTGGGCTCCGAAACCACAGCTTTTTCCCTTCATCTCTTACCAGGTATTTGCAAATGAGTAAATGATAAATTCTCTGGAAGCCGCAAACGTTTCTAAACTTACTGGATCTTGTTCTACCTAGGAACCCAGAGAGAGACTAAGGAGATACGAAAGTGAAATGGGCTCAGCAGCCAGGAAAGCCTCATGTGAATGAGTGGCAGGAACTCCTTGACCTTCTGGCACAAACATTCAAAATTGGGTTCCAGTCAGTTGGTGCAGGAAGATCTCTCAAGAGGGCCTGTGGCTTGTCCCCACCATCTGTGGTAAGTCTTCAGAGGAAAGAAATTGTATGAAGCTTGTGAGCCTGTGGAGAGGGCTGCTGGGTCTCTGTTTTCTGATCCATAAGCTAAGACCTGCCACATGGCAAAGGATGTCTGTGTACCACCAGGAATGCCTGGGAGGTGTAGTTAAGATGCCGAAGAGTAGGGTTTTGGGGGACATGGCAGGCATTTCTAGGGACAGCAGACCACCTAACTCCAGGAAGAAAAACATATAAGGTCTGAATAAGCAAATGGTCTCTGTCCTGTCATTTGGAAAGAAGGTGAAAGAAAAATGGCATGTTTCCCCATGGCACAGGACTTTATAGTTTGCAGAGTTCCTTGGTCATATTTACCACTTCATTTGAGCCTCTCAGCCACTCCGCGAGGAGCCAGGGCAAGGAGAATTGGGGACCCCACTTCAGATGAGGGGACTGAGGACCACAGAAGAGAAGGGCTTGTGCAAAGTGAGTCAGCCATGCAGCCTGACCTTGATTGAGCATCTGCTATGTGGCAGCTACCTGGCTAGGAATTCAGACAGGAAGGTTCAGAGCTTACATGCTGGTTAGGGAGTGTCAGGCAAGAAACACAAATAAACAAACAAGAGAAAGTCGGGTGTGGATAAATCTGGGAAGAAGATATTGTAAAACGGAGACTAGAAAGACATAGCCAGGGGAAGACCCAGGTCAGGATCCAGCCTGGCATGTGGGAGGGACAGCCAGGGGGCCAGTGTGGCCAGAGCACAGGAAGTAAGGAGGGAAAAAATAACAGGGGAGCCATGTCCTATGAGACCTGGCAAGCCATGGTGGGGATGTCACCATTTGAGCCATGTTCTGACTCAGATGTTTAAAACAGACCTGAGTAGGGAGGTGGATGGGGAGAAGTCTGGTGCCTTATCTGGAAGACTACGGATGGTGGTGGGAGCAGAGGAGGTGGAGAGAAGTGACTGGATTTGGGATAGATTGTAGAGGATGAGCCAAGTGGTATTGCTGGCTCCAGTGGGTAAAGGGAAGAGTGACATCAAAGATGACGCCTGGGGTTTTAGCCTGAGCACCAGGGCGAAGGGTGGTATATTTACCTAAATGAGGAAGGCTTGCAGACTGTGGATTTGGAGGGGAGCACAGTGGGTCTGCCTTGGCCGTGTGAATGTGGAGTCACAGCATGGGCTGGGTTGGCACCCAGGTCCCCCAACTCTCTGTCCAGTGCTCTTCACACTGTCTGGGTGGTAGGGTGTGCCATATACATCTCCCACACCACACCCTCACCCCCAGCATCCATTCTCAGAGGGACTGACCCCATTTCCAAGAGGGGGACCTTTCGTCAGATACTGTGATTTGAATCCGGCCTCTAAGATCATGTGAATCTGATAAATCAGTCACTTGGTCTCTCAGAACCTCAGTTTTCCTCAGCCACAGAAAGAGAAGACTTCAGGGGATTGCTGCTGGGACCATTGAATGCATTTAAATGAACACATTGATACTGGATTACCCAGTTAGGCAGACAAGGCTTTGGCCCCCAGTGAAATATTTTTAAGAAAGATTTTGCTTTTTATTCTCCCAGACCCCCAAGATTTTGCTTTTTGATATTTTTAAAAAATATATAGATGTTACTACATGCACACAAACTTTTTTTTCTAGATTGATTTCAGATTTTCCTCTGGTTGCGTACAGGTACAACAGTGCTTACTTAAAAATTTATTGTAACAGATCACAATCATTATGATGTGATGGCAATCAATATTTATTAAGGAAACAACAAAAATTCTGTGCTTAAAGGACATTTGCTTTGTCATCAAAAAAAAAGATAAGAGCATGTTCTTGCTCTTAGAAAATAAACACGAAAGTATTGAGGCATAAAGGGGCACAGTGTCACCAATTTGCCCTTCTATGGTTCAGAAACAATAATATGCATATATATGGGAGAGGGAGAATGGAAAGCAAGTGGCGCAAAAATGTAAGCAAATGGAGAATCTGGTTAAAAAGACATTCATGAGTTCCTTGTGCTAGTCTTACAACTCCTCTATAAATTAGAGATTATCTCAAATAAAAAGATTATCTCCCCCCAAAAGATTAACATTAAAAAGAAAAAACACACATACATACATACATCCTTGATGCCCTCATGCTAATAAATCAACACATTGATGGACTTTTACCTATGTTGTGATTAAATATTATATTTGTATAGAATTATACCATCATCTTTTCAGCTTTTAGAGCAGCTACAGGTTTTTAATAACATTGAAAAGTGCCTGATGAGCAGTTAACTTCTCCATATATGGTCAGTATTTTTATGAGCAAGTGACTTCACCTCTCTGTGCCTCAATTTCTTCACCTGTAAAACGAAGGTAGTAATAGTACCACGTTGTAGGGTTGTTGTGAGAATTATACGAGTTAATACATGTGAGGCCAACTACTGAGCCCGCGTGCCACAACTACTGAGCCCGCGCGCCTAGAGCCCGTGCTCCGCAACAGCAGAAGCCACCGCAATGAGAAGCCCGCGCGCCACAACGAAGAGTAGCCCCCGCTCCTCGCAACTAAAGAAAGCCCGCGAGCAGCAATGAAGACCCAATGCAGCCAAAAATCTTTTTAAAAAAAGAAAAAATACATGTGAGGCATTTTGAACAGTGCCTGGCACATGGAAACCACCATAAAACTGCTTGTTAAATTAAAAAAACACATTGTTATTGGTAATGAGTACTTATTTCACCGCGCTCCTGTCTGTCCCCCCTCATGGCAGGTGCAGAGATGATCATTCTCCCTGCCGTCTCAGGGACATAACCCTGTCCCGTGGGTTCCCAGCTGCTGAGGCCAGCCCAGTTCACCTCCACAAGCCGCGTCTAGCATGATGAGCTCCACTTTACAGTCGAGGAGACTGAGGCTCTGCACGGTGAGGCGGTTTGTCTGAGCCACAGCTGGTTGGTGGCAGCTCAGGGACTAGACTCCTGGCTCGACCCCCACTACCTGTGACCCCCCCCACTCCACGTGTGCTATGCTAAGGAGTTTGAGCCTCAGTCTTCTTCCCCTTCTAATTGGAATAATAATAATAATAGTGATGCCTACTTCCCGGAGTGACTGCGGGGATTCGCAGAGCCCATGTATGTGAAAGAACCCCATTGTAAGGTACTCAGTCTTAATTGCAGTGTCATTATAGGCCACGTTCATTTGCAAAGTGGGTTCCTCACCTTTCATTTTCAACAGGAACACCCAGACTCCTTTCTGCCCCGGTTGACCATGGAAGGAATTCTTTTCTGTTTTTTTAAATCCCCAAATGGGCCATTGAAATAGTTGCTTTAAATATACCTGCCTAGATGAGTACACAGCATCTGGCCAGGTATTATTCTTTATAATAATTATTATTAAATAAGCGTCTTAGGGGGAGTTCCCTAGCGGTTCAGTGGTTAGGGCTCCGCGCTTTCACTGCCAAGGGCCTGGACTCAATCCCTGGTCGGGGAACTAAGATCCCACAAGCCGCGTGGTGTGGCCAAAAAGATAATAAATAAATAAATAATCACATTAACAGTAGCTATTGTATCGAGAAAATACGGTGTGCCAGACACTGAGCTGGGGGTTTTACATGTATTACACATGGACTTTCATAGCAGCCTTATGAAGTAGGAAGGAGTGGTATCTGCATTTTACACATGGGGAAACAGGTTCACAGGTAGAGTGATTGTCCAAAGTCATACTTCCAGGAAGTGTGTCGCAAAGTTGTATTAAATGCCAAGCTACGGTCTTAACCACTTTGCTACCCCATAAAAGGCTTAGCACGGTGCCTGGTAAGTGCTCCTTAAATATTAGCTGTTGTTAGTATTCTTATTACTGAGTAGGAGGCCCTGTACTTAGGAAAATGAGGCTCAGAAAGAAGCAGTAACTTGCCCAAGGTTACACAGCAAGTCACTGGTGGGCAGGAGGTTGGATCCTGAGTCTCCTTAGGTCCTAGAGCCCTTTGCTCAATGCACAGTTCCACGACTTTCCTTTGCCTGGGGAGGTGAATCTGCCCCATCTTCTGAGCCAGGAAAACTATCCTGAGGCTTTGCTCCTGGCATCTCCCTTCTCTTCCTCCTTGTCCTCCTCCAAAAAAGGGAAGTGCCCTGGAGTGGGGATGGGGGTTGGGATAGGAAGTGGGGTATACCCCGCCTCCTTGTCCTGACAGCCCACCCTCTCCATCCCCTGCAAAGCCAGCTTAGAAATTCTTTCCTTGTTACCCTCACTGAATGGGATGGCTTGGAGGAGGAGGGGTGTGGATATTTACTGACTCTATTGTAGTGGGACTGGGGATAAAACAGAGAACAAAAACAGACTCCTTCCTGGTCCTGCCCTCCTGGAGCTTACAATTGAGTGAGTAAGAGAAACAGACATTAATTAAATTTATCTCATGAGAAATTATGAGATTACGGTTGTGTTAAATGCTAAGAAGACAATCACAGGGTATATAATAAGAGGAAGGATTTTCAGTGACGGAGCCTGAGAAAACCGCCCTGGGAAAGTGGTGGCCAAGCAGCGATCTGAGGGAACACAGCAGTTAGGAGGCTACAGGAGAGGAAAGTGTTTGGGGGAGTGAGACCAGCGCTTGCTAATGTCCTAGAGCACAAGGAACCCGGTCCATACAAGGAACTGAGGGGATGCCCATGTGGCTGGAGCCGTGGAGAGGAGGCTGGAATCTGGTGAAGAAAGCAGGGCCAGGGCATGCGGAGTCATTGGAAGGTTTTCAGCAGGCAGGTTAGTAATGTGATCATATATGAATGAAGCATTTTGCATGGTGTCTGGCACAGTGGGAGCTAGCAGAAAGCAAGAAAGCCCTCCCTTGGTAGGGGAGGGATAAATTGGGAGATTGGGACTGACATATACACACTACTATATGTAAAATAGATAACTTAATAAGAACCTGCTGTATAGCACAGGGAACTCTATCTCAATACTCTGTAATGGCCTATATGGGAAAAGAATCTAAAAAAAAAAAAGAGTGGTTATATGTATATGTATAACTGACTCACTTTGCTGTACACCTAAAACTAATAGAACATTGTAAATCAACTATACTTCAATAAAAATTTTTTAAAAAGAAAGAAAGCCCTCCCTTCATTCTGCAATAGTCTCTGGATCCAGATAAGATTTTATCCCCATTTCGCCAGACATCAAATGAATGAATATTCAAGTTATTCATTAGTAGTAGTAGTAGCAATGATAACATTACTCCTAACTTGCCTCCCCTGAATTACCCAAGACGATCTTTTTTAAAAGGTATAAGATGTGATTTAGGAAACGTAGCCCTACTGTCCGCTGCCCTGAAACACACCCCTCATAGTGGCCCTTGTGAAAAGAAACTCCCACAGAATTGTCCGTAATTGGTCTTTGTGGCTTTTGACTGGGAGCCCAGGCCTAAACCACTGATGGCTTTCTCCATCCTGAGCCTTAAAACAGATCGGGGGACTTCCCTGGTGGTCCAGTGGTAAAGAATCCGCCTTACAATGCAGGGACACGGTTTCAATCCCTGGTCGGGGAACTAGGATCCCACATGCCGCGGGGCAACTAAGCCCACGCGCAACGACCAGAGGGCCTGCAAGCCGCAACTAAGACCTGACGCAACCAAAAATAAAAATGAAATAAATAAATAAATAATAAATAAATCTTTAAAAAAAAGAGAAACAGATCCGATGCCTTACTCTTTAGAGAGTACCCCACGGCCCCTCCAAATTTTGTGATGATCATGAAACGAGGTAACATTGATTTTGATTCATCCGCAGTTGATAGGTTTCTAGTGTTAGGAAGCTCTTTGTAAAAAGTCTTGCTTCTGCCGCTTGTTACCTGGCCTGACGAGCTTACCTGTCTGAGCTTCACTCCCTCCGTCTATAAAACAGGGGCTGGTGAGGATTGAAGGCGATGATGCACAGCCTCACGTATGTCCTCACGCACAGCAGCGCAGACTTCAACCTCGAGCCCTCCCTGAAGGAACGTCAACTGAGACGGTAGTGGTGATGGGGACAGGGAATACAGGTGCCAAGGAACAAGGCCATGTTCACCGTTTGCAAGTTCCAGGCCCTAGTGCCCATTCCAGCTGCATTCTGGGGCCTCCAGGAAACGTCTGTCCTCCCCCGTCTGCTGTCCAGGTTCCAGGGTTGCCACCTGAAGTTCCTGTTTGTTTGCTACTACCAGACAGATGCCTAGGGGTCCTGTTGAATTATAAAGCGTTAGTCCCCCTACCCCACTACCCTCAAGCCTCTGCTTAGAACTCGTACACAGGTTGCCCTCAGAGCAAAAACCGAAGTCCTGGAGGTAGGGTGAAGGCCGTGCTATGTTGTGTGTGTATCACATTTTGCCCTTTCCTTGGTCAACCCAAGGGAAAATGGCCGTGTCAGCACTTATGACTCTTTGTCATTCTTTTGAAACTGCTTCACAGAATTCCACAGTATGAATGAACTGCAAGTTATTTAACAGTTTATCCTGTTAATGGACAATGAGTGTGTTTGCAACTTTTCCCGATTACAATCCATTACAATTTTTTTTTTTTTGGCTGAGCTGCACTGCTTGCAGGATCTCAGTTCTTCAACCAGGGACTGAACCTGGGCCCCGGCAGTGAAAGCCCAGAATCCTAACTGCTAGGGCACCAGGGAACTCCCAGATATTTTCAGTTTTAAGAGTTACTGTTAAATTGTCCCAGATGACTATATAACAATTAATTAATTATTTTTATAATTTTCCAACATTTTATTATGAAAACATTCAAGCATTCAGTAAAGTTGAAAGAAATTATGAGGAATACTCTTATACCCACCACCCAACTTACACATCTATCCATTTATTCATCCATCCATCCATCTTATTTTTTGAAACATTTCAAAGTAAATTGCAGACATCAATACACTTCCCTTTAAACATTTCAACATGCATATCACTAACTAGAGTTTAATGTTTGTTTACAGTTTTTTTGTCTTCAAGGTAAATTTTACATACAAAGGTACACACAAATCTTAGATGTACATTTGTTAAACCTTCACACGCACACACACACACACACACACATATATACACACACGCCTGTGTAACCCAAACCCCTGTCAAGATACAGAACATCACCACCATCACCCTAGAAAGTTCTCTGGTGTCCCTTCCCAGGCAATCCCTGCCCCCACTCCTACAGAGACAATCAGTGTTCTAATACTTTCCATCATGGACTGCCTGTTTTAGAGCTTTATATTTTTTTAAAGAGAGGGGAAAAAAAATACTCCCTGTATACTCACACATTTTTTTTCTCCGTATTTTAGTGGGAGATAAAAATATCCTACCTCCTCTCCAATCCCTAAAGGAATTTATTTCTTCCTGTACAGATGAGTTCCATTCCTTCTCTGAGTTCCAATAAGCAATTAACTGCTCATTCTCTGGGATACACATATTTAGGCCTTGAGCTACCTGAGAGCAAGGACCCCATTTACCCACAGTAGGTGCTCTGACTCATTATTATCTTTCTCCCACTCTCAGACAGACCAGCAAGTACCGGGGGCCTTCCCTTATGTTTGGAAGCTCAGGCTTGACTCCTGAGGTGGGGTAAGAAGGTCGGCAGCCTGGGGCCGTTGTCTTAGTCTCCCTTTAACCCACTGAGTGACCTCGTGCAAGGGTCTTCCCCTCTCTGGGTACTTGCTTCCTCCACTGAGAGCAGATGTTAGAGCGTGGAATGGGGCCAAAACCTTTAGTGTCATTCTTGACTCCTTTGTCTCATGCTTCCACACTGGATCTAGCAGGAAATCTGACAGTTCTTCCCTCAAATCAGATCCAAAACCTGACCCTCACCATCCTTCCATTGCCACCACCTTGGTACAAGCTAGGAAGCTACCGTCCTCCTCACTAGAAGACTACACCAGCTTCCTTCCTAGGCTCCTGGCTTCCAACTTGCACCCTGTGTTCTTCTCTGAAGCAGCCAGAAGGGTCTCTGCAACACTTAGGTCAGACCACCCTCTGTCTCTGTTCAAAGCCCTCCCATGACTCCCCATCTCAGGGCAAAAGCCAAAGTGCTTCTGATGGCCCACAAGGGCCCCCATGATCTTGACCCAATCCGACCTTGACTTCACCTTCCATCGTCCTTGCAGCTCTCACTACACTGGCTTCATGGCTTTCCTGGAACACACCAAGCATACTCTGATCTCAGGGCCTTTGCAGTTTCTCTCCTCGTGCCTGGAATTCTTCCCCCAGACAGTTGCGTGGCTTATTTTTTCACTTTTATTCAGGTCTTTGCTCAAATGTCACTTTATTAAAGATGCCTTCCTTCACCTCCACCATTAACAGAGCAAACCTCCACCTTCCTCCACAAGCACTGCCCACCTCCCTTCCACCTGCCATCATCCAATCTGCTATGTGTTCACCTACTTATTATTGTCTGTCTACCCAACTAGGATGTAAGCTCCATGAGGGACAGCTTATTTGTCTGCTTGACTACTGCTATATTTTGTTCCTGATGTACCTAGAACAGGGCCTAGCTCCTAGTAGGTGCTCAGGAAATATTTCTTGATAAGTCAGGAACAGGGGTTTGGGACTTACCTCTAGCACATCTTCTCTAAGGCTTGGATTCCTCCCTTTAAAGGGGTCCCGGGACTTCCCTGGTGGCACAGTGGTTAAGAATCCGCCTGCCAATGCAGGGGACATGGGTTCGAACCCTGGTCCGGGAAGATCCCACATGCCACGGAGCAACTAAGCCCGGGCGCCACAACTACTAAGCCTGCGCTCCAGAGCCTGCATGCCACAACTACTGAGCCAGCGAGCCACAACTACTGAAGCTCGCTCACCTAAAGCCCGTGTTCCACAACAAGAGAAGCCACCGCAATGTGAAGCCCACGCACCGCAACTAGAGAAAGCCCGCGTGCAGCAATGAAGACCCAACACAGCCAAAAATAAATAAATTTATTGATTTATTTATTTATTTTTTAAAAAGGCGGGGGGGGTCCCAATGTTTTCCTCATTGTGAAAGTGAGATGGTACATGGATGCCTGTTATAGAGTGCTGCCCACAGGTTGAAGGGGGAGAGGTCCTGTGGCTTAGGGCACTGGCTTCAGACACCTGTGTGACCTCGGGCAGGCCACTCAAGTTCTCTGGCCCTGCTGATCTCTGCTTCAGAAGTTTATTGAGGGTGAAACAAGAAACCATGTGGAAAGTGTTTAACACAGTGCCTGATATGTAGTAATAATAGCAACTGTTATTGTTGCTGAGGGACTGGAAAGGAAGGATTCTACTTCCTGAGTTTGCTCTGCATCTGGACTCCGCCTCCTCTTTTGTTTCGGGATAAACATAGAGGGGATGGATTCTCCCTTGTCCAGACCGTCCCTGATCTCTTCTGGGCAGGCCCTCTCCCTCCAAGCTGCAGGATGCCGATAACCTAACCCTGCCTGCAGACTGGGCTTTGGAAAGTGACTGTGAGTTGTGCTGACCTGCGGAGTAGTGGGAGAAGGCTGGGTGACATGCTTAGGACCCCAGGGCTTTCCCCCTGGGTTGTTTAGTTCATATGTTCAAGGCCTGACGACTCGGCTTAACCTCCATTCGTCTCTCAGGTCTACTCATGCCTGGTTTCCTCTACCCCTACCCCCACTGAACCTGCTCACAAGCCCTCACTCTCTTCCTAGCATTTATCCCTTTGTAATGTCTTTGAGTGACTCTTCAGATACGGTGTATCTCCTCCATCAGATTGGGAGCTGCACAGGGGCGGAACAGTAGCCTGTCTTGTTCACTCTTGTGTCCCCAGCACCTAGCACAGGGCCTGGCACATAGTAGGTGCTCAATAAGTATCTGCTGTCTGAAGGAGTCAATGGACTCCTCCAGCCTTCAGATAATCAAAATGGTCTAGAAGAGAAAGTTCCCCCGGGGAACTCCTCTAAGGTTACACCCAGGTTATGTTCACAACACCCAGCAGCAATTTGCATTGCAGTCCTAAATCAGGGCCCAGAGCAGGCATTCACTTTATAATCGTCCTGAGGAGAAAAACAAAGCAGACAATAGGGATCCAAGCCCTCATTTTCTCAGGCAAAGTGAATCCCACCTTGAATTTGAAATAAGGGGTGAGATTCCCAAAAGGTGGAGGCATTATCACCCCCACCCTCAAAACTAGGAACTGCCAAAGGGCCCTTTAAAAAGCAAATTTCTAGAGGGGACGGTGTAAATGTCCATTGGAGCTTAGGCCAAGGATCTTAAACAGGCTTAAACTTTACCCCAGGAATTCCACTTCTCAAATTTGTCTCAAGGAAAAATCTTGAGATTTGGAGAAATATTTTTGAACAGACGAGCAAGTACATCACCACATCCCATACAAAAATCAGAGAATAGGAACTGTCCTAGGAGTCTAACAATAGAGGTTTGTTTACATTCATTTACATGTATAAGGATTAAAAACTAAAAGTGGAATTGACTCCTCTCCCCTGGCTGCAAACAAGCTCAGAGCCAATTTGAAAACTAATCAGTAATCTCTCCACTGCCCCATGTGTTGGTGAATTTGCTTCCGACCTAGTCCTGATTTACTATCTTTCTTTTTTTTAAATCTTCCTATTTTAAGCATCTCATTTCCTCTGCCCTTAACAGCCTCCCAACAGGGGAGTTTTTGTCTCTAGTTCACTGCTCTGTACCAGCATCTAGCACGATGATGGGTGCATAATAAGTGTTCAATAAAGACGTGTCCCATGAATGGACAGATGTCTCCACAAAGCTGACTTCAAATCTTCTTGGGCGTTAGGCAAATCCTCCCCAGATGAAAGGTACTGACCCAGGGAGAATTCCCTGGCGGTCCAGTGGATTAGGATTCGGCGCTTTCACTGCCAGGGTCCGAGTTTGATCCCTGGTCAGGGATCTAAGATCCCGCAAGCCCCGTGGCATGGCCCAAAAAAAAAAAAAAAGAAAAAAAAAGGTACTGACCCAGCAATTCCATTCTAAGGCCCAGCAACTCCATTCATAAGAGTGCAAGTATCTGTATATGGAGGAATGTTTCCTCTAACATTGTCTGTAACAGTGCAAACATGGGAAAACCCTCAGTGTCCATCAATAGGGGCCTGGTTAAATCAGATAGGATTCATCCAGACTATACAGCTATTGAAAAGGAAATAGCAAGTCTATAACTGCTGATGTGGAGAGAGCTACAAGACATGCTTCTAAGTGAAAAGACAAGATGCTAAATAGTGTAAACAGTGTATATATGAGTCCATGGTTCAAAAAAATAATAATAACATGGAGAAAGAAGTCTAACAGGCCATTCCAGAGTGATCCTGAGAGCACATTTGGGAGGTTCCAACCTCAGTCCTGCCCCTAACCAGCAAGTGACCTTGATTAGCACCTTTCCTCTCTAAGCCCATCCCCCCTTCTATAAAAACAAGGATGAGTTATGACCTCCTGGCGGGGTTACTGAGAGGATTAAGGAAGAAAATGCATATAAATGCCAGGCACCTCTCTCAGAGTGAGTACTCAAAGATATATTAGTTAAAATAGAAAATCATTTCTCTCGTCACAGGATGGGAATGAAGATCATTTAACTTTTTTAAAAAAAATCCTTTAAAATGTATTCTGCAAATAAATCGAAATTTACAAAAGAGTTGCAAGAATAATACAAAGAATCCCTGTATATTCTTTACCCAGAGTCACCAATTGTTAACATTTGCCATATTTGCACTACCCCCTCCTCATTTTTTTTCTTGAACCATTTTATTCCTCTTTACCTTATACGTTCAGCATATATTTCTTAAGAAAAAAGACATTCTCTTACATAAATCAAGTACAATGATCAAATTCAGGAAATTAAACATTGATACAATATTATATCCAATCTAAAGTCATGTTCAAATTTCATCAGTTGTCCCAGTAATGTCTTTTTTAAAAATTGTGGTAAAAAAAAAAAATCACATAAAATTTACCATCTTAGCCCTTTCTTTCTTCCTTTCTTTCTTTCGTTCTTGCTTTCTTTCTTTCTTTCATTTTTTTTGGCCACGCTGTACAGCTTGTGGGACCTTATTTCCCCAACCAGGGATTGAATCCGGGCCCTAAGCAGTGAAAGTGCGGAGTCCTAACCACTAGACAGCCAGGGAATTCCCTGAGGCATTTCTAAGTGTACAGTTCAGTAGCGTTAAGGATATTCACATTGTTGTGCCAATAGTATCTTTTATAGCAACTGTTTGCCTCCATCTAGGATCACACATTGCATTTATGTAGTCATCTTATATTTTCGGTTTCTTTTAATCTGGAAAAATTCCTTAGCCTTCCTTTGTTAATGACTTTCATGACATAGGTGTTTTGAAGAGTCTAGGCTAACTGTAATTTTGTGGCTTTTGTTATCTGCTTTTATAATAAAGGAGATAATATTGAAGGATGAGGATAATCACAAATGGAAACATAAAGGTATCCACAGTACTTTTTCCCCTAGTTTTTGGTAGAAAGAGCATCTGGAGTTTGTCCCTCCTGCTAAAATGCAGGATCCCAGCGGTGATGGAGATGTTCTGCATCTCTGTATCAATGTCAATATCCTGGTTGGGAGATTGCACTCTAGCTTTGCAAGATAGGATCTGTGCACAGAGAGAAACTGGGAAAAGGGTACAGTCGTGTCTCTGTATGATTTCTTAAAAGTGTAAGTGTGAATCTACAATTATCTCAGAATAAAAAGTTTAATTTTTTAAAAGATGCCCTTTGGCATTTCAGAGCCTGAAGTGTCAACAATTCTCCCAGGGAGAACCTAGCCCCTTGGTGAAATTCCCAGTGGGAATCCTCCAGCCTGAGAAAGGACTTCTTAATGAACTCCTTTCACTTGCAGGGGTGGGGGGAGGGGGCCTCCTTTGCCCTCTGCAGGGACATTTTAAAGTGAATGAAGGGAGCAAGGTCCCTCATTAAGGCTGAAATGGGAGCTGCTGGGGGCGGGGGTTCTCTAGGAGGCCTGGCCCCAGGTCTGCATTTCCTGCTACAAAGTTATCTCATTAACAGTAATCACCACTCCTTTCTATCTGAGAGTGGATTGTGAAGGACAACATTGGAAAGATAATTTTTATCTACTGTCCTTGTTAGTTGCCAACTTCTTAATAATAAAATTGAAAAATTGTAAAGACCTGAACAGGCAACCAATGGGGATTCACCGTAAGCATTATTATATTCTTGCTCAGTAGAATATTATGCCGCATTTTATGATGAGGCTTTTGTAGCATTTATAATTGAAACCAAGAATGTTGTTGTGTGAAATTTTGAGGTTTCTCTTAGAGGACTTGGAATTCTTCTCAGGGCTGAGGAATGTGGGTTAGGAGAGCAGGGTCCTCATCAGGGAAATGAACCTGCCACCGGGTTCTTGTTCAGGCTGAAATGCTAATTTCTGGGTGTTCTCAGATCAATCACGGTCTAGTCTCTCCCTAACTTGGAAGTTTGTCATCCTAGCGCTATTTTGAACCCTGAAAGTCAGAACATGATATCCCTTGACCCTTCTAGGAATTTCTCCTAAAGAAATAATCAGATGTGGAAAATGAATTGTGTACCAGGGTTCTTATTGCCATCTTCTTTTTATAAGATTGAAAAATTGGAATACTATTAATAACAAGCATTTATTGAGCACTTACCATGGGCCAGTTGCTGTGCTAAGTGTTTTACAAGCATTATCTGATTTCATCTTTTCTAGTAGGTTGTATTATTGTCTCCATTTTTACAAATGAAAAAAGGAATGGAAGCACAGAAAGGTTAGTAATTTGCCCAAGACAACATAATTAGTAAGCAGAGGAGACACGTGTAAATGACAGCAAAAACACAATGTGATAAACATTAAAATAGAAATAATATGAGGGACAAGAGGTAGACAATGCAAAGTACTAACATTATACACAGGGTGTGTTTGGGTGCATAAAATAAAGCCCATCATGTGGTAGGCATTTTAAAACGGTGATTATTTGCACCTCAAACTTGAATGTGATCATGAATCACCCGGGGATCTTGTTTAAAATGCTGGTTTAGGGTAAGTCTAGGAGTCTGCATTTCCACCAAGTTCCTGGGTAATGTCCAAGCTGCTGCTCCAAGGACCACGCTTTGAGTACCAGAGATTAAATAGCTTGGCAAAGTGGGAGAGCCCCGAATATGTAAAAACCAAACACATCTCAGCGGCCCCAATGACCTGTGATGTGGAAAAAGACTGGAAAACAATACAGTTACTGTCCTACTGTGGTGCTGGGCTGCAGTTTCAAGTGAATTTCTTTCCCTTCCTCTATTTTCTGTCACATTCAATTCCACACACATCTATTGAGTGCCTCAGCACCAGTCACTGTGGGAGGAGAAATGAAGGAAATCTAGTGGTTTCCTCAAGGTTATTTTTTTTTAAGTTAAAAATAAAGAAACACACTTAAAATGGGTGCATTTCATTGTATATAATTTATACCTGAACAAAGCTGATTTAATACTTAAAGGTATGAAGAAATATAAGTCCCTGACAGGGATCTTTTTTAATAGGTTAAAACTATTTTAAAATTAAATTCCTGGACAGTGAGTCAGGGGTTCTGAGTTCAGTCCCTCTCTGTTAGTCACCCGAAGGTTTACTTTCTTCCAGGTACCTTGGACTTGGACAGTTGCCCTGTATACATTCTCAAAGCACTTTGTACTTTTTGGCATCATTTCATAATTTCACCCACACGTGATTTTTCACATGTGTGTGTCTACCTCCCTGACTAAACTCTGACTTCTCCCAGGCCAGGCACTACATCTGGTTTTGTCACTGTGATGTCCCAGCACCTGTCAGGGCAACTGCCCCACAGATGGTACTCAGGATTATCTGTTGAATGAATGTGTGAAGGAATTTGTTCATACCCTTTCCGAAGGGATTTTTAGGAAAGGGTAGAGAAAAAAGCCTGGTGGAGAAAGCCAGCCAATCCTCCCCACACTCCCCCACCCCAGGTATCTAGGAACCCTCTCCCTACCCTCAAGGCTGGGCTCAGGGGTAGGTGAAGATGCTTTGGGGCTTGCAGGGCTCAGGTCTTAGATTCCAAGGAGCATGTCTTGGTTTTCTCATCTGTCCAGTGGGGATCAGGGTAATTAATACTTATCTCGGGCTGCAAGGGGTCCTTGGGAAGAGAGCATGGGGGTTAAAATGTTTCAGGGGCTGCAGTGATTATCACTGTCTCAATAATCTCCCCCACCAACCTGACCACCTTCCTGCCTGGCACTATCACAGTCCTTGCACTTCTTTGGGTCAGTGTTTCCTCCACTCCAGAGTTTCTCCAAATGTGGTCTTTGGGAAGTCGTTGGAAATGCAAAATTCTCAGGTTCTATCCCAGGCTTTTCTAATCAGAAACTCTGGGGGTGGGGCCCAGCAATTGGCATGCCCTGCATGTGATGCTGGTGCAAGCCCAAGTTTGAGCTTTCATTGCTCTGCTCTGACCCAAGCTCTCCCAGAGACACTTGGCCTGCCTGTTCACTTTTCTATCCGCAGTGCCTGGCATCTAAGAGGCATGCCCTAAATATCTTCTGATGCATAGTAACGATGTTAATGATAGCAGCTAGCCATTGGTTGAGGACCTCCAGTGTGCCAGGCTATCTTCTAAACATTTTAAGAGGGTGAGTGCATTTAAGGCGCCATCCCCGGGATCATTTTACGGATAGTGAAGCAGGTTCCGAGAGGCCACGCTCTGAGCCCAAGGGGAGATCACGCAGGGAATCCCGCGTTTCACCGCTGTGCTGCTCAGCGCCCTGGACTGGACACAGCGGTCGCGGGTATCCAGGGCTCCGCGAGGGCACCCCTGCCCCGCCCCACACGGGGTCCGCGCGCGTCAGCGGCTCGGTGAGGGCGCACCCGGAACCGGTCTGAGAGGAGCGCGGCGGCGGCGGCGGCCCGTGGCGAAAGTGCGGCTGCGGAAGCGCGGCGAGGCCGGCGGCGCGAAGGAGGAAGTCCGGGGAGGCGCGGGAGCTGGGGGGTCTGCGGCGCCGAGCGGACGCCATGGGCCGCCTGCACTGCACGCAGGACCCCGTGCCCGAGGCCGTGGGCGGCGACATGCAGCAGCTGAACCAGCTGGACGCACAGGTGGGCCGGGCGACCGCGACGCGGGATCCGCGGGGGGGCCCGGGGCCCCGGAGGGGATGGCGGTTTAGGCCGCGGCCGCCCGCTGTGCGTTGTGGCCGTAGGGGGGGATTCGGGGAGGGGCTGAGGAGAATTGGGGTCTCAGGCCAGTTTTGAGGGCCGAAGGATCTCGGGAGGCCTAAGGCCAGGCTGAGGGATCCCAGGGGGATCTCGGGGACCCAGAAATGGGACTGGGGGACTTCTGGGGGTCCTGGGAACCAGGAGAGTTTGCAGGGTCCCGGAAGCGGGGCTGAGGGGAGTCTTGATGAGGCCGAAGGGAGTTGGGAGAACTGAAGTAACAGACTAAGGGCCTTGGGAGGCTGATGGAGTTTGGGGGAGCCGTGGAATTTGGTGGGCCAGGCGAGGGACTGAGACATTTTGTAGGAAGGCCGGGGGTCTTGGGGAGACTGAGGAGGGTCTCAGCATCTCGAGGGGGCTGAAGGAGCCTGGAGTGGGGGCAGGTCATCAGGGGGTGGGATGTGTGTAGGTAATGGCCAGGCCAGAATGGCTCTGTGGGCAAGCGATGACATCCTGTCCTTGCCACTCCCATCCCCCCCCAATTAAGGGAGATACTGGTAGTCCCCAAGGAAAGAAACCATGTACCCTACACAGTAGAGGGCGGGTCCCTGATGGTAGTGGAGCTGGCAAAGGCTTTTTCAGGCTGCAGGTGCCAACCAGTCAACCTTGAAGTCTTCCTGCTCCTGTGCTGGTTGGGATGCCCCTTTCATACCACTAAGTCAGCAAAATTAAGCAAGTTAAAATGTCACTTCTCACCATCACAGCAAAGGTGCATTTATTTCCCCCACTGGGTTGTAACTTCCCAGGAGGTTGGGCCCCTCTCTTTCATCTCAACATCCTCACAACTTATTGTTTTCTCAGGAAGTAACACTAATTGTAATGCCAGTCATGTTCTACGGCTTCAGTGTCCAAGAAAAATGAACTGCAAGCCTCAGGTCTACTTTTACATTTCCTAGTAGCCACATTTAAAAATTCAGAAGAAACAGGAAATGAATTTAATGTGTTTTCTGTAATCCACTATATCAGAATATTATCATTTCAATGTGTAACCCACATAAAATATATCAGTGAGATATTTCACTTTTTGGTACTTAGGTTTCTGATTCTAGTGTGTATTTTAAAGCACATCTGAAATTAGATTAGCCTTTTTCAAGTGCTCAGTAGCCACACATGGCTAGCGGCCACTGTATTGCACAGCCCAGTTCTAAGTGCTTTTATGTGTATTAAGTCACCGAGTTCTTGCAACCACCCTAGGAGTCAGGTACTATTACCATTCCCATTTCACAGATGAGAAAAATGGTTCAGGGAAATAAATTGACCTGTTTAAGGGCAGGCAACCAGGAAGTGGTGGAGCCAGGAATTCAGGACCGGACACCTGACTTCAGATCCGGGGGAATTAAACACACTAGAATAGAGCTTTGTAGGTGGTCTCCCCAATCAGGTAGTTTAGCTTTTACTTGTTTATGTATTGGGGCTTTCTGAAAGACTTCCATTGGGAGAATAAAAAAGATTCTGCTGCTAAAAAACTTTTTTTAAAGCTCCTGGATTGTATGATCTCTAAGGTTACCTCCAACTTGGTATTCCAAAGATAATCCACCTCCTTTAAGATCAGAGCTGGACTCATTTTCTAACCTTGAAACGCACTTTAAACCTTTACCTTTGTTTTTAATACAGAAAGCTTTTTCTTGATGAGCAACTTATCAGAGTCCTTTGGGCCATTTTCCCCCCTTTTCTTGGGTGATCAAACTTCTTTGAGTAGCCACTCTGTTAGCTGAACTTACCTTGAAGTCTGAGGCCCAGGCCTCAAGGAGAAAAAGAATCATTGTATTAATGTTGGCATCACCATTTATTGCTTATTCGGTGGGTATTTATCTGAATGCCTACTATGCACCAAATAGTCACTAAACCCAGTGAGATTTACAAAGGCTTGATGAATGAGGCCTCTTGTGCTGGGGCAGTTGTGATCTGCTGGGGCAGGTCAGAAAATGGAGACACGGTACAGCACTGAGTGGATCTGCATGTGCTCCCTGATGCCGTGGGCAGTCCTAGGTAACGTGGAGCCTTGAGAGTAGGTAGGATTAAAAAATAATCATTTTTAGAGTGGTTATGAGAGGATATTCAGATTCAGAAAAATATAAAGAAGAAAACAAATGGTCTACAGTCTCTCACCTAGCAACACACACAGTTAGAAAATTCAGACAGTATTCAAAGGTATAAAATTAAAATAAAAACACCTATTTCTCTTGTCTCCAGAAATCATCATTTTGATAGTTTCTCATGTATCTTTATAGAAAAAAAAAAGTCTGCAATCTGCCATCATATGTATGGGTATCCTTTAAAAACTTTTTTTTTACACAAAAGGGAGTGTGATTAAAAAGAAAAAAAAAGGGAGTGTGATATTCCTTGAAACAGATCTAACATAATTTAACCAGTCCCCTATTAATAGACACTTAAGTTGCTTTCAGTGTTTTATTTTTAAGAACAATGCTGTCAACAAACTGCTTTGTGTGTGTCTGGGTTTACTTTCTAGAACATCTCTGAAGGGTATACTTCTTGCAGTGGAATTACTAGGTCAAAGGGTCTGATTGTTTAAAAAAGTAGATATGGATTTTGCTAAGTTACAGTCCAGAAAGGTTGCCCCAGTTTATCTTCTCAACAGTGTGCAAGCATGTCTGTTACTTTCACCAACACTGGTGTCATCAGACTATTAGTTTGAAGATCTGATAAGTGAAAACTTGGTATTTCCTTGTTTTGCTGATTTGCATTTCTCATCTGGAATGATCTTGAGCATCTTTTCATATGTTTAACTGCTAAGAATAGTTAAGATTTTGATTTCATGGATATTCATGAGCAGGTGAGCATTCCAGGGAGAGACAGCTATGCAGGTACAAAGGCAAAGAATGGGGAAGGTGTTTAGGGAAGATTTATTCAACAAATACTTACTGTGCACTTACAATAATTAAGGTGCAGTTGACCATACAAAGCTGGAGGAGGAACCTTCTCTGTTAAGACAGGTTTGTGTTCCTTATCAAGATTGAAAATTCTAAGTGCCCCCAGGTGAGGTTCTAAGAGGGAGCCTCAGAACTTAAGAATCTGGGTAGGTCCCTTTCTTGTTGGGAGTGTCCTGGTATCTTGGCAGGGCTTTGAAGGATAAGGAGGTTTTGGAAGAGTGGAGATAGGGATGGGGGTCGGTAACAGCCTACAGACCACAGTAGCTTGAGGTCCCTCTTGAGAGGAGAGGCAAGGATGAGACCACACAAGGAGCCCGAGCCTGAGTGCTAAGCTGAGGCCTGGAAATGGAAAAGCAGCTGGAGGCCTTCTCAGTCGCCCCAGTTTTTAAAAGGCCCCGGGTGGCATAGGAAACAAGGTTGGCCAAAGATCTGACAGTTCCACAGATCTGCAGCAAAAAAAAAAAAAAAAATTAAAGAAACAGGAAAACTCACAGTTTGAGGACACATTCTCAAGCCAGTCTTGACTGTTCTTGTTTTCACTGTATCAGCATTTGGTCAAGGCTGATACCCAATATCACAAATACTGCAGAAAAACAGCCCCTGGACCACCATTGGTTAAAGTGTTCCCATGGAATATCCATGAAGTTTTGAGAAAGCAGACACCTCTATGCCATTGGGTGGTGGGAGTGTAAATCCTGCAACTTCTTTGCAAGGCAGTTTGGCACTATTTTCTCAGAATTTAAAATGCATGTATTTTAGAGAATAAGCTAGGGGGGAGGGGCAAGATAGGGGTAGGGGATTAAGAGGTACAAACTATTATGTAAAAAATAAATAAGCTATAAAGGGCTTCCTTGGTGGCGCGGTGGTTAAGAATCTGCCTGCCAGTGCAAGGGACACGGGTTCGAGCCCTGGCCCGGGAAGATCCCACATGCCGCGGAGCAACTAAGCCCGTGTGCCACAACTACTGAGCCTGAGCTCTAGAGCCCGCAAGCCACAACTACTGAGCCCACATGCCACAACTACTGAAGTTTGCGTGCCTAGAGCCTGTGCTCTGCAACAAGAGAAGCCATGACAATGAGAAGCCCGCGCACTGCAACGAAGAGTAACCTCCGCTCACCACAACTAGAGAAAGCCTGCACACAGCAATGAAGACCCAACACAGCCAAAAATAAAAATAAATAAATAAATAAATAAATAAATAAGCTATAAGGATATATTGTACAACACAGGGAATATAGCCAATATTTTATAAAAACTATAAATGGAATATAACCTTTAAAAATTATGAATTACTGTGTTGTACACCTGAAACTTATATAATATTGTACTTGAACTACACCTCAACATAAAAAATGCATATATCCTTTGACCTAGGATGCATTTTAAGAATATTTCTTTTTTTTTTTACCACACCGCGAGGTTTGTATGATCTTAGTTTCCTGACCAGGGATTGAAGCCGGGCCCTCGGCAGTGAAAGCTCAGAGTCCTAACCACTGGCCCTCCCGGGAATTCCCGAGAATATATCTTATAGACATACGTGTCACAAAGAAATATGTGGGAGGATATTCATTGCAGCATCGTTTACATAACACCAACAAACACACCCATTAATGTTCATTTCTAGGGAACTAAATTATGCTAAGTCTTTGCCAGTTGAATGTCATAAAGTTGTTAAAAGAACTGGGTAGATTTATATCTGCTGACATGATTGATCTCTAAGATGTAATTGAGTGAAAAAAAGGTGAGGTGCAGAGAGTGGGTTCTGTATGATCCCATTTGTATTTAAAAGAAATTAAATGAAAATAAAATGATGGGAGGGCCCCAGAGGTGTCAGCAGTGACTACCCTGGGGAGTGGGAGTAAGGTGGGAGGGGCCAGGGAGGGAGCAAGACATTTTATTTTATTTTATTTTATTATTATTATTTTTTAACATCTTTATTGGAGTATAATTGCTTTACAATGGTGTTAGTTTCTGCTTTATAACAAAGTGAATCAGTTATACATATACATATGTCCCCATATCTATTCCCTCTTGCATCTCCCTCCCTCCCACCCTCCCTATCCCACCCCTCTAGGTGGTCACAAAGCACCGAGCTAATCTCCCTGTGCTATGCGGTTGCTTCCCACCAGCTATCTATTTTACGTTTGGTAGTGTATATATGTCCATGCCACTCTCTCACTTTGTCAACATTTTATTTTATATTCTTTTATGTTAGCTGGGTCTTTTTAAAACCTTCTGCATATATTACTTTTATATTTTCAAACACTAGTTTTATATTTTAAAATAGAATACATTTTAGAATAAAATAATACAGAGCCTTGCCAGGGGTTTGCGTGGAGTTTAGTGTCATGGGAAAAAGGGCAGATGCATTTGACAGTCATATTACATGTATAGCTTTGGGGGCTCTGAGCTGAAGTATCTGTAATCTTTTTTGTTTAAATGTTATATTGCTTCAGGAAGGTGGCTCTATTGGCATAGTGACTTTAATTGTAGCTGTGGTAATTGCTACTATTTGTTTAGCCTCTAGCCTGGCACTGTCCTGGAGGCTTTGCATGTGCCAATTAGTACTGTTCTGGAAGCTATGTATTATTACCTTTGTTTTCCCAATGGGGACTGAATCACAGTGAGGCTGAGTGACTTGCCCAGGGTCACATGGGTGGTCAGCAGAACAATGATTCACATCTGGATCTTTTAAACTCTTGTGTGTTGATTTTCCCTACTATGCCACACACACTGTGTCCATTGGGAGGGAACATGGGAAAGTAATGACATGTGTCTCAGTCTGCTTGGGCTGCTGTAACAAAATACCACAGACTGGGCGGCTTGAACAGCAGAGATTTATTTCTCACAGTTCTGGAGGCTGGTGATTCCAAGATCAGGGTGCCACCAGATTCAGTTCCTGGTGAGAGCTCTCTTCCTGGCTTATTTTGTAACTGGAAGTTTGTACCTCTTAATCCCCTTAGCCCACTTCATACCCCACCCCTCTCCCCTCTGTATCTGTGAGTCTGTTTTTGTTTTGTTTGTTTTGTTTTTCAGATTCCACATATAAGTGAGATCATATGGTATTTGTCTTTCTGTGACTTATTTCACTTAGCATAATACCTTCTACATCCATCCATGTTGTTGCCAATGGCAAGATTTCATTCTTTTTATGGCTGAGTAATATTCCATTGTATATATGTACCACATCTTCCTTATCCATTCATCTGTTGATGGACGCTTAGGTTGCTTGCGCATCTTGGCTGTTGTAAATAGTGCTGCAATGAACATTGGTGTGCTTACATATTTTCAAATTATGAATGTCTGTAACTTTAAGATGCTCAAAACAGGTATCAACATCTGTGTGTTCCTCTTCTCTCTTAAGGGGCTGTAGTAGGATGGGATGTGGGAACACTGACCCAGGAGTAGAATTTTACTGATGTTCTGTGTTCTCTTCACAGAAGTTCTCAGCCCTGACGGAAGTACTCTTCCACTTCCTAACTGAGCCAAAAGAGGTAAAGTATCTTGTGATAAGGAGCGTTCCCGAGTGTGGGCCTACAGTCCTGAGATGCTTAGAAAGTGAAGCCCTGGTTTGTGCTGTCCCCTCTCTGCAGGTGGAAAGGTTTCTGGCTCAGCTCTCTGAATTTGCCACCACCAACCAGATCAGTCTCGGTCCCCTCAGAAGCATCGTGAAGAGCCTCCTCCTGGTTCCAAATGGTGAGTAGCCTCTCCCGGCAGCCAAGGCCAGAGACATTACTTGAACATTCCCTCAATCCACCGAGTTGGCAAGTGTGCTCTGGGCACTGAGCCAGAGCGTTTGGTAGTGAACCAGACATGGGCGGGACTGCAGTCTAGGAAGGGAAGCCAGGTAAACAGATAGCCATGGGAGAGTATAATTGCGGTCTGCGTCGCAGCTTCCGTGCCCAGACTTATCTGGTCCTCTACGTGATAGGTGCAGAAACTGAGAGTAAGAATTTAGAAACTTTTATGACAATTTGACGAAGTCTCTTGAGTCTGTTAATTTTTTTAAATGGGGCTTTTTTTTTAACTGTGGTAAAATAATACATAAACATGTAATTGACCATTGTAACCATTTGGGGCTTATATTTTGTATGTGTTTTTTCATTTCATAGTTCTAGGGATTAATTTTCATTGTATTTTACAAAAATATCAGTCCATGATGGATTGAAAAATTTAAAAGATAGGTCTTTTGCTGCAGATAGTTTGAGAAGCAGGGTTTGCCTTAGAGCAATCAGAGAAAGTTTCTAGCCAGAAGGGAGGTGATCACAAAGGTTGAGCTGTAGGGCTGTCTGTCGTAGCACTGTTAATGACAGAGAATAATTAGAAGCAATCAAATTACCCAACAGCTGGAAATCGGTGTAACGAGTTGTGGTCCATTTTTAGAGGGGAGTATCGCGGTGGTCAAGAATTCAGTTTGAGTTAGTAGGACCTGGGTGTGAGTCTGGCCCTTGATAAGTAGTGTGACTTTGGCTAAGTACCTGATCTCTTTCAACCCCTAGCAACAACCGTCCCCCAGCAGTTGTTCCCCTCCATCTAAGCTTGTTTTTGGTGTGTGCATGGAGTTGTTTTGAAGATTAATTAAGATAATGTAAATAAAATGCTTAGCACAGTACCTCAGCAAAAGGTTGTTCTTATTTTTCAAGTTATGTAGTAATTTAAAAAGATGCTGTTGAGGAAAATGTAATGATATGGAAAACCTTTCACAGTATTCTGTTTAATACTGTCTGCCACTGTCCTATTTTTGTGTAAAAAAAAAATGTTAACTGTGGCTCTATCTGGGTAGTAGGACTGCAGGTTGTTTTAATTGTTTATTTTTAGCTATGTTTTGTCTAAAAAGTTGCAAGAATTAATTTGGCAATCTAATTAAAAGTTAATTTTATTTAAAGAGAGACATGACATTTGAGCCCAGTCTTAAGGAATGAATAAATGTCAACCGGGCTGAGAGGAAGTAAAACAGCATCCCCAGTTGGCATATTTTAAAAATCAGTAATAAGCTGATCTTCCCAAGATCTCAGCGCAAAGGTGCATTAAAAGTTGGGTGCTTGATTTGTTTGTTCCTGTCGGGCCTTCTGTTATATCTTAGTGCAGATCCTTTCCTTTGCCGTGTCTTGTGCTCCTAAGGTTCAGGCGGTGTGAATCAGAACATCCCTGAGGTTTCCAGCTGTGAAATTTTATGATCCTCTGTTTGTGCAGTTCTTGCATTCTTTGCCCTCATGGCAGGTTAAAGCATGAGAACAAGGCTGGATGGGAACTTGCAGTCTTTTTAACACAGGAGTAAATTTTCATTATAAACTTAAAACTGCAGAGCTCTGGAGAGTCAAAGGGAAAATCCCCTTTTACTCTCATCCCACTCTTGTCTCTAGGAATAATCACAGTATAATTTTGGTGTATATCCTTTTTTTTTTTTTTTTTTTAATTTTATTTATTTATTTTTGTCTGCATTGGGTCTTTGTTGCTGTGCGCAGGCTTCCTCTAGTTGCAGCGAGCGGGGGCTACTTTTCGTTGCGGTGCGCGGGCTTCTCATTGCGGTGGCTTCTCTTGTTGTGGAGCATGGGTTCTAGGCACGTGGGCTTCAGTAGTTATGGCATGCAGGCTCAGTAGTTGTGGCTCGCAGGCTCTAGAGTGCAGGCTCAGTAGTTGTGGTGCACGGGCTTAGCCGCTCTGAACCATGTAGGATCTTCCTGGACCAGGGCTCAAACCCGTGACCCCTGCATTGGCAGGTAGATTCTTAACCACTGTGCCACCAGGGAAGTCCAATGTATATCCTTTTATATTTTTATATACACTGATAGACATACACGTATGCATTCATGTAGTTTTGTTTTTCACAAATGGTAATAAACCATAGAATTGCTCTGCGGCTTGCATTTTTTCATACCTAGTACATCGTGGAGATCTCTCCACATCAACTTCATTCTTCTGATGACTGCAGTGTACCTTGGACTGAATATATCTTCTTCTAGTTAATCCATTTCCTGTTGCTGGACATTTTAGTTCTGACTCTTCACTCTTAGAAACAATATCGCAGTGAACGTCCTTAGGAAATCTATGTTCTCAACTTACATGAGCATTTCGTAGGACAGGTGCCCAGAGTGCAGAACCAGGAGTACTTATTCTCTTTATTCTCATTGTCTAGCCTGCACCTGTGGGAATGGGGAAACCTGTGAGCTGTTGAGGATACTGGTTTTTCAGGAGATCTCTGTCTGGTGTCCCTGCCTCCATTCTTTGCTGTCCTTCTCATCTCTGCTCCCCACCACATTCCATCCTGCCAGACTGCCTTAATCCCTCCTAATCCTTGCGCTCCAGCCTCTGTTCTACCTCTTTCAGAAAGTCTTCCCAAACCATTTCAGTCCACGGTGACTTCCCCTTCCTCTCAACAACCGAGATAGGTTCTTTTATCTGCAGCTCTCGTTTTGGACTGTAATCATTTTGTTTTCTGTTGATCATGCTGTTTTGTGTGTGTCTATCTTGTGGCCCTAACCTAACAGACAGTTCTTTGAAGTCAGGGGCAGGTCTGTACTACTTTCCTAAGCCACAGTCACAAGTAAAGTGAAGACATAGAGCAGGAGCTTTTAGTACATGCTAGGTGAGTTGAGCTGAACTTGGGAGACCCTGTGATCCTCCCAGGGGATGCTGGGTGTATATTCTTCAAGCAGGATTGATTATCAGTGTTTATAGCAGACTGCTTTCTATAGATGCAGAGAACACTGAGGTATGCTGAGTTCCAGGGATGGGCTTTGCAAGCTCACTTGGATTTGAGTCTTGGTCATATCACCTAATGTAGCTGTTTGGCCTTGGACAAATCAGCCTCTTGGCGCCTCAATTTCTCATCTGAAAAACAGAATAATAAGAGCAGTTTATGGTGTTGGCGTTAGGAATAAATGAGTTAGTACAGTGCTTGCTGAACTTCAACATTATTTATTGATTGTTCAGTTAATTTCAGTCCTTTGCCTCGATATCAGATCATCAGGTAAAACGTTCCTTCCTTCATCTAATGGAGAGGATCTGAATTCACCTCTTGACTATTTAATGCCCCAAAGCTTTTCAAGCTTTTCAAGTTCTAGAATCGAAGTCTCAGGTTTGCTGTACTTCTCAGTAGCTCTCAAGAATTTGTTTTACTCTTCTTTTTGTTCTCATACAGTCTGACTTTTCTCTTCCTGGAGAGTTTTTCTGCTTGAATTCTCCATTTCTTCCAGAGCATCTCCTAAGCATCTGAGGTAGCTTGTAAGTCTCTTGGCCTCTTCCTCATCCCTTGGCCTGATGTGCCATTTTCTTTTCCTTTTTTTTTTTTTCTGCACTGCACGGCTTGTGGGATTTTAGTTCCCCAACCACAGATTGAACCCGGGCCCTCGGCAGTGAGAGCATGGAGCCCTAACCATTGGACCACCAGGGAATTCCCAATGTGCCATTTTCTTTTCAGTCCCAAAGGCTGCCATCCCAGAACAAGTTCTTGGCCCTTCATGCCTTGTTACGGCAGCAGCATCTCCGCTTCTGTTCTCCCGTCCCAGCTTCCAGTTTGCCCTGGAGTGTAGTACAACTTGGACCCTTGGATCCTGTTGCTCCTCTCAACTGTTTTATTTTGCATAATAAATTCTGTAGTCCTTAACTTGGCATTCAAGGCCTTCCCCAAGCTAGTCTGAAGTGTAAGGCCCTCATTCTCTTCCCCTTCCCTCATCCTGGTCCTGCTTGTACAGTAAGACCTCATTGTAGAAGTGCAGCTTGTTAGAGCTGAAAGGACCTGGAAAACTCTCCAGATCAGTCTTCCCCAGATTGGTGTTTTCATCCAGAAGAGACTTCAGTGGCCAGACAGGGTCATAAAATACTGTCCCCGCACCCCCCAGCCTTGGAATCTTGGAGATTCACACACACATTAACATATCTCAGGCTCTGAAAAGTCCTGCAGTAAAGCAACCTGCTTAACCAGTATCTGTAAAACAGTTAACCATGGACCTCTTCTTTTTTTGGAGGGGGGGAGGGGGGCAGGGGGAGGGTCAAGTAAAAGCTTTGTAAAGTGCTGATCTAGTCTGATCTTTGTCTTGGAGATAAAGAAACAGAGCCCTAGAGAGGGGAAGTGACTTACTTAAGATCTTACAGTGGAAAAGCTGCTGCTAGAACCTCCCTTGATTAGCTCAAAGCTTGTGGGGTTTTTGGTTTGGGTTTTTTTTTTTTTTTTTAGTGTTTTTCTTTTACTACTTAGTATGTAATTCTTAAAAGCACCTGAGATCAACCTTTATCATCCCATGGACGAATTGCTTCATCTGCGCCCCACTAATTCTCCTCATTGCTCTCCAAACTGGACTATTTTTAAACAAATCTCAGATATCATATCGTTTCATTCAGTTCATTCAATTCCTAGTTATGTATCTCTAAAAGATAAAGGACTTTTTCCCCCTTATCAAGTCGCTATGCAATTATCATATCTAAAATTAAAATATGCAGTCAGTGTTCAGACTTCCCCATTGTCTCATACATTTTGTTTGTAAGTGGCGTTCTCATCAGGATCCCGAGAGGGCCCCCACCTTGCATTCGGTTCCTAGGTGGCCCTTGTGTGCTCACTTTTCACTGTGGCTCCTTCACAGCTCTGGGACCTTGAGCCAAGTCACTTAGCCAAGCCACTCTGAGAATCAGTTTCTTCAGGAATAAAATGGAGCTAATACTAGTAGCTCATACATTGTTGCAAGAATGGAGAAAGATGGCGGTCTAGTGGTTAGGACTCGCACTTTCACTTCCGGGGCCAGGTTCAGTCCTTGGTCGGGGAACTAAGATCCCATAAGCTGTGTGGCGCAGCCAAAAAAAATTAAAAGAAAATAATTTTAAAATAAAAATTAAAAAAAAAACATTTCTTCCAAAAAAATGGAGAAAGATAAATGTAAAGCGCTTGCTTCAATAATGAGTGGTAGCTACACTGCCGCTGGTATGATGATTGATTGTCAGTATCATCATGAGTTGTCTCCTAGAAAAGATTACAGATAACTTCACAGTAGGGCCATAATTTAAGCGGTTTTTACTTTAATACATTGCAAGATATCTGGCCCTTGTGGGTACTCAGTAACTGGTTGTTTTTTAAGAAAAGGTGATAACTCCCTTTCCCCACTCCCAAAGGAGTCTGTCTGGCTGGGCCAAAAAAGGAATAATCAGCACTGAACAATAGTCACAAATGGTATTTAAACAAATGTTGAACTAAGTCCCCCAGGGTTCCTGACCTTACCCTGCTCTGTTACTTTTCTCTGTGGCACTTTTCAATAATACTCTGTATGGCTTTACCTACTTGTTACATTATTGTTTTGGTCTTTCTCCTCCCAAAAGATTGTGAGCCTCAGGAGAACAGAGATTGTTGCCTGTTGAGTTCATTGATGTATTCCAGGGTCCAGCACAGTGCTGGCACATAGTGGGTGCTCAGTACATCTGTGTACAGTGACCATGACTTCTGTTTCCCCGTGAACCTCGCAGGGGTGGATTCAGCTGGTCAGCCTTGAGGGTCAGTAATGACTGAATGAATGGGGCTCACGGTGCTCTCCCATCTGCTTCCTCCTCCAGGGCTCTTCACCAAGGCTTAGTTCTGTTGCTTGGGCTTCCCTTATTATACTGAATAAACTTACATAGATTTTGGCTGGAAGAATAGTGTTTGCTAATTTTCCAACTGTTTCCTGAAACCCTCACCATCACATACACCTCTGTCTTGTCACCCGTCCTGTTTGATGGCAATGGGGGTTTGCCTAAGGCAGCTGTTCCTGTGAAAAGTGGAGCTCAAGGACTTTATAAACCATCCCAGATGGTTATCTGTGTTTAAAGGACATTCTTAGATTTCCCCTAGTGACATGTTCTGGTGACTCCAGCCCTGGAGTTCAAAGTTTACTATCTGACATAGGGTCAAGGCTGCAGGCCTGTTTTGTGCTTAGGACAAAGGAATCACCAAAGGAAAAAGCTGAAAAAGAAGCCAAGGGCCTGAGGCCTAGCACAATGCAAATATATATATACATATGTATATTTCCAAAGTATGGCTCCTGCCTGCCCCAGGTAATGAGGTGACATCAGGACGGAGAGCTTGCTCTGGCCCCTGCAGCTTGGTAGCCTCTGTTGTCAGTCACTGTCAAGGCGTGGCCTGGTACCGCCTCCCCAACAGCATCTCAGAATGACCTGGAGTGGAAAGAGCCTGGGTTTGGGCACCCTCTGGCCTGTAAGCAACTTTCTCTGCCACTTGCCAGCTGTTGTGGCCCTGAGCAATTAATTTAATTTTTTTTTCTTGGGGTGGGGGGCATTTTTTTTTAATTATAGAAAGTACAAGAAAGAAAACAAAAATGGCTCACAATTTTACTATCTTCACATAAAAAAACCAGCGTGCAGCTAGAACATTTTTAAATGACACAAAGAAAAACAAAGTCCCACCCAGTCCCTTTCCCAAAAGATATCCACTCTTAAGTTTTTTGTGGATATGTTCAGAAAAAATATGCCTTACATCTGTCTACTTAGCTATAAGATAAAGATATAATTAAAGCTAGAAATAAAAATAGATAATATATACTTCTTTATTTATACAAAAGGGATTACACTGTGCAGACTGTTCTTACCTTTCCTTTTCTTCTTTTAATTATATTTTGCAAATAGGCACATCAAGAGCTACCTTATTCTTTTTAAAGGTTGCATAGTATTCCATTGTATGTTCCGTATGTGTTTATTGAGTGCCAACCAATGAACAGTGCCAGGCACTTTTTTAGGAGCTTGGGACACAGCAGTAGGCAAAATGGACCAAGTCCTTTTTCTCATCAAACTGACATTTTAGTGGGAAAATTGACAATAAGTATGTAACATAAAGTTGAGTAGTTATAAATGCGATGCAGAAAAGTACACTTGAAGAGTGGTCAGGGATCCTTTAAGAGGAGGTGCGATTCAAGTAGATTCCAGAATGAAGTGAGGGAATGAGCATGTGCGGATTTGAGGAAGTGTGTTCCCTGCAGAGGGAACTGCAAGGGCAAATGCCTGGAGGTAGGACCCTGCCTAGCAAATTACAGGAGGAGCTAAGCGAGGGAGAGAGCATAGGGTTCTAAAGAAGGCCAGATCCTGCCGGACATTGTGAGAGCTTTGGATTATACTATGAGTGAAACAGGAGCTATTAGAGGGTTTTGAGCAGAGGAGAGACATGGTCTGACTTAAGTTTTAACAAAATCACCTCGGCGCCCCAGGTGGTTGTGTGGATGCACCAAAACCAACGTACTGTTCCTGACATTTCATCTCTCCTGCCCACATTGCTGAAGAGCTGCCCACGTAGATCTCAGTGTATTTGGGGGGCATAGCTGCAGGTGAGTTCTTGGCAGTGCAGTCGTTGACTATGGATTTGCCAAATCTTCTCCCCCAAAAGCTTAATCATTCTGATCTTTAATTTCCTGGTAAGTTAAAAGTTACAATAATAATCTCCACTTCAGAGTATTTTGGGGTCATCAAACAGAATATTGGATTTGAACTGGATATAGACTAAGGAGCAGCACCCGTGGTAGCCAGGAGTTCTTTGGAGTGTCTGGAATGTAGCCGCCTTCTTGGAGAGCTTTTATGGCCAAGGTTTCCTGGGGTCTTGCCTTTTTTATTTCCCGGTGGTTTCCTTGCTCGGTCTGATTTTGCAGATAAAAGATTTCCTCCCTTTGTTGACATGGTTTATTTTGCAGGGGACAACAGCCTTTAGGATTGTTTTTCTGGAGTGCGATGGGGGTGGAGGCTCAGGTTTAGGGTGTTACTTCAGGGCCCTCCCTGGATGGTGGTGGATGTCTTCTTACTCTTTGATTAGTCATCTTCTGGAAGACTAAGAAGTGGAAAATTTTAAAGCCGCTGCCAAATCGTGACTCGAGGCTGTAGCCCGCAGGTTAAATGTTGAGAAGCCCGGATTGCTGGCAGCAGTTTGTTTTCAGGAACGGGAGCCTGCAAGCAGACAAAGCGGCTCCCACGGGGTGGGGGGTTCCCAGGGCTCCTGAGGGGAGGTTTTGATAGCCCCTCTGCAAGTGACTTGGGAACTGTAGAGGCCAAACTGCTTAGTCCACCTGGGTTTACTTCCTGAGGGCTGATCTACGGCAGGCTGGCCAGTATGTAGATGGGAACGGTGTATAATCTGCCCTGACCAGTGCTGTGGCCCCTGGGCCCATGTGGCAATTGAGCACTTGGAACGGCTAATGCAACTGAGGAACAGGATAGTACATTTTCTTTAATTTTAATTCATTAAAAGTTAAAGAGGGGAATTCCCTGGCGGTCCAGTGGTTAGGACTTAGCGCTTTCCGTGCCGAGGGCCCAGGTTTCATCCCTGGTCGGGGAACCAAGATCCCTGCAAGCCTCGTGGTGCGGCCAAAAACAGAAAAATAAATAAATAAATAAAGAGCCACGTACGTTCCGTGGTTACGGATCACACGGTGCAGCTCCAGGCTGTTACCCCTGCACCCTGTCTGACCTTGAACTCCCCCACTTGGCTCCAGGAGTCCGTGGCCTTATTTCCTCAGATCAAGTGCCCCATCCCCAAGTCCATGCAGTCTTTTCTTTTGTCTCTGACTTCATCCATACTTTCTGGAGGGGCCAACACTTGTGTGTCACAAAAAAAACCCCAATATGTGCTGCCTCGTTCTCCCTGGTCTCGGGGGCTCCTTCCTCCCCCACTGGACTGAGTGGAGCTGAGTCTGCTCATTCCTGTTGTCGTCCCGGTCACTTAGGTTGTGCCCATTAAATACTTACTGCCAGCTGATTGATTGATTTGCCCTCTTTGACTGATTTCTCCCCTCCCTCCTAGGTGCCTTGAAGAAGAGTCTCACAGCTGAGCAGGTCCGGGCTGATTTCATAACTCTGGGTAGGTGACCACATGGCTGCTCAGGGTGACAGGCCCTGCAGCCCTTCACTGTGTTCATGTCTCCTTCTGTTCTCTTATAGGTCTCAGTGAGGAGAAAGCCACTTACTTTTCTGAAAAGGTATCATAATTCCTCCTAATCAAGGTTAATTAAGATCGCTTACATTTATTTCATGAAGAGAAACAAATGGAAAATGCTGACTAAGGAAAAACCATCAGTCATCATGTGCCATTTCCCAGCTTAATGTTTTTCATTTGGTTTCATGCAAATGACAGACATGCAGCTTTTAAACAGCACTATTCAGTGCATCTCTAATTTTTTCCCTCTGATTTGACTGAATATAAATGTCATACAGTTTTTGTTCCAATCTGGATTAAATCTGGGAATAAAAGAAAACATTTGTATAGTCTCCTGCCCCTCTTGACTCCCCCCAGCCCCCAGATCTGTGCACATAGGCTGAGCCCTTCGTTCTGCATGCTTCCCACTGTCTGTATAAAGACTAAACATGCTGTGTTGGGGGCGGGATGAAGAGGGGGGATTTTTCCCATTGTTATGACTTTGGCTTTTTGCTTTTGTTCCAGTGGAAACAGAATGCCCCCACCCTTGCTCGATGGGCCATAGGTCAGACTCTGATGATTAACCAGCTTATAGATATGGAGTGGACATTTGGAGGTAACTAGTTAGAGCCAGTCCTGGGTCATTTGGGTGATGTAGGGTTGGGTGGCAGAGGCTTTCAGATGACTTTGCTGGGGAAGAGGTGTCCTTGGTCCCCCAAGACTGTTGGGTCCAGCACCTGCTTCTCTGTGTCGCTGTCCACATTCGGCAGCTCTTTCTATCCACGAGTCTCAATAAGTTCACTTCCTGAAAAGCACATTCTGCTGTCCTCATACTGGCCCCTACATGGCTTCTGCTGTACAACTTGCAAGATTGGGGTCTTCAGAATGAGTCCTCAACCAGTCACTTACCGGTTTTCTCTTTTGTGTCACAGTGACGTCTGGGAGCAGCGAACTGGAAAAAGTGGGAAGTATTTTTTTACAAGTAAGTCTTCTCCTGATCTCTGAAAATTGGGAGATTTTTGACTTGGTATTCAGTCTACATCGGGTTTCTTTAATATCCAGTTAAACGGATGTTCCACTGAAGTGCCTTGTATATCTCAGAGCAATGTGGTCAGTCAAAGATGTAGTCACTAACACGCTTACTTTCAGATTAATAGGATCTGGATATTGTTCTTGAAAGTCTGATTGTTCCTGTAATCGTGGAAATTGTTAGACGTTTTGGTGGTGGATGATCCAGACTGCTGCCTAGTAACTCTCAAGTTAGATGCTGGATGCTTTGATGTTTACGTGACAGCTCAGGTTTCAGGAATTTCTTTGCCCTGTTGTCATCATTTTAATTTAAATGTTTTATTTCTCTTTTTCCTTTTTGGATCAGTTAAAGTTGGTGGTTAAGAAAGGAAATCAAACTGAAAATTTATACATAGGTGAGTCCAAATTCCCATTAGAGCCCTTTCCCTTTTTCCGTGTTTTCTTCAGTCATTGGGCTTGTGAAGCCCACCACCAATCATTTTTCCAGAAAAAAAGTCATAACCAAGCTGTGGAGTCACCATTCTGCTGCCTTTGCTCTCATAAATAATAAGCCGTCAGCAGGTTGGAGACCCCACAGTTTGAAGACTTTTAGACCTTTTTGCAAAAGGGAAAGGGTGAGGTAGGAATGGCGAATATCGAAGAGCAAGAAGCTCTTGCTGTAGGAGCCACATCTACTGTCCTGAATGACCCCCTTTCATCCCTTTGTGCTGGGGAGTTAATGCCATTTTAAATCCCCCCCTTTTTTTTTTATGGAGCTGAGAACTTTCTATGTTCAAGGCTTCAGTTCTTTATTATGATCAATTACCTGTCAAGAACTGCTTAGAGGTACTAAACCAAAAAAGAAAAAGAAAGTCTCTGGGTGGAAATTCATTTTCTTGGATGATTCTGTGGAGTTGGAAACATTCACCTGAAGCTGCATTTTCTCTCCCCAGAATTAACCTTGCCTCAGTTCTACAGCTTCCTGCACGAGATGGAGCGAGTCAGAACCAGCATGGAGTGTTTCAGCTGATTTCTGTCCCCCTGCATCTCCACCTCACACCCCCACCCGCCCCCTCCTCCTCCCCGGTGACTGCTCAGAGAGACCTCTCGCTCCCAGGCCTGTGGCCGCTCCTTTGGGCCTGCTTGCCTCTTGGGAGCCCAGGTGCAAAGGTTTCTGAAAAACAAAGGATTAAGTACTTAAGGAGCCTGACAGGCTGGTCCTGAAGAGTCTTTGTTGAGGGACCCTCCTCGACCTATCTCCCAGGTCACCGTTTAGATATTCAGAGAAAAGATTGCATCTCAGATGCAGGGGAGGAAATAAGTTGAGTCACCTCCCTTTCAAAGTTCCAGAGTAAACAAATGGTCTATCGCTCAAGATACGCACTGATGACCTTCCCCGCCAAAGAACAAGGGCTTGTTTATGGCTGAGGAAGAGGTGGACTCCGTGAATGACACACGGGGGAGCCCCCAGCGGAGTTTGTATGTTTGTGGTGGTGGTGCTTTGCTGATCAGTCTTTAGTGGACACCTGTGTAAGAATACATGCTGGGTCTGCTCTGAAAAAAACTAAGGCTTCACTTCAGGTTTTGCCCTGTTGTGTGTAATGAGGTGGGCCTTTTTTTTTTTTTTTTTTGAGGTGGGCCTTTTGAGGCTATTTCAGCTTGTTTTGGTTCAAGCTGACCTTCTCTGGTGGTTAGAAGAAGAATAAAAAAAGTTCTGAAGAACAGGTCTGCATCTGGTCGTCTCTATGCATGGATTAAAGAGTCACCTGCCTTGCAGAGAGCTAGTGCTCTTATCTTCAGAAATTATCTTCCTGATTTTGGTGAGGGCCCTGGGTCTTCAGTGAAATTCACCGTGGTCCAAAGTGGGAATTCGTAAGAGCAGTTCAGGGGAAACTCAGGTTAAAAACTTCATAAAAAGCGGAGTGGATGAATGCTTTGTGTTCAGATGACTTTAGTACCACCTTGGCACGTAAGTTCTCCTCCTCCTACCTCTCCCCTTCCCCTCAGAAATTTTTAAAACTTTTGAGTAGATTATACATGCCCATGATTCAAAAAATACATTGTAGAGTAATTCCTTCTCCCGCCCCATTCCCCACTTACCTAGTTCTCCTCCCCAGAGGGAACACCTGTCATGAGTTTATTCTGTGTTCATGCATTTGCAAATACACAGGCACTGAGTTTGACTTTTCTTCCCACACAAATGGTAGCATACTGTACACACTGCGTCCTGCACCTCGCTTTTTCCCACAACTTGGAAATCATTGCACATCAGAACAGAGAGAGCAGCCTCATTTTTTATAACAAATGGATGATTTATTTAACCGCTTTCTTGCTGATGGGTGTTTGGGTTGTTTCCATTCTTCTTCTTCTTTTGTTTTTTTAATAAATTTATTTATTTTATTTATTTATTTTTGACTGTGTTGGGTCTTCGTTGCTGCGTGTGGGCTTTCTCTAGTTGCAGCAAGCGGGGGCTACTCTTGCGATGCGCGGCCTTCTCATTGCAGTGGCTGTTCTTTTTGCAGAGCACGGCCTCTAGGCGTGCGGGCTCAGTAGTTGTAGCTCGTGGGCTGTAGAGCACAGGCGCACACGGGCTTAGTAGCTCTGCGGCACGTGGGATCTTCTTGGACCAGGGCTCAAACCATGTCCCTTGCATTGGCAGGTGGATTCTTAACCACTGCGCCACCAGGGAAGTCCTTCCATTCTTCTTTCCTTATGAACGATGCTGCAACTGAATTTTATATATATATATATATATATATTTTCCATTTTGCATGTGGGGAAGTATATTTATAAGGTAAACATGTGGATGTGGAATTGCTGGGTCAAAGAATATGTGCATTTATCAAAGTATATAGAAGGAATAAAGCAAAAAGCCCCTCTGCCCTGTCTCCCATTACTCAGTTCCCCCACTGCCCTCCTCCAACAGGTAACCCCTGCTGTTAGTTTCTTAGCTATCCTTCCAGAGAGTTTTTCCCCCACAGGTAAGCAATACAAATTTTAAGTTTTACTCTTTTATTGTTGTTTACACAGATGATTATACACTATACACATTATTCATAATATATCTTGGAGATCTTTCCAGGTCAGTACATAAAGGGACTGCATCGTTTTCTGTGGCTACAATATATTCTGATATGTGGATGGGTTATAACCAGCATTTACAATTTTGATAAATAGTGTGGGTATTAGTGAGTGTTCTCCAGAGAACAGAACCAGCTCTGTGTGTGTGTGTGTGAGCGAGAGAGAGAGAGAGGATTGATTTATTTTAAAGGATTGGCTCACAGGATTGTGGAGGCTTGGTAAATCTAAAATCTGTAGAGTAGGCTGGCTGGCTGGAGACCCAGGGAAGAGTTGCAGATCCAGTCCAAAGGCAGTCTGCTGGCAGAATTCCTTCTTGCTGGGAGGAGGTGGGGGAGTCCGTCTTTGGTCTATTAAGACCTTCACCTGATTGGATGAGGCCCACCCACATTACAAAGGGGAATCTGCTTTTCTCTGGTTTAAAGTCCACTGATTTAAATGTTAATCTCATCTCCAAAACACCTTTATAGAAACATCCAGAATAATGTTTGATCAAACATCTGGGCACAGTGGCTCAGCCAAGTTAACGCACAAACCAAACCATGACAGTGCCAAACTGACCTCTTCACAGATTGTTCCAATTTATATTAAGATTACTGCCCACATGTCCCAAAGAAGAGCAAATCAGTGCCTTTGGACAGAACTTCCAAATATGTCCATGAGGTTTCGTGTGCCTGACACCATAGGAATCTAATATAAAAAGAATTCACAGAATGTCAGAACAGGAAGCCACCTAAAGTGCAATCTAGTTAATCCATTCGCATTACAGATGGGGAAACTGAGACTAGAGATTGAAACTGGCTGCTGGCCAGTGGTCTGTGCTGCCCTGTGAACCTTGGGGTCTGCTTGGTTCAGAAACGGGATCCTGAGAGACCTGAGGGGGATCAGCCCAGCAAGCAGCCCAGGGTTGGTCCGTGTCAGATGCTCTGCGAGAGCTGTACCTGGCTCCCCTGGGCGGATTCTGACCCAGGAGCTCCTGGCCCTGCCCAGTTCAGGCTCTCCTGCCCAACTGGACCGGCGCAGTGGCTTTGTGATGGCCCCTCCCCAGTCTTCAACTTCCCAGCTTCTACAGCCTGGCCTGGCCCTACATGAGCATTCTCACGGGCGAGACTCATGTCGGCCGACAGATCCAAAGGCTCATGGTTCTGCTGGGGGCCCGGGTAAAGTGCAGACTTCCTGCACACCAAGCCCCATGGTCTGGCCCTGCCTGTGTCTCCCAGGGCTCCATCTCCCGTGCCTCCTGGCGGTGTCCCGTACCGCAGGTCTGGTCTGCCATGAGGCCATTTGCCTCTTCTCCCCTCGGGCTGCAGTGCTTCCCCCACGCTTCGGGATGTAGCAGCCAGGACAGGTCTGAGGGCCTCCTCTGACAGCTCCAGGCCTCAGGTCTTCATATCTCTGCGGCAGGGGCCAGGAGTGCAGGCTGTGGAGTCAGACCTTTTGGGTTCTTTTCCTGGCCCCTCTGCTCACTGCCTGTATGACCTCAGGCAAGCGCCTAACCTCTCAGAACCTTAGTTTCCTTGTTTTAAAGTGGGTATAGTTCTCACCTCACAAGGTTATTGGACAGATCACTTAGCACAATGTCTGCTCAACTAATGGTGAGCTCTTCATTATCAAATTATTGTAATTGTTTCCAGAATTCTCTTTCCCACTAGCACATGAGCTTCTTGGTAAGAGGCTTGCTTTTCAGCTCAATAACCCCAACACCTGGCATCAGTCAGCTGTACTCCTCCCCACCCCCATCTGGTAACAGGGTAATAGGCCCCGTTGTTACTTGAAATGAGGCTGTGTAGACCCTCCATGCAGGACTGTTAACAAACCTGCGTGGCTTTAGAAGAATAAATCTGGGGAAGTTGGTTTGATTGTTGGTCAATTGTAACATGGATCATAGATAAGTCTTTACCGTGAGGTGGCTGGCCTGGGCACCCATCTTCCAAGACCAGTTGAATGCCTTGCTCACAAACATTCTTGGAGCGCCTCCTATGGGCCAGAGCTCCACTGGGCCCTGTGGGAGCAGGTGATAAGCTGTGCACACAGACGGATGACCCTTTCTTTTCAGCGACCTTATTTCTGTGCAAGAGGAGGTTATATCCTCAGTTCCATTTGCTGTAGTTCAGATCCCATTATGAACTCCAAGAACTACTTCGGTCCCTTGGTTGTATTGGAATTTTGTCACAAATACGGTCTATTGAAGCAGGAGCATTGATCAGGGCCATGGACTGCGGGGCAGGGATTTTGACGCAATGCTGGCAGATTTGAGCAGATTCTTTCTCACTGTTAGCACTTCATCTTTGTACTGATCCCCTCTTGTTCCTATTCTGCTTAGAAATCTGCTGTCCGTTAGCCTAGTCTTTGGCTGCAGGTTATTCTTATTTTATATTTTATTTACTTTTGGAGCATGGTGTTCATTAAGATGGCAGTGGTCAGGCCAAGAGAAGATCAACCAGAAATACCTGTATTCTTTCCCTGGAGGACAAAGGCTGTCCTGGTTGGGTTGGGGGAGGCAGTCACTGTTCAGTTCTGACACTGTTGTTTCTTTTTACTCTGGTGATGTTAGAAACAAACAAGCAAACAAACAGGTGATGAAAGGAGAACCCCCAAATAGTACAAAGTGGTCAGCTGCTCCCCAGTGGGACCAGCTGCCTCACATACGAGCATTTGCTAGAGTGTAGAAATGGCCGTTCCAAAAGGCCGCCTAACAACACATATTTTCCTGAGCACATTTGGTCTTTTCTAGATTTTTTTTTTTTTTTTTACGTTTGCCGTGTTTCACAAAGGTATTTGAGAATTTCTGTGAAAAGCTCTATAGGTAATGCCTGATGGATGATACCTTATACCTGGACAGTACTATACTTTTTCTTTCCTTTTTTTGGCCGTGCCATGTGGCTTGCGGGATCTTAGTTCCCCAACCAGGGATTGAACCCGCACCCTCGGCAGTGAAAGCCCTGGACTGCCAAGGAATTCCTTATATTTTGTTTTTTTGAGGGGAGTCATTTTTTTTTTTCATTTTTAAATTTTATTTATTTATTTTTTTAAAATTTTTATTTATTTATTTATTTATTGGCTGTGTTGGGTCTTTGTTGCTGTGCTCAGGCTTTTCTCTGGTTGCCGTGAGCGGGGGCTGCTCTTCGTTGCTGTGTGCGGGCTTCTCATTGTGGTGGCTTCTCTTGTTGTGGAGCATGGGCTCTAGGCATGCGGGCTTCAGCAGTTGTGGCACACAGGCTCCATAGTTGTGGTGCACAGGCTTAGTTGCTCCACGGCATGTGGGATCTTCCCGGACCAGGGCTCGAACCCGTGTCCCCTGCATTGGCAGGCGGATTCTTAACCACTGTGCCACCACGGAAGCCCAGGAGTCAAATTTATTAAGGGATAGTTTACATAGAGTAAAATTCACCCTTTGTAAGTGTACAGTTCAATGAGTTTTGAAAAATGTATACAGTTGTGTAACCACCACTGTTATCAACATATAAAATATTTCCATCACCCCAGAAAATCCCCTCATGAGTCTTTATAGTCAGTCCCCTCTCCTCACTCCTAGTCCTGGTAACCACTGACATGATCCCTTTTCCCACAGTTTACCTTTCTTAGAATGTTGTAAAAATGAAATAATTCAGTATGTAGCCTTGTGTGGCTAGCTTCTTCCACTTCGCATAACGTATTTTAGATTCATCTATGTTATTGACATGTCAGTAGTTTTTTCCTTTTTATCCGTGGCTTGTTTTCCACAGTATAGATACATCCCAGTTTTATAAATCTGTTTACCAGTGACCAGTGGAGTAGGTTGTTTCCTGCTTTGGTGATTATGCATAGAGAACAGCATTCATTCCTTCACACACACCATCTTGTTTGAAGCTCAGGACACCCTGAGAGTTGGGTATTGTTACACCAGTATCTGAGAAAAAGGACACATCAAGAGTTACACTGCATGAGGTCACATGGCAACAATTGGAACTTTGGTCTTCTAACTCCCAACTAGAAAGGATTTTTGTTTGGTTTTTACCAAGATACAATTCACATTCCATAAAATTCC
Source organism: Balaenoptera ricei (assembly GCF_028023285.1). Lineage (NCBI taxonomy): Eukaryota > Metazoa > Chordata > Mammalia > Artiodactyla > Balaenopteridae > Balaenoptera > Balaenoptera ricei. Next base: position 26,466,431 of record NC_082653.1, read on the forward strand.
AATTAGAAAGGTTTTAACAGAACTTACCTAAATTAAGAAGTATTACAAAAATCAAACCCCCACTGAAACATCTCCATGAATATTTTACTTCTCAGCCTGTATTAAAACAGGAGGAATCTTAAAATGTCATCTCTTGATCCAAATGAGGCTCTTTCAAACCATGGGTAACCCAATGATGAATACAATGTACTAGTCCAAAATAAACTAAAATCAACATAGCAAATAATTGAAAATAATCTAGTATCAGGCAATAAGAGATTAGTTATATACATTATGGTGTGTGCATGTAATGGAGGAGCATGTAGCCATTGAAATGGATATTGAAGACAATGAAAGGATCATGGTCATGATGTGTTGCTTAAAAAAGTCAGGCTACAAAACAAGATCAAGGTGAACCTACTCTTGTAAAAAATGTTTACGTAGACATAAACTAGTAAGTGTATAAGATGGGTATAAACGTAAACGTTAAGCAACTGTACTCCAATAAAAACTAATTCAAAAAAATTAAAAAATAAAGGAAAACATTATCAGTGGTTATTGCCGGGTCATGGAATTACAGGTTTTGAATTTTTTCTTTTGTTTATCTGTAGTTTCTAAGTTTTTCAATGTAAGCATCCATGCTCTGTTTATAGAGATAATACATGAAAGGTGTACAGTTAAAAAATTCAAAGAGAACTCCTTCCCTACCCGCCCAGATTGCTAAGAACATTGATTATTTTTGGTAAAAATATTTTTTTTCAACCAAAACAACTAACCTTCCTCCACCCCAACTACCTGAATTATTTCTAGATACCTTGTCCCTAACGAGGCCCTGGTGACTCCCTGAGGCTGATCTGGGCCCATAACCTGGGCCTTGTCTTCACTCCTCTGGCAGGTGGTCCCACTTCTCCCCTGTGGCCCCTCTGGGGCCAGCTCCTCAACACTGCTTTTCATTTCTGCTGCACTAGGTCAGACCCTGAACCCTGACAGGAGGTTCAGAAAAGTTTTAGTCAGATCACTACTTTCATAAAGAGAGGGAAGAAAGTCAGAGAGGGGAAGTGGGGGGCGGGGAGGGAGGAAGGAAATAGAGAAAAGCTTTAGTCCTTTCCCTCCCAGAGCTTACATTACCTCCTTTGATACTTCCTGCTAATGTGGTAGAATGAGTCTGAGCTTTGGAGTCAGATTTGGGTTCAAATCCGCCTCTTAACCATCTGTGTTCACGGATGTGCTCACTCGGTGAGAACATTTTGACCTCTTGCTGTGCACGAGCTCCTGGGCTAAGTAGTGTGTGGCCTTGAGGAGGGTCGCTTCCCCTCTCCTCTCCAGTTCATCTGTAAAGTGGAGATAGTGTCGACCTCGCAGGGTAACTGTGAGGATTGAATGAGGTGCTCTCTGTGGGGCACGGAGCCCAGGGCCTGCTTCAGAGCCTGCACTGTCACCCCCTCACTAACTTAGTACTAAGCCCGGTATTCAGAGAAAAGGGGAAACGAAACACATTCATCGGCAGTAGGTAGCCGCCTCCACCCATGATATTCTCACCCCGGGACTAACTGAGTGGCTAGACTAGTGGTTCTCAAAGTGCAGTCCCAGGACTCATGCCACAGCATGAGCATCACCCGGAAACTCACTAGAAATGCAAGTTCTTGGGCCCTGCTCTAGACCTACTGGGTCAGGAACTCTGAGGGTGCGACCCGGCGCTCTGCGTGGTGACCAGCCCTCGGAGGGTGACTGTGATGCCCGCTTGCATTTGAGAGCCGCTGGGCTACACCATCCCCTGCGTTCGAGAGACTGCTAACTACGTCTTTAATAAACACGGGGTATTGCCAGCCCACTGGGCCCCTCCAAGATCCTGCCTCTAACAGGGATGCCTCTGGATTGGGTTGTGGAGCCTTGAAAGCCACCCCGAAGTTAGGGACATCCCCTAAAACATCCTGGCTTCCCTTCAGGAGCACTTTGTGACTCAGCCTTGAACTCAGTGAAGAGTTTCGTACGTACGTTTTCTTAGATTGGGAGGTTCCTCGATTTTTCATCCTGCTGAATGAAGCAGGGCAGGTTTGAGGCTTCACGGGTACTTTGGTCGGGGTGGCAGAGGGAAGGGGAGACAGACTCTCCCTGTGTACTCTGGGACTTCCAGTTCAATCAGCGGTTCTCTGAGCTGCGGCTACGTTGCGGGAAGCCCCACCTTCAAATATTCCGCCCCTTTGTCCCTTTGGGGACCCTTATACGTGTTAGACCTCTCCCGTGGGTTTTTGGTTTGGAAGTGCTGGTCCCTGTGACTGTGCACAGGGTCTGGTGCTGGGGTGGTGGGGGCGCCGTAAAGGGGGAGACCGGCCGCTCACCCTGGAGGAGTTGAAACCAAGCAGCTCCAGCAACACGCAGGAAGTCGTAAACTGACGCGGACAGGCTGTGAGCGGTGGAAGAGCAGGAGGACGCCCCAGGTGCTGGGGGCCGGGCCGGCGTCAGGGAGTGGTCGCTCTGCCCTAACAGGCCCAAAGAGGGGGGTCTCAGGGCCGCGCCTCCCTGTCACGTGGCCTGTGTGTTGAGCGAGATGAGGAAGCTGCCTCTGGCCTCTTTGGAGAGCCCCGTTTACCTACTGTTGACTAAATAAAGGCTTAGAGAGGCTTATGGAATAAGGCTGCTTTCACATCAAAGGGCTCTTACAAAACAGCCTGGTGATGAGTTAAGTACAAATGAATCAGAAACAGATGGACTCAATTTCCTAGAAAATACCCCTGGGCTTCAACAAGAAGAGGGAAAGTGCTCAGCCAAAGGCATTGTGGGTTTTTGCTGATCCTAAAATATGCTCAGTGATTTTGCCTGAAACAGAGACGAGGTGTTGGGACTGTCAGGCTCCAAGTCATTAGAAAGTCCGGCTGGAATCCTGCCAGCACATCAAGTGATCCCCAGCAGCCCCTCCCAGCTCTCCTCAGTGGCCCAGGAGGAGACCCCCATCGGCTTGGTCCTGCTCTGAGTTTGCGAGCCTGGGCCGAAGAGCCAGTGAGACCTTCCTCTTCCCTGACTATAAAATGCAGGAGTTAATGTAGATGATCTCTAAAGGCGTTTTCAGCATGGGTGTTCCATGAATAATAATAATGGTGATAATTGCCAACATTCACTGAGTGATTCCTTCTGCCAGGCACTGCTGCATTAAGGGCTTTATATACCTTGGCTTGTTTTACTGCTTTTAGCAGCCCTGAGTTAGCACTATAATTATCTCCATTGTACAGATGCGGAAACTGAGGCTCAGAGAGTTAAATAGCTTGCCCAAGTGCCCACAGCTGGTATGTGGTAGAGTCTGGATTTTAACCAAGTGATGAGGCATCTCTTGGTGATTTCTAGCCTGTCAATTCCTAGGTTTCTATTCTTGTGGCAACTTTCTAGTTCCTGGGTTGGTACCGAATAGTCTCCTCTCTGCCCGAGGCTGTCCGTTCTCTAAGAAGTCTTTAGAACCTAGCCAAGGTAAGCCAAAAACACAACTTGCCCTTGCTTACCCGCTGCTCCCCCAGCCTCTTAGGTGCCTGTGTTAGATGCTAGGGACACACAGCCTTGCTCTCAGGGAGATGGGCAACGACTCCAGGGCAGTGTGATAGATGCCCACTGGAGGAGGTGGGCAGTACATGCCCTGAGAGCCCGGATGGAGCCTTCGGCCCCGTGGGTGAGGCCCCAGCAGGAGTGAAGCAGTCTGATGAGTGGGGGTTGAGGACACTGCTGTGGGCAACCGCGCTCCCTTTGCAGGGAGGTGGGAAGTCACGTGGCGCTTGTGGAAGAACTGGATGTAGTTTAAGATGAAGGCGCCCCTGGGTGAGTGTTGGGGAACGGGAACAGCAGGAGAGGAGGCAGGAAGATAGTCAGGGACCAGATCCTCCCAGGTGAGCCTTAGGACTTGGTCCTAACGGGAGTCATGGACAGCGGTTAGGCAGGAGAGGGACAGGAGCATCTGTGCCCTGCCTCCCAGCCTGGCCCCCCTCCCAGCTGTCTCCCAGTTCTAAAACTGGGAGTGGAAGTTTTAAGGGCAGGGGTGTGTCCAGTGCAGCCCATAGCAAGCACTCAATCAGTGTTCACCTAACATCCACCACCCACAAGAAAAGCCAGGTCCCCTGACTTGGGTCAGCTAGAACAGTCTAGAAAGCAAGCATCTGGGCAGTGGTTCTTAACCCTGGCTGCACATGGGGAATGTTTGAAAAACCCCAGCCCGTGTGTCAGGATCTCTGCAGCAGAGGGGAGAGCTGCTCAGATCCAGAGCTGCTCAAATCGTTGCAGTGTCTGGCCGGGGTTGGAATCACTGACAGCCTTCACTGTGCATCAGAATCTCCCTGGGCACTCGCCTTGCCCCAGCCCAGACCTGTGAAATCAGCCTGGGACAGAGTGGTCAGGGCATCTGTGTTTTTTCACAGGTTTCCTGGGTGATTCTAATGTACATATAATGTTGAGAACCCTTGACCCTGTCACTTGGATATATTTGCCTTGGCTTCTAAAGTAGGTCTGAGTCCTGGTGGGTCAGTGCTGATTAGAGATTGATCAGAAGGGTGACCCAGGTACAGCTTGAAACCCTTCTCGTGAAGCAGCGATTGTTTGATGACTCTCTGCCACTCTTGGGGGCACAGAGAATAGAAATAAGAGCAGTTTCAGAGTGTCTTACAGAACGCCATCCTACAGTACCCACAGTGTCCTGCTGTCAGGGCGCCTACCTGGCTGGGTGGGGCCGAGTGGCCCTTTACCTGGGCTCCCGACTCCTGGCGACCACCCTCACCCTCCAGGGCTCTTCTGAGCCTCTCTGTCATGAACACTGAATAAGAATGATAAACTCGGAAGACGTATTCTGATCATTTAACTGCTCAACTTAGTGGTATGGTCAGAGGATAAAGGGACTCGAGTGCCAGCCTGAGGGGTTCTGATTGCACACAACGAGAAATCATTCAGTTCTTCGTGTAACTAATATTTACCAAGGGTCTGTTTTGTACCAAGTATTGTGCAAGGACTTGGGGACATCATGGTGAGTAAAACCAACCTCTCAGGCTTACTCTCCCTGAGGAGACAGGCAGTAGACAGGTGAAGAAGTACACGACTAACTTGTAATATGGGTTAGGATGGGAACAATTTTCATGCAAGGATAGGAAATAATGTTGGTGGGGGGTGGTTCTCATGGTCTCTCCGAGGTGACAAGGAACTTAGTCTTGCAGGATGATAGGGAGCCTGACATGTAATGAATGGAAGGGAGAAGGGGTGGCATGTGAAAAGGCCCTGAGGCATGCTTGGTGTGTTTGAGAAACAAGGAAGCCAGAGTGGTTGTAGAAGGAGAGCAAGGGGGAGTGTGATGAGGGCCAAGGGTAGCAGGGCCCAGGCACAAGGGGCTGTGATAAAGAATCCAGTTCTTCAGCAGGAGGGCCGCATCGGGTGATGGGACGTGAGAAGAACATGGAATATCATCTGCATTTTGAAGATGTGGGCTTTGAGTTTGAACTCCCATGTGACCTGGGGCAAGTCACCTCCCCCTGGGGCCCCCAGTTTTCCTTTGTGGGAGGATTGGCCACATGGTCCTTGTCTAGCTATGTCTAGTGAGGTGTCCTGGGAGCCTTCAGCTGTCTGTACATAAACTGAAGATAAAGAAGTGCCCACTACTGGCGTGGTCGTGACACTGAAAACGCTTTGGAATCTGTGTCACCATCATTTGTTGATAATTGAGTGAAGTTGTTGCTCTTCTTGACTCAGCTGTCGTCCCCAGGGCAGGCGACCCGTAAATACTGATTTACCGAGGCTGAGCTGGCCTTATTTCAAGCTATCCCAGGAGAAATGTGTAAAGTGGCTGGGGGGTGGGGGCGGGAGGGTGGGCTGGAGGCACTGTGGTTGTGGAGCTGGTGGCTGACAGTGGCTGGGGTGAGGGCGGGCGCTGGGCAGGTGTCGTATTTTATGAATGATTTCCTGACAGGTAGAGAGTCTGACTCAGCTGGCAGCCTCCCGTGGGTTGGTGTGTGGGGCCTGCTTTTCCGGAGCCAAATGCTAATCTGCCGGGGGCAGCTGGCTCCAGGGAAGGAAGGGCCTCCTGCTCGGTGGGCTGGGGAGGGCAACTGTGCATCTTTGGCGGTTTTTCTCCCCCAGAGCTTTTCTTAGCTTGTCCGGGGTGGGCCGTGGGGAGGGAGCAGGACTCACCCGGTCTCTCTCCTCCTCCTCCTCTTCCTTTTCCTTCCCCCCATTTCCTCCCCTCCACACTCCTCCTCAGAGGCCTGCTGTCAGCAGCTTTCAGCTCCACTGCCCGCCTCGCTGCCTGCAGCAGATGTGCGCCCACCCGTAGGAGGGGTGAAGGGGTGAAGGCTGCTCCCCAAGAACCCCTCCACCCAGCGGCCCCTGCAGTCGGGAGGCTCTTGGGGGGTGGGGCTGGGGGCCAAGCTCTCAGAAAACCGGGGCAGCAGTGAGGAGGAATTCTGCCCCGATAATTCCATCCATCTCTCTACCATCCTCCCCGCCACCACCCCGCCCCGCCCCATCAGAGAAACCATCCAGAGAGAAGCCCTGTGCTTGTGGCCAGCCTCAGGGAGGATTTTCAAGCCTGTCTCAAAGGCTGGCAGAGAATGTGTGTTTCTGAGTTAGGGTGTATTTGCCATCACAGAGAGAGACAGGAAGGGAGTCTGCCGAGTGTCTGACCACCTACAGGGCATCAGGAAGGCCTGTCAGGGGCCCAGGAGGAGCTTTCCATCCCAGGGACACCTTATTTCACTGAATTCTTACTACAATGTTAAGAAGCATCTATTATTTTCCCCATTTTACAGATGAGGAAATAGGCTCAGAGAGGGAAATGCACTTGCCCAAAGTCACACAGCAATTAAGTAGGGGAGTGAGCCTTCAAACCAGTCTGCCCAGCCCCAAAGCCATTCCTTACACTTCACTTCCGGCCTCTTGGAGAGAAAGCCTGTGAAGAAAGTGAATTGGGAGGAAGGGTCCCTCTTATTGGTGAGAAGTGGGGGGATGGGGGAGCCAGGGACTTGAGTCTAACCTGCCTTGTAATCCTGGGTAAACTGTGCCCTTTCTCTGCTCCTCTGTTAACCCCATCTGGACCAGAAGAGGTTGAAACTAGCTGCTTTTGAGATCCCTGCTCCATGCCAGAGTTTTCCTCCTGAAACCACCTTGCCAAGGCCCAGAGTTTTGAAAGGGGCTGGATGCTGGCTGGCCTGAGAGTCTTGGCTGGCTGTGGCCAGCAGGGCACCTACCTCCCTGTGGGTCTTCAGCTCTCCCTGCGAGGCTCACTCAATTCAGGGAAGGAGAGGCGCTGCTGACCCCAACCCCAGCTTGACCTGGAAGGGTTGGCGACCTTGGCCTGCCCAGGCCTCAAAGAACTGGACCCATGACCCACGTTCTGCCTCTGTCCTAAGGGCTCGGGGAGATGGGACACGCACTCACGCACGCACACACGCACGCACCCACCCACCCTGCTTCCTCCCTCTCAGGTGTTGATTAGATTGGGCCTCCTGTAATCATCAACACTTGGCAATTTGCAGGCTACTGACTGCAGGCAGTGGGGGCGGAGGGGAGCAGGCAGCCTGTGGAGGGCAGAGGAAATCTAGTTGCTGAGAAGCATCTGGGTCACGGTCTCCTCCTCCCAGGCTTGTCTGCAGGCTGAGTCAGGCTTGCCCCCTGGTCCTGGTCTTTGTGTCACACCCAAGGAAGAGGCCCCACCCTGCTAGCCCAGAGCAGGCGGAGAAGCAAGGGTGGCTGGTGATGCTGGAAATAAGATGGAACCAGTTGGCAGGTTTAAACACATTGGTGCCCGGACGCCCCGTCGCTGTTACCTTGGGGGAACATCTCTGGAACCAACGTGCCAGCTTCCTCCTTCCAGACCTACCCTTACTGCCTGGGGGCCCGTGGGCAAGTCGCTCACCCCTCCTTGCCTCGGTTTCCTCATCTCTGAAATGGGGGCAATGGCTATTCTGGGGCTGTGGGAGGAGTACATGGAGCCAAGTGTGTGTTCTTGGCACCCATGGTGAGCCAGTTGGTGACAGCCTTCGCTGCTGGGGTAGCTGTTGTTGTGGCAGGCGTGACACCTCGCCCAGCACCCCTCTTGCTGCTCTGGAATGGAGACGACCACCACTCTCGTCCCCCCCGCCCACCGACAGTGTCCTGAGGGGTCTTCCATCTGAGCACCTGAACTGTATTTGCTTCTTTCCACGTCTGCCTCCTAGATGGTGCAGTCCTGGAATTTTGGGGCTGTGCCCTCCACAGCCGACGCCCATTCTTGCTGGATGGACGTTTTGACAGTCTCAGCAGGGGGAGGACAGGAGGCAGGGCTCGTCCCGCTGGGACTCCTCTGCACTGCCCCCTCTACCTGGGTTCTTCTTCCAGGTGGTGTGGCCACTTCAGAAACCCTGTAGCACCAGGAGAAGCAGAATGTTGGCCTTGGGAAGGAGCCGAGCCGAGCCGGGCTGGCCGGGCTGCAGCTCATGCAGTTCCTCTTCCTTTCACACCTGCCACATCCTGAGCGGTGGTTTCTGTTCCTTTGTGAGAGCTGATAAACCTGTGAGCCGCTCCCATCGCACCTCCCCCAGCTTAGCTTTCTAGAAGGCCCCAAACCTCGGAGGTGCCTGGTATGTGGTTGCTGGATACCTGCTCTTGGGGTGGAGTTTTCTTCCCCAGGCACCAACAAGGTAGAGAGGAGAGCCAGTTAAGTAACAGCCCCCAAATCACCGAAGACATCCTGAAATGCAGCTCTGCCGGCTTCCGCCCTTGAGGTGTGAAGTACTGGGCTTGCAGGGACACAAATCAGAGGTGAAATCGGGGTGAGGAGCTGGGTTCAGAGCTCTTTGGGGGCGCACAGTGCTCTCAGCACCTACAAGCCCCCGCATCTTGGTGGCAGCTCTAATCAGCAGGTAGCAGTGAGGGCCAGGACCGAACGCGGGTACAGATGCAGCTGCTGCACGGCTGGGCTGACTGCCTGTTGGGCTACACTTGGGGAGCCTTTTGTGTGGCCTAGGGCAGTGTCAGTACAGCCTGTACACCCTCTGAGCCCCTGCTGTTTTGCAGGCATCCTGGAGATGCTGAGATCCAATTCAACAAACGCTCCTGAGCATCGACTACACACCAGGCACTGGTCCTCTGAGGTGGCTGATGCAGACCTGCCCTGGGAAACCCCAGGGTGGACACAGGACCCGATGCAGGTGATTCAGAACCATTTGAAGAGCGGGTTGGGTACCTTGAGTGGGGACAGTTAGGAAGGGAGCAGCCAACTAGCCACGGGGCTGTGCGCGCATCACCTGGTCCTGTGCCTCAGTTTCCCCATCTGTCAGGCCGTCCTGCACGATCCAGCCCCTGCTTCTCCTGTTGTGTCGTGTCTTGACGGCCTCTCCATCAACCCCTCTGCTGCTCTGGCCTCCTGAGGCCTCCAGGGCCAACTCCTCCTTGTTAGGCAAGTCTCAGCTCAAGTTGTCATCTCCTCCCAGGGGCCTTCCCTGACCACCGAGCCTCTGCCTCCTCCCACCCCACTGTTCTTATGACACTTGCGTCAGGTGCAACAGTATGTTTATGTGCTGCCCCTTGTCTTGTCTTTCTCTCCCTAGCCCAGAACTTGGCACCGAATAAATATTTGTTGAATGAATGTGCTAGATCCCGTGGGGCCTTGCTCACCACGCCAAGTGCTGCAAGGTGGGAAAGGCTGGAAGGATTTTAAATGAAGCAGGAACAACAGGACCACAATTGTGTTGTTAAAGAGCCTTCCTGTCACCCCGTGAGGGGTGAGGAGAGAGGGAGCTGGGAGACCAGACTAGAGGCTGTCACTGCCTCTTTTCTCTTTCCCCCCTCCTCCTCCAGGCTTCACCTCTTCCGAAATGGATCTTTTTCAGCTCAGAGCGCAGTACCTCATGAACTGTCATTGTAAGCAGCCTGGAGGCCAGGAAAAAGATTCTTAATTCTTTTTTCCTCCTTGAAAGACGAGCTTAATGAAAAACTACTGCACTGAGGGTAGAGAAACTGAGCTGAGAGGGGCCCGGGGATCCTCTAGACGTGGAAACAAGGCCCAGAGAGAGCCCCTCCCAGGGCCAGAAACGGGCCAGGAGCGGCCCTGTGCCCCCAGAGTGGGTGCCTGACGCACAGTGTGATTGAGAAGTGAGGGACGGGAAGGGAGGGACGGTGCTGCAGGAGGCACACCGAGCCTTTGGGGGAGGGGCAGGAGGAAGGCCCCTTGGGCACCTGGAAACTCAGGCGGAGTAGCTCATGGGTGGTTGGGTCCTGTGAGGAGGCATCCCCGCCTCCTGTCGCTGGGTGGGCAGGACTGATCCCCAGGGCAAGCGGTGGGCCCCTCCGTTAGCTCACCTGAGACAAGCCCCTGCTCTCCCTCTCCGAGCCCAGCATCCCGGCTGGCCACGCAGTGGGGGGCGGTGCCTAGCAGAGGATGTGGGGTGGGAAGGAGCCTGGGGGTTCATGACTTTATCTTAGCCCCTCGGGTAAGGGGAGGAATCCTTGCCTGGACTCCTTGGGGTGTGTGTGCGGAGGGTGGGGAAACATGGCCCACCAGGAGGGCCCCAAACCTGCAGCAGACAGAGACCAGGAGGATAAGTGGCTGGCGCCCAGCAGACGGAAGGAGGGATTGGGTCCAGGGACATGGCATCACGAAAATGCAGAGAGAGGAGGCAGCAGGAGAGGTTAGAGGGCTGAGCCCAAGGCCGGGACTTAGTTCACTGACTTTATTTGGGTTACCCTGGGCCCCAGGTTCTCTCCTCCGGGCCATCGTATATTTTGCGGCCTGGGCTGTGCCAACCTCGGTTTCCCCACCTGTTCACAGGAATAACAAGATCCATAGCATCTATTTGTCATGAAGCCCATGAAAGACATGGCACAAGTCAAGTTCCAAATTCTAACAAACTGAATTCTGACCGGGGAGCTTTGAGAGATGAAGATCTGGACAGAAATAAGCCCAGCAGAACAATATTAGAATGTAAGAGTTAAAATTGCCTTTTTTTTTTTTTTTTTTTTTGGGTAAGGGGAGTGGTTTATGAAAAAGGGCAGAGAGGACACAAAACACGTAGATATTGTCTGTAACAAAAGCTGCCAGGGTGCGATTGAAGTAAGACTGGCACGTCCTTTGAGAAGAACTGGGTTTTGTCATTTTTGTCCGTTAAATCCAGGGGCTCTGGGCTAACCTGATCGAGACACTGACCCAAGGGCGCCTCCTGGTGGTCAGTTCTAAAAATACTGAAAATTCTCCCACTTGCTTTTTTCTCCCTTATTAAAACGATGTATTGTACTTTTCTTTAGGACAAGTTCCTAGAAGCACAAGGGCTGGGTTGGTGGCTGCTAGCATTTTGCATGTAAGCAGGTGATATCTAAGTCTCTTTCCAAAATAGTTTGCACCAATTTGCACTCCCTTTTTGGTTCAGATAAACATGAACACCAAGATGAGACGGGGGTGGGGGGGGTCACTTCATCTACAGCATTCTGTCCATAAAATGAAAGGGCTGGATTTTTTTAAAAAAAGAAACAAAGAGACTTCCCTAGGGGTCCAGTGGTTAAGACTTTGCCCTTCCACTGCCGGGTGCCTGGGTTCAGTCCCTGGTTGGGGAACTAAGATCACGCGTGCTGCACGGTGTGGCCAATAAATAAATAAATAAATAAATAAATAAATAAATAAATAAAAATAAAAAAAGAAACAAAGTAAGGAAACCAATCTTCTCTGAACAGCGTGATCCCTGCTTTGTGCTCAGAGGTGGGTGAGCTGAGCCAGCAAAGGTTGGGAGAGTCTTGCCAGGCAGGGACCTGCCCAAGGTCACACAGCCAGTGGGTCTTCCCGAACCTGTCTGATCTCCAAACCCTTGGCTGCCCCACGGCCTCACCCTCCTCCCCAGCTTCTTCATTCATTCCACAGACAAACAGTTCTTGCGTGGTTACCGGGGTCAGGCTCCCTGCACCATGTAGGGGACGCCACAGGAGCAAAAGCAGATGTGTCCCTGCGCACTTGAAGAATCTCACAAATAAACGCCTACTTGCAAACGGAGCCAAATGGCCGGGGCAAGAGGCACAGATGAGTGCAGGGTGAGGGGAGCCTACAGCTGGCCAGCCTGTCTTTATTCTGAGGGCACCGGGTGACCGTGAGGGGTTTTAAGCAGGGGAGGGAGTGACTGGGTGAAAGTCAAGCAGAAGGACCAGTGTGTGCTTTTGAAGCTGCCATCTGTCCGTCACATGTCCCTCGGCGCCCCACATGGGCCTCTGGGCTTGGGGGACCGGCGGTGGCTGCCATGTGGGGAGCGTATGGCCGTTGAGCCCACCTCCGGCAGCCAGGTCTGAAGAGCCGGCCACTTCCGCCCTCTGCTCTCCCTGTGGTTGGCTGCTGGGGCTGAGACACCTCGGGCCGGCGCGGAGGGGAGCGGGGCTGGCCCAGGAGGGGCCGGGGCCTCCCGACTCCCAGCTTGTCTGTGGTTCTGAGGGCCCGGCTCAGCCTCTTCCTGCCACTCGTCCCAGCCCTGGGCCTTATAGGGAAGGAATCTTTCCAGGGCTTCTCCCCACCTCCACCCCCATCCCCCGCTGCCTCTCCCCACCCTCCCCCAGGCTGTGAGCGGGGACAGAGAGGTACCCAGTCCTCGAGACAGAGGGGTCTTGGGGCTGGGGGGGCTTCTCTTAGGGACACTCCTTCCATATGGTTTCCATTCTTCCCTTCCTAAGCCCTTCAGGTCTCCTGGGCCCGATGCCAACGTTGCCTCCCCAGGTCCAGCCAGAATTCACTGTCCACCCAACAGTGTGTGCCAGGCCCCTACCCGGTGCCAGTACCAGTTAGATGGGGCTGGGGACAGAGGGGTGGGACGCATCCTGCCCTCCGCAGCTCACAGCCCAGTGGGAAGATGCAGAGCCAGCCCCAAATAAGTAAGAGAAGCATTCTTCTAGAACTGTGTGTGCAAAGTGCTGTGCGCTTGAAGGAAGAAGGGGGCGGGGGGCGCGGGGCGGTGGTCAGAGAAGGAAGTGTCCATGGCTTCCTCCCCTGGACTTCCAGACGCAAGGTCTAGTGTGATGAGAAATGGGCAGGGGCGGGGGCAGGGACGAGCAGAAAGCAAGACACACACACACACACACACACACACACACACACACACACACACACACACACATACCCTGTGGTCTGTTTCCCCCACAAAACTAAAGCTATTTAATTTGAAGGACTATTCTTTATTCTGAGATTATAGCTTTCCTGTTTTTTGGTGTTCTGATGTCCTTTCCAGAAGGTACTTTGTTTGTTTTTTTATTGTGGTTAAAGAGGACATAACATGAGTTCCACTCCCATAACAAAATGTTAAGTGTATGGCACAGTATTGTTAGCTAGATGCCCAGCGCTGTACAGCAGATCCCTAGAACTTATTCCTCTTGCATAACTGAAACTCTACCCCCATTGAATAGCAACTCCCCATCTCCTCCTCCCCCCAGCCCTTGGCAACCACCCTTCTACTTTCTGTTTCTATGAATTTAACTGTTCTAGATACCTCATATAAGTGGAATCATGCAGTATTTGTCCTTCTGTGACTGGCTGATTTCACTTAGCATGTCCTCATGTTTTCATCTGTGTTGTAGCATAAGACAAGATATTCTTTTTCATGGCTGAATAACAAACATTTCATTGTATGTATATACCACATTTTCTTTACTTTCATCCGTCCATCAGTGGACATATAGGTTGTTTCCAATTCCATTGCAATGCTGCAGTCGACATGGGAATGCAGATATATTTTTGAGATCCTGATTTCAGTTCTTTTGGATATATACCCGGAAGTGGGATTGCTAGATCATATGATATTCAGTTTATTTTGAGGAACCTCCATACTGTTTTCCCTAACAGCTGCACCATTTTACATTCCCACCAACATGCACAAGGTTTCTCTTTTTTATATCCTCCAACACTTGTTAATTCTTGTCTTTTTGATATTAGCCATTCTAACATGTGTGAGGTGGTATCATATTGTAGTTTTGATTTGCATTTACCTGATGATTAAGGATGTTGAGCACCTTTTCACTTGCTTGTTGGCCATCTGTGTTTCTTCTTTGGAGAAAAGTCTGTTCAGATCCTTTGCCCATTTTTAAATTTGGTTATTTGGGTTTTTGCTATTGAGTTGTAGGAGTTCCATATATATTAACTTCTTATCATGTGTATAGTTTGCAAATTTATGGTTTGCAAATATTTTTTCCCATTCTGTAGGTTGCCTTTTTGTTGATTGTTTCTTTTGCTGTGCAGAAGCTTTTTAGTTTGATATAGACCCACTTGTCTATTTTTGCTTTTGTTGCCTGTGCTTTTGGTGTCATATCCAAGAAATCATTGCCAAGACCATTGTTATGAAACTTTTCCCCTGTGTTTTCTTCTAAGAGTCTTATAGTTTCAGATCTTATATTTAAGTCTTCAATCCATTTTGGGTTGACTTTTGTGTAGGGTGGAAGATAAGGGTCCAGTTTCATTCTTTTGCCCATGGATATCCAGTTTTCCCAGCACCATTTGTTGTTTGGTTTTAAAGGCCTTCTTTGGCAGAATAACAAATTTTCAGTCCTTTGCAAGTTCCCTAAAGTTTCTTTAGGAATGTTGCTGGTTTATGAAATCCTGTGAACCAGACTCTCATAATTTTATTATAGTGACAGATTGTTTTTTAAAAACTAGGATTTGTGGGCCAGTATACACATGGCTCTTATGAAAAGGGTGGGTCAGTCAGGAATGTTCCAGAAAATCTGAGCCATAGGGCCCATGTCCTTGGAGGCCACATCCCAGTCTGACTGGTAGTTCATTCCTTCTCCCCAATCAGGCCGTGAGCGGTTTGGAGTTCGGGGCTCCACAGAGAAGGTGCTTGTTAACGTCTGTCCCCTGCCTTGCAGCCAGGAGTGATGAGATCAGAGAGGTGAAGCCCTTTGCCTACATCACAGAGCAGCTCAGGCAGAGGCGACCCAGCCTGGGATCTCCCAGTTCTCGGGCCAGCGCTGTCTTGACTGCCCTCTTATCAGCATGTGTCTCTCTGCCTGCACTGAACAAAACCTTTCTCACCCTGTAGTCCAGAGTGGCTGACAAAAAGCTTTTTCCTTCCGAACTGGAAAGCCTTGATTTTGTAGAGATGGGTCTTGTACCAGCATGGCACCTGGCACGTGAGAACATGGTAACTGTCTGACGAAGGGATGGCCAGCATTTCCAATTGGGAGGTGGCTCCGTGTAAGAGCCAGAAATTAGAAAATTCAGATTCTGTTTCCTGCTCTGCCGCAGGTTTACTGTTTGACACTGAGCAGGTCCCTTCCTGTCCTTAGTTATCTCATCTGTTAACAAAAACAGCAACAATTATGATAGATAACATGTAATGAGTGCCTCATATGTGTCAGGCACTGTGCTAACCACTTTCATAGGTATTAACCTATTTACTCTTCCCAGTCACCCCAGAGATAGAGATTATTAATGCCTCTGGAATACAGATGAGGAAACACTAGCCCGGAAGTGTTAAGTATCTTGTCCAAGGTCACACAGTTAGTTAGAGGGACAGCAGGGATTGAAACGCAGGCAGGCTGGCCCCAGAGATCATCCCATCACTAGGTGATACTGAGCATCTAGAAGATTTATCTTTTCTTGCTCAGAAATGCAGTGATTCTTTGAGACACAGAAAGTGGGAGCTGTTTCAGTTCTGGGCCTTTGGCAAACTGTTTCTTGTTGAGCGCCTGTAGGCTTTGTTAAATAGCAACCACGCAGATCTCTTCCTGGGAGGAAGGCAACTGTTAGGACAGGGTTACTTTGGAGGAATTTTGGCAGACAGGAAGAAAAAAAAGCAGATGCGAAGTCCTGTCTCCCTGTCTCTCTGCCTCTCCACGGCCTCTTCAGTGTCCCCTGCAGCTCCATCATGGCTGCCCTCAACGAGGCCCAGGCCGCCTTCAGCCCCGACCTGGGTGTCTCTCTGGCAGCTGACCTCACTCACTTGCTCCAGAGCATTCCAAGTGGTGGCCAGAGTCAGCCTCTAAAGACAGCAGTGAATCACATCACGCCCCTACTTAAAGCCCTCTCATGGCTTCCGGAAACTCCTGGAATAAATCCAAGGTGATCCCTGCCCACCTCTCTGACCTTATCTCACACCTCCTCCCCTTTGCTCACTCTCCTGTAGTCCTGTGCTGTCCTAACCAGTGGCCACTAGCCATACGGGGCTGCTGAGCCCTTGGAATGCGGCTAGTCTGAATTGAGATGTGCGCATCCATGTAAAATACACACCTGATCGTGAAGCTGTAGTACGAAAAAGATGTAAAATGTCTCATTAATAATTTCTATATTGGGAATTCCCTGGCGGTCCAGTGGTTAGGACTCAGCCTTTCCACTGCAGGGGGCCTGGGTTCCATCCCTGGTCAGAGAACTAAGATTCTGCAAGCCGGGCTTCCCTGGTGGCGCAGTGGTTGAGAATCTGCCTGCCAGTGCAGGGGACACGGGTTCGAGCCCTGGTCTGGGAGGATCCCACATGCCGCGGAGCGACTAGGCCCGTGAGCCACAATTGCTGAGTCTGCGCGTCTGGAGCCTGTGCTCCGCAACAAGAGAGGCTGCGATAGTGAGAGGCCCGCGCACCGCGATGAAGAGTGGCCCCCGCTCACGATGAAGAGTGGCCCCCGCTCGCCGCAACTAGAGAAAGCCCTCGCACAGAAACGAAGACCCAACACAGCCATAAATAAATAAATTTAAAATAATAATAATAATAATAATAAGTTTGAGGGTGTAATATACAGCACAGGGAATATAGCCAATAAAAAAAAAAAAAAAAAAAGATCCTGCAAGCCACATGGCATGGCCAAAAATAATAATAATAATAATTTCTATATTGATTCTACATTGAAATGTTAATATTTGAGATATATTGGGTTAAATAAAATATTAAAATGAAATTCACCTATTTCTTTTTACTTTTTTTTTTACAATACCAATGTTTATTCTGAAAAGTAATTGTATGTTCCAAGTAGCAGATATTAACAACTTCCAACACGATCTCTAGGAGTAATTCACAGTTCTGAACTATGCTTTGGAAAAGCATTTCCAGCTGTCTGTGCAGGATTTATTCCTATCCCATCATTGGTAATAAGTGCACTTGTTGCTGCAGGAACTTTACATTCTTCTGCTGCAAACTTTAAGACTGTTGTGAAAGGTGTACTTTCAGGAACACTGTGTACTTTGTAAGGCAGCCTTGGGTCCAAGGTCAGTGTGATCTTAAAGGAAACTGTGGTGGAACCAGCCTGGACAGAGACCCCATGCCAACTCCCTCTTTTTACTTTTTTATTGTGGCTACTAGAAAATTGTAAATTGCATGTGTGGCTCGCATTCTATTCCTATTGGACTGTGCTGCCCTAGCCACACTGGCTTTCCTTCAGTTCCTGGACGGTGCCCAGCTCTTCCCAGCCCCAGGCCGCAGGCCCCTGCATCCCTCCTCCCGCAGCTCTTCTCCACCCCCTCTCAGTTGCCCTGCCCCCACCCCCCACTCCCGCTGCACCTCCGTTACACAATCACGGAGAACCCTTCTGTTTGCATGTTTGTTATCTTTTTTCCTCCTGGATGGACTGCAGGCTCCCGAGGATCTGCTCTTGGTCCAGTACCTGGTTCCGCGTTGGCTGGGAAAGGCCTGTGGTCAGTCAGAGGCCTGGGGGAGGGAAGGATGGGAACCGGCTCACATTCCGCCGCCTGAAGCCAAGGTGTCGGGGAGGGGGCGGGGGGCGGGTCTTAGGCCAGAAGGCTCCACCTGCTGTTGGCCAGGGCTTAGCAGAAGCAGGAGTAGGTAATCAGCAGCTCTGAGCGGAACACACGGGCTACACGGGGCTTTGGGCTTTTCGTGCGGTCCTGGGAACCTGCTATTTGGGTAGAACCAGGGCTGCAGAGCCTCCCAGGCTTCATGAGAACTCGTTTGCCAGCTGGGCCGGCTGCCACTGTCTGCCAGGCCCTAGGGAAATGCCAGGGCAGCCCAGGTGGACTTGAGCTTTGCTGGGGCTCCCCAGGGTCCGTCTCGGCCCTGCTGCTCACCAGCACGGTGACCTTGACAGGTCACTCAGCTCCCCTCCAAATGAGCATCAGCTCACTGCCTGGGGCCGGTGAGGACCAGAGGGAGGGACGTGTGTCTCCAGCGCCGATGCGGCACCGTGTGGGAACACACAGATGTGCAGGCCACCCCAACGTCCTTGTGACCAACGCTCCCTCCATGCCAGCAGCCACCTTTGCAGGTCGCTGGCCACGATGGGGACAGAAGCAGTGCCTGGCCTCACTTCCTGAGCAAGCCCCCCACACCTCCCGATACGGGAGGACCACCAGGTCACCACCTCGTTCTGTGTTTTCACCCCGAGGACCCTGACTTTGGAAGGATCTGGAGGAGGCAGAGGTACCACTATTTCTGTGAAGAAGGCATGTGGGTTCTAATTGGCCACAAGCTCAGAGTGAGCCCACGGGTGACCTGATTGCTAAAATAGTCCAGGAGGAAGGCAGAAGCTTCCAGAACCGGGAGCGGGTGGGGTGGCCGAAAGGAAGTGAGGGCATCGTTTTGGAACTGGCCCAACTCTGCGGCCAGCTCTGGAGAGCAGGGAGCCCCGTCTCTCTGGAAACCTCCGCTAGTCCAGCCCCAGTGGGTGAGAACAGGGTGGGGCAAAAGCAGGTGCCAGCCAGACGCAGGGCTGGGTCGATGGAGGTGGTGGCGAATGCTACATTCTGACTCTCCAGCCTTTTCCAAACACTGCACTTGAATGAATCCAGACAGCTTTTCTAAGACAGGGCCAGTGCCCCCCGGGCCTTTGCCTCTCAGATTAGAAGCAGCCCAGAGCGTTGGGGCTGGAAGGGCCCTGGAGACCAGGTGGGACGGGCGCTCCAGTCCCACATGGGGAAGCTGGGAGCCTGCCTGGGGCCTGCAGTGAGAAGGTGACAGAGGCCAGCTCTCCTTCAGCCCTCCCGCTGCGCTCAGCGGCTCCGAAAGGGATGCAAGGAACAAAGAAGATGGCTTTTCTCATACAGTAGATAATGAATGTTTTGATTCTCAGCCCTGGAGAGGATCATCTCCCAGAGTTCCCAGCCAGGAAATTTACATACTGCAGTTGACCCTTCCAGAGGGCCTGGGGCGGGGCCTGGGCTCCAAGAGGGCAGTGGCCCCTCGCTGGTTCCTCCACGGGCAGGGATGGCTGGTGAACCCCATGATCTCCGGCCAGGCCAGGCCGGCCAGCGAGGACAGAGCCCAGCAGCCCCCAGCTTGGTGTGGAGGGAGGGGCAGGTAGGGAGGGGAAGCTTGGGCAAGAGCAACCCCCGACTCTGCTTTTCTGTTTTATGTCTAATTATAAAAGCAATTCATACTCATTGTAAAATTGGGGAACTACAGAAAGGTAGAAGGGAGAAAATGAAAGTCATCTGTCACCTCAGTGCCCAGAGATAATGCCATCGGTATTTTGTTGTATTTCTCTCTAGTCCTGTTTTTCTGCACGGATCATACGTGTGTATCTAAGTGTGTGTTTTAACTGTAATCATACTCTACAGCTGCCTTCCCTCTCCCCACCCCCACGTTACATCGTACTGTGAACACTTTCTCACAGCATTCAAATTTTCTTTAAAGTTATTTAATGGCTGTATAATATTCTATTAAGAATTTATTTAGCCATTCTCCTATTTTTTAAATTCTCCTGTTTTGACTCTTTTTTTTACCAAAGGAATTTGGCAGTTTTAAAACTTCCACTTAAAAATATAAATCCAGCTTTTCGGCTGCGGTTCTGGGGCATCCTGTCTGCTATTCATACTGAGAGGCACCCCTTGGTTTAACATCTCCAGGTGACGGCAAAGGTCGTGCATTTGGAAGAAACAAAAAATAAACCCCAGCACCCCACCGGGGAGGCTGAGGCAGAGAGCTTTCATGCTGTGCCCCCGGTGGAGTGCCATGCACATCACCAGCACGGTGTGTGGATGTGCCCATCCTCCGGGCAGCGTCCTGGGGTGCGAGCTGGAGGAAAGGGTTGGGCCGTTCGCCCGTTCACACTCTGCTTGGGATGAGTTGACGTGTGATCTTGGGCAAGTCCTCTCACAGCTCCGTTTCACCCTCCCTAGGCTGTAATGTGGACCTGATGCTAGAGTGGTTAGAATCGAATGCCATAAAGCTGCCTCTGACCCAGTATTGCCTCACTGGGGAGCAAAGGAACAAAGGCCTGGTAGGGCCTGGGTGGCCTCAGCAAGTGACCTTTGCCCTGTAAGAGCCGTGGTGCCCCTCCCAGCTCTGAGATTCTCTGCCGTGTCCCCAGCCCCAGGAGTCTGTGGCTACAATCCTGAATGGCTGGCCCTTGGCCTTCCAGTTGTCCAAACTGGATGACTCCAGACCCCTTTGAATATCTCTGGCCTCCCAGGGCCCTGATTTAGTCCCTAGCAAGGCACTCATCGGGTTTCCTGTCCTTCCCGGATCCCTGCTCAGCAGCCCGGAACCAGGCCCCAATATGACTCATGGAGAACCCCTAGGTCTGCTGCATCCCCCAGCCCTTTCTGAGAAATTTCCGGTTGTATTCAGGGCTCAGGGGTCATGCAAGCACGGTTTCTGGAGGTTCAAGGCTGGACACCTCTAGAATGTACGCCTCAGGAGGGCAGGAGCCTTGTGCTTCTCACTCACTTGGTGCCCTCAGTGCCCAGCACTGGTCCTGGCCTACAGTAGACCCTCAGTAAATACTAGCCACTAGCCAGTGGGGGCCTCTGACTGCCTCAGTTCTCCTTTCCATCCTGCCCTGCTAGGCCATGAGCTCTGGGAGAGCAGAGATCAGCCAGGTTTACCTGCGTCCTCAATGCCCAGCAAAAACACTGGCATGTGGAGATGGTCCACGAATGTGTAAAGGAACAAAGAACGGATGGATCAATGAGTAAATTATGTCCTGAGAGAGTCAGAGCTCACGATACAGGCCCTCCCTTACTCCCCACCTCCCTTCCACGTGGGTCTCTTCCCTCTCACCGAAGGGTCCTGAATGGTCCCTTCCTCTGTCCCTCCTTGGTGGAAACTGAGGCTTCCTGGCTCTGTGACTTTGGACAAGTCACTCAACCTCTTTGAGTCTCCATTGCCTTTCCTGAAAGTGTGGTGAGGCTTTGGTGGTTAGCGCAGTTGGTGCCCAGCAAGTAAGTGGTGGGCACTCGAGAAGCGGCCCCTCTTGTTGGCGGTGGCCTGGCTTCTGTACGTGGTGTGAGCCCCCCAACGTGAGCTGGCTGACTGTTGACGGATGGAGGTGCAGGGGATGATCTTGGGCTGAGGCCACGGAGGGTTCTGGATCCCATGAGACCTGGCAGCTGTCCCTGGCACTTCGCCCTTGGCTCTGTCATTGGGTGTCCTTTCTCCTGCTGGGAAGGCACACGCTGTGGCTGGGGAGCTCGGCCAGGAGGGGGCCCAGCTCCTCTGGAGAGCTGCTCTCTTGTCTCCCCGCAGCGGGAAAGGGGCTGGCCACCCTGCCTCTGGGGCCCCCACGCCAGCTGCCCCACGCAGGGCGGGAGCAGCAGCTGCGTAATGGAAGCCCCGGGCCCCCTCGGCCTGTCACTCAACTCTCTGGGCCTCCAGACTTTAAAATGGGGGGGAAATACAGTCAGACGGAAGATTTACAGGCCTGCTGAAAGCAGCAAATGAGACGGTGTCTCTGAGAGCACTTTGGCCGCTGTCACACACGCTCCTGAGGTTATAGTACAGTCACTAGCTTGACTAGGAGCCAGTCCGCAGGGGTGGGAACACGCCCACCGCCCCTCAAAGCTGGGAGAGGCCGCCTGGCCCTGCCGCAGTTGCTGTGGGGCGTGGGGAGCTGACCACCTCCCTCAGCTTCAGCGTCCTCATCTGCCAAATGAGGGCAGCCCCCTCCCAGGGTTCCTGCGAGGAGTCACTGAGGCCCTGCACGTGAGGGGTCTGGCTAAGTCCAGCCTCAGAGGTAGTGACTGCTCCAGGGGCCTCCCCGACCTCACTTTGCCCACCTGTAATATGAAGATGATGATCCCCACCCCCATCCTTCAGGTCATCCGAGGACTCAATAAAACGAACCAGGAAACCCACCTAGCGTGAGTGCCCGGCATGTAGAAAGTGCTCATTTAGCTATTATTATGCGGTTTTTGCTGGTGGTAGCAAGGCCAGCCAGGGTGAGAAGCTGCCCCCCGCCTCACCCCTGCCTCGCCTGCCCTCTGCCTGGGCTTCTCGTCCTCGGCCCACGATAGGAGACTTGGACAGATGGAAGCAGAGTGACCTCCATCGAGCTCGCCAGGCCAAACTGCGTTCCCAGCATCTTTGGAGCACGAGGCCAGCGGGACGGCTGTGCAGCAGCTGCCGCCAGCAACCCGAAGGGGGCCGAGTCTCCAGGCTGGGCCTTGGGGTCTTGGCTAGGCCTGCGCACTGAGCAGGCAATGAACCCTGGTCTTCTCCTGCACAGACCCCTGTGCCATCTCCCAGCTGCTCCAAGGTCATCACAATCCACCTTTCTGCTCACACGATGCCAGAGCTCCAAGGGAATGCCCGAGACACAGCAAAAAGCTTTATTTTTTTCTGGTTGTGAAAGTAATTCTTGTTCACTGCAGAAAAATAAATAGAAAAATATAAATTAAGAGCACCCCAAATTTCAAACTTCCAAGTCTTTTTCTGTGTATACACATATAGATATAGACTGTTTTTACAAGAATGGAATCCTATGATACTTGCTTTTAAAAAAATTGGAATGAGTATACTTTTTTTTTTTAATTAATTAATTAATTTATTTTTGGCTGTGTTGGGTCTTCGTTTCTGTGCAAGGGCTTTCTCTAATTGCGGCAAGCGGGGGCCACTCTTCATCGCGGTGTGCGGGCCTCTCACTATCGCGGCCTCTCTTGTTGCGGAGCACAGGCTCCAGACACGCAGGCTCAGTAGTTGTGGCTCACGGGCCTAGTTGCTCCGCGGCATGTGGGATCTTCCCAGACCAGGGCTGGAACCCGTGTCCCCTGCATTGGCAGGCAGATTCTCAACCACTGTGCCACCAGGGAAGCCCAGGAATGAGTATACTTTATTTTTTAAATCTTTTTATTGTAAAATATGACACATACAGAAAGACCACATAAAATGATTGCTCAACTCGACATGTTATGAGGCAAACACCCTTGGACCCACTGCCCGGGTGAAGAACTCTGCCAGCGCCCCCCCAACCCCCCCAGAAGCCGTCAGTGTGCCCCATCTTAGTCACACTCCCTACCTCCCCCCAAAAGTTTCCATTATCCGGATTTTTAAGATAATCATTTTCTGGCTTGTTATCACTCAAGTGTGCATCCCTAGATGCTATAATTTCGTCTTTTAAAAAACCTCTCTTTTATGTCCCTTTAATCTACAGGTTTATTTTTGTAACTTGCTTTAAAACAAAAAACAAAAAAACTTGGCAGTGTATCTTGGACCTTGTCCATGTGATTCTCATTTTTAATGAGTCCATTGTTCCGTCCCAGGGATGAATATAACCGACTCATTCCCCTACTGATGGACACTTAGGTTATTCTCACACTTCTGCCATTACATACAATACTATGATGGAAAGCTTTATGCCTATGTTTTCGTGTACTTGAATGATTCCTAGAAGGAATTTCTAGAAGTGGAGTCTCGGGTCCAAAGAACAGGCTCTTTTTTGAGAAATGATCCACATACCATATAATTCACCCATTTAAAGCATACAATTCAGTGTTTTTTCATATATTCTGAGTTGTGCAACCATCACCACAATCAATTTTAGAATATTTTCATCATCCCATAAAGAACCCCAAACCCATTTTCCCCCATCCTCTCTCCCAGCCCTAGGCAACCACTGCTATAAAGGACTGTCTTCTTTTTTTTTTTTTCTTTGTTTGTTTTAGTCATGCCATGCGGTTTGTGGGATCTTAATTCCCCGACCAGGGATTGAACCCGAGCCCTCAGCACTGAAAGCACAGAGTCCTAACCACCGCACTGCCAGGGAATTCCCTATAAAAGACAATCTTGGGACTTCCTTGGTAGAGCAGTGGTTAAGAATCCACCTGCCAATGCAGGGGACACGGGTTCGAGCCCTGGTCCGGGAAGATCCCACATACCGTGGAGCAAGTAAGCCCATGAGCCACAACTATTGAGCCTGTGCTCTAGAGCCCGTGAGCCACAACTACTGAAGCCCGTGCGCCTAGAGCCTGTGCCCTGCAACAAGAGAAGCCACCTCAATGAGAAGCCTGTACACTGCAACGAAGAGTAGCCCCCACTCACTGCAACTAGAGAAAGCCCGTGCGTAGCAATGAAGACCCAACACAGCCATAAAAAAATAAATAAATAAATTTATTTTTTTAAAAAAGGGGTTTCTTCTTTCTGTCTCTATGGATTTGTCTATTCTGGACATTTCATATAAATGAAGTCAAACAGTGTGTGACTTTTGTGACTGACTTTCAATTAGCTTAATGTTTTCAAGGTTTATCCATGTCATAGCATGCATCAATACTTTATTCCTTTTTATTGCTGAATAATATTCCATTGCATGATTAAACCACAGTTTTTTATCCATTCATCAGTCTGTGGACATTTGGGTTGTTTCTGCTTTTAGCTTTTATGAATGTGAACGTTCATGTAAGTTTTTGTGCAAATGTATGTTTTCATTTCTCTTCGATATATATCTCCTAGGCATGGAATCGCTGGGTCATATGCTAATTCTGTTTAACCCTTTGAGGAACTGCCAGATGGTTTTCCAAAGTGGCTGCATCATTTTAAATTCCTACCAGTAGTGTGTGAGGGTTCTGACTTCTCCACATCCTTGTCAACACTTGTTATTATCTGTTGTTGTTGGTTTTTTTAAATAGGAAACCTAGTGGTTGCGAAGTAGTATCTTGTGGGTTTAATTTTCATTTCCCTGATGGCTAATGATATTCAGCATCTTTCGTGAGCTTATGGGCCATTTGTATATCTTCTTTGGATCAGTGTCTAGTCAGATCATTTGCCCATTTTTAAATTAGAGTATTTGTCTTTTATTATTGAGTTGTAAGAGTTCTTTATATAATCTGGTTATAATTCCTTATCAAATATATGAATTGCAAATATTTTCTCCCATTCTGTGGGTTGTTATTTTACTTTCTTAATGATGTTCTTTGCAGCACAAAAGTTTTTTATTTTCATGATGTCCAATTTATCTATTTTTTTTTGTAAATTTATTTTTATTTATTTATTTATTTATTTTTTGGCTACGTTGGGTCTTCGTTGTTGCGCACGGGCTTTCTCTAGTTGCGGTGAGCAGGGGCTACTCTTCATTGCCGTGTGCGGGCTTCTCATTGCGGTGGCTTCTCTTGTTGCGGAGCACGGGCTCTAGGCGCACGGGCTTCAGTAGTTGTGGCACGTGGACTCAGTAGTTGTGGCTCACAAGCTCTAGAGCACAGGCTCAGTAGTTGTGGTGCACGGGCTTAGTTGCTCCGCGGCATGTGGGATCTTCCCGGACCAGGGCTCGAACCCCTGTCCCCTGCATTGGCAGGCAGATTCTTAACCACTGCGCCACCAGGGAAGTCCAATTTTTTTCTTTTGTTGCTGTGCTTTTGGTGTCATATTTAAGGAACTGTTGCCTAATCCTAGGGCGTGAAGATTTATGCCTATGTTTTCTTCTAACAGTTTCATAGTTTTAACTTAAACATTTGGGTCTAAGATTCATTTTGAATAAATTTTTGTGTGGGGTGTGAGGAAGGTGTCCAGCTTCCTTCTTTTGCATGTGGGTAACCAGTTGTCCCAGCACCATTTCTTGAAAAGACTGTCCTTTCCCCATTGAATTATCTTGGAACTTTTGTTGAAAATCAATTAACTGTAAATGTGAGACTTTATTTATTTATTTATTCATTTATTTGGCTACGTTGGGTCTTCGTTGCTGCGTGTGAGCTTTTTCTCTAGTTGTGGCGAGCGGGGGCTACTCTTCGTTGTGGTGCACGGGCTTCTCATTGTGGTGGCTTCTCTTGTTGCGGAGCATGGGTTCTAGGCGCACGGGCTTCAGTAGTTGTGCGTGGGCTTAGTAGTTGTGGCGCACATGCTTAGTTGCTCCGCAGCATGTGGGATCTTCCCAGACCAGGGATCAAACCTGTGTCCCCTGCATTGGCAGGCGGATTCTTAACCACTGTGCCACCAGGGAAGTCCCAATTATGGTTTTTTATTTTAATATTTATTTTTATTTATTTTATTTTTTTTGGCTGCATTGGGTTTTCATTGCTGCTCACGGGCTTTCTCTAGTTGCGGCGAGCGGAGGCTACTCTTCGTTGTGGTGCGTGGGCTTCTCATTGCAGTGGCTTCTCATTGCGGTGGCTTCTCTTGTTGTGGAGCACGGGCTCTCGGCGTGCTGGCTTCAGTAGTTGTGGCACATGGGCTCAGTAATTGCGGCTCACGGGCTTAGTTGCTCCGCAGCATGTGGGATCTTCCCGGACCAGGGCTCGAACCCATGTCCCCTGCATTGCCAGGCGGATTCTTAACCATTGCGCCACCAGGGAAGCCCTTAATTACATTTTTGAAGTGTTCATTGCAAATGCATAGCGATGCAATTGATTTTTGTATATTCAGCTTGTATCCCACAGCTGTGCAGAAATTGTTTATTAGTTCTAATATTTTTTGGTGGATTCTTCAGAATTTTCTATATACATTAGTCATCTACAGATAGTTTTACTTCTTCCTTTGCAATCTGGATGCCTTTCTTTTCTTGCCTTAGTGCCCTGGCTGGAACCTCCAGTACAATGTTGGACAGAAATGGTGAGAGTGGACGTTCTTCTCTTGTTCTTGATCTCAGGGGGAAAGCACCCAGTCTTTCACCATTAAATGCAATACTCACTGTAGCAAGGCTCATTTTAGGATTTTCTGGAAGGTTGGCTGTTACAGCCTCACTACTAGTGTGTATGAATGGGACCCCAGTCCCCTTGCCAAAACAATAGCCCCGAGTTTAGAGGTGAGGACCCCAAGGCCAGGGAAGGGAAGTGTTGCATGCCTCATGACACGGCTGCTCAGCCGCCTTCCATCCAGCTGTCCACAGTCACTGGGGAGTCAGCCTCCTGGACACTCAACCTTCCCTCCCCTAGTAGGGATGCCTTGAGACCCACCAAGGGCAGCCACTGGTACAGAGGGAGGCCTGGGTTCTGTTCTTGGCTTGACCACTAAATTGCTGTATGATCTTGGGCATGTTGCTCCATTCCCCCTTCCCTGGGCCTCAGTGTTTCCATCTTTGCAGTGGGAGAGGTGGTCCACTCTAAAGTCCCCCAGCTCTGACCACTCACCCTTAAACCCGCAGCTGCTTCTGCCACTGCCCGGAAGGACCACCAGAGGGCGCCCCAGACCAGCATTTGGCCCAGCTCTGGTGCAGGGGGCCTTAGGGAGGCTGAGAGGCAGGGCGTGTTTTCCAGGAGCCACTAGCTTTGCTTACACAGACTTCCTTGTGGCTAGACCTACCCAAGCCGTCTCCCCATTCCTATGAGCACTGATGTCTGAGAAGGGAGGATGGAGACATTGCCCCCAAGGCCAGTGACCTTGCACTCATCCCTGTCTGCTTTGGGTTGGCTGCATAAGGCCCAGGCGTCCCAGTGTCAGGGCCAACAGCCTTGAGTTTCTCAGCCTCAAAAGGTTTCCACTGTCACTAGGCTTCTTATGGCTGAGGCACCCTTCCCCCACCACATTACCCGGCAGTACAAAGCCCCTATCCCGGAGAGGGCTTGGCTGCCTCGAAGGGACACGTCACAGCCCATTTTGCATATGGATGGATTCACGATGGGGGCCCTGGACAGCGTAGTCTTGGAAACCACGACATCCAGGACCCCCAGATACCTCACGTGACAGACCCCAGAACCACAGAAATAGGCACCATAGACCTCAGGGACCACCTGGCACTTCCCAGAGCAGAGTGTCTCACCTCCTTTCTGAAGGGTTCTCCTGGGAGCACCAGAGGGGCTCTATCAGGCCCTCTGAGACTCCCCTAATGCTGATTTCACCCTCCAAACAGAAGCAGAACCTTTGCTTTGCAAATCAAGCCCCGAGACAAAGCAGCCTCTCCCAGCCTGTTCCCCGGAGGGATGCCGCAGCCCCCGCCCACCCGGATGCCTGCAACTTGCCTTGCATTCCATTACTTGTGTATGTTTTTTCTCTCCCCTTCCAGACCGGGCCCCCTTGAAGGCAGAGTGACTCTCCCATGCTCCTCAGTTCCCTCCGTGGCAGCTGGTTCAGGACTTGGCATCCAGTAGGAGCTCAACAGATGTCACCATGGGAATCCCTATCCCATCCTGTCCTCCCACTCAAGGACTGGGGCTGCCTCTGCCCCTCACTTAGCTGTGTGGCTTTGGGCCACTTGCTGAGCCTCTCTGAGCTTCCACTCTGTTTTCTTCTTTGCTGCTCTACTTCCCTCAGAAGATTGCCGGGGTCAGAGAGAGCGTGAGAGCCCTGGAGTGAAGGGTGACATGCTCTCCCCATGTCAAGTGCAGTTGTCCTCAGAGCACAGGGCTGCACGCGGAGGTCACAAGGAAGAGAGGCAGGCGCCAGGCCACACCCTCCCGAGTGCCCCAGTTTTCAAATAACAATGGCAGTGGCAGACATTTCCTGGGCCTGTTCCATGGACCAGACACTGTGCTAAGTATCTCACCCAGATTCTCTCTCTTGATCCCCTCTGTGACCCTTCGAGTAGGCAGCATGACCATCCCCAGCTTTGCAGACAGGGAAACTGAGGCAGGCAGCAATTAGCTACGTTGCCTGAGGTCACACACTTGGCCAGTGCCGGGGCTGGGACTTGGACCCTGGTGTCTGGCCTCTGGAGCGCGTGCTCTTAGCTACTGAGCCTGCTCGGCGAAGCTGACACGGGGCAGGGATGGGCAGCCCTGGGGTCTTTTTGTCCACTCTATAGGAATCTTCAGGGGTCAGAGATCATTTGTTCTGACCTTCCCGTTTCAGGACTGGAGCACTGAGGCCAGAAAGGAGAGCCTCCCTCAGTCTCTCTCACACACCAGGGCATCTGGGGCAAAGCAGGACCCCGGCAACATCTGCCAGGGAAACTGGGTGATGCCTAAGCCCATGAAGTCTCAGAATCTATGATTCTAAAAATTATCCTGGGGCCTCATTCCCAACAGCCAGCCTCTGTTGTGGTTAGACTCGTTTGCCCAACTTTGGGGTCTTGGTGGGGGGTGATAGGGAGTACTCAAATGCTCAGAATGATGCCCACCCACCCGCCCAGATGCTGGGCACCAACAGGCTCCTTCTCCCCAGCGCCCAGCCCCTTATCAGGAAAGGAATTTGGGTTGGTGGGGAGGGGGAAGTCCGAGGCCCCTGGCTCCAGCAAGGTGGGTAGGAGAGATAGGGAAGTGGGGAGGGGGCCACGGGAGTCCTGCTGGGAGGGCCAGAGGCCGGAAGGGATGCCCAGAGCCAGCGTGGGGGGGTGGGGTTTGCCAAGCGCTGTCCTTGCTGGCCCGGCGCTGCGACATGGTTCCAGGGCTGCTCCTGCCTTCCATCCTTGCCAGGCAAGACGCCGGCACCTTTAATTAGCAAGCAGCAGCCTCTCCCCGATTCATCACAGTCACTGTTTAATTAGCCGCACACAAGGCGCCCCTACCCCCCAGCTCTGGGTTGAGCAGCCTGCCTCTCTCACGGAGGCTGCCACCACCTCATGGTGTCCCCTGCCACCACCACCCCCCATACTTATTCTGCTCCCCAGAATGGGGGATGGGGCGGGCACGCCTGGCTGAAACCTCAAGGAGATTCTGGGCACTGAGGCTTGTATTGAAGGCATCCAGCAAACATTATTAGGGCCTCGAGTCTGCGCCAGGCTGGCGCTGGGCGGAACCCAGGCTGGACGGGGGTGGCCGCCTCGGTCCTGTGTGCCTGCTGGGGCCGGCTTTTCCCTTTGGGAGGTTTTGCTCCCACCCCACATCCGGAAAGGGACGGCCATTTCTTCCTGTTCCTCCCTGTCCCAGAGCCCAGCAGGCTCCCCGAGAAGGCTGCATCTTCCGGGATGGAGAGGGTCCATCCTCCAGCCCCACCTCCCCCAGCCGCAGATCCCGGAGGCCCAGGCCACGGGCAAAGGGCAGGGGTGGGGGAGTCTCAGCTGCGCTCTGCGTCTGCAAGGGCCCTGGGAGTCGGGGACCCACGAGTGAGCCCACAGGCTGTGGCTGAACCGGGCTCTCTGTTTCCTTGAAGCAGGGCGGGGCTGGGAGCCCTGGGAGCGACACCCCACACCCTTCCTGCAGAGCCTGGGCAGCTGCCGCCTCGGGGCAGCCAGCTGGAGGCAGGAGGCTCAGGTTCCAGCCCAGCCCTGCGCTCTGGTCCATCTGTGGCTTCAGGCAAATCAGCCACACTGGGGCCTCAGCATCCTGGCCGCAGAAGGGTGCCGACCCCCAGCTCTGACGTGGACTAAGGACTTGGAAGGATCGGCATTTATTCTGGTTCCTGAGGGAAGGGCCAGAGCCCGTCTGCCCTGGTGCTGACCATCTGTGTGCTCACCAAACTGCACTGGCCTCAGTTTCCCCACAAGTAGCAGCTACCTCATGGGTTGTCGTGAGGATTAAATGATTTACCATGTTTAGTGCACTCAGAACAGAGGGAGTCCTCAGTCATCATTGGCCGTTTTTGCCATTATTTCCCTTCCTTTTATCCATCAATATTTACTGCCAGGTATGAGGGCGTTGGTGGTGAGTGAGTGAGGTGACCTCCCTGCTTTCAGTTTTCCTTCCAGTGGGGGAAGCAGCTGAAAACAAGTAATAAATAAAGGAAAAGTATAATTTCATGTGAATTAAGTCTGCAGTTTAGTTAACGGTAATCTATCAGTGTTAATTTCTTAGTTTTGACAGATGTACCACTGTTAGGTAATGGACTGACATTGGGAAAACTGAGGGAAGGATATACAGACACCCTTTGTACTGTCTTTGCAACTTTTCTGTGAATTTAAAATTATTCCCTAAAAATAGTTTATTCAAAATATACAATTTGGAAAAAAAAGAAAAAGAACAAAAAGGGGAATTCCCTGGCAGTCCAGTGGTTAGTGCTCCACGCTTTCACTGCTGGGGGCCTTGGTTCAATTTCTGGTTGGGGAACTAAGATCCTGCAAGCTGCGTGGGCGGTGCAGCCAAAAAAAAAGAAACAAAAAATACAATTTGGGGTAATGGTAAGTACCAGGAAGAAAATAAACGGGGGCAAGAGATAAGGGAGGGGGTGGGGGGCCATTTTAGAGAGGGTGATCCTCTCAGAGGAGGCAGCATTGGGAGAAACTGAGTGATGGGAAGATCAGGGGAAGACGAGTCAGGGCGAGGGAACCGCAGGTGCAAAGGCCTGGAGGCAGGAATTGGCTTGGGAGGTTTGCGGTCCACCTGCAGGGTTGGAGGGGGCTTCGTGGATAGAGATGAGCTCCGAGAAGTTGGCAGCTTTCCTTCAACGTCATTTTACCCTTTTCAAAGGACAGGAGGGAGGAGGGAGACCCTGGGCTGGGAACTGTATCTGGCCCTTTCCACGAATTAGCACCTCACTTCGTCCCTACAGTCACCCTGTGGGGGAGATACCAGCATTTTCATTTACAGGTGAGACGGTGGAGGAACAGAGACTCAGCCCACGTCCTTCTCGGTAAAAGTGACAGGCCTGTGCTTGGAAGGAGACACCTCATGGCCCTTGAGGCTGTGCTGGGGACTTGCTGGGAGACATGGAGTGGGCTAAAAGGCAGGGCCTGCACAAGGCCTGAGTGTGGCTGTGGAGGGGTAGGCCAAGCAGGAAGGGGGCACCCGAGAGATGGGGTCTCTGGCCAGCACAAGGCTGTGTGCAAGCGCTAGAGAGCATCTTTGTACAATAGTTTTGTAATCAACTTTGGAAATAGTAATACACATTTGTAATACAAAATTCTGAAGGTACAAAACAACATATAGAGACAAGTTAAGGTCCCCCCCACCACAGTTTCCTTCCCTCAGAGATGCCCTCTGAGACCTGTTTCTTGTGCATCTTTCCAGAGCAGCACCTTGACCACAAACAACCAGCAGTCCCCGTGGGCCTGCCAGGCACCACCTGCCAGAAAGCCCTAGACGTACAGTTGTCGCTTTTAATCCTCATACCAACCCGTGCCGTGTATATATATCAGTCCCTCCACTTAAAATTGGAGTAAACTGAGGCACAGACAGGTTAAATCACTTGTCCAGTGCCACACAGCTAACACAGGGTTTGAACTCAGGGACTCTCTGACAACATTGTATAGATGAAGAAACTGAGGCACAGAGAGGTTAAGTAACCAACCCCAGGTGACCCAGCAAGGAGGTGGAGGAGCCAGGACTTGAGTCTGGCAGTCTTGATCCTGCACCTACACCCCTGAGCACTGCACTGTACTGGGAGAAAGGACCCCAACTCCAGAGTCAGCCGCATCCAGGAGTGATGCCCACCACTGCTTGGCTGCCTGGCCTTGGACGAGTCACTGTCTTCTCTGTGATCTGGCTCCCCACTCAGGATGGAGAAAAGGAAGCCTGCCAATCAGACGGCTTAGGGATGAGGGAGGGTGGAGGGAGAGGCCTCTGGCGCACAGTGGCGCTTGGGATGTTGCTCTCCCCACCGTCCGATGGGCGCTTCCTGTGAAGGGCAAGGGGAAGGATGTGGCCAGGTAGGTGTTTCAGGGGGCCGGGAGCTGAAGGTGGGGTGTCCTTTCCCTGCAGCTGTGCAGACAAAGCAGATGAGAGGCCCCCCCCACCTCCGGGAGCGGGATGGGTGGAGCCCTCTCCCCACCCCACAGCCACACTGCTGACTGAGGAATTCTGGGGAGTCAGGAGAGGGAAAAGGGGTTTCCAGAGGTTTGTGCAGTGGGCCTAACACCCCAACCCAGGCTGTGTGCCAGGACCCTGCAAGGTGGGCGGGGCAGGATGCAGGGACGGAGGCTGCAGCCAGGAGCCACAGGAACGACCGAGAGAAAAGGGGCCCAGCCCAGGTGCCGGCTCAGGCTGGGTTCCCAGGGGTGTGGTCCTCACGCCAGCAGGGTCGCCGCAGGCTGGTGGGCTGGCTTTCAGCTTAGCAGGCTCAGAAAACTGATTTTTCTACCTCTCCCCTGCTGTGCCCCAGGGATGATCAGAGGATTGGGGCCGAGACAGCCCAGTTCTCCAGGACATGGACCAAAAAACCCAAAGCCAGTTTCTTCATGGACAACGTGGACCACACCATTAAGGGCCAGACTACATTAGTCTCCCCTCCGATTCCCTTCCTCATACCCCAGGCCTGGGGAGCCTGGGTTAATAATGAGAGGGGCCTGGGGATTGAGGTATGAAAGGCGGTGTCAAAGCATTTGTCAGTGATCTCAGCCAGGCCGCCCAGAACAGCACAGGCGGGGTGGGGATGGGGGAGCAGGGGCGCCGGGACTGGGGAGGTGAAACCCGGCTTGGGTTTGAATCCCAGCTCTGCTTTGTCCCTGGTCATGTTAACTTACCACTATGAGCCTCGGTTTCCCCATGTGTAAAATGGGGTTGTTATCAGAATCGAGATCTCATCATAATGGTAGAGCTTCTTACACAAAGCACAATACGTAGTAGGTGCTCAGTAAATGTTACTCTCCTCCACTGACTAGCTGATTAAGCTCATTTTCTAAACTCTACAGGCCTGGAGACGAATTTTGGCACTTGTCCTCTGTTCACGCAGCCGGCTGGGAGATGCACTTTGGTCTCCAAATGTTAGAATTGCTGAAACATTAACAGGGAGATGGGGGAGACTACTGCATTTGAAAGTGGTGCTGTGCCTACTGATGGGGCCCGGTGGCCGCAGGGCCTCCTCTGCAAGCGCCAGGAGACTCCTGATCCAGCAGCGTATCTCCCCTGCCTGAGGCTGGGCTGGCTCAACCCACAACGGCTTCTTTTTGGCAACTACTTTTCTAGAAGTCTCCCAGAAGACACCACCTCCTGTCCTGACAATGTTATGGGCCTTCAGTCTGGTCTGGAGCTGGAGGTGACTGCAGGGGGTGGAAGGGAGCTGAGCCAGTCCTGGGGGCGTCCGTGAGGGGGCCTTCTCTACCCAGTCCTCTCTGCCCCTGGGAGCAAGGCTGAGGGCGTGCCACAGGGGTGCAGCGCTTTCCTGTGGGCAAGTGTCAAAGTGCTAGAAAAACTGAAAGGGGCTTCTCCAATGCGGGGATGATAATCTTTAGAAAACCTTCTGTTTCTTCTGTGAGGCAGAAATTACAAGCTAGAAATGACCTGGACCATCAGTGTTTTTCCAGGAGGATGTTAAATTGATATTGGACAGAAAAGGGTATTCGGGACTTCCCTGGTGATGCAGTGGTTAAGAATCCACCTGCCAATGCAGGGGACATGGGTTTGAGCCCCGGTCCGGGAAGATCCCACATGCCACGGAGCAGCTAAGTCCGTGCACTACAACTAGTGAGCCTGCGCCCTAGAGCCCGCGAGCCTAGAGCCCGTGCTCCGCAACAAGAGAAGCCACCGCAATGAAAAGCCCGCACACGGCAATGAAGAGTGGCCCCTGCTCGCCGCAACTAGAGGAAGCCCGCGCGCAGCAACGAAGACCCAACACAACCTAAAATAAATAAATAAATTAATTAATTAATGTTAAAAAATGTTTTTAAAAAAAGAAGAAAGAAAAGGGTGTTCGTGGTGAAATAAATCTGGGAAACACCAACTTAACCATCCAATGCGGTTTCTTCTCTGCAGGGTTTCTCAGAGCCTTTCATGTGCATTTGTGAAGTTCTAGAGGCAGCAGCTCTGTCTACGCAGCAGGCAGACCTCTGACGATGGTGTCCTTTTCAATTGTCCTGGACCATCTTGTGAGCTTAGAGGACTATGGGTCCCACTTTGGGAAATGTCAACATAGTAAAAAACCTCTCCCTCCTCTACATATCAGAGCTGGAGGAATCTTGGGGACTCTGGAAGAATCTTGGGGAGCACAGGGTCCAAAGAAAAGGATTCGGAAGATGCTCTAGCCTTTATTTTAAAGCTAAAACTTTATCCCTATTTTCCCTATATTAATACATTTAATCTTCACAACCAACCTATAAAGTAAGGACTGTTGTCATCTTCATTTTCCAAAGGTAAACCAAGGCACAGAGAGACAAGTCCTGGTCCAGGTTCACAGCTGGCAAGTGGTGGTGCTGGGATTTGAACCCAGACTGCCTGAGTGAGGGGCTGCTCTCGTAACCACTGCACGGTCCACCTTTACCACGAAGCCCCGAGAAGCTGCCCTGTTCTGCAGCCACGCACTTAAGCTCCTGTCTGAGGGTGAAGCTTCCTGCAAGTGGCTGGTCTCGAGTGTTCTCAGGAGACTCTGTGGCTTCTGTTTCCCAGGGTGACAGTCTTCTGGCTCTGAGTCCAGGGTGGGCGGGGATGCCCCATGGGTGAGCCATGCTTTCCAGCAGCCTGGCCCCACCAGAGGTCACGTTAAGGCCATGTTATGCTCTCATTTCATTCTCAGCCTGATTACCTTCATTCCGCAGGAGAGCCTCAGAAGGGAACCAAGGCTCAGAGAGGGGAAGTAACTTGCCCAGTCACACAGCAAGGAGATGGTGAGACTGGCCCTTAAACCCAGGGAGCTGGACTCCAGAGCTGGGTGTTCAAGATAACGGTGCCCTTGGTGACAAGGCAGTGGGTCCCTGTGGCCAGGGCAGCGGCACAGGTATGGGGCCACACCCCATCAGGCCCCACTCTCCTGTCTAGCTGCCGCCCCTGCACACCCACTACAGACCCCTTCTGGACAGATATGATCTCGGTTTCCCTGATAATCTCCCTGGGCCTCCTCTTCCCAGCCTCACGTGGGCCAACAGTCAGTAGCATAAAAACAGGCAGATAGGTCACCACCACCGAGGACACGAGAAGCAGTTGCCATGGTGGCCGCTCAGGGGTTTATCTCCACCTCTTGGAGCAGGGCCTCGGTAGCTTCCTCCTCTGGGGTGCAGACTTTTTGTTCTGGGTGCCTTTTTCTCCCCCTTTAGCTCACCAGTTCCTGGAGATAGAGTTGTTTGTCTGTCTGTCCATCTGTTTACCTGGGCACCTGTCATGTGCTGGGCCCCCGCCAGGCTCGAGGGCTGTGCTGGCCCTCACCTGCCCTGAGGATGGGCAGGACTCCAGGGTGCGTCCAGGGCTCCTTGGAGGCAGGGGTACACGCCTGCAAGTGCAGGATCTATTGGTCAAGCAGGACCTGGGTTCAAATCCTACTTCCAAAAACTTAATAATAATGACACAAGTAACCCAATTTCTAAAATGGGCAAAGGATCTGAATAGACATTTCTCCAAGCAAGACATTCAAACAGCCAACGAGCACATGAAATACCCTCAATATCATTAGCCATCAGAGACACGCAAATTCAAACCACATGAGATACCACCTCACACCCACTAGGATGGCTAGAATCAGAAAGACAGATAATAATACGTGTTGGTGAGGATGTAAAGAAACCATGCCCTTATCTACTGCTGGTGGGGATGTAAAATGATGCAGTCATATTGGAGAACAGTCTGGCAGTTCCTCAAAAGGTTAACATGGAGTTACCCTATGACTCAGCAATTGCACTCTGAGGTATCTACCCAAGAGAATTAAAAACACATGTCCACACAAAAAATTACACAAATGGGGCTTCCCTGGTGACGCAGTGGTTAAGAATCCGTCTGCCAATGCAGGGGACACGGGTTCGAGCCCTGGTCCGGGAAGATCCCACATGCCACGGAGCAACTAAGCCCATGTGCCACAACTACTGAAGCCTGTGCACCTAGAGCCCGTGCTCCACAACAAGAGAAGCCACCACAATGAGAAGCCCGTGCATCGCAAGAAAGAGTAGCCCCTGCTCGCCGCAACTAGAGAAAGCCCGTGCACAGCAACGAAGCCCCAACGCAGCCAAAAATAAATAAATAAAATTTTAAAAATTACACAAATATTAATAGCAAGCATTATTCATAGTAGCCAAAAGGTAGAAATAATCTAAATGCCTTTTGACTGATGAATTAATAAATATAATGTGGAATATTATTTAGCCATAAAAATGAATGACGCTACAACATGGGTGAAACTTGAAGACATTATCCTGAGTGAAAGAAGCCAGTCGCGAAGACCACATGGATGAATCCTTTTGTATGAATTTTCTAGAACAGGCAAATCTATAGAGGAGGTTTGGGGAAGTGGGGAGTGACAGCTAATGGATAGGGGTTTTCTGGGAAGGGACTATGGTAATACTAGAAAACAGTGGTGATGGTTGCGTGACTCTGTGAATACACTAAAAGCCACTGAATTGGACACTAAACGGGTGAATTGTATGCTATGTGAATTATAGCTCCATAAAGCTGCTATAAAAAATTAGGAAATACACATAAGCAGAAGAAAAAAGAAAAATATTTTAAGGTCCATAATCCTATCACCTAGAGACAACCACTGTTACATTTTAATGATACTCTCCCAAATTATGCTCTGTTGTCCTATGTGCTGCTTTTTCATTTAATAATATATTGTAAACATCTTTCCATGTCAATAAATATACCTCTACACGAAAACAAATCCTACTTCCACCACTCGCTGGCTGTGGGCCTTGGGGAAGCAACCTCACCGCTTGGAGCCTCGGTCTCTCCATCTGTAAGGTGGGGTAACTAAGGACCCTCTGTGGAGGAAGCTGTGAGGAGGAAGGAAGGAGACCGCACGCCTCTGGCACCTGTTATAGCCCCCGGCCCGAGGAAGACACTCTGGAAGCGGAGGCCCTGTCATGATTCCATTTGTGCCAGCCTGGAGCGCTCCAACCAGGGGGCAGCTCATTTCTGTGTGTTCTGTAACTTTTCACACATACCATGATTCAAAACATTCGTACTTCGGGACTCCCCTGGTGGTCCAGTGGGTAAGACTCCACGCTCCCAATGCAGGGGGCCTGGGTTCAATCCCTGGTCAGGGAACTAGATCCCACGTGCCGCAACCAAGAAGTCTGCATGCTGCAACTAAGGAGTCCGCATGCTGCAACTAAGAAGTCTGCATGCCGCAAGTGTCGCAACGAAGATCTCACATGCCGCAACTAAGATCTGGCTCAGCCAAAAACAAGAAAACAAAAAGAAATCCATACTTTAAAAGTAGAGGGGGCAGGTCAGGGTCAGACCCTGGGAGAGCCCTGGAGGTTGTTGTGACCCTCAAGGGAGAAAATCACCCTTCGGAGCACCTACCGTGAGCCTGGCCCTGGCTCGTGGTGTCTCCTTTAATCCTCGCAGTGACTGTTGCCCACCCCGTACGACGGAGGGGGAAATCAAGACTTGGGGAGGGGCAGCCACTTAACCTTTTCAAACAGCTGAGGGTGGATCTGGGGGTCATTTCCAGGTTTGCCGGTTGAAAGCCTGTGTTCTTGCTGCTTCTCTGCCCTCTGATGAAGGGATGTCTTTGAAAAGGCTGAGTTGTTTGAATGAGGGAGTGTTATTACTCCCCAGACCTGGAGGGGGGCATGCAAATGGGGAAGTCACTGCTGCAAGATGTAAATCACAAGGATGTGCTGGTGTGTGCCTACTGTGCACTGAGGCCTCCGCTGGACCGTGGGGACACGGTGGGGCCTTGAATGCAGTGTCTGCTGGAATGCGCAGGCTGGCAGGGTGGGTGGCAGGGTGGGAGCCAGGGTGGGCCGGGGCCCCAGGTCTGGGTAGGGGTTTGGGGCACAGGCTTTGGAGCCAGACAGTTGAGGTTGGAATCCCCCCTCTGCTGGTGACTTGGGCGGCTTCCTTACTGTGTGAGCTCGGTTTCCCTGTGTTTCCCTGTAATACAGACTCGGTTTCCCTGTCTGTATTAGGTGGGCGTAAGAATTAGATATGTCAGAGAACCCGGAGTCACTCAGCCACCTCCTGACATGGAACGAGCTTTGGTACCACCAGGTGGGTCAGGTGGATGGATGCTGGGAGCCCAGGAGGAGTGGCCGGGAGAGGGGCTGCTGCCGGCCCAGCCTTTTCACACTGCTCTCAGGCCCACACGAAGGGTGGGAGATGGTTGCCCACTGCTTCTGTACTCATTTCCCAGGAGAGGAGAGGAAGCGGGGACACCTCCACCGAGAAGTCTGCCCCCATCTCCCCAGCCAGGCCTGCTCCCTCTGGTCCCCCCGTCCTGGGCAGCTGCTTGGCACCTCTGGAACGTGGATCCCAACCCACCTGGCGTGGGGTCTCTGTACTCCTCCCCTGCCTCCTTTCCACCCCCCACCCCCGCTTTGGTCACCCTCTGCACCACCCCAGGCCGGCCACCAAGTGGGACTCCACCTCCTCTCTGAGCCTTATTCCTTCTCGAGGGCACCGGGGTCAGCAGTGGGCTCTGGAGTGTGATTCTGACTCCCCACTTACTCACTGTGGCCCCCTGAGAAAGTTACTCGGCTTCCCCAGCCTCAGTCTCCTTATCTGCAAAGTGGGGACGACAACTGCCCCTCAGAGACTTGAGAATTAAGTGAGAAAAAACGCATAAAGAGCCCAGAACCATGCTTGGGCCATAGCAAGTGTTTAACGTATGTTGGCCACGGTTACCGTGATCCTGGCCTTTTAGGGCTGTTGCAAAGTGCAGGGGGTCCTGCCCCAGAGACCCCATCCCCAAATGCCGGGTCTCTGGCCTCACACACAGCCAGACGTGATGGTCCTTTGGGTTCCTATCTTGGCCTCTGTCCCTCCTCCATGAGGCCATCAGCTTGGGCACCCTGCTTTGTACACCCCCCTCCCCACCGGCTGACGCAGTGTGCGCTGACGTCTGTCGAACAAGTTGCACAGAAAATCAAATGTGTGAGAAGGCCACCATGCTCCACCTTTTGCAGGAAAACGCCAATTCACTCATTCATTCATTCATTCAACTAATACCTGCTGAATACCTACCATTCTAGGCTCTGGGGATACGGCAACCAACAAGACAGACAAAACTCCTGTCCTGGTAGAGCTGACGCTCTAGTGGGAGAGACAGACCCCAGAGAAAATGAACAGTGACATATGGAGAATGTCACTTGGTGATATAGACGCTGAGGAAACTCATACAACAGGTAGGGGGAGGGGGTACGGGGGGGTTGTCATGTGAGACAGCGCAACCAGGGAAGGCCCCACGGAGAAGGTGACATTTGAGCAAAGATTCAAAGGAGGTGACGTTATCGCTTGTTCATCCGTCCACTCGTTCGTATTCACTCGTTCGTTCCTTCGTTCTTTCCTCCGGGCAGTCAGCCAGCATCAGCAAACATTGCCTTGGGCCTGTTCGGTGGCCTTGACAGGGCGTGGGGACGTGGGCTCACCCCGAGCAGCTTACAGACGTTTTCTCCCAGCAGTGGGGCCCGACCCACCCTGTAAGAGCCATCGTGTTCTGCCAGGGACTAAGGGATCCTCAGGACGCAGGACTTTCAGGGCTAAACCGGAAAGTCCTGGGCAAACCAGCACGAGCGGTCACCCTCACAGAGGCTGCCCTCGTCCCAAGAGGCTGAGGAAAGGCCAGCAAAGGCTTCTGCTTCTCTGAAGATGTGGAAGGAGAGGCCATGTGTCCATGCCAGGTAAGCGAGGAGGGCAGAGGCTCCAAGAGCCAAATGCCACAGGGTGCGGGGTGCAGGCTGGTGTGGCGACAAGCCTGCGTCCCAGGGGTCAGTGATGATGAGTCCGGAAGGGACGGTGAGGCCTTGGGTGTCCGTGAAGGGGCTGCACTGACTGCGGGCAGCCGGCCTCCAGACAGGTGGGCAACTCGACTTCGGCCTTTTAGAAAGAGCGATGCTTTGCTGTGCAAGCCTCTGCGCTGGGGCAGAGGATAGAGAGGGGAGCAATGCTGTGTCCGCGTTCCTTCTTTCCTTCATTCCAGTGGCCACTGAGCAACTTCCCATCCCCAGCTGAGATGTCTGCATTGGATCAGCAAGACCAAGCAAGGGAGGGAAGGAGCAAATAGTGAAGAATCTAAGTGAAGGGCATATGGGTGTTCATCTTATTGTTTCTTGTAGGTTTAGACACTTTCAAAATAAAGTGTTGGGGGGAATAAATACAAATAAATCTGGGCCCCAAATGAAGCATCTGTGGGGGTGGAGATAAAGCAGGTCCTTCCCTCCAGCAGCTCAGGGTCCACTGAGGGATCTGGGTGCGTAAACCCAGCCTTCAATTGCGTGGGCGCTCCGTGTGTGCCGGGTCCTCGGAGGAAGGAGCCTGGGAGGCAGGCTTGGGAGGCTGGGGATGTTTCACCAGAGGGAGAGGGAAAGGGAAGGCAGGCAGAGGAACGGCAGAGGCAGAAGCACGGAGGCTGATGTACAGGGATGTTGGGGAACAGTGGTCTGTGCGGCTCAGTGGAGGGTTCTTGGTGGGCCGGGAGGTACGGTTCAGAGGAGGCTGGAAAGGGAAGTCGTGGCCTCAGAGAGCTTGTCTCCTAGAATCAGTCTCCGAAAATAAAAGTGAGTCTGGCCCTCTGTTGCAAAATCAGAGAACACAGGAAATTATTTTTGAAAAGGAAATACAACCCCTAGGTTAGCCCATCACCAGAGATAACCACTGTGAAGCATTCGATACGTTTCTTCCTAATATCTTCCCACATGTATATGTGTGTGTATATATATATGTGCGTGTGTATATATATATATGTATATATATACATCCTAACTTAGAGTAATAAAATAGTTTGCAGCTTGCTGTTTGTTTTTTTTGTTGTTGTTTTGTTTTTTTTATAAATTTACTTTATTTATTTATTTTTGGCCGCGTTGGGTCTTCGTTGTTGCGCGAGGGCTTTCTCTAGTTGCGGTGAGCGGGGGCTACTCTTTGTTGCAGTGCGCGGGCTTCTCATTGCGGTGGCTTCTCCTGTTGCGGAGCACGGGCTCTAGGTGCGTGGGCTTCAGTCGTTGTGGCACGCGGGCTCAATAGTTGTGGCTCGCGGGCTCTAGTGCACAGGCTCAGTAGTTGTGGCGCACAGGCTTATTTGCTCTGAGGCATGTGTGGGGTCTTCCTGGACCAGGGATCGAACCCGTGTCCCCTGCATTGGCAGGCGGATTCTTAACCACTGCGCCACCAGGGAAGCCCCAGCTTGCTGTTTTTTGCTTAAAATTACATCAGACTCATTTTCCAGTGCCATTAAATAATCTCTGAAAACCTGACTTCTAAGCCCTTCGGAGGACTCCAGCCAGTGGTGGACTCCGGCTAGGAGGCGGTTTCTCAGGGCTGGGTACTGAGGCTGTTTCCACTTGTTTGCTGTAAGAAAGAACACCGTGATAAACAGCCTCCATACGTACATAATTCTGTGTCCACATCGCTGATTATTTTGTTTTTTCCTGATTAATTCTTAGACATGAGATTCTTGGAAGCCCCGCTGGGAGCAGAGCTGGGTGGGTAACCGGGAGAGGGGGTGGGTTTCCCAGAGCCACTTGTCCCCACCAGAGGACAGCCTGGGGCCCAGCTGGAAGGAACGCCTTGCACTTTATGCATGCCTTATGCTCTCTCCTACCTCCCGGCCACTTTGTCCGAGCTGTTACAGCCCCCAAACCCCCAACTCTCTCTCCCCGCTTCCCTGTCTTGCTAACTCTTCATCTTTCCAGGCGCTGGCATAACCTTCTCCAGGAAGCTCTTCCAGAGCCTGGGCTGGGAGCCCCCATGCCCACCCCCTCTGCAGCTGTGCCTGGGCTACCTCCATCAGAGCTGCTATCTCACTGGGTTACGAGTGCTGTTTCTTTGTCTGGTTTTCTTTGTCCCCTGAGGACAAGGCCCAGGCTGGTTTCATCTTTGAATTTCCAGCACCAGGGGCTGAGCTGGCTCATTTCAGTTTCACTAAATGTTTGTTGAGCAAAGGAATGAAGAGTCAGATAAATGAATGAACAAATGAAACAAAGTCTGTAGGGGAAGGCTGAAGCTCACTGGGCTCTGGACGAGCATCCAGTCCAGGGGGAAAGAGGGAGGTGCAGAGCAGGGCCCCCGAGTCCAGAGTTGGGGAGCTGGAGGCAAGACTCCTGAGAAAGGAGGCTGGGACCAGGGGCCCGGGCAGTGCAGTGCAGGGAGGGAGGGTCTAGCTGGGGGAACCATTCTGAGTAGTCAGAGGCAGGGAGCACCAATGGGTCATGCGGGCAAGAATATTCCAGAAGAGGGCAAAGTTTCATGGGCTCTGGAGCCTACCTGGGTTCAAATCCTGACCCTTCTGCTTATGAGCTGTGTGACTTCAAGCCCGTGACTTAACTCCTCTGTGCCTCAGTTTTTCCGACTATAAAATGAGAATAATAAATGTTAGTACTTCACTCATTCATTTGCTTTTTTTTTTTTTTTTTCACTTAACAAACACTGTTGAGTGCCTGTTCTGGGCCCAGGACTGGAGGCTGAGAGGGAGCGGACCACCACGGTCACACGTGCAGGAAGCCCTGCAGCTGGGATCAAAGCCAGGTTTGTCGGCCACGGATTCTGTGCACGGTGCCCTGCAGTCTCCCCCTCGGGGCCATTGTGAGGACCGGGTGAGGTGCTGGCACGGAGAAGCACTTACTAAGCAGGCGCTGCTATCCTGGTCCTCCTACGGTGTCGTCATTGCCAAGTGGACTCTAGTTGCAGTGTCAGGCGTGCGCTGACCACCCACAAGGCCGTGGAGAATGTCCCTACCCTTCCCAGCCTCACTTTCCCTTAGGGCAACCAACCACCCTGGTTGGGCTGGGAATGAGGGTTTTCCCGGGATGCGGGGCTCTCAGGACTAAAACTGGGACAGTCCCCAGGCAAGCAGGGATGGGTGGCCACCCTCGTTTCTTCATCTGTAACAAAGGGAACTGTATGCCTCCCAGGGCTGTTGTGCAGAACAGAAGTAAGCACACGGGGAAGGCACGAAACCATGGGGCCAGAATTCTAGACTTGTTACTTATAAAGAATTCTGTATGCCATGGAAATCCAGGCATGAAAAAGGATGAACCGGCTCGCATGGACTGCCATGAAGAAGCTCTAAGATATATATTTTTGGTGAAACAGACAAGGTACAAAATGCTTTGTGTGGTGTGCTTCTGTTAGTATTGGGGGGGGGGTCTGAATAGACACATCTACTCCTGCATCCATGGATTCTCCCGGGAGGGAACCGGGGAGCTGGGAGAAAGGGTAGGGGAAACACTTGCTTGTCACTATGTATCCTTTTGCACTGTTGGAATTATTTTAACTCTTTGTTTTCATTATCTGGCCAAAACAACTCCCCAGCTCTGTGTGTCAAAAACCAAAGAACAGGGGCTTCCCTGGTGGTGCAGTGGTTGAGAATCTGCCTGCCAATGCAGGGGACACGGGTTCGAGCCCTGGTCTGGGAGGATCCCACATGCCGCAGAGCAACTAGGCCCGTGAGCCACAACTACTGAGCCTGCGCGTCTGGAGCCTGTGCTCCGCAACAAGAGAGGCCGCGATAGTGAGAGGCCCGCGCACCGCGATGAAGAGTGGCCCCCACTTGCCACAACTGGAGAAAGCCCTCGCACAGAAACGAAGACTCAACACAGCCATAAATAAATAAATAAATAAAATTAAAACAAAACAAAACAAAACAAAAAAACCCCAAAGAACAAAAAAAAGCACCCTGAACAAAAGTAAAAGGCCAAAGTTACAGAGTAGGAAAAGCGCCTAGTTCAGGGCCCAGCACCAGGAATTTCTCCAAGAACGGCCTTCTCCCCGCTCCCACCCGTGACCTCATCAACCCGTGGGCTGGGTGCTCAGGGGGCACAGGTGGGCTGCTGCCTTCTCTAAGGCAGTGTTCGTCAGGTTCAGGTTCAAGCACAGTCTGGGCAGACAGCTTCAGGCTCTGCACGGCATCCCGCATGCAGGTCTGGGGGCTCCTGGGGTCCCTCGCCCACTTCTCTGCCCTCATGTCTGAGGTCGC
This sequence comes from Balaenoptera ricei, assembly GCF_028023285.1. Lineage (NCBI taxonomy): Eukaryota > Metazoa > Chordata > Mammalia > Artiodactyla > Balaenopteridae > Balaenoptera > Balaenoptera ricei. The sequence continues at coordinate 26,511,025 of NC_082653.1, forward strand.
CCTCTGCCAGGTTCTGGGGGCTGCCCAGCCTCGAGGGGCGGAGGTGGGCCCATCTCACAGAGTAAGTGGTTCCAGTTTCCTTTACCTCCAGACCGGGGGGCCTGCATGTGCTGCTGCCGCTGCCAAAGCCAGTTCTCTCTGCCTCTGGCCTCAGGGAGAAGGAGCCACAGCTGGTTTAGGAAGAGGCTCCAGGTGCAGCCTGAAATGACCCAGCAGGCCTGACCCCCACAGACCTGCCTCCCACGAGCCCCCGGCCCAGCCCTGCCTCGAGCTCCCAGCCACGTGGCCAGGCTCCTTCTGAATTTTTAGCATCACACACATATTTTAGGAAAATATTCTCATTGTAATATCTCAAACATTAATAAAATGTAGCCAATAAAAGCCCAAGTAATTTCCCTGCACTTCCCAAGTCCCATTTTCCTGAAACATTACTGTCAATTGGTAGGCATCCTTTCGAAAGTTCTACTCTCCTGTATATATATCTATACCTCTAACTGTATCTATATCTTTTTTTTTTTTTTTTTTTTGGCTGCGTTGGGTCTTTGTTGCTGTGCGTGGGCTTTCTCTAGTTGTGGTGAGCGGGGGCTACTCTTTGTTGTGGTGCGCGGGCTTCTCATTGCAGTGGCTTCTCTTGTTGCAGAGCACGGGCTCTAGGCGCACGGGCTTCAGTAGTTGTGGCACGCGGGCTCAGTAGTTGTGGCATACCAGCTTAGTTGCTCCGCGGCAAGTGGGATCTTCCCGGACCAGGGCTCGAACCCGTGTCCCCTGCGTTGGCAGGCGGATTCTTAACCACTGCGCCACCAGGAAAGCCCTGTATCTATATCCTGATTTATATCTATACCTATGTCTCCTATACCTATATCTAAATCCATATCTGTATCATCTATAACTATTGACTTAGATGTGTCTGTAGTGTTTGTGTGCTTCTCAAATAAATGGTAACATTCTGTATGTTTTCTTCTGCGAGTTGCCTTATTTTCACTGAACGTGTTATGGACATTGTTTGTGCCAGTACATGTACAGCCACCTCCCTCTTTTTAACAGCTGCACACGCAGTATTCCATGATGTGAGCTGGCCCATCGTTTCTTTGTCCGGTCCCCTGCTGATGGACATTGAAATCGTTTCGCTTCCACAAACAGCCCTGGCCTCATTGTGCACTCGAGCGGTTTCTCGGGGATAGGTACCTGGCTAGCCCCTGGCACCACTGAAGGGCTGGGTAGAATGTGGGCCAGCTACTCACAAACTGCGCTCTGGGAAGTCTGAGCTGAGCCACACTCCCACCCAAGGGTGTAGACCGCCTGTGTCCGTCCGTGCTCATCACCGGCACCGCGCTGTCTAGTGGGTCACGTTTTTGCATCAGGCCACCTCTCCTGGCATAATCCTTCCTCCTCAAGCCTCCAATCACTCCCCTGGGTTGGCTTTGAAACCTGGGCCACAGAGAACTCTTCAGCCATCTTGGCTTACCCTGCTGGTGAGTAGCCTGCTGCCTGGGGTGATTACAGGGAGAAGGGGGGGAAGCCCACATCCCCAGATTTCTCCCCCTTCTAAAGTCCACCCCTCCTGAAATTCCTCCATGAAGGGGGAGGTTTGGTGAAGGCCCTGCCCGCTTTGGGAGTCCTTTTACCTGAGGCTTCCCACTACATGGGCAGCGTGGGGCAAAGAAGTGCGGGAATGGGAGGTGGAAAGCACAGGGGCACCAAAGAAACAGAACCATCCTAAGAGCCTCTTCCTCATAAAGTGCCTCCTGCATGGCTGGTGCCACCCCCAGCCTGAGGCACACACCCTGCAGTGGGTGCTATCATTGTCCCCACCCTGCAAGTGAGGAGGCAGAGGCCTGGAGGGTGGAGGAGCTAGGATTTGAACTCAGGCCTCTACAGCCCCAGAGCCCAGGCCCTGAACCCACAAGGAGCTAAAATGTGTGTAGGAGGTGGTGCTGACTCCCCGGAGAGTCTGAGATCAATGAAGGACGAAGGACAGAGAAGGGGTTTGTGTGTGTGTGTGTGTGTGTGTTGGTGAGCAGGGAGCATCTGGAGAGACGGGTGGGGTTGGGGAGGAAGGGAAGGGCCTTCCAGGTGGGTGGAAGGGCCTGAACGAAAGCCCAAGGTGGGAGTGAACCTGGCATTTTTGTTTGTTTGTTTGTTGTTCTTATTTTTCTTTTTGTGAAAGTTTTTAAGTTTTATTTTGGCCACACCACGAGGCTTGCAGGATCTTAGTTCCCCGACCAGGGATCCCAGCAGTGAGAGTGCTGAGTCCTAACCCCTGGACCACCAGGGAATTCCCAACCTGGCATGTTGATGGTGGAAAAGCCTGGTCTGGGTCATGGTGCCACGTGCAGAGCTGGCAGCTGTGGGAGACCAGGCCTGCCCTGTGGGCTGTGGATGCCAGGCCGGGGATTGGCTTGCAACTCATCACCACCCTCATTATCAACTGCAGCCAATGACATCTGCGTTACTAATACAGCTGCTGGCGCTCTGGCCTTCCATACGCGCAAGCATACTCTCCCCACAACTCCAGGAGATGGACACCATGATGTCTATTTTACAGATTAGGAAACTGTCTAGTCTGGAAGCCCCATGAGGGCGGGGTCAGGGCCACTGACTCACCCCTGTAGGCCCGTACCCAGCACTGGGTCTCTGCTATAGGAGGAATGGATGGGAGGAAAGAAAGAAGGAAGGAAGTTGGATGGATGAATGGATGGATAATGGATGGATGGATGGATGGATGGATGAACAATGGATGATGGATGGATGGATGATGGATGGATGGATGGATGAATAATGGATGATGGATGGATGGATGGATGGATGATGGATGGATGGATGGATGGATGGATATCTTTGAGCCTCCATTTCTTAGTCTCTAGAATGGAGATAATACTAGCGCCTCACTCACAGAGTCACGCTGAGGATGAAGTGAGAAAAGCCGGGCAGAGACCTGGTGCAGAGGGATAAGAACAATAATAACAATCGTGGCGAGTGTGTCCTGCAGCCTCATCACGTGCCAGGCACTCCTTCAAGGGCCTTGGCTTCATTTTCTCACATACGGCACCGGACGTGCACCGTCACTGTCGCTTGCACTATTGAGATTCCTGCAGATGGCTGGAGCTGGCTGGGGCTTGCCCCTCCTCATCCTTCCTGATCCAAGTCGCTTTAACCCAGTGACCTGCGAGTCCCCAGGGCTGACATTAGCTGCAGGGCTGGCCCGGAACCCTCTCTCCTGAAGTTGCATCTGGAGTTCTTTCTCCCACATTCCAGGTGAAAACCCCACATGCTACGTGAACAGATGGACCCAATAGGACTCTGGGGATAATGGGACTTACCCACCCAGTCTGGGCTACTCCAAAATCTGGAAAACAGCAGGTTCTTTGGATCTGGGCCTGGCCAGAGCCTCAGTTTCCCCATCTGTAAGATAGAAATGGTCACAGTCAGATTGGGTGATTCCTAAGGGCATTTCTGTTTGTCTTGGCCCCCCTGCCTTCTGGTTTCTAGTCTCAGAAAACATGCTGTTAGAGGGAGTGGAGCCTGGCCTGGCCTCTGCTTCCTGCCAGCCTCTGTCTCAGGAGGCCGGCGAGGGGACCCCTGGACCAGAGGATCAGCTGTGAGTTCAAGTTCTGCTCCTGGACACTTTCTAGCTGCAGCCCCGAGTGATGTGTGCAAGGTTCCCGCCGCTTAGCGGGTACTTGGCGTCATGACCCCTCCCCCCGTCCCTGCCGGGGCAAGTCAGCTCTCTTCTCTGAGCCTCAGTCTCCTCGCCGTCTGCGACGCTGCTTCTCCCTGGAGCCAAGCAGCAGGACTGTTTGAAGCTAGTGTAAGATGCTGGATGGGAAAGAGCTTTGCAGATGGAAAACCTTGGCCCATTGGGAAGATTTATTGCTGTGACTGTAAGTGTGAGGTCCGAAGGCCATCAGGACCGGATGGTCCCTACCCAGAAGGCTATGCTGAAGCCCAGACCACTCTCCCTCCATCACCGATGGAGGAGAAGACAGCCTTCTCCCTGAGGCCCTGACGTCTGGGGGCATGCTGGGGCTGGGCTCTCTTTCAGCATTTTCCCTTTTATTTTTGCACGTTCGTCCCGTGCAGGGCCCTGGTCAGTGCCTAGATGACTGAGGTCTGGGGAGGGGACACAGGTAGTGGGAGAGGCAGACCATGCCCTCCCTCCCTCTCAGCCCCACGTCCTGTCTGTTCTTCCCTTTCCCCTCTAACCTGCTGTCCCAGGGGGCCTTGCCTCACCCACGGCCCTTGCCCCTGCCAGCTTCCCCGCCTCCCTCATGCCCCCTCCATTTCCACCTTGGCCCCCAGGGATCTTTAGAAATCAAGGATCCTAGCAGGTATCTCCTGCTGAGTGCCCTTCAGATGCCCTCCACCAAGGCGCAGGCTGTGCAGAGCCCCAAGGGGCGGCAAGGGCCAGAGGAGAGAAAAGGGTGGCCCTGTGCCCTGCGGCCTGCTGACCCCTGGCCTGCAGGAGCGGCCTCCCACTGCTCCTGGTCCCACGTCCTGCCTGGGGTACACCCCACACTCCTACCCCACAAGAGGCTGTCCCAGGCCCGGCCCGCCCCCTCCCTCTCCCCTCGGCTGGACCCACCCCTTCCCTCAGTCCTGCCATCTCCTCACTCACTCCAGTCCACGTGAGGGGCCCCTTTCTCATGTCCCCCCACGGAGTGAGCTCCTTGTGTCACAGCTGCGTGTCTCTCTAAGGGGGTCATGAGCCCTGGAAGGCAGAGGCAGGCCTGCTTCGTGGCTGGGGCTCTGGGCCCCATATGGTGCCCGGCACGGACAAAGGCTCCTGAGATACTTGTCAGACGCCCAGACAAATGGACATCGCCCACCGCCCCCCGCGTGGCCATCCCGGGGCAGTTGGGAGCGTGTGTGACCTCAAGCTCAGCCAGGCTGAGCTATATTTAGACACCAGGGCCAGGGCGAGCTTCTGGGTCTGAGGAGGTGGTGGGGCCCACAGTGGGGCCCCAGGGGGACCTCCTCGTCCAGGGCGACAGTCCCTGTGTGACAGGCCCGAGCCCAGACCAGGCACTGTGGCCTCCCACTGCCCCAAAAAGGCCGAGGAAAGGCTCCGTTTGAACAAAAGAGCCTCTCTGGCGGGTTTTGTGTGTGGCGTGTACGTTGATATCTAGAAAAAATAAGTTCGGGGCTGGCCGGCCAGCTCCAGCACGGGGCTGGGGTGGGGGGCCGGGGCGGAAGCGGAGTTGGCCGGCCCCGCGGGAGCCCGCCTGCCCGCTGCTCGCGCTCCCTGCGTGGCTCTCCTCCGCTCCGCACCTCGGGCGGGCGCCGTGCCAGGCCTGGGTGCGGCCACCCGGCAGCCAGTGAGGAGGGGCCGCCCTGGCCCCGGCTCCTCGCTACCCTGCTCTCCGGGGCGGGCAGGAGGCAGGATGGATGTTCGCAATAATTACCCAGCTGCAGCTTCCCCAGAGCTGCCGCCATAGCAACGGTGCCGGGCGCCCCAGCCAAGCGGCCGAGTGGCAGGAGGGGGTGCTGGCGCTCTGGGCAGGTCGGGGAGGGGGTGGCACGAGCCCCGGGTGCAGCCCCACTGGCTCCCTTTGTCAGCTCCTTCGCCCACCCGCCCCCCTCCCCGGAGGCCAGGGGGAGGGGGCTTTGTCTGGGCACCGGGAGGCTGGCACCGCCCAGGGGAGGCTCCCCCAGACGCCCATTCTGCTGCCGGGGCCCTTGGGGCGAGGGGGAGCGGGTGTCAGGAGGGCTGGGGGTGCTCGGGGTCCCTGTGGCTCAGGGCTCAACTCGGGACTGGTGCTGCCACCTGGGTGCCCATGGCACACCCCAGGACCCCTGGGTCTCACCACCCACAGTGGGATCCCTGGGCACTCCTAGGGAAGGGTGTTTATGACCCATTCCCTTGCCCTGCTGGGGTCCTGGTGGAGCCACGCCCGGAGCAGCCTTGGGCAAGACTGGCTTTGTGGGGAGTTTGCTGTGGGAAAGGCCTTGAACCTGGGGCCGTATTTGGGGACTCCCAGAATCCTGCCCTCATGGCACCCATTCCCCTCCACTCTGTAGTAGAGGCTCTGTCGGTCTCCCTCCTGTGAACATTCAATCTGATGACGGGGACTGTGTTTATTTCCATTTTACAGATGGGGAAACTGAGACCAGAGAGGTTATGTGACCTGTCTAAGGTCACACAACTAAAAATGTGGAGCCTCAACCCACTTCAGTCTTGCAACTGCCCTGCCATTGCTGTGGTGTTCATTGTAGCTATTCTCTGTCCCCCTGTCACCTGGCAGTGTTGCCCGGAGGTTAGCTAAGAGTACAGGCTCTGTGGCTTGGGTTGAGGATGTGAGTCCACCTCTCCTAGCCTCCGTTTTCTCCTCTGTAAAATGGGGGTATAACTGAACCTCCCCTTATGGGGCTGTTGTTCAGATTAAAGAAGACAGTGAGTGGAAAGTGCACGGCCTGGCACATGGGCAGCATTAGCTGTTGTTATAGTTGGAAATATGATTATTTTTATTATTGTCGTTACAACATAAGGAGGCGGACCTAGATGCTCACCGAGGCCCCTGTTGGCTCCAGCCTCCCTGGGCTCTCCAGGCGGCTTTCTGAAGGCGTGGCCTCTCTGGAAGGCGCCAGTCGGGACAGCGAGCTGGGACGTGGGGAGCTCACAGCCTGGCGAGGAGGCGGTGTTAATCGCCTAATCCCACAAGTGTGTCTGGGGTGTGGGTTGTGATGGTGAGGAAGGAGACAAACCCGGGCTGAGATGGAGCCGGTGCCGGGTGGGCTGAGACCCCATTTACACAGAGTGATCAGGGAGGGCCTCTCCAGGGGGCCAGCCTGGAAAGGTCAGGAGAAGGACGTTCTAGAATGTGACCTTGCTTGAGGAGCCAAAGGGAACCAGTTCCCTCTGGAGCACAGAGGGACAGGGAGACTGAGGTGGCCTGGGGTTGGATCTCAGGGCTTCGTGGGCCATGGAGGAGAGTTTTTGGATGTGATTCTAAAAGCTGTGGAAAGTTAGCAAGTGGCTTTAGGTAGAAAAGGAGGTCAGAAGATATTTGTTGGATGAATGAGTGAATGAATGAATGATTGAATGAATGGAAGTTTTATTCTGCAGTGCCCAACCACAGAGCCCCTCTCCCCCGACCTTTCCCTCCTTCCTCTCTCTACCCCTTCCCCCATCACACCATCCCTCCCTGACTGGTTCAATTCAGTCATTTGTCAGCTGCTGCCCTGGGAGCCCACAGTCATATGGTGGAGGATCAACAAGTAAATAGAAAAATTCCAGATCAGCTGTTTGGCCAGTACAGAAGAGCGTTCTGAGGAAGGAGAGCTGACACAGGTCAGGGCACTGCCTGAGAGGGGCATTGAAGCATCAATAGGAGTTCACCAGGCTGTCAAGGCAGAGGACATAGCACTTGCACAGGCTCAGAGGTAGGAAACAGTATAGTATGGTGGGGGATTGTTTTTTCATTGTTTCTTAGGGCCAGTGATAAATAAGGATAGCTAGCTTTATTGAGCACTGACTGTATGCCTAGCCCAGTGCTACAGGCAGGAGCTCATTGGAATCACACAATTTAAACACTGCTCCCTTTGCAGCAAAGGCCTATTTCACTTTCATGAATGAGGAATTGAGATTCAGATAAGTTAAATCACTTGCCCAAGGTCACACAGCAACCACAGGGCCCATGCTCTCAAACACCCAGAGGTGGAGTTGGATAGACAGTTCGAGCTGGGCCACAAAAGTCCCTGAAGTCCAAGCTAAGGTGTCAGGACCCATTCCTGGGGCTTCTGGAGAGCCCTAGTAGGGTTTTGAATGGGAGAGGGGGAGGGTCGGGGCTGTGTTTGAGAGAGAAGATTCCGTGGCCTCTGTGGAGTGTAGATGGAGTGGCCGTGACCAGCTGCAAGGATACTGCAACGGTCCACGTGAAGGATAAGGAGGGCTTGACTCCACGGGAGTGCCTGGGGAAGGAGAGGAAGGAATGCCTTTGAGGGGGACCGAAAGACAGATGTGAGGTTGGGGGAGCAGAGAGAGGCCACTGGCGTGGAGGCTTGGATCACGATTTGAGTTCAAGTCTGAAGAGTCTAACAGGAAGCTGATGCTCTTTCCTCCCCCAGCAGCCAGTTATAGTTTTTTATTTATTACTTTAAATTTATTTTTTTCTTGGCTGTGCCACACAGCTTATGGGATCTTAGTTCCCCAAACAGGGATCAAACCCGGGCCCTGGGCAGTGGAAGAGCAGAGTTCTAACTGGACCACCAGGGAATTCCCTATTTCACTGATACGTTAAAGACTTGTCATTTTCTCCCTCATGAGATTATAGGCATATTTTTTAAAAAGGTAGCTGGGACAAGGCAATTCTTAACCCAAAATGATGCTGGCTGATGGTGGATTTCAGGCATGGTGGCACCTCTGTGAGTTTTCCCCAGAATCTTCAAAGCCCCTAACAAGCCAAGGGCAGAAGGCATCACTCTTGCTGGCAGTGTGTGTGTGCATGTAGGAGGTGGCACTTGTGAGGAGGTCTGGGCTGGGCTGGGGGTCAGGCTGCCCTGGGTCCATTCCAGAAGTTGCTAGGGCTGCAGAAATTGGAGAAGCTTCTGGAAACCTGGCAGTGGCGTTCCTGACCTCCCTCCTTGGGCTTCCCAAGGCCGGGCCAGTGGACTGAGGCCCCCAGCCTGCCTACCCGTTGCTCTGGGGATATTGTAGCTGGCAGGCCAGGCAGGCGGTGGCTCGAGCTGCAGGTGCTGTGTCACCTGAGACCAGGTCATGGCTGCCCCAGGGGGAGGAGGGAGTTGTGTTCACACAACGGGCTGGCCAGCTCACCTCCTCACTACCATGGCGCAACCGTGGGCTTCCCTGAACCTGGGATGAAGGTGTGGCTTTGTCAACCCCTGACCGCCCCCCGCCAAGCCCCTTCCAGGCATCAGCTGCCAGCAGAATTGGGATTTGGTGGAAAGTGGTGGTTTGGAATCTGACATCCCCAGGTTTAATCCTGGCTTTGCTTCTTAACACAGCTGGCCACCATTTTCTCTGAGCCTCAGTTTACACACCTGCAAATTGCGGGGGAGGTTATAGGACAGAATGAGGTAATGGGTGTCGAGGCCAGCCCGGCTCCTGCACAGAGTAGACAGGCAGTGTGAGCTCCTGTCTCCCCTCCCTTTCCCTGTCAGTGCAACTGGGAGAGGAGATGGGCCAAAAAACCAAAATAAAATCGCTAGAAGCCTGATGAATCTGTGAATGATTGCTTGTAAGATGCTCTGCTTGAGCCGGATGTGCTGTCAGCTTGACGTCCAGATGGGCACCCCAGAGCCGGGCACGCCTGGCCAGACGTGGATCACAGATGGCGAAAGCACAGGAGGCCAAACCCAGGTCTCCAGAGCCAGAGCCCAGACTGTGGTAGGACAGGCGATGGTGGCAGCAGGGGCTCTATCGGCCTCCAGACCCTCCCTTCCGCACGGTGGGCCTCAGCTGCCCGGGTCAGTCTCTACCGGTGGCGGGTGCACCGCTGATCTTGGTGTTAAGTGTTGCCAGCCTTCGGGAGCTCTTCTCCATCCGTGACCTTGTCCCTCTATGACAAAGCAGACAGCTGAGGCCTGGGAACGGACACCAGCTTCTGTCTACACGGCCAAGTCCTCTCCAGCACACCCCAGGAGCCTCAAAAGATCGGACAGTCCCTTCTGGCCTCACCACTCTGGGATTTTCCGCCTGGCCGACTCCCCCCTTGAGTGCTCTGCTCTAGCCTACACACTTACTGTTCTCTCTGCCGGCAACGCTCTTCCCCCAGATCTCCATGGGGCAAACTCCTGCACTTCCCTGAAGCCTCTGCTCTAATGCCCCCTTCCTCAGACGAGCCATCGCTGATCATCTAAAGGCACCTCCCTTCTCACTTGTTACCCATGACTTTGCTTTAGTTTTCTTCCTGGCCCTTATATTATGCATATTTCAGGTCATGTCTAATCGGCTGCCTCCCCACACCCTCCCCCAACCCTACCCCGAGAACGTGAGCTCCACGAAGGAGGGGCCTTTGTCTTTTTCATGGCTGAATCCTGGGGCCTGGGGCCTGGCCCAGAGAAGGCACCCGATACCATCGTTCAATGAATGAACGAGTGAACGAATTCATCATTCAGCAAACATTTATGAGCACTTACTGTAGGCAAGATCTGCTGTTGGTACAGGGCCTGGGAACCAAAGCCCTCACACCCAGGCCTTGAGGAGGACATCACCAGGCAGGTGATCCAAGGACACAGAGCGGAGAGTGGAAGGGAGACAGCAAGGAACCCAGCAGACCTCGATTCCCCCCTGAGCCCATCCTTCATTTCCTAGCTGTGTGGTTTGGGGCTCAGCACTAGCCCTCTCTGAGCCCCACAGTCCTCATTTGTAAAGTGGTGCTAAATATACCGACCAAGGGGCTTCAGCATCCTCTGCCTCTCCCTCCCCACTGCCACCCTGGTGCACTATAATCCATTATCCACACGGTAGCCAGAGGGGCCTTTTTCTTTCTTTTTTTTTTCTTTTGCTTCCAAAAATGTATTTACCTATTTTTTGAATAGGTAACAAATTTACACGACTCAAAATTCAAAAGGTGCAAGAGAAAATAAGTAAAGAAAAAAGTATCCCTCCCACCCAGTCCCAGCCTGGCAGAACTCCTCCCCAGAGGCAAGCACTGTTTCCTCCTATTTTCATCTATCATGCCAGAGATAATTTTATGCATATACAAGCCAATGCATACCTTTATCTCCTTTTTTTTAAAGCAGACAGTAGCATACCATGCACATGGTTCTGCCCGTGCTTTTTTCACTTGACAGTCTAGTCTGAAGAATTTTCAGGGGGTCTTTTTAAAACATGCACTATAGCTGGTCCTTCCCTTGCAAACCAGCCCTCTGGTGGGTCCCCAGAATAAAACCCAAACTTCTACAGGGTCCTCCATGATCTGGCCCCTGCCGGCATCTCTGACCTCACGTCCCACCTCTCTCCACCCAGCTCCCTCCACTCCAGCTGCGATGGTCTCCTCTATGCTCCTCTAGTACAGCAGCAAAGGCCCCCACCCCAGGGCCTTTGCACTTGCTGTTCCCTCTGCCTTGTTCTTCCAGAAATCCTCTCAGCTCCCTCTTTTTCAGGTCTCCACTCAACTGTCACCTGCCCAGAGAGGATCTCCCTGATTCTCTTAACTCAAGTATCCACCCTCCCACCCAGCCTGTCTCTTTATTCTCCTTTTTTTTTTTAAGATTTTTTTTTTATGTGGACCATTTTTAAAGTCTTTATTGAATTTGTTACAATATTGCTTCTGGGTTTTTTTTTTTAAATATTTTTTGGGGGGGTTTTTTTGGCCCCGAGGCATGTGGGATCTTAGCTCCCCGACCAGGGATCGAACCCGCACCCCCTGCACTGGAAGGTGAAGTCTTAACCACTGGACCGCCAGGGAAGTCCCTTCTTTATTTTTCTTGATAGTATTGATTACCACTTGTGACTCTTCCACCAGACGGAGATCCATGGAAGCAAGCACTGGGTCTGCCTTGGTCACACTCCATCCCAACACCCGGATTTTAACAAGTACTCCATAAATACTTGTTGTTGAAGCAAATAAACAGATCCCCAGTTTACAGATGACGAAACCGAAGCACAGAGGAGGGGAATCCCTTGCCCAAAGTCAGGGTGGGGTCGTTGCAATCCAACCACCGCAACCTGGGTTCTCATCCGCACCCAGTCCTCCATTTCCTAGCTGTGTGGTCTGGGGCTGTGCTCTTGCCCTCTCTGAGCCCCAAGGTCCTCACCTCCCATCCTGGGGACTGTGAGGAGGATGGGATGGGCGTCGTGGTGCTTTCCTGGGGAACAGAGCTTCACTAACACACCACAGTGGGTCACTGTGTCACTGCCCTTTGCCTTCCACCAGAGGCCCCACCCGGCTGGCCCATTATGGCCATCTAATGCGATGAGAGGGTGCTTGCCATTAACAGTATTTTTAAACAACAATCCCAAGGAAATATTTTTTAAATCCCACATCGTGCTGGGGAACAGCTCTGAATTATTAACTATCTGGCCGCCCTGCAATATTTCTTGACAGAGTTTATTGCGACACATACAATTTTCCTCCCGGTAATTTATGAAAAGCGTATTCTCTTCTTCAGGAAATCACACCCCTTTCTCCTGAGCACTGCCTCCCCCGACCCCAGATGGAATGTCTACTGGTAAAGTCACCAAACTTTTATCTTAAAGAGTGTCTGCTTGCTTGCCTGATATTGGAGGACATTTCCCGGGGAGACACTGCAACTGTGTTTTCCAAAATGCCCAGCCCAGGGCTTTTTAAAAATTCAGTAAAACACTGTCAATTAAGATGAATTAATCGTTGGAAGATTTTTGCTCGCATTCCCCAGCAATGCCCCTCTCCCTCAGCCCCACACTGTGACACCTGGTGACATACCTGCTTCACATCCAGGTGGTCATGGGTTCGAGCCCCACTGGAATCCTGTTTCCTGGGATCCAGCTACTCTGGTCTCCCTCTGCATTGCCCACCCTGTCCCAGGCCTTGGCTGTCGAGGGCACAGATGGAGTTAAATGAAACCAGATTTAGAGTCAGAGGCCCTAGTTCTAGTCTTGCTGGTGCCACAGACTTAGCTGAGTGACCTTGGGTAAGTCACCAAACCTTTCTGATCCAGTTCTTTCCCTTCCTGACCAGTTTTCTCATCCATAAAACAGGGAGTGATGATCCAAACTCAGGCATCCGCTCATCAAATGCATAGAGTGCCCTGTGCTGGGCACTGGGGATCCACGCTGGTGCCCACCCTCGTAGAATTCATTGCAAGTGGGGACTCAGACCAGCTAAACACACAAAGGAACTAAAGAAATGTCAGATGTTGGTAACATCTATGAGGAAGATTAAGCTGGGGCGGGGCTTGGAAATGGAGGTGGGCTATTTTCAGCAGAATGTCCAGGACAGAGGTGGGATGGGGGGACGGTACAGATCTGGTAGGGCAGTGGTTTTTGTTCCCCTGCCCCCTCCAGGAAAGATTTTGCCCCCTGGAGACGGTGTCTGGAGAGTTTTGTTTGTCATAACTGGGGGTGGGGTGCTGCTGGCATCCATCAGGCAGGTCCCAGAGCTGCTGATGGCGCCATCCTGCAGGGCACGGGACAGCCCCGCAGCAGAGGATCACAGCCCTGAATGTCACTAGTGCGGTGGCGGGGAAGACCTGCTCTAGGAGCTGAGGGCTGTCACGAAGCCTCTGGTTTTTACTCCAAGTGATCCGGAAGCCACAGGAGGGTTGTAAGCAGAGGGAGGACAGTGGCCTGACTGGATGGAAAATGGGCCACCCCAGGGAGAGGGATGGCAGACGCCCCTCAGATGCCTGTGCAAGGACCACTCGGCCGCCTCCCAAACCCGTACTTACTACTGTGAGCCAACCGGGCAGAGCAGGGCCTGCCCTCACTGAGCGAATATTCCACTCCAGGGGGAGAAAAGGATGAAGCCACCGCTCTGCTCAGAGCCCTCGAAAGGCTCCTCCCGCCTCCCTTGGGACAAGCTTCAGGGTTCACACGCCTGCTGGACCCCTCTGCCTTCTCTGGCTCCACTCTCTCCTGTGTCCTTTGGACATGCGTGCTGGCCTCCCGTCGGGTCTTTGCAATGCTCTTTCCTCGCCTGGATGCCCACAACCTGGCCCCTACCGCCTTCATGACTCTTCCCAAATGTCACCTCCTAACTGACGCTTCCGGCCCCCAACCACCCTGTCTAAACAGCCGTCACCTCATCCTTTACCTTCTACTCGGCTTCCATCTGTCTATCCATCACCTTCCCATTCATCCATCCTTCCATCTGTTCATTCACTCATTGAACAAACACTCAGTGAGCCCCAACTATGTGCCAGACCCTGTCCTCGGTGCAGGTGACCCAGCAGGGAATGAGACAGGTGGGGCTCTGGCCTGTACAGGTCTATGTCGCTGGGAGAACAGATGCTATTAGTCAGACAAGCACGAGCTTGCGGCGGCAAGAGGAGCTATAAAATAGAGGTCTGGGAGTGCCTGGTACAGGCTGCGGGTCAGGGCGGGCTTCCTTGAGGAAGCGGCCACTGAACTGAGATCCGAGGGAGAGCGGAGGTAAGCGGGTACAGGGTGGGTGCACCAGTTACGGGGTGTGGGGGGGTGGAGGAAGAGTATCCCCAGCCTGTGAGGTGGGCGGGAGAAGCGTGCACGCGAGGAGACCAGTCATTGTGAAGGAGCACAGAGAGGTCAGGGTGGGGTGGGGGGCGTGAGGGGCAGGAGATGAGGCCCAGTGGTAACTGGGGGTGCAATTATGTGAGGCCTGTGGACGAGGGTAAGGAGGGCGGCAGCGGGGTGGGGGGAGATTTGAGGCAGGAGGCAGCGGGGGCTAATTTACATGCTCACTCCTTTTGCTCTTGGAGAATGATCTGAAGCGGGGTGGGGAGGCAGCGCGGAGCCCAGTGAGAAGAGGGCTGTGGTCGTCCAGGCCTAAGAGGGTAGTGGCCTCAGCCGGAAGGTAGCAGGGGGGATGGAGAGGAAGTCAGAGGTAAGATAGGTGGCCCTGAGGGTGGAGTGGATGTGAGGCTAAGAGCAAGGGAGGAGTCAAGGACTCACTCCCCCCCCAACCCCGAGTCATCCCTCACCCAAGCCGAGCCAGGCAGTGCCCTCACTGAGCACTAGGGGTCCACTGGCCCAGAGGTCCCCCTCTCCATCCATCCGTCCATCCATCCATCCATCCATAGATCCATCTTCCCAACCAATCTCCCATCATCCAGCCATCCAACCAGCCATCTTTCTATTCTGCCGTTCTCAGCACCTACCGTGTATCGGACTGAGTATTGAGACCCAGGGACCGGAAGGCCCAGGATTCAGCCAGTGTCACTGGGTATCCAGAAGTCCGGTTTCGGTTAGAGGATCTTAGGAAGGCTGGAAGGGGCCAGAGAGGTCACAGAGGCCAGATGCTATTGTTCTAGGGACACTGAGGCCCAGAGAAGCTCAGGTCCCCATGCAAGTTTACATGGCCAGGAAGCAGGAGGGTCACGCTTGGTACCAGAGTCCCTCCCGCCCCCCATGCCTCCCACTGCAGCCCTGTTTGCAGGCCTCCTGGAAGCCCTGCCTGGGACCTGTCAAGCCCCAAGGAGGCCCTGCCGCTGGGAGGGGAGCAGCCTTCTGGGGCCCACAGGCCCCTCCTTGCAGACCTCCTGGCCCACCACGCATCCACCCCCATGGCTGCAGGACGGGCCTGGCTGGGAAAATGCGTCTGGTGCTGCCCAGAGGGCCCCTGGGATGCTGATTCATAGCTCACAGGAGCTGCCTGTTAAATAAGAGCGTGGCTGTGGCCTGCGCCTGTCTCTTTAAGGCAGACTTGGGCCTCCCTACCCAGCCAGCGTTCCCTGAGGAACAGGAACTGAGCAGGTCTGGTGCAGAACTAGTGACTCCAACCTGTTAAGGCAGCCTGGGGCGGGGCCCACAGGTCCCTGGGCAGGGCAGGGAGGAACCAGCACAGAGGGGCTCTCCCCTTTCCAGGACCACTCCCCCAGGAAGGGAAGGAGCCTGGATCCCAGACCAGGCAGCCGGACTCAAAGCCTGGATCTGTGGCACCTGAGCCTGGGTCTGTGGAGGTCCTGAGGGAGGGTCACCAATCGTTCAGGTTGCCTGGGTCTGAGGAAGGCAAACCAGGACCAGTTGGTAGCTCTACTGTATGCACTCCAAGATCAAAGCCATCCCCTTCCTGACAGCTCCATAGGGTGTGACGTTCCTGGGTCCCAGGGACTGCCCCTCTTGAGACATAGCTGTGTCTCCTCGGGCAGGGCCCCTAATCTCCGTGAACTTCTGTAACCTGAGGGCAAGGCCACTGCCCTGCCCACCTCAGGCCAGTGGGAGCGTCCAGATTGCCACAGTGACTCTGAGCCTTCATTTGAATCAACCTCTGTGCACTGGGCTCAGATATCCTCAGAGACCTCTAGATAAGCCGACGTGGGGAAGGGGATCATTGCTTCACCCAGCCCAGGACCTGGCGCATTAAATGTGCTTCACACGGGACTTCCCTGGTGGCGCAGTGGTTGAGGGTCTGCCTGCCGGTGCGGGGGACACGGGTTCCAGCCCTGGTCCGGGAGGATCCCACATGCCGCAGAGCAACTAACCCTGTGCGCCACAACTGCTGAGCCTGTGCTCTGGAGCCCGCGAGCCACAACTGCTGAGCCCGCATGCCACAACTGCTGAAGCCTGTGCGCCTGGAGCCCGTGCTCCGCAACAAGAGAAGCCACCTCAATGAGAAGGACGCGCACCGCAACGAAGAGTGGCCCCAGCTCACCGCAACTGGAGAGGGGCCACACTCAGCAGTGGGAACCCAAAGCAGCTGAAAATAAATAAATAAGTAAATAATAAGTTAATTAAAAAAAAAAAATGTGCTCCACACTTGTTGAATGAATGAATGTAAGCATGAATGAATGAGCAGAAAGTTAACCATGTGTCTGTGCCTCCTGTGTGCACAGAGCTGGTGAAACAGAAGAACTAGACCCATCTCTGGCACCAAGGAGGTCATCCTCAGAGGGAAGGGAGACAGAAGAGGAGTCGGTGCCCAGAGTGGCCCCGTTCTGAGCTTCGGGTTTATACTACCTACCAGGGGAACTTGGGAAGATCTCTATACTGCTCCATGACTCAATATTCCTCATCCAAAAACAACATTAGAAACACCTTCTGCACAGGTTGTTGAAAGAGGTAAATGAGCTGATGCTCGTGGAGCTTGGCACCTGCACAATGTCAGTTATTATTATTGCAATTGTTATGTGAGGGAAGCAGATGGGGGGAGAGGAGAGAAGTTGCCGGGAGGAGGGGGCAGTGGGGTGGGGAGAGCCAGGAACCTGTAAGGGTGGCCTTGGGGAAGGTGCCAGGCTCCATCTCCCTCCCACTTCCCGCTGTTGCAGAGGGAACTCTCAGGCCTCTGGGGTCTGCCAGTGAGTCTGCACAGAGCTTTCCGGAAGCTGAGAGGGGCGGTGGGGTGGGAAATGACCCCCCCTGGTGCAAGCCCCTCCGCCCTGCCCCTAGCTCAGCGGGGCAGGGGTTGGATCCAAAGACAAATCGTGATTGGCCACAGCGCTGAGCCGCATCCAGCCCTTCCGTGGGACCACACTTTGCAGCTTAGAATCCATATCCATGGCCGCTTGAGCGAGGTTCACCAGTGGCCTGGTGAGCCAGAGCGGGGCAACCACTTCCTGCCCCAGAGCCACCTCTGCCCTGCCCCAGTCCCACGTAGAGCTCCTTCAGCTGTGCCGCCACGGGCAGATGAGGACACTGAGGCTCAGGGGGCCAGTGGGCCACCTGCATTGCCCAGAGAGTGGGCAGAGCAGAGAGGCCGGGCCTGAGGCCGCCAGTCTCCACCTGCCACCTCCTGGGCTCCATGGGACCCACGGAGACAGGGACAGATGACAGGGCTTCTCCCCCGGGGAGAGGACACAGAGGCACTGGGACACCTTCAGAGCCTACCCACTGCCCTCAGGCTCCAGTGCCCAAGGCTGCAGTGTCTGCCCTGCTCCAGGCTTCCCAGGAGTCCTTTGGCCAGGCCCATTCATTGTGCAAAGGTCAAGTTGGCTCTGGCTGACTCCCCTCCACCTGGCCCAGGACCTGAAGCCTGGGGACAGGGCCCACAGTGAACTGGCCAGGCAAAGGGCGCATGGTCTCCACCGCACTGGGCGGGCAGGGGGTCCTGAGCCACTTCTGGGCCCCCGCTCACTTGCTCAGCAGCATTTGCCATAATTATCCAGCCATCCCCTTCAAGTGTACGGCAACCATAGCAACAGACAGATGTTCTGTCCCAGCCACGGTCCACAGCGAGCCAGGAGCCAAGCACAAAATTTAACCCCTTGCAGCTCAGGCAGGCAAGGGCAAGACTGGACTGGGGGCCCAGAAGCCCCAGGCCAGGCACCCAACCTCTCTGGGCCTGGTCAGATGGGCCTAGGTGACTCCTGAGGACCCATTTACCTCTGACACTCACTCTCCCCTGTTTGCTCCCTTCCCTGCTTTCTACCCACTTCTTCCTTCTCCCCAGAACTAAAAGATAGTAGCGAGGGGTAGAGGTCCTACCTGAAAGGCTGGAGTGGGACTGGCTGAGTCCTCAGTGCTAGTTATGACTAACGCAGAAGAGTGCTGGACACAGAGTCAGGTGGGCTGAATTGGGCCATTGCCTCGGGTCTGCTTCTGGTTTGCTGTGTGACCTTGGGCAAGTGACTCACCTTCTCTGAACCTCAGTTGCTGCCTCTGTACAATGAGGGGGGTAGACTCTCATGCCCTCATTCCACAAATATTTATTGATCGTCTAATGTGCAGCAGGCCCTGGGGAAGGCCCTAAGGAGACTCCAGGGAACAAGATACATGGGAAGATCACATCCCACTGTGGGGATGGGGACACTGACAATAAACAGCATATAGGATGACTGTCATTTTTGTTGTCATGAAAGACCTCAAAATGTTCTCTGATGGAGAGTAAGAGGTGGTGGGGCTGACCTGCTTTGGACAGGTGGTCAGGGAAGGCCTCTGAGGAGGGGACGCTGAGGCCTGAGGCTGAGCAGGAACCAGCCAGGCAGCACTGGGGGAAGAAAGTCCCCGGCAGAGAGACAGGCAAGGGCAAAAGCGTGGCCCGCCACAGCCTGGGAGCAGCAAGGAAGCCCAGTGGCCCACAGGGCATGAGCACAGGGGCCAGGAGAGGGAAGGAAGTTGGAGTCCCAGCTGCAGGCAGGCCACAGCGCATCGCGGGCCCACCTGCCCTAGGAAGGTAGGTTCGGGGCGGGGTGGGCAGGGGCCACCTGTCTGAGTTTCGCACAGTCTCCAAGCGCCTGGCTGTGATGTCTCCTGCCCCAGCCAGTCAGCTTCAACTCCAGCAAATTGAGCCTTCCCTGAGTGGCGATGGCTCGGCGGGGGGCGGGGGCAGGGGACAACAGCTGCTCCCCAGTGGGCCCCTTGCTCACTCACTCACTCGCTGGGCTTTGCCCCAGAGGCTGCTGGGCTGAGCCAATACCTGGAGGCTCCTGAGCCAGCAGGGCCCCACCTGGGTTAGCTATTAATGAGCAGAGCGTAGGTGAGCCCCAGAGAGCCACAGGGAGGGGCCCCACCTGGTGAGGGGAGGCCCGGTCTCTGGCCTCACATCCCACCAGCAGACCCACCTCTGCCCCTTCCTTGTTTTGTGGCCTTGGACAAGTCGTTTACCTTCCCTGAGCCTCATGGACCCTCCTGGAAAAGAGCTTAGGAAGACTCTTCCCGCCCCCCACCCCAGCTCTCCTCTGGTTCACTCAACTCCAGCCTCCCTTGCTGTTCTGTAACACCCTGCCTCAGGGCCTTGCAATTTACTGCTTCCTCAGGCTCAGTCTTTACGGCCTTGAGTCTCCGCTCAATGCCACCTCCTCGGTGAGGCCTCCTAGACCACCGAGTCAGAAGAGAGCCACCCCACTCCTCTGTACCCCTGTCCTGTGCTTTATGTGTTCATGGTCCTTCTAGACTGCGTTCCTCTATTCAGCACACAGCTCCTCTGTGCCTGGCACTGTCCTAGGTGCTGGGGACGAGCAGAGAACAGAACAGACACCCCCTGCCGGCTTTTCCCCACGAGATACATACGCTAAGACAAAGAAAGCAGGAGCGGGTGTGGGACTTGGGGGGGACTGTGGTGGTCGTGGGGGAGAGCTCACAAAGAGTCACAAAGAAGCAGAGGAAGAGTTTGGGGCCCTGTGGGGAAGGTGTCCGGGGCGGAGGCCCTGAGGAGGCATTTTTGCCTCCCTCTCTAGAAGGTGCCTCCAGAGGGAGAGGACAAGGGGTGTCTTGGTTATTGCTCCATCCTGGGCAGCCAGCACATAGTAGGTGCTTAAGAAAAGCTGGCACTGCTGTCACGGTGGGTGGTGGGAGGATTATGGACCGCGTGGGGCCTCTCGTGCAGGGCTGCACACCGAGGCCTTCAGGACACCCGCCGTCCCGGGGTCCCGGGTGTGAGGGAGCTGGGGACCCCTCCACAGGAGGAGGCTCCCGAGGGCGCAGCAGCGGAGGCTTCAGGGGACTCCGGCGCCAGGTAGGGAATCGGCATGTTATCCTGAGGGCCAAGGGCAGTCGTTGGAGGGCTTGGGGGCGCGGATGACACGGTTAGATCCAGGCTTTTAACAACTCTTCCGGCGTCCATTGTGGAGAACGGAGTGGATCTCAGCGGGGCCAGGGGACGGACGGGAGGCAGTGGGAAGACGGAAAGGGCCCTGGGAGAGCAGGATGCCTCGAGTAGCCCCGCACGCACGGCTGGGGGCGGGAGGGGGCCGCGTTCATCCCAGGCTCAGTGAGCTCTCACCCAGCGTCCCTACAGCGCCGTCCCCACGAAGCCCCCCACTGCCGGCCAGACCCTGCTCTAGGCCGGGAGGCGTAGGACAGAAATCCCCGCCCTCCTGGGAGAGACCAACAGTAAACATGATAAGCAAGTAAACTGTATGGTATGTGAGATCAGTGTAAGTGCTAAGGGGAAAGAAGGAAGTGGGGAGGGGATGAGGGGTGGCAGTGGCAGGTTGGACTTGTGGGTAGGGCACCCGGGAAGGCCTCCCCAGGAGGAGCCGTCTGCACAGGTGCTGCTGGGGGAACATTCCAGGAAGCCAGCTCCCCGAGGCAGGAGCTGGAGCGGGGTGAACCTGGGGAGGGGAGGCAGGAGGGAGGGCGCCGTAGGGTGGGGAGCATGCGGGGTTCCGGGGGGCTTTATCAGGACCAGGGCTTCTCTGAGTGAGGGGCCACTGCAGGGTGGAGCACAGGAGGCTGCGTCCGACTCTGCCGGGAACAGGGTCCCTCCGGCTGCCGTGTGGAGAATAGACTACAGGCAGCAGGGGCCGCAGCCAGGAGAGCAGGAGGCAGCTGTGGTGAAGATCCAGGAGAGAGATGATGGAGGCTGGTCCAGGGGAGGCTGACGAGTGCTGGAGACTGAGATGGATTTAGAAGTTAGAGCAGCAGGACTTGCTGATGCATCTCATGTGGGATGTGAGAGAGAGTCAGAGGGAGGAAATGCAGGATGGCAGCTAGTGTTTTGGCCTGGGCCGTGGGAAGAATGGAGTTGCCCTTCATTGGGATGAGGAAGGTTGAGGGTGGAACAGGTCGATGTGCAAGTATCGGGAGATCAGATTGGAATAAGGTAAAGCGGGGAGGTGGGAGGCGCTGCGGAGGAGGAAGGTGGATGCTGGGCTTGGAGCTCAGGGGAGAGTCCAGGTTGGCAACAGCAGTGCGGGGGACCCGCAGAGAAGCCTTCTCTAAAGTCCGCCAAGGAGGAAGGCAGATGGAGAGAGACAGAGGACTGGGGACTGAGCCCGGGGCCCCTAACCTTGAGAGGTGAGGGCGAGATGGAGGAAGAAGCAGAAAAGGGGCTGAAAAGGGGCAGCCAGGAAGTCGGAGGAAACCAGAACATTCTGACAGCCAGTGAAGAAGGCATTGAAGAGGCAGGGAGAGTTACTGCGTCAATGCTGCTATGGGACCAGAAGGACAAGGGCTAGAGATGGCACTGGTTTAGCCCTGTGGCGGTCCTTGGTGTCCTGGGAGGGGGTGTGAAAACCCGAGGGGAGCGGGTTCAAGGGAGGAGCGGGGACAGCGAGGATAGACACGCTTTCAGGGAACTCCCGTGCAGGGCGGGAGAGAAGCCGGGCAGCAGGGGAGGGGATGTGGGCTCAGAGAAACAAATCAGCCGTTTGTACATTGTTCAGGTTGATCCGGTAGAGAGGGAAAGGCTGAGGAGTCCTAACAGGAGGGGACAGTGGCTGGAGCAATGTCTCAGGGAGGACGGAGGGAAGGGGCCACTGAATCATCCCCACGAGCCTAGGAGGTGAGCCACGTTAGCATTTCCACTTCATAGATGTGGAAACCGCAGCTCAGAGAGGTTGGTGCTCCGGCCCCAGGTCACACAGCTGGGCAGTGATGGTGAATCTCCGCAACTCTGCCATCCCCTTCACAGGCCTAGGCTGTTTTGCTAGTTGACAGATGAGGCCCAGAGAGGTTCAGTTCCTTGACTCAGTTCCAGGGCCCAGGTTAGGAGTTTGACTTGACAGGATGCTGGGGGAGAGGCAGAGTTGGGGTCCGGAGTGACTCCTGTTCTCAGTGGTTCCCTGGGGGCTTCAGGAGCCACTTCCTGGGCTGGGAACTAGGAGAGGGGCAGCTTTTCAGAAGATGTTGAGCTCAGTCTGGGATGTGCATGAGTCTTCCTCTGTGTAAAATGGGGCCAATCATGGGGTTGATCTCACTAAGTTCTTCTGAGTCTCAAATGAGTTGATGTAGTAAAGCCCTTAGAACAGGGCGCAGCATCCAGGAAATGCCATGTGGGTCTCATTATTCTGAGTCTTCCTGGTCAGATACACAGTGGGGCTTCCAAATGTGCAGCCGTAGCTGGCTCATGGGTGAGGCTGGCAGGAGGGTGGGCTGACGGGAAACTTAGGACCACACAGACCCTTCAGGGTCCTTCCTGGAGAAGTCTCAGCTCTGAGTTTAGTCCCTGGGTTTGAAGGCCCAGCCTTCAAGGGACCCCAAGAGCCCTTTAGAAGCTCCAAGAGTGGGGCCTCTGGGGGATGGTCCTGGGAAAAATCTTTCCCTTCTAGAAGCCTGAGGTCTTCATCTGTAGAATGGGTGTCCTGAGTCTCACTTTGTGGAGACATGGTGATTGTAAGATGTGCTGAGTGAGTCCCAGGACCGAGAGTTAGAGGAGGACTGGACCTACCTGCTCTGCCCTAATTTGCTGTGTCACCTTGAACAAGTAGCCTGACTTCTCTGGGCTTTATCTGTAAAACCTGGATGATGTGAGGGCCTCTGCAGACTGTTGACTCTATTGTTATTTAGAGATTCCTGATTTCAGTAGGGGACAAGTCCTCAGCTATACCTGGGACGTTTTTCAGCTTCAAAGGCTTGCTTATCACTGGAGCAGGATGCGGACAGGAGCAAGCAGAATGCAGGGCCACCTCGGTCTGAAGGGTCCCACCCTGGGGCAGCCCTGTCCCCAGGCACATTCTGAGGTGCCTGGGGTGGCATCTTGGGTGGCCTGTGTTTCTTTGATTTGGGACAAAGAAACCGTGGCTCCCATTTTCCAATTGTCCCCATTTTACAAGATGAGCCAGTTGGCTCAGAGGAAACATAGCTCACCTACTTACCTCTTGCTGCAACTCCAGGCCAGCCCTGAGGAGCTGACTATCAGGATGCAGACATCAGACCCTCAAGGGCATACAGCAGCATCTGCCCTTCGTTCCCCCATTCAGCCCCACTCTGTGGCATCTCCCGTGTGTCGGACCCTGTCCCGGGCACTAGAGACACTGAGAGGACACAGATGAGGTCCCGGCCTCCTCTAGTGGAAAAGACACGCGTGAAGAGAAACAAAGAGAAGTTAAGAGGGACTGGGACACCAGGGACGAGAGATGCATTCTGACCTAAGGTCCTGGGGAGGCTTCCTGGAGGAGGAGTCACCAGAGATGGATCTGGAACACCAGTACGGTAGTAACTGTTACCATCTCTTGAGCAACAGCCTCAGGCTTCAGGGCGTGGTCTCATCACACCTTCCCAGTCCCCAGTGAGGTAGGTCCTTCCCTTAGTCCCATTTTACAGATGAGAACACTGAGAGTCAGAGAACAAGAATGACACGTCCAGGGTCCCATGGCTTGTGAGAGGGGCCTGAGCCCATTCCCAAGACCCACTCTCCCCAGGCTGAGAAGGCAGGGGAAGACCCCGCCAGCCTGACAGCCTCAACCCAGGAGGCCCAGGTCTTCCTCTGGCCTAGTGTCCCCAGCACCCGGTTTCACTTCCCAAAACTCAGACCTATTTTGGATCCTGCTGACTTCCTTTCTCAGCCATGGCTGTTCAGGCTCTGAGGACTGGGCAACCGTAGAATGGACCTGGTGCCCCGGGCCTTTCCCAATGCCCCTCTTACACCACCGCCCTGGAGCTTTCTCCCTGCCCGGCTGCCGTGGCCCCTCGGGGAGGGCACTGACCGCAGGGGGCTGGCAGGAGCTGCGGCCCTGCAGCCTCCTCCCCAAGAGCTAGCTCAGCGGTCCTGTTTCCAGCCCACACTCAGCCTGAGCTGGTCAGGGTGGGAGGTTTGGGCAGGGTCCAAGTCCCAGCTCCACTGTGTCCTGGCCTTGTGACCCCCAGCAAACTGTTTCCCTCCCTGGACCTCAGTTTCCTTGTCTGTGACAGGACACTAAGGCAGCCTCCCACCCAGAGTTGTTAGAACTACATGAGAGTGAATCAGGTTTAACAGCTCTGCCCAGACGCCGTTCTTGGCACTGGTGAGCCAAAGAGTCTTGCCCTCAGGAAGCTGAAATCCTACTGTGGGTGAGAGGGGGGCCAAGGGAGCTGAGAAAAAGCAATGCAAATAGGTCGATTAAATAATGTATTAAAAAATGATGCAAATTGTGGAGAAAATGAAGCTGACAAACGACGTGTGTGTGTGTGTGTGTGAGATGGGAGAAGGGCTTTGCCCTTTTAAGTCGGGTGGTCACAGGAGGCCTCCTGGGAAGGTGACATCTGATGACTTGAAGGAGGTGAGGCAGCCGGCCCTGCAGACATCTGGGAAGGGCATTGCAGGCAAAGGGCACAGCACGTGCAAATGCCTTGAGGTAAGAATACAAACACGGCAAGGATGGAGTTGCCACAGAGACTGGGGACAGAGGGCCAGACAGGGACAGGGAGGCCGGAGCTTGAGGGCCTCAAGGGCCAAGTTAGGACTTTACTCTGAGGGAGGTGGGGAGCCACAAGATGCTTTGGAGCAGCGGAGGGACGTGATCCGATTTGTGTTGGAGCTGCCTGATGGAAGGGACACCACAGGGCTGGGAGAGGCTGGCGCAACTATCCCCCGGGGGACCGGAGGGCAGCAGCACAGTGATAAGTGGTCAGATTCCGGTTATATTTTGAAGGTGGAGCCAAAGGGATTTGCTGACGGATCAGGTGTAGCAGGTGAGAGAAAGGAGGGGCAGGGATGATTCCAAGGTTTTTGGCCTGAGCAACGGGAAGAATGGAGTTTGTGTTTACTGAGACGGGAAGACAGTGGAGGGACAGATCTGGGGGTGGAAATCAGGAGCTCGGGCTTGGACGCGTGCTGCTAGGATGCCTTCAGCCCTCTGAGCGGTGAGGCTGAGTCGGCAGGCCAGTAAGCAGGTCTGGAGGGCAGGGGTGAGGAGCAGGCTGGGCACAGTATCAGCCCCGCTCCCGGGTCTCCTGTTCCCATCCCACCCTCCTGCAGGCCAGTCAGTCCCTGGCCACCAGATGGGTCTCTAAAGCGCCAAAACCAGGAGGTGGACAGACCTTTCCAATTCAATGACTTCCCGCTGCTCTGGCCTAGAGACCATACTCCTTGCCCGGCCTGGCCCCAGCCCACCTCTCCTGCCTCATCTCTCTTCAGCCTGCTGGCCTTAGTTCATACTTTGTGCCAACCTCAGGCCCTTTGTACTTGCTCTGCTAGCTTCTGGTCTGTTCCTTACCTGCCTGATGGCCCTGGATGTGGCTTATCCTTTTTCTGGGCCTCAGTTTCTCCATCTGTGAAAGGGGAAGCTTGAACTCCTTGAGCCCTAAAGACAGTCCTTACATTTCCACGTTTTGGGGGCTTTGGGAGCCATGGAGAAGTTGCCCTTCTTTGATCTGTTCCTGCCTGGTGAGACCTTGGGAAGATGCTTCATGCTCCCTACCCCTTCAGGCTCACCTGCCTTCCGGGGTCTGTCATGGGCACTGACTGCTGGAGGTGGGGAGACGTGGTCCCTGGGCTCACGTCCCTGGAGGAGAGTAAAGATTTGGACAGAACTGTGTGGCTTAGGACACGTCGCTTCCCCTCTCTGAGCCTTGGTTTCCTCACCTGGAGAATGGGGCTCATGATTGTCGAGAGGTCTGGCCGCAGTGGGTAGGGTGTCTGGCACACTACTCATCCAGCAAGCGCTCATAGCACCTGCCTGGGGCTGGGCTGGGTGCCCAGTGGTGGGTATGAGAGACTTAGCCCTGCCCTCACAGAGCTTGCCCAGCAGACACTTGGCAAATAGTGTGATTACCAAGCAGGGCCCACCCAGGATCCCACCCCAGGGGAGATGGGGGCTCTAGCTGCAGCTTCCGCCAGCCCCCAACTGCCTAGGTCTCCTCAGCGTGTGAGGCCCGGCCAGGACCTCCTCTAGGACTCCACTCCCTTGGCCAACACATCTCTCTTCATCCTTTGACCCCTGGGCCCTTCATCCTTTGACCTCTGGACATGAGCCCCGCTTCTGCAGGTCACAAACTGTGGGACTTGGACAGGTGACTTGCCTGGGCCTTGGTTTTCACATCTATAAAATGGGATAATGACAGAGCCTGCTTCTTGGGGTGGTTTTGAGGATTC
Source organism: Balaenoptera ricei (assembly GCF_028023285.1). Taxonomy (NCBI): domain Eukaryota; kingdom Metazoa; phylum Chordata; class Mammalia; order Artiodactyla; family Balaenopteridae; genus Balaenoptera; species Balaenoptera ricei. The sequence continues at coordinate 26,537,271 of NC_082653.1, forward strand.
AGTGGGTTGTAAAGTACCAGAGGGCTCAAAAAAGGTCGCTATGATGATTGAAACCCTTCTGGTACATTTTATCTTGTGGACCTGGGGGCGAGAAGCAGGCTGATACCAGTCCCTTGGTACAGAGAGAATGAATCACTTCCTCCTGCTTCTGGCCAGGTCAGCTCTGCAGTTCACGTGTATTAGAAGTCGTCCCAGACCACTTCCTGCTCTCAGTGCTTTGTTCTATTTATGTATTAACCCAGATTTCCTCCATTTTACAGATGAGGAAACTGAGGCACAGAGAGGTAAAGTGACCCAAGCAAGGTCACTCACAGTGAGTGACAGAGTTGGCATTCAAACCCAGGCAGCCTGGTTCTATACAGACACCCAAAGCCTTAGGGGGCTTTTTGCCAGCACTGTCCACTCCCAGAGGCTGCCGTGTGGTGTTATCAGTTATCTGAAGCCACCTGGTCATCCCGGGGTCAAGCCCACGGATCTTCTTCCTCAGACCGGCAGGAGAAAGTTCTCCGAGTTCAAGAACGACTGATTCCCATCCCCACCTTGCTGCTGCCTCGCCAGGAAAACCTTGGGCAATCCCTTCCCCTTTCATGCCTCAGTTTCCACCTCTGTCAAAAAGAGACTAGAAAACCCTTCCAGCTTTGTTAATCCTGGGATCCTACCCCAACCCTGTCATGTATTTGCTAGGTGACCTCCCTCCAGCCAACTTGCCTTTGGGGCTACATTCCTTGTCTGAAAAATGGAGCTGATGCTTCATATCTGCCTTTCCCGAGGTCTCAGGTCAGCTGGGAGGGCCTCACAGGAAAGCCTGGGTGTGGATGTGAGGGGCTCCCAATATACCCCCAGCCCATCTTCTGCAGGTAGGGCCTGTCAGCAGCTCAGCTCCTGACCAAAAATGGGGAGGCCGTCCATCCATTCATTCAGTAGCTATGCGTTGAGCATCTATTCTGTGCTGGGCACCCGGACATGGTGGGGACCGAGATCCAACCAGTCCCTGTCCTCCTAGAATTCACAGTCTGGGGAAGGACAGGTATCAATAAAGGAACCACATAAACGTGAGATGCACAGGTGGTTAAGTGTTACAAAGAAGGGGTACAGGGGAGCCCCCCATGAGAGTAAATCGTGGAGGAGGGTCTTAGGGAAGGAGGGGTTTTCAGGAAGTGATGATTGAGCTGAGAGCTGTAAAGATGAGTTGGAGTTAATTAGGTGAATTTGTGGCAAGAGAGGAAGGGTTTGGGCAGAGGCACTCGGCTTGTGGGGAGAGAAATATCCAGGGTCATATGGCTTGTGAGAGGGCCCTGAGGCCATTCCCAAGGCCCTGGCAAATTCAAGGAAGCATAGGAAGGTCATTGTATCTGAAACCTCCTGTCATGGCTGGTGGGAGACAAGGGAGCAGGGGTCAGACCTCACTGGGTCAGTCATGGGTTTCACAGTTTCAGGAGAGAAGTGGTCTTGGAAACCATCCAAACTCCTCCTGGTACAGATGGGGAGATCGAGACTCAGTTGGGTAAGGGACATGGCAAGGTCAAATCAATTTGGGGCAGACCCAGGGTTAGAATCCAGGCTTCTTGACATCTCCCCAGGGCTCTTTCTGCATCTGGAGAGCGGCCCAAGAGAAGCGAGAGAAAACCAAACATTAACTTAGCACCTACTATGTGACCCAGAGTCCTGTGCATGCTCACACATGCACACACACACTTCACCCCTGGGTCCCTGGGCCTATTGCCAGGGTCATGGCCCTGAGAATTCCTTCCAAAAAAGAGAGGAAAAGGAACCTATGGAGGTCATTTGATCCAGCCCCACCAGGCAATGCCCTCAACGCATCATTCCACTGTCTTATTTGAAGACACGGAGGCATGGTGAATAGAAATTCTAATCCCCATTTTGTAGATGAGCAAACCAAGGGAAGGAGAAAATGAGACACTGACCTAAAGTACCACAGTAATCATCAGCCAAAGGTGCCTTGGCTCCTAGTTTAGTGCACTTTCCAAGGTCATGCATAGCTCAAGTTTGAGCCATCTGGAAGGGAGGAAGTTCTTCCTGCTGTCTAACTGAAATCTCTCCTGCTTTACTATGTCAGTTTCCCCTTGTTTGGGTGGCTGAAGATGTGGAAAAGCACTGTGATCCTTCTCATGATCCTTGACTATCATCTCGAGAGGACTGAACTGGGGTAGGAGACTCAGGGACAGCCCCTGGCCACCATGAATCTGAATCCAGTGTGCGGGTTTGCTGGAGGAGGGTAGGTAGGCAGATCCATATGCCATAGGGGCCTTTCCTCTAAGGGAAGCTTCTGGGAAACCTCTGGAAAGAATTCCTGGGGAAGAAGTCCTTCTGGATCACCCCCAAGGACACACACTCTCCTTAGGATGCAGCTGCCCAGGGGCTGAGCTCACAGCCAGCGGCCAGCAGAACTCAAGGCCTCAGATCCACCCCCGTGGCCAGAGGTGGCCTTGTGTTTCCCCCATACACACGCCTGTTCGACTTGCTTGTCAGAAACCACTCACCAAAATCCAATTTATAGAGCCAGTATGAAATGGGGGACAATTCCCCTAAACAAAAAATGCCTCTTTTCAAATCAGGAAGGAGGCAGGCCTGACAGCTGGGCATCCGGACGAGCAGGCCCCTGCTGAGACCCAGATTTGAACCCTGTGGAAGTAAGCCCAGCCCGGACCTAGCATTTCGTTGGCATCTTTCCCCAGAAAGACCCACATCCGCCCAAAGATGTCAGGGCTCAGTGTGCCCAGTATTTCCCGAGAAAGCTGAGGTCATAGCGATGCTGGCAGTGATTTGTTGAGAGCCTACTGTGTGCTGGGTGCTGTACTATGTGCTCCTACATGGACTTGAACCCTCACAGCAACATCACGAGGTAAGGTGCTTTCTCACCTTACAGGTGAGAAAATTGAAACTCAGAGAGGTTAAGACATTTGGCCAAGGCCACACAGCTGGCAAAAGGGGATGCAAGACTCAGAGCCCTTGCTCTTAACATTTTGCTACAGAGGTGACTTGTGCCTAGAAGGGGCCTGAGGTGTAGGGGGGAGAACACTGGGTGAGGCAGGGCAGGGGCCTGGACCCCAGGCCTGGTTCTGCCATCAACTGCCTGAATGAATCCTTGTCCCTCTCTGGGTCTCAATTTCCCCACTCCTGAAATGGAGCAAGCTGGTGCACGGGTTCACAGTGCCCATTAGCAAATTAAAGGCACTGAGAAGTCCTGAAGTTAAAAAAAAAAAAACAGTGAGTGGTTGACTTGAAGAGTTGACCAGCAAAAATAGTTACTTAATGGTTCACAAGGCCTCAAGGAGTATGACTTTGCTTCAGCCCCCTGGTAGTAAGTTAGTTAGTTGACAGCTATTAACGGGCCCTTTGGGAGATAAGAAGTGAATAAGACATGTCCCTATTGTTGAGGAGCTCCTTATCTGGGGAGAATAGACGATAATAAGTAAATTATGTGGTCATTGACCTGAACGAGACCAGCTGGGGAGCTTGAGGTGCCCAGGGTGGCAGGGAGAGACGGCTCACCTTGCCTGGGGGGGTTCAAGGAAAATATGGCAGACAGGGTGACAGTCAAATGGGGTTTTGAAAGGTGAGTAGGAGTTCGCCAGAAAGAATATTGAGGGCAGGGGGTTTAGGGAAGTCCCAGTGAGGGGAACAGCATATATAAATTATAGTCACATAAAGGGTGTGTTGTTCAGAGGAATGGAGAGCTCAGTGTGGCTGGCACAGAGAGGGATAGACCAGAACAGGACGGTGAAAGGCCTTGAATGCTAAGCTGAGGACTTTGACTTTATTCTGGGGAATGACAGAGGTCATAATTAAGAGAAGAGACCCTTTGGGTTGGGGTGGAGGAGAAGACATACAGACCAGGAGTCCAGTGAGGAGGTTGGTATAGCTGTCTGGGCCAGACCAGAGGAGGCCCAAACTGCATTGCACAGATGGTACATCTGACCAGGATCTTTGGGTTGCAAGAAATCCAGCACAAAGAGACCTAAGTGAAAATAAAAAGGGCCTCCAGGCATGACTGAATCAAGGGGCTCAAATAACGTTGTCAGAAATCTGGCCACCATCACAGTGGTCAAGGGGATGGGATGTTTTTGATGGCCAGGGTTCAGGTCTGTCCTGCTCCAGCTACACGCTCTAAAGAAGGGGAGGGGTTAGCTTCTCAAAGGCATTTCAGATTACCAGGAGAAGAATGTTGCTAGGCAGGTGAAAGCAACAGCCGACCACCGTGGATGGCGAGTGCTTGTGGCTTGTAGCGGAGGATGGGCCTTTGCTCAACCCAGGTCTCTGAGGCTGAGGCATATAAGCGAGGCTTGGTGTGGTCAGGGCAGGCTTCGTGAAGGAAACAGGTCTAGCAGTGAGGCCTGAGCAGTGGGTAGGATGCAGGAGTTGGGATCTGGGAGAACAGAGGTACGGAGGTGAGAGCAAGCAGGATGTGTTTCAGAGCCAGTGAGCATGCCAGGCCCAGAGGGCTGGTGGAGGGAGTGGAGGCAGGTGAGGCTGCAATTAGATGTTAGGGGCCCTTGAATGCCAGTCCTCCTCTGGCCTAACTGGCCAGCCTCTTAGAATATACAGGTCAGGGGGAAATGGTGGCTCCATCGCTCAGCAACAATCCCCACCCCGACCCCCCTGCGCTCCCCATGGCCCACGCAGGGAGGCCCAGAGCTGGCCAGGCATTCAAAGCCCCTGCATGCTCACTGCCTCCTACTGGGCCCCTCTGCTCTCCCAGGTGGGCCTGCGCACCACACACACACAAAACCCACCAGTCCCTTTTCCACCTTCAAACCTTTGCTCTGGCTCTTTCCCTGCCCTGAAATATACCTCCCTTTGGTATTTCCACACATCCTCTGAAAGGCAGTTAAAGGCCTTGGTCTCCAGGAAGATTCAGTGGAATGGGTCTCTGCTCACTTTGACCTTGCAGTGCTCCTTATTTAGGGTATTTACATGCCCCTTAGGCGAGCCAGCCTGATGGGGGCAGGGTGGCAGTAACATATGCGTGGGCTTTGGAGCCAGTCAGATCTGGGTTCAGACTGCCACTCACTAGCCATGTGACCTTGAGCACATCATCTGATGTCTCCTTGGTGACATTTTCTGACCTATAGAATATGAACAAGGCCTATTCATATGAGGCTTAAATGTGGTTATATGTACAAAGTTCCTGGCACACAGTAGGCCCGCATGCAGCTGTCACTATTTCTGTGGGTGTTCAAATGATGAATTATGTCTCTCTCACCCTCTATCAGCTCTGGTCAGGCAAGGAACTCACCTGGTTTTTTCCCAGTCCCCCAGTGCTTGGCACATAGTAGGGGATTTGTAAAGGCTGACCTATCAGTTTTCCTGGGCTGTGCAGACCCACTCTCCCCACCCGCTCCTCCTGGGTGAGGCTGGGGGTAGGCCCCAATGGCCCCACACCTGCTCCCTGAGGCTGACCCGGCAAGCTGCTAGGTGCCAGCATCCAGCATCAATAAATTACTGGCGAGTTCAGGTGACGGGACAGATCCAGTGTCAGCTGCCTCTGTGTCCTACAGGAAGGCTCAGGCCCTGGGTATCCCCCTCTGTGAGCCTCCCCAACTAAGGGCTCCATCAGAATAACAGAGTTGCCCACAGGGCACCTACTGTGTGCCAGGCCCCATCTGGGCATTTTGCACCGCATTGATGTCCCACAATGACGCTGCAAAGTAAATACTGGCTCCATTTTACAGATGAGGAAACTGAGGCTCAGTGAAGGGAAGTGACTTGCAGTAGACAAAATTAATAACAGAAAGAAAAGCCTCCTTCCTTTTCAATTCAACATAAATCTTTGTGGATATCATTGCAAATATTAGTTATAATGCATGTGCATGCAAACACACACACACACACACACACACACACACACACACACTAGGGTTTCTTCATTCACTCATTTATTCAACAAATAGGTATTGAACACCTACTATGTGCCAGGCTGTTCTCAGTGTTGGAGATACTACAGTCAACAAGACAAAATCCCCACCTTTTTGACACATTGCAGTGCATGAGATGAACAGAAACAAGAAACAAATAAATACACATTATAACAGAAGGTGGTGCTGAGTCTATGAAGATGAATAAAGTAGAGCAGGGGATAGAGAGAGACACTGGGGATTATTTTTGAAAGGGTGGTCAAGGAGGGCTCAGCTGGGGCAGTGACATTTGAAGGAAATCCTTATCTCTTTATGCTTCAGTTTTTGGAAAGGGAGATGCTGGACTCCAGGGCTTCCTAAACTCTGCGGGAAGGTGGGTCGATGCTTCCCACTCGGGTGTGGTTCCACAGCCAGGGCCACTGTAGGTGTGGAGACATTTTTCTCCTTCCCCTTGTCTTCTCTCTGAGTGCCTCCATCCAGGGAACCCTTAGGGCAGGGTTTCTCAGAAGATGCTCATCTGAGCCCCCCTCATGTGTTCTCATGGCAGCTTTTTGTTTTCTAATTCTCAACACATTTGTCATGATCTTTTCGAAGTCAGCTGGTCCCTGAGTGTCATGAGGGCTGGGGCCAGGTCCATCTTGTTTATGGCTGTGATCCCGACACCAGGCACAGCATCTGACACACAGAGGCTACTCAAACAACCGTCGGAATGAATGGCAGATGGACATGGTGATAACTGGAGCTAACATTTATTGAGTGCTTATTCTCACAACAGCACTGTGAGTTAGGTATAATTATTATCCCCATTTTATCGGTTTTGAAAACTGAGGCTTAGAGAAATCAAGGCACCCATGGCAGGTCACTCAATGGCAGAGCCTTCTAAGGAGGAGCACATAAATGCTCACAAACTGATTGATTACGGGGGAGGCAGAGTAGTGTGGTGGGAAATGCTGTAGTTGTCAGTCTGAGATGCGCATTTTGAGAACCAACCCATTCATTCATTCACTCATTTACTTAATAATTATTAAACCTCAGCCCGTGTGCTGGGCACTGGTGGGTACAGGTAACCAGGCAATCATGATACTGTGTGGTCAAAGCCAGGATGGGGAAAGCCCAGGGGTCTGTGAGCAGCCATGGAAGCCCCTGAACCACACTGTGTGAGGTGGACCTGAAGCAGCAGGTCACCGTGGCCGAGCAGACCGCAGGGGGAGATGCTTGCGGGGGTCGGGGGGGGGGTGCGGGGAATGGCTGCATAGTTCTCCATGGAAGTGGCACAAGTGCCTGACAGTGGAAACCACCCTCCCCGCAGCTGCCCCAAGGCTCCGGGACCTCGCTGCTCCTCCCAGCCTTTGGTGGACAGGCCTCCGTGGGGGCCTGAGTCACTCTGCCCCACCCCAGGCCTGGAACTCTGCCCCACCCCAGGCTGGGTCGGGGCCACCTCACCTCCGAGTTGCAGGCATTCCCATTCATCTGGGCCCAGGGTCAGAGCTCAGTGATCTGGGCCAAACCAGGCAAAGGCCAGGTGCCCCGCTCTGCTGGTAGCCCTGAGCCTCTTCCCTTCTGTGGGACTCAGTTTACCCATTTGTAAAGGGCAGACTTTAGACTGTATGATTTCTACAGACCCTTTCTCACTTAACCTCCTGTGACCCAGTACATTACTGTCAGTATTGGAAGTGGACATGAGCCCTGGTGGTCTGGACTCCTTGTGGACATCTGGACTCCCAGCCTCCCCTGGACATCTGGATTAAGGGTAAAAAAAAATCCAGGGATCCAATAACCCACGATTAATGGAGCAGCCTACTTTGTCCTTTTGGCAGCTGTCTGGAATGAGAAGAAAGGAGGAGCAGTTTCCCCCGAGGACCATGATTGTCCATCCACTGCCCTGCTCTTGCCCACTAGCTGGGCATTGTGAGAAACTTACCTTCCACCTAGCGTGCTCTGGGGCAGGACCCTTGCTAAAGGATGCCATTGACACGAACAAGCCAGAGGTCCAGGGAACTGCTTCCGCAGAAGTGGAGATGGGTTGCAGTAGGCCATTCTCATCCTTGGCTCAGTCCCCTCCACTCTTTTCCTAGCACCCCTTGGGGCAAGAGGCTGAGATGTGCCTGGTGTAGAGTGAGCTGACACATGGGAGGAGAAACCAAGGCCCCTGACCTCCAAGCCCCTAGATCACAGACCCCTGGGCCACTCTAGCTGCCCTCCAGTCCTCTCTACTCCTCAATCTCTCCCCTGTTTAAAACTCACCAAAGGCCTCCCAGCACATCTAGACTGAAATCCAAGGTTTTTCCCATGGTCTCCTGCCCTCTAAGCCCTCCTCACTTACTTCACTCTAGCCACACTGGCCTCCTTCCAACTTCTGGAAAATACCAATCTCTTTCCCACCTCAGGGCCTTTACACATGCTGTTCCCTCTGCCTGGAATGCTCTTCCCTCAGAACATAGCATGGCTGGCTCCTTGTCACTTACATCACTGCTCAGATCTACCTTCTCAGAGGAGACTTTCCTGATCCCCCTAAGAACAGCAGTCCCTCTTGTCCCTTATTTGCTATCACAGCTCCCTATTTCCATCATGGCTCTTTCCCTAAGCTGTAATTATTGATAATTGGTTTGTTCAATGGCCCTCTTCCTTACCCATCGGTAAGCTCTAAGAGGGCAAGGACTTTGGGGATCCCACGGCTATATTCCAAGCACCTAGTGTATAATGGCTGCTCAAGAAGTGTTTGTTGATGGAACGAAACACAAAAAGTATTAACAAAGTTCATCTTCCTCCTTGAATATTTTGCAGCTTCTATGGAGGTGAAAATGGCATATACTGGGCACCTGTTAAATATGCCAGTCTCTCTCACATACATTATTCTGCTGAACCTTTACAGTCTGTCCATTATACAGATGATGAAGTTGGGGTTCAGTGACCTGCCAGAGGTCACCCAGCAAAGGGTGGATTGATGGGTTCATTTAGTTGGGAAGCAGTCAACTGGGATCTCTGGGCATGAAGAATGCCATGGCAAATGGTAGTCAGGATTCAACCTCAAGTGTTTGACTCTATGTGAAGCCTACATTCTTTCTTTTTTTTTTTTTAACTTTTTATTTTCTATTGGAGTATAGCCGATTAACAATGTTGTGATAGTTTCAGGTGCACAGCAAAGGGACTCAGCCATACATATACATGTATCCATTCTCCCCCAAACTCCCCTCCCATCCAGGCTGCCACATAACATTGAGCAGAGTTCCCTGTGCTATACAGTAGGTCCTTGTCGAAGCCTACATTCTTTTTATCGTACTACACCTTCTGTCACACTAGAACTCAGCTCAAGATTAACAACAGATTTTTAGGTTCTGGAAGGCAGGCAAAGACCCAGACTGCATGGAGAGGTGGTCTTGCTTAGTGGTTATTGGTGTGTCTTGGAACTGGACAGAGACCCGGGTTCAAAGAGGGGGGGGCCCACCACCTAGGCACCAGGGCACCCTTGCTGAAAGTAATCATTAGCATTGCTAGGCTAGAGCACCTTTGTTCTCAGGAAGAGTCAACTGTGGGGTTATGTGTCAAGGGCTGTATTGGAAAAGTCAGGGAGTGGGCTTCTAAATCATGCAGAAGCCCCTCCTCCCCCACCCCCAGGGGAGGGGGCTGTATGGCCTTTGGGTAGTGCCTTGCCCTCTCTGAGCCCCAGGGGTCATCTCTGAAAAATGGGCATGGCAGCATGGAACAAAATAGAGCTCTTAGGAAGATAAAGAGGAAAAATGAGTGTGGAGTTGTTGGTATATATAAAGTAACATAGAAATGTAAATTATCTAAAAATAAATCTATGTGAAATGCAGAGAGAGGTTGGGACTTGGAAGACCTCTGGGGTTCTTTTGGCAGTTATTGGCACCTACTGTGTGCCAGGTGCTGTGCTAGGGCCTGGGGTATAGGGATGAGTCAGACACGAACCCTGAGCATCTGGAGCTCCCAGTCTACTGGGGGACGTAAGCCAGCCACATACAGTGCGGGTATCCCTCCCAGTGGGATGTCAGGGGGAGTCTTCATGTGTGATATGGTAGCAGGAGCCAGACAGACCTGAGCCAGAACCCTCCTCTCCTCCCTGCGTGACCTTGACCAGGTCAGGCCACCTCTCCAAGCCCCAGGCCTTCATCTGTAAAATGGGCCAGTCTCCTTTGCCGCTCAGAGTTGCCAGGACCTGGCACTCTGCAGGTACCAGGGTGGGGGACCTTGGGATGAGGGTAGCCAGTAGTTCCTGGGCAAAAAATGGTCCTGCACTGGGCAAAATCTGGGACTCAGGCGTGGGTGGTGACTTGCTTGCAGGAGTGGCCTGGGGACATTGAGGGTGGAAGAGAAGCAGCAGGAAGAGAAGCTCAGCAATTTCTCAAACCTGTTAAGCAAAGGAGGGCAGATATCCCGGGGAATTGGCCTGTGCCTTTATTTATGTTAGTAATCTCATTAAGGGGAAGGGGACTGGCTCTACCCAAGGTCAGTCCTGCCCAGGGAGGAGGGGGATGGCATATCCACCTGAGTTTACTCAGCCAGTGATTCTAGGCCAAGGTGCACCCAGGAAGGCAGGGTGTCTCGGGATGAATTTGTGGGTGTGTTGAGCGTTGCTCCAAGCCTTGGTGGGGCTGGCCTGAGTGAGGCCACCGGTCAATGTTGACGACTTCTCTGGGGCCTGGCGCTGTCCCAGAGCAGTGGCATTAGCAGAACCAAGACCGGCCAAACTTCGGGGAATTCAGGTGAGGCGAGAGGGGAGGAAGTTTGGGGGCCTCCGAAGGGCGGCGGTTTGGGGTTCCCCAGGGGGGAACACTGCTCCTCTGGCGCCGGGCTCGCAACGGAGAGGTCAGGCCAGTCGCCGAGAGGAAGGGAAGGGGCCCTGCCCTGTACCACCAGCGCCAGGCTAAAATCGGGCGGGGCCGCCCGGGGAGGCAGGGACGCCTGTGGCCGGGCGGGGTCTGCGCCCTACTCCCTGCGAGGCCGCCGGGTCCGGGCTGAGAGCGGCCTGCGAGGCTCGGGGCCAGGCCCGGCCAGAGGGAACTCGGTTCCTGGGCTGGGCACTGCGCGCCTGCGGCTCTTGCCCTACCGGCGGCTGCGGGCGCGGCGGCCCCCGCGCCCCCAGGGGCCGGGCCAGGGCGGGGGCTGGGCCCCGCGGGCGGGCGCGGGAAGGGGGGCGGCGGCGAAGCCTGCGACGCTCTAACAGGTGGGATCCCGCGGCGTGGTGGAGGCGGGCGCGGGAGGAGGAGGAGGAGGAGGAAGAGCAGCGGCAGTGGGAGCCTGAGCAGGACCAGGATGAGCCGCGCGAGCTGACAGCCACCGCCGCCGCCGCCCGCGCCCAGGCTCGGTCTCGCTCTCCGCGCCCGGGGCCGCTCCCCGCCTCCCGCCTCCCCCGGCCGCCCGCGGGGCGGCCCGCCCCCTCTGCACCTCCGGGCCCGGAGCTGCCTCCATCGCTCCTGCATCCCGGCCGGGGGGGAGGAGGAGGCGGAGCAGGAGGCGAGCCGGAGCCGCCGCCGCCAACGCCGCCGCCGCCGCCGCCCGAGCAGGACAGAGCGCGCCGCAGCCCCGCGCGTCCGGCCGCCGCCCGTGCCCATCAAGCAGCCGCGCCGGAGCTACACCGCGGGACAGCCCGGGCCGCGGCGCACCCCGGCTCGGCCCAGCCCAGCCCAGTCCCGGCACCGGGCGGCCCGGCGGCCGGCCCGCCCCCGAGGGCGCCGGGCGCGCCGGGAGGATGCCGAAACCGACGCTGCTGCTGCGCGGGGGCTGGGAGCGCGAGCGCAGCCCCGGGGACTCGGAGCTGGGCCGCCAGTTCCGGGACTGGTGCCTGCGCACCTACGGCGACTCGGCCAAAACCAAGACGGTGACACGCAGCAAATACCAGCGGATCGCCGAGGTCCTGCAGGGCGGCGGCGGGACCGGCGCGGGCAGCGGCCCGGCAGCCGGCGAGAAAGGCAAGTTCCAGTTCTGGGTGCGCTCCAAGGGCTTCCGCCTGGGCAGCGGCCGGGAACCCAAGATGGGCCAAGTGGTGTATGTGCCGGTCAAGACGGGCTCGGTGAGTGCGCGCGCGGCGGCCGCGGGCCGGTCCCGCCGCGGGGCTCGGGGCGGGCGGGGGCGGGGTGGGGGTGTGGATGTGTGTCCGAACGTGTGTCCCTGAGGTTGTCCCTGGGTCTGGCCCGCCCGAGGCGCACGCGTCCCTGCTCACCCGCCAGCCCCAGCCAGCCCGGGCAGCGCTCCGGGTTCGGGGCGTCCCTGCCCCCCTCTGCGCTGCTGCCCGGGCCGTGCCGGGCGGGCTGTCCCGGGCTGCTCACCCCAGCATGTTCCGTTCTCCCGTCCCCTCCCCCCGCCAGCAGGCGGCTGCTCAGAAGCCCGAGCCTCCCCCCGCCCGCCCCGGGGCTGCCTGTCCCGGGCGCCTCGCGCTCCCGCCCCCGGGCCGGCTGGGCGGTGTGGTGTGTGTGTGTGTGTCTGTGTGTGTGTGTGTGCGTGCGTGTGTGTGTGTGTGTGTGTGTGGAGGGTGGTGCCGCGAGGGCGGGGGGGCAGGGGCAGCCACGGGACGGGGAGTCAGCTCGGCTTCCCAGCGCCAGGGGAGGGGGCCCGCCCGGGCACTGTCTACCCGACCCCACCCGGGGCTGGCCCGGGGAGGGGCAGCCCGAGCCGCAGCCTGGCGCAGGAGCAGCCTCCCGCGGGTGGGTGGGGCGCCCCCTCCGCCCCCTCCGCCCCCCGGGCCCCTCGCTCCCCCCTCCCTGGGACGGGGGCGGCCTGACCTATCCATCCCCTCCCCCTCCCCCGTCCCCGGGGCCGGCCCGGTCCGGGCGGGGTGGCGTGGGGGAGGGGACGGGGAACCGCAGCCGCCGACAGGGAGGAGGCGGGCGGCCGGGCGGGGGCGTCCCCTCCGGCCCGGGGCGCCCTGGAGAGGGCGTGCGGCGTGGGCCCCGCGGCTCCCCCGCCGGGACCTCATTGTTCTGCAGCGGGTGGGGGCTGGGGGGGCGGCTGCTCCCGGGGTGCTGCTGAGCTTTGAACTTTCCGTCGCGGAGACCCTCCATTAGTGCGTTCAGCCCCTGGCCCGGCCGGGCCAGGCCAGCCTCCCTCCCTGCCCCCCTCGCTCCCTCCCCGGCCTCGCCCGGCCCGAGCGAGCGAGCGGGGCCGCCCCGCGCCGGCCTCCCTCCCTCCCTCGCTCCCCCGCTCCCCGCTCCGTGCTCCTCCCCCGTCCGGCCCGCCCGCCCCGCGCTCAGCCCAGTCCCCGGCCGGAGCGGGCTCTTCACACACAATTGATTCGGTCGTTACGAAAAGTGCACTTGTCCCCTCCCCCTCCCCCTCCGGCAGCCGCCCGGGCCCGGCCCGCGGGGTGAGGGGGCCGCGAGGGAGGGAGGCGGGAGCCGGGGAGCGGATCCGGAGGCGCCTCCCCCCTCGCCCAGGGGACGGGGCTGCAGGCCGCGGGGAGTGGGGAGCCGTGAGCGCAGAGGGCGGGCGGCCCATCTGCGAGGAGCGCTGATAACCGCGCCGCTGCCGCTGCGGCCGCCAGCGGCCCATCTGCGCCGCTGCCGCCTCCGGCCGGACACAGAGCAGGGGGCCGGGCCGAGGGGCGCGCTGGGGCCGGATTCCCCGGGGGAAGGCTGGGGTAGTGTCCCACCCTGAGCGAGTCGGGGACCTTCCAGCCTAAATCAGTGCTCTCCGCCAAACGCGGGGAGTCTGGGTCATTGTCCCCCCTCCCCCAATCAAGTCAGGGACCCCTCCCCGAGCCCAAATTGGTGCCCACTCTCCCACACGGGGAGTAGGGGTCATTGCTTCTCCCCAGCCTAGGTCAGCCCTCCCCACTCTGCCAGTTGCTAACCCGTCTCGGTTCTCCTCCATCTTGGGCTAGTGCCCCCAGCCTAAGTGTGGTTTTTCGAGGTCAGTGACCCACCAGATGGTTGGCTGGGTCCACACCCCCTACCCTGGGTCATTGCCCTCAGCCATCCAGGCTTCCCAGGTCAGTTAGTGCCCCTCACCCCCATCCCATTCTGGTTATCCCTCCCCAGGGAGCTGGGAGTCTTGGCTCAACCTCCTTCTTGCCTGAGGCAGGAGCCCCCACTCCACCCACTCCTGGAGTTGGGAGGGCAGGTGACCCTCAGACAGGGCAGCTAGCTCACCGGTTCTCTGAGCTGGTCCACCTCTCCCCTAGGGAGTGGGCATCATGGGGCCGTCAGTCCCCCTACCCCTTTAGCCACAGAGCTGTCAAGGCGGAGCAAGTGCACACACACCCACCCAGGCCACATGCAGAAATTGGGTGCTAGGCCTGGGCCCCAGGTCCTGCCAGCCTTCGGATCCTCCATGAGGCCCACGCCGACCCGCTTTGCCTGGCAACAGGGGCCTTGAAAGACTCCACCCTAGCTCCCAGACCAATAATAAGCCCTCCCAAGGGACCACCTGCCTGGGAGGCAGAGAAAGGGAACCCAGGCCTCCCTGCCCAGGCTGCCAGGGGGACGGCAAACACAACAGACGTGCCCTCCTGCGACAGCCCGCCCCTCAAGCTACCCACGCCCACCTGGCTGGCCTGCTGGTCCCCAGGGAGCCCGTTAGTTACCTGCACTCGCCCAGTCAACCGGAGCCAGCGGCAGGAGATGCCCTTAGTCCTGCCACCCCCAGCTCCAAGCGCCTTCCTGGGGCTCAGTTATTATTTTTACATTTCCGCTGTCCTTTCACTGATCGAAGAGGAACAAATCCTGCTGGGAATTCTGGGGCAGCCATGGACTCTTCCTGGGAGGAGCTGAATGGGACCTTCTTTGAAAGGTGCAAAGGACATTCCCTACCTTCACTGGCTTTTACACACACACACAGAGGAAAGTTATCATTGCCTCTGGTGGCAGTTGGGAGATATCCTATAGTTTTGTCCTGGGTGGGTTTTTGTGAAGGTCATTGGGCCACAAACCTTTGTCTGAGACATTTGTTTGGCATCCACAGGCCTTCTGGGGGCACTGGGGCATTGGAGTGGGTTGGACTCAGAGCCTGCTCCCTGGGCACCCAGCTGCTGGGGGTGGGGGTGGGCATAGCTCAGGATCTGAGCAAGAAGCCCATGGAGGCTCCAAGCGAGGGCAGGCGGGCAGGCAGAGCAATTTCGGCCAAGAGGGGGTATGGGAGTTGTGTCATGCAGCCGCAGAACAAGGGCCCCCTGCGCCCCTGCGTGGGCTCAGGTCCCCAGGGTGGCCATGGTATGTCATCTCCCTTCCATGTTGCTCTCTGGCTGCCCCCTGCGTGGGCCCCCTTTCCTCTTCCCACAGCCATATGTGGTGCTGCGGTTGGGGCCCTTCCGAGTCCCGGCCGTGGAGGGTCGATGATCTGACACCACTTGTCCCGTCCCATCTGGCCCTGAGCTTTTCTGGGTGTGTGTGACAAAGGCTTAATCTGTCCGGACGGGCCCAGGGCGGAGAGCAGGGCGCGGGGAATTACACTCTGCGGGGCCTCCTGCAGCTGGGGCCCGCTTGGGGGGCGGGGTGGGGCGGGGCGGGGGTCGAGCAGAAGCCAGGGCATGGGGGGGGAGAGGCAAGTTGGTCTTCGGTTTGCAGGTTGTCACAGGAAATAGATGTGGAGGCGGAGGGCTGAGGGGAGGAGGGCGGAGTCCTCCACCGGGCAGCACGGGGCGCTCCTGGGGACAAGATCTTTCTGTGACAAGAGCCAGCCGGGCCTCCTGACTGGGCAAAGCCTGGTTAGGATTTATTATTTCTTGCGTTTGGCCTGTTCCGACCTCTGTGGCTGCCAAGCCCGGAGGCGGGGGCCGGGTGGGAAGCAAACCCTTTGCCAGCGAGACCCTCCGATTCCATTACAGCCTCAGCCCAAAAGTGAACCAACCCCTTTCCTTTTCCTCTGGTCTCTCGGAACAAGGCTGTCCCGGCGCCTGCAAGGGCCACAGGTTATGTCTGGGGTGGGGCCCCGGGCCATCTGTCAACTCCCAGGACCAGGGAGCCCTCAGGGTCCTTGGAGATAGATGTTCTCAGCCCAACTCTACCATCTTCCGGATGGGAAAACTGAGGCCCTGAGAGAGGAAGTTTCCGCTGGTGGGGAGCTAGGCCTGGAACGAAGATCTCTGCGCTCCACTGAGGCTTCTCTGTGGGCCCATCACATGCCAGGAATCCCCCCATTAGAGCCCCGTCCCCCGAGGGGGAAACGCCAGATTGCCAAACTCCACTCTCAGCACCGGGCTTTTGCGAGCCAGACCCCAGGTGTTCCGCTGGCCAAATTGACTAATGGTGGTCTTTTCCCAGTTTGCAGACAGTGTTCATTTAGTGGAGAGCATTTTCACAGTCTTCAGCCTTTCTCCCCAGAGCTTTTGTGTAAACCTTTGGCACCTGCGGCCGCTGGTCTGGGCAGGAAATGGCCTCTGACTTAGCACAACATAATATATGCTGTGACCTTCGGTTGAATACCTCAGTATTTCCTACTTTTCTCTAAATTGTCACCATAGTGACCCTTTCTGAGTCACCTACCGTGTGCCTGTCCCTGTGCGTCAGGTTCTCACAGTGGCCCAGAGGTCACTGCTGCTGTCACTGCCATCCTTCAGATGAGTAAACTGAGGCTTAGGGAGGTTTAGAACTTCCCTAAGGCCTCACCGCTGACAGGGCACGCTGAGCTTGGGTGCCGTCTGTACACTCCTCTACTCTGACCCTCTCTGGATGTCTTACAGCCTGATCTGCTTCATAGGGCTTTTTGTGACAAGCTTTCAGTCCATTACACCCTAATCTGAATTAGTGTAGAAGAATCCTCTAGTCAAGATGTCTGTAATCACAGGCTGGTGCTTGAGGCAGGACTGGCTCAGTATATGGTGTCTGGGACTTGCCTGGGGCGTGCAAGGGTGGGTATGGAGTGAGGAGAAGGGAGGAGGCCTATCTTGTCCTGGGTCCTGGGGGCTTTCAGGGAGAAGGTTGGCAATGACATGAGCCCTGTTTGGATTTCTCATGAATGGCAGAAGTGGGCTAATTTGTTAATTAAGCCTCAGTGATTTGGGTGAATGTGGTCTTGGAGTCTCCCGGGGGGGGCGGGGCGCTGCAGTTCGGAGCCTGGGTGATTGCTGGTGGATCAGGCTCTGCCTTCCCGGGGCCACTCCTCCGGATCCTGGGTCACTTTCTGCTGGTGGTGGGGGCAGCATGCCCCGCTCGTCCTTGGGCGAGGCCTGGCATGAACATTCTCTCCTTCGCTACAGGCTGCCTTCCCATCCCTGAGCGTCTGGGAGTCAGGAGGCCCAGTTGGGACCCTAAAAACCCTGCTGGGAGGATGGGGGGTGGGGGCCTGTGGCTGGGGCTGCCCAGGGACAAAGGTCAACGGTCCAACCCAGCCTCAGGCAAACCTGGGCTTCTCCAAGCCAGCTCTTAGCTTAGAGGTTGTGGGACTGATTGAGTACCATGCACATGCACGTGCACTCCTGGGCTAGAGCATGTGTGTGCATGTGGGTGTGCATGCAGGAGTGTGGCTGTGTGGGCCTGAGTGCGCCTGTGCCTGTCCATGTGCAGGCTGGGGATGCTTGTGTGCCCGGGGCAGTGTGTGTGTGTGTGTGTGTGTGTGTGTGTGTACAGGTGGAGGGGGACTGCATGCTTGTGATTGTGTGTGGTTGTGAGCGGCTGTGTTGGCAGATGTGCAAGCACCTGGGGTGTGGGCATTGGCAGACCACGAGTGTGACTGCGTGTGCATGCCACATGTTCAGGATCCTATTGAAAAACATCCTGTCCTTTGGCAGTGAGGAGCTGACGGGGTGTCCTTCATTATAACCAAGTCAGCCGGAGCTGCTGGTCTGGCCCCTTGCTGCTCCTGGGGTCTCAGCAGCTGCTGAAGCATAGTGTGAGGGAGGGAGTGGACACAAGAGGTGGTGCCATGTCCCTGTCCCCATGATTGTGGCCAAAGCACCTCCTTGTTTCCAGCAGCCTTCCTCCTCCTTCCCCCCTACTCTCTGCTCCACAAGGGCAGCAGGTAAAACTTGTGACCTTTGCCATGGTGGCACTTACCAAGCCCAAAGCTAAGCCCCATGGGGGGGCAGGGTGGGAGAGAGGCTTCTGAACTTGAAGCGAGGGGGCCAGGACCGATCCTAACGCACCCACTTCCTTGCCATGTGACCTCGGGCAAATAGCTTGCTTGACCTCTCCAAGTCTCAGTTTACTCATCTGGAAAATGGGCTCCAAAGCCCCACTTCCAAGAGGCTTGGCAAACTGGAAGAGGCTCTGTTATCATTTCAGGAGGTCACTCTGCCAACCTCTGTCAAAGCCAAGCCTGGGCCCTAGGCCCCAAAACAGGAGAAGGAGCCAAAGGCAGCTGGGAGAGGGCCCACCAAGGCGGGTGGCTTGTTAGAACAAGGACTTCTGAGTCCACTTTCTGCCCCTGGCCCACCCTGACATAGAGAAAAGGTGAAGGGCTTGGGGTGTCAAGCCACAGGGTCCTGGATACAAATCCCAGCTCTGCCTTTCCACCCGTGTGGCCTTAGGATTATCAGCTCCATTTCACAGATGAGAAAACTATCTTCCTCCTAAGACTGGTATAAAGATGAATGCATTAATGCATATAGAGCCTTAAGAATGGAGCAAGTCTTACAAAATGTTAGTTGCTATGTGATCTCACTGAGCCTCAGTTTCCTCATCTGGATTATGGGGATGGAAATGAAATGTCATGGATATTAAGTGGGATAATGGAAATAAAGCCCCCAGCCAAATCCCTGGCATGTAGTTGGTGGGAAGCAACTATTAGTTCCCTAGAGATTGTGTCTGGGTTATTTCTGTGTCTCCAGTGCCACTGGGGGCCTGGTTAATGTTGTACTGAATTACACAGAACACCAGCGAAGTCTTGGTGAGGGCCATAGGTGTGGCATGAGCCGCCAGGGCTGGGGACTTGAAGACTCAGGGTCCCTCTCTGCCCTGGCTGGCTCCTGCCCTGCTCTGAGCCTCAGTTTCCCTAGTCATTGCACAGCGAAGCCTCCTGTGGCGCCTCCTGCCTTTGAATCCCTTCCTGGCGCTGGGGTTGCCCAATCCCAGAACTCAAGGAGGGGTGCTGGAGAGGTGAGAGTGGGGGCTTTACCCAGGCCTGGAGGCACTCGCCAGGTGGGAAGGTAGAAGGGTGAGCTGCCCAGAGGCTTCTCACCACCTGACGCCCCCCACACACCCCTGCCCCAGTCCCTGGCCGGGAGCCTGAGCTCCGGGCTCTGGGCTCTTGCAGAGAACACAGTGAAGCTGGTGTAATGACTGCCCGCCCTGGGGCAGGGGTCTGAGCATATCTCTCATGTTCTCAAGCCCCTGCCATGTGCCAGACACTCCATTTCATTTCATCTCCCCCGGATTCTGTGAGGTAGATGAGAACTTGGCATCAGAGAGGCCAGGGAACCTCCCCGAGCACCACAGTGAGCAAGTGGCAGGGCCTGGGTTCCGTGGCTCTTTGACCCTCTCAGCCCCGGGGCACGGAGGTAGGGGCCCACAGGTGCCCTGGCTCTCCCCACCTCCCCACCCCAGGCTCACAGTGGCCCCTCATCTGAGGACACCCTACAAAACTTCCCAGAGCTCGAGGTAGCCCTCTTACCTGTCTGGACCCAGCCTGGTGGGAGACAGATGCCACCCCTCCCCATCGCCCACACCTTCACCCTCTCACCTCAACTGCAGCTCCAGACCCAGCCTGGCCTGGGCAGGCTGCAGGGGGCGGAGAGAGAGAGCACTTGTCCTCTCCCCACAAGGTCAGCGACTCCCGCAGCGTCCAGTCCTCCTGGCCACCCTGGTACTCCGGGTTCCTCAGCCTCAGATGGAGGGACTAAGGCCAAATGCGAAGGAGGGAGCTCCAGGTCCCACAGAGCACCAGGGCTGAGGGTGAGCCCATCTGGTTCCAAAGCCGGGGATCATTCATTCATTCATTCATTCGCTTACTCACTCGCTTGTTTGCTCCTTTCACCACCCTCCGCATCACAGCGGCTCCATCCTTCCCTGGCTCAGGCCACACCTGGGCATCATTTTGGACTCTTTTCTCTTACCACCCCTCCCTCCCCATCCAACCATTTGCAAATTCTGTTGGTTCTACCTTCAAACTACAACTCAAATTTTACCTTCTCACCACCTCCACTGCCTCCAGCCTCGTCCAAGCCTGGAGATGCGTCAGCCTCCCCACTGGGCTCCCTGTGTCCACGCTGCCCCCCTGTAATCCCCTGTGGCTCACACAACCAGCAAATCAGCAAAAGCAAAAAGCAAATCAGATTCTCTCCCTCCCCTGCTCAGAACCCTCTAAGATTCCCGTCTCACTCAAAGCAAGAGCCAGAGTCTTTTCTGAAGCCTATAGACCCTGCATGATCTGGCCCAGCTGCCTGCTGCCCTCACCACCCTCCACCCTCCCCTTGCTCATTCAGTGTCAGCCACACTGGCCTCCTTGCTATTCTAAAAACTACCAAACACGATCCTGCCCCAGGGCCCTTGCACTGACTGTTTCCCCAGTCTGGAACACTCTTCCCCCCAGATCTCTACATGGCTGCTCCCCTCCTCTTTCAGATCTTTGCTCACATGTCACCTCCTCAGAGAAGCCCTCCCTGATCACCCAGCCAGGACCACCTTAGGTTCATTGGACCCTCTCTCTTTCTACTTAATTTTCTCTATAGTCCTTACCACCCTCTGACATTGTGTATGTATTTTACTAGTTTATATATTTAGTATCTTTCTCCCCACAAGGCTATGATCTCTGCCAGGGTAGACCAGCCTGCTTGGTCCACTGCTCTATCCCTAGGGCCCAGAATAGCCCCTGCTCCTAAGGGACTCCCCACTGTGGGGGCAGCAAATGCCTTAGAGCAGGAGTCTGAGAGTCGCCCATGCCTTCTGCACTCAGAGGGCCTCAGGAGCCCCAAGGCCCAGACCCATCCTCCTGCCTGAGGGCGTCCAAGGAGTCCTCAGGGAGGCGACATTTGAGCTGGACCTTGAGCGCCAAAACAAATTGTTCAGCAAGAACAGAACACGGGGAAGCTCACTCCAGGGGGTGGGAATGTGAGCAAGGGCTAGGGGTGGGACAGGTTTTGGGGGGTCAGTGTAGGCTGTGTATGATGGTGACCGGGGCCACCTTCCTGGAGAAGCGGGTTCTACAGAGCATTTCAGATGCGGTGGGGGGTGGGTGAATGGTCAGATCAGCTTGAGAACCACTTGGGGATCCTGAGGGGGATGAGCTGGTGAAATCACTTGGGGCCAAATGGAAGAGAAGGATCTGGAAAGCCACTCAGAGGAGCTGGTGCGTCAGAATCAAGGAGAGCTGGGAGTTCGCAGGAGGGTTTTTAAGTAGAGGGGAGAGAAGGTTAGATTCATGTTTTAGAAGGAGTCTCGGAATGCGAGATGTGGCAAGAGGGAGATGTGTTACAGAGAAGGAAAAACAGGAGGCCGGGAAATAGGCGCGGAGAGAGAAGGCCGGCCTGGGGCGAAGAGGAGGGGCTGGTTCCTTCGTAGGACAAGAGGTTGAGTGTCCGGGGCTGGATGACATGGGGAGGGGAGAGGGGGGCAAGGGAAGCTTGATGGTTGATAGTCACAGTTGACCCAGTATCCTTGGGTGGAAAGAGAGGCGTTTAGGAAACCAGGAACGCAGGCAGACACACACATCTGGGGTGATGGCCCAGGGGCAGGGTCCAGTGGGCGGAACCCAAGAGCTGTCCCCAAGGCTGGTAGCATGTGGCAGTGAGAGGCCATGGAGGAGACCTGGTGACTCAGGTGTCAGTGGGGCCAGCTCAGGAGTCATCATGTTCGTGGGGCCCCCTTCCCAGCTTGGAACCCTCCCCGCCCCGGCTGGGACCTGATGCAGGCTCCTGGGAGGCCTGTGCTTGGTGGATGACTCATCGCTTTCTCGGCATCCCCAGGCTGAGGAAATGTTCAAGGAGACATGGGGCCCTTCCTTTGGCAGGCCAGGCCCTGACTGGATGCTGGCGGGTCGAGAAAAACACACTCGGCCTCAGGCCTTGTCTGAGAGCATCCTGAGTGCGTGTCTCCAAGAGCCCCTGGCTTCCACAATCGCACACATCCTCAACTGCCCTGGGAGGCCATCATGACCCCATTCTACAGGTCAGTGAACCAAGGCACAGCCTCTGCTGGGCACCCAGCTAAGTCACCACTTGGTACTTCAGTTTCTTCATCTTTAAAATGGGCCTGATGATTGTCCCTCCCCTGTAGGGTTGTTGGGAAAAACTAAAGGAGGAAATCATGTGATGCTCAAGTAGTGGGATTGTCATTTTCATGAGGATGTGGAGAGGGGTCCGCCCAGGCAACAGGAGCTCTCTACTGGGTAGAGCAGCCATAGGGAAGGCCAGAGGGTAACATAGCCAACAACAGACCTGCATTTGGATCCCAGCTCTGCCACCAGCTCCTGGTTCTGGGCAAATGGCTTGCCTGCTCTGATCCCCTGACCACTTGTATATAAGCGGGTGATGACCCACACCCTGGGGGGTAGTTGGGAAGATGACATAACACCAAGCCTGACAGACAGGCCACCAAGTAGGGGCTGTCGCTCCATCTCAGGGTTCCTCAGAGGATTCCCCCCACCCCAGTGTGAAGATCCCCAAACCAGACAGCTGTTAACCTCCCAAGTGTGCTTCAAGCCCGAACCAAGAGGGAGAGGGGAGGGGAGGCAGCTCAGAGAGTTCAGGCTAGGAAACTCCCTGGGCAATGGGGTCTCTCTGGGAGATCTGGGGGCTGGGACAGGAGCAGAGCAAGGGGCAAAGGATTTTGTGTTGAATGTAAGGCCCCTATAGGTCAGCAGAGGAGTACGGAGTGTGGAGGTAGGGGCTGGGCTGGGTCCAGGCTCTGCCATTTACTGCTGTGCAGTCTTGGGCAGGTCACTTCCCCTCTCTGAGCCTCAGTTTCCTCATCAGTAAAATGCGGTGATAATAGCTGTGGCTCACTATATCCTCCTTCTATACTGTGTTCTATAGTATGTATATACACTATACTGTATACTATATTTTATAATCTAGAAGCATCTGTACAAGGCGTGGCCATAATAAAGCCCTCAATAAAAGGGAGCTATAATTAGGATTATGATTTTGAGCCAATCAATAACCCACGAATCTGTGACAAGGCCATTCAAGCCGTGCGGCTGAGTTGGGCTTTGGAGCTCAGACTGGCCCCAGGTTTGCATTGAGCTGTGACTCACTAGCTGGATGACCTTGAAACAAGTTGCTCTCTGAACCTCAGTTTCCTCCTCTGTAAAATTGGCCCAGTAGTATTCCCCATCTCACAGGGTTGCTGTGGGGAGGTGAAGAGAGACTCCATGTCAAGTGCTCAGCACAGGAAGCAGGAGCTTTTCTGTACTTGCCCCTGTGATGTGGCCAGTGGCAAGTAGAGCTAGGAATTGGGGTCTGGGGCAGGGCCAGTGGATGCTGGAGCAGAGAGGTACAGAAGAGGGAGAGGACAGAGGCAGAAAGGAATATGCAGGGAACTGGAGGGGAGGACTTCTAGGAGGAGGGCTGGTCAGCTGGGTCTGCCCCGAGGATTAACAACCCCCCCACTCCCAGATCTGGATGAGAGAAGGCTTTGATGGAAGCCAGAGGGCAGAGGGAAGGTGCTGAGCCAAAGCAGGTGGGAAGGAGAGACCAGAAGTCTTGCTGGTCCAGTCAGCAGTTGGCTGTCAGGGAATGAGGGCGAGAGGGGCCGTGGGCTTCCCCAAGTCCAGGCTGCCTATTATGGGACTAAGAGTGGGTGTGCTCCCCAGGGTAGAGAACCCTGGGTTCAAATCCTGTCTTACCAACCAGCTGTGCAACTTGGACGCATCTCAACCTCTCTGAGCCTCCATTTCCACATCTGTAAAATGGGGATAGTGATATCGACTACCTTTTAGGGTTGTTGTGGTGATCATTTGAGATACATTCTCAGTCAGTGCCTGCTGCTGAGCAGAAACAATGACAGTCATGACACAGCTAGTATTTGTTGAGTGCTTGCGAAATGCCAGGCGCTCTGCTAAACACATGCACATGCCTCCATGTGCTTGTCCAAACATGGCTACCATTATGATCCTCATCTTTTTTTTTTTTAAATTAATTAATTAATTTATTTATTTTTGGCTGGGTTGGGTCTTCGTTGCTGTGCACGGGCTTTCTCTAGTTACGGCGAGAGGGGGGCTACTCTTTGTTGTGGTGCGCAGGCTTCTCACTGAGGTGGCTTCTCTTATTGCGGAGCATGGGCTCTAGGCGCACGGGCTTCAGTAGTTGTGGCTTGCGGGCTCTAGAGCACAGACTCAGTAGTTGTGGTGCACGGGCTTAGTTGCTCCGCGGCATGTGGGATCTTCCCGGACCAGGAATCGAACCCCTGTCCCCTGCATTGGCAGGTGGATTCTTTTTTTTTTTATAAATTTATTTTATTTTTATTTATTTATTATTTTTGGCTGTGTTGGGTCTTCGTTACTGTGCGCGGGCTTTCTCTAGTTGCGGTGAGCCGGGGCTACTCTTCATTGCGGTGTGCGGGCTTCTCATTGCGGTGGCTGCTTTTGTTGCGCAGCATGGGCTCTAGAGCGCACGGGCTTCAGTAGATGTGGCGCATGAGCTCAGTAGTTGTGGCTCCTGGGCTCTAGAACACAGCCTCGGTAGTTGTGGCACACAGACTTAGTTGCTCCGTGGCATGTGGGATCTTCCCAGATCAGGGCTCGAACCCATGTCCCCTGCATTGGCAGGTGGATTCTTAACCACTGCGCCACCAGGGAAGTCCCATGATCCTCTTCTTGCTGATGAGGAAGTTGAGGCTCAGAGAGGTTAAGTAACATGCCTGAGGCCACACAGCTGGAAAGAGGCAGAGCAGGGACTTGAGCCCATGCGGTGGAGAAGTGTCATGTCCTTTACTCCCTAAATCACCCATCCTCTTTGACAGTAAGATGAGGATCATGGGGTCCCCTGTGGTATTACACGGGCTTGGACAGTGGCTCTTCCCAGGATGGGGAGGCAGGCGTGAGTCTGTCTGGCAGAGTGTGCGGACTCTGGAACACACTGCTTAGGCGCAAATGGGATCTACTGGTAGAGTTGACCCTCGGGGGTCACCGAGGGATTCTGTGGTTCGGGGAGGGCCAGGTTGCGGCATGGAACCCCACGGCCAGCCAGCCGGCCAGCCAGCCAGCGTGCTGCACCCAGCTCAGTCTGGGGAGCTTTGTGCCCACCAGCATGACATAAGGCGTGGCTCAACGACCAGGTCACAGGCAGCTGCCAGCAGCCCTGAGAGGGTGTGGGTGGCCAGTGCCTGGCCTGGGCGGCACCCACGGAGGCTGGGGAGGAACTCAGGGGGGCTCTTACGAGGAGGTAAGCCATGAAACAGCAGAGGAGGGGATAGGGCCTCCTAGGATGGGGAAGGGGCGCTGTGGGCAAAGGAGCACAAGAGAAGTTTGTTTTTAAGGTAATACACACACCTGACTTAACGCAACAACCACCAAACAGCAGCCTCCAAACAGCGAGAAGTGCCCAGCCCACCCCTCCGCCTAGTTCCCCTGCCCAGAGGGGTCCAGTCCCTTATGTGTCTTCCCTGATATACTTGGCTCTGGAGCTGGCCTACCTGGGTTTGAATCCTGAACCTGCCATATACTCGCTGTGTGACTTGGGCAAGTTACTCCACCTCTCTGTGCCTCGGCTTCTACATCTAAAAAGTGGGGGTGATAGGTAATAGGAACTGCTTCTCTGGACTGTTGTGAGGACCAGGCTCCTAAAGCCTAGCAGAGGGCAGGGCCCATGGCTGTGTGCTCCGGGAGCACAGGCTGTCTCTGCTGCTGTTGCTGTTACTATTACCGGTGTGATTACTGTTGTGCAAGTGTAGTTACGCACACTGGGTGTGCAGTTTAAATGCCCAGCTCCCCTGGCAGGTCCTGAAGGTCAGTTTTCATTGCTTCTGCCCATTTAGGAAGAGGCAGAGGTGAGAGGTCAGCCCAGAGGTCATCCCAATGGTCCTGCATATTGAGACAAGCCTCTGATGTGGAGGGACTTTACGTCATCGGCTGGACCCCCGGAACTAGCCACCAACCCGTGCAGGGCTTGTGGTTCAGGGACTCCATCTCCTGCCCCTGTGCTGGAGACATGAGGTGGCGGCGGGGACAGGAAGGAGGAAGGGGCTGTGGAGAGAGCCCTGGGCCAGGCTCCAGAAGATGGGGATTCTGCCACTTCTCACCCCTAAGGTTCTTGAAAAAGTTCCCAGCTCCAAGCCTTGGTTTCCTTATCAGGAAGGTGGTACCAGGCTGCGGTGAGGAGCCAGGGCAATGCCTCAGATGTGATGGACCATTGGGCTGTTGATAAGAACACCACCTTCAGGTTTCTGCCCGCAGGGGATTTACAAGTGAGTTGATGGTGTCATTGATAAGATCCCAATTTGGGAGGTATTAAAGTGCTGCTTAGTAGCTGAGTGACCTTGGGGAAATTAATTAACTCTCTGGGCCTCAGTTTCCTCCTCTGTAAAATGGGCATAGCAATAGAACCTGCTCTGTGGGGTTGTTGGTAAGAAACGGAGGCAGGGGTCTGGCTCACAGTAAGACTCTGTGATTGGCAGAGCCTTGCAGTTATTTTAAGGAACTCAGACAAAGGTGAGAAACCACCAGCAAACAATACAGGGGTGCAGGCAATCCATTCATTCACCTATTCAATCAGCAAACTTTGATTGGCACCTGCTGTGTACCAGGTCCTGTTCATTCATTCCACAAAGATTTACTGAGCACCTACTATGTGTCAGGAGTGGTGAATAGGACAGATTTGATCTCTGCCCTCCCAGAGCTGGGAGTTCCAGGTACCTCCACTAGCTGCTGGCCAGGGGGCACCTAGGGCCTGACGTGTCATCCAGCTGGTTGGCTCAGGCAGCTGGGCCCCTGTCCCCATTGTGGTGGACTTGCTGAGCTCAAGGGGGCCACTTCTGCCTGGTGTCCCCAAGCTAGCCCTGCTGCCCCCACGTCTGGCTCCTCTGACTCCCCCTTTCCCAGAGAAGTAGAACTCGGGGGGGTGGGGGAGTGTGAAGGGCCTTTTTCTTCAGCCCCTCCCACCCCAGTTCTTGTCACCCCCTCCCCAGCAACAACACTCATTGTCCTTCCTATTTTCTCCTCTTTACACAGCGGCCAAAGCGCAGTATTAAAAATGTAAACCTGACCATGTTCCTTCTCTGCTCAAACCCTTCTGTGGGTCCCAATCACTGTCTGAGCAAAAGCCACCAAGACCCACAAGCCCCAGCTCTGCCCCTCTCCACCTTCTGGGCTTCTGCTCACTGCCCTTCGGCCACACTAGCCTCCAGGCTGTCCCCCAGCCCTCACTGGGCCCTGCTGACATGTCACCTCCTCAGTGAGGCCCTCCCTGACTGCTTTTCCAAAACGCCCTTTATTCCGCATCACTCTCAAGCCCCTTGCTCCAACTATGAAGCGCTTATCAATAACTGACTAATGCTGTATTTTGTGTGTGTTCCTCTGGGCTCCATGAGGACAGGGGTATGTGCTCTCTTGCTCCCTGCTGCATTCCCTGGTGCATTCATTCACCGATTTACTGAGCACACTTTGATTGGCACCTGCCGTGTACCAGGTCCTGTTCATTCATTCCACAAAGATTTACTGAGCACCTACTATGTACCGGGAGTGGCGAATAGGACAGACTTGATCTCTGCAGGTCCCAGGGACCCCCTGCTAGCACCTGGTGCATGGTATGCACTCAGAAAATATTTGTTAAATGAATGCCTCTAACCTTTTCATTCTCCTCTTTGTGCCTCAGTTTCCTCCTCTGCAAAATGGGGGACCAGGGCTGTTATGGGGCCTACATGAGGGCTGGTTTGCTGGCCAGGATCCCATCAAGGGCTGTCTGACCCACCCAACAAGCAGGCTTCTCCAGTCCTAGGGCTGAGAGAGCCAGAGGAAGGCTGGCAGGGTCAGCAGGTGGTCAGGGAAGGCTCCAAGCCCCACATGGAGGCGTCTGGACTTATCCTGGCCATGTTGGGAAGCCTAGGTGGGGCAGGGACACAGCTGTGGGAAGAGGGGAAGATGAAGCTGGCCTGAAAGGCGGTCTGGGGCTGAGGAGATGTGGCTGGGTGGTCCCTTAATGGGGCCCCAGAATGCCAGCTCTCAGGTGGTGGGAGTGACTGAGTATTACAGAGCAGGGGAACATGGGGAGGGAGGCTTTTAGGGAACCGAGTCTGGTCCAATGTGAGCAGAGACTGGAGTCTGAGGCCCAGGGAAGCTCTGGGTTCTAGGGCACAACAGCCCAAATGGGAGCAGAAGCTACAGAAATGAGGAGGAGGGGGCTGGTGGGGGCTGGAGGAATGGATCCAACAGTCTCCTCCTTGTATTAGCTGCTTTGTTCTCCATAAAAGCCTCTTCATCATTCATTTATCCATTCACTCATTTACTCATTGACAACTTGGAGAGAACCTCCTGGGGTGCAGTGGTGAGCCTCACAGATGTGGCTCTTGCCCTGGCAGAGCTCAGGATGCACTGTGGGAGACAGATGCTACAGGACATGGTGATAGCAGTGGTGGTTGTGATGATGATGACGGTGATGGTGGTGGTGGTGGTGGTAGTGATGGTGGTGGTAGCGGTGGTGAGGATGGTTGTGGTGATGGTGATGGTGGTGGTACTGGTGATGGTGGTGACGATGGTGGTGACGATGCTGGTGGTGATAACGGTGATAGTGATGGTGAGGTGGGTGGTGTGTCAGCTACCATTTATTGAGTGCCCACTGGATGCTGGGCTGCTCTAAATGCTTCCTGTGTGTTTGCGCTCTGGGCTCCTGCAACCACCCCGTGAGGCACTGAGATCTTACTCAGCTTGCCTGAGGCCCCCTGTGAACCAAGGGCGGCACCGGATGTGAACCCAGGCAGGCAGGCTGACCAGCAGCTGCTCCTAGCCATGGCCACCTGCCACTTCCAGCAGGCAGCTCCCCCTCACTGTGATCACTGTCAGGTCCCTTTCTTGCCTCCTGAACCCAGCACCTAGCACGGGGCCCAGTGCTAGGGAGAGCGCATGAGTTGGACTTGCCTGAACAAGGTTGGAGGTCAGGCTTTGCCCCAGCAAGCTTGGGCAAATGATGGCCTGGCTCCTCTGCCCTCAGCACCTCATTTGTGAACGGGAAGAACCTCCAGGGAGGCCGCCAGAAGGTCAGGGAACCCCAGCCCTCACTGGAGCAGTTGATGTTTCCAGGGGGAGACCCCATTCCCTAATCAGGAGGCAAGAGAGAAAGACTCAGTTCGGAGTCTGCCTCCAGGTGTGGGATGAGGAGGGGCACGTGGGGAGCCAGGGGCCCGTGGATGGAT
Organism: Balaenoptera ricei; assembly: GCF_028023285.1. Taxonomy (NCBI): domain Eukaryota; kingdom Metazoa; phylum Chordata; class Mammalia; order Artiodactyla; family Balaenopteridae; genus Balaenoptera; species Balaenoptera ricei. The sequence continues at coordinate 26,566,312 of NC_082653.1, forward strand.
GAACACTCTGTACACACACACCCACTTGTTGCTTCCCCTGTGCAGGCCCCAGGGGAGGGGCTGTTCTTCTCCCACCCGCTGCTGACTCCCCTGCCTCTGGGACCCAGGCTCCTACACCCCCAGTTCTAGCAAACCCAAGTAATCCCATGACAGTGAAGAGAGGGGACAGAAGGTGGATGCTGGGAGCAGAAGGGCTGGACACAGATGCTGCCTCTGCGCTCCCTGTGTAGCCTAGGGCCCACCGCTGTCCCTCTCTGGGCCTCAGTTTTATCCATTTGTTCAAATATATACAGAGCAGGTGCTCTGTGCCAGGCACTATGCCAGGCTCTGGAGACACAAATGAAAAACTCTGCCCTCGGAGAGCTGACATTCTAGTGGAGACTGACACTATGTAATAAACAAGGAAAGCTCCCAGCTTATCACATGCTGGCAAATGCTTTGGAGAAAAATCAAGCAGAGTGGGGTTAATCGGAGGTGCTGGAGTGGGAGATAATGGAATTTTAATCAGAGCGTCAGAGAGGGCCTCGCTGGGAAGGTGACATTTTGAGCAAAGCCCTGAAGGAGGTGCAGGAGCAAGTTAGGCAGGTATCTGATGGAAAAGCATTCCAGGTAGAGGGAACAGTAAGTGCAAAGGCCGTGAGGCAGGAGTATGTCTGGAGGATTTGAGGAAGAGTGAGGAGGCCAGTGTCCACAGCTCCCCCCACCCCCTGTATTTGGGAATCAAAAGACCACATTTTACCTCTCAGGACCTTAGGCCCCAGGACACAATTATTTCTGAGCCCCCGCAGCCCATCCTGGGGAGCGCTGGTGATGCCAGCCTCCTGGATGGGGCTGGGGCAGGGGCCTTGCTGCCTGTTTCTTCAACCCAAAAGGTGAATTTTAAGGCCTGTGAGGGCTTAGAAAAGAGAACGCTATGCTCCTCGTCGCTCCACATGACTGACAATCAGACGGCCCTGGGTTCAAATCCTGAGTCCGCTGCTTTGCGGCTATGTGACCTTAGGCAAATCCTTCTCTGCGCCTCAGTGTCTTCATCTGCAGAATGAGGCTACAGTGTCTGTCTGTCAGGGTTGATGGGATGGGACTTGCAGGAAACACACCTGGAAGCACGTGTATAAGTGCCCAGCCTTGGGCCTTCCTGGAGGAGGTGCTCAATATATGTTTAAAGCCAGACCTAACATTTATATGATTTCAAACTGTTTTCACAGCTGTTGGGAATTTGTCGTATTACTTCAGTCTTCTAAGAACTCCATGAGGAAAAGGGGGCAGGAAATAATAGCCCTGACTTAGAGAGGGGTAGACTGAGGCCTGAAGAGGGTGACTTGCCCAAGGTCACAGTGAGGCAGGGCTGATGGAGGGCTAAGACATGGGTCTCCTGGCTCAGGGAAGCCTGGGAGCCAAGGGAGTGGAGATTGTGCAGAGCCCGCCCATCCCACCCCCCACCACACCACGAGTGTGTGTGTGTGTGTGTGTGTGTGTGTGTGTGTGTGTGTGCGCGCGCACGCACGCGCACATGCGCACACATCACCCGCACCAAGCAACAATAGCGACTTTCAGATTTGTGGTCCCCGAGCAGGTTTTGTAAGGCATGGCTTGGTGGGTCGGGAGGTCTGTTGTAAGGATGTTGAAAGGCCCAGAGCATGGGGAAGCTCAGGCCACAGGCGGGCGGAGTCGGGCAGGTCCTTGAGAAGAGGAAGAGGTCTGGGCTCATGTGATTGTCCACTCGGCCTGTCTGTCCATCCGGTGTCTGGCCTTCCTGGGCAGGGCCGGCTGGGTCTCCAGGTTGGACTCTGAGCAGCCTGGCCCCCAGTGCTTTGTTGTCCAGACGCCCGACCTGATCAGCCTCTGAGCATCAGGACAGCCTGGGGAGGGAGGAACGGGGTGGGGGGGGTTGCATTACGAATGAGGAAGCCAAGCTTCAGGGAGGGGTGTGCCCAGCTGGTGGGGGGAGCCAGGGTTTGGACCCAGGTGTGCCTGACCTAGCCCCAGCGCTGGCCATTCCTGGTCACAGCTCAGGCAAGGACTGGCAGGCAGGCTTTGTGCAGGGGGACCCCTTCCTCCCTTGGCCCACCTTCTTGGCCACAGTCTGGCCTCCTAACCCTTGATGGAGGGCCCTGCAGACCAGTCGTTCTCTGCTCTTTAGTTGCTGCAGCCTCAACCTTCATCTCGTGGGGCTCAAGGCCGCGGGTTCTAGCCCCACCCTGCATCAGCTCACTGTGGGCACTGGACTCACCATCTGACCCTTTGCAGGGGACGTCAGGGAGCCCATCCTTATTTAGTGCCTTTAAGACCCCAGACAGCCTTTGCCCAGTGCCCACACAGCTCAGGGGTTCCTAGGCCCGTTTTTTTTTTTTTTTTTTAATTTATTTATTTTTTGTTTATTTATTTTTGGCTGCGTTGGGTCTTCATTGCTGCGCGTGGGCTTTCTCTAGTTGCAGGGAGTGGGGGCTACTCTTGCGGTGCGCAGGCTTCTCATGGCAGTGGCTTCTCTTGTTGCAGAGCACGGGTTCTAGGCACGCAGGCTCAGTAGTTGTGGCACACGGGCTCAGTAGTTGTGGCTCACGGGCTCTAGAGCGCAGGCTCAGTAGTTGTGGCGCACGGGCTTAGTTGCTCCGCGGCATGTGGGATCTTCCTGGTCCAGGGCTCGGACCCGTGTCCCCTGTATTGGCAGGCGGATTCTTAACCACTGCGCCACCAGGGAAGCCCCCCTAGGCCCATTTTCTAGATGAAGAAACTGAGGCACAAAGAGGAAAGGTTATGTCCTGAAACACACGGGCCATGAGAGCAGAGCTGGGAGTCCAAAGCCCATGCTTTTTCTATAATGTAGCCTCCTGCCCTCCGTTTCTTCAGTGGCAAAATGGGAGACTGGAACTGGACGACCTCAATTTAGAGCAGGGTGGAAACAGCACAAACTGTAGTGTGAGACAGGCTGAATGTGCATCCTGGCCCCTTCACTTCTTAGCGGGGTGGCCTTGGCTAGTCGCTTCCTCTCCCCATGCCTCAGTTTTCTCACCTGTAAATCGGGCTGAGAGCAGTATCGCCCCTCGAGCTGCCGTGAGGTCCAGGGAGCAGCCATGCCGATTGCCCAGAGAGCGAGGGGCGCGCACAGGGGTGGCGGGTTTTGAAATTGCTGAGCTTCCTGTCCACCCCTCCCTGCAGTGCTTGAAAGGATGGCTGGGGCCATGTTAATGCTCACTTTTGCTCTTCCTGGGGGGGTGGCCGGGTGACCCAGACTGGATGGGGACTCTGTGTGGATGTGTCCTGCTGACAGCAGACATCCAGGGAGCCTGCTGTGGTGGTGGCGAGTGGCGGGTAGTCTTGGGACATGGATGTGAGGCCAGCTTAGGCTGCGCCGGGCAGCCAAGGATGCCTTTGTGCCCTTTGTCGCCTCCTGTGCAGATTACGAGTACCTTTCCTGCTCCTGCAAGCTCGGCCTTTCCTGGGAGAATTGCTCCAAAGCAGCCACAGAGCAAGCAGAAGCCGCCTAGCTAATTAGCAGGTGGCCGCCGGGGACACGCTCAGGACCTGGTGGCTGGAATTGGGGCTACAGCTGCCTGAGGCTAGTGTCAGCTCGGCTGGGAGGCCAGGCGATGTCCTGGGCTCCGGGACATCATGGCCTTTAGATCATGGGGTTCAGATCCTGGCTCTGTGGCTTTTTGGCTGGGTGACCTGCGTAAGGCGCTTTGCCTCTCTGGGTGGCAGTTTCCTCATCTTGAACTTTAGATTGTGTGAGTTTGGGGCCCGGAACCTCAGTGTAATCAGCGAGTCATGTTACTACTGTCACTGCCTTGGGCCTGTGCTGGCCCAGGTGGCGAATACAAGGAGTGCAAGCCCAGCCATAACCCTTGGGGACAATGTAGTGCTACCTCAGTGTCACAGGCAGCTGGAGAAGCCCAGCTAGGCCTTAGGCCTTTAGCAAGAGAGAAGCTTAATCTCACAGAGCCTGAGCCTCTTTTTGTTCCCTTAAGCGATGGAATAATTGAGATACTGTGTGGTCATGTGCCTAGAACAGGGCCTAACAAAGGTGGAGCTCCTTCCCCCTCTTCCTCCTCCCTCCCCCTCCCCTTTCTCCTCCTCCCCCTGTCTCTCCCTCCCCCCACCCCTTCCCTTTCTCCCTCCCCCATCTCTCCCTCCCTCCCCAGGCCTCAGGAACACACAGGAGGGGGGCAGCAGCAACTCCTGCGGGAAAATTGGGAAAATTGGATTGAAGGGCTGCCTGTCTTGGGGTGGTCAGGAAAAGGCTCCAGAGGAGGGAGGGTCTGAACGGAGGGTCTGAACGGGACTCAGCGGGCCAAGGGGCTGCTGAGCAGCCTGGGGACAGTGCGGTGGGGGTTCTGTGTGATCAGAGGAGTGGAACGCAAATGGATAGACAGCCTGCTCTGGGGCCATGAGGCTGTAAGGCTGGTGGCCCAGGACATCGGCTGCAGCCGGGCACTGTGGCAGGTTGAGGCGAGGCAGAGATTCGGGAGGTAGATAGGGTCTGACTGTGTGGCCTTGGGTGCCAAGCCAGGTGCATTCTCCCCTCGGGGCCCAGATTCCATGGAGGAGATCTTCCGGGCCTATGGGACAGAGGGGTGTTGATGAACAGAGCACAGGAGAAGGGGTCCCTGGCTTGGCCTGGGGAGTGCTGGGCTGGGAAGCCTTTCTGGAAGAGCGTACCTTAGGGCCAAGACTCAGCAAGGAGCTGAGTTGGAGGGTGGGTATCCCAGGCAGAGGAGACAGCCTTGCAGAGGCACGAAGCACACTTCAAAGCTGGGGTGAGTAGGGCCACATCACAGAGATCTCAAATGCCCAGCGAACGAGCCTGGGTTTTATCCAGGCACTGGGGAGACAAGGAAGGTTTGAGGCAGGCAGCCTTGAGATCTGATTTGCAAAGTCAAGGTGCAGCCCCCTTAGTCAGGGAGGTTTAGATAGTGGTTGTTCAAACTGGAAACCTGACAGGGGTGGAAGTCAGCCTGGCCTCTTATCTTCCGGGGTGTCCGACCTGGGCAAACCCCATCCCTTCGGGAACCTCGGCTTCTGTGTGTGTCCGAGGGGGCTGTAGACCTCCTGCCTCCCTGAATGCTTGGGATGAGCATGAAATCGTCCTTATGATATGCCTGGGGCCGGGCACCCTGAGGCATCTCAGCAAAAAGTTCCCTGTGATCTTTCATCGAGCACTCGCTATGTGCTAGGTATTTTATAGAGGTTATATATCATTGCATTCTCACAACTGCCCTTTTAGGCAGCCCCTCCCCATTCATCGAGGAGGAAACTGAGGCACAGAGAAGAGAAATGATTTGCCCAAGGGGCAGAGCTGGAATTGAGCCCAGGCTGGTCTGGCCCCAGAGTCCTTGCTCTTAGCTCCTCCACACCCCTGTTCCCAAGTGGGGCCCTGGCTGGGGCATGGCCCAGTCCCCAGCCGGTTCCCCCAGCGCCCAGTTAATCCCCTTTCAGGGCCCACCAGCACGAGAGCCAATTAGTGCCTGCTGTGCGGGGGCACCACACCTGTCCCCCTGCCCTGGGCCCCCCAGAGGCCCAGCCCTGCCCGGATCTCTTCGGGAACCACCCTCAGCTCTAGAAGCTGATGCTTCCAGTATTGCACCATTTAGAAGAAGGACTGAGAATCATTTTTTTGTCAGAGAAGCTGGGAGAAATAAAGCCAGTGAGAGAAGCATCCCGGCATCAGGATTTTTCCAAGCCTTGGCTGGGCCGCCCACAGAGCTCGGTCTCCCCCGCCACAGGCTCTCCTGTCTCTCCCGCATCTGCCTCCCTCTCCCCAACCTGGGGCCCTGGCCCCCCTGTGGGTCCCCCATGATGGGGGCTGCTGGTGGCATTGGCTGCAGCTTCTCACCTGCGTGCCGGGTCTGGCTCCAGCGAGAAAGGAGGAGGAAAGAAAGGTCCTTGAGATGGTGACAAAGGTCTGAGTGTGGGCCGCCAGAGCAGCCTGTTTCCAGGCAACTGCTCTACCCCGGGCTCCCCGCGGTGGCAGGCACATCCGTCATGCCGCTGCTCGGCTCAGCGAGGGAGCTTGGGCGGCCCCAGCAGCCCGGGCACGCAGCCCACGGCCCCCAAGCTCCAGCCCTGCTGGGGACATGAGGCCCCTCTGGCAGGGGCTGGAGGAGAAAGTACAGCGTTGTCATGGCTACTGCTGGCCAAGCACCTACTGGGTGCCCAGCCGTAGGCCTGGTGCACACAGGGCAGAGCTCCCACTCATTAGTCTGTCCATCCCACCGTCCATCCATCCATCCCTCTATCCATCCATTCGGGATAGAACGGTGGTGTATTGTGCAGGCTCCAGATGGCTGGGTCGAAACCCTACTTGCTGTTTGATCTTGGTCACGTTACTCTACTTTGCCAGGCCTCGGTTTTTTCGTCTGTAAAATGGTCACAATAATAGTTCTTACTTCATAGTGTTGTTGTGAGGATTAATTGACTTAATACAGACAATGCCCTAGGCACACTGCCTGGCACATGTTAAATGGTCAATAAAGACGAATTGTTGTGTCCACTATTATTATTAATTAATTATTTGTAAAGAGACAATCAGGGCAGTGGGAAGCATGTGGGCTTTTGCAATCAGATAGGTCTGGGTAGGGTTTGTTTGCCGCACTTCCAACTGTACGACCTTAGACAAGTCATTTTGCCTCTCAGAACCTCAGTTGCCTCTTGGCTAAATTGGGGAGATAATTAATAGCTATCTCCATACCTGTTCTCTTCCGGGCAGGTTCGAAGCCCTGTCTCTTATTGGGAGGATCAGTGATGCGTGTGCCCAGGGCCCCACCCTGACAGCACTCAGTACCGAGAGTGGTCATTATTCAACAGACCTGGATTGGCGCCTGCTGGGTGCCTGCGTGGGGGCGGGGAGAGGAGCCAGACCTGCCAGGCTGTGCCCTCGCCAGCCCCCCACCCACCTGATTTCTGGGCTGCTCGGCCCTGCAGGACTGCCCTGCTTCCCGCCCGTCATTCTGATTGCTCCAGCTTCTGCCCTTGGGGCTCCTCATCCTTCCTTCCACCTCCTTTTTGAAAACAACCTCTGCCAGTGCCCCCAGCCCGGGCCCTGGAGGGAGAGGAGGAGAAGAAGGAGGAGGAGGAGGCGGCAGCAGCCCAAGTGCCAGGGGATCGGGCACGCTGCCGGCCTTTGTCTGGGCTGTCCGGCGGCCGAGGCTCAGTCCCCCGGGGCAGGCCACGTTGCCCGCCGGCTGGCGGCTCAGGGAAGGCTGTGTGGGCGGTGGGCCTGGGCAGGCCTGGGCTGGCAGCGGCCCCCTGGGACAGCCTGGCCCACTCAGGCGGGAGGGAGACCCAAGCCTGGGAGGAGAGTGGGATCAGGCTGGTGCTCCCCGTGGCAGCCAGGTTGGGGGTGACTTTATCCTTCTGGGGCCCACTACAGAAAGGTCTCCACACCTCCTATGTGCCAGGAACAGTGGTGGTAGCAGCTGGGCCCTCAGAACAAGGCCACACAGTCCAGTGCTAGATCCTGACAGCCTGAGTTCAAATCCCTGTTCTGCTATTTGACAGCCGGCTGGCCCCGGCAAATACCCACTCCTTTCTAGGCCTCCAAAATAAACATGACACTAGCCCTACCTCAAGTTCTTAGAGCGGTCGAAAAAAGCACCCAGCAAGTGTTGCTGCACTGTTGTTGACTACGCTCTTGAGAGGAAGGGCTGAACATTTGCTGAACTCCTACTGTGTGTTAGATCCACTGGAGAGATGATCAATTTCAAGAACCATTTACTGAGTACCTACTCTATGCCAGTATCTAGGCTGGGCGTTGGGGATACACAGATGAAAGACCTGGGGGAAGGGGTGTTGGGGAGAGAAGGATAAGGAAGGAAGAGGAAGTGATGTATGCGGTCCTACTGCGAGCCAGGCTCTTTGCTGAGTGCCGGGAATCCAGAGAGGAGCAGAGTGGCCCCTGCCCTTGTGGCAGGGAAGGGCATGGAAATCTGGAAACTGATGATTATGACCTGGGATCAGTGCTGTGATGTGGGATGCCCTGGGGGCTGCCAACCCAGCCTTGGGAGTCCGGGAAGGCTTCCTGGAGGAGGTGACCCAGAACCTTGGCCTTGTGGTCCACCTTATCAAGTCCCCTCTGTAATAGCCCTGTCATGTTGTGGTCTGGGCTCAGTTTAAACATGTCCAGGGACAGGGGACTCACTACCCAAGGAGGAATATACTTTTTCCATTTGCAATGAGCTGACCTTCCCTTGGACCCATTCACAGCTCTCCCGCCGCTCCCCTTCTGGTCTAGGCTGCAGCAGCTTCTGCGTCATTCTCCTGCTCCCCCTCTCGCCCCTCTGGTCCATTCTCCACCCAGCAGCCAGAACAATCTTCTGAAACATAAATCAGACAATATCACTCCTAGCCTAAAACCCTTCAGTGGCTCCCCAGGGGCTCTTAGGACAAAGACCAGACGCCATACCGCAGCCTGAAAGGCCCAGGCGGGCCAGCACAGCTGACCTTCCAGCCTCCCCAGGCTGCGGACAGGGCCACGTCCAGGCCAGATCCTCCACCTGCCCACGCAGCCTCTTGAGGGTGCACGGGTGAAGTTAATGCAAACAGAGCCCCCTGATTGTGACTGTCAGGTACAGGCCAGTGGGGTGGTGACATGCCCAGCCTGGCAGTGCCATCTCAGCACACAGTCCCTTTCCAGCTCTGTGCCTCGGTTTCCCCATCAGCAAAACAAAGGGACTGCCTGGGTGGTGCCCTGGAGAGTCTCATTCAAAGCGCTGGGCCACTGGGGCTCTCATGAGCTAACCCCCCACCCCTCACCCCATGGCTCCCATGATGGACTATTTCCTGCCCTCCCCAGATCTGATCCAAAGAAGAGACTAGCAAATCAGCATTAGGTTAGGACATGGATTTCAATAGCTCACTTGATCCCGAGGAGACACTGAGGCCCATAAGGTAAAAGGACTCTTACTCAGGTCACCCTGTAGTAACCAAGCCGCTCTGGCCAGTGTCAGTTATCTGCAGTCATGGCAGAAGGGTCAGGCTAACTCAGGAAGCCGGGGTGTTTTTTTTGTTTGTTTTGGTTTTTTATTATTTATTTTTGGCTGCGTTGAGTCTTCATTGCTGCAGGCAGGCTTTCTCTAGTTGCGGTGAGCGGGGGCTACTCTTCGTTGCGGTGCGTGGGCTTCTCATTGCGGAGGCTTCTCTTGTTGTGGAGCATGGGCTCTGGGTGCGTGGGCTTCATTAGTTGTGGCACGCGGGCTCAGTAGTTGTGGCTTGTGGGCTCTAGAGCGCAGGCTCAGTAGTTGTGGCTCGTGGGCTCTAGAGCGCAGTAACTCAGTAGTTAGTTGCTCGAACTAACCTGGTTAGTTCGAGCAGCTAACCAGGGCTTGAACCCGTGTCCCCTGCAATGGCAGGCAGATTCTTAACCACTGCGCCACCAGGGAAGTCCCAAGCCAGGGGTTTTAATCCTTCCACCCAGAATCCTAGGTTCTGTTACTATTGTTAATTTTAATTTTGCTTAAATACACAATGCATTCACATGATTCGAAATTTGAAAGTTTAAAAAGATATGGTAAAAATCTTCCATTCTTTGCCCCAGCTGCTCAGTCCCACTCTCAGAAGGCACCGCTGCAAACAGCTTCTTCTCTGTCCTTCCAGGGATATTTGATGTGTACGAAGGCAAGTGCTAGTGTACAGAACCTGTTTTTAGAACTGGAAAGAACTGGTCGGTGTCAGAGTTTGCCCCCGTCCACCTTAAGGGATTGCCAGAGGTCGCAGAGCTTGGTGGGGATAGAGTACCCACCAGCCTCCCCCTGCCTAAGTACTGGGCATGCCCACATGGGGAGATTCGGGAAGCTGGCTGGGTTGTCCCTGACTCCGCTGCAGAGAGGATCCTGCTTTCAGAGTGTGTCTCTGTACAAGTAGTAGCGACCGAGGAGATGTTAAGAACATTCTAACTAACTACCCCGAGCGCCTTCGGGCACCATCCGCAACGCAAATGGTGGGGAGAGGCAGTGCCGTGACTCAGCAGACAGGACCCCAGCACAGGCATAGCAGCGAGGGGCCCCTTCATGGGGGCGGGATGGGAGGGTGGACCCCGCTTTATGGAATGGGCTGAGCAGGTGGACCTGCTCTATGTAGTGGACAGGCTCTTTGTTGATGGTTTCACCCCCTTAACATAGTTAACGAATGAACGTTAACCTTAACGTTGTTTCGTTGAACCCGCACCCTATCCCCACCACGTGAACTCCATTAACCCCATGTTACAATTGAGGAAACATCCCAGAGAGATGGAGTCCCTTGTCTGAGGTCATGTGGTGATTTGACTTGAACTCAGGTCTGTCTGATTCCTAAGATTCCCCACCCACCCTGCAGCAGGAGCTCGATCAGCATCACATAACCCAGCTCCGGCAGCCCACGTGGAAGGTCAGGGTGGCTGAATGGTCGGCAGCTTGAGCTCCGGGACTTCCAGCTCTGGCTCCACTGTTTCCCAGCTGTGTGACCTTGGGCAGGTCACATCCTCTTTGAGCCCCAGGACCTCTGCTGCACCTGAGGTCAGAGAAGTAGGTCAGTTTCCCCGGGGCTGATGACATTTATGTGGGGAGATGCCATAGCTGATGCCCCAAGGGATGGACTGGGCCCAGAGCTGAGGTTCACAGATGCACCAGCCTCTGCTTGGCTGTGTGACTTTGGGCTACTCTCTTTCCCTTTCTGAGCTTCCACTTCATGTCTCTAGGCTCCCCAGGGTGAGCTCTTTGGGAGGGAAGCTTTTGGATGTAGCCCCAGGGAGATGGCAGGATTTGGGCAGGGCTGGAACTGGGGAGCAGGAAGAACAGGGTTCAGGGAGGCATGGGCACAGGTAGCCAAGGGCGAGGTACCTTTTCCTCTGTTGCCTCCAGGAATGAATTTTACATTTTTTAGCAAGGATTGGATTTAAAGTTGCTGGGCAAACCTGAGCCTGACAGACCTGAAGCCCCCCCAAAAAGAAATATTTGCTTCAGAAGAGGAAAGAAGTTTAAGCGTTCCAGAAGCCTTCCATTGGCTGTTTTGTGGTCAGGGACAGAGGCACGAAGGGAGACAAGGCCATGGAGATTTGCTTGTCCTTTACTCCTTCATGGCTTCGTGCAGTGCTCATTTATGGAGCACCTACTATGTGCGGGCACTGTGCTAGGCCCTGGCAGAGACCATGGCAGTCCCCGTCTGTGCCCTCATGATGCTCACCGTCTGCTGGGGGCGATAGCTGTTAACCAGACAGTCACACAAATAAACAGAGTGTCACCGTCGTGAGAGGTGCCGTGAAGGAGTGGGGCTCTCAAGGTCCTGACCTGGGCGTGGGGCTCAGGGAGGGTTCTCTGAGGCAGTCTGTTCACTTGCTGGGGCTGCCAAAGCAAAGTACCACAGACTGGGGGTCTTAAACGGCAGAAATTAATTTTCTCACAATTCTGGAGGCTACAAGCCCGAGATCAAGGTGTCGGCAGCGTTGGTTTCTTGAGGCCTCTTCCTTGGCTCACAGAGGGCCGTCTTCTCCCTGTGTCTTCACACAGTCTCTCCTCTGTGTGTCTCTGTGTCCTAATTTCCTCTTCTTATAAGGACACCAGTCATGTTGGATTAGGGCCCACCCTAATAACCTCATTTAACTTAATTACTTCTTTTAAGACCCTATCTCCAAATACAGTCACATTCTGAGGTACAGGAGTTAAAGACCTCAACATAGGAATTTGCAGTGGGAAGGAGTTGGGGGGGACGCAGTTCAGCCCATAACAGGCAGTAATACTTGAGCTGAGACCTGAAGGTCGAGTAGAAGTTAGCTTAGTAATAGGGAGGAAAGGATGTTTCAGGCAGAGGGTACAGCATGGGCAAAGGCCAGGTGACAAATGTGGTTCTGAGAGCAGCCAGCGTCGCTAGAGGGCAGGAAGGGTGTGGAGAGAAGTTCAAGATGAGGCCCAAGAGATCAAACCCCAGTGTGTCTGCTTCATCACCCTGTAACTGCATCCTTTTCCAATCATCGGTTTCCTCATCAGGGAAACAGGAATAACCAAACCAGCCTGTTGGGCTGGGAGCCTGGAATGAAGTCACACAGGCCTAAAATGCCTTGGCCAGTGCCACCTCCTCGTAGGTGCTCAAGAAGAATTGTCCCTTTTCTCTTCCTTTCCTAGACCACCCTTTGTCTCCCCTAGCCCCTCTCCTTGTCCCCTAACCTGATTTGTATGACCCGGCTTGAGATCTTGAGCCACAGGGCCAAGAACCCTTGGCAAACAATATCATGACTTGGAGAGGCCCTTTGGGCCTCAGGGGAGCCAAGGAGAAAAGGACAATTTCCTGAGGAGCTGCTGGGAGAGCATGCCTGTCTTCTGAGCTCTACAGGACCAGACGTGGATTCGCAGTAAAATGTCTGAGTCTCCTGTGATGTTTGGAAAGAAAACCTCCACCTTCCCCCAATACAACATTGCCTTTCATTGCAAAATAAATGGATCTGCAGCGACAGGGGCCTCCTTCTCTTGGGGGATGTTCACCGGTCTTTGCCCGTGACCTGCGGCTTTTCATTGGCTATGTAGCCTGTGGCAAATGCCTTCACCTTTGAGCCTCAGTTTGCACACGTGTGCTTTCATGAAACACATTTTTAAAATTTAAATAAATGGTTTATTTTAGAACAATTTTAGATTTACAGAAAAGTGGCAAATATAGTCCAGAGAGTTCCCATATACCCCTCACCCAATTTCCCCTATTGTTAACATTTGACACTATTATGGTATGTTTGTTACAACTAAGGAGCCAACATGGGTACATCACTATTAACTAAGTGCACACTTTTTTTTTTTTTTTTTTTCAGATTTCACTAGTTTTTTCCTAACTTTCATTTCCTGTTTCAGGATCCCAATCAAGAGACCACGTTACATTTAGTCCTCATATCTCCCTGTGCTCCTCTGGTCTGCTACAGTTTCTTAGGAACCAGTTTTATTTCAACAAATATTTTTGAGCTCCTACAATGTGCATGGTTCTAGGTGCTGAGGAAAGAAACAGAAGCCTACCTTTCATGGAGCCAAATTTGGGGGTGGGGAGACGGATCACAGGCAAGTAAATGTAAATATTAAATATGTCAGTCCTATACAGAAAAATAAAGCAGGGAAAGAAGATAGGGAGGTCTAGGAAGGCCTCTTTATGAGGAAACATTGGAGCAGAGAACTGTCCAGAGGTGAGGGAGCCTTCAGGTGGATATCTGGTGGGAAAGTATTCTAGGTAGAGAGCAGAGCAAGTGCAAAGGCCCTGAGGCAGGAAGTGTCTGGTAAGTCTGAGGAACCGTGAGGAGGCCAGTGGGCTGGAGCCCAGGCTTTGGGGGCGAGTGGTGGGAGCCAAGGGCAGATCTGTGTGGAGTACAGACTGGAGAGAGTGGAAGCTGGGAGAAGGCCGGTGCCTTGATCCAGGTCAGCCAGGTGGAAGGGGATGGTGGCCTGAGCCAGAAGGGTACCTGCAGAGGGTGAGAAATGGACAAATTCTGTGCTTTTTTTGAAGGAAGACCCACAGGATTTGCTGTTGGAAACAGGGCTTGTGCTGAAACCCTCTGACAGGGCTTGCGTGAGGAATAAAAAAGACGATGGATGTTAGCAAGGCTTGGAAAACTGTAAAGTTGGGTTTCTCTCACCACCTCCTGTGTTTCAGAGCTGCCTCGCCCAACCCATCCTCTGGCTGAGGGCCAGTTATAAACCACTGGTTTGTTTTTTTTTTAAGTATAACGTTTTGAAATGGTAATAAAATCTCATTATTAAAAAAAAAAATTCGTCAGGTACCAGTGTACAGTGAAAAAAAAATTCTCCCTCCTTGCCACCCAGTTCCCCTCCCCAGGGGCAGCCACTATTATTTCTCTGGTTTCCTTCCAGAGATGTTTTATACATATGTATAAGCACATATGCACATGTATTTCTGGGGTTTGTTTCTATTTTTACACAAAATATGTTGTACGCTGTTCTGTAGGTTGCTTTTTGTTCTTGTAATAGCTTTATTGAGATATACTTCGCATACCATACAATTCACCCATTTAAAATACAACACAGTGGTTTTTTGGTATATTCAGAATTGTGCAAGTGTCACCACAATCAATTTTAGAACATTTTCATCACCCCCAAAAGAAACCCCACACCCAAGAGCAGTCACTCTCCACTCCCCTAGACCTCCTTCCCCAGCCCTAGGAAACTACTTCTTTCACTGTAGATTTGCCTTCTCTGGACATTTCCTATAAATGGAATCATACGACATGTGCCTGACTTTTGTGCCTGACTTCTTTCACTTAGTATAATTTTTTCAAGGTTTGTCCATGCTGTAGCATGTACTTCTTCCCTTTTTATTACTGAATAATATTCCATTGTATGGATATACCACATTTTATTTATCTATTCAACAGCTGATGGACATTTGGGTTGTTTCCAGATTTTAGCTATTATGAATAATGCTGCTATGAACAGTCACGTGCAAGTTTTTGTGTGGACATATGTTTTCAATTCTCTTCTACCTAGGAACGGAATTGCTGGATCATAGGGTAATTCTATGTTTAACCTTTTGAGAAACTGCCAGACTGTTTTCCAAAATCATTGCACCATTTTACAATCCTACCAGCAGCGTAGGAGGCTTCCAATTTTCCCACATCCTCATCAACACTTATTATTATCTGTCGTTTTTATTCGAGTCATCCCAGTGGGTGTGAAATAGTATCTGATTGTGGGTTGTTTTTCTTTTCTTTTTTTTTTTTTTTGGCTGCGTCAGGTCTTAGTTGCAGCACGTGGGATCTTTCATTGTGGTGCACAGGCTCTTCGTTGCGGCACGCGGGCTTCTTTGTAGTTGTGGCCTGTGGGTTTTCTCTCTCTAGTTGTGGCGCGTGGGTTCCAGAGCACGTGGGCTCTGTAGTTTGTGGCACGCAGGCTCTCTAGTTGAGGCGCGCAAGCTCAGTAGTTGTGGCGCTCGGGCTTAGTTGCTCCGTGGCATGTGGGATCTTCCCGGACCAGGGATCGAACCCGCCTCCCCTGCATTGGAAGGTGGATTCTTTACCACTGGACCACCAGGGGAGTCCCCTGATTGTGGTTTTGATTTGCATTTCCCTGATGGCAAATGATGTTTAGCATCTTTTCATGTGCTTATTGGCTGTTTGTATAGCTTCTTTGGAGAAATGTCTATTCAGATCCTCCGACTGATTTTTAATTGCATTATTTGTTTTATTATTGAGTTATGAGCTCTTTCTGTATTCTAGATGCAAGTCCCTTATCAGATACATGATTTGCAGATATTTACTTCCAGCCTGTGGGTTGTCTTTTCACTTTCTTGATGGTGTCCACTGAAGGACAAAAGTTTTTAATTTTGATGAGGTCCAGTTTGTCTAATTTTTTTTTTGCTTGTGTTATAGTGTCATCTTCATTGCCTAATCCAAGGTCACAAAGATTTATCCTTATGCTTTCTTCTCAGAGTTTTATAGTTTTAGCTCTTACATTCTTCAGGTTGTTTTCCCATGAAACAGTAGATCTATGTGCTGTCAGTGTATAAGTATGTCAGAACGTAAAGAACTTTCTTATTCTTTTTTATAGCTGCATAGTATTCGATTTTATGGATGTACCACAATTTATTTACCTAGTCCTCTGTCGATGGACATTTAAGTTGTTTCCAGCATTTTGTTCTCTCACAAGACCTCAGTGAACCTCCTTGAACGCAGATGGCCATTTCAGACACATGTGAGTTTTTACCAAGGAGTAGAATTGCTGGGTCCACAGGCATGTGATTTTGGTCCTTGGTAGCTGATGCCAGATTGCCTTCCACTCCTGGCAGCAATGTCTAGAATATGAATTGTTAATTAATAATCATGATTACTATGTATTGAACGCTCACTATATACTGGCACTGTGTATACCCTCACAATGACCCTGAAGGTCAGAATTAAAATCCCGACTCTACAGTGATCTAAGGTCACATGGTCTGTCTGACTTCTGACCCTGACTCACTTTCCACCATCCTATCCAGCTCCTATGCCTTCACAGTGCCTCAAACGCCTTCCGAAATAACTGCCAGAAGAACACAAATTCAGCATGTGGTGCCTGGAAAATCTGTTTCTAAGACCACATTTACTCATGCAGAAGGCAAACACTGTTCAGTCACTAGGGAGTCTTGAATGAGCACCTACTGTATGCCTGGCACTGTCCTAGGAGCCAGGGGTGCCAAGATGGGTGAGAAGTAGCCTCTGCCCTCAGGCTGCATCCCTCCTGGTAAGGCAGCTAAGACTCAAGGACAGACTTCAGGAAATGTGGTCTGACTCAGGGCTTGGCGATCTAGCTTTGGGTCAGGCCAGTGTTGGTTCAATCTTGACTCCATCCCATGTTACTTTGGGCAACTTACTTCTCCTCTCGGTGCCTCGATTTTCTCATCTGTAAAGTGGCATTGTTAATAGTACGCACTGGCATATGGAGACACGTTAACTATGTTATCCTTGCTGGCAAAGTGCTTTAGGAAATCGAAGATAAGAAATATGGCTGGGGGTCAGGGAAGTCTTCGAAGGGAGGAAGGGGAGAGAAGGACATTTGAATGAAACTTGGAGGAAGGACGGCCCAGGAGCCAGGGCGTGGCATTCTACATAGAGGGGACAGGATGTGTCCAGGCACAGAGGCAGGACAGCCCCAGGCTGATGCGGAAGAGAAGCAGCCAGCATGGCTGGAGTATCACGTTTGCGCTGGGGCCGGCCTATGGAAGGAGAAGATGCAGCTGGAGCTCCTTCCAGGGGCCTTGAGTCCAGATGTGGGTATTTGGGTTTTATTTGACTGGTATTAAGTGGGAGCCATGGAAGGACTGTTGAGTTCGCAGCCCTGCTCAGCATATCCCCATCTATAAAGTTGTGGGCTGCCTCCTTGGGGCAGGCTTCCCCAGACCTCATTTCTTCTTGAAGGGCAGCCTGGAACAGTGTTTAAGAATGAGAGTTCTAGGGAATTCCCTGGTGGTCCAGGGGTTAGGACTCCATGCTTTCACTGCCAAGGGTGCAGGTTCAATCCCTGGTTGGGGAACTAAGATCCTGCAAGCTACTCGCGGTGCAGCCAAAAAAAAAAAAAAGAATGAGAGTTCTAGGTCCAGGCTGCCTGGGATGGTCTCTGGCTCAGCCACTTATGCGCTGTGTGACTTTGGTCATGTCACTTAACCTCTCTGGGCCTCAGTTTCCTCAATCATAAAAGGGAGTTGTTCCTACTTCTTGGGATTACAGTGAAGCATAAATGAGTTAATATGTGCCTGGCACACAGCGGGCACTCA
Organism: Balaenoptera ricei; assembly: GCF_028023285.1. Taxonomy (NCBI): domain Eukaryota; kingdom Metazoa; phylum Chordata; class Mammalia; order Artiodactyla; family Balaenopteridae; genus Balaenoptera; species Balaenoptera ricei. The sequence continues at coordinate 26,583,511 of NC_082653.1, forward strand.
GTACATGTTAGTTGTTGTACAGAAGGAAGGCAATGGCATTAGGTTACTCTACCTATTTCTCAGATGGGAAAATCAAGGCCCTCTGAAATTGAGTGAATGCCCAGGGTGCCTTTGGAGGGCCAGGAAGGTTCATTCATTCATTTATTCATTCAACAAATGTTTCCTGAGCACCTACTCTGTGCTAGGCTCCAGTAGATATTGGGGACTGGTCAGTGGTGAGCAAGACGTCCTCCACTCCATGGGGCTCCTAACCCACCCCAGGGTGTTGAAAGTCAAGATTGTCATTGTCTCAGACACTCACAGTCTATTCCTTTGTCCCACCTGTGTCCTGCCCAGGCCAGAAAGGAATAAGGAGTTTAACATGAAGTGTCTTGTGAACCAGGCTCTTCCCAGCTCCAAAATCTGGACAAAAGGATAACGGGAGTCAAAATGACCTGCTGTATCCCGCCCTTCCTACAGATGAAGAGACTGAGACCCAGTGGGGAGGGCCCCAGGGCTCTCCAGTGCCAGCACGTGCTTCTCCCTGAAGCCCCGCAGGTCCCGGGACAGGAAATCAGGAGCAGGGAAAGTGGTGGAATGCAGTTGGATTCTGGTTAAAGTTTAAGGTGGAGCCAACAGGATTTGCTGATGGATGAGATGGGCATGGGGGGATGTGAGAGAAAGAGGGAGGAATCAAGGATAACTCCAGGGTATTTGGCCTGAGTAAGTGGAGATGGAGAAGGCTTCTGGTGGAGGAGATTTGGTGGCGATGGCCGGACAGTGGAGGGGGTGGCGGTGGTCCAAATGCTTGAATGAATGAATGGATGCGTGAATAGATGGATGCCTTTCCCTGGCCCTCTACAGGGGCCCTAGACACGCACTTGCTTTCAGACATGTCCAATCGGCTGAATGGATGCAGAGCAGAGGCCCAGGCTGGAGGTGTAAACCTGGGAGCCACTAGATGGACAAGGTTCAAGGACTGGGTCCTGGGGCTGTCAACATCAGGAGGTTCTGTACAAAGTTCAGGTTTTCTTTTTCCATGAAATTTCCCAACTTTTAAGTATTAGCAATACATTCAAAATTGTAGTAAACCTCTGCCCCCCAAATACAGGTTAGGACCTCTGGTGTATGGGTCTGAAGTCAGACTGCCTGGGTCTGAGCCTGGATCTCAATTCGAGCTCTGTCTCCTTAGATGAGTGACTCAGCCTCTCGGAGCCTTGGTTTCCTCATCTGCAGAATGGGAACGATAATAAAGGGGAACAGCACTGGGCTTTGAGTTTGCCCTGGGGTCGGATCCCAGCTCTGCGTTGACAACTCTGTGACCCAGGACTAGATTTTAGACCTTGCTGAAGAGGAAGTTTGTTGCTCTTGGAGTTGAGGGATGGCCAGGTAGCCTGTTGAGGCCTCTGAGCCCTCACCAACCCCTCTCCCTCCCTGCCTCCTTCCCTCCAGCCTCGCCCACCCACCACCTCCCACCCTTCCACCCTGCAGCAGAATGATCTTTCCAAAGCACAAATTGCGGCATGGTCTTTCTCTGCCTGGAGAAAAACCCATATTGGCTCCCCTGCTGCCTTCAGGAAAAAGCCCCAGAGCCTTAGCCTTGCAAGGGGAGGTGGGAGGCGGCCCTCACCTCTCTTCTGTCAACTCCTTTCACCAACCCTGCTTATGTGCCAGCTGCACCCGGCCCCTCACCATGCTCTGCTTGCCCACCATCCAGCCAACGGTTACCGAGCGCCTGCTATTTTGTGGATCCAACCACTTCCCTCCCTCCAGTGACTCACCCGCTTCTCCAAGGTCTCCCTCTTACCCCTTCCTCTCTGCAGCCCATTTTCCACAAGCAGCCGGAGGGATCCTTTAAAAATGTAATGCGGATGGTGTCACCCGCCTGCTTAAAATCCCTCTGTGGCCGCCTACTTCACTGTGAGTAAACCCACAGCCCCTGTCCAGTCCCTCCAGCCATGTTTTGCAGTTTCCCCACTGTCCACTCACCAAAGCCTAAGACGCCAGCCGCCTTCCCACCTGCGGGCCTTTTGCACAGGCTGTTTCCCTTCCTACATGCTCTCAGCATCTCTCCTTCAGGAGGGTCTCCCTGACCGCCTGCCTTTATCTCCTCCCCTCGGCCACTCCCACAGGTACGAAACACATGCTCAGGAGGCAGGGCTACAGGGTCTGCCTGTGACTCTGTAGCCACGGTGCCTGGCACTGGGATCCGTCCTATGTTGGCAAAAACCCGCCACTCATCCTTCAAGGCCCAGCCCAAATGTCACCTCCTCTGTGAAGCCTTCCTTCCTTAACACAGCCGGCAGCCCCACCCTGTTCCCGAGGCCCCTCCAGATCATTCCCTCCCAGTGCAGCCCCTGCCAGCAGAGGCAGCTCTGTCCTGGCTTCCTGTGAGCTTTCTCTCCTTCCCTTTCTGTCTCCCACACCCAACAGTATAATTATCACGGAATGGCAAGCTCCTCAAGGCCAAAAAGCATCACTGCAAGTGAGAGCTCGCGTTCACTGAGCCAAGCACTTCCTGCATCCTCTCCCCACCACCCCGTGGGGTCGGCTCTCCTAAAAGCCCCACCTTAAAGAGAAGCCGGTGGAGGTTTAAAGAGGTTAAGTCACAAGCTCACGGTCACCCCCCGGCAAGTCTGACACCAGAGCTGGAGTTTTAACAAACAAGGCGGTAACTTACCGACAGCCCCTTCTGCCCGCCAGGCGCTGTGCTGAGCCCTCGACAGGTGCTTCGTCCTCACAGGGACTTTGCAACTGTATTTTATGGCTGGCGGAACAGAGGCACAGAGAGGTTAAGTAACTTGCCAAAGCCCAGGAAGCTAGTAAGGAGCGCGGTAGGATCTGAACCCGTGCCATCTGGCTCTGGGTCACGCTCTCCATCCAGCCTCATGTTGTGCTAGCTAGCCACTGTTCCCTCCTGCCCCTGACCTGCCCGGGAGGGTTCTCTGGCTCTCGGCACCCCCGGCACCTGGAATAGCAGCCAGCCCTCGGGCGGCACTAGTCAGTGGTTGTGTGATGAGTGTGGAGCAGGGAAGCCGGTGGACATGTGACCCCGCCCCGGCCGCCCCAGAGCCTTTATGTCTGGAATAGCCCCTCTCCCGGGCTCCGTGCCCCCCACTACCCGGTTGTCCAGACAGCCCCAGGGAAGGACCAGATCCATAAACATGAGGCTCCACTTGGGCCCACGAGGGGCTCTGGGCACTGTACAAGTCCTCAATATTATTGCTTTATTGTCATTTAAATGGAGCCTGCCTCAAACAGGCCACCCAGTTCTAGCCACCAGCACTGGACAAAACCCCCATTGAAAAGCCAATTACAATCACTCCATCTAAATTGTCATGGATTTGTATAGAAAATTACATCTCCATTTAGTCCTGAAGCGACATCCTGGGCCCGGACAGAGGGGAGGCTGGCCCATTTACCCCGCCGGCTCAGTGCGGGTGCCGCAGGCAGAGAGAAAGCCCAGGCTGCTGGGTCTTGGCCGGCCTGGGAAACAAAGGCCAGTTTGTGGGGGCCTGGAGAGAAGCTGGGCCTCTCAGGGCGGCTCAGATTCCAGGCCTGGGCCGATGGACCCTGCACCGCCAGCTGGTCTTCCCTGCTGGCGGCTGTGGCCAGACGAGCTCCTGACAGCCGGCTTCAGGCGGCCCGTCAGCCCCGCCACCATCCGAAGCGGCTGGAGCTTGGCTCCTGTCCACGCTGCCAGGAAGTGAAGGAGGTTTTGCCCAGAGAGCACTGGACCGGGATCCCGAAATCTTGGTTTCATCCATTCATTCATTCATTGACACGCTATGAAGTGCTGGTGGTGTGAGAAGCAAGATAGCACAGGAGTGAGCTCCAGCTTCAGGTGTCCTGGCGTGGTTCCAGACTCTGTCCTCAGTAGCTGTGAGGAGCAGGCCCCTTCGTTTATTCATTTAGCTCTGAAGGTGTTGAGCACCTACTAGGTGCCAGAGGATGGACAAAATGGCTCTGACTCTTGGCCCTTAAAGGCCAGTGGGGGGTCCGGTGCTCCACAGGTGATGAGTGTTCTGAGGGAAGTGAACAGGGGCTGCCTGGGCTTTGGGGGGGAGCTGGGGAAGTAGGCAGGTCAGAAGGAGCCGGTGGCAAGTGGCAAGGGCATTCCAGGCAGAGGCAACAGTGACTGTGTGGCGAGGCGGGTAGTGAGGCAGGCTGGGGCAGCAGAGTGATGTGGCAGGAGAGGAGGTCATGCGGGCACCCTGAGGACCTGTGGGCCTCTTCCCTGAGCTTCAGTTTCCTCATCTGTGGAAATGGGAATGAGGACCTGAGCCGTGGGGGAGCTTGGGCCAGGACTCAGGGCGATAAGGTATGTAAGATCTCAGCGGAGCTGGGCACAGGAAGCTCCTGGCTAACTAAGATAGCCTAACTTAGATGGTGCTGTCTACGGGCCAGATGGGGACCAGGGCCTTGCACGAATTAGCTCATTAATCCTCCCAACAGACCTATGGGGCAGGGCTGTTCTCCCCATTTCACAGGTAAGGAAACTGAGGGAACAGCACAGGTCAGCTACTTACGTGTTACTATTCCAATAGCTTTTACTCTGGGTTAGCCCAGGGCTTGGCACAGAGCAGGCCCTCAGAGAGTGTTTGTTGAATTAGTGAATACATCTGGAAGGGGGACGCTGGGCAAGTGTGGGGAGCTCCGTGTGCATGTGTGTGAGTGACTGAGACTGGGTGTACTGTCTCCGTGTGCGGTTGTCTGTGACTCTGAGTGTGTGTGACTGCTGTCTGACAGGGTCACACACTTGTCTCCCAGAGTCTTCACCCAAACGCCCGGTGGCTGTGAGGACTGTCAGACCGGCTGTGTGTGTGGCTGTGTCAGACTGTGTATGGCTGCCTACACGTGTCTGTCTGGGCCCAAAGGGCCACTTGGCACCCTTCCTGGGCTGGCTGGCAGGCCTGGAGGCTATGGCGGGGCAGGACAGGCAGGTTCAGAGGTGAGGAGGGCAGAGTCCCCATCCTCCCCCGCCCAGCCCCACCAGGCAGACCTGCAGATGGAAAAAATGTTCACACCCGGGGCAGGCGGGTGGCCGCCCCAGCGGGACTGCTCTGTGCACAGAAAACAAGTTCTTCTGGTATCAGCTCGAGTTTGGCAGGAAGTGGCTTTTGGGTGGCAGGAAGTTGGATTCAGCTCATATCAGCCCTGGCCGAGGGGCAGGAGAGCAGTTATCTGGGGTTAAACAGAGTTACCGAGAAGTGGGGCCCCAACACCCCATACCTGATAGAGCTGGGGGCATAGCCCACCCCTCCTGGTCATTTGGGATGTAAATGGGCCTTATGAAGTGCTGCCGCCCATCAAGTTTCTCCTGGGCCCTAGACCCCAGACAGAGGTCATCATCCACCTCCCATTACCCCCATGCAGCAGATGTGCAGACTGAGACTGGGAGAGGCAGTGGCTTCCCTGAGGTCACCGAGACAAGTGGAGAGAACGGGAGGGGAGAGACTGCAAGAAATCTACAAGAGAAAAACCAAGACAGAGAGCAAAGAGGAGAGGGGAGATGGGACCGGGACAGAGAAGGTGTTGAATGAATGCAGAGAGCAGTGAGACCACGCTGGTGAGAAGACTTCTGGAGTGTCCAGGCCCTCACGTGGACATCACAGCTGAGCTTGAGATCCTGAACCCATTTCCCAGAGGAGGGCGTGAGACCCACAGAGCCTCACTGGCTAAGCCAGACCTGGAATCCAGGTCTGATTCCAAAGCCCATGTTCTTTTGGGCCATGCCCCTGTGCCCACCTTCTAGGGAAGGGAAGTCCTAAAAGGGATGCCAATTACATGAGTTGTTTGCCTGGATACGCTGTTGATGAATTCACCGAGTTGGCCAGTAGAGACCCAAGGTTCAAACCTAGACAGGGTGGCTACAAACTCATGTGCTTAACCATGTAACAGCGTGTGCCAAGCACTGTGCCAGAGCAGGCAGAGAAAGCCATGGCCCTGCCCTCAGGCTGGGACCCAGGGCATCCAGCCACTGATCTAAAGCCCTGAATCTCCACCCAGCAAGAAACGGAGTCTCCCAGCTCCCAGCCCTGGACACCCTGTACCCACCCTCAGCCCCCACTGGAGCCCTGGGGAGTGGGCCACTGGTCCTTCTGTTCTCATCCCAAAAGCAGCACCCAAGCTGTTCCCTGGCTGAGATGCTGATTTGAAGCTTGGTTTGCATGTCGTTTGCACATTACTCAGTTCACATGAGAAGGTACGAACATCTCCCTTTCCCGGAGAGGGCTGCTGGGCCCCCCTGCCCTCCTCCAGACAGCAAAAATGCCAGCCGGCTAGACAGGGAGCTGCGCCCTGGCCTCTGACAGCACCCGCCTGCTGCCACCTCCCCCATTCCCTCCTGGAGCCAAATTTAGGCAGCTCTGCTACTGAGAGATGCGGAGAGCGGAGGCAGGAAATGGTGAGGTTGGAGACAGCCCGGCCTTGGCCCAGGCAGGGTGGGGCAGCCCCAGGGGTGCCCCGTCCCTAAAGCCCTTGGCCCAACGCCCCCCCACTCCTCCTCCCACAGGAATGTGGGCCGGGTTGGGGAACGCTGGGTTCTCAGCTGCAGCCCAGGGTGCTGGCTCCCCTGGCCATGAGGGAGGAGGGAGAGATGGAGGGAGGGAGGAGGTCATGGCCGGGGCAGTGGGGAAGGGATCAGATAGCCTCCTCCTGCCCCAGACACCCGCCGCCACTGGGGACAGGAGCCCGCTCTGCTTCTCAGCACTTCCTGCCCCTCCTTGGCGTGCCCCCCGAGACCTGACTGTGGGGTGGGGGGGCAGGAGGCATAGCTAGGCTTGCGGGGACTGAACTCCCCCCAAAAGGCTCCACGAGGCCATCTCCTCCTTGGGCTAGCCTTACACCTTGGTGGTCTTGGTTCCCCTACCTGGGAAATGGGGAGGCTGGCCTACAATGATTTCTGAGTGGCTATCCTCACTGAGAGCCAGGGTTTCTGGGAGGTCTGGCAGAAATTAGGGACGTGGCAGTGGCTTTAGGCCTAGGAACTTCTTCTATTTCTCAGGTATGGCTAAGAGAGGCAGCTCCTCACTGATGCTGGGACAGGATGTGGGTGGGCTGAAGGGTGAAAGGAGAGGGCCTGGGCTGGATTACAGACACCAGGAACCTGGGGGTGGAGTTAATAGTGCCGGTAGCTGACAGCATGGATCCTGGGGTCTGAGCGCCTGGATTTGAATCCAGCTCTTCCACTCTCTTCTCCATGCCTGTGGACAAGTCACTTCAGTTTTCTGTGCCTCAGTTTCCTCATCTGTAAGATGGGGGTAATAATCCTCCCAGGGCTGCTGGGAAAGTGAAATGAGGCAGTGAAAGCTTGGCACACATTAAGTGCACCACGATGCCAGCCACCAGCGTGATTGTTTTGTCTCCCTGGGCGGTTGGGAGGCCCCTGGAGCTATAACGGATGTGGACGCGATGGGGAGGCGCTGCAGTTTGGTGGTTAAATGGGCATCGGGATGGGAGTTCAAGTCTGCGTGACCCTGGGCAAATGGCCACACCCCGCTGCGCCCTGGGCGGGGAACAGCAGAGGCGCCTACCGCAGAGGGTCTGTGAGGATTACACAGATCAGGCTTGGCACGGCGCCTGGCACATAGCGGGCGCTCCCTGAAGGAGAGCTGGCCAGATCGAATGGTACCGCCCCGCACAAAGGACAGGTGGGCAGCGTCCCAGGAGGGCGGGGAGCGGAGCAGGTGCGCGGAGAGTGGGGAGGCGGGGTCGAAAGAGGGGGAACGCAGGGGCCGGCGGGCGGGCGCGCGCGCGCAGCAGGTGCGTGTCGAGTGGGCGGGGCCCCGCGCGGGCGGGGTCTCCAGGTGAGCGGGAGCGCGCCTCGAGGCCGGAGATTGGGGGAGGCGCGCCGCCCTGGCCCACCCGCCGGAAAGCGTCCCTGTGTCTTTAACGCCCTCCTCCCTGCGTTCCTCCCCCCCCCCGCCCCCTTTGTGCGCCCCCCCATCCGGGCTGCAGCCGCGGAGCCGTCCCCCCTGCACTGACAGCTGGTATCTAATTACTGTGTGAGAATGGAAAGTCAGGCTGTCCCAGCTCCGGGGAGAGGGGATTAACGTCTCCTGCAGAATACACTTCCTCTGGTGGGTTGCCATGGTTACTCTCATTACCTGCCTGCCCGCGAGGAGCCCGCGCGAGCCGCTCCAGCAGGCCCTCCGAACCCGGGCCCGGCGCGCGCGCTCCTCCCGGCCCCTCCTCGCCGAGGCGCACGCGCGTGCGCCGTGGTGGGGAGCGCGAGCAGCCTCACCCCCGTCCCCCCGCTCCCCGCCGGAGCAGCTGTCAGTGGCGCGCGCGGCTCGGCCAGTCCCAGCGCGCGCTGTCAACAGTCATTAGCGCGGGCCTTTCCCCTCCCCCTCCAGCCCCTCCTCCTCCCCCCAAGTCTGGGGTGGGGCCCGCACCTGGGGCCCCGCTCGTTAGCGCGCCCCGGCCGCCCGCCGCGGCCCCGAAGGGACCCGCCCGCTGGGTCGGCTTGGCTCAGGGCCGCCCCCTTCCGCCTAGCACCCCCACCTCAGCGACCCCACTCCCCTGCCCTTGGCCACGGCGCTCGCTCGAGGAAGGCGGGTGCCCAGAATCCTGGAGCGCGCCCCTCCATAGTAGCGGTGACCGCGGTTATTTATGGATGTCTCGCCCAGGGTGGGGGCTATTTGTGCATCCTTTGGGTTCCCACAGCCTTCCTGTGAGGTGGCGAAAGGCACTGCGCATATCGTGTCATCTCTGCACAAGAGGAAACTGAGGCCCAGGGTCAGGGCTCATTGTCCTCAGGGCTGTGACTTCACCTAGAGCACCTGCGCCCTCCTGGCACGCCCAGGCCAGAATTCCTATCCCCCAGGCCCTACCCTATCCTGCTTGAGAGTGCCTTAGCTACTCCCTCCCTCCATCCCTTAAACCAGGGTCATTGCTCCTCTCCTGCCAAGAGGGGGACACTTTGGCCCACTACACCCCTTTCTCTTCCCACTCCTTCCCCGTTCACCCTTTCCAGACATCCCACAGTTAACAAAACCAAAAAGAAAAAAAAAGGAAAAAGAAAAACATTCAGAGCTGCTTGAAAGATGTGGCATCCCTCAAAGGTAGTGCTGTTGTTTGGGGGCTGATCCCCAGCACCTTGCCCTGTGGCCCCGGGGTGTGCATTTCGGTCCCCGGCGTGATTTGAAAGAAGATGGAGGTTCAGCGAAGCAGAAAGGAGGCCTTGGAATATATGAGGCCTGTTCCAGATGGCAGGTGCGATGCGATGGCGGCTCGGCACTAACAGTTGGAGATTGTGCACAGGGGTGGAGAAGAGGCAGGTGCTACATTAAGTCCTCCACGCCTTGTTTTTGTATTTATTTATTTATGGGGAGGGAGTGGTCTCATCCCTCCGCCCCATGCAGGCCTACAGAGCTCAGTGCAACCATGGGTCCGAAAATTCTGCTGTGAATCTTTATCTTGGAGTTTTTTGCTTTTGGTTTTGGTTTCCAGTCTGCAGTAGGTAGTGTTCATAAGGGAGAGAAATTCAAATACTGTCCTTGTCCCATTAAAGTAACGGCCCCTCTCAGTCATCTGAATGCCCTTTACAAACTGTGACTGGCTTCTCTTGGGGATTCTGAGGAAAGAATTTCTGGATATTTGGGTGAAGGTCTTCATTCTGGTTTTCTGTTCTTTTCGTTCTCTCCATTGAGTTTGCTTTTTAAATTTCATCTCCACCATTTTCCTTTCCCTCTGAGGACCCTTTGCAGGAAGCTGACTTCTCCCCTTGGGTCTTCTTTCAGCCCTACCAGTAGTTGGAATGAGACTCTGTGGGAACCCCCCAAAACTGCTACCCCCATTTCCAAAACCTTGGTCCTGCCTGAATGTATTAAAGTGTGGTTTGGGGCACGGGAGGAACAGCCAGAGTTCCAGAAGTTGGGAGGAACATGCAGCTAATAGCGTTTGCAGTAGCTTTTGCCTGTAATCTGGCCCTGACGGGTTGGAGCAGCATCTTCACACTTGCCTGTGCAATCAACCCCCTGAAGTCCTGGGCTCCCAAACAAGTGGTAGCCAAAGGTGTGTTTCCTCAGGGGTAGGTTCTGCTCACTGACTTTCTCCTCTGACAGCAATCTCGTTGATTTTTTTTTTTTTTAATAAATTTATTTATTTATTTATTTTTGGCTGCGTTGGGTCTTTGTTGCCATGCGCGGGCTTTCTCTAGTTGCGGGGAGCGGGGGCTACTCTTCGTTGCGGTGCGTGTGCTTCTCATTGCGGTGGCCTCTCCCGTTGCGGAGCACAGGCTCCAGGCGCACAGACTTCAGTAGTTGCAGCACGTGGGCTCACTAGTTGTGGAGCACAGGCTCCAGAGCGCAGGCGCAGTAGTTGTGGCACACGGGCTTTGCTGCTCCGCAGTATGTGGGATCCTCCCAGACCAGGGCTCGAAGCCGTGTCTCCTGCATTGGCAGGCGGAGTCTTAACCACTGTGCCACCAGGGAAGCCCAATCTCGTTGATTTTTACTCTTTGTCGAGAGCTGCACCAAAAGGGCTCATCCTAAGGACTGTTTGCATGGTTTCTTCCTCTACCTTAGGAACCCAATTGAGAAATGTCCCCACTGTTGAGCCTCATTCTCTTAATCATGGACACTTCATTGCTGGAAGGCATATGCCACTACTATAGTGATGGTGGTGCACTAAACGGCTCCCCGGTGGCCTGAAACAGTGAGCCCACTTTGATAAGTGTATAACTTATTACCAGCAAGTGACTTTGAAGTTCCAGTGGAGATGACAGAACTGCAATCCATTAGCAATTGGACCTCACCTGCCATCAAGGGCAGGAGTCCGTTTAATTGGCTTAGTGGGAAGACAGGCAAGACTCAATCAGATTCAGGAGCTCACCTGAGGGATGACTCCCAACAACAGCCCACGAGGCCACCCAGGCAGGGGCCTGGGAAGATACGCTCATCTCTCTCCTAGGTTTGCAGCCCTGGGCACAGCAGTCCTCTTTGTGCCGAGCATTCAGATCACTTGAGGAAACTGAGGAAGCCAGTAAAAGACTCGTCAAGGGATGACCTGCTTAAGTATTAATTAATTTTGCCAGGGAGGACTTAAAAATCAGATGTCAGGATGCTGGGCACTCCCACTCTTTCTATCCATAATCCACATTAAGTCTCTGGGTAGGTGTTTTGAATTCATACTAATGTTTTCCAATAAGATTCTTTTCTTCCCACCATTAGGAAAATGGGCCTTCACTGGAGAAGAAAATATTAATATATTAGGCCTGGCAGCATGGAACATGTTTATTCTTTTTTAAAAAATATATTTATTTATTTATTTGGCTGTGCCGCCTGCAGGGTCTTTGTTGTGGCATGTGGAATTTTTAGTTGCGGCATGCGGGATCTAGTTCCCTGACCAGGGATCGAAGTCGGGCCCCCTGCATTGGGAGCGTGGAGTCTTAACCACTGGACCACCAGGGAAGTCCCAGAACCTGTTTATATTCATATCCAATGCCAGTTTCCTTACTAGTTACCTCCCTGTCTCAATCACAGAGACATTCTAATCAGCAGTTCCCCAAATCTGTCATGCATTAGAATCATCTGGGGGGTCTATTAAAATCCTCAGAGTGTCAGATTTGGTAGGTCTGAGGTGGAACCTGAGAATTGCATTTCTAACAAGTTCCCAGGTGATGCCTAGGGACCACACTTTGCGAACCATTGTTATAAATATTCTGAAATATCAACCTTGCTTAAGTAGACATTTGGTGGTTTCCTCAGTGACTTGCAACCTGGCCTTTAGTTTGGAACCCAGATGGGCTGGTTTTAAGGAACATGGTAATATCCAAGAAAGTTTGTAGCTCCATGAATTTTTTTTTTTTTTAATTTATTTTTGGCCGTGTTGGGTCTGTTGCTGCGTGCTGACTTTCTTTAGTTGTGGCGAGCAGGGGCTACTCTTCGTTGCGGTGTGCGGACTTCTCGTTGCTGTGGCTTCTCTTGTCGCGGAGCACGGGCTGTAGGCGAGCGGGCTCTGGAGCGCAGGCTCAGTAGTTGTGGCGCACGGGCTTAGTTGCTTCGCGGCACGTGGGATCTTCCCAGACCAGGGCTCGAACCTGTATCCCCTGCATTGACAGGCAGATTCTTAACCTTTGCGCCACCAGGGAAGTCGCGCTCCATGAATTTTTAACAACTATTGCCATGTCTGGTTTTGTTGGCCCAAGTCTGGCTGGCTGTTTTGGAGTTAGCTGTTTCAAAAGGATGGAGTAAGTTACCATGGCAATATTCTTCCCCACACAGGAAGGCCCCAGAGGTCGGTCCTGCACAACTGACCGTGTGTTTTTCATGGCTTTTCCCATGGGGTGCTGCAGGGTTCCATTCCATCACTCCTGGTTGGCGTTCCCAGGAAGTGGGGAATAGCCAAGAGGCTCCAGCCCCCCTCTTTATCCAGCCTGTAAATGAAGTGAGCTTCCTTTGTCAACCCAGGGCCCAGCTTGCTTAGGGTTGTGGATCAGACTAAGCTAACTTGGGTACAAAGCAGAGGTGGTTGGCAGAGGCATCCCAAGGCTATGCGGAAGGTGCTGTCCGCTCCCTGATTAGCAGCTCAAGCCTTGTAGTACTGCGTCTGGGTTCTCGGCTAGGAAGGGCATGCCTCTCCCGCAGCATTTAGCATGGAGGTTCTTACCTCTGTGGGCGCAGGGCATGGCAGAGATGTCTGCAGCACGTGACTGCCCTGCGATCCCTTTGTTCTCTTCCCAGGGTTCTCCTTGAAGGCCAAACAGATATCCTGGTGTTCCACCGTCAGGGTGTAGTACACATGGTGTCCAGGTGGCCACAGCTCACCAGAGGACAGTTCAAGGTGTGGCTCTGCAGACCTTGTGTGGTTTGAATTCTGCTTGCTACGGGCCCTCTCCTTTCCCATGTACATCTCTGCAGTTGAGATAGACCGATTACAGGACCCAGGTTTGAACAGCACAGGAGAGCACAATCCATTTTTAAAGAGGGAGCATCCCTGAAGGGTTTCTCTGGGTTAATTTTATGGTCACGTTGGGCCAGGTACAAAGCTGTTGGTTACCCGCGTCTGCCTGTGAATGGAGGTGGGAGGCTAGGACCGAGGCAGGCCAGGCACTGGGCAATGTGTTTTGCTGTTTAATCTGAGTTGGTTAGTTATACCTTGACTTTAGGAAAGCTTATTCCAAGTTTGTGTGACAGCCTTAGCATGTTACTTTGCATAAGATTCTGCATCTCTTCTGATGGTGGGTATTACCTCAGGGGACCCCTTCTGTAACCTGAATGGATCAGAGGGACAGGAAATAAGAACAGATTCCTAAACACAAAATGTCCAAACGCAGTGGGTCTGAAGGGAAGAGATGAACATTTACAAGCCTCTATGTGGCAGATGCCTGACTTAACGTTCTTACCTGAGCCTTGGAACATCCAACTAGGACTTTTTTAGGCTCATTTTACAGGTGAGAGGAAACTGAATTTTGTTTTTTTTTTAAATTAATTAATTTATTGATTTTTGGCTGCATTGGGTCTTCGTTGCTGTGCACGGGCTTTCTCTAGTTGCAGTGAGCGGGGGCTACTCTTAGTTGCGGCACGCGGGCTTCTCACTGCGGTGGCTTCTCTCGTTGCGGAGCACGGGCTCTAGGCGTGCAGGCTTCAGTAGTTGTGGCATGTAGGCTTCAGTAGTTGTGGCTTGTGGGCTCTAGAGCGCAGGCTCAGTAGTTGTGGTGCATGGGCTTAGTTGCTCCGTGGCTTGTGGGATCTTCCTGGACCAGGGCTCGAACCCGTGTCCCCTGCATTGGCAGGTGGCTTCTTAACCACTGCACCACAAGGGAAGCCCAGGAAACTGAGTTTTAAGAGGTGAAGAAGTGACCTGCCCAAGATCACCAAGCTGGTTAGGGAGCACTTTCCATCTCACCTATCTAAAATATTATCTTTCATCAGATTGTCTTCTTTCTCTCTTCCTTCTCATCAAATTTTATCAACTTTTTCCAGAAGTATCTGTGTTCTGGCCTGAAACAATTTTATGAGCAGAGAGGTCTATTCACTTGTAAGCAGTGAAACCCATCATTATGCCTCTGGGACTCAGATTATTGAAATCTGGAACTACCCACCCCATTATACTTTTAAAAAATATACTTTAAAATTAAGTTTAACAGGGCTTCCCTCGTGGCGCAGTGGTTGAGAGTCTGCCTGCTAATGCAGGGGACACGGGTTCGGGCCCTGGTCTGGGAGGATCCCACATGTCGTAGAGCGGCTGGGCCCGTGAGCCACAATTGCTGGGCCTGCGCGTCTGGAGCCTGTGCTCCACAACGGGAGAGGCCGCGATGGTGAGAGGCCCGCGCACCGCGATGAGGAGTGGCCCCCGCTTGCCGCGGCTGGAGAAAGCCCTCGCACGGAAACGAAGACCCAACACAGCCATAAATAAATAAATAAATAAAATTTAAAAAAAAAATTAAGTTTAACAGACACACAGAAAAGTACACAAATTGTAAGTGTTCAGATCAATGGCTTTTTATAAACTGAACCCACCCCCGCTCAAGAAATAGAAACCCAGTCGTATTTTCATTCTTAAGTTTCTTTCGTTTGTTTTTGCCAATGTGAACCTCTGGTTAGAAGTGCATTGTAACTGACCTGTCATAATATTTGTCCCATGCAGCTCTGTCACGGCAGTATTTGAAGATCTCCAAAATGCTGGTAGTTACAAGTCAGCTAATGAATTAGTCACTGATGAGCCCAGGACTTCAGAGGGGGACTTCAGATACCCTCAAGACAGAGATAACAGTAACTTCTGAGAGGGTTTAAGAATAGCAGTCATGGAATTTTACACCTCATCTCATAAGTGAAGCTCAGGGAGGTTGAAGAGTTTGCCTACAATCTCACAGCAAGCAGTCAGGACCAGCAAGCTGCTCTTCCTACACAGGCGCGCGCGCGCGCGCACACACACACACACACACACACGCACACACACACCCACCCACCCACCCAGGTACCTGCTGAGAAGTCCCCATTGCAATGGATCCTGACTTGGAAGAAAGCCACTGGCAAGAGGGCCTGTGCAGGGCCAGTGAGGTCACCATCCAGGGTCATCACTCATGGACGCTGCCCACTAGCCCTAGGGTTTGGTCCCTACGCCCCAGATGCCCTTCCTTTCCCACCTGCTCTCAAGTGGGCCACTGGCAAAGAGATAGCCCTGCAATCCTATCATGGCACGTTGAGAAAGTTGCTGGATAAAAGCAAACCCTGCCTGTGCCCAGAATGTATTGTGAGTGAGTGTCCCATTCAGCGTGCCCTCGATTCTCCTCGGATGACAAAGACCAAAGTCCTGAGCCAGCTCTGACCCTTACCAGCCACCATCCCACCGGCAGGTCCTGACCCTAATGGTCTCCTAGGCTTGTCGCGATGTTCAGCCCCGTCCTGGCTGGGGGAAGCTTGGCAATTGGCAAAGCACTTCTTTTATAACTTTTTTTTTTTTTAAAGATTTATTTTATTGATTAATTGATTGATGGATTGATTGCTATGTTGGGTCTTCGTTTCTGTGCGAGGGCTTTCTCTAGTTGCGGCAAGCGGGGGCCACTCTTCATCGCGGTGCGCGGGCTTCTTCACTATCGCGGCCTCTCTTGTTGCAGAGCACAGGCTCCAGACGCGCAGGCTCAGTAATTGTGGCGCACGGGCCCAGTTGCTCCGCGGCATGTGGGATCTTCCCAGACCAGGGCTCGAACCCGTGTCCCCTGCATTGGCAGGCAGATTCTCAACCACTGCGCCACCAGGGAAGCCCCCGGCAAAGCACTTCTTAATGACAATATTTATCCAGCAGTTTCTGTGGCCAGGCTTGGTGCTAAGTGCCGCACACACATTTCATTTACTCCTCTCTGCAGCTCATGGGAAAGGTGCTTCTGTTATGCCCATCTTCTAGGTAAAGGGCCTGAGGCTCAGAAAAGCAAAATACCTGCTCAGGGTCACACAGCCACTTAAATGATGGGGCCCCATTGAAACTGGAGAAGTGTGTGTCTAAACTACCCTGCCCGGCTGCCGCTTATAACCACCCAGTCATTCGGCAGCTGTTTATTGAGCCTACTATGTGCCAGGCATTGTGCTCGGTGCTGGGGAGATAGCTGTGAGCCCCCAGAAGAACACCCCCTTTCCCCCTCCAAAGAGCCAACATTCTTGAGTGGGATCCTTTGGTGAAGACTTCTCTTGGAGATTTGTGTTTTGAGCACTTTTAGAGAAGAGCCTGCCTGCTTTTTCCCAAATCCCCCCCTCCTAGACACTGCTTGCTCTTCCTCTTTGAAACCCCCAGAGCCCTCCAAGTCTCCACTTAGGGAGATGATGGCTGAAAGCCCAGTGTCCCTGAGATCCTGGCACACCTTTTTGGGGCCAGCTGACAGCACTCGTGCCAGCCCAGTCAGAGGCTCGGGGCGTCCACGGCCACCCCACTCATGTGGCCTTGCCACCTCCACATGGCCTTGTGTCTGTTATTCTCTACATCTCCACACACAAAGAGCCCGGGTGCTGTTGCTAGCGCTCAGCTGCTGGAGTGGGGAGGTGGGCAGCGGTGAAAAGCTTTTCTGAAAGGCCAGGGCTAGGCAGGAGTCACCCAGGTGATCCGAGCCGTTCCCCTGGGACCCTAGCCCAGGACCACAGCGAAAGGTTACTGCTAATTGGGGAGCTCTTGATGGGGCCGCATCTATTTAGCACCGCCCCCCTCCCCAGAGACTTCCAGGATGGTCTTGGCACAGTGTGTGATTCGAAAGCTCCCTTCTGAGTCTGGCACAATCTGTCTGAAATTGTGAACATGGTGGCTCTTGGTTTTTTAATGTGTTGTTTTTCTCTGCCCATTGTTTCTGGCAGATTTAGTAGCAGCAGCCACCCTTGACTCTGGAAGCCCCCTCCCTGCGGCCCTCTCAGCAGGCTCCTGTCCCCCAGCCCCCCAGACCTACCATCGGAGGCCTTACGGGGTCAGCGAGCAGCGGTGTCCCTGCCCCTGACCCACTGCCCAGCCACGGGGCCCAGCTCTCACCCTGCCATCATCCCTGACACTAACACAGCTTGTCCACCCTGTCGCAGGGGGCAGATGGCCTGTCGGAGCCGGAGGGCATCTCTCTGAAGCGGGTCGCTGTGGTGGAAGATTTCTTTGACATCATCTACTCGATGCATGTGGAGAGCTCAGCGGAGCCAGGCAAAGCCCCCAAGCACGCTGGGCAGAAGAAAACCTACCGAGCGGTGAGATTTCTGTCTCTTTGCCTCTGCTGGCAGCCCCAGGCCTTGGCAGGAGGCCATGGGCTCCGCACATGTTGGGCAGGGGGGTGGGGCAGGGAGCTGAGGCGTGATGAAACAGCCTTTGGGGACCCAGGGGGGCACAGGGCAAGGGCATGGCAGCCAGAGATGGCTCATGGGGCGAGGGGGCGGGCTCTGTGGTCTGAGCACAAAGGAGAAGCAGGTTGAAGGGAGTGAGAGGGAGGGAAGGAGAGGGATGAGGGAAGGAGGAAAGCCCTCCTCTTCCTGGCTTCTGCTTCGCTCCATCCCCCCAGCCCCAGCCTGGGGCCGCAGTTGGGGGTGGGGTGGCTAGATAATCATAATCATCAGAGCAAATGCTTCCATGGCATTTACTGTGTGCCAGGCCTGTCCTGAATACTCCCTATGTGTGAGTTCATTCAGTCCCCTACGACCCTGTGAAGTCAGTGCTGGAAGTTCCCCAGGGGAAGTCTGAGGACCTGGGCCCCACCCTCTAGGAAAGCACAGTTCGATTTGGGGTGGGGAGGCTGAGAGCAAAACCAAGATACGAGAAACAGAAATGTGTCCAAGACTAGCTTCGAGGGAACAAGAACCCAGGTACGCCTGGTCGTTCAGCAAAGGCCCCTCCAGACACCAACTTTCAATGATAAGCCAGGGGGACGTCATGGAGAAGGTGGCAGGTGAGCTAGCAGTCTAAACTTTGGGTAGGCAGAAGAGAGCAGAGGCGGCAACCTAGGGTGGGAAACATCACACATGGGGCAGTGGAGGGGATGGTGGCCAGAGCAAGAGGGGCCTGCCTGGGTCCTGGTCCTGCCCCCCCATTGACCCCCATTGCCATGGCTCATGCACAGCTCTGAACCACTTGTCTGGCACCCACCACTAAACCAGTAAAGCCAAGCACTTTATGTTCATTCAAGCCTCACAGCAGTCCTGTGACAGAGGTGCTGTGGCCCATTTGACAGTTGAGGAAACTGAGACCCAGAGAGTTAAGCTACCGCTCTAAGGTCACACAGCACTGAAGTGGCAGTCAGCTCTGTGTTGACTTTCTCTCTGGCTTCCTAGAGACCTGCCCCTCTGTGATGGGGCTACCTCACCCAAAGCGGATGCGAACCCTCCAAGTTCTTTTATAAATAGCCTTGGAGTGCAGCGGAGGTGGCCTGTATAAGTCTGTAATTTCCCCATATGGCCTGATTTAAAAAAAAAAAATCCAATAATCTGGTTTGTCCTTGTCCTCAGAAGATGGCCTTTGCCCTAAATGAGTCTTAAGGATGGACCCACATGACAAGGACCTCAGAGAGATGAGGGGTCGGGCTGAAGGAAGCAGGAGATGATTGTACTATCTGCCCCGACCTGTCCTGCTTCTCAGCACTTGTGCATTGGGCAACGGCTTGTGGGAAGGGAATTCTGAGGGTATTTCCACCAGAGGGTCATAAATGAAGGGAGGGATACCCGAGCTGGGGCCTTTGTGGGCCCCTTGGTACTGATGCAACCCCGCACACTTTCTCAGCATTGAATTTGCCTTGCTGGGAGCCGGCACGTGCCAGGCTGTGCACTCAGTATGTCCCCTGCACCAGCTCTCTGAGCCATCACACGGATGAAGCAGGTGCTGCTGTTACCCCCATTTTACAGATGAGGAAAACGAGGCTCAGAGAGATGATTAAACCTGCCTTGAGGTCACCCAGCTGATGTTCAGAGCCAGGCAGCTGGCCCAGAGCCCACACCCTGACCACCACACATGCCACCTCTCTACAAACCTCCTATGGCCAGCTAGTGGGGTCCACTGACTTGCTTGTCGAAGTAGACAGTCTTGGACCAACCAGACCTCAGGATTTCCCTGGTCCCCTGGGTGCCCAGCCCTAAGTCTCACCCTCAGGCACTTCCTGGGTGTTTATGAAGGCTGGGGTCTTCGAGCTCTGTGCTGCGGAGAGGGCGGGGCTGGCTGCATCCGCCAGGCTCTGCGTCTCTGGGCCAAGCGGACGTCCAGCCCTTGGCTCTGCGCTTCCTGGCTTCTCGTCCATATGCCCGCCGCGTGCCCCACTTCCCGCTGCCCAGCCTGGAGCTGGCACATGACTGGCAGCGAGCCAGCTGGGCTGTGTGCAGAGCTGGAATTTCAGCAGCAGGGCCAAGGCTGAGGGAGCAGGCCAGGCCCTCCTGCAGTGGGTGTGAGGCCAGGGGGGCCGCCGTACCCCCTTCCTCCCCTGTGTGCCTCCTCTCCCTTCCCCCCTCTTCTCCATCTGTCACCCTTCTCATGCCACCCTTTTCCTTTTGGGGGGGATGGGGTGGTGCCTGCATGCTTTTGTCCTCCTCTTTTCACCTGCTCCCATTTTCCTCCACCTAAGCCTAGCTCTTCAGCCCCATCCATGCCTGTGGAAAGAGACCCCCCGCCCCCACCCAAGGAAACTCCGTGCTGATGGCTGCAGAGAGGCACAGCCTGGCGCTGCGGGCTTTGCATCAGGCCCTTAGGAGGGGTTTTTGGATCTGCCTGTGTGTGCTTTACCAAACGTGAATCCTGGGACTGCCTTGCTGTCTCTGGGGACACCTGGGACCTTCTGGATTCTTACAGGCCTGGGGTGCCTGAGGGAGCAGGACACTGGAAGGGAGATGGGCAGGCTTGTTCAGGGCATTAAAGGAGGCACATTCTTCAGTGGGAAAAGAACTTTCTAGGGATCAGAGAGGGCAGGTAATGAGCTTTCTGAAACTGGAGGTCTCTGAGCCAGGGGTAGATGGCCATTTACGACGGACAATACAGGGGAGTCCCGTCTTGGGCAAGAAGCCCCTGCCTTACTTTGCCTCTGACGTAGCGTGACCTGAGGTCCAGAGGATCCCAGGGAGTCTTGCCAAGGCAGGGGTATGGGTTCTACAAAGTTCCCTGAAGCCACATAGAGGACTGGTCCTTTTTCAAGGGGCGTTTCTGGTGTCTGCACCCATCTGAATTAGGGTGATCCCCTTTGTTTCCTCCCTCTTTCCCAGGGTGCTAGTAGGCTAGATCGGGTTCTGGAGTCCTGATCTGGCTGCCCAGACCACTTTGGAGTTGGGGCCAGATGTGGTCAGCAGCTGCTCCAGGCCCACCACGTGCTAATCCACCCGCAGGGCAGAAGGAGGATCTTGTAAAGTGGTGCAAATCCCCCCAATTGGCCTCATCTGTCTTTGTTGACCTCTGAGTTGGGGACTGAAAATGGGGCCTTGCAAGTCAGCAACTCTGCAAATAGCTTCTGCTCTCCCTGCCAACGAAATCTCACTCAGTTTTTACTACTAAGAAAAACGTAAAAGGCAGATTCATGTATGGGTCTCAATGTCCAGGCAGGAGGCCTGAGAGCAAGGCAACAGACAGTCCAGGGCCTCCAAGGGCAGCTGGGTGGGGACAGGGGTCCTGGAGCTTCCCTTCTTAAATGCAACAGCTCCATCTTTATCTGTGTCATGTTTTGGGCTTCAGGATAAGAGTCTATTTCCAGAACAGTGTCTGTAGCTCTAAAACTATCTGAAAACCACCATCCTACTGACTAGGGCATGAGCTGGGGTGATCCTCCTTGTTTCAACTCATCCTGTGGTCCTGTGGCCTTGGGCATCTGTGCAGTCAAACAGAAATGGAGATCCCATTTCTCATGTGGACAAGGCAGGAGCGGGAACCAAAAGATGCCCACAGGAGGTTGAAGGCCCCAGTGGGGGAAGACATCGTCCTCCATTCGGGTCCCTGCAGCAGCGTGGAGCTGGACTCCGCACTTTACCGGCTCCCCGGGGAGCTCTTAGCGAGGCTGCAGACATTCCAGCCACGCAGGGCAGGGCTTCCCTCCCGGGCCCTGGAGAGCTCCAAGGACTTCGCACCCACCCGCCTTTGGTCCAGCCCACCTGCCCACCCATGGGACCCAGGGCCAGAAGGCGTGTGCCCAGTGCGCCACCTCCCTGTGGCACTCCGGCCAGCCTTTGTATACTGCTGGGTACCTGCCAAGGCCGGGAGAGCTGGGGCTGCCACTCCGGCCCCTGGGCAGGACGCTCTCTCGTAACTGTCCCTGTACCCGCAGTGGGCCAGGTGGCAAGCAGGGCCTCTGCCTATGCCACAGGCAGCCCTCAGCAGAGCAGCCCACCCAGGAAGGCTCTCCCTGAGCCCTGCAGAAACTCTGTCTCTGCCCAGCGGCCGGTGAGCTCCGGGTAGTAAAGTAGGGCTTCTTTCCCCATGGTGTCAACCTTCCTTTCCCAGCAGACTGCAACCCTCCTCCTCCACGTCCTCACCTCAGCTCTTCTGAGGCCTGACCAGAGATGCCACACCTCGGGCACCTAGGAGGTCATCTGTTGGCCCAACTGAGCCTTGGCCCTCTGCTTGGCACAGCAGGCATCCTCCCCTCTTGCCCGTTTACTCCTGCAGCTGTCAGCCCCTCAGCAGGACCCATCCCTCCCAACCCCGCAGGCCCAAGAAGGACCTGCCACCCCTAAGACTGCCAGGCAGCCCCTGGCTGGGGATGAAGGTGTCCGCGTGTGTGGCAGGAGAGCCCCCGTGCCTCGGCCCTCACGCCCTCCCATCCACCGGCTCCAGTCAGAGAGCAGGGGTTTGCCCTTGTCCCTGACCTCCAGAGGAAGGCAATCAGACAGGGAATTTGGAAGGGAGATAACTCATCAAGGAGCCTGCCTGCTCCGCAGAGCACCAAATCAGCTGAGAAATAACAATTGTGTCACCAAAATTAACTCTGCGTTTGTAGCCGGCCACCAGGCAGGAGTGGCCCCTGGAGCTCCGCAGGCAGCACAGCCGAAGCCGGTCCTCTGAGGGCCTGGCCGCAGGCGGGGTGGGGGGGGTGGGGAGCCTGGCAACCCCCCAACCCCATCCACTCTGCCTCACCCTGCCCTGCTTCCTAGCCACCACAGAGATGGGGCTGGGCACGTGTCCACCCCGCAGGAGCAGACCAGGTGCGTCTTGGAGAGCAGCCCCTCCTGCTGTGGGCTGACCAGCACCCTTGGCCAACTTTCCCGGCTGGGCTGCGGCGAGAACGGCGGAATGCTAGGGTGGTGCTGCCCCTTAGTGGAGAGGAGCGGGAGGGCCTGGGCTCTGGGAAACGTGAAAGCCAGCAACTGGGCAGCCAGCAGCCTCAGCCAGGAAACCCGGGTCCAAGAGGTCCCTCTGGCCCCCTCAGGCAGCCAAACCAGGACCAGTGGGTTTCCCAAAACCCAAAGCAAGAGGAGAAGACTGAGCTTCTGGGCCCACACCCCGCTCTTCCCCACTCCCACACCCTGTCTCTTTCTTGTGTCGCCTCCCATCTCTTTCACCTTCCCTCCCACACTGCTTACTCTTTCTCCCTAGTTAGGGGAGGCCCCCTGGAGACAGCTATGGGGCGTGACCTGGAGCTTGGGTTCTAGTCTGGCATTGCTCTAAGGAGCTGTGTGACCTTGCGTGAATTGGTTCACCTCTCTGGGCCTCATAAACTCACCTGGAACATGGGAGTCCCTAAGAGTCTGTCCAATTTGAAAAATCGGACCCCTTGGCATTAGCCTTTCACAGCTCTCTTGATCTGTGAGTAGATCAAGGAATAGCCTGTAGAGCTTTGGGTTCCGTTTATAGGCCCGGAGCCGGTAGATTTATAAGCGAGGCTCAGTTTCTTCATCTCTAATTGTGGAAGTTGTCTCCTCCTACCCTAGACCAATGTTTATCAAGTCATTTTTCAGTAGTAGCAATGATATGTTGAGAGGAATATTCCCAACTTATGAGAACATAGGTTAAAGACTAGATGATGTTTCAATGTTTTGGTTTTTCAGTTTTTAAGCTTCTTTAATTTAAAATTTTAAAACTGCTGGTATTCTGCAAAAGTACTGACTCATTTCCATGGCTGAGACTCTAAGACATCTGCTCCTTGCTCCTCAAATCCCTGCCTTTCCTGGCAAGGGCAAAGTGCCTGCCACCAAAGCACAGGCCTTGGTGAACCGGTGACCAAGCCGCCTCCCCATGGATCCATGTAACAGCAAACCTCCTCTCTCCCCCAGATCGCCGAGACCTATGCCTTCCTTCCGCGAGAGGCTGTGACCCGGTTCCTGATGAGCTGCACAGAGTGTCAGAAGAGGATGCACTTTAATTCCAACGGCCTGGAGCCCAAAGGTAGGGGAGGAGGTGGGCGTGCTGGAGGCTCAGGGGAGGCTCTGCAGAGAGGGGCTCTCCCCCAGAAGGGCCTGCCCTTTGCTGGCACAGACACAAGAGTGCATGGCCAACATTTGTCACAATTCCCAGAGGCCAGTGTGGGTCCATGGAGCTGCCCAGAGAGCCTCATTTTAGGTTTGTTTTTTTTTAACTTTTTTTAAATGTCAAGTTTCACTTAAAAACCAATAGCGCATTCCTACTGCCCTTCAAGACTCTCCTCTCCCACCGAGGTTCCAGATGGAAATGGCCACCTCGCCCCATTCCCTAAGCTCTGCAATACTCGCCACGCAGATTTCACCCCAGGCGGTGTGCACATGGATCTGGTCTCACTGACCCGACTGTACACTCTCTGAGGACAGGAGCACACCCCCCACTGCGTGCACCCTCCTACCCTATAGCTACCCACCTGCCATTAGCAGGCCTCCCTAAGTATTTGTCCCCTGCCCCCCACCCCCAGTGCACACCCAGGAGAACTGTGGGGATTGGTTAGAATTGAAAATGCCCAGAGTACTTGTGATCAGCCGAAGGTGGTCCCTTAGACCGACATCCACGCTCCCCAGCTCTACCCTGCCCAGTGAGACGCAACAAGGACCCCCGCTTCAGTCCCCCACAGCCTCTACCTGAACGTCCCAGAGGCCTCCAGTAAGTCTGGGCCATCTGTTCGCAGGTGGCTTTGGCATAGCGAGACAGGCTGTTATGTTTGGCTGGTGTGACTATAACTCAGCGCTGAGAAATGATGCCCCGGTGGGTGACTTATCAGGGCTTCTAGGCATCAGGCCCGCAAAGGTTGCTGAGGTCGGTGGGCATTTGCCTGAGGATGGGAACAGACTCGGAATGAAGGGTGAGCCATTTACTCAGGTGGTGCCCAAGTGGCGTCCACCAAATACGTGGAAAAACCGACGAGGCCCGAGGACAGCAAAGGAATTGGAGCATAGGTGTCGAGTGAGGTTTTCCTCCTAGTTGGTAGTCCCTGATACGACTTCTGACAGCAGCCACCTCACCAAACCCAGAGGCTTCCCTGTCCTTGGGGGCCATTAGGCCATGGCCACTTCACTGAGCTCATTGGATGGCCACTAAAGTATGAGGGACAGGAATTAATCTAGTTAATCCCTCATAAGTGCTGGGTTCCTGGTTTAAGAGCAGGGGCTCCAGGGCCGCACTGGGTGGGTTTGGATCCCAGCTCTGCCGCTCAACAGCCGTGTGTTCTGAGCAAGTGGCTTCACCTCTCTGAGCCTCAGTTTCCTCATCGGTGAAATGGAGTTAATAATGGCACCTACCTGGCGGCAGGGGGGGCAGGGTTCTGATAAAATCTTTTTTTTTTTTTAATTAATTAATTAATTTATTTTTGGCTGTGTTGGGTCTTCGTTTCTGTGCGAGGGCTTTCTCTAGTTGCGGCGAGCGGGGGCCACTCTTCATCGCGGTGCACGGGCCTCTCACTGTCGCGGCCTCTCTTGTTGCGGAGCACAGGCTCCAGATGCGCAGGCTCAGTAGTTGTGGCTCACGGGCCTAGTTGCTCCGCGGCATGTGGGATTTTCCCAGACCAGGGCTCGAACCTGTGTCCCCTGCATCGGCAGGCAGATTCTCAACCACTGTGCCACCAGGGAAGCCCTCTGATGAAATCTGAGAGTTAATCCCTGTACCTGGCACAGGGCTACCATGCAGGAGGAGTGAGCCATGGCTGTGGCAGTTATTGTGATAACGTGTGGGGCCTGAGTGAGGCCCCTGCCCCACGTGGCCTGGCCCCCGCTGAGCAGCTGCAACCCCTGCACCAAGACAGCACTTGGTACCTGCCAGTGGGCCAGGAGGCTTTCCCTGCTGCATTCCCCACCCTGCCCGGGTCTGGGTCCCAGGGACGCGGGCCCTGGTGGTGGCTGCTTGGTCCCCTGCCCGCCCATCCGCCTGTCCCCGCCAGCGCTGGCCTAATCGTTTCCATAGCAACTGTCAGAGTCAGACACAGAACCTGGGGGAACAGAGGCAGGGCAAGAGGGGCTGTGTTTGTGGGCTGCTCTGGGGCGTCTTGCAGGCTCTGTCTATTCTGCTCCCTTCTCCATGCTGGCGTGGAGGACCATCCTCACCTCCCCGACTCCCCAGTAGAGGCAGCGAGGTCTCCAGGGCTACAGCTCTGCTCCTCCTCATCTGAGGAGGACGCCGAGCACAGCAGCAGCTTGCTTCTTCTCCTGCTGCCACCACCGTGCCCCCACCCCCAGGGTGGGGGGGGGACCAAGGGAGGTGGAGAGGCAGAGAGCACACGCGCCAGCTTCACGGGTTCTGTGCTGGAGCCTCTCTGTCCAGGGGCTCGCTCCAGCAAGACAGAGGGCAGGCAGAGTAAGGCTGCACCGTGCCCCTCCTTGCCTGTCCTCGGGCAGAATGCCACTTCCCTGTCCCCAGGAGTGGAGCTTCCTGCGCAGGGAGAGGAGGAGATGCTGAGGGAGCAGGAGACTGTGTGGCCTCAGTGTCTCAGAACGTGGGTTTGGGGTCTGGCAGGCCTGGGTGTGCTGCCCTGCTCCCTGCTGTGTGTCCCTCAGCAGGTTCAGGGACCTCTCTGAACATCAACTGCTCATAACAGCTCCTTTGATCCTGTGAGGGCTCTGTCCCTTTTTACAGCTAAAGAAAGGAGGCACAGAGAGGTGGTAGGGTGACATCACTTGTCCAAGGTCCCCAGAAGGCAGGAGAACTTATCTTCCCATCAACAAATGGGAGTAACACTTCCCTCTCTTTTTTTTTTTTTTTTTTGGTCCGCGCCACGTTGCGGGATCTTAGTTCCCCGACCAGGGATTGAACCCAGACCCATGGCAGCGAAAGCCCAAGTCCTAAACACTGGACCAGCAGGGAATTCCCCCGTCTCAGGGTTTTCATGAGGATGCAAGTGAATTAAACGAGCCCATTCTGCCAGGCGCCTGGTGCAGTGGGTGCCTAGGGAGCATCAGCCTGTCCCCCACCCTACCCCCATGTTGTTGTACCACCCAGGCACAAGACTGCCAGTGTCCAGGTGTCCCACGGGGAGATGCATGGTCAGTCACCCACCCAGGTGAGCACCCTGGGTCCACAACCTGGCCGCTGGGCAAAAGGGAAGGGTTCGGTTTCTGGAGGCTGCCAGTGGGAGCCTTAGAGGTTGAAAGGCTGCCCTGTCTGCTTGATGGCCAGAGGCACTAGTGCCTGGACCACCCTCACCAGCTGGCAGGTTCTCCCGTCTCCTGCCCCAGCTGAGGGCCTGGAGATCCTGTCTCCGCCTGCCATGCTGGCCTCTCTGGATGTGGTCAGCTGCTCCGACCGCTCTTTCACAGGCACCCCTGCTCTGCCAGCCTTCCCTCCTCCCTCGCCCGCCGTCCGGGAAATCAGAGCCTGCCCCAAGGCCCAGAGGCAGGCCCCAGGTTCCTGTCCCAGGAAGGTGGGGCCGGAGGGGGACAGGGAACAGGATGGAGACTGCTCGAGGGGCTGCTGGGAGGACGCCTCGCTTCCTGGCCTCATGTTATAAAGAAAGAAAGGAAGCAAAGCAGCCTCCCCTGCTCAGTGGTTTGTCCCGGCACGGGGGCGGGGTGGGGGGGTGGGGAGGTGGGGGGGCTGGACAGTCCTGTGCCCTCCCCCAGCGCCAGAAGCACGAACAAAGGAGGCTGCCGAGGGTCAGGAAGTCTGAGGATGGGAGATTCCAGGGCCTGCCGCCTCCACTCTCCTCTTCCACCAGCCCCTGAGTCTGGTCTGGAGGAGGCAGCGATGAGAACTGGGTGTGCCCTGGGCCCAGCTCTGGCTGCAGGGGTGAGGGCCTCTGGGGCACGTTTCACGTTTCTTTGATGTGATGAAATACTGTTTGCATGGCTGCAGACTAGGAGTTAGCAGTGGGCAATGCCAGTCACCTACCGAAGGGTCCCTTCCTCAGCGAGAGCCATCCACTCAGGTGGCAGCGCCTTTGCAGCCGGGCCCAGATTCCTCTGTGGTTTCCAACCCCCTCCCTGCCTGGCCCCTGCAGATCCCCCCTTCCTGTCCTGCCCCATGCGACCCCATCCCGGCTCATTCCTCTACCCCTGCAGTGTCTCCTGTGCTGGCCTGTCCCCTCTCGGCTCTCATACTCACTAGCTGTATGACCGGGGGAGGTTGCATAGCCTATTAACACGAGCACCCACCGCACGGAGTCCTTGGGAACATCACGCAGGAGGGTCTGCATGGCGCTCTGGCAGGGCTCAGTAGCTGTCGTCTGAGTGATTGAACGGAAGTCCTGTTGAGATCCCCTCTCCACAAGGCTGCCTGGAGCTACTTCACAGCCCTCTGAGCTCTTCCTCCTTGGAGCGCTAATGGACTCGCCATCAGTCCTGCCCTGCTGAGCACAGGCACCGTCCCTACGCCCTTCCCCCACCGTCCCCACCCTGAATGCACACACATCAGGGCTCCTTGGAAGAGTTGCTGACCTATTGATTCGCTTCCCTGGGAGAGAGGTTTTTTCATCTGAGCCAGCCCCAGGCCTGGCTTCTCTAGTTCCAAATCTGAGCCCCATGGCAGGCTGGCCAGTCTCGAGGCTCGTCTGTGTCAGGCCTTCATCGTGCACGCGTCCTTCAACCCCCAGCTCTGACACCGAGAGGTCTCACCCTGGCATCCAGAAGCTACAGATGTCTCTGGACGGAGGAGTTCTTCCGTCCTGTAGGTGGAAACTCATGAGAATTGCCACCTTGTGTTCCACGTGGGGGATCCGGGCCACCACCTCAGCTGGAATTTGCATTGATTGGCAAATGTCACTGGAGCCCAGCTGTGATCAGCTCTTGGCTTGGCCCTGGGAGAACCTCTACATCGTTGGTTATTTTCAAGGCCTGTAAAACTAGGACTAGTGCTTGGGCTGGTTTCAGTTTTTCTTGGCAAAAAGGTGTCGAAACATTTCTTTGTGTGGTTCCTCTGCTTCTCTCACCAGCAACCTACTGGGTTATTTCAGCTCCGTGACCCTTCCTAGCTCCTAACTCACCCGTGGTCTCAGGTTACTTGTAGTGGCTCAGGCGTGGCCACTGTATTTGTTGACCACAGCGGGGACCTGGCCTGCCCATCAGAGCCCAGGGAAGCCGCTTCTTCCTTGTTCGTGTGTCCACCTTAGCTCATCCCCCATCCCCCCACGAGCACCGGACTCCATGGAGCCCCCACTGGCCCTGCTACTTAGCTCTTTCCTAGTAAGCTGTTCATCTTCGTGTGTGGCACTTATCACCCCAGGAACCATTTGGCTCCCCACTGCCAAAAACCCTGCCTGCCTGTCTTCTTGCTGTGGTGTGACCGAGCTCTGGCCTCCCACAGCCAGCTCCCTGGCACGTTCCCTCACCTGGAATGTGTCCCGCCTGCCAAGGTCCCACCTCCCCGACAGAACCCTCACTTCTGGAACTGCAGATGCCAGCATTTCACTGCACACCGATCTCGGATGGATTCGTGTGTGTGCCCGGGATGTCCCTGCTTCCCCAGACGAGGGCAGCCGGCCTCCTCTTCCCGAGCTCTCCTGGCTCACCTCTGGGCACTGGAAGCAGTTTCTGATCTGTGGACCTGCTGTGGAGGGAACAGGTCAAGGAAGACCCCTTCTCCCACCCCCCAAGAGTGGCTTCCCAGCCATGTGGTTTTTCTCCTAAACCTAGCTATACCTGGCTTTTTTAAAGTTACCTTTTCGTAAGTAGTCATGGCTTTCAGGCAGGACACGGGTGACCATCAATAAAGGAACACAGTGTCCGGCCTCCATGGACAGCAAAACACAGAGCGTCGCCATGGCACCTGATGAAGTCTTCATTTGAGGCTCTGACCGGCAATCCTTAGGGTGGGGGTCCCTTCTCACCTACCATGTTGTCTAACAGCTTTTCAGCAGACAACCACGTCTTTGAGGAAATGAAATGGAAATGGCAGAATCCTCCATCTGAAGACCCACATTCCAAAACAGGAACCACGGCTCTTTTGAGTGACATCATCTCAGTGTGGCTGCAATGTCTGCCTCACATATTGTATCCAAACTCATGGAGCTGTGGAGGCCAGGTCCCAACACACCCCTGGGGTGAAAGAGGTCAAGTCTGGGTTGATGGTGGGGCGGCAAGAAGAAGAGGACCC
Source organism: Balaenoptera ricei (assembly GCF_028023285.1). NCBI lineage: Eukaryota > Metazoa > Chordata > Mammalia > Artiodactyla > Balaenopteridae > Balaenoptera > Balaenoptera ricei. The sequence goes on from NC_082653.1 coordinate 26,612,827, forward strand.
AAGGTCACAAAAATGCATTTTAGTTTCCCCACAGCACTGGGCATCTGTGCCAGAGGGGCCAGTGTGCACTGGTGTTAGAGCACCCCTCTGCCATAGACCAGGAGGAAATCCCTTAATAAAAAGAAAGGTTTGGCCCATTCCAGGCCAGTTTCTGAGACATTCTATTAGTGACATTTACCTCCTCCTGGACAAACAGAAATTCTGTGTAAGACAGCATAGCTTTAAAAAGCAAAACAAGGAATCCCCTGGTGGTCCAGTGGTTAGGACTCACCGCTTTCACTGAGGGGGACTGGGTTTGATCCCTGGTCAGGGAGCTAAAATCCCACAAGTCGCATGGCGCGGCCCAAAGGAAAAAAAAACAAAAACAAAACAAAGCTCTGCATTTTTATGAAACTTGATAAGAAATGTTATTCAAGCTGTACAGTCACCAGAAGGACACCACCCCAAGACGCATGGACCCTGTTTTCTGCAGGGCTGTTCCTATCTGCGCCAAGTAGGAACTGCCTGGTGCCCTTTGGGTAGTTTCTCCCCCTTGTTTGCAGGGGCCTTTTTTTTTTTTTTTTTTAATGTACACCCTTGTTGGTTTTTTTTTTTTAATACACCTTTATTGGTTTTTTTAAAATACATCTTTATTGGGGTTTTTTTGCCTCTTTTCTTTTTTGTGGCAAAATATTTACAACGCAAAACGTGCCATTTTAATAATTTTTAAGTGTACAACTCAGTGTTAGTTACAGTCACACCACTGGGCAATCATCACCGCTGTCTGTTTCCAAAACTTTTTCGTCACGCCGAACAGAAACTGCGGACACGTGAAGCAGTAACTTCCCATTCCCAGACACCCGTCCCTGGTAACCTCTCTTCTACTTTCTTTCTTTTTTTAAAATTAATTACTTAATTAATTTTTGTGTGCGTTGTGTCTTCATTGCTGCGAACTGGCTTTCTCTAGTTGTGGCAAGCGGCGACTACTCTTTGTTGCAGTGCACGGGCTTCTCATTGCGGTGGCTTCTCTTGTTGTGGAGCACAGGCTCTAGGCACGCGGGCTTCAGTATTTGTGGCACGCAGGCTCAGCAGTTGTGGCTTGCAGGCTCTAGAGCACAGGCTCAGTAGTTGTGGCACAGGCTTAGTTGCTCTGCGGCTTGTGGGATCTTCCCAGACCAGGGATCGAACCCGTGTCCCCTGCATTGGCAGGCGGATTCTCAACCACTGCGCCGCCAGGGAAGCCCTCTTCTACTTTCTGTCTCTGTGAATGTGCCTGTTCTAGATGTTCCATCCACGTGGAATCACACAGTATTTGTCCTGTGGCGTCTGGCTTCTCTCCCTCAGCAGAGCGTTTTCAAGGTTGCCAGGGCCTGTCTGGCCTGGGCTCTGGCTCTGGAGCGGCAGATTCTGCAGATCCCTGCCTCTCTCCACCTCGGCCCTCTCACCCGCTCCTGTCCAGCACATCTCCTGGGCGCGGTGCTTGTGGTGACGTGCAGGCTTCGGCCCATCCGGAAGTCGTCCCCACTTCTCGCACCACTCAAACCCCAGCCCGTGAACAGAACTAGGCACCAGGGGGGACATGGGTCAAAGGCCTGGCACTCTTGGAGGCAGGGGGAAGAGGCAGCCAGAGAACAGGTAACCACGACTATTCCCTGGACAGAGGGTGAAGCCGGGTCAAGCGACTAAATGACGAAATGAGGCCCTGCTTCGTGTGACGGGTCCCAGCAGGTGACTCCAGGGTTTCGAGCTTGGTCACAACAGGAGACATCTGAAGGGGAAGCTGGACTGGAGAGAGACGTGATGGGCTCCCTTCGAATCATGCTTCTCGTCTTCTTGACTTCTTCCTGTGCCATCGCAGTCTCTCCTAAATGGCACCCACAGTGGCACCCAAGATGCAGAACACAATGGCTGGGCAGTGTCCACTGCAGGAGCCTTTGCAGAAGGCAGCATGGCCAGACATTTCAAGAGTTTCCGAGTATTCCTACCCTTTGACCCACGAATTCCACGTCTTGGAGTCTGGTCTAAAAAGGAAACGATCATAAATACAGACCAATATTCCTGCACAAGGATGTTCCCTGCAGTGTTTATAGTAACCCCCAATAGCAAACAACCTAAGTAATCAATCGTAAGGGAATGACTTAAGGAAAATATGATAAAATAGTACAGGGCTATAAAAATTATATTTGCAAAGCAAAACGAGATTTTTGATGGTGGGGGAAATGCCTATGAGAAAAAGTTAAGCAAAAAAAAAAAAATTTTAAGCAGACTGTAATTCTCTGTATGCATTGTGATATCAAGTATGTAAAAAAGAGAAATCACAGGGAAAAAATAAATGGAAGCATATGCCAAGCTTCTTGGTGCAATTATGGTTTTAAAAATTTTTCTTTACATCTTTCCACACTTTGCAAATGCTCTACAAAAGGGATATGCGTTACTTTGATGTTCAGGACAAGAAAGCAATAAATGGGAGGAACAATGCTCCTCTCTGTGTGATGAAAGAGGAACTAGAATTTGGGCATACTGGAGGCCTGGCCCAGACCTGCGAGCGCTGTGGTCCCTGACGGTGCTTTGGGGGGGATACCGTGGGGGTTGGGGTCGGGGTGGGACAGTGTGGCACGTGAGCTGGCTTAGGCCGGCGTTGGAAACTTAAATGACTTCAGGGGCCTGGCAGGCATCATCGTTGAGTGAAAGCGTGCAGTGCAATAGGGAGGGGTGGGGACTGTGGCAAAATGGAGCCCTCACACCCTGTCTAAAAGGAGCGGCTGCTGCTCAGCTGCAGTGGGTGGGTGTCTGCCACGTGGGAGTGAGGGCCCTGTGCGGCCAGACCTTCCATTTCTCAAAGGAGTCAGAAATCCCTGGTTTTCAAAGGTGAACTCTCTCACTAAACACTGGCACTTCAGCGTCGTGCAGTCCACGTCCACGGGCCAGGCACGGTGGGCGAGCCCCCAGTCAGCGGCCTCCGGCCTCCCTTCCCTCCTGCTCAGTCCCTGTGTTGGGCCCCCACATGGGTGCCAGGCTGCTGGTGGCCCACAGCACAGGCTGAAAGGGGCTTCCTTTTCTTCTTTCCACCAGAAAACGAGCCTCCCTCTCCTCTGGTCTCCGGGATTATCGATTACAACATGCCCCTCACCTCTACGTACCTGAAGCAGATGAAGTTGCGCGTGATGAATTCCCAGGAGCAGGTAAGGCTTCTGCCCCCCTCACCCCACCTGGAGGCGCCCTGACTTGCCTGGATGTGGTTGATCCTTTCCGAGACGTAGGGCCACAGCCTGTGTAAACACACTGGAAATCAAAGAGGCCCTTATCTGGTTATCTGGGCCGTGCAGTCCAGGCTGAGAGGGGAGGGAAGGAATGTGTTCTTAGTTAGAGGGTCTTCCGGGCAGACAGCCCTGCCGGGTCTTCAGTGAAACTTTCCTTCAGGGCAGGGGCGAGGGAGGAGGTGGGTAAGAGCTGCCCACCTTGGCTCTTGGGTTGTTCTCTCTCTGCTCTGCCCTTTGTCTGTTACATCACTTGGCTCCTTTCTCCCGAGAGAGGGGGGCCCTTGCTGCCTGCCTGTGGCCTCTGTCACCCTTGGGGCCCAGACAGGCCAGGAAGATGGGCCTTGGAGGGTGGCCTGGGTGAGATAAGGCCCTGGGCTCCCCCTCCTCAGCTGTCCAAGACTCCCCAGCTGTGGATTGCCCAGGGCTGTCAGGCACCATGGAAACAGGTTATGAAAAGAAAACCCCTCCTGCCTGCCTCTCTACACAGCCCACCTTCTATCCCTTTGCAAGGCAAGTAGCCTGACTGTCTTTCAGAGAAGGACTAGGTGAGTGCCACCCCCTCCCTCCGCCACTGCCCAAAAAACTAGAGTAATAATGTCTTAACCTCTCGCTTCAAGCTTTTTCATCTGTTGTGACATATGAACCTACTGTATCTTTGAGGCCTGCCTAGAGGAATGGGTTCTTTCTCCTCCGTTGAAAGTCTGACTTCCAGCCCTGGGTGCATTCCGTCCTGGGTACCGGCTGGTCTCCTTGACAACCTGAGCATGTGTCCGCCCAGGGGGTGATGGCTCCGCAGTCAGCTCCAAGGTGATGTTACAGGACGTGCTCAGGTGGCATCTGGGGCTGTGGCACCCAGTTTGAGGATCTGAGCTGGTTGGCTTGAGTTCTGCACTCCCCTGAGGAGGAGGCATGGTGTGCCCTCCCATCCTTACAGCCTCCAAAGGTCAAATGAAGTAAGCTTGGCTCTGGGTAGTAGAGCTGTCTGCATTTTTTGCGTCTTTTCATCTGAGATGGTCTATTCTGTGATGGTTGCATCCCTAAGAAACCCATGTACTCAAAAACAATGTCTGTGGGGAAGATGGTGTTGGCTTTTCAACTCACAATGGCAAAGTTGTTTTTGTGCAGGAATGCCAGTTATAAGGGTGTTGCTTTTGTTAATAGTTATAAAATCTAAACACCACCACGCAGGGTGACGAGCAGAGGCGCTCGAACAGCCAAACAGCCGGGAGTACAGCCCCGTGGCTCTTTCTTTTCTACAAAATGGCGCTCCATCCGGCTCACCACCAGAACCAGTAGTGGTCAGTGTAGCCCACTCTGTGATCCCTCATTAATGGATTCCGTTATGTTTCATTTGGTATACAAATTCCTACTGTCTGCGGGGCATTAAGACTGTAGGTTAGGTACATGAGCAAGGATTCAGTCATTCAACAAATATTTATGAAGCCCCACTCCGTGAGCCAGGCTCTGGGGATGAGCAAAGACAGCACCATTCCTAGCTCTCCTTATGATCTAGGAGGGAGACAGACACTAATGAAAAAATTACACACAAATGGTAATAAGCCATCACGGTGCAGCTGTGACAAGTGCCAGGCAGGAGACTCATGGTGCCATGAGTACTTAGATGGACACGGTGCGGGGACTGAGGCAGGGGTCAGGAAGGTTTGCCTCAGAAGGGGGTGCTTGAGCTGAGATCAAGATTTGAAGGGAAGAGAGCTCCAGGCTGAGGAAACAGCTTGTGCAAAGGCCCTGTGGCTCGAGGGAGGACAGCGCCAGTGAGAATTTGTGAGGCTGGTGTGGCTGGTGCGGAGAGTGTGAGGAGTTCTGTAGCTAAAGAAAAGTGGGAGAAGCACAGTGTTGGGCATATAAGCACTTGATGCGCATCTGTGAATGAACGGAAATTCATGTAACGAGATGGATAAGTTGCCCTGGTGAGGTTCAGGCTACTCCCAAAGGGAGGGAGAATTGTGGGAGGTGTTTGTCCCCAGGATGCTGCAGCTGGGGCTGAGGCTGAGATTGGGGTGGCCTCAGTGGACAGTGGAGTTGACTGTGTCTTCCTTGCCTCCGTTTCTGGTTTCCCAGGTGGGGATCGTCTGAACATTCCCGCGGTAGGGAATAAAGGCGCAGACCCTCCTTGCACACACCTGGCAGGAGAAGCGGCACCCCACCTCGTGCCTGGGGCCCTTCAGCTGTCAGTCTCCCACACTCCACGCACTGCAGTGAGCGCTCAAGGCCTCAGCCTCTCAGCCAGCACCGTTAGCCCGGTTCTATAGCCAGGCACGTGGCAAACAAGAAGTCGCGTTGCTCACTAGTTTATTTATCTACAGCAGCAAGGAAGGGCCAAGGACCCAGATGTCTTTGATTCTTCAGCTTGAGTTGGAACTGAAAATACATATACTTGAATTGGTAGCTTCTTTCCTGCAGTGAAGTCAGAGCAGGACTGGGTGAACGGCTCCCTATCCCAGCGCAGCCACAGGACTACCTCTGCTGCGGTCAAACCCCATGTCCCAAGACAAGGCTCTGAAAGTAGTTTCATTCCCTGCAGCATCCCTGCGACCCCGAAAGGCCTGCCGACAGAAGACACCAGTAGTGTCTACAAATCACTCATGCAGGCTACACGGAAAACAAACCCAAATCTAAAGTTACGGGAGCTGGGATAAATGATATTTTATTAATGATGAGCAAAGCTCTACATCTAAAAACCCTGGGTGAGAAAAATCTAAGAATTCATTTTTTTCCAGCATTAGATATCCAGGAGACACTATAATAGTGAGGCAAGTAGAACATGTTCCCCTCACTTGGCTTTGAGCAGACAACAAACAGGTGGTGGAGTGTGCTTGTGAACTGGACAGAATCGTGTTACCTTTAGTCCAGTTGTGTTGGATTAATGTGCTGAGAAATGGGTCTTTCTCCACAGAGGACATTAGGTAATACGAAAATCTAATAATAATGTTCACACGAACAAAAAAGATTCTTGACGTCTGATCCAGTGCAGCAAATATTTATGGTGTCCTCAACATGCAAGACATTTAGGGGTCAGACTCCACCCTCCCAGGGGCTCCATCCTAAGACACAAGACCCCCCAGGAGCTGTCATTGCGGTGGCCACATTGAGCTGAAAATAGGTGAGGGTAGCCTGATAAAACTGGTTTTTTTCCCCCTTACTTGGGAAAACAGTCATAAAGATATGAAACTGAAATCACATTTAGTTGTACTGATGATTAATACATTTTCTTGTAGGAGGGAGGGTGTGAAGATTTCATGAGATGTGGACTGTCTTGGAGAATGTTCCAAAGCATCCTCTGATAAGATGGGGTCCTAGGGAGGGGTGCAGGCCGAGCTCATAGGGCCAGAGGCGGCCAGCAAGTACACCCCCAGCCGCCGATGTTTCAAATCCCCTCTCGGGGCCGTGTGCAAGATGCACCAAGAGGAATGTTTGGGTCTCATCTTCACGCAGCCACTGATTTGTTTTCTGTCTCATTTTATTTTCTTTCATACTTTTTTTTTAGTTACACAAATACACATGGCCTCAGTTGCCAAAAAGCAAAAGCATGGTGACAAAAATCACCATCATCTCACCACACAGATCACTGTGCATATTTTGGTGTCCACCCTTCCAGACTATTGAATGGAAAAGGGAATTATCCTGTATGCACCATTTTACAACCTGCTTTGCTTTTCTGATGCTGATTTTCCATCCTATTCAGTCTCCTTACCCTCCTGATGTTTCCACCTACCAGATAAGCTGGTTGTATAATTTCCTGTCATTCACTCCTTTCTCACCCGTACCTACACATCCATCCATCCACCCATCCACCCATCCACCCATCCATCCATCCATCCATCCATCCTGCACTTGAACTGGCATGGTTCCAGGCGCTGAGGAGACTGGTGAACAGAGTCCTCTGCCTTGCCGGCTCTCAGAGTTCAGTGAGAGAGACAAGGAAAACCGAAATCAACGCTGTGGGGTCTGTAGGAAGAGCTTAGAGGAGGAACAGAGGAGGGACAGGGAGTGAGCAGGGTGGATGCTGTTTCAGCACTTTACACACTTCACCCCTCGCGCTCACAGCTCAGCAGGGTCACGTTGTCATCCTTGCCTTACAGGTTCCCTAGCTGAGGCTCAGAAAGGTTCCGTACTTGCTCAAGGTCACACAGCCACTAACATGAGCTGAAACTCAGACCTCTTCCATCCAAACCTGTGCACTTGCCACGGCCGCAAGCCCTACTTCTCCCTGTACTTCCTGGATGAGGGTGTGCTCTTTAGAATGGGAGGCGGTGTGCCACCTGGGTACTGAGTGTCAGATCTCCGGCACGGCTAGTGGAGAGAAAATGTCCTTGGCAGAGACGCTGGCAGAGCAGGCAGAGAGCTTTGTTTGGCTTGGGAACCGGGAGCCGCCTTAAATATACAATGCTTAAGGAAATACGGGAGGAGGGATTTGGTAGGGGGCTGGGGTGGGGTAGAGGTCGCCCCCTACCTCGTGAACGCTCAGTTACCTGCAGGGGTGCGTGTATAAGTTGATATCCACGTTACGGGTGATGTGATCTTGATCTTTCCTGAGATCGCGGTGTTTGAACCAAGACCCCGTTGTTGTAGAAATCAGATCCAGATCCGAAGGAGGAAGACAAATCATCTGTGTTCCTTCCCTGACACATACTTGCATTTTATAGTAGCGGAGGCTGAGACCCGGGGCGGCTCAGCAACTTTCCCAGGGCAACCCCTGGCTCAGGCTTTTTCGGTGCCCACCGCCCCTCCAACGCCTTGCTCTTTCCAGGGCGGGAGGGCTGTCAGCACCTTCCTTCGCCTCCCGCCTCCAGCGTCTCCAGTTCTTGGAGCAGCACTAATGTCCCGCTAATGGTTTTAATGGTTCTCCCAGCAGCGTGTGAAGTGGTGCGCTGCTCCATTGTTTAAACCCACGTGATGGAGGCTCTTACTTGACTCCTTAACGTCTGCCTCCCTCTCCTCTGCAGCTCTCGCCTGGCCCTGAGTTTTCCTTGGATCCTGGAGGTTGGGGGAGGAGGGCAGGCTTCCCCCCTCCCCCCCACACAAGTGGGGCCTGCAGGGTAGCCCCTGCCCAGAGCCCCGGAGGGGGGTGGTCTGCAAAGTATTGGCCCTCCTGCTCCTTTCAGCAGGCCAGTGTGGAGCGGTACTGTTCTCAGCCGAGACTCCAGCCCACCCACCAAAGACCCTGGAGTCCGGCTGACGGTACCAGTTCTGGCGCCTGCCAGCTGTGTGACTCTGGGCAAACCATTTCACCCCTCCATGCTCCTTTTTCCTCACGTTCCTTGAGAATAATAACAATACAGCTACCTCACTGAGTTATTCCAAGAGTTAAATGACACAAAGCAGGCATAGTGCTTAGCACCGTGCTGGACACCTCAGAAGCACAGAGGAAATCTCAGTGACCTCTGCTACTGTTGATGGTAATGTTATTATGCAGCCTCAGTTTAATAGACACAGTGAATGACCTTGTCCGAGAGACCAGAGCCACAAAGATGAGTAAGACAGCGTAGCTGGTCTCAAGGAGCTCTTCTTAGTAGAGGGGACAAGACAACAGCCAGGGAACTGTAATCCAGGACAAGAAAGCAGAAACAAGAAGGGACCAGGAACCTGCCAGGCGGTTCAGGGGACACTCGCTTATTTTAAAATGAGATTTAGACCAGCAAAGAGGGCCCAGGTGAGGGAAACTGAGGGGTAACAGCTCTAGGAGGACCTGGGCTGGGGAAGAACAGAGCCAGTTTGGGAAAAGGAGGAGAAGGAAGAAGAGGAGGCGGAGGGGACTCAGAGCATTCACCTCTTGCAAGCAAGGCCACGAGAGAGCCCTTTCCTCAGTCAGCACTCGGGAGCCAGGCAAGGATTTGGGGCAGGAAATGAGCACATTCCAAGTGTGAAACTTTCTCAGGCTTGCATCTTCCTTAGGGGAGAAGGAAACAAGTCCACTCTGAAAAGCTCTCCACATACACTTTTTTCTTAATTATGGTAAAAATATATGTAAAATTTGCCATTTTAATCATTTTTAAGTGTACAGTTCAGTGGCATTAAGTACATTCACAATGTTGTGCAATCATTACCACTATTTCCAAAAGTTTTTCATCACCCGAAACAGAAACTTTGTAACCATTAAGCAATAATTCCCCATTCCCCCCACATCCAGCCCCTGGTAACCACTGTTTTACTTTCTGTCTCTATAAATTTGACCATCTAGGTACCTCATATAAGTGGAGTCACATACTTGTCCTTCTGTGTCTGGCTTATTTCACTTACCATGTTTCCAAGGTTCATCCATGTTGTAACATGTGTCAAAACTGCATTCCTTTTTATGGCTGGATAATATTCCATTGTATGGATAGACCACATTATTTTTATCCATTCATCTGTTGATGGACGTTTCATTTGGGTTGTTTCCACTTTTTGGCTAGCCACATTCACTTTTTAATATTTTAGACCAGGTTATGGGATAGGGAGGGAGTAAAACAGGGATCTGCTCCTTCTCTGAGTCCTTACCCCTCTTTGTGGCTTGCTTTTCTCATGGACATTCTCAACCTCCTTCCTGCTCAAAAGGGCCCCCCAAAATGGGCACACCTAAAGAGGAAGCACAGTTGATGGGTTACAGTGAGAGCCTGTCACTTACTTAAACAGTGCCTGACTCACAGGACTTTCACCTGTGGAGAACCTGTGAGTACTGACGCTGACACCCAGATTTAAGAGCTTGATAGCAATGGTAATCTCCTCCTTCCCCTTCCTCAGGCCGCCCTGAAGCCCAGGCAAGGTGTGAGCTCAGGGGAGAAATAGCAGAATGGAACTTTGCCATGTCCAAGGATTTAATGGTCTCTTAAGGAAGCAGCAGTTCTGATGTGTGGTTTTTTGTTTTTTTTTTTAAATACTGAAAACTTTTATATTTAGAATTAGCCAGCTGGACTCAGTTTAGATGATCCCAATTTTGTTGGCAACATCCAAAGCATCATAGTCAGGGGTCAGTTGAATACAGGGCTTCTTCTCTCCATCAGGCCTGATCAGGGTGTTGACCTTGGCCACACCAGTGTCATAGAGCTTCTTCACAGCCTGTTTAATCTGGTGCTTATTGGCCTTGACATCCACAATGAACACAAGTGTGTTGTTGTCCTCTATCTTCTTCATAGCTGACTTGGTGGTGAGGGGAAACTTGATGATGGCATAGTGGTCAAGCTTGTTTCTCTTAGGGGCGCTCTTCTGAGGATATTTGGGCTGCCTCCTGAGCTGCAGTATTTTGGGCCATCAGAAGGTGGGTGACATCCAGATCTTCTTTTTTCTGTGACTGTGGACGACTTTCAACAGTGCTTTCTTGGCCTTCAAAGCCTTTCCCTTGGCTTCGGCTTTGGGAGGGGCACGGGCTTCCTTCTTTGCCTTCGGTGCCATCATTGTGAAAAAGCCAATGTGTTCTTGAAAATTAAACAGTAATCTTCATGGAATAGAAATAGAATGTAGAACTTCTAAATGACTAGAGAAAAATAAAAGAACCAAAGAAAACTTGATCAATCCAGCAAGAGTATTTAAATGAGGGAATAAAAGAAGAAGCAACCAAAAAGAGATATAATAAATGGAAAAGATAGGTAAACTAACAGGAACAAGATAAAACACCAGTAAATCACAATAAATGTAAATGGGTTAAATTCCACTACAAAGAGTCAAAAAGGCTCAGATGAGGTTTTTTAATGATAAAATCCATTTGGTATTTATAAAAGACTTTTCAAATGACACAAAAAGGAAGATTAAAACATAAGAAAGAGAGGGCAGTGCTATTAGTGTCAAACAAGTTCAAGGCAAACATGTTCAAGGCAAAAAAAGCATTAAATAGGGCAAAGTGAGATATTTTATGTTGATCAAAAGCACAGTTTCCCAGTAAGATTTCAGAGCCTCTTGACTTTGGAGGTCTGCCCTTGGGGAGGTTGAGGGCTCTTGACCTCAGTGGTCTGCCCTGAGGGGAGGTCAAGGAGGGCAGTAGGTCTTATGGACATAAAGAGTAACTTGGGCTTCACTGTGAGAGGCAGCATCTTTCTTTCTTCCCTCCCTCCCTCCCTCCCTTCCTTCCTTCCTTCCTTCCTTCCTTCCTTTCCTTCTTTCTTTCTTTCTTTCCCAAACGCTCATGTTTTTATCCCTTTTTCTTGTGAGGATCTTTTATAATCCCAGCATGTAAGCAAAACGTGAACATACTCTAGACCTTTACTGGTCCCTGGATGTATCAGGGGAGTAGGATGGGCAAAGGGTGGAGGCAGCACCTTTCTTTCACATCCCTCAGCATCTACCCATCATCAGTCTCTTCACCTTTGCAATTTTTGCTACTGTCTTGCTGTAGCTACTTCTCTAAACCAGTATTTGTACTTTGAGCATCAGTGTTTGCTCTCTGGAAACGTGCATGGAGCAATATGAGGGGCAGACCCCGTGGAACTTGTGAGAATGTGTGGTCTGCTGCCTTAACTGCCTGAATTTTAGTCCCTCTCCTCCTCTCCCCACTGGGCTCACCCACTGAGGTATGCTGGGGCCACTTTCTCAGTTCCCAGCCTCCTTCCCTTCTTCCCAACTCCAGGCCTTCCTGGTCCACTGCTGGCTTCCTTCTCATGTTCCATTTCTTGCCTCCCTCCACTCAGACACCCCCCACAGGCCTCTGGGATCAGCCCGCCTTATGTAGCTGAGTGAAGGGGGCCCAGCTTGCCTCCATGAGAGCCCAAGAAAGGCCTGAAATGCCACTGGCCCCATTATCAAGATCTGAGAAGCTGTAGCACAAACCTTTTCCCATCGCAGTAAATCCCTGGCACTGTAGAAGGTTTGTACTGTGGTAAGAAAAACAAAAAGCCACTGAAATACTGACCTTGACCAAGGCTGCTGTTTGGATTTCTCCAGGCAAAGAATGATCCTTGGCACATTTCTGCTGTGAGAAGATGTGCAGGTGGGGTAGCTGATCTCAGGTCCTGCCTTGTGCCCCTCAGGCCCTCCCGCATCACCCCAGGGCAGCTAACCCTCAGAAACAGCTTCTCAAGTGTTCATCTTTTTTGTTTATTTGTATTCATTTTTATTTTTATCAATAAAAAAATACATATCTTAAAAATCATATAGAAAAACAGCAGATCCTGTCCCAGCCTCCCCACTTCAATTTCTACCCTTCAGAGACAGCCTCCTTTCTTTCTTATCTTTTAGCTGTCTCTTCTGGTATTTATCTCCTATTTCTAAATAACATGTGCTCATGCTGCTAGTTCTTGATTTTTCAGTTTGGGCTATTTTGGTTATTGTTGTTTAATTTCCTGCTGAAGGAGATAAGTATGTACACTATTACACCCTCTCATAAACACATGTATTATTTCTCCTTCTTCAGTCCCTCAATATTATTTATACCTCCCTATTTAGGTAAATTATTATATTTCTATTATTATGGCTGTATAGGTTATTCATAGCTGAGCCAATTAGCACACTGTGATTACATTTTCTTTCTTTTGATTCCCCAGAGTTAGCCATTGCCTCTTTTTTTCCAACCTTAGCCCTCTATCTTTTGAGCTTGCTTATGGTGTGTGTGTGTCATTTTTATTTTTATGTACTCAAATTTATCAGTTTTTTTCTTTAATAGCTTCTGCATTTGAGCCTTAAAAAAAACCTAACTCCACTCTGCCTCCGTGTTCTCTTTTAGTATTTTCATTTTTTTAGAACAGTTTTAGATTTAGAGAAAAATTGAGAAGCTAGTGCAGAATTCCCACATTATCCCCCGACACACACAGTTTCCCCTATTATTAATATCTCATTAGTATGATACACTTGTTACAATTAATGAACCAATACTGATACATTATTAACTAAAGTTTATATGTTATTTAGATTTCTTAGTTTTTACCTAATGTCCTTTTTCTGTTCCACAGTCCTATCTGGGATACACTATTACATTTACTTGTCACATCTCCTTAGGCTCCTCTTGGCTGTGATAGTTTCTCAGCCTTTCCTTGATTTCGATGACCTTGACAGTTTTAAAGCATACTGTCGAGTATTTTGTAGAATTTTGGAATTGGTCTGATGTTTTTCTCAATATAAAACTGGGGTTTTGGGTTATTAGGAGGAAGACCACAGACACAGAGTGCCATTTAAAAAAAAAAATTATTGAAGTATAGTTGGTTTACAATGTTGTGTTTAACTTCAGCAAAGAGACTCAGTTATACATATACACACACACACCCGCACACACATATATATATATTCTTTTCATATTCTTTTCCATTATGGTTTGTCACAGGATATTGAATATAGTTCCCTGTGCTATACAGTAGGACCTTGTTGTTTATCTGTCCTGTATATAATAGTTTGCCTCTGCCAATCCCAAACTCAGAGTGCCATTTTTACCACATCATATCAAGTATACCTGCTGTCACCATGACTCATGACCGTTGATGTTGCCTTGGCCACACCGGCTGACATAATGTTTGTCAGGTGTCATCACTGTAAAGTTATTCTTTTACCTCCCTCCATACTGTACACTTCGGAAGGAAGTCACCACGTGCAGCCCACACCTCAGGAGTGGGGTTTATAATTTCCCTCCTTGAGGGTAAAGTGTCTACATACATTATTTGGAATTCTTTTGCATGGGAGGTTTGTCTCTCCTTCCTCATTTATAAATCTATTCAATCATTTACTTATATGGCTATTTATTCTATACTTGGGGTTATAACTCAGTACTGCTGTATCTATTTTGATGCTTAAACTGTTCCAGCTTTGGCCACTGGGAGCTCTTTCAGTTGGCTCCTGTGCTCTTTTGACATACTCCCATTGATGTTTTTTGTTGGTTTGTTTTTTGAAGGATTTTATTTTGTTTTAGCGTTTCTTTACTTTCTGGTACTACAAGATGCTCCAGGCTCATCTTGTATATATTCTACCCCAATCCTAGAATCAGCCATATCTTCCTTATATTATAGAATCATATTAAAAACCAAGATCTGGGCAATAAGTGTACTTATTGCTACTGGGGTGTCCTTTCTTTTAGACCCTCTCAGCTAACAGAGCCAAAAAATATACGTGTTTTCATTTTTCATATTTGATCTTTGGTCCATTTGGAGCTCATCCTAGTATATTCTGAGATACAGGTCCTGCTTTACCCTTTTGTGTCAACATCATTTATTAAGGAATCTATTTTCTTCCCACTGATTTGAGATGCCACCTTTATAATTTACTAAATTTCCATCTGAAACAGAATGTACTTCTATTCAGTCCATCGGTTTCTTTGTCTGTTCATGTACCAGCTCCACACTGTTTTAAGTGTTGAGACTAATATGTCTTAATATCTAATACATCTAATTAATATATCTTACTACGTAGCAGGAATGGTTCCCCTCCTTGTTGTCCTTATTTTTTAAAGTTTCCTTGGCTTGAAAAGAGAAGTATTTGGAAAAAAAAATGTTTAATGCCTTAAAAAATTTCGTACGCCGTTCTTGATGAGGGAAGGATACTGAGGCACCGTTGACCCATCCACATAAACATGAAGCTGAAACACTTTGACTGCAGGCCTTTCTGTTCACCCAGCAGACCGGGTGGGCTGTGAGCCTGGATTATCACAGCTCCGTGCTGGAATCTGGGGGCTCTAAATATTGACAGCCCAGCGTTCCCATCCTCCTAAAGATGGTGACAGGCAAAATAGGGCATCGCTAAAACTTGAGAGGGAACGTTTTCTGGGAAACCTCTTTTTTGAGAGGACAAAAAGGGAAGTGAAAAACCCATTGTCAAACACCTTTGTTACAGGGCATTGTTTTAGTGATCAATATATTTCACTGACAATCCTCGGGTGCTTTGAAGAAACTTGCTGCAGTTTCCAAATACTTGAAGAAAATGAGCATTACGGATGTTTCGCCAGGGCAGCCTGGGTTCAGAGACATCCGCGTCTCTCTTCTTTCCTCCTGCTTCCCTGAAGCTGTGTGGGAAAGAAGCAGAAAACGACCAGCATCCCGTCTCCAAAGCCACTTGCCTGATGCAGTTAGTAGATACCCCGAACCTAAACAACGCATTGTCCCTGTCTGCTCCAAAAGTCTCAGTCCCCTTCCAGGCTACGAAATCCGCCCCCATGCTTGCAAGGATGCTGACGCAGCCTTTCAACTTCATTATCTGGGGGGAAAAAATGCATGCAGTGCCCATAATTTACTGGTGCAGGCAGGAGAGCTGCCTGGTGCCCGGAGCAGAATCCTGCATGCAGGGCTGGCCTGGAGATGCTTTATCTGTGTCAAGGGAAAAGGCGGGAGCAAGGTCAGGAGCCGCTACCTGGGCCTCCGTCCATGGGAGCAGCTCTGTCTTCTCAGAGCTCTGACTGTGAAGCGCCCCTCAGGGCACCCAGGTAGCTGACTCCCTGTTCTGTCTCTAAGGACCCAACAGGAAAGGAGGTGTCTCTCCCCAGCTGGGCCAGGAACGAGCTGCTCAAAACATCCAGATGGTCACTGAACCAATGGCCGACCTTGTGACCCACCCCCCTCCAACTCTGGGTCCAGCCTGACCGAGACCCAGAGGGGCCTTGTTGTCCCATGGCCACGTCCTGTTGTTGTTATTGCTGCTGTTGTTTTTAACAATGGAACTCCTGACCCCAGTTCTTGGATATCCCCCAGTTCAAGGGGGATACCTTGGGCAGGGCGCTTTCTCCAGCCCTCCCTGTTTTTTGTCACATTTTTTTGAGGGCGAAACCCCTGGTGGCTTTGTGGAGGCTTCTGCTTAAGGCATCGCAAGGCAGGCTGCTTGGCTCCGGGGGGGGCCGAGCATTTATGGGTTGTGGCTTTTCCGCAGCTTCTTGACCCCCCGACCTTGCCAGCCTGATGGCTCCTTCTTCTCAGGTGGGGCCCAGACAGGTCCCGGCCCCCAGCAAAGAGCTGCTCCAGGAGACCTGACCCCACTTGGTGGCTGGGTGGGCCAGGGCTTTGTAACCAGACCTGGAAAATGCAGGAGGGTTCAGACGCTTCAGCAGCTGATGTCTGGAGATCAATTAGAGATAATGGCTCTGGGTGGACTCGAAGAAGCACGGCTAAGGTTTTTCCTGGTTGTGATTGTGTTTACCTCATTAACGGGCCTTTTTCTTTTTCTTTTCTTTTTTTTCTTTTTGAGGGTGGCACAGCAGTGTCACACTGTTTGTGCTGGCTGCCTTGTTTTACTCATAGGGTGACCAGGCATCGACCCACGGCGGGCTGGGAGCTCCCCGACCTCCACTCAGAGGAGGCAAAGGCCCACGCTTCTGCTCACAGCCCTCCAGACCCTTGCCCTCCCTGCGACCCCCTGTGTGTATAGTTTTTAAAAAATCTCCTCCTTCATTCATTCAACAATCATTTAAGTTCCTTCAACGTCCCAGACACTGTTCTGAGACAGACAGGGAGCCCACTCTCCGGGAGTTCACAGGCCACAGAGATGATAAACAAGACAAGAAAGAAAAAAAGATATGCAAAAGTGAGATGTTCAGGGCAGAGAATTAAAATAGAGACCACTGAGAGACTGCGCCTCTGGGTGAGAAGGCCTCTCTGAAAAGATGGCATCCAAGCCGAGACCCAATTGATAGGAGGTGGCCCGCCCTATAGAGGAAAGGCTTTCCAGGTGGAGCAGACAGTGGGTGCAAAGGCCCTAGGTTGGGAACAGCAAGGGGGCTAGGACAGGGGAGTGGGGGGCAGATGTGCTTGGGAGAAGCCCGGGCAGCTTGCAGAGGACAGCGCTCTCTGGCCCACCTGTCGTGTGCATGTGGAACCTCAAGGCGCACCTTCCTCTTCCAGAGGAGGGCAGGGGCTTAACTGGAGGTGACAGCAAGTGGAGATGAGCGGCCAGGAGAGCCCATCGACTCAGACCCTAGGTGTGGCCCTACCCCGCACCAGCTGCCTAACTTTCACTTCTCCATGCTGCAGCTTTCCTGTTACTGGAACAGCAGGTTTGGGCCAGACTTCAGTGGTTTTCAAAATTTGCTTTTGGACAGAGGAACCCCTTTCTTCAGGGAAACTCTTCTGGGGAGGAAGTTAGTATGTCAAGGGTCAGCAGGAGGCAGGCGTGTCGCTGGGAAAGGGGCCCAGAGCTCTGCCCACCTGCCCTTCCTGCCCCCAGCCAGCCCACCTCCAGCCTTCAGCAGTAAATAACAGGGCCTGGATAGCCCTGAGCTTTGGGCTGGGGTGCTGCAGACAGGCGGGAGAGGGGCTCAGCCCAGCATGACCACAGGCAGCCCGGCCCCAGGCTGGCCGCTCCTCTCTCTCCTGCAGCTTCCTCCTCAGTAGATTTGAGTGACAGAGCCTATGCCTTGCCAGCTCCATGGTTGCTGGGAGGCTTGGATGTTTGGAACAGCTCCAAGTGCCTCAAGAAAAAATAGGATAGAAACAGAAGATCCTCTTTACCTGGAACACTGCTGTGGCTCGGGAAGTGCCCGGGCACACCTGTGCAGAGCCTGGCACCTTTCCCTCTGCAGAGTCCCCCCCACCCTGCACCGCAGTAGCCACAGCAGGTGCCCTGACACAGCCCCCCTCCTCAGTCTCTTTAAGGAGTTGACACTCTAGGGAAAAAGCCACATGGGTGTGGGGTCCTTACTGTCCAGTCCATCCATGAACAGGAGCCCTGTGAATCAGACAGGGATGCTTTTGACTACAGGTCCAAAAACCCAGCTGGCTCTATAACAAAACATGAAGATTTTTTACACCTGAAATAGGAAGAGTGGTGGCACAGCTGTTGGTGTTGATGTCAGCCATGTTGGGTTGGTGTCTCTATGATGTTATTGACCTTTTCCTCACACTTACAAGTTGGCTGCTATTGCTCCAGCCATCTTGTCCACATTCAGAGTGAGAGGAAGACGGGAAGGGGTGGCATAAGCTTAGTCCAGCAAAGCAAAAGCTTTCCCAGAGAGTTGCCAGTAGACTTTTGTTAACATCTCATTGGCCAGGGCCACATGGCCACTTCCAGCTGCGGGGGTGCAGGTGGGGGGCGGGGGCTGGGAAAGAAAAAATTTCACTTCCCACCTTCTGTAGTTCAGACAAGGGAGAGAGAAATGTTGAGTCTAGCTATCAGGTAAGTTAGTCCACAGTAACTGCCATGGCCTGGGCACCATCAGCTGAACTTGACAATGCCTTTGGGTGTTAAGTTGCCAAAGGCTTGGGCAGGGGGAAGAATAGTAAGGGAGGGACTTCCCTGGCGGTCCAGTGGTTAAAAGTTCGCCATCCAATGCAGGGGCTTCAGGTCCGACCCCTGGTCAGGGAGCTCAGATCCCATATGCCTCACAACCAAAAAACCAAAATGTAAAACAGAAGCAATATTGTAACAAGTTCAATAAAGACTTTAAAAAATGGTCCACATCAAAAGAAAAAAAAAAATGGTCCACATCAAAAGAAAAAAAAAATAGTAAGGGAAGGAAACAGAGCGGAAGCAGGGAGGAAGGGAAGAGAGGAGGGGGTGGCAGGGAGGAGAGCAGGAACCATCTTTTGAGGCCTTCTGTGTGCTGGGTCCCTTACAGACAACATGGGGCAACTGAGGCTCGGTGTCAGAGAGCTCAGGTAACTCACCCAAAGTGAGTGAGAGGTAGAGCCTTGTTCCCTCCCACATTAATGCTGCTATTTCCCAAGGGATGGGTGGGGAGGTGGGGAGGAGAAGGGAAAGGAGAAAGAAAGTGATGGTGAGGGTAGGGCCAGGCCAAGGCCCCCTGCACCAGCAGCTTCATGGGCATAGGCCTGGGTCTGCTTATCTCACCACCACAGTCCCTCACCTGGGTCAGGCCTTGGCACACAGTAGGGGCTCAATAAATGTCTGTTAACTGATGTCTGTATCATTAATTACTTATCTTTCACATCATCATCAACAATAACTAGGGTTTGGGCAGGTGTTCTACGTCAGGCATCAGTCCAGCGCCCTGCAGGCATCCCTGCATTTAAGCGCATGGCAGCCTTCAGAAGCAAGCTCCTGTTATTGTGCCCCCATTTCAGAGATGAAAAAACTGAGGCTTGGAGAAGTTAAGTCTCCTGCCTGAGATCACACCGAGGAAGGGCCTGAATGCAAGCAAAACATATCCCCTGCTCTACCCCCACCCTAGATGCTGACCGCCAAACACAGGACGCCAGCCACCAGCAAGGCCTCTGTGCAGCCTCTCTGGCCCCAAAGCCTTGGCTGCTACCCGTCCCCCCACACAACCCCCACCTGCAGCCTCCGTCATGGAGGGACCACCTGCCCCAGTTTCCCAGCGTCTCGCTCAGCTCGCGGAGGGGCCCCGCCTCTCCTCCAATCACCTGCTGAGGAGCAGCCAGAGGTGCCTCCCAGGAGACTCCCAGGCCCAGCCGCCCTCAGGGGCTGCACGGAGAAGCTGGGAGTCCAGGCAGGACCTGACCACCTCGGAGCAGCCTCAGCCCATTCCCAGCTCCCAACCCCGGGGGAAACCTCTGCCCACCCAGCCCCAGACTCGCTCTAGAGGGTTCCTCTCTCTGCTCTGCTGGAGGTCGGTGAAGCACAGTGCCCCGCGGTCCGGCTCAGCAGTCCCACCTGGGCAGGGCCCACCATGCACCCTGGAGACCAGCGCACCCTGCTTCAAACCCCAGCACGGCCACTAGCTTTTAGCTCTGTGACTGTGAGCATGTCCCCTGGTCTGTGAGCTATTGGGGGACTCGATGTGTCATTTAATCTCCCTCCCACAGCCACTATCTTCGTGTGCAAAATGGCAGTTAATATCATCCTTGTTATTTGGCTGGTCAAATAAGGTAACATATCCTACCACCCAGCACAGGTGCCTGGTATTGTGTGGGTCGCCATAATGGATTACACCAAGCTCTAAGCTGCTCAGCTATGGTAACTGACCTCAGCTTTTGTTCCCTTTTTCATACTTTTATGGAAGTATAACACGCATACAGAAAAGAACACGTATCATTAAGTGGACAGCTCAGTAAATTTTTACAAACTGAATCCACCTCTTGTGACCAATTCTCACATCAAGAAACAGAACTTTGTCAGCACCACAAAGACCCTTTGAGCCCCACTCTGGTCACTAACCTTTGGCAAGAGTGACCACTCTCCTGACCTCTGATACCACAGATTGCTTCTGCCTGTTCTACTACGGCATGTGTGTGCTCTTTTGCCCACAAGCATGAGTTCGTGAGAGTCCTTGTGTTGGGGCCTGCACCACTAGTTTGTTCCTTTCCATTGCTGAGCAGTATTCCACAGTGTAGATGTACCACCATCATCCATTCTCCGCTGATGGACACTTGGTAGTTTCCAGGCCAGGGCTGCTGTGAATAGTGCTGCTATGACCATCCTGGCGTGTTCTTTGGGGACCATCTGTACTCATTTTTGTTGTGTGCACACCCAGGAGCGGTAGTGCCAGGTTGCAGCTGGCCTTGGCTTTTTGGCTGAGCCTCTCCAAAGGTGCTAGGAAAGAAGGGAGAGAGGAGGTAGGTGCCCTCTCTGGGGAGCTGCAAAGTGTGGTCTACATTAAGGGGGGTGCGCTTAATTCAGAGCTCTGTTGCAGACATCAGGGCTGTGCTGGGCAGTGGGCAGGATGGGGTCCTGAGTGATGCAGTGGTAGGTCCCTACTGTGTGCAGGATGCTGCCGGGGACTCTGCCACCTAAGAGCCTGTCCCAGCCCCTGAGAGTTCATGGTCCAGTTGGGGAGATGAGGTATAGCCCAGGAAATGGGAAGTACCACAAGTGCATTAAGTGATATAAGACTGACGGAGACCTGCCACCAGAGCCAGCTGGGTGGTCTGTGAGATTGACGCTCTGAGTTCAGAGGGGCCTAGATCTGGCAGGGGTGGAGGATATCTTTGTTAATGGCCCAGAGTATCTTTCTACCTAGTGAACGCCCATGCATTCTTCAATGCCCAACTTAAATGTCACCTCCTCAGTGGAGCCCTCCAGGATCCACTATGTCTTTCTCACATAACTAGGCACTTCCTTCCTAGCAGGTCCCACAACTGTCAAGTACAAACCAAATATATATACTGTGACTAAAAACTTCGTGGTCATTTGATTAATCTCTCTCTCTCCTGCTGGCCTGCAGGCTACAAGTGGGAAGACCTGTATCTGTGTTGTTCATTGTTGTGTCACCCATACTAATCATGGTGCCTGGCATGTGGTAGGGGGTCTATACATATTTGTGGAAAAAACGTGTGTCTGGAAGCATGCATGATCAAAGGCACACATGGGCAATTGAGGGACAGAAGATGTGAGTCTGAAGCAGAGTTCACAGTTTGGAACAGAAGGCTGTAAGGCCAGCAGGGCTGTGGAAGCCCTTAAACACCAGGCCAGAGAGCTCTAACTTGATTCTGCCAGCGACTGGGAGCCATTGAAGGTTTTGGAGTAGGAGAGATTAATTGATGACATTTTAAAGCAACCCATTTCTGAAAAGGCAATTGATGAAATTGTAATTTTTACCTTTTGTCATGGTTGTTAGGAAAGTGTATTTCAACAAGTCAGACTCTTAGTGATACACACCATGGGAAATTTATCTGAATAGAGAAGGAGTGAGGAAACGGCATGGGACATTTTCTCCTAGATTTCAACAAAGGTGTCAAACCAACTATGAGGTTGCAGCCAGCTGGGCAAAAATCAGTGAATGTGAAGAATAAATGGATAAGCTGAGTTACTACCCAACCTGCAGATCAGCTATTTTGAATCCAGGCATGTGTGAAGCCCTGGAGCTTCTATCCCCGCTCCTCTTCCTACCGAGATGCCCTCTCCACTTGCCACCTGTCACATTCCTCCTGCCTTCTTTGGTTCAGAGTAGATGTCACCTCTTCCAGGAACCACCCCCCAACAGCCCCTCAGTCAGAAACGTGCCCCACCCCCTCGCCGTTTGCCATAATTGTGCTGCACCTAGAGCCTTCCCTGCTGTGGCAAGGGTTTGTCTTTATTATGCTGGGGGCAGGGACAGTTCATGGCAGGTAGAGGTGAGCGCTGGCCCTACCAGATATTAAAATATATTCCAGAGCTATGCTATCGGGACAGGAATTGACAGATCAATAGAATAGGCAATTCCAAAAATAAGGGGAAATTAGTATACTATAAAGATGGCACTTCCAATCAGTGGATAAAGATGAGTCATTTAAAAGATGGTATTGGGGGCTTCCCTGGTGGCACAGTGGTTAAGAATCCACCTGCCAATGCAGGGGACACGGGTTCGAGCCTTGGTCCGGGAAGATCCCACATGCCGCAGAGCAACTAAGCCCGTGCGCCACAACTACTGAGCCTGCGCCCTAGAGCCCGCAAGCCACAACTGCTGAGCCTGCGTGCCACAACTACTGAAGCCCGCACACCTAGAGCCCATGCTCCACAACAAGAGGAGCCACCGCAATGAGAAGCCCGCACACCATAATGAAGAGCAGCCCCCGTGAGTAGCAACGAAGACCCAACGCGGCCAAAAAAAAAAAAAAAAGATGGTATTGGGACAACTAGGATAGCCATTAAAAAACAAAATAAGCTAGATCTTCACCTCACTTCTTATATGGAGAGAAATTACAGATAGAATAAAGATTTAACTCTAATGAAGCTATAAATGCTCTAGAAGAAAATATGGGTGAATTACATTTATAATTTTAGAGTGGAAAAAGAAAAACCTTTGTTTTGATGTGAAATCCTAAAGCCCTAAAGGAAAAAAAAAAACTAATGAGACAATATAAAAAGAAAAAAAGTAAAATTTTCATATGGCAAAAAATCCCATCATAAATAAAAAGACAACAAAAGGAAAACATGTTTTGCAAAATATATGACAAAAGATTAATTTCCTTCGTTTCTAAACAGTTCTTACAGAAAAAAAAAACAAACCACCAACTCAAGTAAAGGGCAAAGAATATGAATAGATTGTTTAAAAAAAAGAAAAGAATTACAAGTGACCAATAAACACATGATACACATAAATATGGGCTCACATTCCCAAATGAAGAGGGCAGAGAGAGACACCATTTTTCACTTCTCAGATTGACAAAGATAAAAGAGGTTGCTAATACTAAGCGCTGACAAGTGTGTAGTGAAATGAGAACTGCCAGATGCTGCTGGCTGCTGAGGAAACTGGTACAGCGTTTGTGGAGAGGGTTCTGACCAGCGCTGTGAAAATGTAGACTCCTGATGATGACGATAAAAGCTACCATTTACCGAGTACTCCCTCTGGGGAAAAGAGCAAGCTGTATTTTATGACCTAACCTCAGAAGTCATAGACCCTCATTTCCACAGCCCTATCCATTGTGCCAGGGGACCAAGGGTGTGATACCAGGAGGGGGGAGGATCATTGGGAGAGCTGGGAGGCCAGATACCACAGTTTCTAATGTCAAAGGGGAAATTTTGGTGTCAAATACATTAAACATACTATCTTATTATCTGCTTTGTAGATGAGGAAACTGGTGCCCAAGGACACTTGTTTGGTGTCAGAGCCAGAATTGGAACCAGTCCCATTTGACTAGACTCTTTCTATTCCACCTCCTCAATGGTCTCCCGGATGCCACTCCTGCTTCCTTATAATCTCATCTCCTCTGATCTAAAAACATAATTTAGATGGCATGATTTCCTTGCTCTTAGAATAAAATCCACACACCTCATGGTGGTGTCCAAGGCTCTGAGTGCTTGGCCCTGCATGCCCTCTCACCCTTACCTCCTCCCACCCTCCCCCACGCTCTAAATACACTGGTAGCTTTCAAGTCCTCAAACATGCCAAGTCCCTTCTCACCTCAGGGCCGTTGCACCAGCTGTTTCCTCTGCCTGCAAGACTGTGCCCCCAAGTCTTTACCCAGCTGTCAGCTTCCAGCATCCTGGGGTCAGAGCACACGTGGGCTTACTCCTGACAGGGGCCTTCCCTGACCACTCAGCCCAGAGCCCACCTTATCTCCACCCTCAACCCCTGTCTCCCCTCCACCCCTCACCGCCCCCATCCTCTGCGTATCCTTCACCCCATCACCACCTCACTCCTTGTCTCTGGGATCCAACCAAGATTCAAACTTTGCATTTCATTGTTTTTTCTCATTAGTCTCGTGATTAAGAACAGTCAAACTAATGACAGTGAATCTTTTGAAGTGTCCAGGATACTTGTGTTATGGAGTCTCTTTCAGTATTTCTTGTCTGGTTGTTTCTTCATGATCAGATTCAGGTTAAGCATTTTGGAGGGGAGGACTTGACATGGGGAGAACATAACATAGGTAATGCTATGTTCTCTCATTGCATCCCTTCAGGAAGTAAGCACATCGTGTCAGGTGGTTCCACTTCGGGGTCTGCTGAATTTGATCACTTGATTGGGGGGTGTATACCAGTCTCTCCATTGTGCAGGTACATGTGCCTTTTATCATTAATAAGTAATTTGTAGGGATAATTTTTTTTTTTTTTTTTAATGCTTTGAGATGCTTGAATAGCATCCGTTCTGGTCACACTAAGATCCTGTTATTCCTAATCACAACCTCTGGTTCCCATGGCCAGGTCCCTGCTCACGGAGCGTGCTCATTTCATATGGGAATCCGCCTGGAGGGGTTTGCTGCTTAAGAAGCTCCACAGAGCAAATGCCCTGCCTATTTTGCCATTTACAAAGGCACCCACTGTTTGCAGAGCCTGGAGGGGACATGAAGGCAGTACCACCCCCTTAAGCAGACTAGAGCAGCCCTTCTCTGTCATGGTCTCCCACCAGACTGGGGCTGGAAGAAGAGACACATCACTGGGAGAATTAGTGGTCAAGAAACTAGGTTATGCCATTCCTTGTTGGGACCCATGCTGTGGCCACTTTAAGGAGATGCGCAAAGACACAGAGAGCAACCTACACAAGGTTACTCAAGGAGTGGCAGCTCCTGCAGGAATTAAGGAGCCGGGAGATTTCTGCAAGCTTCAGCACACATGAAAACTCACCTAATTCGCCGTGCTACTAAATAGCCAGGCTTCTCCAGGGCTCCCAACCGCTTCCTGTGTATCAAGTGGGGCTGGGGCTGTTTTATCTCAGGGATGGTAAATGAGTTCACATTTCATGCCTAGAGAAAATCACTGCTCTGCCCTCCTGGGCGTACTAGCTCTTTCTCTTATTAGTCAGAGAAGAGGTGGGTTATCTGGGTTCAATTCCACCCTTGAACGTCAGCTGGATCTGGCTTTATATTTCAAGCCCAGATGTCCACCACCGCTGTGAAATAGTGACTCAGGCCAGGAGAAGTCAAAGGTCTCTAGAAATGTGGTGGGAAGAGATGGGAAATCCTGGGCCTGAATTATCTCATTTTCAGAGTGAGGAAGGACAGTTCCCATGTTGGAAACACCCACATTTCCCTGTAAGAACTGAAGATTCGTGGCCACTAATTAATTCTAAAAATCATTATTGGTGTGTGGACGTTCAGACAATGAAGTTTCCAAACTGCCCCCCACCACAAAGGATGAGAAGTAAAGATCTCATAGAGAAAAGTGGTAAGAGTGAATTGGTTTGAAAACACATTTGATTTTAGGGATAAAAGGTGCTAATGAGTAACATGCTTAGAGCCTCTTTTAAAAACAAAGTGTGAGTTTTATATTGACAGTAAAATCTTTAGCGTGTGCAGAAGGAAGTCGGTGTGCTGTTAATCTGATGTGTTGTCATCTGTTTATTTTTCTAATGGGTGAATACTGAGCCCTGAACCTGCGGTGTTGTACTTCCAACTCGTATCTGTAGAGGGAGCCTTGTTTACCTCGGATTGTTCACAATGCAAAGCTTTCAGTGGAAGAAAGAAAAAGGCTTTTTACAGAAAAAAAGTTGGAGGGTTAAAGGCAGTCTGTTTCAAAATTGCAAACAATCGCGGTGGCTGTCTCGTTTTCTCTTCTTCGCTGGTTTCACTGTGAATGAATTGTAGCGTAAAGTCAGTAGAAATTGCCCCTCCTCTTTGGATGCGACCAGAGGAACCAGGTGGTGGGATCGTTATTGGTTTGTTTTGTTTTGTTTTTTGGCCATTTCCTCACAGAATTCCACGAGGGCAGCTCTCCATCCCCGTTAAAGCACAAGATTTTTCTGAAGGCTGATCTGTTGGAGGGTGTGGATTTGGGGAGGGGAGAAGCCGCCCTTACCCATCTTCTCTGTCGGGGTCTAATTCTGCTGTCGGGGTACGAGCGTGTTACGTTTCAGGTTGAGTCTGAGGCTGCTCAGAGGTCCAGGGTCCCCCACCCCCGCGACGCCCGGTGCGGTCTTCTCCTGCACCCCAGGTGGATGAGGTCTGTCTGCGCGGAGCACTGCGTCTCTGATCCGCGTGGGTCTTTCCCCTACTGCGATTCTGTGTCTGTGGACAGTGCGCGCCCGGGTCTGGGATGGAGCAGCATTTCTTGATGTTATCCTAGTACTTCACAACTGTATCTTGCGCGTCTTAAGGAGCCCGAACTGTGTGGTCTAGAGGAGCACAATGTCCGGCGGGAGGTGGGGCAGGGAGAGAGTCGGGAGCAGGCCGGCGGCGGGCGCTGGAGATGGTTGATATGTTTGGGTCTGACAGGTGAGCGTAGCCGGACTCTTCGGCGCCCGCCAGTGGGAAGAAGGGGAGCAGGGGAGGGTGTAAACTAAGTGGTGGGAAAGAGACAAAGGAAGAGTGAAGAGGCGAGATGGTGCGGAATAGAGGAGGGGGAGGGGAGGGGGCAGCGAATGGGCAGCAAGCCGAGGAGCCCGAGCTTGAACTTGATCGAGAAAAGGGGGGGGCCCAAAGTGGGGGGGGCGGCACAGAGCCGACCACGTGCCTGTCTTTCCCAGACCTGGGTCTCGCTCTGACCGTCGGGGGGCCCAGCCCTCTGGCCCAGCAGCCCCGCCCAGCGAGGACTCGCGTCCCCGGGGAACCAGAAGACGCGCAGGGGTCGAGGGCTGTCCGAAGGCCCCAGGGTGCCGGGAGTTCCTAATGGTGCCCGAGTCACTTTCTTTGGGCCAAGTGTCTCCTCTTCTGGTCTGAGCGCGGAGAGCCGACCGGGCGCCCCCCCACCCCCACACCGGACTCGAAGACTGAGTCCTCCGCGAGCTAGGGGCGGGCACAGACCCCACCGCCTTCTTTCCCGGGCTCAGACCCCGGCAAGAATCTTCCTCCAAGCGCTTCCCCCTTAAGAGAGCTCTCCCCACCGAGCGCACGGCGGCGCGTCCAGCGCGCCCTCATCCCCCCACCCCGTACCTGGCCCAGCACCCGCTCCTTCCTCCTCCTCTCCCCACCCGCCTCTCCCTCCTTTCTCCTCTCTCTGGGTGCCTCCTTTTCCTCTCTCCCCCCTCCCCCAGTGCCCACTCCTCCCTCTCGCCCGCCCCTCCACCTCCTCCTCCTGCTGCTCCTCCTACTCCCCCAGCTTGCGCCCTCCCAGCGCTCCCCTCCCCCCGGCCCCCGCCCCGTGCCGGGTCCCGCCCCCCTCCCCCGCCTCCCCGTGCCCGGTGCCCCCCTCCCCCTTCCTCCCTCCCGGCCGCGGCGCCGCCGCCGCTGCCGCCGCCGCCGCCGCTCGCCTGGGCCCTCCCCCTGGCCACCCCCGCCCCCGGGCCGGGCAGTGACGCGCCGCGGCGGTGCCAGTCCCTCTCCCCGGGCGGCCGCGGCGGCAGCAGCAGCAGCAGCTGGAGCTGTAGGGCTGTCACCGCCGCCCGCACCGCTCACTCGCCGAGCCCGACCGTCCGTCTCCGCCTCGCCTCCCGCCCAGGTACGGAGTCCGGCCCGGATCCCCGCGATCGGGCCGTTTCCGGGCCCCCGGCCGCCGCCCCCCTTCTCTCGCCGCTGTTGCCGGCCGTTGAGCTGCGGTTAGGGGGGCGGGAGGCTGGGGGGGTTCCGGGGAGGGGGACGCGGGGGAGCTTCCTGCGCCGGGGCTGAGGAGGGGGGCGCGCGGAAGCGGCTGCGCCCTAGGCGGAGTGGGCTGGGGCGGGGGGCGGGTGAGTGTGATCGAATGGGGTGGGGGCCGTGAAGCCTGCACTCTGGAGGCCGCGGGGTGCTCGAGGTGTGCCCGGCCCCGAGTGCCGGGGGCCGCCGGGCGCACCCCACTCCCGGGCCGTGCGCGCCGCCGGTCCTGGGGGGCGGTGATTGTGTGCGCCGCGCCGCGGTATTGTGCGGCGGCCACACGGTTTGCAACGGGCTCGGCACCGCGTCCCGGTGAGGAAGGCGTTCTCAGGCGGCGGGGTGGGGGTCAGGCTCGGGTTGCCGCCACCACGGCCGCAGCGAGAAGGGAAGTGGACTGTTTGGAGATGTTGAGGACGGGAAGCGTAGAGTGGCAGGGAGGGGCTCCCTGCCTCGGCGCGGGGAGTTGAGACGAGGTTTGCAGAGTTGAGCCCACTTCGGCAGGCCCCCGCCCCTCCCCGGAGCGGACCTGATGCCCCTGGCAAGTGTTCGGTCGGAGCAGAAGCTGGAGGCGTCGGCGGCCCCTGTTGGAGGGGCATTCCTTACTGAAGGGGGCACATGGGGCGGGGGCAGCTGGCCAGAGTGAGGGCGCGCGCCCGGGTTAAGTTGGATTTACACCTCTGTCCGCCGCTCTCCGCTTCTCCAAGGCTGGACACTTTTTCCGGCGGCGGGGTGGGGGATTGCCATTCGCGTTCTTATTCCAGCCGCTCAGGTTCAGAAGTGACCCCCCTCCCCACCCCCCAATCGCACCTGGAGCTGCGTGTGCCCGAGTCCGGTCATCCCTAGCGGGCCGCACTTCCTGGGGGAAGTTCTCACTAAGCCTCGCTAATTAGCATTATTCCTGGAGAAAGGTTAAGGTTAGAGCGTCCTTTTCCTTATCGGGAGGCCCACCCCCCTCCTCCCCATTCCCTTCTTCCTTCCTCCTCCCCAAGAACACAAAAGCACAAAAAGAAAGTGTGAAGAGGCACTGATCAATGGAGAAGCCACAAACCCATTAATTCAAATGGAACCTTTTTGTCCCCCCCTCTAAAACATTGATTTTTCTTTCTGTCTGCTCTGAGGGGAGATTAATAACCTCCTGATTTCACCTGAAATGGTGTTTGGACTCTGTGATTTCCTCCTCTTTCTGAGAAGGATTGTGGCTTGAAATAGATCCTCCCTTGAGATAAAGCCCTACTTATCCCAGAATCAGCTGGAAACCCCAGCCTGGGCCCCTGTCCTTCGAGGTGGGGGACATGGGGAGAGGGCTGTGGGGCTCTCACGGCTCCTCAGGAGAGAGTCCTGACCAGGGGCCCTTTCTTGCCTTGCCCCCTGCTTCTGGATTTCAGGTCATTCTGGGAGAAAGACCCATTTAGGGCCCAGGCCCCAGTGGTAGTTTAGCCCCCAGGTAGTAAATTACCCCTATATTGGAAAACCATTAGGGCCTCAATGTGTCCGTGAATGAATAATATCAAGCTTAATTTAATCCCATGTCAAGGTGGGCTTGTTCTGGAGAGTCAGGGTTTGAGACAGCACCTCCTCCCACACCCTTGCACCATGGCTGGGTGCCAAGACCCCATTCAGCACCTTCCTGAGGAACAGCGGGAGCAGAGCACCCAGGGCCTTCCTCCCAGCTGGAAAGGCTGATTTGGGGAAACTTATGTGGCCTCAGTCACCCTGGGGCCATGTGGAGCTGAACTGCCCCTGAGTTGCTCAAGAACTTTTTTGTCTTGTCTGGGCCCTTTTCTTGGAAGGAAACTCCTGCAGGGGATTAGTGCAGAGTGATTTCTCTCCAGCCCTCTTTTTGGCTGGAAGAACCCTGTCTGCTGAAGCTCATCTCTCCAGCCTCCCTTTTAAAGAGACCCCTGTTCAAGGCAGGGCCTGGGGTATCAGTGAGGCCCTCGTGGTGAGGAGTGCTGGGAAAACAGCCAGTTGCCTTTGCTTGGGAAACAAAAGCCCATTTTACACTCAATACACTAGTAGGAAGGTGTTGAAAATGCTCACCCCAGCATCCAGGCACCCATGACAGCAAAGACAACAGAGCGTCCCTGTGTAGATGCGAACATGTTTCTGACAGACTCTGTGTGCGTGTGTGTGTGTGTGTGTGTGAGAGAGAGAGAGAGAGAGGGTACCTAGAATGTGCTAGGTGATTAGCTGTATCAGCCCTCCCCACTTCCCATTTCCCAGATGAGCCTGTATGCTTGTATGACCAGGAAGCAGAGGAGGTGTGCTGGCAGGAAGGAGTGGAGTTGTGCGGGAGTGTCCCCGGGAGGCTGGCCTCCTCCCTGGTGGCCAGGTGGGCTTGGGATGGAGCGTGAGCAGCAGCCTTGGGACCCCGCAGCTCCCAGGAGCTGTGGCTCAGACCACCCTAAGATTTCATTTGTGCTGTTCCTTCCCAACAGGGATTTGAACCCTTGTTGCCTTGGATCCTGGAGGGTTTTCGTCTTCCATTAATAAGCCATCTGATGAACTGAAGTGGTTAAGTTGGGGTCAAATGCGGTTCAGTACCTCCTTGGCATGCTCAGAAGGCTGTGTGTGTAATGCTCGCTGACATGGAGACAAGGGGGGGGATTGCCTCGCACTGAAGAATTTCCAGGACCTGGAAGGGGCCTGCAGGTGTTCCAGAAGGAGGTGCTCACTTTCTCCATCTTGGTGCTCGCCTGCTTGGGTTAGAGCCGGTGCCAGGGCAACTGCCTTGAGCCTGGTGGTCTTTCTGGCAGGAGCTTCAGCCTCTCATCAAACAGACCCCAAGGGCTGGACAGAGAGGGGCTCTGTTTCCTCCCTGGCCCATGCCTGCCTTCCACCCCTCCTCTGAAACACACACCCAAGTCTCCTGGTCAGGGCTTACGGCTCACAACTGCACTAAATTCACAACAAATCCTCCTCCTTTGCTCTCTCAAAGCAAGGGGTAGAGATAGAGTTACAGCTCTGAGGAAAGGCCTGGAAAATGTTGTGGAGGCAAAGCCCAGGATCCCTGTCCTGGAGGATGCAAATGGCTCAACTTCAGAGGCACCAGGAACCCAGTTCCCGAGAAAGTGACCCCAGTTGTAAAATAATCAGGTTACTGATAGCACCTGCCCCTGGTTACACGCCATGGATACAGGCGCGTTTCCACCATTTCCCCTCTGGTCTCCCATTTTCTCCTCCTCCTAGGCTGGGCAGCGCTTGGTGCTATTGCTTGCAGAGGAGGAAGGGCCTCAGAACCTGGGTGGAGAGAAACTGAACCTGCCCGTGAATTTTGGACTACAGATAAGAGCAGGGAGGGTTTGGTCGGCTCCTCTCCTTCTGCCCCGAGTCAGGGCTGCCAGATTGGGGTGTGTCCCAGGGGCTGTCTGGGTGCTGTCTGCCTACCCCCTCTCCCCACCCCAACTCTTGTGTTCCCTTTTCAGAAGGGCATTTGACCTGATCGCCCTGTGACCCGCAAGTGGCTCAGGTCCTTTGGTGCCTAATAAATGATGGACTTTTGTCAACAGGTGGGCAAGGCTGCAGGCTTCAGGGTGTCCGAAGGTAGAGGTAAAAGGAGCCGGGGGTACTGGCTGGCCAGTCACGTGGGGTCTAGGGAGAGGGGACCTGGAAGTAATGGATTGTACACACTCTTATTTTCTAATGAAAGTTTCATTGAAGTTTGTTTAAAGAAAGAGAAATTAGTAGGCTGAGTTCCCTTGAGATTCCAGAGGGAAAAGCAAGAAGTGCCCGACTTGTGACCTCTGGACCCAGCCCCTCATAGCTTGCGCTGGCATCTCCCGCAGGTCCCTCAGGCCCGGCTGTGCCCCCCTCTGCTCATCGTCGATGGGCTCTGAACTGTGTACTGGTAATTGCCTGTGTAATTGGGCTGCTCCTGGAGCCTGGGCTCAGTGTGAGCCGGTGAGGTTACAGTCTGCCCTCTGCAGCTGGGGGCTCTGCTGTAGCAGGTGGGTGGCAAAGAGGGCTTGGGAAGCCTTCTCTCCCAGGTCAGCCCTGGAAGTGAGGGTGTGGGAGCTAATTTTGATTGGAACTTAGAGTTTGGCGGGTTTTTTAAGTTAGGTTTAATAAGTTTGATTTCTCACTTAAAAAATTGCTGTATCAGTGGTGTCAGAAGCTTAGCTAGAACCATCACCCACAAAACAGGGATTCATGTGGCAGAACCCTGGGGGTTGTAGGAACACTCGCTGGGGAGAGCTTGATGGTCAGTAGATAACTGGAGAGGGGGTTCCCCAGCCCCCTTCTCTCTCTACACTTACAAGTGTGTCAGAATTTTTCTCTGTCCTTCCCTAAGTAACAGGGCCCTGGAGGAAAGGAGCCCTGCCACAGTCTCGGTGCCCCTAACATAACACCAGCACATAGTAGATGCTCCATAAGTGCGCGTCGACTCATTGACGAGAGTGAGCTGGGTGTGGGTATGGATGTAAATATAGCTTCATCTCCCATGGAGTTTCCTTTGGGTCTCGCCCTGAGACACTTTGTTGTTAAGGAATCTGATTCTTTCGGTTGAAGGGAGGAAGTGTGGTGAGGGGGCCCCTCGGTGTGGTGGACAGTGAGGTGGGCTCTGGGCACAGACTGCCTGGGTTCAGATCCCAGCTCTGCCACTAGCTACGGTGCCCTTGGGCAGCTGAGGCAGGTCTCCAAGGGGCAGGCACCAGATCTGGAGATAGGCCTGACACGGGTGCCTGCTTTCTCTATGGGGCTGTTGCGAGGAAATCTCATAAAAACCCCTGCCGCAGAGCCCCTCACGTGTGGGCACTGGGTGCTCTTCGTTATCGGGTGATTGCAACTCAGTGTAAAATTTAGCCCACCTCTGCCCAGTTTGACCTGTCAGGGCAGGGAGAAGTGGAGGGGGGCCATTTTGGTGGATAGTTAAGTGATCTGAGCCAGAGAAACCTGAGGCTCTGCAAGGGGGCGCCTGGCAGCTGCAGGAGGGGGTTGCTGCCCGGCAGCAGCCAGGGCCCAGGTTTCACACGGTCTCCATTCAGGAACTGTGTTCAGCGGGTCCAAGTCCCTGATTGTCACACTGTTGCCGCGTCCTCATTAAACACCGGTATCATGCCAGGCAATTCAGCCAATTTGACTGGTCTCGCTGGCCTTGTCCAGAGAGCATAGAGCCTGGTCCCCGCTCTTGGGAGGACTTAAGGTTTTCTTGGGGAAAGAGAGGGCAGAGAGCCGCTGTGCTGCCTGCTGCAGCTGAGTGCTGTGCCTGCCTAAGTGCCAGGGCTGATGGTACAGGCAGGCAGAGGGTGTAAGGAAAGGAACGATGGAGACTGAGCTGGAGTTGATGGAGCCAGGGGGACGTGCGTTTGGAGTTTGGGTTGTGGGGCGCCGAGGCAGTGCAGGTGTTCCAGGTGAGGGGCAGGAAGGAGGGTGCGTCTGGGCCTTCAGACGCTCTGGCTCTGCCGCTTGTTAGCTCGTGACCCTGGGCAGGTGCCTTCACCCCTTGGAGCCTCAGCTTTCTCATCTGTAGAATGGGGCTGATAACTACACCTACCCAGTGGGCCTGTGGTGCACTTGGCACCTGATAAACATTGGCTTCTGTTGTTACTATTTTAAACGCTTGCCAAGTGGGGCTAGAATGTGGGAGCCTTCAGCGCTGCACCCAGCAGTTCTGACTTTTCCTTGCTTCTCAGTGAGAACCTGTGTGTTTATGGAACACTCCTTTCTCTGAGCTGAAGATGGTTGCCCAAGATTATGTGCCCCTGAGGAGGGGACACCCCGTATGGCTCCACTGCCCGCCGCTCACCCATCCCCCGGCCCCTGTGGCCTCCGGGCTGCTTGCTGGAACCCACCAGCACGTGCCAGTGCGTGGTGCACTCCCCACGGGGACCCCCCCCCCAGCAACCTCCCTCACTTCTGCAGGCCTCTGCTCTGCTTGTCCCCTGACCAGTGAGGCTCTTCTTGGCCACCCTGGCAAACACAGTCCTGCAGGCCCCTCTCCCCTCTTGTTCTACTTTATTCTGCTTTACTTTGTAGCCCTCATCGCCCCCGGTATTAGGAGTTTTTCTGCTGATTGTCCATCTCCCCCACTGGACAGTGAGCACCAGTAAGGCCAGGAGTTGTGCACAGCTGAATTTTCCAGCATCTAGAAAGGTGTTGGGCACATAGTAGGTGTTCAATAAATACTTGCTGAGTAAATGGACGGAGCATTTTGAATAGGTGTTACTCCCAGATGTGAATAGAATACTTGGTCCTTTAAACCGTGAGTGTTTCGACAATACCCAAGAGCCAGGAGAGGGCCTTCCTGCTTCAGCAGGGACTTCAGGTCATACCCTGAGCACAGTGACCCCTGGGCAGCCAGGAAGGAGCCAGGGCCCCAAGCAAGGATGGCCCAGTTCCTGGCTCCCAGAACCTGTATGGCCCTACCCCTCCAAGGGTCCTTCTCCCCACCTGCCCGCCACCCCTCACTCTGGGTCCTGTCCTGTTAACGGAGGGAGAGTCGTGTTGCCCTTTGTGCAGAGAGAACCTTTTGAACGTGTGTCTCTCCCTCCGGGTGTGAGACCACTGTCTGAGTGAGTGTGTGAGTGAGCGTGCTTTCACCCAGGGAAGGCTGTGGGTGCGTGTGCTTGTGTATGAGGAGCAGGGCGGCCTGTGGGAGGGAAGCAGAGTGCATGCGTGTGTGGGGAGAGGGCACGAGAGCACATGTGGTCCCCGTCCCCTGAGGCTCTGGGGGACCCCTGAGCTGGGCGGAGCTGGCGTTCTGGCCCGGCTTGCGTCCTCCTGATTCAGCCGCAGAGGGTGCACACTCGTGCTGCACAGAAGCTGTAAATTCCAGGAAACTCCCTGCCAGCCGGGCTGGTGGGGGAGGGAGTGAGGATAATCCACGCTGGTTCCCTAGCACTTGGAGAGCAGATGTGTCTGCCTCGGACAGCAGCAGAAGAAAGTTCAAACCAAAGTGTGTTTGCTCGCTGTAAAAGAGACCTCTGTGAGGGGCCCCTGGAGGGAGGCCTTTGGGGGGTAGTGCTCTGCCAGAGGTCCTTACTGGGGGCCCACAGAGGCCATTGTATCTTGCTGGGGGAGGGGAAGGGGCAAAGCCAGAGCTCCAGGGTGTGGGAGCCGCTGGGTCATCTTTCTTGCATTTTACAGCCAGCTCCCAAACACAGTTGCTTGCTGCTCCTGAAAGAGGCTGGGCCAGGAGGAGGTGGGGTCCCTTCCCACTGGAGGGCTGGGTTGAAGGGGCCCCGCCCCGGGGGTTCCCGGATGACTGGCCAAGGGCTCACTGAAGCCAGCGAGGGGAGAGGAGGCAGGCGTGGTCCTCTCCAGCAGGCCCTCCGGCTGTTTGGAAGGCCCTGGCGGCCCCCCAGGCCCTTGAGCCGAACCCCCTTTGCGGTCAGATCCGAACCCTCGCCTGCCCCACCCCCTTCCTTCTCTATACTTCTGGGGCTGGCCTTTTCAGCTCTGGAAGCCGCCCAAGAGCATATCTTTGAAGCACAGCAAAGGTTAGGAAGGAGGAAGACAGAAATGTCCTCTGGGCTGGGGGAGTGGGAGAAAGGAATTCCATGCATGCTCCACGGGAGTCGGGAAGCAGGCGTGGTGGGCGCGATCAGCCTGGCCTCGGTGGTGCCCGGCATGTCCTGCTGCCCACTCCTGCTCGCCTGGCCCTGCGTGGAGTGAGCCCTCGTCCGTGGGCTGTGGGCAGGGAGTGGGGAGCAGTGGCCCTTGTTTACAGCGGTTGCTTCAGCCTTGGCTCACAGGGGTAAGAGCCAGGCCCTGCGATCCGCCCCTACAGGATGCGAAACCTCGTAATTGTCTTCAATTACAGACAGCGCCGGCCCTCAGCCCCGGCTTCCGACAGGAACCAGAGCCCGAGCCACTTCCATGGGAGGGTAGGGGGAGCGACCCAGCCCCCACTGCAAGGTTTGGGGGCGCCCTACGGCCTTTGGGGGCACCTCCAAACGCCCACGGGCCCTGGGGTTCACCCAGAATGCTGCCGAGGGGCTGCAGAGAGCCCGTCCCTGTTGAACGCCCACCTTCTTTGTCCCTGATCAGGATGAAACTTCTGTGAGCAGTGAAGATTTTGATATGAACGACTCCACATGGATGTCAGCTGACCCACACCTGGCCTCCAGCCTGAGTCCCAGCCAGGAGGAGAGGATGCGGAGCCCGCAGAACCTCCACAGCCAAGAGGACGGTGAGTGTCCCTTTGCGGCTGGTGGGGGAGGGGCTGTGTCCCCGCCTGCAGGGTCCTAGGAATCCCTGGGGTGGTGGGTAGGAGGGGGGGGGCAGGGGTAGAATCTGGGCTGGAGCCTCTGGGGGCGGCTGGGCCCAGGCTGACAGCTGCCCCCAGTGTTCTCAGCGTCTCCACAGGCCCCACTGCCCCAGCCCCTAGTTCCGGGGAGAGCAGTTGTTCCTCCCAAAGGTGAAGGGCTCAGAGCTCTTCGGGGATCGGCAGCCTGATGGTGTCCTGCCCGTTTGCTCTGATGCTCACGGGCTGGTGGGATATGGATATCGAAGTTATCACGGTTCAGGTCTGGGAAGGTTAACAGTGTGCCTGACCCGGAGCAGTCCAGCTGCCCAGTAACGAAAGCAAAAGCTGGGCTTCTGTGGCCTGGATTTGAGGCTACAGGACCAGGGTCCCTGCCTTTCCCCTGGTGAGCGAGCAGGCAGTGCGCTTGTCCACGTGTGTGCCCGGCCCCTTGGGATGAGAGGTGGTCTGGTGAGGAGCTGCCCAGACTGCCCCGGCCCTGGCCCCCGTCACCCGCCAGGGCCTGCCAGCCACCCTTCTCTTGCCTGCCTTGGAACACAGGCTCCTTTCTTGGGGTGGGAGCGCTGGGGTCAGAGTCAGACCCCAGAGGTCCACTCTGGCGCTCCCACGCTGAGACCCGGGGCTGGGCTCTGGGACTCCAGTGCCTGCCTCAGTTAGATGCAGCTGTGGGCGTGGGGTGGCACCTGTAGTCAGAGCGTCCCGGTTGGGCAGGGCTCTGCTCTCCCAGAGGAGGTGATTGGGGGTGGGGGATGAGCTGGAGAGAACTGGGGTGTAGAGCTGCAATTAGGAGGGGTCGAAGGTCGGGGCCTGGAATGTGGGCGGGAGGTGCAGGGTTAAAAAGGGGTGTAATGTTAACTCTGTGAAACGGGTTAGCCTTAAAGAGTAAATAAGGGGTAGGAGCCTTGCAGTTTGGGTCAAAGTTCGTCTCCATGGCGGAACCCGCGTGCCTGCCTCCCCACAGCCCTCCCAGGCCTGAATCCGGCTTTGTCTGGGAGGAGACCCAGCCCGGAGGCCGCTGGGGTGGCTGCGCCTGGGGCTGGGGAGCCCAGGGTGTGGTTCTGTGAGGAGTGGGGTGCGAGGCTGCTGGGAAAGAAAAGGCTTTTGTCCCTTGACGCCTCATGAGGTCAGCACGACCCCCTCGTGCTGCGAGCCTCCCAGACCGATACCGCCTTCCAGCTCCAGCGTTCCCGCGGGTGGGGAGCCGAGCGGGGGCAGCGCATGCTGTCGGGGGGCTCTGGGGCCGGGACATGCCCAGAAGCTGACCTCCCGCCTCATCTGAGCTGATTGAGGGCCACAGCCAAAGACCACACCAAGGGCCACACCAGCAAAGCTCAGCCCAAGGCTGTCGGTTACACCTTCCCAAGAAGGATCCAGAGCATTTATTTTTAAAAACCCCACAGTAGTAGAACTGAATGGGGGCCATAGTCCCCCAACTCATTCTCCAAAAACTCGGGTTATTGTTGCTTACAACCACCCTTTGGCGGGGAGCAGGGTGGGGGCGGTGTCTCATCTCTGTCAGAGACACTCTCCAGGGAGATGTGGTGATCTGGGGGGCCTCCAGGATCAGGTAGCAGAAGGGAGTGCTTCTGTGGGGTTTACAGGGCTTCCTCAGCCACGGAGGCTAACGGGGTCAGTGTGTCCCGCAGCCGGTCCCGCAGGAGCCAGGTGGGGGCGCCAACCCAGGTGTGTGTCGTCACACGTGTCCCCCACCCCTCCAGCCGCCCAGGTCCCTCCTGACTGTGGGTGCTGGGGCCGGGGCAGGCTGGCCCGCTGACAGGACGAGGGTATTTATCAGGGCAGGCAGCCAGAGCTGGAGACAGGGAGGATGGTGTTGACCACGATACCATCGATTTAATTATTTCATCAGAGACTGTGTCTGGAGGCTGTGGGTTGATGTGCTGGCCAGAGGCCGACCCAGACCCAGTGCAGGGGGTCGCAGGCTTTGAGGGACCGGCTGGCTTGGTCTCTGCTGCCCTTCTGGTCCTAGATCTGGTGGTGACTCCCATGTCTGTCCAGACCAGTGGGCTCCCAAAGCTGGGCGCAGACCCGGCCTGGAGTCCTTGGCCAGCCCTCCAGCCCTCCCTGTGAAGGTGCCTGCAGTGAGCTGAGATCCCACTCCCATCAGTGAATCGGTGGGAGACCGTTGGGGGCTTCAGGGTGTTCTCATGTCCCCTGTTGTTAAAGAAGGACTGGGCAGGGACAGGCCAAGCAGGGGCTCTGTGTGCATCCAGGCACAGCCCTCCATGGTCTCCACTCCCTGCTCATGTGCCTTCATCCAGAAGCTTCCCCAACGCCACCGACCCCCAGGATGGCTTGGTGCTCGGTCTCTGGCCCTCGGTCCTCCATCTGGGGTCCTCAGTCTGAGGCCCCCACTGTGAGCTCTGCAAGGGGCGGACCACGTGGATCTTGCTCTCTGCTCCGTCCCCGGTGACTCTGGCTGCATGCCTGGCACGTCATAGGGGCCTGCTGAATGTTTGTTGCCCGAATGAATAAAGGAACAAACATTTATTGAGGCCTACCCCCAGCACACCATCCAGAGGGGAGAGAGGTCTGCCCCCGCCAAGTCGGGTTCTTTGTTCCTGATGATACCCCCGGTCTGAGCACCTGAGTCTTTTCCTTTAGCCAGAAAGTGTGGGGACTCCCAAGGCCGTGCCAGGGAGCAGCATCCCACCCCTGCTGGTCAGGGATACAGCCAGAGCATCTCAAGAAACCAGGCAGTTTGCACAGATTCACACCTGTTGGTGGATGTGTTGGGGCCCTCCTCTTCCTCCAACACCTCCTCCTCCCCCTTTTTCAAATTTTAGCAAAGGCAGATAAGGGCTGGGCCTTGGCAGGGCAGGTCCCATGGCTGAGACCAGGAATGAATCAGGCCAGTTCTCACTCCTGGGAGCTTGTCTGACGTTCAGCAGGTGTGGGAGTGTGCTTGCCACGAACACAAACACGGTTGTGCTTTTGTCCCCAAGCCTGCCACTGCCTGCGAGGCCTCACTTCACAGGTCTCTTTCACGGGTCCCGTTCCTGGCTTCTTGAAATCACAGCATCGGGTGCTTTGGCCGGGGAACCCCATGGTGCTTCCTCATTGGCGGCTGGAGCTGCTGTGGGTGAGCACAGGGCTCTTGTCCCGTCTCAGGGGAGGGAACTGTTGATCGGTGAGAGAACTGGGGTGATCTGGCCAGAGTCGGGAGGGGTTGCCAAGGCTGCTCCCCTCCTCTTTCCTCTTTGGCAGGCGTCGAGGTCCTGTGCGAGGTTCCCCAGAAGATGGGCACGGGAGCCTGGGAACCAGAGGAGGCTGTCCCCCCAAACTCAGAGCACTACCTCCTCTGAGTTGTGATCCAGGGCTGAGTGATCCAGGCCGTTCCCACCACTGCCTGCAGTCTACGTACAGCCAGGTCCCCTCCAGACCCGCCACTAAGCCCCAGCTGAGGCTTTGGGCTTTCTTTTGTGTCCACACAGAGCCCTGGTCTCATCATAGGTGCCTGGAAAAACACCCAGGAGGTGCATTTTGGGGGTGGAGAGAAGGACAGTTGGAAGAAGCCAACTGTTGAGACTCTGTCCAGAGACACGGTGGTCTGGCATTGACTTAGGACCAAACAGCACATCCATCTGTAGTTATGCCCCATCAGTGGGATTATCTGTTTGATGACCGTCTCCTCCCCAGATACCGACTAAGCACCCTGAGAGCCAGTTCCCTGGTGCCCAGCATAGCACCTGGCACAGAGCAA
Source organism: Balaenoptera ricei (assembly GCF_028023285.1). Lineage (NCBI taxonomy): Eukaryota > Metazoa > Chordata > Mammalia > Artiodactyla > Balaenopteridae > Balaenoptera > Balaenoptera ricei. Next base: position 26,652,661 of record NC_082653.1, read on the forward strand.
GTCGGGGGGAGTGTCTGTTAAATGAATAAGTGAAAGAGGACCCAGGCCGGGCAGGTGAGCCAGCAGGCTGCTGGATGTCAGATGCATGGCCAGGCCAGGGCCCTCTCCTTCCATTTCCCCTTGATGTGCTTCACCAGGCCTCTTGCTCTGCCTCTTCCTGAGCGGAAAATGTGAGGCCTGGCCTCCAGAAGGGATGCGGGGGGTGGGGAGTGGACATTACTCACCTTCCGGGCAGACAGGAAGTCACCGCCAGGGAAGAACCGAGGGTCCTGCTTCTGTCTTCCTGCAGGGTCATTGGGGTTTGCTGGGCAGGAGCTGTGAGGCATCTGGGGGACCTCTTGTTTGTGCCTCTCAGATGAGAGGCTCCTCCAGCCTTGGGCCTCTGGGACCCACTGGACCTCGGAGCTTCCCTCCCTCCAGGGACATGGTGCCAGCACTTTCTGCCTTCAGACTGGACGTCTGGAGTCTCTCCTCCAGTGGCCATCACCACGTCATGAGGCTGGACCAAGGCACTGAGGGTCCTGGCTTAAGCCTTTGGTTCTTTCAGGGCTCTCCACCAGTTTTGTCACATGAATATCAAGCCCTGTGGCCTGGGAGGCTGATAACCCCTCGCCCCTTCAAGGAACCTGCAGGAGAGGGACAGGCACACAGAATGTGGGATCCCCGCCAGGTTGTAAGCTTTCTGAGGGCAGGAGATGTGTCTTTGAAGAAACGTATCTTATTTTTTACCTTATTTCACAAGTATTACATTCATTGTAGAAAACAGAAAAAAAACAGGAGCAAAAAAAAAAATGACAGTCAAAGTTACCAATGTTACCAGTGCTATTTTTCTTAGTCTTTTCTGTGTATATAATCAAAGTCGTTTCCTTTAAAAAAAAAAAAAATGGTGGGGGTAGGGATCGTGTAGTGTTGGACCCACGTTTTTTTCCACACGGTGTCTCGTCTCTCCCCATCGCTGATATGGCATTTTTAAAGGTTGTCTGGTCATCCCAGTGACTGAAGGTCCCATTCCTGAGCCCGCTGTTTGCTCAGCTCTGCGCTGGTGGCAGGTTGGCTGCAACCCTGTGGGCTCAGAGCTGTGACTAGGCCTGACCTGCAGAAGGAGAGGTAACTTACCCAGACTCCAAGTGGCCGCAAGGGTGTCTCTGACTCCAGAGCCTATGTTTGGGCCACTCATGGGGAAGGACATCCCAGCCCCCCTTTTCTGTTGTCACAAACAGTGCGGCACGGAGCAGCCTCAGGGCCGAGTGTCCTCTTCTGGGCTTTATCCCCAGCCCTCAGCTCAGAGCAGGTGCCCAGCAAACGGCTCTTGAGAAGCTAGTGGCAGAGACGGGCGACCAGCAGAAGCCTCTCGGAGGAGGCTGCGTTGTGATGTCGAAGGCAGGTGTTCAACAGCCTGGGAAGCTTGGGCAGCACGTCAGGAGGAGGCTGGGAAGGGAGGAAGATGCTGCATGCCAGGGTTGGGGATTTCCTGGGTCACATGTCTCCAGAAGCTCCTTGTGGCCCCAAGCGTCAGCCAGGAGAGAGGGCCCAGGCCAGGCGAGGGGCTGGCATGCAAGGGGTCCGGGAAGAAGGAGAGAGGTGAAGCCGCCTCTGTGGGCCCAGGGTCTCTCCCGGACACGGCCCCCTGCCGGCGGCCCCTGGCACCTTGCCGTGGCTCTCCCGAGCAGGTCCTGGCCTGCCCTGGTCCTGCAGAGCGGTCTTAAGCAAGTTGTTCACCTCTGATCCCTGGCTGCTGTGTGTAGCGTGGCCTGCGTGACTGCAGCCATTAATCCTGGTGTGTCTCAGGAGCCCTTTGTGAGAAGACCAAGGCTTCCTGCCTCCTGGCTCTTGCTGCCCTTGGGTGTGGCGCTCCACTAACCCAGACACGCAAACTGGGCAGCAGCAGGGGCGGTCACCTGGGGAGCAGGTGTGTGACTTGCTTGCCCAGGGCTCGGTATTTACAGCAGTGCCGCCTCCCCTGTCCTCACCCACCTGGGCCTCTCTCCCCAGTCTCCACGGAGGGTGGGTCTGCAGGGGGGAGTGTGCCCTAACCCCAGCCACGGTGAGCCAGCCCAGGCTAGATTCTGCCTCTGCTCCCTCTCTGCTGTGTGGCCTGGGGCCAATCCCTCCCCGTCACTGGATGGCGGGGTGAGGACTGGACAGTGTGTGGACAGGGAAGGCTGGGTGAACGGAGATGGGATCGTTTCCTCTCAGGTGGCCAGGCAGCTGCAGGAGGCTCTGCTGAGGAGCCGGAGGCTGGGGTCCGTGGCCAACTGGCACTCACAGGCTGAGGGGGCTGTAGGTGGGTCAGGAGTCCGCCTCACTTTACCCCATCCACCCGACCCTTCACTGCCCCACGCGGTCCAGTCCTGTCTCCTCATCCATCCAGGTCTTTCTTGATCCCTTCTGCCCACTGCGCCCTGTGGGGTTCTGACCACGGCTTTCTTTACAAGCTCGCGGCTTGGGCACCCACAGCTTGCTCTAGCATCTCCTGAGTTCCTGTCCTGCTCACCACCCACATGTGCCAGGGCCTGTTGGGGGACCTTACGTCTCCCAGGATCCTGCTCCCTGATCTGCAAACCCCAGACCCGTCCCAAGCTCCCACACTGATGGGCAGCCCCACGGGCAGCTGCAAGTTAGCTCTTCTGTCCAAGGAGAAGGCGCCCGGGCAGCAGCTTAGCTCCTGTGTGCTGGCCACTGTGCCGGGCACTGAGGATGCCACGGGAGTGTTCCCGGCCAGGGGTGGAAGCTGCTGGTGCAAGGGAAGAGGCAAGAGGCTGTACCGCGAGTGGGGTTGGGGCCAGGCCAGGCAGGCTCGGAGACAGTCGCCCGCGTTACCCCTGAGCCTCGGCCACTTCTCGTGTTCTCTGCGCATGGCACCCACCCTCCCACGGGCCCACCCCTGCGGTTGGAGCAGCTGTCTCCCCAGCCGGGGCCCCAAGGCTTCACAGCCTGCTGCACCCTGCTCACTGTGGACCTGACCCTCGTGGTTGGGCATCCTCCCTGGTCACTGTCACATGGGGGGAGGACTGTGGCCCCTTCACAGTGGCCTCCCTGGGATGGCTTCCCGCAGTGGGCTTTTGAACTGAGCCTCCTCTCCCCCACGCCTGATCTTGGTCCTGACTCCACCTTTCTCAGGTGAGACTGGAAGCTGTGTCTGGGCCTCATTTTCTGGCTACAGGTCACATACTCCCTCCTAGAGCAGTAGCTATTTGCTTCTATTCAAGGCTCCAAACATCCGCACCGGATGGAGAGAGGCGGTGGCAGCGGCGGCCTCCTGCCCCCGCCCCCCAACCCCAGAACTAGGGCCCAAGCCCTTCCGGGGATTGGCCGTGGGCCACCCTGCCAGGCCCGGGTCACAGGAAAGTGTCCATCATCAACTGGGCTGCAGGCGGCACAGACAATGCTGGGCTGTCCTGGCCTCCTGCCGCTGCGGGGTAAGGGAGGCTGGGAGACAGCACCGAGAGATCCCTTTATCCCCAGAGCAGGCCAGGCCTGCACAGCCCTGGCCTTGTGCAGGCTGCCAGGGTCTTAGGCCCTCACAGGCCCCCAGACGCCTGGTGGGGGCATAGGGCAGGACACGCTCCAGGGCCCTAGAGGTAAAGTTCACCTGCTGAGAAAGGGAGAGGGAGATTCCCCCCGACACCTGGAAGATTCGCCTAGGCCTGCTGAGCCATCGGGGTGTCAGAGCCCTGCTCCCCCCTGCCCCCCTCCCCAGCCCAGGACACGTGGAAACCCAACTGCCTCTTGCCCCTCTGTGGAGGCAGGCCTGCTGTGCTGGAGAGGAGGCCAGGGGAGGGGTGTGTCGGAGAGGCATTGCCACCCGAGCCTGTCCACAGGCGACGTTCCCAGGAACCAGGAAGTGACCACGCTGGCGTGATCACTCTGACCTAAGGGCTGGGATGCACTGAACCCAGACGGGCTTCCTGGCCGGCTGGCAGAAGGCCTGCCAGGCCCTCAGAAGCCACACACAAGCACACAGGCTCTGGGGCTAGGGCCCTGCCCCATGAATCATTCACACATGGTTGCCCGAAGTGGCTCTCTTTGCTCTCAGAACACATCATTTGTTTTGGGGTTGGGGTGAGGGGGTGCAGGGGACCTCTCAGCTAGAGATTTGCACACTGAATTAGCCTTGAGGGCTCACTGCCTGTGTTTGGCCTTGAGGGTGGGGCCAGGGAAACTGTCAGGCCTGGGAAGACATAGACCCAGGCAGTCCATGTTGGGAGTGTTTTCCCCCGGGGCACAATGGGCCAGGATATGTTGGGGAGGGCCGGCAGAAAGTGGGACAGTGGTAGGGGTGGGGGCTGTCCCATAGTACAGATGGGCAAATCGAGGCCAAGAGAAGAAAGAGTATGAGGGGTGGGTGCTTCGGGGAATCAGGCAGCACTGGGGCTCATCTGTGCTCTTCCATTCACGCTGTGTGACAGCCGATGACTTCCCTCTGGGATCCTCTGGTTCCTTCATGATGTCTGTTCCAGGGGGTGGTTGTGCAAATCAGGCACAATGAGTCTGCCCGGCGCCTGCCACATACTTGGTGTCCACCCCCCCACCGAAGGCGGCGCCCGCCCCCAGTGCCCCGCCGCCAGCCCTGCTCAGGCCACCTGCCCCAAGACCCCAACTCTCATCTGCAACTTGGACACCTCTCTAGGGGCTGAGACCCCAGGGTCCCTGCGCTGAGCAAAATGATTTCAGTTTTAGGGGGAAATCACAAAAATCTGGGTCTGCGCTAACATGGGAGCCACAGACCGCTATCGAAAAGGGCTCGTGCAAATTGAGGTGTACCGTGTAAAATACACGCTGAGTTTCAAAGACTTTGTATGAAAAAAGGATGTAAGGTATCTCAGATTTAACATGGTATTAATTATTAGTTGAAATGATACTATTTTGGATATATTGGGTTAAATAAAGTAGTTTATTAAAATTCATTCCACTTGTTTTTTTTTTTTTTACATTTTTTAACGTGGCTACTAGAAAACTGACAATTCCGTAGGTGGCTCGCGTTAAGTTTCTGTTGGACAGCGCCGCTCTGGACTCTGAGGGCCTCAGGTGTTGATACCAGCTTCAGGAACGAGTCATAAAAGGGCAGGAAGGTGGATGCTGTGGAACAGAGGTGCTGGGGGTGTTAGGGGGCAGGAGTGGAGCCGGGATGGGGAGCAGGGGCTGGGCCAGGCCTTTGGAACCACAGGGATGGAGCGGGGTAGCGTTCAGGAGGGGCAGCTAGGTGGGCAGCGGGGTCCGAAGGCAGACTGTGGGGCAGATGCCCGGTGTGGCCCCACCGCCCAGGATGGTGGGGTCCCAGTGACACCGCCTCACCCGACTCCTCGGTGTCCCCCGTTTGACCCCAGGGCCCTCTTCCGGGAGGAAGAGCAGGGTAAGCCTGCCAGGAGCCTGGTGCTCCTGGGAACCATGCATCATGTCAACACAGCCTGGCCACTGGCCTTTGTCAGAGCGGAGGCCAGCCCTGGCGAGGCGCGCACCCCAAATTCAGAGCAGAGTCAGTGCCCCCGGACTGCAGCCCGAAGCCACGTGGGTGGGGGGAGGAGGGGCTGGCTCTTCCACATCCTGGGGGCCGCCAGGCCGCGGTGGGGCTGCGGCTCCAGCACTCTCCCCTCCCCGCCTCCTCCGGGCCCACGTCCTGTGTGTGTGAATTATCGACGCCCCCTCCTCTCCCCTGCCTGGAAGCCCGCCGAGGAAGGGGTGCTTCCTGCGGCAGCCCAGCCGCACCTCTGGCCACAGCAGGCAGCCTGCAGCGGGCACTCCGGGCTGGTGGGGCCGTACGCCCGGCCCGTGGTCCCAGGGCCGGTGGACCTTCGCGCTCTTGCCCAGCCCTCCTTGGGAGCCTGCGAGGGTCGCCCCTGGGAGAGGGCGCCGCTGGCTGTGGCCCCAGAGCCCGGTGTGGCGATTGGCGGCTCGCACAGAGCCGGGCTTGTGCGGACTGCGGGGCGCTGGCGCCCACATAAGGGCATTGTTTGCTGAGGTAAAAGGGGTTTTTGTCTCCTTCTGGAGACTGGACAGAAGGAGGAACAATTTCCCCCATTCATCACTAATTCCCCCATTTGAATAGCAGCGCATTGCCCCGCGTTACATAGATGGGCACGCAGTCCTTCCCTGCCCATAGGCATTCCGGGCACAGGTGGTGGGCCCTGTGTCCTGCCCAGACCGGGGAGCTGCCCTTCGCCGGAGCCAGGGAGGCCTGGTTTTGTGGACATGCTCGGCAGGGGTGCGTTCCCGCCGCCTCCCCGTGGCCCCGCACTGCACTTGTCCCTGTCGCTGCGGTCACAGGCTGAGGGCAGTCCTGTCCTGCTGGCGTTGTTCGGGGCTCCAGCCGGCCGGCTGTGGGTGGGGTGCCCACCCTGGAGGGGCCTCCTGCCACAGCTGCACAGATAAGGACCAGGTGGAGACAAGAGGGTCACTTCCAGCTCCGTGTCCCGTGCCTGGAGGCCTGCACCCCCGGAAGGCCCGACTCCTGCCCTCCGTGTACTGGGCCCTTGGTGCCCATGGGGCCAGCTGGGTTCTTTCACAGGGTCATAAAGTGTCAGAGCCCAAGAGGGCGTCAGCGGCAACTCCCTAGACTGCAGATAAGAGGAGCCAGGGAGGCGGGCTGTGCCCAAGGTCGGGAGACAGCGCGGCCCCGCACCTGCTCCCCCGGCCCTGCTCCTCGGGCAAGGGTTTGCGTGCGTGACTCCCTAAGTCACATTTTTTTGGAGAGGGTTGGGAGGAGGAAAGAACTAGGAACGGATCAGAACCCAGCTTGCCCCAGCCTGGGATGATGATGTTTCTCCCTCTTCCTTTCCCCACACAGTGCCAGGCAGGTCTCTGGGCCAGGGCTGTGCCGGGCGCTGGGGGAGGGCGGGCCCTGCAGCCAGCCCCTCCTGGGTTTGGGGTGGCCCACAGTGAGGAGAGGGCCAGTGGAGGCTCCGTTCCCTCGGGCCCTCCCGGGGGCAGGACCGTGGATTACTCAGAGACCAAACCAGGCACACGTGATGCAACCTGCCTCCGGCCAGCTTTAGCAGTTAAGGAAATCATTGGCTCCTATAACCAGAAAGTCTAGGGCCTTCTTTGGCTTTGGGCACGGACGGATTTAGGGAGGATTTGTCTGTGCCAGCTTGTCAGCCCTGCCTTCTGGGTGAGGGCCTCCCTGCTGAGTGGGCTCAGCAGCCCCTGGGGTGAGGGGAGGGTCCCTCTTCCCAGTCGTTTCTGCAAAAGCCCCTGGACTGACTTTCATGGGTCGAGCTTGGTCAGATGCCCATCACGGATCGCTGTGATGGACTGTGCTGACTGGCTGGGCCTGGGACGCGTGCTCACCCTGGAAGACTCGGGGTGCCCTCACCAGAGGAAGGGGTGTGGTTTCTGGAGAGGCAGGAACGATCTGGGGCAGCTTACGGGGGCGCTGGGCACAGACCATAGACATAATATGTAAGGAGGTGATAAACACTCTGAAAAAAACGGGTAAAGGGGTCAGCGTGTCAGAGTGGGGGCAGGGAGATCTTACTGAGAAGGTGACCTTTCAACAAAGCCCTGGAGGGAAGGGAACTCCGAGTGTCCCGAGAAGAGGGAACAAGGGCAGAGGCCAGGGCACACAGCTGGATGGGGTGACAGCGAGGGTGGGAGGGCCCAGCGGGCCTGGGGAGAGTTTGGCTTCAGCTTGGGGGTTTGAACTCAGTCCGTGGACTGCGGCCGGGTCATCACCACTGCCTCGGGGGCCTCTGGACAGATACAGCCGCTGCCTCGGGGCCTCTGGACAGATGCAGCCGCTTTTCTTGTCCTCAGCAGCCCTCTGCCCTGCTTTGGTCAGGGGGCTTCAGCCCTTGCCCCAGGGCCTTCTCAGCATTGTCCTTGGAGGCTTCTCCCAGAAAGCCTGCCCTGCCTCCCTTCCTTCCTCCTGCCCAGCACCCACCCTAGTTCCACCCTCCCTGGGGTGAGATCCGCAGCGGGTGGTCCAGAACTGGGGCCTCGATGGGTGCTGCGGTCAGAGAGGGCTTCCCAGAGGAGGAAGGGGTTGCAGGGGGAGGGGGGGGGACAGGGATCAAGGGCGAGAAACTCCAAGGCTCTCTCCAGAGCCCAGTGTCCTCTAGAACCTTATGTTTGGTTTCTTGCTCCCTAGAGTATGAGCCCCAGGACAGTGACCACCCCCATCTTTTCACCTCAGTGTCCCCAGTGCCCCACACAGGCCTGACGCCCAGTAAGTGTTCGAGAAAGGAAGGGACGAGGGCAGGAACAGCATCTTCCCGGCCCTGTCCCTCTCCCACCTCCCCTTACCGTGCCCACCTCAGATCTGGCACCAAGCTGGGCTCCGAGGGGACCCCGGAAGCCCACAGTCCAGTCTGGAAAAGCCATGCTCGGGAAGCAAGTGCATTACGAAGTGAGAAGGCCTGGGCAGGGGCAGGGAGTCGGGGTTTTTTTTAAGCACCTATTCTTTGTGCCAGGTATTGTCTACACCTTATAAATCCTATTTTACTGACATGGCACCCATTTTGAAAGGAAGTGAAGGAGTGTCTTCAAGGATACACAGCCTCTCTGCATTCTGCCTAAAGCCCATGGCCTCCCTCGTCGGCAGGAAGTGGACCCCGGGTTGCAGGCAGCCCATGAGCAGGTTAAGGGCGGCGTGTTGGGGGGTGGGGGGAGGCACTTGTGACTCACCTTTGCCCCAGAGGAGGGCTCTGTGTGTGTCGCTGGCTTTTCCTGACCCCAGATGCAGAGTGGAGGCGGGAGAGGCTTGGCCCCTGGATACATGCGGTGGCAGCAAATGGAGCTTGTAAACTGGAGCCCACTGGCCTACTCAAGGATTTTTGTTTTGTTTTGGGGGAATTTTTTGTGGTGAAAAATTTTGTGAAACATAAAATTTGCCATTTAACCATTTTTAAGTGTACAATGCAGCAGCGTTAAGTACGTTGACAATGTTGTGCAACCAGCACACGTTATTTCCAAAACAGAGTTTTCATTACTCTAAACAGAAACTCTGTAACCATTAAGCAATAACTCCCCATATCACCTTCCCCCAGTCCCTGGTGTCCCCTCATATACTTTCAGTCTCTATGAATATGACTATTCTAGATACTGCATGTAAGTGTCCTCATTCAATACCCGTCCTGTTGCTTCTGACTTATTTCACTTAGCTTAACGTTTCCACAGTTCATCCATGTTATAGCATGTATCAGAGTTTCATTACTTTTTATGGCTGAATAGTATTTCATTGCATAGATAGACCACGTTTTGTTTGTCCGTTTGTCCAGTAAGGTTTTTCAAAATGTGAACAATGTAAGTCAGTCACCAATATTTAAAAATCTGGATATTTACATAATGGTGCATATTTCCAGTTTCTTCTAAAAACTTGGAATGCATAGCTACACGAGGTCCGGGCTCCTGACCTCATGGGTCTCATCTGCCCAGCCACTTCCCCTATCAGACTGAGGTGGCATCTGCCTACTCGGAGGGGCCGTGCCACCATTGGAGCCAGCGCCTGAGGTGCACAGCCCTGGGGTGAGGGTGTTGGCAGCTCAAGAGTCTGGGCCAGCACCCTGGGCTCCTGAGCTGGAGGGCCCTGGGAACACACACACACACACACCCGTGCGCACACACACACACACCCACGTGCGTGTGTCCTCACAGCACCGAGCCTCCTTCATGCTCATGCCTGGAGATGCACAGGGCGAGAGGGTCCGTCCTCCCTGGAGGGAATCTAGCCGGGAGGCAGGCAGTCGGGGTGCCACCTCTGGGCCCGTTCCTGGTGTGATGCTGCAGGAGGCCGTTGGCCTGACGCCCATGCTGAGCGTAGTGACAGTTGGCTCCCTCTGTGCTTGGTGTGGTGCCCATTGACCCTCCTAGCAACCCCTCCTTCCAGAGGAGGAAGACAAGGCCCTCTGAGGTCAAGCAAGTGGCCTTTTGGGGGTGGTGCCAGGATGTGAAGTCACATCTGCAAGGTGAGCTAAGAATGGGCACCGGCCAGAGCTCAGAGGAGCTCAGACAGTTGGCCAGGAGGGGTGTCAGTCCTTGCCCTCCAGCTCCTCGACCCTGGCAGAGACTTCTGAATCCCGGGTGCTGGGGCTTCTCTGGCAATGGGCCCAGCCCTGGTGGGGACGTAGGCAGCTCTCAGGACCGACCCTGAGCCACTGAAGGAGGCATGAAGTATCCCTCGGAAGGATGGGCACCAGGCTGGGCTCGGGGCTCTGAGTACCTCCTTCCTAGGGACAGTGGAGGAAGGAGGCCTACTCTGAGAAGGTAGCATTGAGCCAGGTCTTGAAGGTGGACTGACATTTACTGAGCTGGAAGCAACATGGCAGGCAGGCAGCAGAGCCCAAGCAGAGGCCTGGAGGTGTGAGGCTTCAGAAGTGGCCCAGCATAGTGGGACCTGGGCTGAGGGAGGCTGCAGAGATCATGGGACCAAGAACACACCCGGCAAGAGTGGCGACTCTTCTTGGGCAGGCTGTGGGGAGCAGGAAGGTTAGGGAACAGGGGAGTGATAGTTAGACTGGTGCTGGGAAAGGGTGCGGTGAGCGAGGGGAGCTGGGGTGCTGAGGGGGGAGGTCGGCCAAGGAGGCTGGATGGGGTGGGGGTGGGGTGGATGTGGTTTGGCAAGTTGGTGGCCCATTCACTTTCTGTGTGTTTCAGTAATGTGCATCTGTCCCCCCAGGAGGGCTGGCATCTTGGTATCTTGGTGGTAGTCACTACTTTGTTTCTCAGCTTGGGACAGAGCCAGCACACAGTAGGTGCTCAGTAAATACTACTCATTCCACAAATATCTAGGTTGGTGGCTGGAGACACTGCCAGAAGAAAACCAGACCCATCTGTGATTGAGGAGGAGGGGATGGGCGGTGAGGTTCCAGAGGTAGCAGGGCGGCTAGCCTGGGGACTGTGGGATGTAGCTGAGCAAGGCGAGGGGATCTTTGGGGTGGCTTTGAGTAGAGCCTAGAGCTGCCCTGCAGGAGGATGGAGAGAGCAGTGACTGCCCAGAGGAAGAGGGGGAGAAGGAGGGGCATCCTGGCCCAGGGGACCTGCGGCAGCCGAGGGGGAGGGGTGCCATGGTGCGGAGGCCTTTCCCATCCCCCTCTGCCCTGGGCCCTGGGTGCTTGATGGGCAGCCCGGCCCCGCCCCTGGGCAGCCGGGAGGCCAGTGATTGGTTGGCGAGCTAGAGCCGCTTGGTCGCCATGGGGACGCTCCGGAGGTGCGCGTGCCCAGTGCCCAGCACCAGGAACTAAATCTTCATAATCTGCCGGCTGGGAGGGTGGGGGTGGGGTCGTGCGCGACCCTGGCCTGGGGGAGGGGGTGGCCTGGGAGGCGGTCAGGGCTCACAGTGGCCGCCCCTCCCCCACCCACTCTGGTTGCAGGTGCAGAGCCGCTTGGGCACCTGGGCGCCACCAGGAACCACGCGGTACTCACCTGACAGTGACCCCGGGATCTTGAGCGTAGCTTGGGCCTCTGCCTTCTCAGCTGATCAAGCAGGAGGCTGGGGCAGGGTGGGGGAAAGGGGCCTGGAATTTATCTGAAGTGTCTAGGCCCCTAGTTAAAAGTTTGTCCTCCTAGATCCCCCAGCAATGCCGTGCTGTCTGCAGCAGGGGGCGCCCTCCACAGAGCTTTGTTGGGCTGTCACTTCAGGAAAGCAGGGATGGCCCATGAGGTGCCAGGGATGCACCCGCAGCCCTGGCTCTGGGTGTTCAGTGCCATGTGGCCGTGCACCAAGGGCAGATCTCTGTCTGCACAGGCTGCCAGGATTGGCCTGGGCCTGCTTGCTGGAGAGAGTGACTAACTGGGGCAGGGGTGTCACAGTGGAGCCATCCTTCCTCAGGCAGAGGATGGAGAAGTTCGAGGGTCTGCTTTGGGGAAGGGGTCCTGTGGGGAGAGGGTGTAAAGGGGCAAGGCAGTGGTGAGCTGGAGGAAGAGGGGGGCACTGGCCAGGCCCCATGCAGCCCCTGGGGTGTCCGAGGACCTCTGGACCTGCGGCAGGCAGGTCAGACTTGAGGCTGCAGCCACTCACTCCCGGGCCCTCCAAGCTGGATATGGCTTTTGTGGGGTGGAGGGCAGGAGGCACGCTCCATGGCCGCTCCGCTCCTGATGGCCCCAGTTTCTGGCAGAGGGACCCTGCCCCCACCTCAGGCTGGGGCAAGGCTAGCCTCTTGGCGCCCCCGGCGAGGACGGCAGCGCTCACCTAGTGCCCAGGGATGCTCGTGAGAACAACACAGGGCAAGTACCCCCTGTGGCTGCCGTGGCCACGTACCTGCTGGGGGGGGTCTCAGGGGACAGTGGGTGCTGAGGTGGGGCCTCACACCCAGGCCTCTTGTTTCAGACGACTCCTCTTCCGAGAGCGGCAGCGGCAATGGCTCCTCCACCCTGAACCCGTCCACCTCGAGCAGCACACAGGGAGACCCCGCCTTCCCCGAGATGAATGGCAACGGCACCGTGGCCCCCGTGGACTTCACCGCCACCGCCGAGGATCAGCCCATCAACCTTTGCGACAAGCTCCCGCAGGGCTCAGCGCTTGGCACGCCCTCCTACCCCTCCGACGCCGATGGACTGCGGAGCCGCGTCAAGTACGGGGTGAAGACCACCCCCGAGGTGTGTGGGGCTGCGGGCTGCTGGCCCGCCAGAGCTGTGAGCCTCTGCCGCGCCCATACACGGCAGGGTTGTGCGGGGCTGAGGTGAAATCACGCGTACCGGGGTTGTGACACCAAGTCAGGGTGGTAGCCGTGGCTGCTCTGCCATCATTTTCCTGGGGAGGCTCTGGAATGGGAGACCGCTCAGTTGACCTCGAGCAAGGTCCTCACTTCTCTCAGCCTGCACCCCCATCTGTGAAGTGGGGTTGTTGGCCTCTGCCTTGGTGGACGTGATGGGTGACGTGTGGCCTGGCCCCCCTCTGCCTCCAAAACAGAGTCTGCTGTGAGGAACAGCAGCAAGTGGGCTACATTCAGCACAGAGGCCCAAGGCCTCATGTTTTCTGGCTACTCTGCATGCCTGTCCCCATTCTACAGATAGTGCAGAAAAAAGGTGAGGCCTTTGTTTGTGGCCCCAGGGATGTGGATGTGTGAAACTCAATAGACCAGGCTAACGGGGGGGCGGACAGGTGCCCCACCATTTGGCGCTCCCCTCCCCCTCCCCTGTTGCTTCCGAAAGCCATCTCCGGGCCACTGAGGTCTCCTGCAGCAGTGCAGTGCGGCATGGGGGGCGGGAGCTCTCCTGGGGGGTGTTTTCTTCTGCCCGGGCTAGGGGGGCCAGAGGTGCCTTCTCAGAGCCCTACACTCCTGGGCTGCAGCCACGGGCCCCTGCACAGGTTCCTTCCCCTCCCAGGGCCTGTTTTCTCTTCTGCAGAGGGTGTGGGGTGGGTGCCAGTGCTGGCTTCCAATGACGTGTCTCGTGGGAAGGTTCTGTACAAATGAACGGGTGTTCAGTCGTCGCTGTGTGTCTGAGCCCAGGCTGCGGGGCAGGTACTGGGCCAGAGCACTGTCTTCCCTTCTTTGACTGGGTCCCAGGGGCAGGCACAGCTGCTGCCTCGGCAGGCAGAGAGCCAGAGAGCATGAGTTTGCCACCGCGGCCTTAGGCCATGTGTGTGGACCATGGAAGTGAGATGGGAGCATGAGCGCCACTGATAGCTCTTCTGTCTCCACTGACGCTGGCAGAGGATTGGCCAAAGAGCACCTGGGAATGTGACTTGCCCAAGGCGCCTTTGACCCTCGGTTGCGAGTCTGACACAGCCCAGTGGGAGGCCAGAGGACCTGGGTGTCCTTTCCCCTTCAGAGTCTATGTGTGGATCAAGAGATGGGCACGAGGCCAGGGACCCTGGGAGGGCCGACCCCGGTGGGTGTGGTCACATGGAGGCTGGTGGTGGCAGCTACCGTGGGGCAGGGCACCAATCAGTGTCTGTCTTTATACGTTTGTCAGCAAGAGCTGTATGCCGTCTGGGCCACTATGTGGCCACGTTGCAGGGTGTGATCTGCGGCTGTTTGTTTCCTGGGCCTGACTGCCTACTAGATGCCCACCTCCTTGAGAGCAGGGACCATGTCTCCAGGACACTGCTAGTCAGGGTACCACTGAGTGAAGTCAGGACTCGCCAAAGCCGCAAACTTTCTAAAAGGCAAATGACAATGGTCCTCGGGGAGCCTTCCCAGAGCACGTGTGGCAGGGGGCAGGAGACCGGATGGGAACTGAGCAGCAAAGGATGAAGAAGATGGAAAAAGCAGAGAGGAGAGTGGGGAAGTGCATTCCCAGGAGAGCTGGGGAAGGGTCTTGTTCCAGGAGGGGCTCAGGGGGTGGGTCCCTTCTCTACTGCAGGACAAGGTGACTGCCCAGTGGGCTGTGCCTGGTTCCCTCTCCCCTTCCTACACACGCTCTGCATCGGGGCTCACGGTGACTTCCAGGGGTGGCGGCAGACAGGAGAAGCCCAGCCCGGGAGCTGCGGGGATGCCCTTTTGCCTGATGGGCCTGTCTGTTTGGCTGGTTCTCTCCCAGCCCATCTGTTCCTCATCCCCGACAGACAGCACACTCACTGCTTTTGTGACACCTCGGTTGTCAACTCAGGGTTGCAGCCCCTTGGGGACCAGGGAGGAAAACCCCGAAGCCAGAACAGATCTTGGCACAAGCAGGAGAGGCTGGCTGGTGGCGGGAAGGAGCCCTTTCTGTGTTTGCATTTCCCTCGTGCGATGAGGCACGTCCTGGCGTGGGCACTGCTGCGGAGTAAACCACTATCCCCTCCACTGAAGTCCTCCAGGGCGCCAGGCCTCTGCATGTGTGGTTGTGGGCAGTCCTTCCTACAGCCGCCCAGGGAGGGGCGGCAGCGTCGCTGTCCCCGTGTCACAGGGGGAAGGAGCAGAAGGAAAGTGACTTGCTCAGGGCCTTGCAGCGTGGCTCACGTGGCAGCTGGGTGTGCTCGCCGCGCCTGCCCCCACGCTCACCGTGGCCTGACCCTCTGCCCCACCCCGCCCTCTCTCAGTCCCCCCCCTACAGCTCGGGGAGCTACGACTCCATCAAAACCGAGGTCAGTGGCTGCCCTGAGGACCTGACGGTGGGCCGGGCCCCCACAGCAGATGACGACGACGATGACCACGACGACCATGAGGACAATGACAAGATGAATGACTCCGAGGGCATGGACCCTGAGCGCCTCAAGGCCTTCAACGTGAGCGCCCGCCCGGGACGGCCGGCTGGGGCGGGGGCTCAGCCGGGCCAGCCCTTCCCACAGCCTGTGTCTCCTGCAGATGTTCGTGCGTCTCTTTGTGGACGAGAACCTGGACCGCATGGTGCCCATCTCCAAGCAGCCCAAGGAGAAGATCCAGGCCATCATCGAGTCCTGCAGCCGGCAGTTCCCTGAGTTCCAGGAGCGGGCCCGCAAGCGCATCCGCACGTACCTCAAGTCCTGCCGGCGCATGAAGAAGAACGGCATGGAGATGGTGAGCCCCAGGCTCCCCGCACCCTCCCGGCCGCCCGGGCGCTTTTCCCACAGCCCTCCCAATACCCCTGGAAGCAGGCGTTGTGGCCCCGGGTTCACAGAGGAGCCCAAAGCCCAGTGCTGCCCTGCCCACCTCTAGGGCAGGGTCTCTGCACCCTAACACTGGCTCCATCCCCATTCTGCCTGCAGACCAGACCCACACCTCCCCACCTGACCTCGGCCATGGCAGAAAACATCCTGGCAGCTGCCTGTGAGAGCGAGACGAGAAAAGCAGCCAAAAGGATGCGCCTGGAGATCTACCAGTCCTCTCAGGTGCCTGCTCGCTGCCAGCCACTGGGAGGGTGTCCTCAGCCATCCCGCAGATACTACCACGGCCCCTGGGTGCAGAGGGAGCAGGGAGGGCATCCTCAGATGGGAGATGGAGATGCTGGGGGGAGGCGGGTGGTGGTGGTGGGGGAGTCAGAGGAGCCCAGACACAAAGGCCTTGCAGACCTAGGAAGGGAATCTGGACTTCATCCCGAGCCCTGAGAGTGTCTTCAGCCGGGCAGGGACAGATTAACTCTGCCATGAAGATAGATGAGCAGATGGGGGGCTGGGGGAGGCCCTGGGCAAGGCAGCCACGGGGAGAGGCAGAGTCCTGCAGGTCCCGTGTCGGGTCCCAGCAAATCTGGGGCCACCAGCCACCCCCGTCCAGGAACCGTGGTCAGGGCTTGCTGCGCCTGTGGTTCCCCAGCGCCTGCCTCCCGCTCTGCAGGACGAGCCCATAGCCCTGGACAAGCAGCACTCCCGGGACTCTGCAGCCATCACCCACTCCACCTACTCACTGCCAGCCTCCTCCTACTCCCAGGACCCTGTGTACGTCAACGGTGGCCTGAACTACAGTTACCGTGGTTACGGGGCCTTGGGCAGCAACCTGCAGCCCCCTGCCTCCCTCCAAACAGGAAATCACAGTAATGGTGAGTGCGGGACACCAGGCTCTGCGGCTCCCTGACCAGCCGCCTTGGGAAGGGGGCGGGGCAGGCGGGGAAGCAGCAGAGGCAGGCCGGGAAAGTGACTCCTTCTTGGCACAGGGACCCTCCCCATCTCATAATCTTAGCCAGTCCTTAGCTTGGAAGACAAGGTTAAAACGAACAGCCTTCCACTCCTTTCTGGCCTCCCCGGAGGCTTGCTGGGCCTCTCCCTGGTCCCCCGCCGCTGCCCCACTGCCACCTCCACGGGCCACTGGGAGCAGAGTCCCAGCCAAGGCCCTGCTCTTCACCTGAGTTGAGCCTCTCCACACCCTCATCTCACCCAAAATGACCAAGTCTCAGTGAGACGGTCGCTGGCCCAGGTCTTGCAGAGTTGATGGCAGAGCCAGGATTTGGTCCCAGGCAGGTCACCTCCCTCTCCAGGCCACCACTTAAGACCTCACATGTGAGATGAAGGTTCTTTTTTTGAAAAGCATTTCTTCATTTTTAAAAAACATTTATTTATTTTATTTTATTTATTTTTGGCTATGTTGGGTCTTCGTTGCTGTGCGCGGGCTTTCTCTAGTTGCAGCGAGCAGGGGCTACTCTTTGTTGCGGTGCGTGGGCTTCTCATTGCGGTGGCTTCTCTTGTTGCAGAGCATGGACTCTAGGCACGCGGGCTTCAGTAGTTGTGGCACACGGGCTCAGTAGTTGTGGCTCACGGCTCTAGAGCGCAGGCTCAGTGGTTGTGGTGCACGGGCTTAGTTGCTCCGTGGCATGTGGGATCTTCCCAGACCAGAGCTCGAACCTGTGTCCCCTGCATTGGCAGGCGGATTCTTAACCACTGCGCCACCAGGGAAGCCCCGAGATGAAGGTTCTTTCACCTGGGAGCAGGGCCCCAGCCCTTTCTGCTGCACTGTGGGGCCCCATCTAGGTCACCTGGGGCAGTGGTTAGCCGTCTGTCCCCCACTCTAACCCCAGGAGCTGGTGATTCCCTAGGTGCCCCCTGTAGCTCTGCCCAGGTGACTCTGATGCAGACGGAACACAGGCCAATATTGGAGAAACAGTCCCCAAAAGATAGAAACCTCCCCATGGAGCTAGGTGCTGCCCTGAGTGCGGACCTCAGGCCCTTTCACGCTGAGGCCTGGGTGGCAGGTGCAGCAGGGGAAGAGCGGGTTCCCCCGGTGGAGGGCAGCCTGGCGGCCTCCCGGAGCTGGCGGGGTCAGGTGGGGGTGATCTCAGGGCCTCTTGAGCCAGGTATCTGGATTTAGTTCTGTGTGCAGCGGGAGCCACAGATAGGCTTTAACCAAAGGAGGCTATGAATTGTGCTGTCTGCCCTTGTGGTGAGATTTTAATGGGTAGTACAGGAGGCAGAAGCAGTGTGCTTTGGGGGTCGTTCAGAGGCGAGAGGAAAGGCTGGGGGTGACAGCAAGTTGCTGCTCGACGAGTAGGTTAGAGGAAGGTGCCACCCGCAGGCCAGGGAATTCTGGTTCTAGGTCTTGGCTGAACATGCCTGAGAATTCCTCTCAGGCCCTTGTCCTTGGCCATGGGAGACCCCTTACTGTTCCTGGGCAGCGATGGAGGCAGCTGGTCCCTACCCATGGCAGAAAGCCCAGACACCCTCGCTCACCTTGCCCCCTACCACCGGCAAGTACGTGTGGGTCCCTGGAAGATTCCTGCCTGGGCTTAACTTCTCATCCTTTCCTAATGCCTCTTAACCTAAAATAAGAGGCTGCCTGGCCCTAATCCCTGAGGCTGAGGCCAGAGTGGCCAGCTGCAGCAGGGGTGAAATGGCTGTCCCAGGCGGGCTGCTTTCCTTCCGGGAAGGAGCACGATCTGACAGCCCTGCTGAGTGGGGGACCCTGGTAGAGTGTGTCTGGAGACAGGTGCGGGGCGGGAAGTTAGAGCCCCCCCCCCCTGTTGCGCATGGGGAGAGTCCTTCCCAGGGGGCAGGCGATGGTGATAGGCCCCCACCTGGCACCACACAGCAGGGCCTGTCTCGGGCCGCAGCTGCCAGGGCTGCTCCGGCCTCTCTTGAGGGCCAGGCCTGCTGCCCTCCCGCCCTGTTCACACTTGCCGGAGAGGCTTCAAGAAAGGCCACTAGCTCTGCCCCTGTACCTCAGTCTCCCTGGTTCCTTAGAAGTGGGTGGCGAGGTCACGGAGGCCGAGATCTGCTCGCTGACCTCCTGCCTGGGGCAGTGGCGTCCTGTGAGCACTGGGTTTGGGTCCAGCAGTTGGAAGAACACCACGGGCAGTCCCAGTCCCACTGCCCTCCCAGCAGCAGCCCTTAAACGAGGGTTCAGCCCATTTGGCACCTTGGTTGGGCAGTCGTGTTGGTGGCTCAGAGCTCCTCACTTAGATCATGGGTGGATCTGGAAATCCAGGTCAGCCCAGATAGACTCAGGCTCTGCCTGTCTTACCTGGGGTGCTGGGCAACTCGCACCCGCTCCGGCCCCTCTAGCAACCACCAGGCCACCTGAGTGGCTGCCTGTAACCAGAGCCCTGGGGGAAGAGACAGAAGGCCTGCTCTGAGCATAGGAGTGAAGAGGACAAGGCTTGGGGGTGGAGGGAGGAAAGAGAGGAAGCCCAGGGCCAGCTCACACCCACGTGGCAGGTGGCTCCGGCCTTCCTCTGCCATCCCCAGCCAGTGTCTGGAGGGGACCAGACCCTGCAGCAGCCGGGAGCGAGCGCAGGCACCCCTGCCTGCTCCCAGACTATCCCCGCAGGCACCCCTGCCTGCTCCCAGACTATCCCCGCAGGCACCCATGTGGGAGCCAGCCACCTGCTTGGCTGCCCTTCCCAGCAGTTCCCAGCCCCAGTCCTTCCTCCTGTGTTTCATTTTAATGGACTTCCCTCGACCCTCAATTCCAAGGATGTTCCTTGGCAGGCCAGTTCCCAGGACCTCCTGCTTGACGTCCCTGTTCTCTGATTAGAGAAGAAATAACCCCATGTGACAGACTGTCCCATCTTAGATTCCAACTTCCTTCCCCTTTTGGGGGCTGCACCAGCTTCCTTTTAGCAGTAGTCGAGTTTCCACAATTTCTCCCAAGGTGTTATTTCTGGTCTATGTGTCTCCAGTGACAAGGGCTTGTCCATCTCTGTAGCAGCATAAAAACTGCCACTATAGGGAGTTCCCTGGTGCCCTAGTGGTTAGGATTCCGGGCTCTCACTGCCGTGGCCCAGGTTCAGCGCCTGGTCAGGGAACTGAGATCCTGCAAGACTCACAGTGCGGCCAAAAAAAAAAAGAAAGAAAGAAAGCTGCCAGTGTAGGTGCAATAATGATTCAAACTGGCTGTCGGAACCAGTGGGGTAGTGGGGAGCTGGCTGGTAACTGAGAACTGCCTCACACACCCATGTACGATGATCTCTGCTTATGGGGGTTGGGGGCTGGGCAGGGCACAGGGAGACGGACCTAGTTGGGTCACAGAAGGCCTCCCAAGCAAGCTTCCGCTCCCACACCGCCAGATCCTCTCCTTTGGCGGTTTTCTTGCTGAACACCTCGAAAGAATGCTCCAATTCCAGGAGCTTCTGTGTCTCCTGGAAGCCCTTTCCCAGTGGGCCTCCCGTAGGCTGAGCATCCCGAGCCGCGCCGAGGGTTTCACCGGCGTGGCTCAGCCCCAGGGCCGGGGGCCCAGGGAAGTTAGGAATCGCCCATGGTGGGGCCGAGCAGGCCGCCAGTCCGGGCTCGCTGACTCCAGAGCCACGGTGCACCCCACAGAGCCGTTTGGGAAAGGTGGAGGGGAGACCAGTCCTGGTGGCCCCAGCACACACCCCCAGTGTGTTGCGGTAAGACTGCAGGCTCCCTCTTTGTTGCCACCGTTCAAGGGCAAAGGGGAGGTGATTTCTCTAGAGGGCCCCTCTGGGTCCTGTCTGACCTTCCCACCTTCACACACCCACCCTACGCTCTCCCGTCCACCTCGCTTGGGCACAAGAGAACTTCTCAAAGGCAAGGGGCTTCGAGGTGCTGCAGCCCATCGGGAGGAGGCTCAGCCCCCAGCACCTCCCTCCACCTGCGCCTCCAGCCGCTCTCTGGAAGGGCGCGCTCTGTCTGGCCGCTCCAGCCCCGGCCTCTTTCCCAGGCCCAAGCAGGGCAGCCCAGGGCAGCCAGCCTCTTTCTTGCTCTTCCCCGGCGGCGGCGGTTGAGAAGCCCCTTCCTTGTCTCATGAGGCGCACACATGGGTGCTTCTTTTCCTGGTCGTCTGGGGCTTTCCACACCCTGTCCCCCTCGGGGGCGTCGGACCCCCACCTACCGGCAGTGTCTTAGCCGCCCCCTCCCCCCGCCAGCTCGAGGCCGCCTCCTCACCCGGAGACCAGAGCCCAGAGCGCAGAGGCCTGACAGTCCTCAGAGAGCAGCCGAGGTGCGATGAGTGCCAGGGAGCTGGCATCAGAGTCCTGCCCGGCCCGAGGCCAAAGCCTCCCCCCCGACCCCAACGCAGGATCACCCTCGGGCTTAACAGAGAACCCCACGTCTTGTCTGCAGGCCCCCATCTAAGCACTAGGGGTACAACCGTGGAGACAGACGAGGGCCTCGGGCCCCCAGGATAGGGGAAAGGGTGCCCCTCCTCACCCTGGCTCCCCTCCTCGCAGGGCCCACGGACCTCAGCATGAAAGGCGGGGCCTCCACCACCTCCACCACGCCCACGCCCACGCCCTCCAGCAACAGCACCAGCCGGACCATGCCCACTGCCCAGCTCAGCCCCACCGAGATCAGTGCCGTGCGGCAGCTCATCGCCGGCTACCGGGAGTCCGCCGCCTTCCTGCTGCGCTCAGCAGATGAACTGGAAAACCTCATTTTACAGCAGAACTGACCCAGCAGCACGTGGAGTGCACTACCCTAGGGAAGGAGGCTCTCCCAGCCCCGGACCGGCTTCCCGCCTCACCAGTTGGTACCTTTTGTTTTTTGAAAGAGGTGGATGCAAAAGAGCTGTTTCTAGCCACACTCCAAGCGCCTGAGACTCTGGGCACAAGGACACTTTTTTTTGGAATCTCACCACACGGGTGCTCTGACCTGCTTGGAAGAGGCCAACGGGGCAGCTTTGGAAGGGCTGGGGCTCCCCCTGACAAGGCGCTGGGGCCGCAGCTCTATTTAGAATCATCTTCGTGGACCCTGATGTTAGAATCCCACCCCCAGATAATTACCTTTCAAGTCTTAGGTGAGCAGAATTGCATATTTATTGAGAAAAACAAAGTGGACCCTTTCTTCCTCTCCCCTTAGTAATTTATTTTTCTGAAAATGGATTCTTTTGTGTTTGTACAGATTGCCAGTCTGTGTCTGTCTGATCAGAAGGATGTATCCCTGTGACCTAACATTCCATATCACTACACTGGCGCGGGCTGGGGGCCGGCAGGGCTGGGGGCAGCGGGGGCGCCGGGCTGGCTGGCCCTCTGAGCGCCCAGCCCCGCCAAGCAGGAGGACCTCACCCACACCCACTGCAGAGCAAAGACAAACAAAAGCGGCTCCCCCTTCCCCATCCCACAGACGCCCCAGTCACACGGTCACCCGTATTCTACCTCACACTCCAGCGTGGGCTTTTCCAGGATGTGCCCTGAGCCTGTTCTGAACGGCTGTCTCCCACCTCCCCCACCCAGTGTGTCTGCCTGGGAGGTAAGTCCAGAGGGGAGGCCAGGAGCTGGAGCCCAGGGAGGACCTCGGCCCTCGCGAGCAGCCGCTGGCCGTCCCCTGGCCCGGGCGCTTGACAGGACAGAGTGCTGGGGCACGGCAGCCGGCCAGCTGGGCCCTTGCCCTCACCCTGCCCCCAGGGAGCCAGGTCTGAACACTTCTCCGCACAGGCTCTGGCCCCTCGGACACCCGCCGGGAAGGGCCCCCGACCCCACCCCCCTCGTTTCTGCAGGGTGCGCCCCTGGCTGTCAGGAAAGGCAGCTGCGAGCTCCCGGGTGGACCGCAGCTCCCGTCCCCCGCCCCCGTGGCTGGAGGAAAGGGACCATCAGCAGAAGTGGAGAAGCCACCTGGGTTCTCCTAGGACCCGCCCTTCTGCAGGGGCCAGTCCTGGAAGAAACCCATAATCCCTGGAGTGTGAAAAAGGGCAAAAAGAAAAGGCTGGCCTGGCTTCCTTCCTCCCCGATAGGCACTTCCTCTTGCTCAGTGCAATACCTACCAGTGCTGCTAAAACCAGGGATTTGCCCAGACCTCACTAGGCCCACAGGGCCTCTCCATGCAACACTCCGTAGCCATGACAGCAGCCCTCTGCTGCCCGCCCCTGCCCGGAGCTGGCAGAAGCCCTCTGTTGCCTTTCCGCCCTCAGAGCAAAGAGGTCCCAGGGGAGCCAGGGCCGAGGGGACCCTAGGGTCGAGAGCCGCTCGACCCCAAAGCAGGCACCCCCTTCCCAAACCAGCTTTTCTGCAGCCAACTGCCTCCCGGCACTGGCAGACCACCCTCCGGAGGGGTGGTGAGGGGGCTCCAGCGTGGATGCCTCCCCCTCCTCGGATCCACGACTGAGCTACAGGCCCCGGATCCAGGAAGTCGGAAGGGCAGGGGGTCCTGCCCCCTGCCTGCTTCCAGCCCCGAGAGGTTGAGGGTGGCCTTTGCTCTCCCAAGTGGCCTCCAGCACCCCACGCAGCCACACCACCTCTGCCTTCCATCTGACTAGTCCCCAGGCTCCAGCCAGGGCCGGGACGCCGAGACCCACCGTCAGCACAGCACAAGCTCCAGTGCCCGAGGCCGCTCCCACCCCCCAGCGTCCACACGTCCCGCCCCCATCTGCTCAGTACTACTCCCGGACGTTTGAATTTGTGTAAATATTTATTTTTGTGTGTGAACAATACTACGAAAAGTAATCAGTAGATCTTTTGCAAAATGTTACCCCAGGCAATTTGTGAAAATCTTAATGTTGAAAACTGGCACAGACAATCGCCGCCTTAGAATTCTTGACATCAACTGCTTCACATGTCATTTCTCCTCCCGGAGGCAGTACCCAAGCCAGGCACAAACGGTTAGCTTTTCTGAACACACAGGAGTGAGAAAGACTGGGGAAGGGGCTTCCGCCACTACCCGCACAAGGGATTAGATCTGAAGCTCCGTATAAGCTACAGTGTGAAGTGTTTTTCTGAGTCAAGCTTGTCCTAACTGACCACCTTCAGCGGCCTTAGCACCGCGGTAAGAGTGTATGTAGGTTCAGTGTGCTTCAAAGAGAAAGGAAGCAAATGATGATAGTGGTCAAGGTCCACTGGGGCTCCCAGAGCCCCTCCAGGACAGTGGATCCCGTCACGTTGACCCCACCTCTTGGGTGGGCTCCTTCCTAGTGAAGCTGCACGTGAAGCCCTCGTGACGGCAGAATCAGGAGCAAGTTACTGTGTGGAAACAGGATTCCATTAGCTAGTCCAGTCAGGGAACTTGTTCAGTTTTGCTTTTGTTTTAAAAGATGCAGCGTCAACCCCATCCCTCTCCTCCGGACTTGGAGAAGCACCAAAGAGCTGGCTCTGCTGAACCCAGCTCGCTGCTGTCCCCCCTCACCCCAGGGACTGCCTTCTCCTAAAGGGGGCGTCCAAAGCCCTGCCCCACAGCCAGTTCTTACGGAGGGCCTCAGGGCACAAATTGATCATTTGGGATCCTACGTTTAAGAGGTAATGCAAGAATAGAATATACCAGTTCCAGAGTCTTTGCAGGGGGCTAATCCCACAAGGTTAGAATCAGAGGAGAAATGGGAATTTGGTCTTAGTGGTGGATCATCTGGTAGACCAGTGAGAGTACAACCCATCTAAAACTCATTTTACCGTCACCACTCAGTTTATACCCAAGGACAGTGTTGAGGGGGAGGGGGACCGGCAGGGCGTTGGAAGGTTTCAGAAGATTTCAAACAGGTGGAACCCAGCCATCCCTATTCCCAAGGGCCACTTATGACTCCAGGGGTGGTTATAGGATTAATTACCAGTTCATTTTCAAAATGCTGCTTTGAACTCAGAGGGTTGATACTTTTAATTTGTAATTTTTTGTAAAACTTTTTACAAGATAGTAAAGTATTTCACCAGAATACCAGTTTCAATCCGTCCATGGTCTGATTTTTATATAATTTAGTGGTGCTTTACAAACTTTGTTTTTGTTGTTTATGAGCTAAACAGCTCAGTCCTTTTTCGCCTGTATCTACCTAAGACCAATGTGAACCTTTGTATTTTTGCTCCTAATTTTGGACTCAGTGAAAGTGTACTGTTTACATGTACAGATGCCCCGGTCCCTGTGTGTCCTGCAAGACTCGCTCCTGAGGAGGAAGGTGCACCTCAAAGCTCATCTGCTTAGCAAAGCCACAAAACAAAAACCTCTCACTTTTTACCTATGTTTCCACCTAAAAACAAAAACAAGAAACCTACACCACACAGAACTCAGATTTGCTGAAGAATACTTTTCTAAGCTCAGAAAAATCTCCATGCGGCAGATGGCCCATATGCCTCTGTCATATGGTCCATTTAGGAGCAGGGCTCAGAAGGGAGACTTCCTTTCGGCTGCAGGTGGGAAACTGCGTGGACTCATGAAAAGTGAAAGTAGGACTTGGCTGCAGAGCCGGGGGTGGATATAGCTCTTCTCCTGACAGCCTGGGAATGGGAAGGTCACGTTGACTCATGGGAGCTTCAGGGTGAAGCCACCCAAGATTTAGGGACAACTCGAGAGGTTTCCAATCCCCTGGCATAATTTAGACACGTTGGGGAAGAGCGCAAGTTCCCCACCTGAGATGAGTTTTAAGACTTTCCAGTGCAGATGGTATAAGCATTTCTTCAGGGTCCCCTGGAGGCAGCTCATTCATGAGGCGTCACCTCTGGGGATGGGCAGGGGGCTCCAGACAGTAAGCATATGGCACTTAAGACAAACAGCAGATGGCACCAACTTTTAAAGATGACTCTTTATTACTTAATCAATGGCTTCACCTCTAAATTATATTTTTACAGATATGCACCTATGCAACTTAACGTGGCTCTTCTAAGCAGGTGAGGACTTCCTCCTCAATGCTCTATAAAAATTATTTGTGTTCTATATAGTGAGTTTTTCCAGTAAATGTGGCTTAATATTTTAATTCTTAGAATGTGTCTTCTCTATGTGATGCAACTAAATTCTGTTTTGTTTGTGGAATGACTAGCACAGGCCAACTCCCTCTCCCCTCACTTAACAAAAGACCAATGAGCTGTTAATCGAGCTGTTATCTCCATGGTATTACTTGCTAAATGCACTGATTTCATAAGTATGTGGAATCCTTTTTCTTTTGAATCTGTATATCATATATAAGACTGAATCTACTTAATAAACACTGAATAACAAACTGAATGCTTTATTTCCACTGTGTCCTCTCAACAGCAGCACTGCCAGCCAGTTCTGTTCCCTCCAACTCTAGTCTGGCACTGAAACACCATTCTACCAGTAGATGCCACCTTTTTAAAAAAAAATTTATTTATATACTTATTATTTTTGGCTGCGTTGGGTCTTTGTTGCTGCCCACGGGCTTTCTCTGGTTGCGGCGAGCAGGGGCTACTCTTCGTTGCGGTGCGCGGGCTTCTCACTGTGGTGGCTTCTCTTGTTGCGGAGCACGGGCTCTAGGCACGGCACGCGGGCTTCAGTAGTTGTGGCTCGCGGCCTCTAGAGCGCAGGCTCAGTAGTTGTGGCGCTCGGGCTTAGTTGCTCTGTGGCATGTGGGATCTTCCCAGACCAGGGCTCGAACCCCGTGTCCCCTGCATTGGCAGGCAGATTCTTAACCACTGCGCCACCAGGAAAGTCCCAGATTCCACCTTTGCCTAGCCAATAAGCTAGCACACAGAAGGTCCTTGGTAGATTTTCTTGAACAAATGAACTTGTCACTTTTTTTGGCGCCTCACCCTTCCGAAAGGGAAGGAAATGGACCTTTCCTGGTCCTCGTCAGGTGCCCAGCACAGGCGCACATCATTTTGAAATCTCACCGTTGCCTTCCCAGGGAGGTGCTCTAGCCCCGCTTACAGATGAGAAAGAGGGCACGCCGGGTGCACACCTCGCCTGGATTCAGCCAGCGCCCAAGCAAGGTCTTAAATGCAGCTGTTTCCCTGCAAATCGCCCTCTTTCCACTCCCATCTGCCCAGGGCGCAGCTCTTCTGAGACTGAAACCAAACTCAGGCGGCTGGGAAAACCGAGGAAACACCATCCCTGGTCCTGAACCGTCAGGACTTGACACTCCATTCGACCCAACACCTGGGATGCCCTTGAAGGAAACAAAAGGGCTGCTTTTTTTTTTTTTTTCCAAAGACGTTTACTTGTGTGCAGACTTTTTTTCATCCTGCATTCAATTTAGGTTAAACTTTAAGGAAAACTTTCACGAATGTGACTGGGACCAAACCTGATTATCATGAGTTTAAAAACAATTCTGTGTGAGTTAAAAGCATAAATGTAACTGTTAACAATTGCTTGTATATACACACACCCACACACACTATGTGGCCGTCATTAAACGTTTATTTTTTTTGTAATGGCAGAAGAATCTCTTTTTTTTAAAATGAAGTTCTGTGCAGTAGCCAAATATATTAAACAGGTAAAGGGAGAGGGGCCAACAGTTTGAAAGCGCTGCCCCGCGGGAGTCTACATACCCTGGGGCTGAGATTCGTAAGAAAAGGAGCAGGTATAGTCAAAGCAGAAGGTGGCATTTCATCTTCTCAGTTGCAGGTAGGGACCCAGAGCAGCAAATCCTCAGTGACGCCATGACAGTGCCTGTCCCACCAAAACTACCACTGCTGAGAATCACCAAGGGACCACGAACTCCCCCACCTGGGAACAACACAGCCAGAGCCCGGGTCCACGGCACACGGTCCTCGCTGGCCCAATGGAAAGCACTCACCTCCAGCTAAAGCCGCAGCCAGCCACGGGGACACTGGGATCCAAGGAGGAAGCGCTTGTGGACAGAGAAGGGCTGCTTGGTCCCGTCCCGGCTTCTTTAAATGGAGCTCCAGACCAATGGTGTTAAGTGCAGAGGATGACATCAAAGGGGACGCCCCCATGGAACAGTGAGATGAAGGCTACGCAGTGACCGAGCAGGCGGCGAAGCTCAGCTTACTCGGGGAGGGGGAGGGGAGACCATGCCTGTAACGCACTTTTAAGTCTAAATGCACTAGTGAAGGTCAGTAGCTACAGACTGAAGGAGAATCCTTTGCAAAGTCCTCTCTCCCCTCTTTTGTATAAACCCAGATTTTATTAGGTTTATTATCAGTCAGGGGGTTCTTCAGTGAGGGGCTCCAGCTGCCGGTGGGGCAGAAGGGGGGCTCTTAAACCGTCTGAAATAATACAACTTTGTGTGTGTGTGTGTGTGTGTGTGCACGCACGTGCGTGTGCACGTTCCTGCGGGGAGAGGGTCCAGAGCTCCCACTAGACTCTCAAAGGAGCCCGTGTTCCCAGAAAAGTTAAGAATCACTGCACTGACAGCTGTATTTTTGTTACTGTCATCCTTACAGAGCTTCCGTCTACACCTTTTGGTTGTTAGAGATGTTCATTCCAGGCTTTCAAAATGATGCACAAAGAGGAAGCACAGGGTGCTGTCACCATCTGGTTTCAAGTATTAACCTCCAGGGTCACAGAGCCTACCCTCTCCATCACTTTAAATGGCACACACACACACACAAGGGCAACACGGCCCGTGCAGCCTCCTCTCAGGGCACAAGGCACACAGACGCTTTGGGCTTTGGTCCCCGAGGCCGGAGGGACGTGGCTACTCTGTTGAGTGTACACACACACACACACGCGCGTGCGCGCACACCTATCTCAAGCAGGGTCTGACTTCCTCATGAGCAGGTAGGACATGAAACAAACGGGTGACATTGTGCCTGGCCAGTAAGACAGCACACTTTCCAGATTCTGAAACAGTCGATTTCCTTGTCCTTTGGACCATGAGTAAAATAAGCCTCTCCTGCCAAGTACTCAGTCTCTAAACCCAGGACTATGCACTCAACTGTAGTGAGAGGCTGAAAGTCAGACATCCACTCAGCTCGCACCAGCCCTCAGCGCGCCACACGGGCCCCCCTCTCCACGGCTCCTCCCTGGGGTGAGGGTCAAGCAGACGACAGGAGCCATACTGATCTCTCCTGTAAGTCTCAGTCCCACGCGAGCTAACAGGATGGAGTACTTCCTATGCGCCACACACTATGACTTTACGCAGTAGCAACTCTCAGCCCAAATCAGCGATGAGAAAGTTGCCAGGGGCTTAGTGACTTACCCCAACCACTGAGCTGGCAAGTAGCCAGGCCCCCACTCTAGCCCAGCGCACGTTCCGCCTCCCTGCTGAGATGCAGTTGGCAACGTCAGGTCCCAGCCCTGGCTTCCAACGCATTCTAAGCTCCTGCAGAAGTAACTGGGCAAACAGATTCCATGACATGAAGGCGCATGTACACCTCACCACCACCAGGCAGTTACCCAGGCACCACAGAGCCACCTGACCACGATTTCTCTCCCCGCACCTCGATCAAATCGCAGCACTGCAAAACTACAGCTCGCACTGCCCCAAAACATGTTCCAACGCGTGTAAAATCTACTTTCTCCAGTTCACGGGGAACTAATGGATACGTATTTTAATTAATCTTTAAAGTCAACCCCTGCAGTCTGCCATCCACTCAGGCTCGTCAACCAGCATCAGACCCCATTTCGGGCCGGCCCCTCCCTCACTGCTGCTGGTCACCCTCCCCGAGATCATCCGCCAGGAGGAATCCCTCGGGCAACCTCAGTCTCAGCAAGGCGGTTGGAATGAGCGCTGTGGAGGGACGTCACAGTTCACGGCTTTGATTCACGGGCGAAAAGGACCCCCATCGGCTTCATTAGATTTTGCTCCAGTCCACACGGTGGATAAATGGGTAAGTTCGCCACGTCACGCTCAGTCTGATGAAGACCAGCAACACTGACAAGTCGCACCTTTGGAACCAACGTCTCAAAAGAACCCCACACACTAGAAAATCAGCTCCAGCACCGAGGTGAAGTGAGCCGGGGTCTGCCAACCTTCCTCCCAGCCCAGCAAGGTGGCCGCAGAAGATGACCGAGACCACACGTGCAGGTTGTACAGGTTTATTTTTCCAAGACCACAGAGACATACAAGAGCAGTGCTTTCCCTGGCGGACCAGTTTCCAACTGTCCCCTAGGGTGGCCCCAAAGGTCACAGCAGAAGGAAGAAGAGGTTCAAACACGCTTGTGCCTCTGCTCCCTGTCTTTGGTAAACAGACTCTTGAAGTTGACAACCTGGACTTGGCCAATACTGCATTTAAATCACCACCACATCTTTGCCAACTTCCCACTCATGCTTCAGATGACAGAAATGCCACAATGGATGAAAAGTGGGGGAAAGAAAAGACCTTTCAGATGACATGAGACTTGCTGAAGTCATACCAATTTTACAGCTCACACAGATGCACTCACACAGGGAGACCTAAGTTCAACAAGGAAGATGCTCAACTCACAAGTCGAGGTACAAGAAATAAGGCAGGAAGCAGGGTGAGGTGACACAGCTATGGAGACATCTACTTGCTGGAAACGTGCTGGGAGAGACGCTGGCAGCTGGCATAGCTGTTTCTTCCTTAACTTGCTGTCAAAAGTATGTCCAGTGGAGCCCTGTGGCCCCAGGAAAGCATGGTCCCAGGTACCGCCGACAGGTGGGGAGCCCGGAGCCAGGTCCAGAAGGCCCACCTGGGGGCTGCCCAGGGCACTCACCCTTGAATCCAGAAGCACTTGACACTGGTGGTGGTGATTTGCCACACACGGCAGCGAGCCGCCAGTGAAGGTCGGAGGAGAAGAGATGAGGAGCGAGACGCATTCGCCCAGCAGCGAGCAGCCGGGCTGCCCGTGGCTCTGCAACTGCAGCAGGTCCACCGGCTGACCGGTGACAGGGCACCGGGCCAACTGGCAGGTCCCAAGTCAATCACTCCACCCCTCACGTCGGGCAGCACAGCACGCAGTGGCTCTGACACAGGTGGAGAGAAGTCAATTACACCACTTTAATGCAATGATGCCGAAGACGTAAAATAAGGGAGAGTCGTTCGTGTTCTCTGTACAATACATCCATTTACAGAATCGGCCAGTACTGTGTACAACATATAAATACATGATAAAACATTAGAGGTGCATAGAGCATACTTACAGAAGCCAGAAGTTCACTTTATACATCCAAGGGTAAAGAGTTAAAAATATAAAAATAAGAAAAACACACTGCTTTGAAATGTAAAATGACTTTCACATACACAGGTGCGTGGAGATGCCCACTCCCACAGAGTCCAAAGTGACGGAGGGGGTGTCGAGCAGACAAATTCACCTGCCAAACGTCTGGACACCTGACTTACAAGGAGGAAAGACAATCCTATGCCCGACCCATTGTCCAAGCAGGTCTATTCAAGGTTCCGAAAACTCCTGTGGGCCAGTGGATTATTCGGAGACAGGCAAGTCCCAAACTGGCTTCAGCAACAGAACCAAAGGTCAAACTGGCTCCATCAACTGGCAAATGACTGTGACCCTGAGGTCAGCAGGTTCTTAAGCCCCCTGGTGGGCACTGCTGGGAGTTGCTTTAACCCCGTGCTGGCTTCTTCCCCATCAACTCCCGGAGGAGCAGCAGGAGGAAAGACGGCAGGGAGGGGGCAGTGGAAGACTGACATTTCTACTCAGTTCGGGTAGGTTAGTCCCCTTGGTGGAGAACACAACCTTCTTGCTTCAGCTTCAAGTCCCTCTGAGTCTCAAGGAGGCTCCGCACGCCGCACCAGGCTCTGTCTGTGTGACAAGAGCTCGGGCTGGCCGGCCAGCCTTGGGCAGCCCAGCAACCTGCCCTACAGGAAACCCTTCCAGCAAAACCAGAAGGCTGACAAGTGGCCGAGGGGCTTTAGCACTACAGATTTTAGGGAGAGGCAAGAGAACTCTTGCCTAGAGAGACAGAGTCTATTTTTATCAACGATATTCTGTATACAGATTTAAGATCCATCATTATCAAAATACACACACTAAATATACAACTTTTCCCATGGCCATAATTTATTATCTCACCACAAGGCACAATACACAGAGCTTTGAGGGTCCAATACAGTCATCGTGACAGAACGCACCACAGCCCTGGCACATGATCATGGCTTTCAGGCTGCACGCACACTGGAGTGAGATGCTTTCCACCGTGCTTCTGTCGGTGAACATCTGCAAGGAAAGTGATGCGCTGTGGCTTGCACCAAAGTTTGCTTTGTGGCTCAGCTGCACCACACTTCCGGCAAGGCCTTTGGGAAAGGTGGGGGAGCTGGAGGAATAATTAAAGCTGGTGGAACTTAGTTGGAGTTTGGAAAGCTTCCCATAAAATGCCTGTTTGATGTTGAGCTGGGAGGGGATGGAAGAAGGCTCCAGAGGCTGACTGAGCCCTTTCCCAGGCTCTCGGGGTAATTTCCAGAAGGGCAAATCAAGGACAAAGGGCATCCCTTGCAAGTGATCCACCAGCTCCCGAGGACTAGGCCCCGCTACATTTCTGTTCTCTGCATTCGCCTTGAGAGGCCCCCCACCAAAAGTCTTCTCGCTCCTGACGCTGCCAACAGAGGCAGGCGGTGGCTTTGGAGCCCAGTCTTCCCTGGCAGTCTGTACCCCACCAGACACTGAGTTTTTGCTTGGCCCCGACTTCCTGCTGGGAAAATCGGGAGAGGCATCAGCAGGCAGAGGCGTTGGCTCCACAGGCCGGGGGCACTGAAGGGCTGCAGCCTCGTTTTTGGAGCCGAAGAGCTTCTTCCCTTGGCCTCCAGCACTGTTCTGATCACCCAGGGCCCGACCTGCCTGATCGGGACCCGAGGAGACCACATTTGGAGATGAGAAACAAGGGGCTCTCGAGGTAGTGAGATTTCCCGGACTCGTGCCTGGGGCAGCACTTGAATTACTGCACTGGGACAGGTCACCAGCTTCCTTCTGATCTTCAAAACTAAAGGGAGAGAGCTGCTCTTTGGAATCCACTTCTTCTACTTTCCCAGAGGCAGCCATTGGATTTGTCACCGGATATAGGGAGTCTAAACTCAGGGCGTGCTTGGAAATCTTTGGGGGCACTCCAGGAGCCTGGGCGGCCTCCAGCCTGGCGAGGCCGGTGCTTGCTTCACGGCTCTCAGGTAGAAGAGACTCCTTCGAAGCTCTTAAAGAACTGGGACTGCTACTGCCAACCTCACAACTGCTTTCCCCAGGGTCTTGCAAAGATCCCATACGCAGGGAGCCGCCACGGCTCTGCTCTGTCGTAAGTGGGAGTCGTGGGGATTCGGGTTTGCTGCCACCGTGGGCTGGACGAAGAACCTTCTCTAGGGGCAAGCTGCCCTGCAGCAACTGCATCACGAGGGGGTTAGTGGCCTCCACCGAGGACGCGAGCCTGCCCAGAGACACAGGCCTCGGCTGGTACTCGGTACTGGCCAGTAACAGGGAGTCCGGGATCTTCTGGGGAACCGCACATACTCGAGACACCCAGCTCTGTGGAGCAACCATCCCGTCTGTCCTTGTGACCAGACTCAGGTCACCGTTCACCTTGGAGAGTGAGGTGGAGCGGTTCCAACTGTGTTTCTCACCCTGCTCCACCGCTGAGGACCTCTTCGGCACTGCAGCTTCACTAGGCTCGGCCTCAGTGCTGTCCTCAGAGAAGTGGCCTTCAAAGTCAGAGGCTGTGTCTGTAGACTCGCTGTGAGGACTCAGCGCTTCAGAGTCTCCACTGATTTTCAGCTTTTCACCTTCCAGCTGTCTGCAGTCATGGCCGGTGCTGGCAACGCACCCTGGAGATGGCACTGTCCAGAGTGAAGCCAAGTTGTCGGAGGGATCCAGACCCTCCTCAGCTGTCAACCCCCCAGGTGACGCTGGAATGAGGGGAGCAGCTTTCTCCCACTCCTCTCCAACCTGCGGCTTAACAGATGGGACGTCTTCTCTAGGGTCGGGTTCAGGCTGTCCCACTGCCTTGTCATTTGACAGGCCAGGCATCCAAGGAGCAGCACCAGCGGAGATGGGAGCCTCGGTTTTCAAGTTTTCTTGTCTAGTAGCACTTTCCCTCGTGGGTGGGCCCGAGTCACCAAGTCCTGATTCGTCATCAAATGGTCTGTCCTGCAGGGAACCGGCCAATGATGGTTCAGGGATGGGACTGGGGGTCACATTCACAGGATCCTTCACGGTGGGATTACTGTCACTGTCTAGAGCCTGGCCGGTTCCTTCTTCTAATCCAACATCCCCCGCTAGAGCCTGAACAGGACTGTTCTCCAGGGGGATGGTGGGTCCTCGCTCCTCATTACCCCTTTCCCAGGAAGTGGTACCAGACCCACATTCAGTTCTACCTCCCAGATGCAACGCAGGCTGCTCAACTGATCGCTCAGGTGCCGGGGTTTTGGAGGGCAGTGGGGGTAAAGCCGGGCATGGCTGGTCCCCAGTGGGAGCAATGGGGAGTCGGGAAGCATCTTCCAGCCCGCTTCTGAGGCTATCTGGAACCCTCTGTCGTGGGTAGCTCTTCTCCTTTCTGAGAGAAGCCAGGTCCTCTCTCCTGGCTCTGGACACAGCAGTTCCAGGATGGACATGCTCACCATTTAGAGGACAAGGCGGCAGTAGTTGTGTTCGCTGTAGATCTGACGCACACTCTCCAGGGGTACCTGGGGCTCCCCTGGGCTCAGGGTGGCCACAGGCCTCACCACCATCACCACTGCCGATGCCTCTGCCACCTCCCTCATCGGTGGCCCCGCCGCCACCTCCACCCGGGCCACCCCCCCCTCCGATGGCAGTGGTGGCCGCCTCTCGATGGCAGTGGTGGCCTCTCGCCCCTCGGACCTGCAGAGCACGGGCTTTAATGTCTGCAAGGGTCCTGGTGCCAGTCCAGCCCCGGCAGGAGGACTCCGTGATGGGGACGATGCGGGGGCATATCTGGTAAGTGGGCTGACCTTTAACCACCCAGGGTGGTTTGATACGTGAAAGTTGAATCTGCAAGAGAAAAATAAGAAAAGTTTTAATTGACTGAACGCTCTGACCTAGGAACTGTAAAGCTAAATCGTGACCCTAGTAGCTTAGAGGTCATGGCCTAGGGAATCAAATCATTTTCCTTAAAAACGAAATAATCATGGTAAAATGGCTGTCCAAGATACCACACCATTCTGAGAAGATTCTGCTCAAGGGCTGTTATATGCCACACTTCTAAATTTAATTTCTGGTGGGACTGTGTGAGTCACTACACAAAAAATCTAACACCACCTAATAAAAGATTTTAAAACCCCAAAGGATTCTGACCTCTAGAGATAACTTCAACAGAGTGAACAACCAAGTTAGGAAGAAAAGAACTTTATCCCCCGATACTCAAGTCAGTCTCAAGAACGCCTCTCATACGGAGAGCTCTACACTCCCACATAATTAACACAAGGGCCCAGGGGGCTTTCTGTCCCTGCAAAGGAGCCCCACTAATCTCCTGTCCCTCAAAGGGGCCTGGGCTCAGGGCAGCCAGGATCAAACAGCCTCCTACCCGGATGGGCGGGACTTTGGGCTCCTCTTTGGTGGGCTGTGGCTTTTCGGTGTGAACACTTTCAATTGTGTTACGAAAGGACTGACGATCTTCAAGCCGGGGTTTCTTTTCGGGAAAGGATGCAGAGGCCGCCTGCTCAAAGGATTTCCTCTTCTGATCCTTGGGTTCCTGATCCACAGTCTCCTGAGGCAAGCTGGGAATTCTGTCTGGAGACGTGGAGACACGTGCCAGGTCGTCTGGATCGGGCTGGATCCGGGAAGCCACAGTTTCCACCGGGAATTCGGAACTCTCTGGGTTGGGTGCTGTGGAGGATGTGCCAGGCAGGTGGGGACCGCCCACCCCTGCGGCATCGGTCTTAGCCTCCCCATCCTTGTACAGGGGGATGTCTGGTGCCACAGACTGTGTGTCTTTAGCAACCTCTGCTTGTTCTGGCTCCTGTTTTTTGTACAGATTCCTTCGGGCTCTGGTTCGGAGATCTGGCCGAGAGCGTTTCTTGAAATGCCCATCTCGCTGCCGGGTGGCCGGGCCACGCTGCGGTCGTGTTGATTCTCCCGAGACACGCAAGTCACTCTTGATTTCAACCTCCTCCTGGCCCACATTCTGCTGCAATGACTCTTCTTTGCTTAAACCCAATCTGCAAACCAAACTCACATTATCAGTTACAGGGCAGAGAGGGCACATCCACTATGAATAATATACACCCAAATATTAGATCTCTCAGAACAAAATAAATCTGCATAGTATGTAACACTAACCACAGAAAAACCTATGTTAGCTTCCCCATGAATGGCATTAAGCTAAATGAGAGTCACTGCAATCTCCACATTCCTGGGTGACACAGCAGTATGCATGGCTTTGAGAACACCTGCCTCTGTCCCCCCAGAAACCACACTAGGACTCACAGCACCAAGGGCCTTACTTCTGTCCATAGTAGTCTTCGAAGAACTTTTCTTTCCATTGTTCCACCTTCTTTTCCTTCTCCATTTCCTGTCGTATCCTGACTTGCATCTCATGAGTGAATTCGCCTAGAGAGAAACAAAACTCTTCAAGTGGTGCCTTAAGGATATTAAGGTCTGTCTTAGGAAAAGCCAAATTTTGCAGTTCTACCATGTGAGGAGTTTTCAAAATAACATGTGACTCTGGTGAGCTTGGAAATCATTTTTTTAACCCTCACTATCTTCCTCACGCTGGCTCCTGTCTCCCCCAGAAGATCTCTCACATCGTGCTCTTATTCAGGACAGAACTAACACACCTATTATAAGGGAAATTTATTCTTCCCTCAGGTAATCAGTGCTTCAACAGCAAATAACACATTGATCAAAAAAGCAGAACAAAAATAAATAAACAAGAGAATCGTTCTTACTCCATGCGCAGAAAAAAGTTAACACAGCAGGCTCAGACAGGCCTGCTGACAAGGTGGGCCTCTGGCTGACATCTGGAACCTTGGATTTCAGGAGGGTCCCCACCCCATAACTGACAGGGAATGGCTCACTGTGCCTGAACAGTTGAAGCAAACCAGATGGTTTATGGCGAACACCTGCTTTCCTTTGGGGAATCTGGAATTTGGGTTTGGGTCAGACAGAGGCTTCCTACATGATCAGCTCCCAATAAAAACCATAGGCACCAAGTCCTTGACGAGCTTCCCAGCAGACTACACTTCACACGTGCGGTCACAACTCCTTGCTGAGGGAACTGAGCACATCCTGTGGGACGCCACCGGGAGAGGATCTCGGAAGTGTGCGCCTGGTTTCCCTGGACTACACCCCAGACGTCTTTCCCCTTTGCTAATTTTGTTCTGTATTCTTTCACTGAAATAAACTACAGCCATTGAGTACAACTACATGCTGTGTCCTGTGAGTCCTCCTAGCAAGTCATCGAACCTGGAGGGGAGTCTTGGGAGTCCTCCTAGCAAATCATCGAACCTGGAGGGGAGTCTTGGGGGCCTCCCAGTGCACTTCCCACGTAGCTTCCCCACGAAATTGAATTACGAGAAGCTAACAATCACTCCAAGTGGCAACATCTAAAAAGACAGAGCACCTGGTGGAACTTACCGAGTAGGTCAATGCCATGCTTACTGGAAAGAATAGGAGTTTATAGTTTTAATGATGAAGAGGCAATGCAGATGAATATATACACACAAAACAGTGAAAGCCCAAATACTCTTGTACCTTCTTTAGAGCTACGGGGCACATTAACATCCACCATGTCTATTAGAGGAAAGCCTGCCTTATACTAAATAATACCCCTTGGAAAAAAAAGAAAAAGACTGTTGAAAAATGAGTATTTGGGTTTTGGGTTTTAAATACCAGGAGACAAGTGACACCACACATGGCAGGCACCTTCCAAGCCGCTGGGACGAGAATGTTTACTCACCATCAGCCAGGCGTTCCCGCCAGCTCTGAGCCGCGTGGGTGAAAAACTCGTTGTTCAGCGCACTGCTGCTGAGACGCAACAGGCCATCGGTCCCCACCTGGAAGGATCAAGGCAAAAAAAAACAATAAAGAAACTTAGAAAGAGAACAGAAGCTAGCCCAGAGAGAGCAAAGAGGAAGCCACCCATCTGTACCTGTCTGTCCACTTCAGGCAGGAGGAAGAGGAGCTGCTGCTGGAAGTGGGACGGCAGGGCATGGAAGGTCCGAGAGTTGATCAGGGCCCGGAGGTTGGTGTTGACGAGAATGGACCCAGGCGTCTCAAAATCTATCTCTTCCCCTCTGTTGCGCTTCATTTGACCTGTGATTTTTCAAGCAGTAGGAAGCAAAATGTAGATTTTCAGCTTCTTAAACCAAAAAAGCAAATGCCAACTGAGGGAAAACTTTGGTGGCAGCACTCAAGCTACCCAGAACTTATCTGCACACAGTGAGCTCAATCATCCAGTCTACCCTACCCTATCGGCTACCATCAAACCTAAGAGAACACTTGGGCTTGCATCGTCTCAGACAAGACCCAGTAGCACGCTGTGTCACAGCCTGAAGGGACACTCTTCCCACAGAAAACCAGGCAAGGGGCAGGCTCTGAGCTTCCCTCCAAAGCTGGAGAAGAGGCTCCACAAAGCCCAGTGGGAGAACGAGGGAAGTCTAAAAGTGAATCCGGTTAGCATCCTACAGAAAAATCTGCAGAAGTCTTCTGTGAATGGGCTGGAGAGGTCTGACCTCCAGGCAGAAAGGTGCTAAGGGTTGTTTAAAGCCCACTGCAATGTCAATACCTCTCACAAAAGCCTCAGCAAATGGAATAGAGACCTGTGAGGCTTTAAGACTGAGCAAGGCTGATGAGCTGGAGAGCCTACAAGACAGCAAACCTAGCTGCCACTTGGGTGATGGTTTATTCTAATTTTCAGAAGCCAAGGTTAGTCTTCTTAATGATTTCATGTGGCCCATCTACAAAAACCC
Organism: Balaenoptera ricei; assembly: GCF_028023285.1. Classification (NCBI taxonomy): domain Eukaryota; kingdom Metazoa; phylum Chordata; class Mammalia; order Artiodactyla; family Balaenopteridae; genus Balaenoptera; species Balaenoptera ricei. Next base: position 26,690,755 of record NC_082653.1, read on the forward strand.
AGCATGTGGGCTTTGAGATATAAATCCGGAAATAGCAAACAGCATACTAGCCTTGCAAATAGCCCTACTGCGGGTGGGAGGTGCACACTACTGAACTTTTCTGCATAGCCCAAATTCAGCAAAGGCTTCCACCCCATATACTAACTAGGTTATAAAAAAGGGCATCTGACAGAGACTGCAGACGTTGAGAACAAACTTGGCAGGATGCTACCGAAGAAAGAAAACAAATGTTGGAATTCTTCACTGAGACACTCAGAAGCAATTTTCACTCACTTGAGCACTCACTAAGCAGTATCAAGGCAGGCACAGGCTAGGCCCTTACAGGGACATACAAGGAGCAATGTGGCACCATCTCTGCCCACAGGGAGTTCTCTCAGTCTAGCAGAGAAAAATCTATATGTGACATAACCAAAATACAAGGTAAAAACCAACAAAAAATAGAGGGCCACCTGAGAAGTAAAAATAAACTGTAAAGGAGTGGAGTAGAAGACATCATCTTCTCTCTAGGCCTGCAGGGGCCCCCTTACAGGCAGAGAAATGAGTGCCAAGCCACCTACCTGTGGCCGGCTTCCGGAAGCCTCTCAGGAGCGGGGCAGGGTCCCGGGCGACCTCGGCCTGGCCACGAATAGCAGCGCTGCCCAGGGCCAGAGAGCCACTGCTGCTGCTGGACGGGCTGCCGCTCTCGCCATCGGCGTGGCGGCCTGAGAACCCTGAAGGCACAGCATTCCACCGGTCAAAAGCATCACACGCCGCGCCCACGGCTCTCAGACAAGCTTACTTCTCCCAGCTCTCCCTGAGATGCTGCCAGCAACACCGGTGCTTCCATGGCCCAGCACTGGGCCGTCAGAGATCACCACCTCCTGGTCTGGCTTTAAGTTATCACGTAAGAATGCCAAACCGCCATCTTAGTTTGCACTGTATCTTCTACAAAGCACCTGCACACGCCTTCACGGGACCTTCACAACTGCCCCGTGAGGCCAGGGGAAGGGCGCCCAGCAGAGCCCATGCCGGAAGCTAGGTCGGCTCTCACCGCCACGGCATGCTGCCTGCCAGAGGAGGGCTCCTGACTCTACTGGCACGGTGCTACCTAGGCCAAGAGCTGCTGCCAGAGGGAGGCAGGTCCCCAGGACCTGAGGAAGAAGCATCACAATCATGAGTTTACACATACCTGATGCAGATTCCACGTGGGCCCCGTTTACCTTCAGAGGAGTCAGGACAACTCGAGGCAGCATCACCCCAGTCTTCTTCTTCTGCTTGTTTGCCTATTTTCCCAGAGGGGATACAAAAGGAGCCTGAGTCACCTGCAGGCCACAACAGCTGTCCCTCTCGACCATGTCTCCCTCGCTGTCTTGTAAAACAGAGTTAGTGTTCAAGCAGCACAGGCAGGTAATGCCAATAGTAGCAATGACTCATTCTACTGAGCCAGGTGCAGGCCACTGTGCCAAGCATCACCCCACACTGAAAAGAATGTGTTGCTCTCCCCACTTTACAGGTAAGGAATTTGCCCAAAGCTAGTGAGTGGCGGGGCTGCAATTCAAACTGATGACTCCCAAGCTCATGTTCTCCCCACTCCAACTTCTCCCTGAATGTTCCCAGGTTTTTCATAAATACAGACAAAATTATCCATCCATGGTAAAGAGAAAAAACAAATTGCTCTGCTCTCAGATCTACTACCCACTTTTCCTATGGCCCACTTTTAAATGGTACTAACAGGTGGAGACCAAAGTGATTTTCTCCACTCTTCAACACGCTCAGTTAACTGCAGGAGGAAGAGTCCTGTCTTGTGCCTGCCTCACTTATCCACCCAGCCTAGTCACCAACTCTCCCCCCACCTGTGAGGAAGCTCTGTAGCTGTCCCTGGGATTGGAATGAGGCCGACTCTGAGATTCGGTAGAACAGGAAGCATTAGAAGATGTTTCATCGAGAGAAACTGGAAGAGAGGGAAATAAAGGTTAGACCCTAGCGACTGCTTGTGGCTCTTCACCCATCTTGTCAAGGGCACTTACCATCATTTTCACCACTCACAGTGCTGGCTTCATTAGACCCACAGCTCTCCGCATCAGCTGTGTCCTCTGGCTCCTCTCCCTCCACCGCAGCCGGACTGCGAGACCACTGCAGGGCATCCTTCTGTGACAGCAAGGCACAACTCAGGTGAGCAAAACCCTACAAATCCTACAAGCACAGTAGTCATTCCTAAATGTGTACTGCTTTTGGAGAAGAGGGATTTAGAATATTGATTAAATTCCTATCCCTTTCTAATTGACCTCTTTTTCTCAGAAAGTTCTTCTCATACGTACATTAAGAAAGTTAGAGGGACTTCCCTGGTGGCACAGTGGTTCAGAATCCACCTGCCAATGCCGGGGACACGGGTTCGAGCCCTGGTCCAGGAGGACGCCACATGTCGTGGAGCGACTGAGCCCATGTGCCACAACTACTGAGTCTGAGCTCTAGAACTGCGAGCCACAACTACTGAGCCCACGAACCACAACTACTGAGCCCACATGCCTAGAGCCTGTGCTCCGCAACAAGAGAAGGCACCGCAAAATGAGAAGCCTGCACACCACAACGAAGAGTAGCTCCCGCTCGCCGCAACTAGAGAAAGCCCACGTGCAGCAACGAAGACCCAATGCAGCCAAAAATAAATTAAAAAAAAAAAGTTAGATACAATTTTGCATCTAATCATTCATTAAACATTTATGGGGTGCCTCCTATAAACTACACCATGCTAGTTCCGGGCGGCGGGTGGGGTGGGAATAAGGAGGGGAATCAGGGCCCTGCCTTCAAGGAGCTCAAATGAGTAGAGGACAAAGTCCAATCTATAACAATACAAAGCACAGTGATAGAAGGATACAGAGAGAACTGTAGCAGCCCAGAACAGGGAGCATCTAACTCACTGAGCTGGAGAAGAGGGCATGGAGGTACAGAAGGGGAATAAGGATCAGGGAGGTAAGGTTTCCAAGGAGATGTGTTGCCTGAGCTCACTTTTAAAAGAAGTCAGTAAATATGCAGATGGGTTGCCAGTGGGGAGGGAGAGGGAGTCTGAGGTAATGTGATGAGCCAATGTGGAAGAACATTCCAAATTCAAAGAAACCATAGACTTCAGTAGGTGTGTGGGAAACTGGATACGTGAGGAGGATAGAGAGACGGCAAGAGGGCTGATGATAATCATGGCTCTGTGCTGAGGGATTAAGACTGTGATTTTTTTAGAGTCTGAAGGATGTTAATCAGGAGAATGATCTGAGTTTTAGGAATTTCATTCTGTTAACCATGGGAAGTCTGGAGGCAGAAGAGGAGTTAGACTATGACAGAAATCTATTGAAAAGGATAAAGATCTAAACTAAAGTAAGATAGTGGGAACCAGGCTAGAGTGTAGAGGAGAGTTCCACTCCAAATTTCATCTCCTAACAAATACTTCTTCCAACAGTCTCTGTCATGGAGTCTCAAAATGAAACTCTACCCATCCCCAAGGAAAACTTAGGAGCTACCTCGAAACCAGGAAGGAGTATGAATGAATATTGGGGGATGGAGAGAGGCGGAGCAGATATAGATTGGGGTGGGGATGTCTTCTTTAAGTAAAAGTGTGTGAAAAAGAGTAGGTAAAATCATATTCTATCACTTAAAAATATGCCAGAAATTTACAAGGAAAATCCACAAAATTCTAACTCATCAATTCCATGGATTCCTTGATCCACTATATAGTAGCCTCCCCTTATCTGAGGGGTTTTTTCAATTTCCACAATCAACCATGGTCGAAAAATATTAAATGGAAAGTAGCAGAAATAAACAACCCATTGGTTTCAAACTGCACGCTGTTCTGAGCAGTGTGCTAAAATCTCACACTGTCCAGTTCCGACCTACCTGGGACGTGGATCATTTGTTTGTCCAGTGTAGCCCACCCATTAGTCACTGAGTGCCCATCTCAGTTATCAGATCGACTGTCATGGTATCACAGCACTTGTGTTCAAGAAACTCTTCACTTTACTTAATAATGGTCCCAAAGGCAAGCGTAGTGGTGCTGGCACTTCTTGCTCTGCCTGATTTATACTTTCTTAGTGTACCTAATATATAAATTAAATTTTATCATAGGTATGTATGTATAGGTAAAAACATAGTATATATATAGTTAGGTACTATCCACAGTTTCAGGCATCCACTTGGGGTCCTGGAATATATTCCCTCACAGACAACGGGGGACTACTATATTAAGTCTTCATCAGTTTATTTTCATTAATTTAAGCCAACATCAGGCTGACTTAAATTAATAAAAAAGAAAACGGCTTTTTATATCTTTCTCTCTTTTCCCTACCAACGATAAATGCTCCTCACAGGATCAAAAGCCAAAGAATATTTTTAGTATTAATCTTGCAATTAGGCTTACTGACTGCCATGTTCTTGGAATGATGCAACAAATTTATTCCCTGAATCATACAGGCAAACTAAGACAAAATACTCATTTAATGAAGAAAAGAGGTCTATTACATTGTCAAAACTGACCCCAAAACTCCAGTTCTGGCAAGAGTGTGGGAAAATCACACATACACTGTTGCTGAGAGTAAAAATGGTATAAAAAGGTTTATACACAGCCAGTGGGAAAGTAAACTGTAAGCAAAAATCTAAAAACTGTATATACCTTTTAACCCAACACTTGTAAGACTCACCCAGGATATTATCTTAAAAAGGAGAAAATCAATCGATTGAACTACATTAAAATTAATACCCTCTGTTCAGCAAATGATACCATTAATAGAGTAAAAAGGGTAAAAGCTACCTACAGAGTTGAAGATGAGATCTGCAGTTCATATAACCAATAAAGAATTTGTATCTAGACTGCATACGTCAATAAGAAAAAGGCAACCCAGGGACTTCCCTGGCAGTCTAGTGGTTAGGACTCTGCTTCCACTGAAGGGGGCACGTGTTTGATCCCTAGCTCAGGAACTAAGATGCCGCATGCCACGCGGCACGGCCAAAAAAAAAAAAAAAAAAAAGAGAGAGAGAAAAAGGCAACCAGTAAGAAAAATAGGCAGACCTGAATTAGGCACTGTACCAAAGAGGATATCCAAATGGCCAACATTCACACGAAAAGGTATTTAACCTCAATAAAGTAAGGAAGACACAAAACAATGCAAATTAAAACCACAATGAGATGATATCACATCCACAAGAATGGCTAAAATTAAAGTTTAACAATACCAAGTAGTGCTAATGAGGATGTGGAACAGGGAACAGGTACACTGAAAATGGATCCAGGCATTTAAGAATGTGGTTTGGCATTATCTGCTACACTTGAAGATACAAATATCCTATAACCCAGCAATGTCAGTCCTAGGTTTGGATTCCCTAGGGAAATACATGCATGTACACATCAGATGTTCATGACAGCGTCATTTGTAACTTCGGCTATAAACAGAGTGCCCATCAGTAGAATCACTACGTGGATTGACTGATGTATTGATCAATACTCAATAAATGGATATTATACAATAATGAAAAAAAGAACGAACTACAGCTACTCACAACAACATGGATGAACTGCATTGTGCTTATGCAGGAGAATGTCCTTGGATCAATGTATACCCCTTGTGTCCTTTCCCTTATTTTTTTAAATTGAGGTACAATTTACAAAGACTGAAATGTATACTATCTGATTAGTTTTGACAAATGCGTATCAAGGGACTTCCCTGGTGGTGCAGTGGTTAAGAATCCGCCTGCCAACGCAGGGGACACGGGTTCGAGCCCTGGTTTGGGAAGATCCCACATGCCATGGAGCAACTAAGCCCGTGTGCCACTACTGAACCTGCAAGCCACAACAACTGAGCCCACATGCCACAACTACTGAAGCCCGCACACCTTGAGCCTGTGCTCCACAACAAGAGAAGCCACCGCAATGAGAAGCCCATGTACTGCAACAAAGAGTAGCCCCTACTCACTGCAACTAGAGAAAGCCCACACACAACAACAAAGACCCAACGCAGTCAAAAATAAATAAATAAATTTATTTTATTTTATTTTTTAATTTAAATTTATTTATTTATTTTTTGGCTGCATTGGGTCTTCGTTGCTACGCACAGGCTTTCTCTAGTTGCGGCAAGCGGGGGCTACTCTTTGTTGCAGTGTGCGTGGGCTTCTCACTGCAGTGGCTTCTCTTGTTGCGGAGCATGGGCTCTACGTGTGTGGGCTTCAGTAGTTGTGGCATGCGGGCTCAGTAGTTGTGGCTCACAGGCTCTAGAGTGCAGGCTCAGTAGTTGTGGCACACAGGCTTAGTTGCTCCACGGCATGTGGGATCTTCCCAGACCAGGGCCTGAACCCGTGTCCCCTGCATTGGCAGGCGGATTCTTAACCACTGTGCCACCAGGGAAGCCCAATAAGTTTATTTCTAAAAATGCATACCAAGATATAGAACACACCCAACACTCCTAAAAGTTCCCTTGTGCCCCTTCCTAGTCAATCCCCACTCTACACTGCCCCTCCCACCCCACAGAGACAATGGTTGTTCCAATTTCTACCACCAAAAATTATTTTTGCCTACTTTTGTTCTACATGTAAATGCAATCATACAGTAGGTACTCTCTTTTGTCTGGCTTCTTCCGCTCAGTCTCATGTCTATCAGAGTCATCCATGCTGCTGCATACATCAGTAGTTCATTACTTGTTATTACAGAGTAGCATTCATATGCAACCATTTGTTTATCTATTCTCCTGTTGAAGGCATTTGGGTAATTTCCACATTTGGGCTATTATGAACAAAGCTACTCTGAACATTCTTCTACACAGCTTTTATCGACATGTTTTCATTTTTCCTGAGTAAATATCTAAGAATAGAACTGTGGGGGTATAGGTTCAACTTTATTAAAAAAAAAAAAAAAAAAAAAAGCCGAGGATTTACACTCCCAGCAACACTGTATGAGAGTTCCAGGTGCTCCACATCCTCACCAACATTTGGTGGTATCAGTCTTATTTTAGCCATTCTAATGCAGTGAGTACCTCACTATGGCTTTAATTTTCATTTTCCTGATGACTAAAGATATTGAGCGCATTTTTATGTGCTTACTGGCCATTCTCATATTTTCCTTTCTGAAGCTTTTTTTTGTTTTGTTTTGTTTTGTTTGTTTTTTTTTTAATGTCTGAAACATTTATATTAACATATTTCCATACATATTTCCATACAAGTACAAATATAAGATTTTTAGAAATTTCATGTAATGTCTGAAACACTTTTTGAAGTTTTTGTTCAAGTGTTTTTATTTGTTTAAAAAAAAAAAAAAGGGAATTCCCTGGTGGTCCAGTGGTTAGGACACTCAGCACTCCACTGCAGGGGTCACAGATTCGATCCCTGGTTGGGGAACTAAGATCCTGAAAGCTGCATGGCCAAAAACCCCAAAAAAACCCCAAAAACAACAAAAAAAAAAAGGAAAAGAAAAGAAAAAGAGTTACTTGTCTTTTTTTATTATAGCTATTCTGAATCATTTTTTATTTTGAAAATGGGCATGTATTACCTTTACAAACAAATACATTTTGAACACCTTTATTTGGAAATAATTTCAAATTTAAAGAAAAGCTGTAAGAATAAAAATAGTACAAAGAACACCTGCCATATAATTTTTACCCGTGTTCACCTATTAACACAAATAAATGTTTTTAAAATACATAAAATATATTAGTTTGGTAAGGCTACTGGCAAAGAGGCTAGTGATGGGGAAAAAAGCAACCAGCATTAATAAATAAACCCAGATACAATATTTTCCCATAAGTCAAATGTTTTAAAAAATAAAATGCACTGTAAATACAAGAAGCCCCAAACATGAATAAAATGGAACGCTAAAATTTAAACCGATGAGTTTTGAACCACCCAGGATTAGGTTCACAACTAAAAAACGATAAGTAAATTTCAGGTATGCCTTTGCTTTCCTTATGGGTCTGACAAACCTGTCCTCAGCAAGAAATCTGTATTCTCTTAGAGAAGGCTGATCTGAGGGTTGTTTAATGTATATTATTAAAAACTAAGAATGTACTGACCATTCAACAGTATATTAGAGTTCCTAACCAATGCATAAGAAAAATAAACAAGAAGGAATTAGAAGAAACCAGAGTGTCGTTATTCCAGATAAGTATAATTATCTACATTGAAGATGAAAGGGATTCCGACCTAGTAAGAAATTCAGCAAGGCTGTAAGATTCAAAATCACATTAAAAACGCAAGCGATCCTAACACCAGCAATAAAACCAGCAATTAGAAAATGTAATTTATAACAAAGAATATAAAAGTTACTCTGAGATAAAGCTCACAAAAGAAACAATCATTTTATGAAGAAAACAAAACTTTATCGAGAAAGGTTCAAAACTTAGTAAACGGAGAGCTACACCATGTTCTTGATTAAGAAGACTCAACACTGTAAAGACGTCAACTCTTCTCAAATTGACTTGTAGGTTTAATGAAATTTCAATAAAACTCTCAACCAGATTTTTTTTTTTTTTTTTTGGTAGAACCTGACTGTACAGGGACAAGCAATGGGCCACAAATAAGCCAAGACACTCCTGAAGAAGAACAAGATGAGAGGCTCTGCATTTTTTTTTTTTTTTTAATTAAGCTCTAGTAATGAAGTGAGTAGATTAGCAGTTGCTAGGGGCTAGAGGGAGGGGAGAATAGGAAATGACTGCTAAAGGGTTTCTTTTAAGCGTAATGAAAATGTTCTGGAATTATATAATGGTGATAGTTGCATAAGTTTATGAATATACTAAAAGCCACTGAATTGTACACTTTGAACGGGTAAACTATATGGTCTGTGAGTTACATCCCAAAAAACCTGGATAAAAATTTGCTCACTAAATTTGACAGCTCTGAAAACATGAAAGAATCTAATCAAAATTTATAAAAACCACATAAAAAACATTAAAGTGTATAGAAAGTTTATAGATCAAAAGTTAAAATTCATTTTTAGACAATGGTCCGTTATTATGTTTTAACTTTATGTGAATCCTAAAGAAAGATTAAAACTTGTAAAGCAACCTCTGTGTATGCTTGAGAAAAGGCTTTATCCTTTTTTAAAATACTTAATGTAAAAAAAGTTCTTTGAATTTGAAATCCATTTGCATTATCAGAAGCAATTTCAATATTACAGCTGTCAAAGAAAAGAGCTGTTATTTAAAAAATGAACACATTCTTGGAATACAGTTTAAAGACAAGAAATTGTCTGAGATCTCATTAATGACAAAAAAGTAGATTCCATCAACCAGAAAAATTCTCATTTGTGATGTGCCACCCATATCTGCAAACAAAGTTTCTAGCTGATGGTGACCATAGGCCCATGATCCCTCCTCTGAAACCCCTGGGTCTAAATGTGTTTTAGAACTTAGGATTTCTTGAATTTTACAATGGCAATATATCATATTAACACCACCAGCAACCCATAATCAAACACAGTAATATTTTTGAATTAACATATATGTACATACCAGATGAAATAAATAGGTTTAAAGTGTCCTTGTCAGTCTAGATCAGAGATTTGCCACCAAATGAGTTTAAGCAAGTCAGGTTTTACTGCCAAGTGAGTTAGGAATAAATTCTGTCAGTTCTCAAAATATTTCAGATTTCCGTATTGTTAATAAGGGGTTACTGGACCATTAAAAAAGCACATGCTTCTTGATAAAATTTTTGAAAAGATTTGGAAGTTTTATAATTCAACTTTTCTCATCACAGATATAACACGTAAAGAAAATGTAATGAAATATTTTTGAGCCCCACACAGCACCTCCAAATCACCTCCATTTTACCCATTAAAAGGTAGGGAAGTATCTCCTAGAAAAATTTCACACATTTGCATATGAAGACTACAAAAGTAAAAGGATGATTATTGCAGCAATTTTACTATTATAGTTTGTAATAATGAAAAACTGGAAAAATTGTGAAAAACCTAAATGTTCACAATAGGGGACTGGATAAATAAAAAGATATATTGATATGATGCACTATTAAACGGTAGGTAAAAGGAATAAAAAAATACATCTATATAAACAAACCACACATTTTTCATGGACACATATGAGTAAGAAGAATGCACATTAAATTGATGACAGTAGTTGGTTGCTACTGGGAAGGAACAAGGGCCATAGGCCTGGATGGCATATACAAGGGTAGGGTTTGGTGTGGAAGTCAAAGGCATTTTCCACTTTCTCTGCACAAAGGCTGCAGCTTCCATTTAAACACAGCGAAATGAACACACACAGCTCTCTGCAAACTCCTGAAGCCTCATTTAGAATGGCTGCATTTTAAAAAGTACAAATGCACAAAGAGAAAGAGGGAAGAAAAGGCAGTAGATGAGAACTATCAATAAAATTCTAGAAGATGAATAACAGGAAGACAAGAAGTGATGACTCAGCAGGGGAAAGAAAACCAAAGTCTAAGACTGCAGAGGGTAAAGCCACAAAGAGCAAGCCAGTTCTACTGAAAAACCCCCAAGGGGGCAGGGATTAAGAGGTACCAGGAACCACTGTAGACAGAGGTGAGGCATGGGAACGAAAATAGAAGTGGTTGGAAGTCCGAACAAGAAGTCAGACCCCTCAGATCTCCTCTCTGTCCCCAAACAGTCAAGCAATACCCTTCCTCCAGCTCCAGAAGAAAACAGGAGATTTATATTCTGACTGGACTAAACCAGAGAGGTTCTGGAATAGAAGACACCAGTTCAAGGAGTGGGGAGACAGTGAGGTGCCACACTCCATAAACAGAAGCATTAAGTCAAAGACCATATACAAAACGGTGACACCATTAGCTCTCTCCCCCAACTACGGCTCCCAAAGCTCCGCAAATAGTGGCAGCCCTACAGCCCCAGCCTACTCTCCGCTACCTGGCAAGAGATGGGAGGATCTCTCCTCCTGCAAAAAGTGCCCAGCCTAAAAAAATACACCTTCAAAGTACAGATAATTGGGGGATTCCAAAAGAACATCCAGGTCCTCGCTCTACCACAGTCAACAAGCAGTGCCCACAAGCACAGAATCTGTCAGTTCTCACGGTAAATGAACTATCAACGACCACCAGATAAGTAAGCACTACTGTTATATGAAGGATAGCAACCAAAATAAACAAAAAGGAGGAACTGAAAGGAAACAGAGATAATGAAGATCTCACAGCAAATGTCCTCTAAGAGATAGTCCAAAAACAAGTACAAAATGCTATTTTAAAAAAATAAAGGAACATCAGAGAACATGAGCAATGTGCTAGTATTTAAAAATAATACCCCCCCCCAAAAAAATCAGCAATAACAACCAATAGGCTATTTCTCAGAGAAGTGACTCGAAAGAAAAAGAGAACAGGCTGCTGCACCAAGAAAAGTCCCACATACAACAAACAAAAGTTCTAGAAAGAGAAAACCGAAAAAGACAGGAAGTTTTCCCAAAATTAAAAGACCTGAGTTTCCAGGTTTAATAAGGCAAAATGCCCAGCACAATGAATGAAAAAAGACCCATTCCGTAATACCTCACCATGAAATTTGAGAATACAGTATTGAAAAAGAGATCCTAAAATCTTCTCATCAAAGAGAACACATTACATGACAAAGAAGTCAGAATGGCATCACGCGTCTCAAGAGCAGTTTTAGAGAACGTAACAGGATAACATCTTCTGGAATTCTGAGTCAAACCCATAATCCAGTATAGAACACAGAACAAAGACATGTAAGGTCTCAAATAATTTACCTCCTATGCACCTGTTCCCAGGAAGCAACTGGAGAATGTGTTACATAAATAAACAACAAAAACAACACCTGCATGAGGTATAGGAAAGAGAGTTTATAACACAGGAGAAAGGTGATGAGAATTCCTAAGGTAAGAATGAAAGGAACTCCCAGGAAAACAGCTATAAGCATGTCAGACAGGGTAACCAACTTGCCTCAGGTGTGTCTGGGACTTTCCTCATTTTAGCACTGAAAGTCCTGCACCCCAGGAAATTCCTCAATCCTGGGCAAACCAGGATGTTTGCCCACCCGATAAACAGTCCATACTGGGAACAGGAATAAGGACAGCAATAGGACCACCTTTAGAAAGAAGAACAAAACCATTGTGTCTGACCATATCAAGAGGACTTTTATAGCTAGTAATAGCATTAGGCTTCATCTTTTCTGTTTGTAATCTATGTTGTTTTTTATTCCTCATCTTTATCATTTTACTTTTGAAGTAAATGAACTATAACATGGTTATAAAAGTCACAATTATCTAAAGGGTTACACTCAGAGAATCGACACTGCCCCCCTTTATCCCTTTCTTCCTCCCCCAACTCCCCAGCTTTCCAATCCATTCCTACCCACCGGTAACCAATCTCATTAGTTTCCAGCTTATTTCTCTTGTGTTTCTTTTTACACAAATGATAATATATTCACCTAATTTCCCCTTCATCCTTAGACAAAAAAATGTCATGCTATATATAGCAAAGTTCAAAACACTTTTTTCACTTAACAATGTATCCTGGGACTTCCCCGGCAGTTCAGAGGTTAAGACTCCACGCTTCCAATGCAGGGGGCGCGGGTTTGATCTCAGGTAGAACTAAGATCCTACATGCCGTGAGGCGCAGCCAAAAAAAAAAAGCATCCTGGAAATGACTCTTTCATTTTATACATATTCTTCCTCATTCTCTTCTCAGCTGCATAATACTCCATGATGCAGACACACCGAACTTTATTTATGCAATTACCTCCCCACATGCCGGTATTTAGATGTCTTTTTAATATTTTACAAATAGAAATGCCACTGCCTTGAATAACCTTGTGAATCTGTGCTTTTATATTATTGAAGGTGCATCTTCAGAATAAATTCTTAAAGGGGAAATGATGGGTCAAAAGGTAGATGTAAATGTAATTTTGTTAACAGCCAAATTCCCCTGAAAAAAAAGTTGTTCTGATTTGTGTTCCTAACAGCAAAGTATGACATGCCTGTTTTCCTACAGCCTTGAAAAGAGAAAATATACTGTGATGCTTAAAAAATTTTTTGCTTTATGTATTCAAATAACACAACCACACTGAAAGGGGGGCAGGGGTGGATCTAACCCAAGTAGCAACTCCATTTTTTTTTTTTTTCCTTTTTAAAATATTTATTTATTTATTTGGCTGCACTGGGTCTTAGTTGTGGCATGCAAACTCTTAGTTGCAGCATGTGTGCAGGATCTAGTTCCCTGAGCAGGGATCGAACCCGGGTCCCCTGCATTGAGAGCGCGGAGTCTTAGCCACTGGACCACCAGGGAAGTCCCTCAAGTAGCCCCTTTATTTTTTTTTAATTTATTTATTTTATTTAATTTACTTATTTATTATTTTTTGGCTGTGTTGGGTCTTCGTTGCGGTGCGCAGGCTCCTCATTGCGGTGGCTTCTCTTGTGGAGCCCGGGCTCTAGATGCGCGGGCTTCAGTAGTTGTGGCTCGCAGGCCCTAGAGCGCAGGCTCAGTAGTTGTGGCGCATGCGCTTAGTTGCTCTGCGGCATGTGGGATCTTCCCAGACGAGGGATCGAACCCGTGTCCCCTGCACTGGCAGGCAGATTCTTAACCACTGCGCCAACAGGGAAGCCCCAAGTAGCAATTCTTAAATGCAGTATTTAAACTATGTACACTTGGGCTAAAGAAATAAATGAACTATAAACAAATATTGAGCTCTAGTTAGATTTTTCATAGGAGAATAGGTTGGCAATTCTGAAAGTATTAAATGTTTATTCTAGACCTGAGCAAATAACTAGATACAAAGTAGATAAAGTAGGGAGCCAAACCGAAACATAAGAGCCAAATATATACAGCTTCTATAGAAGAAAATGTAATAAAACATTCATTGGAAAGGAAAGATTTCTAAAAACACTAACTATATACTTTCATCAAATTTTTAAAATGGACTTTCTCAAAATTGAAAATTTCTAATCAAAGACAGCTTAATAAAAATGAAAAGGCGGGACTTCCCTGGCAGTCCAGTGGTTAGGACTTGGTGCTTTCACTGCTGTGGCCCTGGGTTTGATCCCTGGTCGGGGAACTAAGATCCCGAAAGCCACGTGGCACGGTCAAAAAAAAAAAGAAAGATCTTAAAAAAAAAAAAAAAAAAATGAAAAGGCAGCCTACAGATTGGTAAAAATACCTGCAATACATATATCTGACAAAGGACTTGTATCCAGGGTATATTTTTTAAAAAATCTACAAATGGAAACCAAAATGACTATACTTCAATTTAAAAATAAAAGGGGAAGGGCTGTTATTTTCTTCCTCCCATTAGGTGTGTGTACGAGCAATGTAGGGAAAGGAGCCCCAGTGGCCAAGAGTAGGATGTTAGAGCCTGAGTGGGGAACAGAAGGTATTCACATTTGAGGGCAGCATGGTGTGGGAATGAGAGCTAAAAAAGGGTGAAATTCCCAAACAAGGAATGACAAGGGGCAGAATATCAAAGCCCAAGTTGGGTGAGGAGGGCACTTATATGAGACGGCAGCCTCATGTGATGTAGGGGATCAGAGTCTGAGCAGGTGAGGCCATCATCCATGGGGGCCAACCTAGCAGAGGGTGTTGGAATTCAAGAGGCGTCAAGAGGGCATCTTCATGAGGGAAAGGCAGCAGCACTGATGGGAGAGATTAGTTATATAAGAGAGTGGGAAAATTAAACAAGTAAATATATTAAGAGATATACTAGATATATAGAGATAACAGGAAAAATAGGAGTTGGATTTCTTACTGCTGGAGAAGTGAGTTACAAATATGGAAAGGGAGGGACTTCCCTGGTGGTCCAGTGGGTAAGACTCTGTGTTCCCAATGCAGGGAGCCTGGGTTCGATACCAGTCGGGAAACTAGATCCCGCATGCATGACGCAACTAACAGTTCACATGCTGCAACTAAGAAGTCCTCGTGCCACAACTAAAAATCCCACATGCCTCAATGAAGATCCCTCGTATGACAACTAAGACCCAGTGCAGCCAAAATAAATAAAAATAAATAAATGCTAAAAAAAAATATGGAGGACTTCCCTGGTGGCGCAGTGGTTAAGAATCCGCCTGCCAATGCAGGGGACACGGGTTCGAGCCCTGGTCCGGGAAGATTCCCACATGCTGTGGAGCAACTAAGCCTGTGTGCCACAACTACTGAGCCTGCGCTCTAGAGCCTGCGAGCCACAACTACTGAAGCCCGCTCGCCTAGAGCCTGTGCTCTGCAACAAGAGAAGCCACCACAATGAGAAGCCCGCACACCACAACAAAGAGTAGCCCCCGCTTGCTGGAACTAGAGAAAACCTGTATGCAGCAACGAAGACCCAATGCAGCCAAAAATAAATAAATAGATATATTTTTTTAAATATTAAAAAAAATTTTTTTTAAATATGGAAAGGCAGAAAAGTAGAATGAACCCTCTGGGCTTGCATTAGAATTTGTGTTATTAGTGTAAACGTATGGTTTTCAATATATTTAGATAAAACTACACATAAATATAGATGTAAGGGCATATATGTATATAAGTGCATATATGCATATGTATGTAAATACACTCAAATATTCCTTAGCTGCTTCTCACTGAGAGGAACTGGGATCAGCAACACCCCAATAACAGCAAGCATCTCTAAAACCTAGATCTTGGCTTCTAAATGCCACTACACATGAAAAGAACCAGGGCTCTGTGGAGAAATGCTAATAATAATAAGGGCTAAGGCAGGGAAAGTACACAGTGAGCCCAGATCATCTTTTGCCAGAAAGAAGACAGCACTCCAGGAATGATGAGAATATGTCAAAGGGACACAGAAGCCATACTGACAAAATTCCCACCAGCCAAATCAGGGGCAATTTGAACATCTAAATAGGTAATAATAACAGATTATAACACGCTGAATAAAATAGAAAACCATGATTTCATACCGATATAAACAAACCAAAATTTAGAAGAATGGGATATCACAGAGCTTAAAAGCCCCTCCCACAAAATAGTTATTAAAAGGAGGAAAAAGAGGAGTTTTACAGTGATGAAGTCTGGCAGATGCTCCTTAACCAAGTGATAAAAGTAGACATCATTAGTAATAGGACAAGTAGAAATAATGAGCCAACTGACAAGATGCACTAAGAAGCATCACTTCTCTGATAATACCTGACACAGATGCATAACTTGAATCGAATCATGAGAAAACCTAAGAAAACCCAAAATGAACAACATTTTATGAAATAACTATGAAATAATCTTCAAAAGAGTCAAGGTCATGAAAGTCAAGGAAAGATGAAGGAACTGTTCTGGACTGAAGGAGACCAACTCCTTATACCAACTACATACAACATGTAATTCTGCTTTTTTTTTTTTTTTCTTTCTTGGCCGCATCGCACAGCATGTGGGCTCTTAGTTCCCCCACCAGGGATCGAACCCACGCCTCCTGCATTGGAAGCACAGAGTCTTAACCACTGGACCACCAGGGAAGTCCCACAACATGTAATTCTGAACCAGATCCTTTAGGCATAAAGGATATTACAGGGACAATTAACAAAACTTAAATGGAATCGGAAGATTAGATGGCAAAAATGACTCAATGTAATTTTCTGACTTTGATACATGTATCATGTAAATGTAGCAGATGTCCTTAATTGTAACACATATACACTAAAGTACTGAGGTATTGTAACAAGGTCCTAAAATGGTTCAGGAAAAGAAGTCTTTTCTGCATTGTATTTAAGACTTTTCTGAACGTTTATCACTGTTAAAAAATAAAAATAAATTATTTTTTAAATGGGCAAAACACTTTAATAGACAATTCACATACGAAGATGATACAAATGGCCAATAAGTACATGAGAAGGTACTCATCATCATTTATCACGAGAAATATCAATTAAAACAATGAGATATGTATAAAAAAAGCAACCATGTATTTATTAAAGCTGGATAATTTTTGGCAAAATTCAATACACATTCATGATAAAAACTTCCAGCAAACTAGGAATAGAACTTCCTCAACTCAATGCAGAGCGTCTACAAAATATCTATAGCTAACATCATACTAATGGTAAAAGACTGAATGCTTTCCCACTAAGATTGAGAAGATGGCAAGGATGTCCTATTCAACACAACACCTGAAATCCTAGCCAGTGAAATCAGTCAAGAAAAGGAAATAAAAGGCACACACAACAGAAAGAATATATGAAATTGGTCCTATTCACGGATAACATGATAATCTACATAGAAAATCCCAAGTAATCTAAAGGAAAAACTCCTAGAACAAGTAAGTTTATCACATTCACAGGACAGAGGTCAACATAAAAAAAAAAAATCAGTACTATCTATATGCTAGCAATCAACAATTAGAAACCAAAGGTAAAAACACAATTCCATTTACAATAGCTTCTCCAAAAATTAAATATTAAGGTATAGATCTAACAAAACATGTATAGACTCTGTATGCTAAAAACCAAAAACTGCTGATGAAAATACCAAAAACAATCTAAGTAAATGAAAAGTCATACCATCCATAAACTGGAAGACTCAACATAGTTAAGATGTCTATTCTCCCCAAACTGATCTATTGGTTTAATGTATTTACTACTAAAATCTCAACAAAGTATTTTGCAGATATAGTTAAGACAGTTCTATATGGAAAGGCAAAGATATTGTAATAGGTAAAACAATTCTGAAAAAGAATAAAGTTGGAGGAAGCACATCACCTAATTTTACAACTTGTCATATGGGCATACAACAGTAATCAAGATAACATGGTACTGACAGAGGAAAAGCCGTATAGATTAATGGAAGAGAGACCAAAAGCAGAACCTTTTAAAAATATGGCCAACTGATTTTTTACAGAGGTGTAAAAGCAATTTAAATGGTGTTGGAACAACTGGCCATCGAGAGGCAAAAAAAAAAAACCTTAACATAACCTTACACCTAATTAAAAAATTAACTCAAAATAAGTTGTAGACCTAAATGTAAAATATAAAACTTTTAGAAGAAAATATAAGGAAAAAATTTTCTATCACCTAGAGTTAGGGAAAGAGTTCTTAAGACATGATGCACACAAACACAAAAACAAATCTATAAATTTTCAAAACTGATATTAGACTTCAACAAGATTCAAATCCTTTCCTCTGTAAAAGACACTCCTAAAAACATGAAAAGATAAGCCACACACTGGGAGAAAATATTTGCAAGTCACATATCCAACAAATAACTTCTAGCTAGAACACTTTACAGTCAACAATAAGAAAACAATCCAATTAGAAATTGGACAAAAGACATGAACATAAACTGCACCAAAAAAAAGATATTCAGATGGAACATAAGGGAAGATATTCAACATAATTAGCCATAAGGGAAATGCAAATCAAAGGCCACATGAGATTCTACTATGAATGGATAAAAGGAAAAATACCAACAATATCAAGTGCTAATGAGAAAGCAGAACAACTCACACATACATTGCTAGTGAGAACAAAAAATGGTACCACCAATCTGGAAAACAGTGTGGCAGTTTCCTATAGAGTTAAACACATATATAGCAGCACAGGGAGCTCAGCTCAGTGCTCTGTGATGACCTAGATGGGTGGGATGGGGCAGGGGAGGTCCAAGATGAGGAGAGGTACGTATACATATAGCTGATTCACTCCATTGTACAGCAGAAACTAACACAACATTGTAAAAAGCAATTATACTCCAATTAAAAAATAATAATAAAATAAAATAAACTGATGAGAACAGTGAAAACACACACACACACACACACACACACACACACACACAGCATATGACCCGGCAATTCCACTCAAAGATTTATCCCAAAGAAATAAAAATGTTTTCACACTGCAACCTGCATGCAAATTTTCACAGTAGTTTTATTTGTAACAGCCCCAAACTGGTAAGAATCCAAATGTTCTTCAGTATAAGAATGACTAAACAGGGCTTCCCTGGTGGCGCAGTGGTTGAGAATCTGCCTGCTAATGCAGGGGACACGGGTTCGAGCCCTGGTCTGGGAAGATCCCACATGCCACGGAGCAACTGGGCCCGTGAGCCACAATTACTGAGCCTGTGCATCTGGAGCCTGTGCTCCGCAACAAGAGAGGCCACGATAGTGAGAGGCCCGCACATCCCGATGAAGAGTGGCCCCCGCTTGCCACAACTAGAGAAAGCCCTCGCACAGAAACAAAGACCCAACACAGCCATAAATTAATTAATTAATTAATTTAAAAAAAAAAGATAGTCCAAACAAATTAAAAAAAAAAAAAAAAAGAATGACTAAACAACCTATGATATATGTCCATAAAGTGGAATACTATCAAACAGTAAAATGGAAGTGTTGATATACATAACAACTTTGATAAACCTCAGGTGTTATGTAAAAGCCAATCTCAAAAGGCTTTTTGTATGATTCTATTCCATTCTGGAAAAGATAAAATTATACTAAGGCCATCCTAGACATCACGTATATTAGTTTTCTACTCTTGTGTAACAAACTGTCACAAACGTAGTAGTTTAAAACAACACACATTTATTATCTCAATTTTCAGGGGTGAGGAATCTGGGCATGGTTTAGCTGGGTTCTCTGCTCAGGGGCTCATAAGTTTCAAATCGAGGTGCCAACCAAGCTGCTTTCTTTTCTGGAGCTCAGTGTCCTTTTCCAAGATCATGTGGTTATTGGCAGAAAATTTCTTGTGGTGTAGAGTTAAGGTCACCTTCTTGCTGGCTGTCATCTGGATCTTTCACTCAGCTCCTAGGGACCTCTGCAGTTCTTGCCATGTGGCCCTCTCACAATACAGCAGCTTACTTCTCCCATCTCTGACCTCCAGGTCCTCTTTTAAAGGGCTTCCCTGATTGGGTCAGGCCAACTCAAGATAATAGTTCTTTGAGGTAACTGACTAGAGATCTTAAATACATCTGTAAACTCTCTTCACCTCTGCCATATCCTATTGGTCAGAAGCCAATTGCAAATCTCACTCCCATGCCCAAGAAAGAGATTATAGAAAGGCATGAATTATTAGGATCTTTTTTTTTTTTTTTGCCGTGCCGTGCAGCATGCAGGATCTTAGTTCCCCCACCAGGGCTCGAACCCGCTCCCCCTGCAGTGGAAGCACAGAGACTTAACCACTGGACCACCAGAGAAGTCCTAGGATCATTTTATTCTTCATTTTTTTTAAAGATTTATTGATTGATTGATTGATTAATTGATTGATTGCTATGTTGGGTCTTCGTTTCTGTGCTAGGGCTTTCTCTAGTTGCAGCAAGCGGGGGCCACTCTTCATCGCGGTGCACGGGCCTCTCACTATCGTGGCCTCTCTTGTTGCGGAGCACAGGCTCCAGATGCGCAGGCTCAGTAGTTGTGGCTCACGGGCCTAGTTGCTCCGCAGCATGTGGGATCTTCCCAGACCAGGGCTCGAACCCGTGTCCCCTGCATTAGCAGGCAGATTCTCAACCACTGCGCCACCAGGGAAGCCCCCTAGGATCATTTTAGAATTCTGCCTAACATATCCAGCCTCCAGCCATCCCTCCAGCTGACCATGGATACATGAAAGACCAAGCCCAGATAATCGGATAATCTGAACCAGACCAAACCAGAAACACAGCCCATTCAACCAATTCTCCCAAGGAACTGAGTTAAAGCACCACATTTGGGATGATTTGTTACACAGCAAAGCTAACTGATACAAAATGCTAAAATATTTAACCATACAGAATAATCAGGAGGTGCTCAAGGATTAGGCAGAGATGTGTCTATCGATGGGGCCAGTAATTGCCAAAATAAAATGTACATACACACATATTTTTAACATCTTTTTTGGCCACACCACGCAGCTTGTGGGATCCTAGTTCCCCAAACAGGGACTGAACCCATGCCCTCAACAGTGAAAGCACAGAGTCCTAACCACTGGACCACCAGGGAATTCCCCACACATATTTTTAATCCAAAGACAGAACAAGAAATTAAGCTTTACCCATTTAGTATATGGAATGACACAGCTGCCCTTTCTCAATTCCTACATCACTCCTACATCATATTCAGTATTCTGTAATTCTTTTCAGCATGTTTCATATGCATAGTTAGGCAGATTAACAGACTTTACTATCTAATTTTAACCAGGCTTACTAACATTACCATAAGGAAAAGGCAGTTTTGAGGTAATACTATTAATGCAAGTACAAGGGACACTAAGAAAACAGAAGAGCTGACAATTTTATAGCAAGTATATAAACTCTTCATCAGGTATGATACACGATAAAGTCAACAACGAGCAAATCATGCCCAAAAAGATGTTAGCCCAAACATTCAAAATGAGATAAGACTAGTTGAAACATACCTTCTGCCATTTAATAATTTCACTGTAATGTTAACTATTTATTTTCAAAATATAGTGTAATTTTAAAATACTTTAAAATTTGTTTTAGGGTGTATTTCACAATGGACATATTATAAAAGAACATATGCTTACGTCTAATAGTATATATATATGATATATAAATAAACAAATATATACATACACACACTGAGGATGTGAACTCAGTATATTTTTTTTATTACCATTGGGGAAATAATTTTAAAAAATGTGAATCCCACTGCTGTAGGCACTGAAAAGCAGTGCAGTGGCATTATCAGAGTTGTACTTTAGAATCATTCCGACAGCAACTGGAACACCACATTAGAGATGGTAAGAGTCTGAAAACTAGAGCACTAATTAAGAGACAAATGCAATAGTTAGGCCAGGGGTAATTACTGCCTGAGTAAGAATATTAGAACTGTAAGGAAAAAGACAGTTATGAGCATGAAGGAAGAATGAATGAAAAGAACACATATAGGCTATTTTTGTAAAAGAAAGAAAAGGAAATCAGAAAACATTTATCTGTGTATCTTTATAAAAATAAACACAGGAAGGATAAACTCCACCTAACACAGCTTAAAAGCAAGACCCAAAAGGATACATTTCCAAGTAACTTTACCTGCATTTCAGAACAAAGCTCAAAAATATAAACATGGGGACTACCCTGGTGGAGCAGTGATTAAGAATCCACCTGCCAATGCAGGGGTCACGGGTTTGAGACCTGGTCCAGGAAGATTCCACATGCCGCAGAGCAACTAAGCCCATGCGCCACAACTACTGAGCCTGTGCTCTAGAGCCCATGAGCCACAACTACTGAAGCCCGTGCACCTAGAGCCCATGTTTCACAACAAGAGAATCCACCGCAATGAGAAGCCCGTGCACCGCAAGGAAGAGTAGTCCCCACTCACCACAACTAGAGAAAGCCTGTGCGCATCAACGAAGACCCAATGCAGCCAAAAATAAATAAAACTTAAAAATATATATTAACATGAATACAAAAATATCCAGGACCCAAAGTTAAATTCACGTCTGGTATCTAATAAAAAACTATTAAGAATGCAAACCAGGGGCTTCCCTGGTGGCGCAGTGGTTGAGAATCTGCCTGCCAATGCAGGGGACACGGGTTCGAGCCCTGGTCTGGGAAGATCCCACATGCCGCGGAGCGACTGGGCCCGTGAGCCACAATTACTGAGCCTGCGCGTCTGGAGCCTGTGCTCCGCAACAAGAGAGGCCGCGATAGTGAGAGGCCCGCGCACCGTGATGAAGAGTGGCCCCCGCTTGCCGCAACTAGAGAAAGCCCTCGCACAGAAACGAAGACCCAACACAGCCATAAATAAAATAAATAAATAAATAAATTTTTTAAAAAAATGCAAACCAGAGAAATTTAACCCATAATGACAAAAAAAATAAATAGAAACAGACCCAAAAATGACAAATGGTAGGACTACTGAAGACTCTACAAAAAGTTATTACAAGCAAACCTTGGAGATACTGTGAGTTTGGGTTCAGTTCCAGACCACTGCAATAAAGTGATTATCGCAATAAAGCAAATCACACCAAGTTTTTGGTTTCCCAATGCATGTAAGTTATGTTTACACTACACTGTAGTCTATTAAGTGCATGATAGCGTTATGTCTAAAAAAACAATGTGCATACCTTAATTTAAAAAAGCTTTATTGGACTTCCCTTGTGGCACAGTGGTTAACAATCCGCCTACCAATGCAGGGGGACATGGGTTCGATCCCTGGTCCAGGAGGATCCCGCATGCCTCAGAGCAACTGAGCCCATGTGTCACAGCTGCTGAGCCTGCAGTCTGGAGCCCACAAGCCACAACTGCTGAGCCCGCATGCGACAACTGCTGAGGCCCGCACGCCTGGAGCCCATACTCCACAATGGGAGGGGGCCATTGTGGTGAGAGGCTCACGCACGGCGGCGGGGAGTGGCCCCCGCTTGCCGCCACTGGAGAGGGCCCGCGCACAGCAGTGAAGACCCGGCTCAGCCAAAAATAAAGTAATTAATTTAAGAAAATTGTTAAAAAATAAATAAAAATTAAAAAGCTTTACTGCTAAAAAATGCTAACCACCACCTAAGCCTTCATCGAGTCATGATCTTTTTGATGGTGGAGGGTCTCACCTCAATGCTGATGGCTACTGACGGGTCAGGATGGTGGCTGCTGAAGACTGGGGTGGCCGTTGCAATTTCTTAAAATAAGACAATAAAATAAAATATGCCACATCGAATGACTCTTTCATGAATAATTTCTCCATAGCAGGTAATGCTATTTGACAGCATTTTACCCACAGTAGAACTTCTTTCAAAATTGGAGTCGAGGGGCTTCCCTGGTGGCGCAGTGGTTGAGAGTCCGCCTGCCGATGCAGGGGACACGGGTTCGGGCCCTGGTCTGGGAGGATCCCACATGCCGTGGAGCGAGCCACAATTACTGAGCCTGTGCGTCTGGAGCCTGTGCTCCGCAACAAAAGGGACCGCGACGGTGAGAGGTCCACGCACCGCGATGAGGAGTGGCCCCCGCCTGCCACAACTGGAGAAG
This sequence comes from Balaenoptera ricei, assembly GCF_028023285.1. Taxonomy (NCBI): domain Eukaryota; kingdom Metazoa; phylum Chordata; class Mammalia; order Artiodactyla; family Balaenopteridae; genus Balaenoptera; species Balaenoptera ricei. The sequence goes on from NC_082653.1 coordinate 26,714,566, forward strand.
GCCCTCGCACAGAAACGAAGACCCAACACAGCCAAAAGTAAAATAAATAAATAAAATTTAAAAAAAAAAAATTGGAGTCGATCCTCTCAAACCCTGCCACTGCTTTATCAACGAAGTTTATGTAATATTCTGAATCCTTTGTTGTCATTTAACAATCCTCACAGCATCTTTTCCGGGAGTAGACTCCACCTCAAGAAACCACTTTCTCTGTTCATCCACAAGAAGCAACTCTTCATCTGTTCCACTTTTATCATGAGACTGAAGCAAGTCAGTCCCATCTTCAGGCTCCACTTGTAATTCTGTCTTGCTATTTCCACCACGTCTGCAGTTACTTCCTCCTCTAGAATCTTGAACCCTTCAAACTCATTCATGAGGGTTGGAATCAACTTCTTCCAAACTCCTGTTAATGTCGATATTTTGACCTCTTCCCATGAATCACGAATGTTCTTGATGGCATCTAGAATGGTGGGTCCTTTCCAGAACGTTTGCAACTTACTTTGCCAGGATCCATTAGAGGAGTAACTTATCTATGGCAGCTATAGCCTTATAAAATGTATTCCTTAAATAATAAGATTTGAAAGTTGAAATGACTCCTTCATCCATGGCTACAGAATGGATGTTGGGTTAGCGGGCATGAAAACACTAATCATGTTCTACAACTCCATCAGACCTCTTGGGTGACCAGGTGCATTGTCAATAAGTAGTAATATTTTGAAAGGAATCTTTTTTTCTGAGCAGTAGGTCTCGACAGCGGATTTAAAGTATTCAGTAAACCATGTTATAAACAGATGTGCCGTCATCCAGGCTTTGTTGTTCCATTTCTAGAGCACAGGCAGAGTAGATTTAGCATAAGTTTTTAGGGTCCCAGGATTTTTGGAATGATAAATGAGCACTGGTTTCAACTTAAAATCACTAGCTGCATTAGCCCCTAACAAGAGAGCTTGTCCTTTGAAGCTGGGTTTTGACTTTTCCTTTCTAGCTATGGAAGTCCTAGTTGGCATCCTCTTCCAATCAAAGGCTGTTCTGTCTACACTGAAAATCTGTTGTTTAGTGTAGCCACCTTCATTACTTATCTTAGCTAGATCTTCTGGATAACTTGCTACAGGCTCTACATCAGCACTTGCTGCTTTACCTTGCACTTTTATGTTACAGAGATGGGCTTCTCTTCTTAAACATCATCAACCAACCTCTGCTAGCTTCAGACTTCTCTTCCGCAGCTTCCTCACCTCTCTCAGCCTTCACAGAATTACAGAGAGTTTGGCTTTGCTCTGGCTAAGGCTTTGGCTTAAAGGAAAGTTGCGGCTAGTCTGATCTTCTATCCAGACCACTCAGACTTTCTTCACATCACCAATAGGCTGTTTTGCTTTCTTATCATTCTTGTGTTCACTAAGGTAGCACTTTTAATTTCCTTCAAGAACTTTTCTTTTACATTCACAACTTGGCTAATTATTTGGCACAAGAGGTCTAGTTTTCGGGCTATCTTGGGCTTTGACGTGCCTTTCTCACTAAGCTTAATCATTTTTAGCTTTTGACTTAAAATGAGAAACGTGAGACTCTTTCTTTCACTTGAACACTTAGAGGCCATTGTAGGATTACTAACTGGCCTAATTTCAATATTGTAATGTCTCAGGGAATAGGGAGACCCAAGGAGAAGGAAAGAGATGGGGGAACAGCTAGTCAGTGGAACAGCAGAACACACACAACACTTATCAATTAAGTTTGCTGTCTTATATGGGCACAGTTCATGGCACCCCAAAACAATTAAAATAGTGATATCAAAGATCACTGATCACTACAACAAATATAATAACAGCAATGAGAAAGTTTAAAATATTGTGAGAATTACCAAAATGTGACACAGAGACATGATGTGAGCAAATGCTGTTGGAAAAATGATGCCAACAGACTTGCTTGATGCAGGGTTGTCATAAACCTTCAATTTGTTTAAAAAAAAGAAAAGCAACTTCTGCAAAGGACAATAAAGCAAAGCGCAAGGTATGCCTGTATAACTGTATTTCATGTGTTGAACGCTGAGCACATTAAGCAGAGACATGTAAGACATAAACAACACCCAAAGAGACCTAACACTACAGAAAAAAAGATCAGTGACCATGAAGATGTACCAACAGAAACTACCCAGAACAAAGAAAAGTAAAAAGACTGGAAAAAATATGAATAGCACATCAATAAGTTTTGGAACAACCTCAAGTGGCCAAACATATATGTAATTATAGTCCCGAAAGGGGGAGGGGTGATGTAAGAGAAAAATATTTGAAGAAATGATGGCAGAATATTTATCAAATTTGATCCGAGAAACGTAACAAAACCCAGGCAACAAGAAACATGAAACAAACCACATTAAGGCACATCATAATGAAACTGCTGAAAAGCAGTGATGAAAAGAAAATATTGGGAATTCCCTGGTGGTCCAGTGGTTAGGACTCCATGCTTTCACTGCTGTGGGCCCGGGTTCAATCCCTGGTCAGGGAACTAAGATCCCCGCTAGCTGCACCACACAGTCAGAAAAAAAATGAAATAAAAAAGAGAAATCTTAAAATTAACGAAAAGGAGGAGAAAAGATACATGACTTACTTAGGAACAAAGATTACAGTAACAGCAGACATCTGATCAAGAATAATACAAGCCAGAAACAGTGGAGCAAGATCTTTAAAGTACAGAAAGAAAAAAATTATCAACCTAGAATTCTGTACCAAGTGAAAATATCCTTTAGGAAAGAAGGAGAAATAATTTTTCAGACACACAAATGCTTTAAAATACCATCACCAGCGGACCAGCACTACAAGAAATATTAACGAAAGTCATTCTGGCAGAATGAAAATAATACCAGACAGACAATGAAGAGTACTAGACATGGAAAACATGTAGGTAAAAATAAGACTTTTCCTTATTTTTTAAATCTCTCAAAAAGATTCTCAAAAAGACTTTTTAAATGAAAAATAATAACAATGTACTGTGGAGTTTATAACATCTGTGGAAGTGAAGTGTATGACAACAGCAGCACAAAGACTGGGGGGTGGTGGTGAGTGAAAGTATACTGCTATAAGGTTCTTAAATACAGGTAAAGTGGTATAATACTACTTGAAGGCAAACTGTGATGTTAAATATCTATACAGTAAGTACTAATGTAACCACTAAAACAAAATTTAAAAGTTCAGGGACTTCCCTGGTGGCACAGTGGTTAAGAATCCGCCTGCCAAAGCAGGGGACACAGGTTCGATCCTTGATCCGGGAAGATCCCACATGCCTCGGAGCAACTAAGCCCATGTGCCACAGCTACTGAGCCTGCGCTCTAGAGCCCTCGAGCCACAGCTACTGAATCCTGCGGGCCTAGAGCCCATGCTCTGCAACGAGAAGCCCGCACACCACAACGAAGAGCAGCCCCCATTCACCGCAACTAGAGAGAGCCCGCGTGCAGCAACAAAGACCCAATGCAGCCAAAAATAAATAACTTTTTTTTTTTAAAAGTTCAACTAAGAGACAAAGGGGAATTTAAAATATATATTTTTTAAATCCGTAATGAAAAGAAGGCAGAAAAAGAAGAAAAAAGGGAACAAAGAATAGACGGGACAAACAGAAAACAACTAACAAGATGGTAGATTTAAACTCTAATGTCAGTAATCACACTAAATGTAAATGGTCTACACACCCCAACAAAAAGGCAGAGAATAACAAACTGGATAAAAGCAAGACACAATTATATGATGCCTGCAAAAACAAACAAACCAAAATACCCACCTGAAATACAAAGACACAGGCTATACTACCCAAAGTAATCTACAGATTCAATGCAATCTCTATCAAATCACCAATGGCATTTTTCACAGAACTAGAACAAAAAAATCTTAAAATCTGTATGGAGACACAAAAGACCCCGAACAGCCAAAGCAATCTTGAGGAACAAAAATGGAGCTAGCGGAATCAGGCTCCCTGACTTCAGACCATACCACAAAGCTACAGTAATCAAGATAGTATGGTACTGGCACAAAAACAGAAATACAGATCAATGGAACAGGATAGAAAGCCAGAGATAAACCCACGCACCTCCTTTCTCACCTAATCTATGACAAAGGAGATCAGAATATACAATGGAGCAAAGATAGCCTCTTCAATAAGTGGTGCCAGGAAAACATGTAAAAGAATGAAATCAAAACACTCCCTAACACCATACACAAAAATAAACTCAAAATGGATTAAAGACCTAAATGTAAGGCCAGACACTATCAAACTCTTAGAGGAAAACATAGGCAGAACACTTTTTGACATAAATCGCAGCAAGATCTTTTTTGACCGACCTCCTAGAGTAATAAGAATAAAAACAAAAATAAACAAATGGGACCTAATGAAACTTAAAAGCTTTTGCACAGCAAAGGAAACCATAAACAAGACGAAAATACAACCCTCAGAATGGGAGAAAATATTTGCAAACAAAGCAACTGACAAAGGATTAATCTCCAAAATATACAAACAGCTCATGCAGCTCAATATCAAAAAAGCAAACAACCCAATCCAAAAAATGGGCAGAAGACCTAAATAGACATTTCTCCAAAGAAGACATAAAGATGGCCAACAAACACATGGAAAGATGCTCCACATCACTAATTATTAGAGAAATGCAAATGAAAACTACAATGAGGTATCACCTCACACCGGTCAAAAGGGCCATCATCAAAAAATCTACAAACAATAAATGTTGGAGAGGGTGTGGAGAAAAGGGAACTCTCATGCATTGTTGGTGGGAATGTAAATTGATACAGCCACTATGGAGAACAGTATGGAGATTCCTTAAAAATCTAAAAATAGAAATACCGTCTGACCCAGCAACCCACTACTGGGCATATACCCAGAGAAAACTATAATTCAAAAAGACACATGCACCCCAACGTTCACTGCAGCACTATTTAAAATAGCCAGGACACGGAAGCAACCTATATGTCCATGAACAGAGGAATGGATAAAGAAGATGTGGTACATATATACAATGGAATATTACTCAGCCATAAAAAAGAACGAAATTGGGTCATATGTAGAGACATGGATGGACCTAGAGACTGTCATACAGAGTGAAGTAAGTCAGAAAGAGAAAAACAAATATCACACATTAACTCATATATGTGGAATCTAAAAAAATTGGTGTAGATCATATTCTTTACAAAGCAGAAATAGAGACACAGATGTAGAGAACAAACATATGGATACCAAGGGGGAAGGCAGGGATGGGATGAATTGAGAGATTGGGATTGACAATATATACACTATTGATACTATGTATAAAATAGATAACTAATAGAGAACCTACTGTATAGCACAGGGAACTCTAATCAATGCTCTGTGGTGACCTAAATGAGAAGGAAATTCAAAAAAGAGGGGACATATGTATATGTATAGCTGATTCACTTTGCTGTACAGTATAAACTAACACAATATTGTAAAGCAACCATACTCCAATTAAAAAAAAAGAGAAACAAACAAAATATATGTATTTATTTATTCCTATTACCTCTCCAAAAAAACTTTTAAGTGGTATAACTTTTTATATCCAAATAGTTTCTGGTTTTCTAACTGTATTATTTGTTCTACAATAAATTATTGTCTAACTATAAAAAAAAAAGGAAAAAATATATACTGTGCAAATACTAATCAAAAGAAAGCAGGACTGGCTATATTATTATGAGATAAAGTAGATTCTGGGGCAAAGAATATTAGCAGGGGTAAAGATGATCATTTCAAAATGACAGAGGAGTCAGTTATCAAGAGGAACCTAAATGTTTCTGTACCTTTTAAAGTGAATTTTTAAATACATGAAGTAAAAACTGATAAAACTAAAAGAAACACACAAATCCACAATTAGAGATTTCCACATCCCCTCCCTATAGTTATAACTGCTAGAAAAAGTTGATAGAAAATCAGTAAGAATATATGTAGATTTGAAAAATGCTATCCACCAACAAGCTGGTCAACATTTACAGAACACACCACCTCACAACAGCAGAATACACACTGTTTTCAAGTACACATGGAACATTTACCCAGACAGACTGTATTCTGGGCCAAAAAACAAGCCTCAATAAATTTAAAAGGGTTCAAATCATATAAGGTATTTCTCTTATCATAACAGAATTACATTAAAAATCAAAAACAGAAAGATCTCTGGATAGTCCCCAAATATACAGAAACTAAATATCAACTTCCAAATAACCAAAAATTTAAAGAAGCAACAGAAAAATTAGAAAGATATTTTGAACTGAATAAAAACAAAAACACATCCAATTTTGTTGTATAGATTAAATGCTTAACTTAGAAAAGAGGAAAGGTCTCAAATAAATACCTCAGCTTCCCTCATGAGAAAAATGGGAAGGAGAAGGGAGCAAACTAAACCCAAATCAAGCGTAAGAAAGAAAATAATAAAAACAAGAGCAGAGATCGAAGAAACAGAAAACAGAAAAACAACAGAGTCAAAGAAACCAAAACCTGATTTTTGAGATAATTACTAAAACTGATGAAACACCAGCCAGACTAATAAGGTAAAGACAGAAAACACAAATTACCAATATCAGGAAGAGATCAGTGACATTATTACAGATTCTACAAATATTAAAAGGATAATAAAGAAATATTATGAATATCCTTATGAAAATAATTTTGACAATTTGGATGAAATGGACACAAACTACTAAAACTCACCCAGGAAGAAATAGATAACCTTAACAGCTCTGTATCTACAGAAGAAACTGAATTTATAATTAAAAATCTCCAAGTTCAGATGGCTCCATAGGTGAATTCTATTTAAAGAAGAAATAATACCAATTCTATAAAAACTCTTTCAGAAAAATCTAAAAGGAAAAGATAGTTCCCAATTGTTATAGTCTGAATGTGTCCCCCGCACCCCCTTCCAAATTCAAACGCTGGAATCCTTATGCCCAATGTGATAGTGTCAGAAGGTGGGACTTTGAGTGGTGATTAGGTCATGAGGTGGATTATTAGTGGCCTCATGAATGGGGTTAGCACTCTTATAAAAGAGATCCCACAGAGCTCCCTAGCCCTTTCAACCATGTGAGGGTACAATAAGAACTCTGCAACTCGGGGTATTTCCCAGTGGTTAAGACTCTGTGCTTCCAGTGCAGTGGGGCACAGGTTCAATCCCTGGTTGGAGAACTAAGATCCCGCAAGCTGTGTGGCATGGCCAAAAAGGAAAAAAAAAAAAAGAAAAAAAGAAGAAGTCTGCAACTCAGAGTAGAGGGCCCTCACCCTACCATGCTGGCACCCTGATCTTCTAGCTTCTGAAACGGTGAGAAATAAATTTCTGTTGTTTATAAACTACCCAGTCTGTGGTATTTTGTTATAACAACCCAAACAAACTAAGGCACTAATTCATTCTGTAAGAACAGCACTACTCTCACGTGAAAAGAAAACTACAGTCCAATACACTTCATGAACATAGATGCAAGTATTTCCATTGCTAACAAATATTAAATGTTAACAATAGATGAATCTGGGTATATGGAATAAGGATGTTTTTGTTCTATTTATTTTATCCTTGCAACTTTTTTGTGAGTTGAGAATTATTTCCAGATAAAAAGTTTTTTTTAAAAGTAACAACACATGAAAATACTGTTAGCCCAGTTCCTGGAAGAAATTAAGAGCTCAATAAATGCTGACTATAATATAATCACCTAATTCAACCCCTCATATTATATTTTTTATTTTTTTATAAATTTATTTATTTTATTTTTGGCTGCATTGGGCCTTTGTTGCTGCGTGCGGGCTTTCTCTAGTTGCGGCGAGCGGGGGCTACTCTTTGTTGCGCTGCACAGGTTTCTCATTGCGGTGGCTTCTCTTGTTGCGGAGCACAGGCTCTAGGCACGTGGGCTTCAGTAGTTGTGGCACGTGGGCTCAGTCGTTGTGGCTCGCGGGCTCTAGAGCACAGGCTCAGTAGTTGTGGCGCACAGGCTTAGTTGCTCCACGGCATGTGGGATCTTCCCAGACCAGGAATTGAACCTGTGTCCCCTGCCATTGGCAGGCGGGTTCTTAACCACTGTGCCACCAGGGAAGTTCCCAACCCTCATATTATAGACGATGAAACTGAGGCTCAAAGAATATAAGTAATTTATCCAAAGTCATCCTATTAGTTAATGACTAAAAGTCCAGTCTCTAGGATCAGCCTTTCCCCTACTCCCTGACCACCACAGACACAATTTCCTAATGACTCACTAACTTGTTTAAAACAGAACAAAAACGGGAAATACATTTCTGGTTCTTTTCCTAGTTATGTCCTAATATGCCTAAAGGAAAAATATCCCCACCTCACACAAACAGCCACAAACAGGACATTTTGTGGAACTTCACCAAAAGTTTAAGATGAGAAAGGAGGATAAGAACGTGAGATCTTGGTCTGAGCTAAAGATAAGATAAACAGACTGATCAGAGAGGAATATTAGGAGAGATAATGAGAGACTGTCATCTAGAATATATACCTTGATTCTGTCATGGTAAGAGAAAAGACAGGATTACTATGAGAAAGTGGTAACGTGATCTAGCAGCTGACTGCATGTAGAAGAAGAAAAAGAAGTCAGGAGTAACTCAGGTTTTGAGTCTGGGTTACTGAGAAGACAGTGAGGGTGTAGACAGAAACAGGAAACATAACAGGAAGGATGACTTGGGATGTCAGGAAGAGGACACGAGATGAAGAGAAAGGTGAATCTGTGATACCGGTGGAATCTTTGCATGGAAATGTCCTTTTGGGTGTGCGGATCTGGAGTTCTTGAATTACAGACAGAAACCTGGGCATCTGCCCATTCAGCTGTGATAGCTGGAGATTAGATCACTAGGGACTTCCCTTGCAGACCAGTGTTAAGACTCTGTGCTTCTATTGCAGGGAGCGTGGGTTCGATCCCTGGTCAGGGAACTAAGATCCCACATGCCGCGTGGTATGGAGTAGATCACTAAAAGAAAAGTTGAGGTCTATCCCAAGATATACCTAAATTCAGAAAACAACACTGGGCCACTGCAGCAATTCTTTCCCATAAGAACGGCTGATGAGAAAGAACTGTGCTACAACACAAGGCCATCAAAAGCACTCTGATCAAACTATAAAGAGCCCATTAATGATGTCAACTGATATATCCTTGCAGTCTGACACAGTGCTTTCTGTGAGCGAGGTGAAACAATCTCAGTGACACCACAGCTGCATCACTAGTAGCACCATTCTGACAGAACCCAGAAACTTCTATGTTTTATTGAGTAACACCTGTTGTACAGGATGTAACTGCAAGTGAGCAAATGTGTCACGGATCTTCCAGTGAATATGGCAGACAGGCCTGACACAGCAACACTCGTTTCCCAATCCAAATACACAGAAAAACTGTGCAAAATACAACACATACACAAAGGCAAGCCCAAAAGCAAGAAAGGGAAATTCCCTGATGCTAGAAACAAGTTACCAGGCCAAATAACTCATAGGGCTACTAAAACCAGACACAGGGCTTAGGGCTTGGGACAGGTGTTTTAATGCCTGAAAGAAACTAAGAGACAAGAAATTGAAAATGAGTCAAATGCATAAAATACCAAAAGCCGCGAAAGAACTACACAGGAATAATATGAACTCCCATTTCCAGTCCATGAAAAAGAAGTATGCCATATGCCAGAAGTCAAGAGGTGAAAAAGTCACCTCTGAGAAAATGAAACCCCATTATCACAAGTATGAGTTCCAAAAATCACTGTACCCAAGCAGTCCAGGAACGCCAAGCCAAGAAATTACCCTAACCACAGGAATCACACTGCAGACACCTGCCGGGTTCAGCAGAAGCTCCAGACTCTTACAGGGACACCTCCACAACTTGACTCACATAAAAAAACAAATCCCACAGATGATAAACCTATAAGTCAAAATTAAAAACTATATAAAGAAATGAGCCCTCAAAGACAGGAAGGATTTTCAGCAGACACAACAAACAGACAAACTCAGGCCTCCAGATCTAAGTAAAGTAGAATAAAGAGGCTTTTAAATAATTATTTTAAAAATGTACAGAAAGAAAATTAGAAAGAAAAACCACAAGACAAGAACAGGATAGAATGAGAATACACAAATTTCAAAAAGAATCAGGTAAAAAATCTAGAAATAAAAATGTGACTATAAAGCTGAATGCTCAGTCAAAACTAAAGAATTAGTAAACTGTATTCTTGATCTGAAATAATCTCAGAATGTAGCACAAAAAGATACCGATGGAAAGTATGGAAGACAGAATGAGAAGTTTTAACATGGTGAAATACCAATAAATATCAACAACGGAAGAGGAAGCAAGAAAGATTATATTCAAAGACATACTGACCAAAATTGAACACATGAGTTTTCAGATTGCCAGGGTAATTTACTCAAATATACACTATAGCAAAACTGCAGAACAATAAAGACAAGCAAAAGGTAGTAAAAGCAACCAAAAGAAAAGAATGATTATAAACTAGCAACGGACACCAGGCTTCTCAAATGCAACAATGGATGCCAGAAAACAAGGGAATGACATCTTCCTATGAGGGAAAATAACAGTTAACTACAAATCATTACACAAGTAAAACGCCATCTAAGAGTAAAAACAAAGAGGACTTAAAATACAGAAAGGTAGTTTATTACTTACAGATCCAAACTGGAAGTGCTAGATAAATGATGTACATTAATACAAAAGAAAGGAAACAGAGAATGAAGGAATGGGATGCAAGAAGCAATGGTAAACCAATAAATTTGGAATATCTCAACATAAATACTAACTTTTAAACATTTTTTAATGCCTGTCTTTGAGAGAGCTAAAAGTAAGGTGGAACTAGAGAAGAGCATGGGAGAGATGAAACACTGAGAATTAAAACACTTGAAAATGCAATTATCGTTCATGAGGAAAGATAGATATTCAGTTTAGGCTGTGAGTATTCATGGTGAAAAACGTAAAGGTACCCTATATGATGGAAAGAGAATAAATAACTTCCAAGCCAGCAGAGGGTAAAAAAGAGGAATTTTAAAAGCGAGTCACGCTACAACATGGATGAACCCTGAAGACATTATGCTAAGTGAAATAAGCCAGTCACAAAAGGATAAATTCTGTATGATTCCACTTATATGAGGTACTAGAGTAGTCAAAGTCATAGAGACAGAAAGTAGATAGAGTACTAATACAGAACACAGACAAGTAAAAAAATATATACTGTTAAAGCACAGCTTAAACACTTAAAAAACTGACCATAATATTAAGCCAGAAGTCTCAACAGAATCCAAAACACACATACCACTTCTTTGACACTGATTTAATAAAATGGAATGGGAGGTGGGAAACACAATAAATATATTTGGAAACTTATAAAAAACCACTTTAATTCATGAATTAAATAAGATTTCATAATAGAAATCTCAAAATATTTAGAACTGAAGAAATATTTTAAAAGTACACATGTTGAAACCTGTGGTGCCAGGTACACCAAAAGGGTACACAGAGTAGATACACTCCTTCTCAATCTATCTGGGTTAAAGGACCAGTTTTGGTTTTTTCCCCCAACCCATCGAAGACCAGTATGTGGTCCCACTGAACAGGACTAGTCCACGTGACTCACTGTGCAAGCCTGAAAACACCCAAGCTGATCTATACACTGTTCTAGAGTAGGGATGAGTCCACCAATCACACTCAGGTGTTGTGGCAATGTCAAATTGCAATAAAAGTTTCTAAACATTCCAAATTTCTGTACTTAGCTCATCACAGATAGGAACAATAGTTCACAAACTGAGAGCAGTCTGTGGATCACACTTTGATTATTACTGGCAATGGTAAATCCACAAAATACAGTGCTAAACATCTGTCAAGAGGAACAATGAATAGCTCTATAATATGGCCATGTGATCTCCTGGACATACTGTTAAGTAAAAAAATAAAGTGGGGAAAAGTGTGTAACGATGCCATTCTAAAAAAGGAGGATACAAATACAAATACGTTATTTGTTTATATTTCTGAAAAGGAAGGAAAATAACAAAAAATAAATTAAATAAAATGCTTACCCACAGGGAAAAGAAGCAGGTAAAGGAGATTGGAAAGGAGAAAGAATTCATTAAATGAACACTGTGCTGTGTATTTAACCATAAATATTTTACATCATTATATAGCAAAATTAAAATTTATAAATGCAATCTCTAAAAGTAGGTAAAACGAATAAACCAAACTGTGTATCAAGCTGATGGCATAACCACACACAAATGAATTATTTCAAGTGATTTTTAAATTGCAGTGATGTGTTAAATCCCTAGTAAGATATACCTAAGGCCAACAACAACAACAAAAACCCTTTAGAGTATTCATATTGGTGGTGGTAGTGCTGGTATTGTTATTCTGAGATTATTGGAAAAAGCAAATGAGTAATTATGTGGTTTCACCGGGAACCAGAATTTCCACGTAAGAAAGGAGGTATACATGTAAAACTGAAAAAGGTCAAGCAAAAAACCTATAGTCTTGAATTGGAATTATCAACAAGAACTCATGAAACAGTTTATCTTCAAAAAAAAAAAAAATACACACACACACACATATATGGGGCATCTCAAGCAGAGCACAGCAGTTTCCTGAGCTGAGACACGAATCAAAGTTCTGGTTGGCTAAAATGGCTTGACGTTGCACAACAGAATTCCAGAGAGAAGGAAGCTTTGCAGAAAAATCTGCATAGGGTCTCTGCATATGTATACGGTGAAATTCCATTAGGCTGGGCAATGAATGGCTGAGTAATTCCCAGAGGTAATTCCACCAAACAGAAGGCCTAGAGACTTAGGAGTTAACAACTAGTCAGAGTGGAGGGACATTGTTAATCATGGGAGGCATTTGGTAGAGACCCCAGAAGGGAAGTATCTTAGTAGGAGAGTTAAATCATCCTTAGAGAAAAGGCTACTCTGACCTGCCCTAACAAAGCTTAAAAACAAGCCTCAAAGGGAGTAAACTAATCCAAAGGGAGTAACCTAATGACTTGCCAAAATAAAGCCCAACACTCTTGAAAGGAAGACAGACTGTAGCACTGAACATTGTAAAATTCACATTGTCAGTATCCAAACAAAAACTATTAGATATGCCAAGAAGCAGGAGAATATGACTCACAAGCAGAAGAGTCAACAGCAAAAGACCCAGAAATGACAGAGATGGAATTAGTAGACAAAGACTTAAAACAGCTACTATAAATGCATGCACTATGATCAAGGATTAAAAGAATGAACACAATGAGAAAAAAGGAAGATATAAAATAAGAAAAAAATGGAATTTCTAATGATGTAAAATACATTTTCTGTAATGAAAAATTCACTGGATCAGATTAAAAGCAAATTACATACTGCAGGAGAAAAGATCAGTAGCAACAGAAAGTATTCAAAATGAAGCACAGAGACAAAAGATTGGAAAAAATTAACAGAGCATCAGTGACCTGTGGTATATTATAAAGTGGTCAAAAATACACGTCATCCCAGAAGAAACAGGACAGGAAAAAAAAAAATTAAAGAAAAAAATGGCTGAAAATATTTCAAATTTGACCCACAGATCTGAGTTCACCATGGTACCTCATAACCAAATTGTCAAAACCTATAATACAGAGAAAAATCTTCAAACCTGCAACAGAAAAAAGAGGGACACATGTAAGAATTACCACAAACTTTTCATCAGAAACTACGCAAACCAGAAAACAAAGAATTGGCATCTTTAAAATGCTGGGGGGGTGGGGGGGACCTTTCAATGTATCTAGATAAAATAGCCTTCAAGGCAAAATAAAGACGTTGTCACACAAGGAAAAGCTGAGAGAATCTGTCACAGCATATCTGCACCACAGTACTGTTAAAGAGAGTTCTTCAGAAGGAAGGAAAACAGTAACAAATGGAAACCTTGACCTCCACAAAGAAATGAAGAATACTAGAAATGGTAAATATGTGGGTAAAATAAGACGTTTCCCCCCATTTTTAAATTTCTTTACAAGAATTGTTTAAAGCAAAAGTAGTAATGCTTTGTGAAGTGTATAACCTATATAGAAGTAGAATGTATGAAAAGAATAGCACAAAGGCTAGGAGGGGGTAAGTGGAAGAACAGCATCACAAGGATGCTGCATTTTATGTGAAATGTATAATACTATTTAAAGGTAGTCTGTGAGAAGTTAAAGATGCATTTTGTAAATAATAAAGCGACCTCTGGGGAAAAAACAGATACAGTTAATAAGCTAACAGTGATGATAAAAGGGAATATTAAAAATACTCAATCCAGGGGTAAGGTGGGGGTGGATAAATTAGGAATTTGGGATTAACAGATACACACTACTATATATAAAACAGATAAACAAGGGCCTACTGTATAGCACAGGGAACTATATTCAATATCTTGTAATAACCTATAATGGAAAAGAATCTGAAAAAGAATAGATATATATGTGTATATATAGCTGAATCATTTTGCTGTACACCTGAAACATTGTACATCAACTATACTTCAATAAAAAAATTTAATAAATGTCTCAAAGAAATATGAATCAAAAATAAAAATACTCAATCCAAAAGAAGGCAGGAAAAGAAAAAAAGGAAAATAGGACAAAGAGAAAACAAAGAGCTAGATGGAAGACTTAATCCAACCTTATCACAGTAATTACACTAAATGTACATGGTCCAAGCATCCTAATTAAAAGGTAGAAATTATTAGACTGGATAAAAATAAATAAGATCCAACTAAAACTATAAAGAAATCTAAAATATGAAAGACATAGACAGGTTAACAGCAAAAGGATGGAAAAAATATACCATGCAAAAACTAATTATAAGACAGTTGGATGGGCTATGTCAATAACAAAATAGACTTCAGGGAAAAAATAATATTGCCGGGGGAAAAAAGAAAAAATTTTACTAAAGAACAAAAAACTTGAATGTAAGATTATACAGCCACTTTGGAAAACAGGTTGGCTGTTTCTTAGAAAAGTAAACAGTAATTACAACACAACTCAGCAATTCCACTCCTAGGCATCTACCCAAGAGGAATTAAAACGTTTATCACAAGACTTGTCTACAAATATTCATAGCACTACTCTTAGTAGTCCAAAGAAGAAAACAACCCAAATGTCCATCAGCTGAGGAATGAATAAGCAAAACATGGTAGATCCATACAATGGGATATTATTCAGCACTGAAAAGGAACAAATTATTGATATACAGTAGTCCCCCCTTATCCACGGGGAATATGTTCCAAGACCCCCAGCGGAAGCCTGAAACCGAGACAGTACCGAACTCTCTCTCTCTCTCTCTATATATATATATATACTCTGTTTTTTCCTATACATACACACCAATGATAAAGTTTAATTTATAAGTTAGGCACAGTAAGAGATTAACAACAACAGTAATAAAACAGAACTATAGTAAGACTTATGTAGATGTGGTCTCTGTCTCAAAATTATCTTATTGTACTGTACTCACCCTTCTTCCTGTGATGATATGAGATGATAAAAAGCCTACATGATGAGATGAAGTGAGGTGAATGATGTAGGCATTGTGACGTAGTGTTAGGCTACTACTGACCTTCTTCAAGAGGAAGATCATCTGCTTCAGGTAATCCTAGATCACTAAGCCATGACAACATCAGTGGTTGGATGCCAGGAGGAGATGAGGTCGATGGCTGGTGATCACGGGCGGGACAGCACAGGATGGCTCAAGATTCCATCACACTACTCAGTACAGTGTGTAATTTAATACTTATGAATTGTTGACTTCTGGAATTTTCCATTTAATATTTTCAGACTGCAGTTGACCACCAGTTACTGAAACTGCAGGAAGTGAAACCTCGGGTAAGGGGGAACTATACTGTACATTACAAGATAGCTAAATCTCAGATACCTCACACTAAGCGAAGGAAGCCAGATTCAAAAGGCTACATAATGTATAAATCCATTTATATGACATTCTGGAAAAGGCATAACTGCAAGGATAGAAAACAAATCAATGGCTGGCCAGGAGCTGGGGTCGGGAGAGGAACTGACTACAAACAAGCAAGGGGGTAGTTTCTGGGGTGATGGAACTGTTCTATATCTTAATTATGGTGGCAGTTACACATCTGTATGTGTCTGTCGCAACTCAAAGGACTATAACCGGAAAAGGGTGAATTTTACGGTACATAAATGTAAAACGGAATTTTTAGGGGAGGGAGAAGCATGTTTTAGCAAAAGCATTTACTGGAGCAACTGCATTCAAGACACGTATGGCATACCTTTAAATAGCACTGTTAAAATGCCAAATAAAATGTCCAAACAAATGTGAACTAAAAAAAAAAAAAATGAATTTTTAAAAAAAACTCATAGAACTGTACACTAGTACACTGTACACTAGTACATCAAAATGGGTGAATTTTACTGTAGGTAAATGATACCGTAATTTAAAAACAGAACAAAAATACTTATTTACACCCACAATACTCAGGCTGTGGAACAACAGGAATTCTCATGTACTATGAAAGCAATGTAAATTCATATGATTACTTTACAAATTCATACGATTACATACGAAAAACAGCTGTACTACCTAGTCATGATGATTAGGTGCAAAACCTCCTGGTTAGTCCCATTCCTAGCAATGTATACACCCTAGAGAAGCTACCGCACACATGCGCCAAGAGACGTACAAGAGTATTCAATGCAGCAGTGTTTGTTACAGCGAGAACTAGAAACAACCCAAATGCACACCAAGAGCAGAATGGACAAAGAAATCGTGAAATATTCAAACCATAAGACAGCATATAGCAGAAAATATGATGTATTTCAATTAAATGCACCAACACACATCAAGCTCAGAAATGATAAGCACAAAAGCAGCAAGTGAGAGAAAAATACATACAATGTGATTCCATTCACATAAAGATATTTTTAAAGCATGTTCAGCAATACATACACATGTGGGTAAACCTGGAAATAAAAGCAAGGTAATGATTAATATGAAAATTAGAATAGTGGTTATCTTCCACAGCGAGAGAAAGGGATGTGCACAGAGGTTTCAAAGAGTGTAGAGGATGTTCTGCTCTTGAGCTGGCTGGTGGATACAGGAGTGTGCAGTTTATTTCTTAGTTATTATTATCTAAAATAACAAAATTTGCATATATTCTCTTCTGTATAATTTATATATTTCACAATTTCAAAAAGTTAAAAACAACATATTCTCAAAGTAAGACACATCACACCCAGTAGGTTTCATAGGCATGTTCTACCAAAAAAACCAAATAATCTCTGTCTTAAAGAGACTACTGCAAAGAATCAACGGAGGGAAAACAGCGCAGCTTGTTTTAATACCAAAACACGGCAAGGTTTGAAATCAAAATATCAGATCGGTCACTTACGAATATAGATGTAAAAATCCTAAATAAATTATTCATACTCTAAATCCAACGATGTGTTATTTAAAAGAAAACCATGTCAAAGTGACATTTACCCTAGGAATACAAGGATGCTTGAGCACTGGAAAAAATTCTACTGAACTAATTCACTATATTACCAAATTAAAAGAAATAAACTATGATTCATTTACTCACACAAATACTTACTGAGTACCTACTTTTTTCCTAGGGGCTGAAGAGACGGCATTAACTAAAATTAAAAACTCCTCCCCTAGAGGACTAGTTGTAGTCAAAGGAGACATACAATAACAATAAACAAAACATATATAATATGGTGTATCACACAGTGATAAATACCAAGAAAAAAAACGTAAGGCAGGGAACAGGGGGACTGGGAGAGCTATGCGGTGTGGAGGCATCAGGGTGCAATTCGAGCACAGACTTGAAGGAGGTGGGGGAGCGAGGCATGAAGGTGTTTGGGGGAAAGCACTGCAGACAGCTGAAGCAGCATGGGCAAAATCCCGGAGACGAATAGCGACAGCATGTTAAAGGATCACCAAAGAAGCCACTGTGTTTGTCAAGCAGAGTGAACAAGGGGAGAGAGTAAGAGGAAGAGAGATGGGAGTGAGGGTGGGAGGAAGATGGCGAAAGGGCACTGTAAGCAACTCCAAGGATTTCGGCCTTTACCCTGAGTGAAGCGGGGTGGGAGGAATGACACAGTCTGACTGAACTTTTAAAAAAATTTCCTGGCTCCAGTGTTGAGGAGGGTGGCAAGAGCAAAGTAAGGAGACCAGTTAGGAAGCTACTACAGTAATCTAGGAGATACTGAAAAGACCCAAGCAGATTCATCCCCTAAATTCCAGACAGGCTCAGAACTTAAACCAGGTACATGGCAGACAAGGATGAGGTATGGAATTGAGAACGTGAGAATTGCTAAGTCTACATTAGGAGGAGATGGACACCCTTACTCCAGTACCATACATCTAAGTGACAACCACTACCTACTGCTGCAGGAGACAAGTGAAGCCACAAAACCACAATACACTGAATTTCCCGCTAATATTTAAGAGTCAAGAATAGCCCTCAACCAAAAATCATCAGACATTTGAGTAAGACATGCGGAGTGAAAAAAGACCCACACTAAAGCATATAATCATGGAAATAAGATCCTAAAAGTTTTCAGGGAGAGGCAATAGAAAAAAAGAAGGCGGGCAAACACAGAATATCAGGAATCAATACGGCACTAGATTTCAAAAGCAACACTGGACATTACTTTTTCTTTCTTTTGAGAAAACAAAGCTTACACTTTGGAGGTTTTCAAACACTCCATTCCCTGAAAAAGAGATCCTCATAAACATTCTGTACTACATGTTTCAATTTTAATACTAACAATTACAATTCTGAACCAATTCAACTGTTTGGCATAGAGAACTGCTACCAATCAAGTCATAACAACCTCCTTCTATGCTTTTTCCACTGCATTTATCTAACAAACATTTTTAAGCACCTACTATGATAGATGCTGAGGATATAGACCAGAACAAAATAATACAGATTCTCTGCCCTAAGGCCTGATCACGAGAGACATCAAACAATCACCCAAATAATTATATGATTATAAAGTTGTAAGTGAAAAGAAGTAAAGTTCAGGGCACAACAGGAAAACCCAATTTAGAGAGAAGGCTCCTCTAAGGGACTGAGATTTAAGTTGATACCCATTAAGTTGAGCCAGGCAGAAATGGAGAGAAGAGAGTTCCAAATAGGAGACCCTAAACCTGGAAAGAGCTTAAGGAATTCAAAGAACTGAAAGAAGGGCAGTGTGGCTGAGCAAGGTTTGGATTTTTTGGTAAACACCACAGGAAACCACAGACTTGAATCAAACAGAAATGTGTCATGATCAAATTGTTTTTTAAAAAAACCCCTCTGGCTGCTTTGTGGATTACAAAAGAGCAAACTGGATTCTAAGGAGGCAAAAGTGAAAACAAGTAGACTAGGCAGGAGCTCTTCCAGTAGCTAGCATACAAGGATAGCTTAGACTAAGGTGGCAGTGGAAATGCAGACCAAAAAAAAAAAAAAAAAAAAGTAGTTTTAAAAGAATTGTCAGGAGTTAATTTACCAAAGAAAAGCTGGCATAAAGAGCCAAAGAGAAAACTAAAACAAAAGGATTACCTGACTGAAAGGCACACATTTCAAAGCCCATCTAGTACAACTGAATCGAAGAAGACAGCATCTTCCAGAAGAAAATAGACATCTTTTTGGCTCCCTATTCTTCTCCTGCCTCATGATGGACAAAGAATTTGAAGTTATTCTTCCAGAAGAAAATAGCCATCTTTTTGGCTCCCTATTCTTCTCCTGCCTCATGATGGACAAAGAATTTGAAGTTATTCCTTCAGAACCTTGAGTATGCATCTCACCTATTTGAGAGCCAACTCATTTGGTAGAAACTTAGAATATCCTGACCTGTCCTCCAGGTGTTAAATACCAACCTCTCAAATAACCAAAAACGTGACTTCATACCATTTACTTAAACTCTCTCAGGCTGTTTCCCCCATTAGTACAGGAGTAGGAAACATATTTATGTTTCAAAAGACCAATATGAGCAGTATGATGCCTGTCTGGAATATAGTTAGCACTCAATTAAGCATGTTTCCATCTTTTCTACCAGATTATCTAAACTAGAATAAGAAGCAACTTTCTTACACTAAACAAGTTCCTCAAACAACCCTCCCAAAAAGTCTGATATGAAGGATTGAGAAGAGATCAAACGCAGTTTTCATACTGGCTGACCATAGAAAAGTTTAAGCATTTTTCACACACAGTCCCAAGGAAGCCTGAAGCACATACAAGCTCCTCATTTTCCTAGAACCCTGATGCTTTAAAATCACACTTAAAAAATGTTTATAACCTTTTTGTTAAAAATATATATACTGCTTTAGAAACCTTGAAATCATCATCCTGCCACCCCTCTGAGCTACAAAAAATAATTCCAGTGGTAGTGCTTTCCAAACCTCTGTTCCCTGACCTTTATCGTTTACCACTTCATTCTTACAGGGCTTTGAACTTCAGGAGGTAGCAGGACAAAAGGCTGCTCACCTCTTAGGCAAAAGAGCCTGACCAGGGCTCCATTAACAATCAAGTTCTCTTTTCTCCCTGAGCTTGCTGAATATCCTGTCAGACAACAGAATACCCCATTTTTCAAAGGTGGATCCAGGCGGCCCTTGAGAATTACTCCAATAAGGAAACTTTTACCAACTGACGGGTCAAAGCCTCCATCAAGACCAAACTACTGCTACCATTAACCAGAGTAAATGGTACTGCTCTACTAAGTAGGCCTTCTATGCAGTACAGAGTGGGAAAGGGTTTGCAATAAAACAGTCAGCCTCCAGTAAATACCGAATGCATCACAAAAGAACAGGAAAGAAAAATATCCAGGGCTGACTTACTTTTCACACAAAATAGTCTAGATGCTAAAATGTGAGCACAGGAAGGATCTTCACTGAATTTTCACTCTAGGAGGTTTTCAACAGAGCTCCTGGGTCTGGGAAAGATGCCTTGGGTGCTTGGGGAATGGGATGGGGATGGCAGAATCCATGAGAGATGGAGAAGCGGGGTCTTCATGTTTGTTTCAACCAGAGGAGTTTCACAGTCATCTACATCACGCAGCTCCATTTCATGATATAAAAGGTTTTACACCTGAAGTATTTAAACGGCCAATCTATTTCAACTTCTCAGTGTTAGAGACAAAGAAGTATAAATGGAGATATTCCATAGGACCTGAGGCACTATGCTGGACCCCAGACCTCAAGCTGACTCCAGTGCTCTTACTACCACCGTATACCACTCACTCTGGTACAGAAAAGAACGACCACGATCAGAAATGCCAATATGATTAATGCAGAGGGCAGAAATTCAAACCAACCGCCCATAACTGAAGAGTATACATCTAAGGATATGAAAAGCTACTTTTGCTTAACAATTATAAAAATTTTCATTACAAGAATAAAACTAACATTCTGAGAAATATCAAGGAACTCATAAGACGCTTCAAAAAGATGAAGTAACCAAAGATCCTAAAACCTGAAGAAAAACTCTTTATTCTGAATTGGCATAATGAAAATAAATCAAACTCAAAAGGTAGGGCCGTGGGTTCTAGTCCCAACTCGCCCAAATGCATTTGTTGCAAGGACACATGGTCATGGATAAACCTAATCTGTTAGAAGTTCAGTTTTCTACCTGCAAAATGCAAATGAACCGGATGATTTGAGAGCCCCTTCCACAGTAAAATTCTAGGATTCTACGCACTAGAAAGATCATATATTTGATAAAGCTAACACGGACTATAAGAGACATCATCTAAAAACGTCACTACCATTATATATGAAAGAAGAAATTCTTTTTTCTAACAAAGATGATGACCAAAGTTCAAAACTAAAAAGCATAACATGATATCTAAAAGATACCTAAAACATTCAAACTGTTTCGAATGGCTCAGTTTCTGCCTTCAGCAATTAGAAGAACCACATTATGGCCACAGCCTGAGAAAGATTTATTTCTTTTTTTTCTTTTTTGCCACACCACGCATGGCATGTGGGATCTTAGTTCCCCAACTAGGGATCAAACCCACGCCCCCTGCACTGGAAGCGTGGAGTTTCAACCACTGGACCACTGGGGAAGTCCCAAGATTTATTTCTAGTGTCAGCAGATTCTTTCACAGATTAACGTAGAATTGCTCTAAAGACAGCAAGAAAAAAAAAAGGGTTCTTAGAAGTTGCCTTGCTGAGAAGAAAAAATAACCCAGAATATGCATATTCTATAATAAAACATATAAAAGAAAGGTAGACTACAAGGAGAACTAGTTGGCTTAAGATCTTGATGATGCTATCTTCTACCTTCCATTCAGCCAATATTTATTACATTATGTACTATTTGCCAGACACAGGAGATACAGTGAAAACCAAGTCCCTGCACTGACATTCAAGTGGAGGGAGGCTAATGATAACCAAGTAACCAAACAAACAAGGTAGGACTGTGAAACAACCAAAACCCTCATAGTGTTGTGGAACTGGAACTACCGTTAGAGAAAGCCTCACTGAGAAGATACTTTTGGACTAACAACCAAATGACAAGAAGTTACCCCAGAGCTTTCCAGACAGAGGGGCTAGCAAGTGCAAGGGCTCTGAGGTGGACACAAGTTTGGGGCCTTTGAGAAACAGAGTGAATGAAGGCCAGGGTGGCTGAAGTATAATGACCAAGGAGAAGGTGCCAGGAGAGATCAGAGAGGTAGGCAAGGGCCAAGCAGGATAGTGGTATGATATGACTTGTATTTTTAGAAGCCCACTTTGCTTGATGTGCACCTATCAAAAATCAAAATGGATTCTGGTACTGCCTTGCAAATGACAAACCCTATGATTTGACTGTATGGAAGTCTCCTCAGTATTTAATGGTAATATAAATAGTTCTGGAATCACTGCAAGTGTGGAGTTGTATGTGAAAAATTTAATTGTAGATCTATAAATAACATTGTGAAACTGCAAAAATTACCTCCCTCTCTTCCTCCATTTGCTTTTCTTTTATTTGCAAACAGTGAATTTTAATGGATGGATACTTTAAGTGTAGTCATTTATTTTTTTACCAGGAAGATTTTTTAATACTTTATAAATATATATTCTACATATTAAAAAGATTCAACTGGACTTGTTAATTGAATTAAAGGACCCCCTAAGGCTGAGCCCTATATCACTACATGAGGTATAATAAAGTGCAAATGGCCATGACACCTTGACTTGAGCATCATTCCACAATAAAATTGAACAATGTTCAGATGACTGCAATCATGCCTGACAGTGAGTGCTGCAGTGACCACTCACCAACCCAGGTTAAACTCACCAATGACACAAACACCTAGTCACAAAAGCAAAGTAGTTCAGCATGAAAGTCATAAAAATGTAGAACACTACAAAGGAGCTCTCACTGGTTTTACAAGGATAGGAAATTCCAAGTGTAAAAAACAATATAAATCCCACCTCTAACCAGGCAATGATGAACACTGACAGCTGACTTCAGGAAAAGCTTAAGAAAAGCAATTCAAAACAAGAATTCAAAGCATGGATAGATTTCATCTATCCCACACATCCCTGAGGACTAATTCTAAGGCCTGATGCAAGCATCTACATATAAAGTGTCAAATGTACCATCACATTACCCAGAACAACTTTTATCAGAGAAGGAACCCTGTGGCATGCCCCTAAAGACTCCAGCTTATCAGTAAAGCTTTGGTAACCATAGATAAGGTCACACAAATGTATTCAGAACTGAGAAAACTCCTATTTTCAACTAAGTAGTGGAACCACATGGTTTCTGACCTTGATGGCCCACTAGAAGAGATTTCCAAGCAGTGGGAAGAAAAATACCAAGCCATTCTGCACATGCTTCTCCTTAACACATGAGAAAAACAGACCAAAAAAATGCCACAGGACTTCCCTGGTGGCGCAGTGGTTAAGAACCTACCTGCCAATGCAGGGGACGAGGGTTCGAGCCCTGGTCGGGGAAGATCCCACATGCCACAGAGCAACTAAGCCCGTGCGCCACAACTACTGAGACTGCGCATCTAGAGCCCGTGCTCTGCAACAAGAGAAGCCACCTCAATGAGAAGCCCGCGCACCGCAACGAAGAGTAGCCCCCGCTAGCCACAACTAGAGAAAGCCTGCGCGCAGCAACAAAGACCCAACTCAGCCAAAAATAAATAAATAAATAAAGGCATAAAGAATATTTTTAGAACTAGAAAAAAACTGAATATGGACTATATATTATATACTACCGTATCATTACATTTCTTGACTATAACAATGGTATTGTGGTTATGTAGGATAATGTCCTTGCTCCTAAGACATACATTCTAAGATATGTAGGGGTGAAGTACCAGTACTAGTTGAACACTTTTAAATGGTTCTGGGAAAAAAAGCATACATATGTAGAGAGGGATAAAGCAAATGTGGCAAACCTGTAACAATTAGGAAGAAAGCAAGATAGGTGGGGTGTTCAGTGTAGTACTCCAATTTTTCTGTAGGTTTGAAATTTCTTCAAATGAGGATAAAAAAGGAAAAAATGCACAACCTTGCACTTTATTCAGCAGACCTGGGTCCTCGGGTGATGAGGATGGTAATCAGCTGGTTCAGATTTTTGGTATCCTTTCTTATCCATTCCCAAATAACAATAAAGTAAATGCCTGCACAACTTCTGGAAGATAGCGTGGTGATAATGAGGCAATTAATAAGACTAATCGACACTTCACACTCTCAAGGAGCCCCGGGAGGGGCGGGGGCGGCGGTGGAGAATAAGGTGTGCCTGTATGTATCAATACCATCATGGCAAATATATTAACTGAACAAGCAGCAAAGTTATAAGGAAATTATAATCCAATTTTTTCAAACATCATTAACATAAATTATCATTTAGGTTACAAGTCGCAGAATTTATGGGCTACCTTCACTTTCTCTGTTGCATTTTACTTTCTGTTGCATTTGTACATATCGCTTTCTAACAGGTCAAAATATTAAAAGAGACACGCACAGATAGCACGCACGGATAATCAATCAAGCTAAAAGTCTACCAGGGACTTCCCTTGTAGCGCAGTGGTTAAGAATCTGCCTGCCAATGCAGGAGACACGGGTTCGAGCCCTGGTCCAGAAGATCCCACATGCCGCAGAGCAACTAAGCCTGTGTGCCACAACTACTGAGCCTGCGCTCTAGAACCCGCAAGCCACAACTACTGAGCCCACGTGCCACAACTACTGAAGCCCATGTGCCTAGAGCCCATGCTCTGCAACAAGAGAAGCCACCACAATGAGAAGCCCCTGCGCACCGCAACAAATACTAGCCCCCGCTCACCGCAACTAGAGAAAGCCCGCATGCAGCAACGAAGACCCAATGCAGCCAAAATAATAAATAAATAAATTTATTTTAAAAAAAAAAATTATTAAGCATGGACTATGCCAAGAATTCTGCCCAGAGACAAATTACAAGGACAAATGAAACTCAATTCCTATCCTTAAGGTATCCATAGAAATAGGTATTTCTCCTCCCTCTTAAAAGAGAAATGTTCCATTAACAGGCACATTTGTAACACATATAATACACACAACTATAACTATACATAATTACCTATAATTACAATATATATAATAATATATAATAGAAAAATGCCATTAATAAGCAATTAAGGATAAGGAACCTAAAGGAATATCATACAGGGTACCATTTATTAAGGACTGACTGTGTCAGGGAGGCATACACCACCATAAAGAGGGGTTAAATCTGTCCCAAGTTACAAAGCTAAATTTTGAACTCAGGGCTCTGACTCTTCCAAGGCTCAGTTCCTGACATTACATTATGCTGCCTTTTAAAGTCTGAAATACTACAAATAAAAACAATATAGAGAACAGCACAGATATCTGAACATAAGATACATCTGATGTGTACCTAAAGATCAAGTTTTATGACCACAGGTTATACAGTTGGTATTTGTTCAAGTGTTTAATTTTTAATTAAAGAAAACAAGTCTATCAAAACAAAACTAAAAGAGAAAAGTCTGTTTACGGACTACTGCAATTTATAACTACATTATGGAAGATTATAAGGATCAGCATCAAATTTTCAGTTTCTCACCATCAACAGGTCAACTATGTCTAAGTTAGGAGTCAGCAAACTACATCCCCAAGCCAAATCTAGCCCACTGCTTGTTTTTATAAATAAAGTTTTATTGGAACACACCCATGCCCATTCGTTTGTGCATTCTCTGTGGCTGCTTTCCTGCTTCAGTGGCAGAGTTGAATAGTTACGATAGAGACATTGTGGCCCACAAAACCTACAATATTTATTTTCTGGTCCTTTACAGAAAAAAATCTGCCAATCCCTGGTTTAAATGATGTATATCACAAATGGTAGAAAAATAATTAGCTTGTTCATTTCAGCTCTATTTAAGTTTATGAACTGAACCTGATTTAAGTTCTCTTCCTTTGTAATTAGTGTCACTTGGTAAATGCTGAGTTTTTGAATTTCCACAAGTATTTTCACATTTCAGTTATTTTCCATAGAGTAGGTCTTACTTGGCTGTTCAGTAATTTATCCTTCACATATTATTACAAACAAAACTATAATTAAGGCACATTTGCAATTACCCCCACACATACTTATCCCTCTATTGCATACAATCTGCAAAGATATAAACAAGGAAAAACTGAATACAGACACAATAGCTGATATGACTAAATAATTCCTAATATTCTGTTCACACTAGAACATCTCAATGTGCCATTTCAGAAAAACAGCATCAGCATCACCTGCCTGCCTATTAGAAATGCAAATTCATGGGCCACAGTCCAGACCTACCAGGTGATTCTTATCAACACTAAAAGTTGAAGAACCACTGCACTAAAGTAGAGTTTATATTACTTACCTTGAGTGTAAAAAGGCTGATTCGGCCAGGTAGTTTATAAAATAACCCCTCTCCTCCTCTTGAATTGGAATGTAGCATGGCATTAAGACATGCAAGAGGGGATGTCCCACTGTAAAAACATACAAGGATGGAAGGTCATACAAATCAATATGTCTACTTACTCAAAGCTCTAATACCCTTTAACTCACTCTTAAATCAAGAAAAAGAGGAAGAAATATAAAAGAAAACATCCCATGACAAGAATTCTACTTTGAAAGTGGCAAAAGAGCAACAAATGAAATTCACATAAATCACACCCAGAGAGCTCTGGGATAAGACATGCTATCTGATATCTCCACTTCAGTGCCTTTTGACAATATGAACCAAACTCTCAAGAAATTTAGAAACACTACACAATGATTTTTCAGGTACACTCAGGAGTTTTGAAAAAAAAAAATTACCCAATATTTTTATTTACCCAAAATATTTATATTTTAATGTTAATTAAAAACAAAACCAAGAGTTTCCTAGCATCTATATTCCAACCTGCATATCATGCTCAGAAACTGCCACATAACATTTTCAACACAAAAACCACAGAATCACTGGTGCTGTCCCAAGAAAATAAGCACACTTTTTTCTTCCAGTTAACATTTTCTATTTGGGGTTATTTCTTTTTGGGCAGTTAACATTTTCTAATAAACACACAAAAGGAACAGTATTTCATTTGCTTTTTCTCAGTTGGGAAGGGGGAAAGATGGGTTTTATTTTATATCTACCCAGGAGCAATAATTTAAATTTGAATATAAAAAGTCAAATGGATTTAGTACCCAATAACGCTCAAACATTAAACCAAAAAAAAGAGATAGCATATTAAGTTATATCATGGTCCCTGCTACAACAGAAGGTCGCAAAACAATGACAACTCATGTGAGTTAGCGACTACTTACTAAATCTTAAAATAGAAAAGCTGTCAAAAATACAGACAAATGCCCATTATTAATATTAACTGAGTTTGGCGCTAGCATGTTAGTGCTAGGGTTCACCTGTGCACCTTCTCTTCCCTCTCCCCAGCAGGTTAAATAAATATAAATATCTCAAGTAAAGCCTCTCAGCATTTTTCAGAATTAGAGGCCCTAATTTATGCAAAGTGTTAAAAATAAATTGAGTCTAAAAAAGCCATCCAAAAAAACCCTATTACTTATTTGGCTTTGGAACACACTGGATGTTTAAAAAAAAAAAAAAATTTCACCAAGAACCAATCTTTGAAAGAAACCTTGTGCAGAATCTGGAGTATCAAGTGGGTGTGCTAATGTCTCTGCTACAGTGGGGAAGGGCATGCTGGCAGAGTCTTTCTTGAAACAGTGTGACTCCTACACACTATACCTCTGTCTACAAATCACAGAGCTGCTCACTCATCACGAGCCACCATGACTACTTCATAATTCCTGTAAGAGCTAGAAGCAGAAACAAGTTAGGGTTCTCAACTCCATCTGTCCCAAAGGGACTAATTTACCTTCTATAGGCACAGTGGTCCAACAGCAGTGCAGACAGCAGCATGATGGGAAATAGCCCATAAAAACAAAACAAAACAAAAAAAACAATTATAACACTACACAGTATTTAAATGGATGTATCTAGACAATCCTGATCTTCCCTCCCCACAAAACGTCAGCTAGAGAATGTTTGAACTGACAACTGGAAAGTGAGGATCTTTTGATCCTAAAAGATAATTTCAAGCAGCTAAAGCTTAACCAGCAAAATATATGCTGTCTGTTCTGAATCCCAAGAAGGAACTGTGTTGTGCTCTCCTCTTTCATTTTAATTTTAAAAAAAGGTTGGGGTGAGGAGAGAAAGGATTCAGGACAGGCACTGGTTTTTGTTTGTGTCTGCAATTCTTTCTGTGTTTCCAATTTGTTGCTTCTCTAGGAAAAATATATCATAGGATAAGAAAATCAAGGTCACCTCCAAATTTAGTATGCTCATATCATGAATGCCTACAATCAGTAGGGGGGAAAAAAGCCAGTGGATTTTATGGTGATTAGACCACCCTTCTTTGATCCTAAAACGAAGGACTTCAAAGATATGGTATAGAGAGAAGGGAAGTTTTAGACACGATGGAGCCTATCAGAGTCTGTCCCTTCTCTATCACTGAAACTTGCAAAACAGAGTATACGAGAAAATGTGCTGACTCCTTACACCAAAAACAAGCTCCATGTCGAAATTTATGTGAGAGCAAGGATAGGGAAAGCCACTGCACCTCTGATGAAAACAAATGAATGTTTAGCCACTCCCGCCTTCCACCCAGAGGACACACAACATGGGAGATAGTTCCACACCACCACCAGACGTGTGTGTGTGTGTACACATATATGCACATGCGGACTTTCTAATATCACTGCCTGAGTGCAGGAAGACATGTGTCCTACGAAACCCTCACATTAAGCAACAAGAGCCATACAAACCTCATTTCCTTTAGTCCTTCTGCCTCTATGACCTGCAGAATCTGTTTTGGTGTCATTGGAGCGTCTGAGTAGTTTTCTAGTACCTGAAGAAATATAAATGTTCTGATTTCAGTGTGCAACTTCTATTTACATCCATCACTATATAACATGGGCTACAATTCTGCTATGAGGTACCGCTGCTGACAATTTATTTATTTATTTATTTATTTTAAATTTATTTTTATATTTATTTTTGGCTGTGTTGGGTCTTTGTTTCTGTGCGAGGGCTTTCTCTAGCTGCGGCAAGCGGGGGCCACTCTTCATCGCGGTGCGCAGGCCTCTCACTATCGTGGCCTCTCGTTGCGGAGCACAGGTTCCAGATGCGCAGGCTCAGTAGTTGTGGC
Organism: Balaenoptera ricei; assembly: GCF_028023285.1. Taxonomy (NCBI): domain Eukaryota; kingdom Metazoa; phylum Chordata; class Mammalia; order Artiodactyla; family Balaenopteridae; genus Balaenoptera; species Balaenoptera ricei. The sequence goes on from NC_082653.1 coordinate 26,744,219, forward strand.
TCACGGGCCCAGTTGCTCCGTGGCATGTGGGATCTTCCCAGACCAGGGCTCGAACCCGTGTCCCCTGCACTGGCAGGCAGATTCTCAACCACTGCGCCACCAGGGAAGCCCCGCTGCTGACAATTTAGTCTTTCCACAGACAAAATTACTTCCGAAACTAAGTTACACATATATCTTAACTAGTTGCTGAAAGTGACTGCAATTAGATGAAATATTCTAATTCTCAATTCTGAAAACACACAACCTCTTAGCATACATGTTATGGTATGTGGGGCCTTAGCAACCTTGATTACCGCTTAACTTGATGCTGTTAATACAGTTAAACCATAGAATACATAGTTTTCTACCCAATAACTTATAAGACAGAAATGCATTCAGATTTTCTTTCCCAAGGAACTTTGATTAGTACCCATATATTTTTATCTTTTTTTTTTTTTTTGGGCCACACTTGCGGGATCTTAGTTCTCCAAACAGGGACTGAACCTGTGCCCTTGGCAGTGAAAGCACAGAGTCCTAACCACTGGACCACCAGGGAATTCCCAGTACCCATATTTTTAAAATGATGGCTTTTGTGCCACTGGGTTGTGAAATTCTGTTGTTAACTGCCACAGTACATTTTGCCATTTGGCAACATGATGCTGTGATCCTATATGATTGGTGCAAGCAAACAATGAGAAATGGAACATCCCACTTACGTTAGCGACATCTATAACTAAGTCCTGGCAGTAAGGTCATAGTGAGCAGCCGGAGCTCTCTCACTTGAAGAAGCTGAGTTGTTTTAGAAATGTTATTCTTCTCAGGGAGGAAAAAAGAGAGGCTGTCAATATCTCTGTACCATCTCTACCAGTGCAGCTGCTGAGGTTACTCCAAACCACACCAACATCTTGCAGTCATTTAACAACCGTAACAACGAAGTACTGTACTGCTCTGTCACAAGTAAAATGTACAGCCAGAAGCCCGACAGGACTGCTGCGAAGGTTCTCTCTGTGGAAGAACATGAACCCTGAGCACTAAAGGAAGTCAAGTTTTGGAGGAGTAGCTGCTGAAATAAAACCTCTGTCTACCATGGTCCCATTCTTAGCCTCTCTCTGTTCAGTTTTTACATTCTCCTTGGGCGTCATTATCATCTCTCACAGTTTCAACTACTACCCAAATTCTAATAACTCCCAAATCTCTACCTCTAGCCTGGACTGCAGACTGCTCCCCAAGCTTCAGACTCCAAATACTCAGTTCTGTACTGGACGTCCCACGTGCTCACCTACTCTAATTCATCCCCCCCCTTCTAACATTCCTCTCGTTGGTCGGCAGCCTGTCTCATCACCTAATTCAGAAACCCAGGCATCACCCTTCACTCTCACCTGTCCCCCAGTCCCCACCACCAGTTTCTGACCCGACCTGACACAATAGCGTTTTCGCTAACATCCCTGCAACCAGCCCTGCTTTCCTCAAATTCACTCGTACTCCGCTGCCATCCTTCATTCAACAAATACGTGAAATACTCACTTTGTGCTAGGGACAATTCTAAAAATTCACCAGTAAAAAAAGACCAAATCCCCGTTTTTGCAGAACTTACCCTGCTATAGCCCCAGTTCAGTCCTATAAAATAAATCTGCCCTCATCACTTTCCCACTTTAAAGTCCTTCAACAGCAACCTAATTATATACAGCGAAAGCTGAAGTTTCCAGAGAGACCACTAGCCCACTGGAAAAGCACAGGCTTTAGAACCAGACAGACCTGGTTCTAAGGAATTCAAATTCTGGTCTTCTAAACTTGGGCAAGTTACCTACCCACCCTAAGCCTAGGCTCCTTCGTTTGTGAACGAAGGATGCTGAGATCTTCCTCTCAGAGTTGCTGTAGAGATTAGAGATAATGTATGAGTGCTTACAGTGCCTGGCACAAAGTAGGTGTGTGCTGGCCTGGCGTACAAGGCCCTCACAATCTGATCTCTGCCTGTCTCTCTGATACTCCACAAACTTTATGTTCCAATAACTATGTGTAGTTCTACCCAGTTCCCACACTCTCCACCCTGCAAATAAACACACACACTCCTATTTTTTGTTACCAGCTCCTGCTTACGTCCTCTGTGACAGGCCTAACTCCCACTGACCCTTCAAGATTCAGTTCGGAAATCACCTTCCTCCAGGAAGCCTTCTCTGCTCTCTGCCAGACAGTTCAATGTCTCTTTTCAGTGCCCCATAGTTGCACAACACTGATAATTTATCTTCCAAAGCAGGACACTTGAGAGTAAAAGGAGGAGCTATTCATAATTATGCTTAGACAATGAGCAGGAACCAGGATGTCTATTACCATTTATACATCTATGATGGCACTTACCATGCCTGTAATGAAATTCTATTCACCTGTCTGGACCTTCTCCATCCCCAGAAAAACCATAAGCTCCTCAAGGGGCAAACCTTATCCATCTCTGTATTCCAAGAACCTAAGTGCCAAGTTAAGCAGTGTTGACTTGAACAAACCCACAATACAAGCTACTAATGTTCACTGCCACAGATATAACTTCTTTGATACTAATTGTAAGCTAAGCTAGTGAATTTTTGTATGCTAATTTTTTTTTTTTTTTTAAAAGAAGCATGACTCTGAAAAATTAGCTACCAATTATTTAAACAGCAGTCAGGAAGAGCCTGAGAATCTAAGAGAGAGGAAACAAAATCTCTAAAGGGAAGTTAGATCAAAAGATACAAAGTTTTCACTTTTATTAAAACTGTATATGCCTCGGGCTTTTAGTATAAAGACAATTCAGCAGTGTTCTATCCCTAGTCTGTCTTTCTAAAGCACACTTAAAAAAAAAAAAAAAAGTATCTCTTCTCCAACTTCAAAGGGAAAAAAATGTTTGATGTAAGAATGGTCAGTCATGAATCAAAGTGAAAGATAAAGCATGCAATGAAGAGTTTCTCAAAGCCAGGGAGAATCCATTTAAGGGCATTCAATCTAAAGGGAAATCCACTCAGCTATTTCTCCCAAACAAATTGTTCCTAACAAGTAGGAGGATTTATACCCACCCAACCCCCAAAAGTCTACCTCCTACATCTAGGAAAAACAAGACTACAAAATGTTTGAAAGAAGAATATCTACTTCTCAACAACATAATTAACAGCTGCAAAAATCAACCTCCTGGGGCTTACTACACTACTGAAATTGTCCAGAAGTCTCTTCTTTCCTACCAAAATAGTTTTAAAAGGGTTCCTGGTATCACTTTAGCCACCAATGTGAGCAAGGTCGGGAGCAATATGAAACTGCCCCCAAGCAAGTGCATCTGATCACCACTGCAAGCACTCCAAATTCACCTGTCCAAAGAGTAATTAGATCTAATCTACTGCCCTACCATTATAGCTCACTGGAGTCAAGCTTTTCTCTAGCCAGTATAAGCGCTCACAACTCTCCAGCACTTGGTTTGTTACAACAATTTTTTTTTCCCCAAACGAGGAGAGAACTCTAAAAGTTCCCCCTTGCTCACCAACTAGTCCCATCCAAAGGGACAGAAAATTCTAAACAAAAAACAATAAAAGACAGGCAAAACTACACACCATATTCCCACAAGTCATCTTTCATGTGTTTAAGAGCACCACAAGTAATTCCAAGTAGGACTTACTATTTTTTAATGAAGAACCACAGAAGTAAAAGAGAAAGAACTTACTGGGATAATCTGGCATGAGTTGAGCCAACGATAAAACAGAAATAGCAACCTAGATACTGGAGTGCAGATCACAGTAAATTCAAGAAACTAAAGAGGCTTAAGAGTGGACCCCAAATTCCTAGAGGCTTTCAACTAGGAAGAGCCAACAAAGCTTTGAGACGAGCAGACTTTAGAACTCTGTCAAGACATAAATAACACAGGATTTAAAGGTACTTTCACCTACCTCTAACAAGTAAAACTCTGGCAAGCAAATTTCCTTTTGGTGCCCAAAGTCATAAACACCTGCAGAACAGAAACTCAGAGGAGAATTTCAATGAACAGACTCAACCTCCAGAAGAAAGAGAGCATGTCCTTTTGGCTCTCCTCTACTCTCCTTCAGGCCTAAATTTGTTCCCAGGTAAAGCAACAATGGAGAAATCCTGAAACTACCAAGAGATCCTGAAAGCTAACCAAAGCTTCCAAATCTGACTGAACCTGCAAAAAGTATTGTACTTCAAAATCTTCAAATTTCATATGCCAAACCAAACAAATTAACTGAAGCACAAAACTTCAGCATACAAACTAATTGCTACTTCTGTTTCTTGGGGAACAAATGCCTGGGGAAGATGATCAGGTACACCAGTTTAATTTCTCTTATAAACCAGTGTTAGTTCTTTTAAGTCAATAACTGAGTTTTACAGGCTCCAAGAAAGAAAAAGGTGTACCAAAGATTTGTAAAAACCTCCAACACATATTTGTCTTTTTTTGCACAACACCTTTGAGGCAGGAACCCTACTTCCCAATAAAATGAAAGATTAGAAGGTTGAGCTTCATTCATCATTAAAAGTGAATTACAGCAATTACATATAAACTACAGGGTGTCATGAGACAAGTATACTATCTGCACTATAACCCTGCTTTGTGACAGTTATGAGAAAGTGACATCTCTGAGACAAGCATAACCTGTTACTATTGTCATCAGCAAGATTTTATGAGAACATGTCTCAAAGTGTCTTAGCTTTCTGGGTGCAAATCCAAAAGGAATATATATTTCACTTGCAAGTCCTCTGACACTTTAAGAACAGAAAATTCACAACCCCCATTACCAGGCAGCTTCAAATACTCAAATTACTCTCTCCTTTGCTAAGTCCTCACTGAGCATTATCTTCAGAGACACTTGGTCTTTGCCCAACACTTCATGTATACATGCACCAGAACACTAAGGAATAGAGAACACACGCATACATTCTTTGCAAAGTGTAGTTAGTTCTCTGCAGAGTGCCTATTTCCAGTCTAGCTTGTGAAGTCCGGTCAGCAGAATCTCAGAAGTGTGGTACGTGGGCCACCTGCTTTACAACCAACCCGAGAAGCTGGTTAAAATGAAGATATTCAAGCTCTACTCCAGAATCTCAGACTCAGTAGGTCTTAAGTAGGGCCCTAGGATGAGCATTCCTAACAACCTCCCCAGGTGTCCCCACAGGACACTAAAGTTTGAGAACCAAGGCTCAGGGTTCAAGCTGGGAGTAAGCATTTGCTTCCCTCCACACACCTGGTTTAGATTGCGAAAGCTCAAAATGCCACTCGCGTCCTTGAAACTGGGGGCTCTTTCCAACCCCTGTAGTCAAACGCACCACCCCACTGCCCACCAGGAAGCGAGGGAGGAGCTTCCGACCCTTCCCGGAAACCTAACTCCCCCGAGTGCATAAACGAAGCTTCCCCAGACCCCCTAGAAGCTGCCAAATAGTGGGGGAGGGGAGGCGGGGGCCCCGCCGCCCGGAGGGGGAGGAGCCGGCCTGCCAGCTCGACCCCTCCGCAGGAATTTAGAGGGGGGACGTGCAGAAAAAGGCGCCACCTCCGACCCGGCGGGGGACCTCTCCCCACCCAACGCCTTGGGGGATTGTCCCTTTCCAGCAGGAAGGGTGGCCCGCCCCCTGCTACAGTGGGCAGGGCTTCGCCCCTCCCCCCTCCCAGTGGGGGGTGCTCGGCGAGCCAACCCCCCACGCCCCCCATCGAGCCCCCCTCGGTGGCCCGCCTCACCAGGCGCGCGGCCTCTGCCCACGTGCGCTCCTTCTTCCTCTTCTGTTTGTCCTTCATCCTCCTCCTCCCCGGCGGCGGCGGCGGCGGCGGCTCCACGCGGGACCTCCGGGCGGGGCGGGCTGGGGCGGCGGCGCGGGGCTGGGGCGGCGGCGGCGGCGGCGGCGGTGGCGGCGGCGGGGGGCGCGTGGCGGCGGCGGCGCGCGAGAAGTCGGGTGCGGCCGGGGAGAGGGGGCGGGCGCGCGGGGACCGGCTGGCGCTAGACCCGGCGCGAGGGCGGCGGTGGGGGAGGGGTGGCGGCTCCACGCGCCCGCGCTGCGTCAGTTGCCCGCGGCGGCGGCAGCAGCGGCGAAGGAGAAGGAGGTAGCCCCGCGATCGCTAAGGAATGCGGCGGCTCCGCATAACCACGGGGTCAGAGGTCACGGCTCCGGCCTCCGCTTTCCCGCTCTGCTGCGAGGCCAAGACCGGACTGGCGGCGGGGCGGGAAGGCGAGACGCGGCTTTCCCTTCGGCGCCCGGGTGTGTGCGTGTCTGCCGTGGGTGTGTGTGAGTGTGTGTGAAGAGTGAGGAGGGGGAGTGTGGGGTTTTTTTTTTTTGAACAAAAACAAACCGAAAGGGCGGCTGGGAGTCGTAGTCCCGGCTGCCTCTCTGGCCACCCCCGCTCCGGAAGAATATGGCTGAGTGAAACTCTTGGACCACACTTCCCAGCGTGCCCCGCGGCCCGTCTTTTCCGCCCTCCCCTCCCTTCCTCTGCCCCGCGCAGAGCTCGATAAGGAAGGGGGCCGGACAGTCGTTCGGGAAAGGGGCTGGGCGGAGTCTCGCGAGGTGCGGGAACTGGCTGGGGGCCTGAGGCATTCTGGGAGGCGATGCTGGGAAGGGGCGGTGGCCCTGTGCCCCACCACCCTGAGCTCTGTTTAACCCCTTCGGCGCTTCTCGCCTTGGGGCCGCCACGCGGGTAAAGGTGGGGATCGAGAACTGGTAGCTCGACTTCCAGCGCCCACTTTGTGCCTCTCTCCGCCTGAGCGGTTTTCACTGACACTTCTTGTAGGTAACAAGAGACAGGACTTTCCCTTTTGGTCCTCCCCTAAATGACTCACTGCCGCATAATAATGAGACAAAAAGATACTCATACCAGTAAAACGGTTATTTCACGATTGATGAACCTAGACAGTTCCCCATTTCCTCCTGTGCTTTCATGCCGCTATGTATTTGCAGAAGCTGTATTTGCAGAAGCTGCACACGCAGCCTACAGCGTTCATGCCACCTGGTGAACTTGGTGATACGATTATGGGTTGTGTGAAGAACTTGGACTTTGGGGACATACCGGAATGCACCTGAGGCCTTTTTAGAGGCAATACCCTGAAGGGAACACAGAACCTGGAGTCAAACGGACCTAGACCGGAATCCTGGCTAAGCCACTCCATGGCTATCAGCCTAATACCTCACAGCATTATTGAGATTAAAATCAACATAAAACACCTGGCAGGTTGGAAGAGGGTGTGAAGGGGGACCATGACATTAGGTCCATATAATTTGGCTCCTGACATAAAGCAAGTGTTTAATAATTGGTACCAGCTGAGGGGCAATGGGCACTGTATTTACCCTCTCTGAGCCTTGGTTGCAGAGCATGAAATGAAATGAGGTTCAGAGTACCCAACACATAGGTTTTCTGTGCCTATTTGTTGAATCAATCAACATCCAGAAACATTCCTAGCATCAGTCCTAAACTGGGTAGTGGCCAGTTCTTTAAAATTAGGGAGGAAGGGTCAATGGCCACATTTGAAAGTTTTCCCAGGGTGAGGAAGCACACCCTCCACTCCCTGGTGTTAGCACAGTGCTTAGGGAAGATCAACACGTGCTGCCAAAGCCTAACATCACGGAGTTCAGTGCTCCTGCTTCTAATGCTCATCACCCAGAAGACTTTCACGTCCAATAAACAAAACCCTGCAAAGTGAATAGACTGTAGAAGGTGAAATAGGCATGTTTTTAAATCTTCTGTCCCCTTCTAACTTAACCCCAAGAGGGGGAAAGGAAGAACCCCACCTCCACGACCAAAAAATTGTTTGACCTGATTTTTCACAAAGGGGTGGTGGTGGTGGTGGTGGTTTAATCTACAGCAGACACAGTGACCTTTGACAAGTCATTTGGCTTGTTTCAAATGTTTTCTTCTTGAGTAGCTTCACACCCCTCTGACCTCCAAGGAGTCACTAGAGAAGATTCATTCTAAAATTATCATGTTTAGTACAGGCACTGTGGTTGGCAGAATAACGTCCTCCTCGCCCCCTCCCCCCCCAAAAATGAAAACTATCTATGCCCTAGTCCCTGGAACCTGTGAATATGTTACATTCCATGGCAAAAGGGACATTGCAGATGGAATTAAGGACCATAAAATAGGGAGATTATCCTGGATTATCAGGGTGGACCCAGTGTAATCACATGGACCCTTAAAAAGCAGAAGAGGAATGCAAAAGAGATGCTTTGGAGAGAAGAGGCAGGAGAAGAATCAGATTCGAAGCTCGAGAGGAACTCAACCCACTGTTGATAAAGGGGCCATGAGCCAGGGAACGTAGGCAGCCTTTAGAAGCTGAGAACAAGCCCTGTCAGCAAGTAATGGGACCTCAGTCCTGCGGCCTCATGGGACTGAGCTTTCACAACCTGACTGAGCTTGGAAGCAGGTTCTCCCCACCCCAACCCCGGAATCTGCAGAGAGGAGTCCAGTCCTGCTAACACCTTGATTTTAGCCGCATCCGAGAACCAGCTGAGCCACACAGTCCAGACTTCTGACCCATAGAAAGTGTGAGACAGAAGGTTTTAAGCCACTAAATCTGGTAACTTTTTACAGTAGCAAAAGAAAGCTAATCCAGGCAGGCACCGTGGAAACGCCTTTAAGTTTTTCAGCCAATTCTGCCTGGCTCTCAGTTGGGTCAAGCCATGGGGGAATCCAGATGTGAATGTTTCAAGGTCTCTGCCCTTGCAGAATCAAACGGAAACTAATGACAACATCATAGTTAAGTGTGAAAAGAGTATGTTCAGAGGACTATACAAGATGTGGTAGAAAATTGGCTTTAGTCACTAAACCTTAAATAGCTGTCATTTTTAAAGTTAATGGCACTCATGAGTATATTCTCTTGTCACAAGCACCAAAGACAAACCTATACATTTTTTTGGTGTGTGTTTTTCTTTTTTTAATCACAGTGCTTTTATTTTTATTTTATTTTTATAGTGAATACAGAGAGATGTCAGAGGAGCTAGTTAGAGTAGCAAGTATTAAATTTATTTATTTATTTATTTATGGCTGTGTTGGGTCTTTGTTTCTGTGCGAGGGCTTTCTCTAGCTGTGGCAAGTGGGGGCCACTCTTCATCGCGGTGCGCGGGCCTCTCACCATCGTGGCCTCTCTTGTTGCAGAGCACAGGCTCCAGACGCGCAGGCTCAGTAGTTGTGGCTCACGGGCCCAGTTGCTCCGTGGCATGTGGGATCTTCCCAGACCAGGGCTCGAACCCGTATCCCCTGCATTGGCAGGCAGACTCTCAACCACTGCGCCACCAGGGAAGCCCCAATCACAGTGCTTTTATTACAAAATTTGTTTGAAGTCACACAGGTGCCACAGGGCAGTATAAGATAAACGGGACTGATACTCAACCTGCCCTGTTTGGGGGTGAGTCAGTGTTTTCAAACTGCACAGTTATGAGCGAAGCACACATTCAGGAATCTGAATAACAAACACACCACCAGCAGACCCAAGCATTCCCAAAAGGACACATATACCCCTGAAACCTCACTATGAGATAATGCATTGCCACTGGCTTTGGACTTCAGCAGGCCTGGGTTTGAATCTTCTTGCAGTCATTCTCCAGCTGTGTGGTCTTGGTCAAGTTATGAAAACTCCCAGTGACTCAGAGCCATCAATTTAGACAATGGGGTACATAAACCCAAAGGGTGGAATTGGGATTAAATGGGACCTTTGTAAAACACCGTGAACACAGTAGACTCACTGAAGGCCAGCTCTCTTTGCCACCGAGAAGGTTTAGAGTCTGAAGTGTAAAAAGTGCCGCATTTTTATACTTCAGTGAACCTTCAGTGAACCCTGAAACAGAGTTTGCCACACTAACGAATGTTCTCTCCCAGTGACTCTGTCCCCATTTTCAAATGAAGTTGAGGTTCAGAGCGGTCAAATTACCTCCCTCAGGTCCCAGTGAGATCACATCTGCTAAACTTCCAGTGTAGCAGATGATCCACAAATGTGCACCTCTCCTGGTACCTCCCACATTTCATTTCCTTGTATGATTTTTGGTCTAACGTCTGTGCTCTGGTTAGCATCTTCTTGGGGTCATCATCACACCAACATCTGGCACAGTCTTGGCACATGGTAGGCACTCAATCTGGATGACTTTACTCAATAATTACTTTATTGGACAAAGTCCCTAACTACTAATTTCCCATGGAATGAGCCCCATCCAGTATTTCGAACCTGCCCAGGCAGAATTGGTAAACAGTGAGGCAGGATTCACCCAAACAGACCTATGCGAGTTGTAAAGATGCTTAGGGGTGGAGACCTCCTCACCTCACTGTGGTTGTTAGGCACAGAATCTGCCCACGTGATGGGCAGCCCTAACTCAGCTTACCTGCCATTCACCATCACTTAAATCCATTCCTATTTTTTAGTCTCCCATGAGGCTGAAAAAGTGTTTAAATCCCATTTTACGCCACCAAAATGTTAATAATGGTTACTTCTGGTTTGTGAGACTACAGCCAATTTGGGGGGAGGGTATTTCCTACAAAGTATTACATTTTTTTAATTGAAAAAAATTATTTTTCATCTAAACCACAAAACAAAGCATTTAGATTAAGGTGGCAGATATAATGTTTTTCACTTCTTTACACTTGTCTGTAGTCTCCAAATCTTCTAGAATGAGTATGTGCTACTCATACTCATTTGAGTATGATGAAAAAAATAGATTTTAATGCTTAACAGTGTGAGAACACCTTTAATAATACTTCTTTTCATTTTACTTAAAAAGATTTGTGGAATCCCCTCCCAAATGGCCTCAAAGGATGACCTGAGCTAGTTTTTCCTAAAAGTATAGATAATAACAGCCCTCTGCCTGATTCTTTAAGGTTTTCAGGTGGAGATTTCAGGACCCCACTAAGGAGCCCATCCCAATTTTCAATCTCTCTTAATGCCAGTGAGATGTACTCATCTACCATAAATCTTCCTCGTCTCAATTTAAGACATTTCCTCTATTCCTTCTCTGTGAAGAAGGAAAAGAAACTTTAAAGTGCATTTAAACACCAAAATTTTTTAAGAGTGGTGCTAATTTGATGAAATTGAGTTGTTTCTTCATTTTCAATTTTTTATACTGAAAACATTAACTTACACACTGCCCCAAATGGCTTTTGTCCCCCCTCATCTTTAATGATTGCTAATAACTGAATGTGAAGTTGAGGGTCTGGATAACTGGCTTTCACAGGCCTTAACTCTTGAACATCACAACCCACCATGTGAGCTGAGTAAGAAAATTGGCAGGGCCAGTAAAGCAAAGGCCCTTTCCCCAAGATCGCACAATTAGTTGTTGGAGTCGAGATTTAAACTTAAAACTCCTCATTCCAAATTCCTTCTAAGGCACTGTGGTAGCCAGCCTCCAAAATGCCCCCCACCACATGATTCCCAGCCCTGACATTCAAATCCTTTTTAGTCCCCTCCCACTTTGAAATAGGGCTGAACTATGGAACCAATAGGATATTTTGCAAATGACCATGTGTGGCTTCTGGGGCTAGATCATAAAAGACACTGCAGCTTCTGCCTTGTTCTCTTAGATCACAGGCTCTGGGGGAGGCCAGGCACCCAGTCGTGAGGACACTCAAGCAGCCATATGGAGAGGTGATGTCTACACGGCCAGTAGCCCCAGACAAGCTTTCAAATGACTTCAGCCCTGGCTAACATCTTGAGAGATCAACCTCATAAGAGATCCAGAGCCAGAATCACCCAAATATGCTGCTCCTGGGAACTGTGTGAGATAATGTTTATTGTTTTAAGTCACTAAGTTCTCAGGTAGTCTGTTACACAGAACTAGACAACTGAGAAAGACAGTGCCTCCCTTCTGCTTAGTTTGTACATTCTGTGAAAGCTGCTGAAAATCAAGGGACCCTCTTTCTGGAAAAACTTTACTTACACCTATTTATACAAAATTCTTTATAGCATTTCAGGGTGTGCCCAGACCCCCTGAAGCCAATATAGTAATGCTAGTAACAGTAGTACTCCCCCTTTTCTCAAAGGCTCAGAGAAATAAAACCACTTGTCCCAACTTGTGGAGCTACTCTATGCCAGAGCCAGGGTTGAAACCCAAGTAACCTAACTTTGCACATACCTCACACTCTTTGCCACCTTGCTCCTATGATCCCGGAGCCCTAGGTTCAGAACCACTGCTCTAAGCTAAGTAATCCCATCCCTTCTCTAACTTCTGTACCCTTCCCCTCTAATTATAGAAGTTGCATTTCTCTTACCCTATTTTAATGGCAGTTCCTAAGTTATCCACTGCGTCCTAGTTCCCACCAAAGAGACAAAGACAAGGTCACTGACTCTGAGGGCGCCCTGGTCTACTGGGATCACAGACATGGAAACAAATAACTATACACATTCTTAAGACCCACCATCAATTTTGGACAAGGATGAAGTAACAAACGCTGGGAGGGCGGACTTCACAGAGCTGGTGATTCCCTGGTTCTTGAAGGCCCAGAGGAAAAAGGAGTGGCTCAGGGGAGTTCTAGGTAGAAGTGACAGTGAGTTTGATGGGGGAAGGGGGTGGCAGCCTCCACGTGTGTGTGAAAGTACAAGTGTGTTCAGTTGGGGAGGGGCCAGCAGTCCAGTGGGGCAGGAGGACCCAAGGGCAGAAAGGTGGGCTGGGGCCTAGTAGGGGCATAAGGGAGGGACAGGAGGTAGATCCCCAGGCTGAGGAGTTTTGATTGCCTCCTGTAACTACCAGGAATCAACAGAACTCTGATTTGAGCTCAGATACTGACTCTTACCCAACCCTGTGGTCCCAGACCCAACAGCACAGGGCCTGACACAGAGCAGATGCTCTTTGTTTGCTGAATGGATACGTTCAAGCAGGACTGGGTGCTAACACTGGTCTGCAGTGGAGGGGGAGCAAGACGGGTGCAGAGTCGCCCCAGACTCCTCCTTGAATATTTCTTCGGCAAGGCTTTCTCTGCTGCTCCCTATACTCACTAAGTCCTTTACACTCCCATAGCATCCAAAGCTTCCTTCAAAATGTAATGAGGAAAAATATAATTCACTCTTGACATTAATAATGACTTGCTCAATGTCTGCTCCCCAATTAGACTGTCAGCCAGATAAGGTCAGGGACTGTGGGCCTATTTACCGTCCTGCCCTCTGTCCTAGAAGAGAGGCTCTTCTATCCCAGAAAACAGTAGTACAGCATGGGGCACCTTCTTTAATTGGCACTGATAAGTTAGTACTGATACAAGCCCTGTGCTGAGCCCTGGGGACTAACAGTCCAATTAGACACAGTTCCTGCATCATATAGATGGATTTCAAGTGATGGCAAGTCAATGTGGGAGGTGCCCTAGTGATAGAAACCTGGGGTGCTCCTGGAGCTGAGGGAAGGGGATATCTCAAAGCTGACACTATGTAGAGGAGAAATTATTTCCCAAATCAACAATTATAGCTACTCTGGGTGCAAAATAAACATTTAAAAATTAATGACTAGGGCTTCCCTGGTGGCGCAGTGGTTGAGAGTCTGCCTGCCAATGCAGGGGACACGGGTTCGAGCCCTGGTCTGGGAAGATCCCACATGCCGCGGAGCAACTAGGCCCGTGAGCCACAACTACTGAGCCTGCGCGTCTGGAGCCTCTGCTCCGCGACAAGAGAGGCCGCGATAGTGAAAGGCCCGCACACCGTGATGAAGATTGGCCCCCACTTGCCACAACTGGAGAAAGCCCTCGCACAAAACGAAGACCCAACACAGCCCAAAAAAAAAAAAAAAAAAAAAAATCAATGACTAGATACAGAGAATAGACTGGTGGTTGCCAGAGGTGGGGGTGTGGACAAGATGGGTAAAGGTGGTCAAAGGTACAAACTTCCAGTTATAAAATAAGTCCTGGGGATGTAATGTACAGCGTGGTGACTATAGTTAATAATACTGTATTGTATATTTGAAAGTTGCTAAGAGAGTAGATCTTAAAAGTTCTCATCACAAGAAAAAAAATGTACAACTCCATATGGTGATAGATGTTAACTAGACTTATTGTGGTGATCATTTTACAATATATACAAATACAGAATCAATATGTTGTACACCCTAAACTAATATAATGTTATATGTCAATTATATCTCAATTTCAAAAAAATGAATAACTTTCTTAGGTACTAAGAAAGTCACATTCACAAAAACAACAACAACAAAACTTACACCATCTGGAAATAAAGTTAATATAAAATCACACATCTTATATGAAGAAAACTATAAACTCCACCAGGGAGCATAAAGTCTTAGATCAATAAAGAGCACAGCTTGCCTCAGGCTGGAAGGCCCTATAACATGTGGATATTCATTATCTCAAAATTAGCCTATCCAGTAAATGTCATCCCAATCAAGATCCCAGTGAGATTTTATTGTCAAAGTGATCCTAAAATTCAACTGGAAAAATAGATGCGTCGTTTTCATAACAAAAAGACTGAACATTTACTGACAACTTGCCATGTGCCAGACTCTGGCCCAATGACTTGCTATGCATCATTTCATCTCATCTTCACAAAAACACTGTAAGGTAGATACGGTTACTATTAACTTTAGACAGATGAGGAAGCAGAGGTTCAGAGAGAAAAAAATAACTTGCCCAAGATTACACAGCTAGCAGATGGCTGACCTGGGATTAAAGCTCAGGCTGGTTGAATGAACCCAAACTCTGCGAATTTAACCACTCCGCCATACTGCCAAAAGAAGTTTGAAGATTAATGAGTTGGGACTTGTTCTACCAGATATTAAAATGCATTAGGTAGCTACATCAACTAAAACAGTACAGTTTTGACAAAGGAACTGACAGACCTATTAAACTGAACAGAGTACAGAAATAGAGCCAAGTGCATAAGGAATTTCAGCGTACAGTAAAGGTAACATTTCATATTGGTGGAGAAAAGATGGAAGTCAATAAACAGAACGGGACCACTGGGTAGCCATTTGGAGAAAAATTAAGTTGGAGCTCCATCTCCCTCCCTAAATCTAAATTCCACCTCTTAGATAAAAGATGTACATGTTATAAAAGAAACAATAAAAGCACTGGAAGAAAAAAACAAGTGAATGTTTTAATAATCCTGGAACTGGAAGACTTTCTAAGCATGTTATAAAAGTTTTTAAAAAATCCGTCCAGTAAAATCAAGTCAAGATTTGACTTTACAAAATTAAAACTTCGTATGTGGCAATAAAATACCACACACAAGGTTAAAGACAACCAATGAAGTGGAGGAAGATATCTGTCACATACATGACAAAGAGTTAAGATTCCTAATAAACAGGGACTTCCCTGGTGGTGCAGTGGTTAAGACTCCGTGCTCCCAGTGCAGGGGGCCTGGGTTCGATCCCTAACCAGGGAACTAGATCCCACACGTGTGCCACAACTAAGGAGCCAGCGAGCTGCAACTAAGGAGCCTGCCTGCTGCAACTAAGACATGGTGCAACCAAATAAATATATAAATTTTTTTTTTTAAAAAGCTTCCTAATAAACAAAGAGTTTTTAAAAGTCAATAGGAAACACCTGAATTAGAAAAACAGTCAAATAACAATGGCCTAAAAAGGCAATTAACAAAAGAAGAATCACAAACGGAAATAAATACTTGAAAATATTTTCCACCTCATTAGTAATCCTGGAACTACAGATAGAAACAAAATTGAGATACCATTTTTCAATAGAATTGAAAATTTTCAGACTGGAAAAGGTTAAAAAGATTGGCAGAACCTAGTGTTAACAAGGATATAGGGAAATGGGCATAATTTATGCACTGCCAGTGGGAGTGCAAATTCATATAGGCATTTTGGGAGGCAGTTTACCAATATGGGACAAAATTATAATGGGAAAACCCTTTGATCTAGTAATTCATTTATAGTGATTTATCCCAGGAAGGAAATTAAACAAGTGAACAATGATCTATATATAAGGTTGCTTTATACAGTATTGTATAAAACAAAATAATCTGAAAATGACTTCAATGATTATCTATAGCGTTAAATAAATTCTGGTATTCCATACAATAGATTACTAGGAAGCCATTTAGAATAATAATATAGATCCATATTTATTAATTGGACATATGTCCATAACATATTATTGAGTGAAAACAGGACAGGTGTGTACTATGGACCCATATATATTATGAAGGTCGAACTAAAAGAGTTTGCATAAAGAGATATCTAAAAAACTGGCTATCAGCTATAAGAAATAGAATTTCCAGTGATCTGTAATTACTTCTTTAAGTGTTTTTGTATTGTTTGAATGTTTTACCATCAGAATATATAATTTTTATAATCAGAATATTCAATAAAGCTTGCTATATTTTGATTTTGAAATAGCACTTAACACTTATTATACAACCTAGGAAATTTATATTATCACATTTATCATATATCAACATATATCAACCCTACAAGGAAGGTATTATTCATTCATTTTACAGGAAGGGACACAATCCAAGGCTCAGAAAGGTTAAGCAACTTGCGATGGAAGTATCAGGATTTGAACACAGGTCTGGCTGACACACGAGCTCTTTCCATAATGCTGCACTGTTACTAATAATTAATACTGCTATTAATATTTAATAATATATGCCTCTTATTGTATGCCTATTAAGTGCCAGATCCTTGATGGATGTTTTCTTTAATCCTTCCAGCAACTCTTGAGAGCAGCAGGGTGGGTATTAACCCTCCTACCAAGGTGCAATAGCTTGCTTCGGGTAATAAGTGCTAACCCAGGTTTATCTAGCTCCAAAACCTCCCTGCTCCGTTTTGCCACATTTCCTGCTGATCTGGTAGAACACTGTCTTACCCTTGAGACACTGTTTGCCCTGAGGTCTTTGCTCTTCTACATGTCCTTACATCTCCATCTTGTAGCTCTTTGGATAGATTATAGTGCTTAAACAGAGATTATGTATTTGACCATAATGCAAATGTTTACTTTTACCATGCAGTATTTAAACAAGAATGTGTGAAGTCTTAGTTTATCTGCTAATTTTATCACTTGGCTCAGAAGCCTTGGGGTCTCCCTGGGCAGACTAAAACCAAGGCAGCCAGTCTCCTACACAGTCTAGCCCAGAGTGCCCTGGGCTCCCTCCATTCACACTCCTGACCACGCCCCTCCTGGGTTTTTCAACATAAAAGCCCCAGCATCCAGCAGCAGGACTGGCCCAAAGTGGCATTCAGTAAACGCCAGCTGAAGGGAGGAAAAAAGAAAACTCTACCATGAGAGACAAAGATCTCAACCAGGCAACTCAAAAGGGGCCTTGGAGGCTGAGTGAAATTTAATTGAGTGGAGATGAGGGTAGGCTTAGACGAAGGCAACATGCTCGCAAAGTCACCTGGAGACCCACCTCCATGCGGTGCTGTCCAGCGTTACAAAGTGCTTTCATATAATAATCATAACAGCTACGTTGACAGAATGCTCGCCACATGCCAGGCGCCAGGTGCTTTACACATCTGCTTTCTTATTCATGTATTTTATTTATTATGATTGTTATTGTCTTTATGATTAATATTTACTTTGTCTCTCTCCACTAGCTCCACACAAGCTCTAGGGGAGCAGGGATTTTTTTCCTGTTGTGTTCAAAACAGTACTTACTACTGAATAGGTTACTGAATCCTCCACAGAGCTCCACAAGGTAAGGAGGATTTTTCATCCCCACTTTACAGATGAGCAACCTGAGGCTAAGAAGGGACAAGTGACTTTTCCAAAGGTAGAGATCCAACAAGAGGACAAGACTAAAAATACATCCATGGTCTCTCTCTCTCTCTCTCTCCCCATTACCCCTGCAACAGCCTGGATTCAAAAATGTCAATTTCTGGCCTTGATGTTGGGAGCCGCCACCTGCCTGCTCCTTACTTGACTAATAATGATAGCCACTCACTGAGTACTTGCTACAGGCCAGGCACTGTTCCCAGTGCTTCACACATTTTGACTCAGAGCGACTTAGGAAGTACTTGCTATGATGCCTTTCTGGTAGTTGAGGAATCGGAAGCCCCAGGGAGGTTAAAAAAAACTTTGCAATAATCATACAACTAGTCAATGGTGAGCTCAGAATTCACAATCCAGCAGTCTGGGTCCAGTGCCCACGCGTTTCACCACTGCCCACGCTGCCTTCGTAAGGTGGCAAAGCAGGAGTCAGAGCAGTGGGGGAGGGCTGGGATTTCCGGAGCACTTACTAAGGCCAAGGCCACTCGGCCTGGCCTGTTAGGCATGCTCTCCTGTATTCTTTTCACGTTCTCTTTTCAACCTCACAATCACCCTGTGAAGTTACGGATGAGGAAACGGGGAGTTCTGAGACCCTAAAAGCACCAGACAGATGAGATAGAGAGTAGATTAGTGGTTGCCTAGGGCTGTGTGGTTGGGAGGAAATGGGGAGTGGCAGTTAATGGGTACTTTTGTGCGTGATGAAAATGTTTTAAAATTGGTAGTGGCGATGATTGCACAGCTAGGTGAATATACTAAAAACCAATGAATTAGACACTTTAATGGGCAAATTGCGTGGTAGGTGAATTATATCTTAATAAAGCCTTTTATCTTAAAAGCGGGCCGGGGGGGCACATGGAAGGAAGTGGCAGAGGTGGAATTTTCACTAGCTTCAGATCAAAAACTCTGGAGCTACTGTTGCCTCTTCTTTGTCTCTCACCTCTCACATACAGTTATCAGCAATCAGCATGCATCTTAAGACATGTTACCACTTCTCTCCGCCGTTCCCACTGCCTGGTCCAAGCCACCACCTCCCCTCCCAACCACCGCACCCCTTCTAGGCAGTCTCCTTCCTCTCCCCTTGCTCCCTCTGCTCTGTTCTCCACAGCGCAGCCAGAGGGATCCTTTTAAGCATTCCTGTCGGATTTCCCTCTCTTGCTCTCCACCTCTTTTGCTTAAAAGCCTCCAATGGTCTAAAAATAAAGTTCACTTACAATTCAGCCTTGGTCCCCCCCCACCTGTCCAACCCCACTGCCCACTAGCCACACTTTGCTGTCCCCAAACACAACCCCACCGCCAGGCCTCTGCACCGTGGTTCCATTTCCCTGGAATACTCTTCCTCCCAGTGCCAGATACCTACACGCTTGCTCCCCAGTTTCACTCAGGCCTCTGCTTCAAGAGAGCATGTCACCACTGCAGAGAAGCCCCGGCCGACCTCCCAACCTCCCAACCTCCCAACCTAACCCAGCCACCACCCCCAGCTCTTCACTCTCTAACCCCTGCCCTGCCTTGCTGTCCTTCAGGGCACCTCTGACCACCTGACAGTCCATTCTTCTTTGTTAACCATCTGTCTCCCCCACTAGAATGTGCCACCCCTGGGAGCAGGAGCTTCATCCTGGATCCCGAGGACTAGAACAATGCCCACAACATGGTAGGTACTCAGAAGAATGAAGAAAGGAATCTGGCGCTAAAGCCCTGGCTCTTCTCACTGCCCCAGGACAACCAAGCAAAGAAGACGGATCACTGCATTGAACACACCCCCCTCGGAAATCTGCGCCCCCCGCCCCCCGCCCCCAAGCACGCTCTGAGCGCCGGATCTGAGCCACGGATCACTTTGAATTGTACGTATTTGTGAATGACGATACCTCCCTACCAGAATGGGAGCTCCGGAAGCCCTGAGCCATATGTAGCCCATGACATCTGGCACAGAGTTTGAACAGCATTATGTAAGTCTTTTGTTCACTGGCCAAAGAAGATGAATTTCAAAACCAATGGCAGAAGTTTAATTTCTCTGTTCTTAAACGTAGCAAAGAAACCACCTTCCATTCTGCTACCCTGAAAAATGCCTCAGCCCCATTCCTAAGGAACCAAGCCACAGTCAACCCTTGGAATGCCTTGGGTTCTGAGCTGTGCCAGGGAAAGCTCCTTGCAGAATGGAATTTGCCAACGGAGCCCAGAAAACCTGTGTGAACAGCAGGCAAACTTAAAGGAGCACTTAGTGAAATTGCTTCCTGTTATCTCAGAGAGAAATAGTAGCATGAGAGGCTGGCTTAAGGAGAAAACGCTGGAGTGCAAGAAATAGGGCTGGGCGTCACCCCCGCCCCCGACAAACACCCCCAAAAGCCTCCGAGGGCTGCCCCTCTATCTACAGGCTGTGCCTTGGAGTTGAACCCCTTCTCACTCTCCACTCCCAGCACTCCAGGCCTCGGGTTCCCCAGCATGAGCCCCGTGTCTCGTTCACGCTGTTGCCTTCGTCTGGCATGTCCTTCCCTCCTCTCAGGCAAGTGAAACCCTACCCAATATTCAGGAGCACCGCTCAAATGTGACCTCCTCTGTGAAGTCTTCCTCCACCTCTCCTGTCCTGTCACTCCTTCCTCTGACAGAAAACACTCCGTCCGGAGCTGTGGGTGTCAGCACCGATCCAACCATCTGATCCATCTAAGTGTCAAACCTAAGAAGACAACAGGACATGCCCTCAGGGAACTTATTGTCTAGTGGGGGAGACCAACGCAAAGAAATACATTCATTGCAAGTTGGGGAAAGGGCTAAGAAGGAAGCACGGTTTATTTAGTGAGAGACACCACACAGCCAGGTGGAGATGGGGGGAAACCAGAATGGATGGTTGGGGAAGGCTTCTTGGAAGAGATGACGTTAAACTGGTACCTGATCAATGAGTACGAGTGAGCCAAGCAAAGAGTGGAGAGAAATTTCCAGAGAGAGGGCACAGCACATGTGAAGGTGTCACGGCATGAAAGCGCTTGGCATAACCCAGAACCAAAAGGAGGCCCGGGAGAGCAGCGGGAGGAGAGGAGGCCGGCCTTCTCGGAGGTCCTAACCACTCTGAATCACCGTCCTTCGGTGTTTTTGTCTCTCCCCGCCTCAGAAGGGCTGGAGAGCATTTCACTCCTCTCTGTCTCCCGTGCAGAGCAAGACACCTGGCACTCAACAAGCATTCAACAAGTTCCTGTGGGCTGCACTGTCCCCAGCCACGCGGGTGAGCCACCTCGCTCTCTGCCCGTTGCCCCGCCCCAAAAGCCAGTCCCCCGTCAGCTCGCCTAACCGAAGCACCCGGGGACGGTTTACCACAGGCTGCTGATAGAAACAGAGGATGAAACAGGAGCAGCTGTGAGAGCTACAGTTACGTCCTTGATAAATGCCACCGACAACCCAGTTGGCAGATGTGACCACCGCATAGTCCTTGGAGACCAGATTCTCAGGGTAAAATTCAATCAGATGGCAACTCTAGTACAAAAGGACCTGCCAAAATCACGCGCCCCGAGACAAAATACCAGTGTGAAGTTCAAAACAGTTTCCAAGGTCAACTGTTTTTATTCACAGTACTTCTGATGATGAAATGTATGGGTTTTCTCCCTCCACCCGATAATTAAGTCTCTGATTCTCCAGACACCAAGTGGGTGTCCTACAATTCAATTCAGTACTGACACTAACTCCCAGTATTTAAGGACTCGGTCCCACAAGACTGCCCCCACTTCAGATGCTAGTCCAAAGTCCCAGGTTGCCACCTGTACCTCTGACCAACCAGCTGTAACTGTCGAGGGTTTCCACAGTCCTGTCCTCAGGTTAAATAATTACTAGAATGAATGGCTCACAGAACTCAGGAAAGCACTGTAGCTACTATTACCGGTTTACTATAAAGGATGCAACTCAGGAACATCCAAATGGAAGAAATGCATAGTGCAAGGTTGGGGAAAGAACACGGAGCCTCCGTGCCCTTTTCGGGCATGCCATCCTCCCAGCACCTTCGTGCATTCGCCAACCTGGAAGCGCTCCAAACCCCCATCGTTTAGGGGCTTTTATGGAGGTTCCATTAGGTAGGCACGATTGATTGAATCATTGACTATTGGTGATTAACTCAATCTACAGTTCCTCTCCCCTCCCTGGAGATCAGGTTCCTCTGGCAACCAGCCTCCATCCTGAAGCTATCCATGGGTCACTTTATTAGCATAAGCTCAGGTATGGTTGAAAGGGGCTTGTTAGGAATACCAAAAGGTACTCTTATCACTCAGGAAATTTCAAGAGTTGTAGAAGTTTTGGGGGGATAAAGACCCTACATATTTCTTACTACATCACACAAGGTTTGAGTAGTTTCTTGATTTTTTTTTTTTTTTTAAACAACCCGGAAGATAAGAAGACAACTTGGTGAGTCAGCAGGAATTTCCAAGTTGCCCGGCAACCCTGCCCTGTACCTCCCCTGATATTTAGCCCCTGACCCACCCAGATTTCTGCCACTTTCAAGAACATACTCATAATTCTTCAAATCACACTCTGAACCCTTGCTTTCTGGCTAATGAGTTTTGATCTGTTCTCAACCAATAATTATACAAGCTAAGCTAATCTAACTCATTTTGGAAAGAAAGGGGGCTATAGGGATATTACACATAGTTTGAGGCCATCTTATGAAGAGTTAAGAATCATTTGCCTGATCACATAGGCCACCATCTTCTCTGTGCTCTTTACATTTCTTGTTGGTATATATATTTTTAAAGTCCTCTACTAAATTCTATTCTATAGTAGTTCTCCATGCTTCCCCCTAGTGAGGGTAAAAAAGGACTGCAGATAACTTCCTGTGAAATTCTACTTGTCTGTTACACGAGGCCTTCACAAACGTTGTTCCCTCTTTAAACAAATTCCCTTCCTTACTTTCTTGTCCAGATAACTCCTTGTCCTCTAAATCTCACTTTATGCCATTACTCCAGAAAGCCCTTCCCTTCTTTACTCGCCCAATCTAAATTAGGCCCCTATTACTCTCTCATAATGTCTTATAATATCACTTCACGGCATTTGTCATGATTTGTAATTATACTTTTGTGTGCATTAGGTTACCATTTACCCTGCCTCCCTCCCCATTAAAGCACAAGCTCCATGCAGGCAGGGACCATGTTGCTCACATCTCTATATCCAGTGCCCAGAACAGCATGGCACATAGTAGGTACTCAACATGTATTTGTTAAGTGATTAGCAGATTTTCTATAGAGGCCTAGGGTTTTCTAAACATAATATGCCCAGTACTAGCTTCTAGTTTCTTAGGATACAAATTGTTCATGGTGTCTTCTGAACACAGGGTCCTGTCACAGCAATAACCATATTTTATTATTTTTATTATTTTTTGGCCATACCGCGTGGCTTGTGGGCTCTTAGTTCCCCAACCAGGGATTGAACCCGGACCACGGCAGTGAAAGCATGGAGTCCTAATCACTGGACCACCAGGGAATTTCTAATAACCACATTTTAAAATGTCTGCTCTCATCCACATACTTGAGTACTTGTTGCTTTAAATGTAATGCTAATCCTCCACAATGGCCCTGCCAGGTGGGGATTACTGGCCCTATTTTACAGACAAGGACCCCAAGGTTCAGAGAGGTAAACTAAATTCCTCATAGTCACACAGCTAGTAAGCAGAGGCACAACCAGGATTCAAGCCCAGCTCGGAGTCCACGGTCTGAGCTCCTTCTACTGAGTCCCCACTCCTCAGACAGGGTACATGACCCCCAGGGGGACACGCCAGCAGGCCTGAGCATATGAGAAACCGTAAGACCAACAAGTGGCCCACTTCTGGTATTTTTTCTCTTG
Organism: Balaenoptera ricei; assembly: GCF_028023285.1. Classification (NCBI taxonomy): domain Eukaryota; kingdom Metazoa; phylum Chordata; class Mammalia; order Artiodactyla; family Balaenopteridae; genus Balaenoptera; species Balaenoptera ricei. Next base: position 26,767,650 of record NC_082653.1, read on the forward strand.
ATGGTAAATAACATGAAATATTTCTGTGTTAAAAAAAGATATAGGGAGCTTCCCTGGTGGCGCAGTGGTTGAGAATCTGCCTGCCAATGCAGGGGACACGGGTTCGAGCCCTGGTCTGGGAAGATCCCACATGCCGCGGAGCGACTGGGCCCGTGAGCCACAATTACTGAGCCTGCGCGTCTGGAGCCTGTGCTCCGCAACAGGAGAGGCCACGATAGTGAGAGGCCCACGCACCGCGATGAGGAGTGGCCCCCGCTTGCCACAACTAGAGAAAGCCCTCGCACAGAAACAAGGACCCAACACAGCCAAAAATAAATTAATTAATTAATTAAAAAAATAATAATCTGTTAAAAAAAAAGATATACATTTTAAAGTATAATATGTAATAAATTTAAAGAAACATAAAAAACAAAACACAGAAATTAAAAGAAATTTCATGCCTGTCTCAGGAACCTTCATGGAAAAACACGAGAAGCACTCGTCACTCTTTCTTCATTTCATGTCCCTTTACCTCATTGCTATATTTTTAAAATGCCAACATTCCAACTCAATCTTCATTTTCCATTCCCACCCTCCTTTCACTAGAAAAATTCAAATGTTTAAAGAAATTGGCAGTGTGTCAGCCACAGGCAAGTCATTTTCAAAAACGTTAGTCATTTATGAGGACACCTTTTTGTAAGTACAATAAATCTGATTGATTTTTATTACACATCTTAGTTTAGAATCACTTTTACATTCCTAGACAAAGAGATGATACAAATAAATATCAGTTGTAAAATTAGAGCCCCAAGTATTGGCATATTCTTTGTCTAAAGGTAGCCAAAGAGAAGGTCAAGATCAATATTAACTCCAAGGAGCCATAAAGCCCACCGCCTCCTGCCTGCCCCAGGATCACTCCTTTCATAATTAACCTCAAAAGCATTTCATTCAAGAAAAAAGGGTGGGGAGAAGGGGGGCAGATTTCTGAACAGTACAAGACAAAACCTTGCATGACAGACAATAGCCAGGCCCACTCTTCTTATCCAGGTCCCTTTGAGCATTCCGATTATAGCTTTTAGAGAATATTAATAGCCCCCTTTTCGTCCACTGATGGCGCTGAGATGGCCCAAGGCGTTGTTAGCAGTGAGTCTCGACCTCAAGTGGGAAATGTGAGGCAGAACTGATATCCCACGTTAACAGGGAATCGACGCTTCTCAGAAACCTGGCAACGATTCTACATTCAGTGAAGGAGGACTTAACAAGAGTCAGACAGAAGTGGGGCATGGCCCACGCCTGAGCTGCAGAACTCTCTGACGCCCTTGGTCGTGGAGGTGCGGGTGGTGAGATTCAAGCAGCATGCAGGCATTCGACGGAGGACAATCCAATATTAGGGCGGAGTCTTAAGAAAGTGCTTCATGCCTATGATTTGTGGCCTTGGGTTCTGAATTCAGGGGCCTGGGAGACATGGGATTTGAAATCTGAAGCCAGATACATTCCTACCAATCAGAGCAAAAGGGGACCTCACTGAAGGGGGTTGCACACTCCGTCAAACTCCTTCTCTCAGATGAGCCTCTTAGATCCTGTTAGACTTGCTGCCAGACTTCATTAGCTGCTGCTGACTTGAAGGCCCTCAGATGGCTTGGAACATTCTAGCATGACTACAGACATGAAAACCAGGTCCCTCAGTCGACTTGGTAGGCCTACACATTTGGCTCAATTCAGAGCCCAAAGCAGCAGCTTTCCGGTGGCAGCATGACATTCCACTGTCTACTCTATTCGAATATTTCTTGGATCCATTTTGAGAGAAGAAAAGCACCGGAGACTGCTCCGGGACGGGACGGCTTCACCTCCACCCAGGTGTTCTTCTACATCGTTTCACAGACCACCAGATGAACACAGCCAAGTACAAGGCAAGCCTGTTTTCATAATCCTGCCTGTCAACTTGGCTTTCTTCTTTTGCCTTCTTAGAAAAGTTCTATGGTCACTCAACCACCTGTGGTCAGAATAGCCACCTCGAGACATCAGTATTCAGCTACAGTGTTATCTGCAATTTTCAGTTCTCAGATTTGCCAGATGGATATGTTCAGCCTAGAGAATTCAGACTAGCTTCGAGGAAATGTGGTGCAAGAGACAGGTGTAACCGGCAGGTCACCATCTTAGGCTACCCACCTCATTATATGGTTCCTGTTCAAACAGGTGAATTCTTAGTAAATAATAAAGAAGCAGAGTTCGATCCCGAGAAAGATGAGGGATGCCTCCATTATGCTCTGGGAATTGCTGAAAAGGGCCCTGGGTTCAGAAAGAATGGTTATAAAAAGGAGACAAGCTGTCAGACGAAAGAGCTCCATTTGTAGAGCACTAAGACATTGCACTTGGTACCTCCTCTTTCCCACGGGTTCTGATCCAGAAATGTGCCCTGGGAACTGAGCAGCTGAGTTAAAGTATAACTCAAGGCCCACCTGAGTCGCCACCTTCCCGAGGCACCGTGCCAGCAAGGTGCGCCGGTGTGGCTGACTGGGGACGCATATTGTCCCCTCAGGCTTGGCTTGTAGACTCAGACACCCACGTGGGAGCTTCCAGCCTGGATTAATCATTCAACGGGCCGTTAATACAGACAAAGGCAACAACTGCACGGTAGCATATTTCTAAAGTCGGGCAAGTTCTTGGTCTCTCTCTTACAAACACACACGGACACACTGGAAGAACACAGGCACCCTTGTGCTTGCACACCTGCACGCACTTATGAGCTTCTCTTAAGGGGAAATGAGTAACATTCACCTAATGACCAACGTAAAATGAAGCTTTGAGTTTCAATAATACAAAGAACTAAAACTTACAAACCAAACTAGTATATGTAAACGGAAATTCCTAACTCTCTCCTCTGAGCCTATTCGATCGCACAGCCACACCTCGCCACCACCTTTGGCTCTGCCTGAGAAGAGCCACAGTTCTAGGATTAGGTGAGTTTTCTGCTGAAGGCAGGCAAGATTCCTCTGCTTCCATCTGTTATGTCTTCCCTTGCCAATGCACCAAGCCTCTTGACTCTTGACCTGCCTAGTCATCCCAATGCTCTCTATGCAAATATAGAACAAAACGGGGGATGCAAAAGTGCCACTATGTGTCTCGTCCCCCCAGCTCTCGTCCCATCAGAGAAGGCAGAGCCAGCCTCCCTTCTCCCACAGAACAGGCCCACTGCAGAGCATGCTCTGGAGGCAGAGGATGGGCCCAGGCAGGGACGCTCAGAGTATGCGTGAATGGGGAAAATGGTGACAAATGAAGAGTAAAGTGACACGGTGTATGGACATGGCATCAACTTACAGGTTTACGTCTTTGACAAGATGGTCATGGTTTTGAGGTTTTAAAGAAGCTGTTTCCCTAAACTCTCCAAGGAGGCAAAGGGAATGTTATTTCTATTGCCTCTGACATTGAATCCTTCTGGAGCAGAAGTCGGTAGCTTCCTTGGTAAACATTTGCTCCTTCAGCAGATCCCAAAGGGAGATCCACTTCTTACTGAGGGGCATGGACCGTGCCCCTCGGAGGCTTGGCTCCAAATGAGATTTCTCATTTCTACCTACAAAAACAAGCACCTGTTCAAGTTCTAGGGCTTTCGCTTTCCAACCTCAGTATCATTTTATCCTGAGCCTCCAAAGACTTGGCCCTGCAGAGGTGACTCCTGATTCTGCCCTACTGTTCAACAAGAAGGGAGCCCAGTGTAAAGAACAGGCTAGAAAGGAGAGGGGAGAGGGTGGGAGGGCAAGGGAAGGGAGAGGAGAAGGAGGCAAGGGAGAAGGGAAGCAAGGTCACTGGTCATTCTCTTGCTTTCCACTTCGGCTGTCGCACTTTACCTTACCCATGCATTTCTGAGATGCTAATTAAAGGACGGTTCCCAGAGGAGCTGAGTGCCAGATTATGACCAGCATGTTTCAACCAGATTAAGTTGGTTAATCTGCAAAGAGGCCATCGCTTCTCCCCAGGGGAATGGTTCTGAGTTTGGGCTCGAGTCCTCTCTGCAGGTTTTTGCTTGTCTCTTCTCTCAGAAGGCAAACGCTGTTCATACCCTGGGAGAGGAGGAAGTGGGTTTACTTTGGAACCAGCCCCCGAGACTGTGGATAAAGCTGAGATGCGGGGGTTCCTGAGGAAGAGGAGGAGGATCCCGACTTCCTTCCACTTTTAGGCCTGCAAAAGTCAAGCACATATGTACATTACACATCCCGTCTCTGACACAGATCAGATTCCTTTCCCATCAAATGCCATTACATCTCAGGGTGGCCTTGCCTCAGGGGACTTTCAATTGTAAAACCACCAGAGACTGGCACAGCCTGCCCCTCTTCAATGGCCAACACAACCTGCCAACGGAGGAGTGCGATCTCAGGGGAGGGACTCTGATTCTCAGCAATTGTTATTCCATTAAAATCATATTTTGACTGTCTTCTCCAAACTGGTAAAAAATACTAAGTTTGCAAGTAGAATTCACTCCTTTTTTGGTTTTCCACTCAATTATTTTCCTTAAACTTCAAATCCAGAATTTAATAAGATAGAATTTCTAATTTAGCACCAAATTAAATCCTTGGTCATTTAAACTGAGGCTCAGAGCCTGGGTTGTGGATTCAGATAGACCTAGGTTAACTCTGGCTCTGCCACTTACTTCCATGATAAACAAGCACTTTTGCCACCCTCTCCCCTCATTTGTCCTTGTTCAAACATGTTCTGTTCAAACATAGGTCACCAAAAGCCACTCACCTGGCCTTGGGTTTCTTATTTGCAGTGCTTTCAAAGGATGATGCATCCACCTGTATCTCATCTTCATCCTGCAGAGCCGCATCCAATGCAGCCTGGACTTTGGGGGCAATGGCGGGCCCCTCGTAGTCTCTGGTGGTCCGGCTGGGCATGTCCAGCTCCAGCAGCACGATGTTTTCTGCCTGCAGAAGCAGAGCCAAGACCAGCTAGGATGGCCTCCAATCACACAAAGAGAGTTCAAGCAATCTAAACCCAAGAACAGAACCGCAAATTTCATGCTACTCAAAGCCGACCAAGGGCCTGCCTGGAAGAAGTGATGTAGTTTTATAACTTTTTTCCTGGTGCAATTACAGATGATTTTTTATTTTCTTCTCTATGCTTTTCTCTATTTTCCTTTTTAAAACAACAACAACAACAACAACAACAGTGAACATGTATTCTATCCTAAGGGGAATAATCAGGGGAAAAGAATAAATTAAGTAAAACCCATTTATTGTAGACAACGTGAAAATACAAAAAGATACGCAGAAGAAAACAGTAGTCACCAATAATCTCCCCACCTACGGCAGCTTTGATGAACTTTTTGGTTGCAGAGGGAAGGAGGCAGGTATGGTGTATATATGTGGAGGGTGTGTGTGTGGCAGTATACGTGCTTATTACCACATTTTAAAAATCAGACTGGGCCCTGCCTCATAACTGGCCTTGGAGATGGATTCCCTCACTTGATATCCGGTGGTGGGCCTTTACCTAGCTCCTAAATACCAAGTTGAGTGTGAAGAGGGAAGAACACCCATGGTTCCACATCTTCCCCTCTAGCTCCTCCCACGCAGTGGAGGTCAAGCCCCAGGGCCCCAGAGGGGGCACGAGGGGCCCCAGCTGGGAGAAGGTGGGGGAAAGAATGGCGTGGCTCCACTGATCAATTTTACATGTTGAAAAAAAAAAAAATTTTATATGTTGAGATGCGGCGTAACATTTCTCTTAATGGAGCTGGTCCATTGCTAAAAATCATCTGAGAGCCACTGCTTTAAATTCTACCTTTAGATCAAGGTAAGCCCCCTGGAAACCCACATATTTGATTTGTAGGCTTTAAAATCATGTTTTTGGCTTAAGACATGAAATAACCGGCAAGGTATGCACTCTCTGAAACTGCTAGAAAAAAGTTTCTGAGGATTCTGTGTGACACGTCACTCATCTTCCACTACATAAAGCCACACCTAATACATCTTTTTTGCTTTTGTTTTCTTTATGTAAAATAACTCAATGCCAGGAAGAACAGTGCCTGAGGAGCTAACTAATCCTAATCTGTTTTGCTCTGGCTGCTAAGGGAGATTCAAAAACATTTAAAAATTTTTAAGTGAAAATCTTTCATTGTAATACAGGGAATTCCCTGGCGGTCCAGTGGTTAGGACTTGGTGCTTTCATTGCTGTGGTCCAGGTTCGATCCCTGGTCGGGGAACTACGATCCCATAAGCCACGTAGTGCGGCCTAAATAGATAAATAAATAAAAGTCATACCAGTTCCCCATTGATAGTTAGAAAATACAGATAAGCAAAAACAAGAAATTTTAAAATGAGTTCACTTCCATTAACCAGCGACAACCAGTTCACATTTTGATCTACTTCGCACCAGATTTTTTAATTCATATATACACTTCCAGTACCAATTGCTCTATAACTTAAAAACACACGTGTCTCCTGATTCATCCACTTACCAGCTACCTGACCTTTAAGCCACAGGACTGACTGAACAGAGTAGGTGAGAGGGCTCAATCAGAGAAAGCAGCAAAGTGCTGAGTACAGCGCCTGGCACACAGCAAGTGCTTATCAACAGAAGCCTGTACAGTATTTTTATTGTAAAATACGTTTGGGTCATTAAATAGTCATCAATTATGTCACTTCAAATAACTACTTGACTCACATACATTACGTTAAATGGAAGGACCGTCAGCTCTTTAACGCATTTCCATCTCCTGTTACTAGACGTCTACTTTCTTTCCCAACTCCCCGCGAGGCCATTCTGAAGCTCATTATTGGCTACATGGACAGTATGTTTGGACTCTCCTCCTTCCCTCCTGATTTGCTAAATCTCATTCTCTTTTACCTTTTTATTTACTATCATTTGTTATTTATTAATTATATTTATATATTATTTGTTATAATTGTTATTATTAATATAACTGTCCTCAGGTCCCTCTGGAAAGAGGATACAAACTGTGACTTTGCAGACCGGTGCCTAAGGGTTTACATAAATCTAATCTCTTCTAAGAGAGAGGAGAGAGAAACGCGAGTACAATCTTCTCACCCTATATCGAGCCTCTGGACGAATCATCATGGACATTCTTGCGTGCTGGCTCAATGGTCTCTTGTATCCCACAGCTGATACTGGCCGCTTCATCATCTGTTGATTCCTGGAAAGGGACTGTGGTGGTCAAAGCCCTGGCTGGCGCGTGTTCCACAGCCCCAGGATCGGTACTGTGGAACAGAAAACTGAGCCTTCTTTAGCTAGAACCTGAAGCAAGAAACTCCCCGGACTGATGGCTGACATGTAAACGGGGCAGGAGCTGCTTCTATTTTCTGCTGGAGTGGCTTTCTGATTCAAGTGTGAGCATCACGCATCTCTTAAGCTGGAAGGGCCCTGAGTCATTCTCCAGTTCTTAGACAGCAGGCACGAAGCCTAGCTGTAGACACTCTCCACCCCCACAGCCTTGGCAGACATCTCCCATCTTTCCAGCGGAATCCAGATGCAGACTGAGAATCCTTCTCCACATTGCCAGACTGACACGTAAGAGAACACCTATGTACCGCCCCTCCCTTGGCCCAGCACGTTTCACTTGACAGCTGGGGGAGCTGAAAAGCAGGAACTTGGGAAAGGTCATTAGTTCACTGTGATAAAGTCTCCCAATTCCTAATACCATACTCATCACCAAACTTTTACCTCATGGACTTATGGCAGCCACAAAGACCTGCAATTGGTTCCAAGTTTAAATGGATCAAACTGTGTTCTTACCATACCTCTCTGGCCAAGCCCAGCTTATCAACATTCTTTCCCTCCTCCCCACCTTAAAGTCTACTTGAAGTCATTTGTGACTTACTCCAGTCTGGTTATAGGATGTAATTTCCAATGATCTTCCTCTTCATCAAAGAAGGATCTATTCATAATTTTACTTTTTTCTTCCAGAGGGATGAAGTTTTCTATAATAAGATGCCTGTTAAGAGCACACATACACGGGTGAATAGATGGAGAAAGAATACGAATGGGGTGTTGGCTATCTGGTCCCACGTGAAGTAAGTAATAGGTAAGGGTCAAGTCACTCAGCAAACATTTGCTGAGCAGGCACTGTGGGCCTAGCATCATACAAAGAGCTGGGGTACAGACATGAATGACACTTGGTTCTGCCTGAGATAAACACTCTCAGGTATGCTGACAGGTCTGTCCTAGGAATATGGAAAGCTCACTTAGGCCCAAGGAGTAGCAGCTTGAGGAGGTGAAAGGACTAAAGAGGAAGGCAATGCCTGGGCTATGCTGGAGTGAACACGTGCTAAGTGAAGTATTTTGGGAGGGCCACTGGTACTGCTAAGCCAGCTCGTTAACTTCCAAAATGCTGAAAACAGATTAGAAATTAAACTGCCTTCCTCCAATCCTATGCATTGTTGCCCAAGGTGGAGAACTCCACATTCTAACCACCAGAACAAAGAGCAGAACGAGATGGATTTCAGTCCCTTAGACCCCTGAGAATGGAGACCATTCCTGAGAAGAGTCTCTGCCTAAGAAGCACCCAGGGAACATGGCAAACAGTGAAACTGGAACCCACTGGGTTGTGTCTCTCCATGGTGATGACAATCTCCTGCCCCCTCTCTGTGTTCACTCTTTCAAAACCTCAGGACAGAACAATGCCAAAGGGGTGTTAACGTGGGAGGGACACAAAACAAACACCACAGAGGTGTAGGGTGCTATGAGAAACAGGCTGACTCGCTGTTTATTCAAAAGATATTAATTAGAGGGACTTCCCTGGTGGCTCAGTGGTTAAGAATCCGACTGCCAATGCAGGGGATACTGGTTCGAGCCCTGGTTCAGGAAGATCCCACATGCTGCAGAGCAACTAAGCCCGTGCACCACAACTACTGAGCCTACGCTCTAGAGCCTGCAAGCCACAACTACTGAGCCCGTGCGCCACAACTACTGAGCCCGTGCGCCACAACTACTGAAGCCCACGCACCTAGAGCCCGTGCTCTGCAACAAGAGAAGCCACCGCAATGAGAAGCTCACGCACCACACCGAAGACTAGGCCCCACTCCCTGCAACTAGAGAAAGCCCGAGTGCAGCAACAAACACCCAACACAGCCAAAAATATATATATAATAATAATAATAATTTTTTAAAAAGATATTAATAAGAGACATAGCAATGAAAATGGCTTCCTTAAAGACAAAAATATTTTGGAGAGAAGAAATTTTCTCTTTATTTGATATTTAAGAAACTATTTTTTATAACATATATATATATTTTTTTCTTTCTGATTTTAAAGGTCCTATTTATACATTAGAAAATGTAAGAAATACAATTACACACAATTTCACCACCCAGAGATACTCTTATTATTTTGGCATATTTTGTTCTGACCTTTTTTCTAGGTGTACATGCCTAGAAAGAGGACTGACACATACATTTAATTTTAAGGGCTCCTTTCCAAATTTAAAACTTAATCATTAAAAGAATCTCTTTGAAAAGTTCCTCTTTTTTTTTTTTTTTTTTTTGGCCACGCCTCGCGGCATGTAGGATCTTAGTTCCCCGACCAGGGACTGAACCTGTGTCTCCTGGAGTGGAAACGTGTAGTCTTAACCACTGGACCACCAGGGAAGTCCCCTGGAAAGTTCCTCTTTAAAGAAAACTTCGAGCAAATGTGGTGGAAGGACCGATATTAAAAAAACATCATTTTGCAAAACCCCTAATGAAATAATGCAGCCAGACAAAGATCATTGCTGAAACCATTAGCTCAGTGGTTCTCAAGCCAGGCTGCACATCAATAGCAGTTACAATAGTTTAGCCAAACCTCATGAGAGATCAACGGTTCTCAAAGTGTGTTCACCAAACCAGCAGGAGCAACAGCTGGTACTTGTTGTGAATGCAAATGCTCAGGTCCCACCCCAGACATACTGAATCAGATTCTCTGGGTGTGGGGCCCAGCAATCTGCATTTAACAAGCCCTTCGGATGATCTGGTGCCTGCTGAAAGTTTAAGGACCACTGCCCTAGACCAATGAAATTAGAATCTCTTAGCGGGGACACAAGCATCACTATTTTTAAAAACTCCTCAGGTGATTTCGGTGCGCAGCCAAGGTTGAGCACTCACTTTCAGTTAAAGAGAAGTAAGGGAGATAGAGCCACAAGTTAAATGGCACTGTGAAGAAGCAGACTGACAAATCCAGAACGTGGGATGTTTCTTTAGGCTATCTGCCCTAGCCTTTTCAACAAGTCAACTATGAAAAACAGTTTTTAACAGGGAAAAGGATTGCTCCAGATTAAAATAAGCTTAAGAGACATAATAACCAAATGCAATATATGGTTCTTATGTAGACCTTAATATTAATAAACCAAGAAAATCTGAATACGGACAGGGTACGAGAGAAACAATGTTAATTTTGTTAGGTGGAAAGATACCATTACATACGCAAAAATCTATTTTATTTCTTCTACACTACACTAGCAATAAACATTCTGAAAATAAAATTAAGAAAACAATTCCATATACAATAGCATCAAAAAAATAAAATACTTAGGTATAAATCTAACAAAAGAGGTGCAAAGACTGCACTGAAAACTATAAACATTCTTGACAGAAATTAAAGAAGATTTACATAAATGTAAAGACATCCCATGTTCATGGATCAGAATACTTAATACTGTTAAGATGACAATACTCTCCAAATTGATCTATACGGTCAACACAGTCCCTATCAAAATCTCAGCTGGCTTTTTTTGCAAAAATTGAAAAGCCAATCTTAAAGTTTATATGGAAATGTAAGGGACCCTGAATAGCCACAAAGAATCTTGAAAAAGAACAACAAAGTTGGAAGACTCACATTTCCTCATTTCAAAACTTACTACAAAGCTACAGTAATCAAGACAGTGCGGTACTGGCATAAGGACAGACATACAGCTCAATCAAACAATACTGAGAATTCAGAAATAAACCCTTACATTTATGGTCAACTGACTTTCAACAAGGGTGCAAAGACAATGAGAGAAGAGCCTTTGCAACAAATGGTGCTGGAACAACTGGATATCCACATATAAAAGAATGCATTTGGAACCATACCTCAGACTATACAAGAAATTAACTAAAAATGGATCACAGACCTAAATGTAAGACCTAAAACTGTAAGACTCTTGGATAACCTAAGAGAATTGAAAACCTAAGTCCACAATAAAACTTGTATACAAATGTTCATAGCAGCATTATTCATTACAACTAAAAGGTAGAAACAACCCAAATGTCCATCAACTAATGAATGGAAAAAATGTGGAATATCCATACAATACCATATTGTTCAGCCATTAAAAAGAATGAAGTGCTAACATGCTACAACATGGATGACCCCTGAAAGCATGTTAATTGAAAGAAACCAGTCACAAAAGACCACATATTGTATAATTCCATTTATATGAAAGGTCGAGAATAGGCAAATTTATGGAGACAGAAAGTAGACCAGTAGTTATCAGGCTGGGGGAGGCGGTAATGAGGAGTGACTGATAATTGGTACAGGGTTTCTTTGGGTGGGGGCCGGGGGCACACACAGATGTTCTAAAATTAGATTGTGGTGATGACTTTACAACCCTGTAAATGTATTTTTTTAAAATGACTTGTAGGGGGGTTGCCTGGTGGCTTAGTGGTTAGGATTTCGGGCTTTCAGTGCCGTGGCCCAGGTTCAATCCCTAGTCAGGAAACTGAGATCCCACAAGCCACGCAGCATGGCCGGAAAAACAAATGACTTGTATACTTTAAACAGGTGAATTGTATGATATGTGAATTATACCTCAATAAAGCTTTTTTTAAGAAAAGCACTGTGGTCATGTATGTAGGTATATAGGAATAAGATAACATGAGGTAAGATTTGCTTTAAAATATTTTTATGAAAGATAGAGGACAAAAGATTGTTTATCATGGAATCTGGGTGATGGGTATTTGGCTGTTCATTATACCATTCAGAAAATTCTAGTTAATAAAAGATTCCCTTTTATCAATAGATAGAAGCCTTCTTTTTTTTTTTTAATAAATTTATTTATTTATTTATTTATTATTTATTTTTGGCTGTGTTGGGTCTTCGTTTCTGTGCGAGGGCTTTCTCCAGTTGTGGCGAGTGGGGGCCACTCTTCATCACGGTGCACGGGCCTCTCACTGTCACGGCCTCTCCCCTTGCGGAGCACAGGCTCCAGACGCGCAGGCTCAGTAGTTGTGGCACACGGGCTTAGTTGCTCCGCGGCATGTGGGATCTTCCCAGACCAGGGCTCGAACCCGTGTCCCCCGCACTGGCAGGCGGACTCTTAACCACTGCGCCACCAGGGAAGCCCAATAGAAGCCTTCTTTAAAGGCAGGAAGGTAGAGTGGAAAGGAACTTGGAGATCATCTGGTGAAGATGTTCAGTTAACAGATGGGACCCAGAGACAGAAAATAACTTTCTTTGGAATAAACAGAAGACAGACAAGGTGGCAGGAGATGGGGTGGAGAGAAGTAGGGCCCTGTCCTCAGGGGTGTGTTTCTTAGTGAACAAACAGCCACCCAGCAAGTGCTAGGGGAGCCCGGGAAGGTCCAGAGCTTACTTGAGCTTCAGCTCCCTGGTGAGCTCGTTCTGTGTCTGTTCCAGTTCCTGCCGCTCCTTGATGTGCTCTTCTTGGAGGTCATGGATCTCTGCCTTCACTGCCTGAAGCTTGGAGAAGAGCTGGAACCAACAGGAGAGGCAGGTGACGGGGGCAGCCCTCTAGACAACAGAGTTCTCCCTCTGCCCCAAGCCTCAAGGCACCTCTGCCTGGCCTCGCTCCTTTCATACCTTTTTGAGTTTCTTGGTCTTGATGTCCACCTCTTGCTGCAACGAGCTGTACGTCTCTTTCAGTTCCAAGGTCTCCTCGTCGCGGCTTTCCATCTGTTGCTGGATTTCTCTTTCTCGACGTTTCTGAGCAACATCACAAGATTGATCAGTGTGCCTAGAGACAAGGTCTAGACAAGAACATGGGGCTGGGTGCTCCAGATCAGGGTCTCCCGCCAGGAAGGGGTGACACACTTCAGTCCCGTTCCCTTTGAAGAGTCTAATACAAGAGATATTGGCTCCGTCGCATTAACACACCTCACCCCACCCCATTCTCTCCAAAAAGGAATGAAAAGTTACCTGCTCTGCAATTTCCTGCCGTTTCTGCTCCAGGATTTTCTGCTGTTCGTTTGTATGATCTACTATATTTTTTCCTCCAACAAGCAGCTTACTCTCCATGGCCTTTGTGAGGAAAAAGTAGAATCCATCTGATGAGTGGTCTCCCTCAGAACACAGCCCCTCACAGGGAAGCCCATGAAAGATAAAGAGCTCAGGACTGAGCCCAAGGGGATGAACTCTAGGGGAAAATATGGTGTGCTCAGCTGTACCCTTCCCATCACGGGTGGGGCTGAGGCGGCTTCAGTGGGGGCTTTATCTTGGAAACACTGAAGATACAGCTTCCCCAGACATACATGAACTTCAGCTTTCTTTTTAAAAAACACTTTTTTGGTTTGTTTGTACAAAGTATTTGACCCCACTAAGAACCTATGAAGCACCTCCTATGTGCTAGGTACTGAGGATGCAGCTGTAAATACAAATCACAAAGCTGAGAGTCCACTGAGGGCCACAGACAAGTAAGCAGCCTCTTACCCTATGCAGTCAGATCCCATCAGGAGGAAAAGACTGAGTAATAAGGGGAGAGGCACACTGGAGGGAGAGAATTCTGGCTTTTGGAGGGAGTCAGGGAAAGCTTCCTGTCCCAAGGAATTAGCTAAGAAAAAAAATTTTTTTCAGAGGGTAGGGTAGGGAGTGGTGATACATGAAGTTGGCAAAGCAATCAGGGGTCAACTCAAAAACCTCCAAGTCCCGTTAAGGGAGACTAAGCTTGACCCTGAGAACCGCAGGAACCACTGATGTGTCCTTTGAGCGTTAGGGTACAAAATCATATTTGTGTTTTAGAAACAAAACTCCCCTGCGACAGGAAGAATACCTGGAAAAGGGCAGGCTGGGTGGAAGGAGAACAGACAGGAGGCCGTTCTAAGGGTCCAGGCCTGGGCTAGGGCAGTAGTGGCTGGGGAGAGCAGAGTGGATGGGTCCAAGAGGGGCAGAATTCAGAGGCTTAAGGGGGAGGGAGCAGCAGGCAGCAATGGTAACTCTTCGGAGTCCGGCTCGACTGAGAAAAGGCAGGCAGGAGCAGGCTCTGGGTGGCCGTGGGCATCTCCGTGGAAACGTCCAGTAGGCAGAGGCTATCGGGCTGGGATATTAGGAGACAGCTCTGGGCTGACTATATAGACTGCAAGACTTCAGCATTTAGATGGTGGCTGAAGCCAGGGGAAGGATTTGCACCTGAAAAGCATGGACTCCAAAAACCCCACAACCTTGCTTTTAAGAAACTTATACCCCGGCTGCCATGTTTCAGGGAGCGCTTGAAATTTTCCTCTTCTCTCATAACGAAGGGGCTGGACTGATTACTAACCCTCCCCTCACCACACACACCCTTCTGGCTCTAAAATTCTTTTGTCCTGTGATTTTACAGCATCCAGGGATGGAGAAAGACAGATGTAATGTCATTCTCCCATAAATAAAACTTGTAAGAGGTACAGTGACCTTGAGGTGATGCTGAGTCTTGCCACACTTGGCTTCTGAGAGTTGCCCAAATATCCCAGGTTGTTTAAAGGGTCTAGGTGGTTCCTGGGCTTGAATAACAGATGTGATCTTAAAAAACAGCATGGAAATCAAACATGGGCACACCCAGTTACACAAGTGCAGGAGTGAGGAGGGGTGAAGTGACATAATGGAATCCCATAGTAAGCCCCTCCCTGGAACACAGTTACCTCCTAATTGTGTTGTATGTGACTCCATTTTCACACCAGGTCTTGACAGTCTTGGAAAGGACCCCTGCCTCTGAAGTAAAATAGGACCCAGCTCTGTGAAAGGGCTACTATGATGCCACAGATAAAGTACAGCTTCATATGGTAGGGGAAGGGGAAGCAAGAAAGAGATCACTTGTCATTTTTAAATTAATAAACATAGATACATTTTAGAGTAGAAGTTAAAGTTTACACAAATTCCATAAGATAGAACTTCAAAGGAATTTTGGGTTGTGGTCAAGCAGTGGTCTTCCTCAGATTTCCAGAGCTAGCTCTGCGCTCTCTTCTGCCATTAAAGCCCTATGGCAGCCCAGAGTCCAGGCACCTGATGGAATTGTACACTGTGGACAGAAAGAACACTCGACACAAGGGGCGCCTCCACGCTCTAGAATACAATTCAGCCATTGCCACACAGTGGTTGACTGCAAGGGAGCCTCTGGGCGGGGGGTGGTGACGGAACCGTTCTGTATCTTGCTTAATCAGAGACACAGCATATTAACACCACAAGGAGATCTCAGTGTATATCTACCAGATATACAGAAAGTCAAGTCTGCTAATCACAAGTGTTGGTAAGGATGAGGAACAACCAGGAGCCATACCCTTCTGGTAGAGGCTTCAATTCACAGGGCCACGTTAGAAAGTGACACGTCATTGTCTAGTGAAGTTGAAGCTACACGCACCCTAAGTCCTGATGGTGTCAGGCAAGAAACTCTCGCGCACACGTGTTCTCCTGGAGCCAAGTACAAGGAATTCAGGGCAAAAAAAAAAAAAAAAAAAGAAACAGAAACAACCCACACTATCAGGAGAATGGGATACCACGGAATTCTCAGAACAATTATAATGAATGAGTCACAGCTTCAGGCATCAATATGGGTAACTCTCATTAACATAACATTTAGCAAATAAAAGTAGATCGCAGTAGTGGGATTCCATTTATATAAAAGATAAAAATTATGTGAAACTAAAACTATCTTTTATGTAGAGATATATATACACATTTGGGAAAACTATAAAGAAAAGCAAGGAAAGAATAAACACCAAATCCAAGATAACAGTCACCTCTGAGCGGGCGGGGACACAAAGAGCTTGTAAAGCTATGGATGCTGTTCTATTTCTTATACTGGGCCGTGGCGGGGGAGGGGGTACATGGGTGTTAGTCTTATTGCTGTCAAAGAAAAATTGATTTTCTTCATCCAATTCAATTCAACGAATGTTCCTTGGACACTGGGTATCACAAACCCTAAAGAGACACCATCTTTCATATCATTTTTTTGATAAAACAAAAAGATTTGAAAGAAAAAAGACCACGCCTAAGGCAGGGTACAGTACCTTGATTTTGGCGCCCAGCATCTCGGCAGCATCCTTTTCCCGCCGCAGATCCTCCATCTTTTTCTCCTTCTCCTTCAGCAGCCTCATCTTCTCCTCTGCAACCAAGCTGTGGTCCTCTACAATGGCCCGCTTCTCGATCTCCAGTTTTTCTTGCTGTTCCCGCCAGTAATCATCCTTATCATCCCCTTCTTCCTCACCCTCTTCTCCCTCCTCCTCCTCCTCTTCCCCACCCCCACCACCGCCACCACCTTCCCTCCTCTTCTCTCGCCTCTTCCTTCTGCCAATGGACCGTTTTTCTAGCTGGGCCTTGAGCCGAGCAATCTCTTCCTGGAATTCTCGAAGGAGGGCATCCTTAGGGTCCTCATTGACCCTTGGCTTGTTCTTAATGTTCTTGGCACGGTTGGCGTATCTCAGAGTGGTTAGAGTCTCTTCTACGTTGTACGAGGCAGGCCCCACGTTGGCCACCATCACAGTTTTAGCGTTGCCACCGAGAGAATCTTGGAGGAGCCTGGTAAGCTTTGAGTCCCGATATGGGATGTGAGTGCTTTTGCCGTCCACCAGGGCAGAGATGACGTTACCCAAGGCTGAAAGGGACAGGTTGATCTTGGTCGCTTCCTTCAATCTTTCCCCTTGCGCACCGGTCTTGGCCTGCCGTTCGCTGCCAGCAAGATCTACAAGGTTCAATTTCCCTACCCGGATATGGTTTTCGCCATCGAGGCCCACCTCACTGCACTCAATGGTGATGACAAAAATTGCATGCGAACGGGAACTGTGCTCGTTCATGTTGGTAGCACCGACAGAACGGTTCTGGTTCCCCACATTCATCACGTGCTCTATTTCCTTCACGCTCTTGGTGACAAAGGAAGACAGGTCTTTCACGTACACTCCAGTGTCTGGCCTCTCCTTGAGCTCGAGCCTTTTGGTCTGATCCTTTGAGAGCAGATCTCGGATCTCCTCCTGGTAGATCTCTAAGTAAGAAGCCCTGACCAGGTACTGTTGATTCTGGGATCGAGAGATATGGGTGAAGATGTGATCAAACGAGTTAGGGATGACCCCTCTTTTTTCAGGGTCGCCCCGGACTCCTTCCATCGTGTAGGTTTTCCCAGTCCCGGTCTGTCCATAAGCAAAAATCGTCCCATTGAAACCCTGCAGGACGGAGTCCACCAGTGGTCGGAACGTCTCGTCGTAGAGTTCAAACTGCTTGGCGTTCCAGTCGTAGACGGCATCAAAGGTGAAGGTCTTGGGCATTTCATGGGCCACTCCCTTGGGGTTCTTCACCGACACCTGCCCCAGCTTCACGTCCACATCCACCACCTTGTCGTACGAAGCAGCCTTTTCCTTGCCATTCATGGGCCGACAGCGAACCACCACCCGGACTGACTCTGAGCTTTTCAACTTTGACATGATGAGCACTGACCAGGTCGATCTTAAGGGCTATGAATCCAAATTAAGTCTCACGATGCTAGGGTCCTAGGAAAAACAAAACAAAAGTAAGCAAGGACAGTACAGTTGTCACTGGGGGCTGCTGAAAAGCAGATGACACACCCAGGTCACCTCCATCTTGCCAACCTTCTGACAGCCGCACTTAATAACTTCACTACATTGGATATTTCCTCACGGGATCTTAACCAGCTGCAGTGGGAAAAATAAAAGCACTAGTCCACCTATAGTGTTAACTAGCTTGTCCTCCCTTCAACTGATATTTTATCTTATACTACAGGCTGAGGCAGCTGGAAACTTTATAAAAGCCTGGGTAATCTTACATGCTGTGGAACTACTACAACCTCTGCACAGAGCCATTTGGAACTATCTATCTAAATTTAAAATGCACGTCCCTTTTGATCTAGCAGCTGTATTTCTAAGAATTTATCCTACAGATAGAAGGATATCTGTGTTGTGGCATCATTTGTGGTAGCAACAGATTGCAGGCAACCCCAATTCCCATCAAGAGGGGACTGATTAAATAAATTTAATATATTTAATATATACAAATCCTGGAATCCTGGGCAGTTACTAAAAAGAATGTGCTAACCTAAACGCAATCCTAAAACAAGATATGTTGTTAAGTGAAAAACGCAGATGAGGAACAACGTGTATAGTACAGTTTACACACGCATGCTACAATGTAAGTATACATGTAAAAGTGGTAACAGTGGCAGCCTCCGCAGGGGAACTATGGGCCCCGATGACACTCAGAGGTCTAGAGAGAGAAAAATGACATCGACACTCAGAGGTCTAGAGAGAGAAAAACGACTTTTCACAGTACAATTGTTTGTACTGTTTGAATTTCCTATCTTGTACTGATAATACTTTTCCATTCTAAAATCATCAACTATGGCTTGTGCAAAATGTATTCAAATAAACAAGGATGTGGGGTAATACATTACAAAGAAAGCACTTATCCAATCAATAAATTTAATACAATTTGAATGCAAATAAGAAAATAGATGTTAAGAAATGTTTAAATAAAACCAAAAACAGAACTTGATTTGGTGCTGAAAAACTCAGGGAGCAGAAGAAAGTATGATTAAATGGGTCCTTTGGGAAGGGGTAGGGAGCAAGCAGATCAGAGCAAAGAGGTTATGTACAAGGACCTTAAACTCCCGAAAACCTCAGTGCAAGGGTTTTTAAAAAACAGGTAATTCACATGGTTCTTGACTCAAAAGGCCCTTTGGTGACAGATCTCTCTCCTTTACCTGTTCTCCAGCCACCCAGTTCCCTGCTTACAAGGTGAGTGTTATTAGATTTTTATCCTCCTGAACTAGTTTATGTATAACAAGCAAATATGTATTAATACATACTTACCCTTTCCCTTTTTACACAAGTGTAGTATGTTATACACAGTAATATGCAGTGTCCTGCATCTTGCTTTTTCTTCATTAAACAACCTATCTTGGAGTTTGTTCCCCTCAGTAAATGCAGAGCTGCCTTATTCTTTATGACAGCAGCAAAATATCCCTCTGTATGGAAGCATCATTATTTATTTAACCACTACTCTAGCACTTAAGCTGTTTCTGATATTTTACTGTGAAAAACCTAGGACCACACCCTTTCATGTGTGGGAAAATCTATCTGTAAGGATAAATTTCTAGAAGCGCAATTGCTGGATCACAGGATATACGCATTTGTAATTTTAGTAGATACTTGAACAGTAATAACAGGATCCTTTTTAGTTGTGAGAATGACCTATTCTTTGCCAACAAAAGGTGGGAAAATGTGAAGCAGGGATGGGCCACTCTAGGTATATATGCTGCAAGTTAATAAACACAGAGTCAATATGTTCCTCCGTTGGTCTTTCATAAAAACATTGTTCTGCCGCTAAGCGCATGGAAACATGACAAGTTACTTTTCATACTTCTTCTAGTTGTTATATTAATAAAATAATGTTGTCTAGAATGCAGAACCAGAAGACCTCTTACCCTCTCTTCACCCATTTTCTATAAAATCTGTAAAATAGGGGTAATTCTCCTTCGTTTTGGATGCTTGTGAGACTAAAAGCCACTTACAAAGGTGGAAGTACTTTGTGAACTAATATAAAGCTGGATTAAAATGAACTAATACAGTTTCATCCAAAACCCTTGTCACAGGGTCATTTCAGAGATTACTAGTGAGCCCTAATTTTATGCATTAAACATCTCTAACATTTTCTCTTATTCAATTTGTAGTCATCATCCTTAAAAAAAAAATCAGCTGAAATTGAGATCCAAATACCTAATCAGTATTCAATTAGAAGTAAATCTCAAGCCATTTAAAGAAAATTATGTAAAAGGCAGCCCTTCATTGATCACCTTCCAGATGCTACTAGAATTTTGCCAGATGTTTCGAACCAGATGTCAGAATGGCCAGTCTGTTTACTGCGTCTCCTTTTCTTTTCCAGGGGAATGGCCCCCCAAGCTACAGCTGTGGCCGATCCCTTGCCTGTGTCTCTCCCTCCATTTCAGCAGAGGCCTGCAAAAGCTGTCTAGGTGCCAGGCCCGAACCCAGCCCCCTGAGCCTCCTTTGGGGAGGCAGCAGCAGAGCAGGGGATAGTTAGACAAGACCTGAGACTTGAAGGAGTAAGAAACAGAAAGGGGTGGGTGGGGAACGGGTCACTGGAGAGGATCAATTCTTTTACATTACATACCCGGGAAGAGGCCGAGCTGTCCAGCTTTTACCTATCAAAACAATGTGGCCTCAAGCCTGTTTAATAAGAAAAGCCTGCGGCAGGCTTTCTTGCAGATCTTGATGTTCAGATGCTTCTGTTACAGCCGCATATATTTTTAAGCTCTCCAAAACAATAAAAACAAAGGAATGATAATGACCTACAATAATCTTAAAAATCTTTTAAAAAGAAGTAATTCCCAAAGCCTGAGTCCCCTTAATTAAATCTCCTTGATTTGGAACACAGAACAACATTTCTTTTCTGAACTCACAGAGCTCGGCTGAGCTAGTCATGTACTACTGACATATTATTTCAGGAAGATGGACTAATTTAATTTCCTGCCACCAGGGCTTAAAATCTCACCGTGGGTCCTCCTCAAAGGAGAGGGTTTTCTTGGAAGGATGCCCTGATTCTCTTTCTTTACTTTATTACCTTCCTTCTCCTTCTTCTGGTCAGTCTAATTACAGTGATAAATCTTTAAAGGAACTCATGGCATTGCCAGGAAAGAAGGAACCACAGGTCAGCAGTTCAGCATTTTTGTCCTGAATACTTTTTCTGCTAGAACTTGTCATCCCGATGTTAACAACCACCATTTGAATGGCTACTACACGAGAAAAACTGAGTCTTTCCCTAACTTCATCTCTTTTGTCCGCTGAGGAAATCAGTTGCACATTTCTCATGGCAGCCACTCTCTTCCAGAATCTTTGAGGACTTGCCTGGTGGCGCAGTGGTTAAGAATCCGCCTGCCAACGCAGCGGACACAGGTTTGAGCCCTGGTCTGGGAAGCAACGTGCCACGGAGCAACTAAGCCCGTGCGCCACAACTACTGAGCCCACGCACCTAGAGCCCCTACTCCGCAACGGGAGAGGCCACCGCAACGAGAAGCCCGCGCACTGCAGTGAAGAGCAGCCCCCACTCGCTGCAACTGGAGAAGGCCTGCGCGTAGCAACAAAGACCCAACACAGCCAAAAATAAATTAATTAATTAATTAATTTAGAAAAAAAAAGAATCTTACATGTTTGGATTCACGCACTCTCACCTTTGCTAGCTGTCATGGAGTCCACCTCAAATTCTAGAACCAGGTGCAGATTGGATGCTTAGTAACTACTGGCTTCCTATAGAGATTCTAGGATAGAGGTCACAGACTGGTCACATTCTACCTGCCCCCGCACGCCTCAACTAGAGAAAGCCTGCATGCAGCAACGAAGATGCAACGCAGCCAAAAATAAATAAATAAATTTTAAAAAAGAGAGAGAGCAGTGTTGTTAAAAACAAAAAACCTTCCAGCAATTCCACGTCTATATTTGTGTATGTCCTGGTGAAAAACCTTTGCACCTGTGCACAAGGAAACACAGACAAGGATGCTTCCTGCAGCACTGTTAAAATAGTAGAAAAAGAAAAAAAAAAAAAAAAAAGAAAAAAAAAATAGTAGAAAACTGGAAACAACCTAACCATCCATTTATAGAGGAATTGAAAAATAAAATATGGTATATTCATATTACAGATAGTATACTATTCAGTAGTTCAAAGGAATAAATTAGAGCAGGGGTCAGCAAATGACAGCCCACAGGCCAAATCCAGTCCATAGCCTGTTTTTGTAAATAAAGTTTTATTGGAACACAACCATACCCCTTTGTTTACATATCATCTATGTCTGCTTTAGCTATAAAATAGCACAGCTGAGTAGCTGCAGCAGACAGTATGGCCCACAGAACATAAAATATTTACCACCTGATCTTTCACCAAAAAAGTGTGCCAAACCTGAATTAGAGTTATATATATTTACATGGATAAATAAATAGGTTGAGTGGAAAAGCAAGCTGCAGAGTGACAATTATGACTAAAAACTTAGAAAACAATATGGTGCTCATGGATTTGCATTTATGTATACATAAGTATTCCCCAAAATGGGTAGAAGGATATACAACAATTTATGATAGTGGCTGCCCAAATTGGGCAGGGTGAAATGTAGAGAATGGGACAAGAAATGTGAAGAATTTTTCAATTTTATCTGTAATATTTTATCATTTCTCCTAAAGAAAGAGAGAAACAGGGAATGAGACTTGAAGCAACTAAGAGAAAATGTTTAATGACTATCAATTCTGTTTCCTATATTTTTCTCTGAATGTTTAAGATTTCTCGAAAAAGAAAAGAAAAAAGAAAACCAGCAATTTCACATTGAAACAAAAAAACCAGATTTTCTGCTTCTCTGGAATAATGGGAATATCTGACAGCCCAGGCCCCAAGTGGCAGCAATGGGAACTGAGTGACGGCTGCCCCTCTAATGGGCCCGGCCACCCAATCCTCCCCAGCCCACACTCCCTACTGTCTCACACCCAGCATGCTCTGCTCATTTATACTGCCTGCCTGGCTCCTGTAGGCATCCCTGCCCATGACCAAACTCATGTATACATGATCTAATTGAGAAAGGCCTGCCATGCTAGTCCACCTTTTTTTTTTCTTTTTAATATTTATGTATTTATGTATTTATTTATTTATTTGGCTGTGCTGGGTCTTAGTTGTGGCACGAGGGATCTCTGTTGCGGCATGCATGTGGGATCTAGTTCCCTGACCAGGGATCAAACCTGGGCCCGCTGCATTGGGAGCGTGGAGTCTTAACCACTGGACCACCAGGGAAGTCCTAGTCCATCTTTTAAAATGACATTTACCAAGGCTCTGTAATGACATGGAATATGCTTAGAATAAATGAAAAAGCAGTTTACAAAATTGAATGCATGCAATCACAATTGTATAAAAATAAGACACACATCAAAACATTAATAGGGGTCCACTTTGTGTGATGGGACTACATATAGGTGATTTCCCCCGCTCCTTCGA
The DNA here is from genome assembly GCF_028023285.1 of Balaenoptera ricei. NCBI lineage: Eukaryota > Metazoa > Chordata > Mammalia > Artiodactyla > Balaenopteridae > Balaenoptera > Balaenoptera ricei. The sequence goes on from NC_082653.1 coordinate 26,790,784, forward strand.
CATTTCTATATTTTTCAAATTTTCTGTAACAAGCATGTGGTATCTTCAAACGGGAAAAAATAAAGGTCTGGCAATTCACCAGAAACATCCCTGCAAGGAGGAGCAATCTGCGGGCACACAAAGTGCATACTAATGCATCTTTAATCAATGCACTCCAATGCAATGTCGTCTAAGATCTGACCGAGCAACCAACCACCTGCCAACTGTCTGGCCTAGAGTTCAAGGACTCAGAGTGTCTGAAAGGCAGCCCAAACTATGGATCACAGGGGCCATCAGGAAAGCACTGCCATACTCAGGCAAGAAGATAGAAGTGACTCCCTATTAACCAGCCCAAACCAAGTCCCTGTGCAGGTTTCTCTCAGGGGAAGCAGCTGTTTATACTCTGTATCCAACTCATCACCATCAACACTACTTGTTTCTCAACTGTTGCTAATTGTTTTTTGGGTTTTTTGGGTTTTTTAAAATTATTTATTTATTTATTTATTTATTTATTTATTTATGGCTGTGTCGGGTCTTCATTTCTGTGCGAGGGTTTTCTCTAGTTGCGGCAAGTGGGGGCCACTCTTCATCGCAGTGCGCGGGCCTCTCATTATCGCGGCCTCTCTTGTTGTGGAGCACAGGCTCCAGACGCGCAGGCTCAGTAATTGTGGCTCACGGGCCTAGTTGCTCCGCGGCATGTGGGATCTTCCCCGACCAGGGCTCGAACCCGTGTCCCCTGCATTGGCAGGCAGATTCTCAACCACTGCGCCACCAGGGAAGCCCCTTGCTAACTGTTTTGAAGTATCAGGACTCCTTGTTTGCAAACCCTGAACCAACACCAAGAGAGCAAGTCCAACTCTGGGTCTCTGGTTCCCATGATGGCCAGTTATCAAAATGTGAATTACACAATTTTCAGAACAAGATTATTCATCTCCAGTTGAAAAAATAACATCCCTGTCTGGAGAACTTTTAAAAGGACATGGAATGTATGTTGAGGGACTAGTCCTATATTTGCTTCTATGTACATAAAATATATCTGAAGGGATATGCAAGAGCCAGATAACAACACTGGTTGCCTGTAGGGAAAAGAGCTGGGTGGCTGAAGGCCAAGAGTATAAGGGAGGCTTTGCAGTGTATATCCTTTTATACCTCTTGAATCATGTAAATATATTACCTAGTCAGAAAAATCAAATTAGGGGAGAAAAAAGATGGAAAAAATCTGTAAAATTAACTATATCCAGGTGTTAAAACTCATTTTCTCTTTTCATCTATCCACCATGAATATAATGTAATAAAATGTTTTAACGATGAACAAAGGGCCCTAGTAGTAAAACTACTTGTCTCAACTTCATGGTAAAGCTTCATAAAAGAGCTTCTATGAGGTCTACAGCAATGGAAATCCTTAACTTTCTAATGTCAATGTAGCATGTCACGTAGCCTCAGCCATAAAAGGCATTCAGAGCAAAGATGTCAAAATAACAGACTAATAAAATATATTCTGGGGACTTCCCTGGCGGTCCAGTGGTTTAGACTTCGCCTTCCAATGTAGAGGGTGCGGGTTCGATCCCTGGTTGGGGAGCTAAGATCCTACATGCCTCGCGGCCAAAAAGCCAAAACATAAAACAGAAGCAATACTGTAACAAATTCAATCAACACTTTAAAAATGGTCCACATCAAAAAATAAATAAATAAAATAAAATAAATTTATTTTAGTGTAATATAGTGTAATAACAGGCACTGTTTATAAACACAAGGTCATCTTTTTTTTGTAAGCCAAACAGTTGTGTGAACTGTCTAAACACTTTCAAACTGTCTCTTACAGCACATATGAGAGCCACAGAATCTCAAACTGGCACATATTATTTGAGGGCATCTGAGCAATCAATATCAAAACACTGAAATGCAATACTCAAAATATAATACTCCCTTGAAACGGCAACTCCATTTCTTGGAACTATTTTAAGGCCTTCAGTGAATAACTGAATACATGTGCAAGATGTATGTACACCTTTATGTTTATCTCAGCAGCATCTCTAACCACTTAAATACTCATTGATAAGGGATTGGTTAGATTATGACACATCTCTACAATGGGAAATTATGCAGTCATTAAGAATGGCAATATAGGGCTTCCCTGGTGGTGCAGTGGTTAAGAATTCTCCTGCCGATGCAGGGGAAACGGGTTCGAGCCCTGGTTCGGGAAGATCCCACATGCCGCGGAGCAGCTAAGCCCATGCGCCACAACTACTGAGCCTGGGCTCTGGAGCCTACGAGCCACAGCTACTGAAGCCCGTGCGCCTAGAGCCTGTGCTCTGCAACAAGAGAAGCCACCGCAATGAGAAGCCCGCGCACCGCAACTAAGAGTAGCCCCCACTCGCCGCAAGTAGAGAAAGCCCGCACGCAGCAACGAAGACCCAATGCAGCCAAAAATAAATAAAATAAAATAAAATAAAATAAAATAAAATAAAATAAATAAATTTATATAAAAAAAGCAGGCTACCAAACAGAAGACTTACTATGATGGGGTTTATGTTTACATGTGTACATGCACAAGTGCAGAGAAAGTTGTGAATGAGACAGTGTAAAGTCATGATTCAAAGCATGAACTTTAGTATTCAATGGGTCAGCATTTGAATTTCTGCTCTGCCACTTAGCTATAAAATCTTGAGAAAGTTACACTAAGTCATAGTTTCTTCTACAAAATGGGATTAATAACAACATCTACCATAAAGAACTGATCTAAGGATTATTAAATAAGCTAATAAATGTTAAATGGTTAGCCTAGTGCAAGATGTGTAATAAACACTCAAGAAAGGCAAGCAATATTGATCTCTGGGGGGTGAGCTTGCAAGTGATTGTTTTTGCTTTCTCTGGCCTTCTTGACAGGTGCATGTATTTTGTTTCCTACAATCAAGCAGGGGGATGGCAATAAAGCTATTTTTTCTTTCGGGGAAAAAAGTCTAGTAACTTGGTTTCAGCTTACACGTCTTAGGAAGACAGGCTACTTATCTGGAAAGAAACCTAGAAAGGTCACGGATAAGAAACATGAACAACTAAATGCCTGCTCTGAATTCAAACTGGCGCCCAGCACTCCCTGTCACTTGATGACCCCAACAGGCTAACAAAGAAAGCATTTAACTGATTAAGGGGGAAAAAGAGGCAAAGAAATCCTATTTTGTGAAACATTCATAACATACATTCATAAAAAATATATTCAGGGCTCCCTGGTGGCTCAGTGGTTAAGAATCTGCCTGCCAATGCAGGGGACACAGGTTTGAGCCCTGATCCAGGAAGATCCCACATGCTGCGGAGCAACTAAGCCCATGTGCCACAGCTACTGAGCCTGTGCTCCAGAGCCCGTGAGCCACAACTACTGAGCCCAAGAGCCACAGCTACTGAGCCCAGGTGCCACAACTACTGAAGCCCACACGCCTAGAGCCAGAGCTCCACAACAAGAGAAGCCACCACAATGAGAAGCCGGTGCACTGCAACGGAGAGTAGCCCCCGCTCTCAGCAACTAGGGAAAGCCCGCGCACCGCAACAAAGACCCAACCCAGCCAAAAATAAATTAAAAAAATAAATAAATTTATTTAAAAATATATATATATATTCAAGTCTAGAGGACGCTAATTCAGAATCAATGTGGGTCTGGGGCTTTGTTGTACTCAATAGTCACAACTCATAGTACATTAGGAACTTAATGTATATTCCTCTTCTAATCCTCAAAATCACCTTATGAGGAATAGGTATTAGCCCTATTTTAAAAATAAGGATGGGAGGCTCAGAGAAATTAACTGGCTCAAGGTCACACAGCAATTAAATGGAACAGTCAGGATTCAAAACCAGGTCTGTCTTATTGAAAAACCCTAAACTTATTTTAAACACACAAACACACACATGCGTATACACATGTGTATTAATATATGAATAGATTAATAAAACAATTCAAGTTGTACACACAGTGAACAGGTAAATCTTCCCCCTACCCCTGGGGAGATACTCGAAGCATATGCAAGCATTAATGTATCTATATTGCTTCCCTACCTTTTTTTGTTTTTAAACTCAAGTTTAAGTATAGTATCACCATTCTCTATCTTACTTTATAGATCTTGGGGGCCCCCCACACCCCCACCCCCATCCCCACCTTTTAAGTAGCTGTCTAAATGCCATGGTACAGTTCTCTTATAATGTATTTGATTAGTCCCCTGCTGAGGGAACCTCCGATAGTTTCTGGTCTTTGCTAGTGCAAACAATCCTGCAGTGAATATCCTGAACATATACATTTAGCTACACATGAGGGCTCTTCGTAGGAGCTATTCCTGGATGTGTAAACACTACACATGTTCCTTTTTGACAGAGGGCACCATCCTACCCACTTCCCAGGCTGTACCATTTATCCTCCCACCAACAGTGCACCGACTGCCCACACAACCCCAATATCCGGGGCTCGTGCTCTGAACCACCACGAAGCTATGAAGCTGGAAGAGCCTGCCTGTCAGGAACTTCTCATTCCATGTACTGATTTGGGAAAGAAACGAAACTGTTTCTCTGCTAAACATTTACACTCTGATGTCAGAGACTTAATCAACCAAATACAACATTTGGCCCTTGAGTAGGACCCTTTTTTGGATCTTGATTCAAACAAACCGATTGTTAAAAATGTATGAGACCATCAAGGAAATTTGAACATTCAGGAATGTTAAGGAACGATGATGTTAAGGAATGTTAAGGGATTATTGTTACATTTTTAGGCGTGAAAATGGTATTTTTTAAAGAAGGTTCTTACTCTTAGAGACACACACAAAAGCATTTTCATATAAAGTTTTTTTTTTAACATCTTTATTGGAGTATAATTGCTTTACATTGTTGTATTAGTTTCTGCTGTATAACAAAGTGAATCAGCTATATGCATACATATATCCCCATATCCCCTCCCTCTTGTGTCTCCATCCCACCCCTCTAGGTGGTCACGAAGCACCGAGCTGATCAACCTGTGCTATGCGGCTGCTTCCCACTATCATATAAAGTTATATGCTGTCTGGGACCAAAATAATCAGAGGTGAGGTGGGGTGAGGTGAATAAGAGGTTATAAGTGAAACAGAACTGCCATGTGCTGATAACTGCTGGAGCCGGGTAATGGGTCCATGGTTCATTACACTATTCTATTTTTATGTATGCTTGAGAGTTTCCAAGATGGGGGGGAAAAAAAAAAGATTGCCCTCTGACCAATGCCTTTTAACTGTTAAGAAAATTTTAATTGTGGTTAAAAAAAACCCCACATAATATAAAATGTACCCTCTTAACCGTTTCTAAGTGTACAGTTCAGTAATGATAACGATATTCACATTGTTGTGTAACAGATCTCTAGAACTTTTTCATCTTGCTAAACTGAAACTCTATACCTATCAAATAGCAACTTCCCATTTCCCTGTCTCCCCGACCCCTGGAAACCACCATTCTGCCTCAGGGTTCATCCATGTTGTAGCATGTGGCAAGATCTCTTTTTTTATGAGGCTAAATAACAACCTATTGTGTGTATATACCACATTATCTTTATCCATTGATCTGTCCACAGGCATCTGGGCTACTTGCACCTCTCATCTATTGTGAATATCGCTGTGGTTGATCACAGGTGTACTCAATGACTTGTCCTTTTAATCAGACTGCCATGCAGCTGGGTAGAGAGCCACAGCAAATTCTATATTTAAAAGAGGGAGGTGGCCTGGAATAACAAAAAAGAGATTCAGACACACCTGGGAATGAAACCCAGCCCAACCATTCCCAGCTCTGGGACTCCATGCAAGTTCCTTCAACCAGCTAAGCCTATATCCTCCTCTGCAAAATGGGACTACCACGAATGCCCTGCTCCTTGGGGCTGTGTGAGGATTAGAGGAGGACAAGCATGACAAGGCCTGGCCCACAGGAGGTGCTTCTGCCCTGACCCAATTTACAGGAGAAAAAAACCTGAGACTTGGAGAGAGAAGCAACATGGCAGACTGAGTTAATCAGCAGCAAAGTAAGCAGAAACCAGGGCTACCGGGCTCCAAAGTTCATGGCGTTTTTCCACACCAGCGTGTCCTAAATGTCAGTCATCTGATTGTCTCTTCACAATTTTTGCCATATCCATACACCACCTGTACCATTATTTAGTAAAAATTTTGCTTTAAATCTACTTTAACACTTTTTTTTTTTGTTAATTTATCTTTTTGGCCATGCTGCACGGCTTGCAGGATCTCAGTTCCCTGACCAGGGACTGAAGCCAGGCCACAGCAGTGAAAGCCCAGAATCCTAACCACTAGGCCACCAGGGAACTCCCAAATTTCTTTTTAACAGAAACTTCGTATGACTACCATGAATGGAAAACCAGTATCACTTGTTGTAAATAGAAGGTAACTGTGAAAATAAAGACAAACAACAATGTTACTCAATTCGAACTAGATACTGTAGCTTACCTAAGGCCAGAGGCCTGACCTCTCTTGGTTAGAAAGCCAGTAGAAGGGTGAGATAGGGAGGGTGGGAGGAAGGCTCAAGAGGGAGGGGATATGGGGATATATGTATGCATATGGCTGATTCACTTTGTTGTATAACAGAAACTAACACAGTATTGTGAAGCAGTTATACTCCAAAAAAGATGTATTAAAAAAAAAAAGAAAGTAAGAAAGCCAGTTTAGCATGTGTTAAGAAAGACTGGAACCAAACAAATACTCTCCTTGACATAGTCAAAAGAACCAAAAGAGTTTTGAAGGGAATAACTCTCACCGTGTCGTTCAACATAATTTAGGATGTTGTGTCTGAGTGTCAACTAGTCTCCTGTTCCACCTGGTTTAGCTCCAGAATCTAAGGCCATCCATGTCCCCAAATCAGAGTCCCGTTATCAAGATCCCTGGTGATTGGTGTGTACATTAATGTTGGAGAAGCTGCCCACATATGCTACCTTTATCGTAAACAGTTCCCAAAGTTGATCAAGCAGAATGTCCCATAAATCACAGAATTTGTTTCAGTAATATAACGAGTTAAATACATTAAAAAAAATCCCCTGCCTAAAGTCCACCAGAACTGTCATGGTTCACTGTCCAATTCCATAATGACATGCTCTCACAGCTCATTCAGTGCACAAAACTGATCATGTACATACAATATTACTGGTTAATGTCACCAGCCAACAGTCTGTTTAGAGAATGAAGGGTTTAAATATTAAAGGCTCAGGTTCTGGGTCCTACTCATAGGGAATTCTGTATCAAAAAGAAAAACAGATTAAGAAGAAGCAGCAAAGAAGGCGACAAAAACTATGAAAAGATACCTTATGGCTTGTGAATTATACCTCAATAAAGCTTTTTCTTTTTTTGAAGATATTTTTAGGGTCCTAATCAAATTTTAAGAAGGAAAATGTACAGTTCTCCTTTTCAACTTTTTAAAGTTCTAACTTTCCCCAAACTAATTTATTTAGAATTGTTCTCTTATGAGGCTGAGAGGGAAGCAAAGATATTCACTACAGCACTATATGTGATTATAAAAAGCCAGAAACAATGTCAATGCCCAATGCTAGGGAAAGTTTACTAGCTCATAATTACTAAACATGGAAAAATGGTTATGAAATGTTACGTGAACATTTCCAAATGCAAAATGGGAAATACACTTTGAGAGCAACTACCTAAATAGATAGCTGTGCAAGTGGACAAGTAAGCTGAAACTGAGTCAGGATACCCTTTGCACAGGCAATCCCTCTCCACCAAACTGCACTAATGTCTGCCTTTGCAACTTTATTTAGACACTACCTTGTTAAAAACATTATTTAAGGAGGCTGCCTTTATAATTAAAATTTTTTAACAATGAAAGGATCTAGTTTAAAGAAATCATCAGAAATGTAGACAAAAGTTTATGCAAAGATAATCTTCAAGATGTTCTCTGTAGTATTATTTATAGCATTTAAGTATTGAAACCAGCCTAAATGACAATGACTGGGGAAACAGGTAAGAACTGCACATTCATGAGATAAAATACATTTAGGAATATATTTTCCTTTGGACAGTAAGATGTTTTAACAGTAGTTATTTCTGAGTGAATCTTATTTATTAATCTTTTCAGGGTTTTCCTCAATGGAAATTATTTTTATAATTAAAAAAAAATTCTATTAAAAAATGCTGGCAATTGAAGAAGTAAGGAGGGAAAAATACCATATATTTCTTAGGCTAGAATCTGACCTGCTATTGCAGACAGTGCAAAACCAGTAACTATTTCCACCAAGAACTATCTTCTTGCTGTTATCTTAAGTAACTTGAGCTGACATTTTGTCTTACCTGGATGGAATCTTTTATGATTTACTAGCTAGATTTCTTTGCTTAGGTTATTGAAATGTGTTATAAAGTAATGATTACTGCAGTCCCCTAAGCTGTTGGAGACAGTACTATGAGCTTTAGTTTCTGTGTAATTTATGTCACACACAAAAGCCCCAAAGCAAGCCCTTCCTGAAACCACTGCTGAAAGGGATGTTAAGGACCCCAGAGTGGGTAACGGCATGGCCAGTCTCAGCTCCCAGTAGTCTATTACAATCTCTATTTCACTTGGACTCACTTCCATTTATACACTATGTTCAAATATGACAAAATGCAACTGCTGCAAATATCTTGCCAAAAACTTAAAAATAAAACCACACCCACCACAATTATCACTGGTGCTCTCTAATGCAAACTATGATTTAAATAAATCAGCATACTAAAGATAGATCTGCCTGTGTGTGAAGAGCTCAGTGTCTGCTATCAGTGTGACAAAGTGAGGAGACACAAAGTGTCACCAAGATTAACTGAAACCTTAAACAAGAACATCCCAAGCTGCAATGCAGATGTGTGATGCTGATAAGATGAGCTGATTGTAATGATCTCTGACTGCCAAGAAACAGCTCTAAAAGCCCCACCCAGGAAGGTCTGGGAGAAAGCCCTGCATGAAGTCACCAAGGAAGAGGAAAATATTACCCAACTCAAAGCTGTCTTTCAGGCAGCGCTGGAAGAGCCTTGGAAGATTATCCCACGTCCTTATTTTGCCTATACAGACACTGAGGGCCAGAGAGGCTGAGTTACTTGCCTCGGGTCACACAGCAAGTGGCAGAATTGCTATTAAAATTCATGCCTCCACCCAGATCCCACTGCCTTTTCACACCAGAATTTCCTGTAGTGACACAGGCCTTGACCAAGAAATCTTTCTAAGACTGCAGAGATAAGGGATGTTGAAGGGAAAATAATGAGCCCACATGGCAGACAGGGAAAACTGAGGCTCGACAAAATTGAATCTTTTACAGATTAAAAAAATGGGTAAAAATATTCTTTGGTGACAGAAGGTAGGGTAGTGGTCACCCTTCTGGAGGGAGGTGAGGAAGGCTTCTGGAGTGCTGGTAATGTTCTATATCTTGATCTGGGTGGTGGTATCATGGGTGAGTTCATTTTATGAAAATTCAACAAACTATACAGTTACAATCGTCTAATTTTTCTGCCTGTATCTTATCCTTCAATAAAAACATTACATTAAGGAAAGAAAAAAAAAAACTGAATCTTTTGCAATTAGTCAGCAGGTGGCATACGGCTTTAGCCACCCTCTCCTCACCGGTGCAGATGTTAATCACCAGAATCAAGAAACAGTTCAGGGCCGAATGACTCAGAACACAAGCTCTCAGTTCCTACCTGCTTCATGTTTCAGCCCTGAGTTAGAGCTAAGAAGGATGAGAGGTAGCCTATCTCACAAATCAGATTATCTGTTTGTTGCCTATCAGTGAAGTAATTGACACCCATAGTTATGTTAAAATACCTCAAGGGTTTTTCCCCTGATTTCTTCAAACATTCTATGAAGTCAGTTTCTTTCATCGGCCTTTAAAGTTAGTTACCCAGATACAGAAGAGAAAGAAAGGCTTTTGACAAGACGTCAGGGATGTACTGCCCACCTGAAAAACAGATGAACAAGTGAGTGGTAGGAAGAGCAATGGACTTGGAATCAGCAGACCTGGGTAAGTTATTTGACTTTTCTGTGCCTCTACTTTCCTCTTCTAGAAAATGGGATTCATAACAGTCCTCATGTTACAGGGTTGCTGTGAGGACTAAATGAGACAACATGTGTAAAGTGCTGAAAACAGCACTTGGTTCAATAAATGTTAGCTATTCCTATTACAGGTAGACCTCGGAGATACTGCAGGTTTGGTTCCAGACCACCATAATAAAGCAAATCTTGCAATAAAGCAGGTCACACAAATTTTTTGGTTTCCCAGCGCATATATAAGTAATGTTTACACTATACTGTAGTCTACTGAGTGTGCAAGAGTATTACGTCTAAAGAAACAATGTACATTAATTAATGTACACTAATTAAAAAATACTTTATTGCTAAAAAATGCATCATCTGACAACACAGGGTTGCCATAAACCTTCAAATTGTAAACAAAATGCAGTACTTGTGAAGCACAGTGAAAAAAAAGGTAAGCCTGTACTTTTATTATCATTATCTTTGGCAAGTCCTAGTTTTGCTACTTATTACCAAAGGAGTACATCTCAAGCTTTAATGTACTCAGGAAACACCTGGGGGTCTTGGTAAAATGCAGACTGGCTTATTATATCTAGACTTAGACTCTGCATTTCTAACAAGCTCTCAGGGCACATGGGTGCCTCAGTCATGCAGAACACACTTTGAGTGGCAAGGATCTACCGAACCCAGCACCTATCGGGTGCTTCATATTACTGACCTAAATGAATGACCCCTCAGTAGCTAAATGCTTCATCTGTAAACTGGGGATAATACATATGCCATGTGATCTCAACTGACTGAACATTAGTACACGAGAATGCACAGGAAAGAGCATTCTAAACTGCAAAGAAAGCTACACAAGCAGAGGTGGTAGGACTACCAGTCTTACTATTCGCGATGTTGAATTTACAACATTGTGAAACCTAAATTTACAGGGGCAATTATTAGCATACGTTAAAAGAAGGCTCGAATTCCCTTGCTAGAATTCTAGCAAGAACACAACAGCTTCTCCAGGGATTCCCAAATCAAAAGCTCTGAAACTTTAGAAATGTCATTTGATGGCCAAGAAAGAACCACTTTGGCAGGGAGAGTGTGGCCATTTGAGGCACTAAGCTTCAAGAGTGATTCCATTCTCTCTCACAGAGATGGCCAGCCTCCTCCCAGCCTTCATCAGCCAAGATCTCAAGTCAGGACAGCAATGCCAACAGCATGAGACAGATGGGCACTGCCCTGGCAAAGCCCACACCTGCCACTCCACAAGCTAGCAAAGAGCCAGACTTCGAGAAAAGCAGGGCTTCCGGATGTCCAAGGTGGAGGCTTCAAAAAGATGTACCTGGCTATCTTCCTGCAGTATAAGCAGGGATCTCCTCCCCAGAGGCTATAAGTATGATGTTTACACCTTGTGCCTCTCCTCCAAGGGTTCACAGGGAACCAGAGCTAATTCTTCCACACAGGGCACCTTACCAAAAAGTTCTCTCATTATTTTAGAGGCAGATGGCACCACCAACACCTACCTAATTGCTCAGGCCAAAAACCCAAGAGTCATCTCTGATTCCTCTAGCTCTTCCCCTCAACCACCATCCTGCTGGTTTCACCTCCATGACACATCCCCAATCCATCCTCTTGTACCATCTCCACTGTCACCACCCTAGAAAGCCACCATCACCCCTCACCCGGCCTCCTAACTACTCTCCTGGCTGCCATTCTTACACCCTTAAAATTCACTGGCCACAGGGGCCAAAGTGATTTTTTTAAAAAACAAAAAACAGATCACATCACTCCCCTTCTTAAAGCCTTCAGTGCCTTCCCATTGCTTTTGGAATAAAGTCCCACCTCCTCGCTCTAGCCCACAGGCCCTAGATGACCTGAGGCCTCACTCCCAGCCCAGCCCCACCTTGGCCATCTCACCATTCTCCCCTCCCCCCACCCCAGCCCACCTGCTCCAGCTGCTCTGAGCCTTCTTTCAGTTCCCAGAACTTACCAAGCTTATTCCCACCTCACAGCCTTTACCTTTGCTGTTCCTTCTGCCATATTCTCAAATGTTTGGCCCCTTTCTGGCAGCAAGTCTCAGCAAAAATGTCACCCCCTCAGAGTGGCCTTCTCAGACCACCCAATCAATTGGCAGCATCCCCATGGAGAAGTCACTCTCCATGACATCACTGTTTTATTGTTTGCACAGTACTTATTTCCATCCAAGTGACCTTGTTCATTTATTGGTCTATTTTTCTGCTGCTGCCACTAGAATGGAAGCTGCACGAGAGCAAGGACCTCACCTACCTCTCTACCATCACATCCCCAGGCTAGAACTGGGCCTGACACACACCAGGTGTTCAGCAAATGCTGAATGAATGAAACTGAGGCAATAGAGGTAAGAGCACTGAACTTGGAGTCAGAACGCCTGGAGGCCAGTGTGAAATGGGCCACCTACTAGCAGCCTGGCTTCTCTTACCTCAGGTCCCTTGACTGTAAAATGGGAATCTCAATCTGCACCTTCCCTTCCTTGCAGGGTTACCGATAGACGGAGTGAAGACACGTTTAAGCATTTTTGTAAACCATTAGGCACCATAAAGAGAGCACTGTATTATTAGCCAGCACAAAAGAAGGCTCTTTCTCAGGGATCCATAAATCAGTGGATAAAAGGGCTTAGAGAGCAAGCCAAGGCTTCTAGCCCAGGCACCCAACAGAAGCGTAAGGACACAAGAGATGTGAATCCGAAGCTTTACTCTGAGGAGGGGCAAACACAAGATATGGATTCATTTAAAGACATCAAATTCATTTCAAATGTTAGTAATATGCAAATTAAGCTCTGAGGTCCTTGAAGAATGTGGAGTTGGGGCTGATCTCCACATGCTCCACTGTGCTTGGCATAAAGGGATTTAGTAAACATTTACTGAACTGGGGGTCGGACTACCAAACCTGGCATCCTATCATCAGTTTTCATTTTTCTTTGCAACCCATTCTGGCATGGGATTACAGGTTCCTGGGGCAACCCTGTAATACTGACATTTATATAATACTATGACAGCTACTGTTTTATGCATGCAATGACCCTGTGAGGTTGACAGACCTGGTATCGTCAGCACATGCTTTAATTTATTCATTCACCAACCATAAATAGAATATAAAGTATAATACAGGTGCTATGTTAAGCCCAAATAACAATAGTTAATGTTTACCAAACATGCCAGGCACTTTACATGTATTAGGTGCAAATAAATCCTCATAACAGCCATATATAGTGGATACTATTATTAGCTCCCTTTTACAAATGATGAAACTATAGCACAAAGAGGTAAAGTAAATTGCTCAGTGGCATGCAGCTTGGAAGTGGCCGTCAAGATTTGAACCCAGGCAGCCTGATTCCATGCTTTTAAACCACTAGCATGCAATCAGAATTGTACAATAGCACCGAAAGGGCCTACCAGCTTACTCCTCTCACTTTAAAGAGGAGGGGGCATGGGGACAGAAAAGCCCCTCTTAAACATTCCAACTTTGTTTTGAGGTCCACACTTTGGATGGTATCTATTTAAATGGAGCTTTATGTAAGATCTTGTTTCCTTGCCAGTGGAAGAAAAGCCTCTAGCCAAAGCAGTCAGAAGGAACAAAAGAAGACCCTTGTGGCTTTGTAACAGCTACTGCTGAGAAATCAGAGATATCAGGGTATAGGGAAGAAAATACAGGATTTACCTGGCAATGTGTCCAGCTCCATCACTTAATAGGTATAAAATTCTTAGGCAAGTCATTCACTTTTTCTTAGCCTCAGTTTCCTCATCTTCGAAATGGGGATGACATCACCACCTACCTGGCAAAGTCTATGTGAAGATTAAATGAGATAATATACCTGAAAAGTGCTTCTTAATCATATACAGTTGACCCTCAGTATTTGTAGGGGATTCCAGGAGTCCCTTTGGATACCAAAATCCACGGATGCTCAAGTCCCTTATATATAAAGGTGAAGTACATACCTTCATTGAAAAAAAATCCACATCCACACAGTTCAAACCTGTGTTGTTCAAGGGCCAACCAGACTTGTAAACAGCTATTACTGTTTCAAGCACTTCTCAAAAGACATAAAGATATGAAGACATCTTTGTCTTCTGGAAGGGTCAACAAGGCCTAAGTAGAAAATAAAACCATAACCTCAAACAACTACGAGGACTTGACCCCAGGGTTTCCCCCACCAGGACTACTTTGCAGAAGTCCACACCACCTCTCTTTCTCTGAGCAGAATGGAGAAGTAAAACTGAGGGTGGGGGGGATGTCAACAGGGGGAGGAATATCCATATGAGCTGGTGAACTACACACCTAAATCCTAGCTGTCTCAAAGTCAACCCCTCCAGGAAGCCTTACCCAAACCACCCCTCATGCCTCATAATAGCTTGTTGAGCACTTACTATGTGCCAAACTACTTGACATACCCATCTTACTGGATTCCCACAGTGGTTCATTAACGCATTTCACAGATAAAGAAAAGAAGGCTCAAGGAGATTAACTTGCCCAAGGCCACACAGTTACTAAGTGGAGATGCACAGTCTCAAATTCAGACACTCGGACTTAAAGTTGGACTCTCGGTCCTTCTCCTCCCCATTTAGGGCACTTTCAACATACACGCCTCATAATCTTAACCACTCTGGGCAGCAAGTGTTAGGACCCCATTGGGCAAACAGGTCAACTGAAGCCAAGAGGGGAAGGGACTTGTCCAAGGTCACACAGCGAGCCAGGGGCAGCGCCGAGGTTTGGACCCCAAGCTTTCGCTTCCCCGCCTCCCTCCTGAGCTGGGTCCCAGACTCTGAGCCCTCGCGGCCGGGTCTGGGGGTCGGGCCGCACCCCCGCCCGGGGGAGGAGGGGCGAGGTCGCCCGGACTGCCTGAAGATGCCCAGGAGGCAGGGCAGAAGATGCTCCCGCTCCCGGAGCAGCAAAGCCAGTCGGTGGTGCTGCCCCGGGCCTTCGGGAAGATCCCAGGCGGCGGAAGGATCTGCCCTGCCCGGCGGTCGTTCGCATCGTCGCCGACTCACCTGCAGCCCGAGCCGAAAGCTGGCGGCGGCGGCAGCGGCGGCGGGGGCGGCTGCGAACCGTGGGCTCAGCCATTCCCCGCTGCCCCGGATGGGGAGAGACCGAGGCCGCTCACTTCCTTAGCAACCCGGCTCGGCGACCTACTTCCTTAGCAACCAGTGTCAATTTCAATAACTTTATTGAGACACGAGCGGCGGACATGGAGAGCCGGCAGAGCCAGGCGGGGAGGGGCCGGGCCAGGTATTGGCGCTTAGTAGGTATCCAACAGCCTTCTGTTCTTTCACCCATCTAAGGGGTTATGAGACGAGCGCGACATGGCCTGACAACCACCTGCTAGTATCTCGTCCCTCAGTTTCCCCATGTGTAAAATGGAACGCACTGGCTTACTTGCGCTATTTGACCTTTCCTAAAGCGCTTTCACATCTCAAATTGCTATTGAGATAGCTCCCATTTAGGGCCCACTCGGTCACTCAACCAAAAATTTAGGAATCATTCCTGCCCCTTCCCTCTCTTTCACTCCCCGCCCCCGGCCCCCACATCCAATCAGTCACCATGTCCCTTAGAGTACTCCTCAAATATTTCTCCTATCCACCTTTCTTCATCTCCAGGGCCACCACATCAGGCCAGGCGGAGTCCCCCTCATCTCTAGCCTGCCTGCCATCTCTGGGCTCTGCTTCTACTCTTTTGTCCAGCCCTGACCTGTCAATCTATTTTCCACAAGGTGGCCAAAATGATCATTTTAAAACATAAAACAGATCGTGTCACATTCTGCTTAACACCATTTAATGGACTCCCACTGCTTTTAAAGTCAAACCCAAAGCCCTTACTACTTTCTACAAAATCAATAAAACTCTGTTCCACCCCCATTAGCCTGGAAGGCCAGGTTCCATACCCGCTCCCCACAAGAACTTGACCTGCAGTTACCCACTATGCAGAAGCTCCTGAGAGCAGGATCCCTTTATTCATG
This sequence comes from Balaenoptera ricei, assembly GCF_028023285.1. NCBI lineage: Eukaryota > Metazoa > Chordata > Mammalia > Artiodactyla > Balaenopteridae > Balaenoptera > Balaenoptera ricei. Next base: position 26,806,745 of record NC_082653.1, read on the forward strand.
GTTACATCTGCCACTCTTGGTCCATAGTAGGTGCTCAATAAATATGTGTTGAATGAATGAATGAATACCTGGGATGCTCTTCCCCACCCCCCAGCCCCTACTTTTGCCTAGTGTGGTAGATATTGCTACTTACTACCCCACATTTTTTTTTCTGGCTCCTGAACACACAACTAGACTACCTTTCCCAGCCTTAACCTGTGGTTCAGACCAAGTTCTGAATATGTGCCATTCTCAGGCCTAGCCCATAAAAACTTCTCATATAATTGTTCATACTGTCTCTGCTTTAATGTGAAGGACTTTAAAGGACTTTGCCTTGAAGTGAAGGACTCCAAGACCCTAGGAGATGGCTGAGTTGCAAGATGGAAGGAATCTGGATCAATGAGACACCCCTTAGAGGACAGCTGTCCAAACTGGACAAGAAAATAAACTTTTATTGGACTTTGCTATTGAGACGAGGAGGCTTTTTGTTACAGCAGTTAGCTGGCCCCAACTAAGATACCTGACTTTGAATCATCCCTTGGGTCCTCATTTACTTCCCTTCACCTGTTAACCCACCCTACTTTCCTACTCAGCATTATTCAATATAGTTAAGTCAATGAATCATGTTTACCCTATAATAACTACAAATTCTGTTTCTACTGAACCAAATAATGTGTGTTTATGTTTTATTTCTTCCACACCTTTTGGTATGTTTTGAGATTGGTAATTACCTCGATTTTTTTTCCCTTTTCCTTAGTTTTCTTTGTAGCTATTCTTATTTTTTTTCTAAATGATCAACAAATCCTTCTGTCTTGAACTTCTCTTAGAAGTTGTATTTAATGGACTGAGCTTCTAATTTTCTCATTGTTTTTCTCTTATTTTCCCTCTTTTCGGCTTTTTTGTTCTACTCTCTGGGAGATTTCCTCAACCTTAGCATCCATTTCTTCTATGGAAGGATTCTGGGCTCACCTTTCAGTCATCAGTATTCCTCTCTGCAGACACTGGTCAAAACTTCCTCCTCCTGTTAAGTCAGTTACTACTTACCCATCTGTCTCTGTCTGCCAAAAGTTTGCTGAAATCTCTGCACTGCTAATGTCTCCCTCCTGTTCTATCCAATTATGGGCTGATACATTTTTTTATTTCTTACTGTCATATAAGCAGGATTCAAGGAGAAAAAAATAAATACATGTCATGTATTCCAGGCCAATCAATACACCATGTTTAACTAGATGCCTTTATTACTTTAAATTTTAAAAAACAGGTACATAAAGGGGTATAAACAGCTAGTTCAGATAAAGGGTATAGAAAACATGGCTCTTAAACATATGAAAAGATGCTCTACTCACTCATATTAAAGGAAACGAAAATTGAAATAACGTTGAAATTTTTTTCACTTATCAGGAAGAAAAAAACTTTTATAAGGCACTGTTGATGAGAGTCTGGTCTTGATTCTGTCCTTAGTAAGCTGTATAAAACTGTGTAGATTAGTAGTAGTAGTGTAGATTTAGTAGAAGTGTAGGGCGATCAATTCATCCTTGTTTGCACAGAACTTTCCCTGTTTTCGAATCAGTCAGAAGTCCCATCTCCCAAGAAAACCTTAGCTGGGCAAACCAGGATGGTTGGTCACCCTAGTATGGGAGGGTAACACTTTGATATATTACCAGTATGTTTCCATTTTCCACCCAACTTAGACATTGAAATATTTATTTCTCAAGGAAGAGTTGTTTCAGGAGAAAGATAGGGAAAGGACTTTCTGAGTTCCAAAATCCTGGAGAGGGGACTCAGGACATGGAGGAAGTCTCGACAAGTCAGAGCAGGGCTTCCAACCTCCAATTCTGGAGATTTGCTAATTTGAGTTAGAAGAGATATAGTGAGAATGCAACAGCGGGGAAAGAGGCCAGTGGGGCTGGGACAAGGGGTCCTGATATGGAGAGATCATGTGAACCACAGCAGAGACCCCTTCCCCCAGAGCAAACTCCAGCCTAGAAACGATCTGATCTAATTCCAGTGAGCGCCATTGTGTCGGTTCATTATAAGCAACAGTAACCAACTCTGGCTGATGATAGCAGAAACAATTTACTAAATGAGAAGTTCAAAAATCATCAGGAAATTTCTAGAAGTGACCAGGAATGACAAGACCAGGTCACGTGAGACCACGTACTACTGAGCTAGTCTGGTGAGGACATCGGATGCCCAGTTTTCACCACAGACATCTGGCCATGAGCACTGTCTCAGCATCATTCTCACCCACCCTCCCCATGAGGATTCCCTGCAGTCCCAGCTTCTTTGTAACCCAAGCTCTGATTGGTCGAGTCTGACTCACATGTCCATCTCATACCTGCAGTGGAAGCTATAAAGGCAAACACCTGGCTTTTTGGCCTCTATGGTGGGAGAAGACCCTGCCTTCATTTACAAAGTGAGAATTCCTTGAACGTAAGAAAAAGGGGTTCTGTTGTTAGGCAAGAAAAAAAATCCCATTATAACCAGACATCCCTTTGCCAAGGAGCTCCATCCATCCTCCTCCTCCTCACTGTCACTCAGTGAGGACACCTCTCCTCAGCAGCAACCATGTCACCCAGTGGCCACCCAGCTGGAATGAAGCCCACTGTGTCATGAAATTTTGCTCAGTCCCCATCTGACTTACCCTGTGAGGGCATCCATTTTAATGGCCAGAAGCATCGTGAATACCCCATGACAGAGGAGAGCACTGGATACCTGGGGGTTTGGGGCAGAAGGGGAGTGAGGAAAGGAATCTGCTGGCACCTATCATGGGTGGGACAGAGTGGAGCCAGCTTGCAGTCTCCTCCCAAACCAGGAGAAAGACAAAACGCAGCCCAGAAACCCATGGATAATTTTATTTTGATCTCACCCAGGGAAGATAACTTCCGATGGACTCCCTACAGGTTTGACAAACGGCAGATGGCTGGCTCCCCATGCAAGAGTAAAATCACCAAATTTCCTTTCTTCTCTGACATTCTAGAGCAGCGCTATCCAACAGATCTTTCCACAGTGATGGAAATATTCTATATTTGATGGTGTCCAATACAGTAGCCATCAGCCATGTAGGGCTATTGAGCACTTGAGATGTGGCTGGTACTACCAAGGAATTGAATTTTGTTTATTCAATTTGAATTCATTTAAGTTTACATGGCCACAAGTGGCTAGTGGCTACCGTATTGGACAGCACAGCTCTGGGATATGAAAAATGACAAGCATGACTGTGGGGTCCAGATGATTTGGGGTTTGCATCCCAGCTCCGCCCCTCACCAGATAGCTGAGTGACCCAGTGCAAGTCACATGATCTCTCTCGGACTCAGTTTCCTCATCTGCGAAATGGGGCTATTAATGCTACTGCTCAGGTTTATTGTGAGGATTAATGGAGATATAGAGTGGGACAGTGCTTGGCACTTAGTAGGTGCTCCAAAAATGGTGAATCTCTTTCCCTCTTTTATTGGGTGAGGACCATGGTGTCCTCCAGGAAAACAATAGTTGCAGTGTAAAGAGTCCTACTGTTTAGGAGAGTTTGGGCTTGGAAATTTAATACCTATTGGGGAAGAGGCTTGGAAAGGGGTCGTGTAAAAAGACAGCAAAGGTAAGTGAAATGAGTCAGACAGAAAAAGACAAATACCATATAACCTCACTTATATGTGGATTCTAAACCAAACAAACAAACAGCAAAACAAAACAAGAACCAAGCTCTGGATATAGAGAAAGGATTGGTGGCTGCCTGAGGCAGGGGGTGGGGAGGTGGATGAAATGGGTGAAGGGAGTTAAATGGTACAAATTTCGAATTATAAAATGAATAAGTCATGGTGATGTAATGTAGAGCATGGTGACTATAGTTACTAATTCTGTGTTGCATATTGGAAAGTGGCTAGGAGAGTGGATCTTGAAAGTACTCATGACAAGATAAAAAATTTTGTAACTATACATGGTGACAGATGTTAACTGGACTTATTTGGTGATCATTTTGTAATATATATAAATATAGAATCATTACATTGCACATCTGAAATTCATATAATGTTATGTTAAGTATATCTCAGTGGAAAAAAAAAAAGAGAGACTGCAAAGTGAATGATTTATTACAATGCAAGGAGGTGGCATCCCAGAGCCCGTTTCAGGAAGAAACGAGATGCTGGGTTTGGACTGAGGCCAAGCACCTGAGACACACTTGATGGGCCTCGCTTGGCTGAGTGCCCAGGTTCAGTATGGATGAGATGCTGGGATCTGAGAGAGGCTCTAAGGGCCAAGAACCAAGCTAGTGCCTTCTAAATTCACATCTTGATGTTTTCTGAAGAAAGCCAGACAGACGTTGGCTGCTAATTGCTTCCTCCTCAGGCACTTAACTGGCTGGACAACCTCAGTGAACCTAGTTCAGTTTTCTGGATCTCATTTCCCTACTTGCCTCCTGCAGGGTTGCTGTGAGAATTCCCCCAGAGAATGGGTGGGAAACTGCTTTCCCAACTGTAAAGCACCGTAAATGGTGGGGGATGAAGAAACAACAATGATGATTAAAATCTCAGAGCCAGAAGGAGGTCGTAGAAGCCTGATGACAGAACCAGTACTAGAATCGACGTCCCAGGATGGGGTTTTGTCTTGTATCTGTCCTCTGTGTTTAGCACAGTGGCTGGCACATGGCAGCACACAACACATGTATTTAAAAACATATATTATCACCATTCACCTTTCAAATTGGCAGATTTTTAAAGCATAATACTCAGTGTTGGCAAGAAAGGAGAGAAGAGCCCTTTCATCCCACTGCTGATGGGATGAAATTGGCACAAATTGTAAGGAAAATTAACATGATGACTAAGAGCCATGTGAGTCAGCCCATACCACTTCTAGGAATCAATTCCAAGAAAATAATGAGAGATGCTCCTAAAGATGTTCATCCCAGCTTCACTTACAACAGGGGACTATTATATCCAACATTAGGGGAATGGATAGATAAACTAAGATATGTCAAAAAGAGGGAATATTATGTTGCCATTGAAAATGTTTTTTGAAGAGCATCGAATGATATGTGGGAATGCTCCAGAAAATATAATGAGGGGAAAAGTAGAATATCTATATACATTAGGAAAACTTTTAATGCTCCATGGTGGTCATCAAGAAACAGTCTCTTAGGCAATCAACAGAACGAAAAAGAAAACTTACAGAAAATATTTGCAAGTCATATATCTGATAAGGGGTTAATGTCCAGAACATATAAAGAACTCCTACAACTCAACAATAAAAGACAAATAACCCAATTAAAAATTGAGCAGGGACTTCCCTGGTGGCACAGTGGTTAAGAATCCGCCTGCCAATGCAGGGGACACAGGTTCAATCCCTGGTCTGGGAAGATCCCACTGCCACGGAGCAACTAAGCCCGTGCGCTCTACTACTGAGCCTTCACTCTGGAGCCCGTGTGCCACAACTACTGAGCCCACGTGCTGCAACTACTGAAGTCCGTGTGCCTAGAGCCTGTGCTCTGCAACAAGAGAAGCCACTGCAATGAGAAGCCCGCACACCAAAACGAAGAGTAGCCCCTGCTCACCACACCTAGAGAAAGCCTGCACGCAGCAATGAAGACCCAACATAGTAAAAAATAAATAATAATAAAAAAATAAAAATATTAAAAAAAAAAATCAGGCAAAGGACTTGAATAGACATTTCCTCAAAGAAGGTATACGAATGATCAACAGACACGTGAAAAGATGCTCAATGCCACTAATCATTAGTGAAATGCAAATCAAGACCACAAATTAAAGAATATAACAAGTGTTGGTCAAGATGTGGAGAAATTAGAATCGTTATGCATTGTTGGTGGAAATGTAAAATTGTGCAGCCTTTCTGGAAAACAGTATTGGGTTCCTCAAAAAATTAAAAATAGAATTAACATATGATCCAGCAATTTCACTTTTGGATACTTACCCAAAAGAACTGAAAGCAGGGTCACAAAGAGGTATTTGTACACCCACGTACATAGCAGCATTATTCACGATAGCCAAAAGGTGGAAGCACCCCAGGTGTCCATGGATGGATGAATGGATAAACAAAATACAGTATAAACATACAATAGAGGGGCTTCCCTGGTGGCGCAGTGGTTGGGAGTCCGCCTGCCAATGCAGGGGACACAGGTGTGAGTCCTGGTCCAGGAAGATCCCACATGCCACGGAGCAACTAAGCCCGTCCGCCACAACTACTGAGCCCACGTGCCACAACCACTGATGCCCATGCCTAGAGCCTGTGCTCTGCAACAAGAGAAGCCACCACAATGAGAAGTCCACGTAATGCAAGGAAGAGTAGCCCCCACTCACCACAACTAGAGAAAGCCCACGCGCGGCAACAAAGACCCAACGCAGCCAAAAATAGTAAATACGTAAATAAATAAATAAATAACATATAATATAATATAATAATATTATTTAGCCTTAAAAAGGAAGGAAATTCTGATACATGCTACAACACGGATGAACCTTGAGAACATTATGCTAAGTGAAGTAAGCCAGTGCAAAAAGGTAAGTACTGTATGATTCCACTTACATAAAGTAGTCAAAAATCAGAGAATGGTGGTTGTCAGGGGCTGGTGAGAGGGGAGAATGGGGAGTTGTTTGATGGGCACAGAGTTTCAGTTTCGCAAGATGAAGAGTTCTGTAGACTGGCTGCACAATAACATGAATGTACTTAACACTACTGAACTGTATATTTAAAAGGGTTAAGATGGTAAATTTTATGTTATGTATATTTTAACCACAGTTTTTTAAAAAAAGAAAAAACAAAGTGGCCTTTGGCTCTTTTCATCCTTCTCCACCGTCCCACGCAAGTTGTTTTCTTGTCCTTGCACTTGTCACCTTGTGGCAAGATGGCTGCTCCAGGCATCACACGCTTACGCCAGCATCTTGCGTGAGAAGAAGCAGGGGCAGAGGCTTCATCCCAATGAGGCTCTGTCTTTCCATCCAGGCGGGGTGAGGCAGCAAACTCACCACCCATGTTTCCTGGCCAGAAGTGGGCCACACGCACACTTCCAGCTGTGTCCAATAAAACCTTCTGCAGTGATGGAAATGTTCTATGTCTGTGCTGTCCAATACTGTAGCCACAGTCACGTGTGGCTTTTGAGGACTTGAAACGTGGCTAGTGCAGCTGAGGAACTACGTGCTAGATTTTATTTTAAAAATTTAATAAATTAATAAATTAATTTGAATTTTAAAAGCCACATGCGGGCAATTGTAACCAAATTAGACAGTGCAGCAATACAAGCTAGAAGGGGGATAAGATGAGCATGAGTGGCCCAGATCAGTCATGATTCCTCTCCCTGGACAGGCTGAACCTTCTCTGAGATTAAGGCAACTCCATCACTACCTACAAACAAAACTGGGGCTTCCCTGGTGGCGCAGTGGTTGGGAGTTCGCCTGCCAATGCAGGGGACGTGGGTTCGAGTCCTGGTCCGGGAAGACCCCACATGCCGCGGAACAGCTGAGTCGCTGCACCACAGCTGCTGAGCCTGTGCTCTGGAGCCTGCGCTCTGGAGCCGGAGCTCCGCAACAGGCGAGGCCACCGCAATGAGAGGCCCATGCACCACAGCAGGGAGTGGCCCCTGCTCGCCTCAACTAGAGAAAGCCCGGGTGCAGCAGCGGAGACCCAGTGCAGCCAAAAATAAAATAAATAAATAAATTAAAAAAAAAAAAACACCCAGAGCCTTTAAAAACAAAACAAAACAAAACTGAAGTTCTGTGAACAAGGGAGAAGGGTGTGTGTATTGAGTAGAAGACCAATAGTATCTGCTACAGGTATGCTACTCTATCTGATCACACATTTGGTTTAGAAATACGTGTGTGTGTGTGTGTGTGTAGGCATAGAAAAAGCTGGAGGGATACCCATCAAATATTTACAATGGTCATTACCTTTGGGTATTGGCATTATAGTTGATTATTTTCTTCTTAACACCTTTTCATATTTTCTAAATTTTATGTAGTAAGCAGGAATTATATTTATTGTGAAAACTAAGTAGCTGCCATTACACACTTATTAGAATGGCCAAAATCCAGAACACTGACAACACCAAATGCTGGTGAAGACAGGAATCAGTGGGAGCTCTCATTCATTGCTGGTGGGAATGCAAAATGAATGGTACAGCCACTTAGGAAGACAGTTTGGCAGTTTTTTACAAAACTAAACATACTCTTACCATACGATCCAGCAATCATGCTCCTTGGTATTTATCCAAAGGAACCGAAAAATTATGTCCACACAAAAACCTGCACACGGATGTTTAAAGCAGCTTTATTAATAATTGCCCAAACTTGGAAGCCACCAAAATGTCCTTCAGTAGGTGAATGAATAAATAAACTGTGGAATATCCAGACAATGGAATATTATTCAGCGCTGAAAAGAAATGCTCGGGACTTCCCTGGTGGTCCAATGGTTAAGAATCCGCCTACCAATACAGGGGATGCGAGTTCGATCCCTGGTCAGAGAACTAAGATCCCACATGTCATGGAGCAACTAAGCCCGTGCACTCTGGAGCCTGCATGCCACAACTAAAGAGCCTGCACGCTGCAGCTACTGAGCCTGTGCACCGCAACAAACGATCCTGCCTGCTTCAACTAAGACCCCATGCAGCCAAATAAATAAATATATATTTTTAAAAATAAATTCATTTATTTATTTATTTTTGGCTGCATTGGGTCTTTGTTGCTGTGCGCGGGCTTTCTCTAGTTGCGGCGAGCAGGGGCTACTCTTTGTTGCGATGCACGGGCTTCTCATTGCGGTGGCTTCTCTTGTTGCGGAGCATGGGCTCTAGGTGCGTGGGTTTCAGTAGTTGTGTTGCACTGGCTCAGTAGTTGTGGCTCATGGGCTCTAGAGAGCAGGCTCAGTAGTTGTGGTGCACGGGCTTAGTTGCTCCGTGGCATGTGGGATCTTCCCGGACCAGGGCTCAAACTCATGTCCCCTGCATTGGCAGGAAGATTCTTAACGACTGCGCCACCAGGCAAGTCCCTAAATAAATATTTTTTAAAAAAAGAAAAAGAAGTGCGCTATCAAGCCATGAAAAGACATGGAGGAAACTTAAATGTGTATTACTAGGTGAAAGAAGCCAATCTGAAAAGGCTACATAATGTATGATTCTAACTATGTGACATTCTGGAAAAGGCAAAAGTATGGAGACAGTAAAAATATCAGTGGCTGCCAGAGGTTAGTGGGGAGGGATGAATATGTAGAGCACAGAGTATTTTTAAAGAAGTGAACATACTCTATTATGACACTATAATGGCAGATATATGTCATTATACATTGTCCAAAACCATAGAATGTACAACAAGAGAGAACCCTACTGTAAACTATGGGCTTTGGGCAATAATGATGTGTCCATGTAGTTCATCAGTTGTAACAAATGTACCACTCTGGTGAGGGATGTTGATGGGGACAGGAGACAACTTTGCTGTGAACCTAAAAGCCTGCTCTAAAAAAAAAAAGTCTTAAAAAATAAACAAACTAAGTAGCTGTTGCGGTCTTAAAGGATATCATTGGCAACCCACCATCCTGGTCCTGGTGATTACAGCTCCTGGGGTGGCCACCACTTGTATGGTCATGAAGGTCTATCGCTTCCCTTTCCCTCCCATGAGCAGCAAGGCTATCTCTGGTGCCCTGGGAACAACCAGATTCAGGCTCTGCACAAAGATGGCATCCGACACAGGGGTGGCCAACCCATTAGAAAATCATTTAGTGAAAGATTGTGGGCAGGGCATCTCTTTAGGAGCAACAAGACACCTGAGGATGGCTAAGATGTAGCATTTGCACTGAGCTAGGATTCTGGAAGCAGGGGGAATCTTGGCTATACCAATTCTGTGTGACCTTGGATAACTTGCTTTCCCTCTCTGAGCCCCAGTTTCTTCATCTACAAATTGGGCGTGACTCCTGCTGTATGACCTTATAGAATTCCTGTGGGAGAGTTGATAATGAAGTGCTATAGTGAAATGCTTCATTACTTAATGGCCCTATGGGAGAAGCAGGGTGATTATTCTAAAGGGCAACTGAAGACTCCATATGAGGATTGGGGAGTGGGGGTAAGGGAGAATCACCAGGTTTGGAGCCAGGCAGATCTTGGTTTGGATCTCAGCTCTGCCACTGACGGTCATGAGGCCTTGAACAAGACACTTGATTGCTCACAGCCAGTGATGAGTATCGAGCCCAAGGAGCATGGTGTGATATCAAAGTTCAGGAACCTGAGAGTCAGTCAGACCTGAATGCAAGACCCAACTCTGCCATTTATCAGCTACATGTGATCTTCTGGCTTTTCCTGAGGAGAATCAGAAGTAAAGAAATTCAAAGGCACATTCTTGACCAGTAAGGAAAGTGGGATCAGGGGATGAAAAGAGAGGGAGCACATAGGTTAAGGAGGGAGACAGATAATCCACAGGTACAAAGTGGTGGCCTAAGGTAAGGAGACCATGGGGAAGGCCACGGGAGAGCTGAAAGGACATTTATGGAGCATTTACAATGAGTCAAGTACATCAATCCTTACAGTCCCCTATTATGAAGGTACTATTATCGTCCCCACCTTACAGGTAGGAAAACTTGCCAAGGTTACATTTTTGTCACATGAACGCAGAGCCCACACTCTATCCTCTGCCTATAGCCAGGTGGCCCCAGCTCATCCCTGCACTTCTCTCAAGTTCTCTGCAAATATTGGGGATGTCTCTATGGCAGCAAGACTTAAAAATAGCCTATTTTCCTCCTCCCCGGCAACTCCCAGATTTGTGGAGAGGAGACACAAACTCATACTGATTTGAGATGAGGCCTGGGAAAGCACATTCAGCACATCACTGACTAGCAAACAGTGATGATTTTCGGTTATCCCTGTCCCTACATCTGCAGATCTGCCCTGCCCGTAACTCTCCAGTGGCTCCCCTTCCCCCAGGCACATAGCTCCGAGGCTCCTCCCACCAACCCTGACAACCTCATTGTTGGCCGTATTTCCCATGTTTCTCTGGCTAGGTTCCATAAACCCACCGGCCTCTCTGTGCCTTTCTTCCAGAGGTCCTTCCCCCCTGGAATGCCCTCTCCCCCGGACCCCTCTTCCCATGCACATATGACAGATCTCTCTTCATATCTGTTCATCACCCTCGACCCCGCCCCAAAATAGGATCCTGCAAACTTCCTCTTTCAGCTGGGTTTTGTCTCAACCTTGCACGAAGGAAAATGCTGTTTGTGCTGGCACCTAAGAGGAAACTGTGAACTGCGCATCTAACAATTAAAACCAAAGTCCCCCTTGAAAACCTTGGAAGTTACCTCAACCACCCTTATCAAAAATTACCTTCATAGGGACTTCCCTGGTGGCGCAGTGGCTAAGAATCCGCCTGCCAATGCAGAGGACACGGGTTCGAACCTTGGTCCGGGAAGATCCCACATGCCACGGAGCAACTAAGCCCGTGCGCCACAGCTACTGAGCTTGCGCTCTAGAGCCTGTGAGCCACAACTACTGAGCCCGCGTGCTATAACTACTGAAGCCTGTGAGCCTAGAGCCTGTGCTCTGCAACAAGAGAAGCCACTGCAGTGAGAAGCCTGTGCACTGCAACGAAGAGTAGCCCCTGCTCGCCGCAACCAGAGAAAGCCTGCACGCAGCAACGAAGACCCAACGCAGTCAAATAAATAAAATAAATAAATAAATTTATAAAACAAACAAACAAAAAATTACCTTCATAGGCACAGCTGGGAACAGCGCATGGAAGCCTGAGAGAGGCCCTCATAATAGTTTAGTTATTTATTGCATTTATTTAGCACTGCATATTCATTTAGAAATATTTGTTTATTATTTATTATTTATAAATTCTTTATTTATTTATAGCTCTGCATTTATTGGGTGTTTCCTTATGCCAGGCACTATGGTAAATACTTTACAGTCTATCTTTCTCTTCACATATCTATGGCTTTAAGAGGTGGGAACTATTATTATCTCCATTTTACAGATGAGAACTGAGGCTTCAAACCATTACCCAGTAAGTGGCAGAACCAGAATCAGTCTGTTGTAATCCAGTTTCAAAGCCCATGACTTTGGTGTCTCTGGGCCCACAAACTGGTGAACTGTGGGAGCATCTGCCTGTAGTTGTGTTTTATCTGGCCTGCTCCATGTTTTAAAAAATAGAGAATTAACTGCCAACATATAAAGACTAGGAGATTTCTCATATCAGTTGGGATTTTCAGCTTCTCTTGAAATATCCAGGGAATTCCCTGGCGGTCCAGTGGTTAGGACTCCGCGCTCTCACTGCCGTGGCTCAGGTTCAATCCCTGGTCGGGGAACTAAGATCCCACAAGACATGCAGGGCGGCCAAAAAAAAAAAAAAGAAAGAAATATACAAAGACTTGGCCACACTTGGCCTGGGTTCCCACATGGCAATAATTGGCTGGGAGGAATAGCAACTGTCCCCCTTAAACAGGATGTGTGCATTCCACTTTGCCATATACTTCCCAGTCACCTGCAGACCTACCTCATTTATTTTTATTGCCTGCCTGGCCCTTGGAAGCATGTGAGTTTGTACTCCTGGGTCCACACTCTCTGATAGCTGTAATTTCCTTGCAGTGTAATGAGCTTCCCATCACTGGAGATGTGCAAACTGAGGCTAGCTGGCTGTTTGGTATGGGTGTTGGAAAGGGATTTCAAGAGGTAGTTGGGGAACTAGATCAGATAATGTATAAAATCCCCTCCAGCCCTGCAATGCCAAATATTTACTTAAGACTTTGCAGCATATATTGTTAAGAACTAACTTCCCCCTTGGTCTCAATTTACTGTTTTAAACTTTCCTTCCCTTCACCTTGGTTTCTTGATCTATTTATATATTTTAATCATATGATTATGCTATATCAATTCTAGTAAGCTTCCTCAAATCCTTTTTGGAACAAGGCATGGGGAACAAACAAATCCAGACATAAATATTTACATAAAGGGCTTGGTTCCAGATACTGAAAAGAAAAAAAAAGAAAAAAGAAAGAATTAAAAATTGTAACAGCAAGTTATCTCAGTTTCACTGAGATGTTTGGGCTCAAGGAGATAAGGACCTAGGACTCTGGGATGCAGCAGCTGTGAGCATGTGCCTAGGTGGTCCCAACCCACTATCTCAGGAAAGGCATTCTCAATGTTTTATTTTCCATTCTCTATTTAAAATAGATTAAAAAAATTTTTTTTAATTTATTTTATTTTTGGCTGCGTTGGGTCTTCGTTGTTGTGTGTGGGCTTTCTCTAGTTGCGGCGAGCAGGGGCTACTCTTCGTTGCGGCGCCCGGGCTTCTCATTGCGGTGGCTTCTCTTGTTGCGAAGCACGGGCTCTAGACATGCAGGCTTCAGTAGCTGTGGCACTTGGGCTCAGTAGTTGTGGCTTGTGAGCTCTAGAGCGCAGGCTCAGTAGTTGTGGCACACGGGCTTAGTTGCTCCGCAGCATGTGGGATCTTCCCGGACCAGGGCTCGAACCTGTGTCCCCTGCACTGGCAGGCAGATTCTTAACCACTGCACCACCAGGGAAGCTCTAAAATAGATTTTAAAATCATATAACTAATTGTGGCAGTTTAAAAAAATTGCTTCAGTTTCCTTAACATTTCTCCCGTCGAGAGGGATAATCTATGTCCTCTTTCCTTGAATCTGAGTAGGCTTGTGGATGATTTAACCAATAGAGTGTGGCAAAGTGACGCTTTGTGACTTCTGAGACTGGGTCATAAAAAGACATGCAGCTTTGCCTGGTTCTCTTGGAATATCTTCTCTCCAAGAGATATTCCTCCTGGGACACAGCTTCCATGCTATGAGAAAGACCAAGCCACCGCGTGGGCCCATTTGTAGGTGTTCCAGTCAGTGGTCCTACCTGAAGCCAACATCCCAGCCATCCAAGCCCAGGCACCACAAATGTAGTCACTCCCAGCTGTTTTCGTCCCCCAACTTAGGCCCTTAGACTCCTTGGAGCAGAGACAAACCAATTCTGCTATGCCCTGTCCACATTCCCAACCCATAGGATCTGTGAGCAGAATAAAAGGATTATTATTTTACACCACTAAATTTGGGGTGCTTTGCTACACAGCAACAGAAAATTTGAACGGCAAACCCAACAAATGATTCAAACTATAAAGAAAAATATAGTGTAAAAATGGTAAGTTCCCTTTCACAACATTTCATTCCGTCTCCCTTCCATAACACTGTTAACAGTGTCAAATGTATCCTTCCAGACCTTTTTCTATACATTTACATATATATATAATAGGAATATGTACATTTTGTGTTTCTTTATTAAGTGCAATTATATGAAAAGGCAACTTGCTTTTTTTCTATTAATAATATATTTCAGTGATCTCTTTAAATATACAAAAGAATTTGAATTGGTGATCTATTCACATACTGCGGTAGGCAGCGTGTAAGATGGCTCTCAGTGACACCCACTGTATTCAAATCCTTGTATAGTCCCTTCCCGCCCTGAACCGACAATGGCTTGTATGGTTAGAATAGGGTTAGAATAGGATATGGCAGAAATGTTGGTGTGTCACTTCTAGGGTTAGTTTTTTTGTTTGTTTTTTTTTTATAAATTTATTTATTTATTATTTATTTTTGGCTGTGTTGGGTCTTCGTTTCTGTGCGAGGGCTTTCTCTAGTTGCAGCGAGCGGGGGCCACTCTTCATCGCGGTGCGCAGGCCTTTCACTATCGCGGCCTCTCTTGTTGCGGAGCACAGGCTCCAGACGCGCAGGCTCAGTAGCTGTGGCTCACGGGCCCAGCTCCTCCGCGGCATGTGGGATCTTCCCAGACCAGGGCTCGAACCCGTGTCCCCTGCATTAGCAGGCAGATTCTCAACCACTGCACCACCAGGGAAGCCCTGAGGTTAGTTTTTAAAAGGCACTGAAGCTTCCATCTTGATCTCTTGGATCTGGGGAAAACAGCTGCCACATCAAGAGCAGCCCTATGGAAATGCCTACCTGGGGAATAATTGAGGCTTCCTGCCAATAGTCAGTGAGGAACTGAGGCCTCCTGCCAATAGCCATGTGAGTGCACCATCTTGGAAGGAGACCCTTCAGCCCTAGTCAAGACTTCAGCTGACTACAGCCCAGGCTGACATCTTGACTATAACTTCATGAGAGACCCTGAGGCAGAACCACTCAGCTAAGCTGATTCCAGATTCCTTATGCTCAGAAACTGGGTGAGGTAATAAATGTTTGTTGTTTTCAGCTGCTGAGTTTTAGGGTCATTTTTTCACACCAACAGATAACTAGTACAAGAGGTTTGAAATTTTTAAAAATAAGAAAAAGAATATAGCAAAAGCTCTTTGTCACTCCTACCTCTAAACACCTGGTCCCCCATCCTCTCCCATCTCCCCCAGCTAACTTATAGAAAGCCCTTGGGAAGCATTAGATTTATTATCTGGGATACAGAAGCAGATCTCTTCTTGGCTCCTCTTATAGATCATCTGACCCAAGAAAGGCTGCAGCAATATGGCATTCCCTTTCAGCAGCTGTAAAATCATGCCCTTCTTTCTCCACAGGAACTGGGCCTCTTCAGCCTTGATGCCACCTTTCCCTGCCAAGCCCTCAGTCTCCCACGAGCGTCCCCACATCCTATCTCAGGTCTGGGGGTGGGGGATTCCCCTCCTTGCACACCAGTGGAAAACATTACCTGGCCTTTTTCTTCAACCCATAGAAATCAGAAATCAACCACTCACCTCCCAACATGTAGTCTCAGCCTAGTCCCTGGGCTTCTGTGCCCACCCTTCATCTTGCCCCAGCCTGGCATCCTCACCCTGGACTGCCCAGTCTGCTCCCAAGATATCGCTCAGGCTGATCCCTCTGCCCTGAATGCTCCGCCCCCAACCCACCCTTCTGAAAAGAGCCACGTATCTTTGAGACTCAACCCAGGGGCCATCTCTGTGAAGCTTCCCCAAACATCCTCACACGCCTCCTTGCTTCCAACCCGGCCCCCCCCGTCAGTCCACGGTCCACTCGACAGCCAGGAGGATGGGCGCAAAACCTGAGGTACTGCTTACTTCCAGTGAGCTGGAGAAACCGTCTCCACCCTGCCTCTGCTGCTGAATGCAGCTCCAAACCCTGGACAGAAGGCATTGAGCAGCTCTTGAGGGCTCAGAAAAGTCAGCAGTAGCAGGCAGATTGGGGAAGACCAGCAATCAAAGTACCACCAAACTGGCAGTGAGTTTACACTTTTTTTCCCCCTCTGTATTCCTTGGGCTCTCTCAATGCAGTTCCAAACCTAGAAGTGGACATCAGCATGACAGAGAGAGTGTCAGGAGAAACCCTCTAGTTCTAGCTCCAGAAACAGGAAAGAGGTCTCCTAACACTCAGAAAGACTGGGCGGGGGTGGGGGGGTGGGGGTGGGGGTGGGATTCCTATTTCCTTTCTTTTCTCCGTTTTCTTGTGTCCTAGGCCCCAGGCCATCCATGGGGGCGGAGATGGTGGCAGGTGCCTCCAGGAGCCTGAAACTATGAGGAAAGGGAAACTTCCTCTCTAACTGGAGGAGCTGTGGTCCTGAGATGTTGGGATGAACCCCTACTGACTTTCAGTTGTGGGAAATGCACATCAGGGTCAGGTAAATAAAGTCCCAGGGAGACAGCACTGAGGGAGGAGTTTGGGAAAGTGGCCCTGTAAAGTTATCTATGGGCTTCTGGGCTCACCTGCTAGCGGCATATCAGTGGATCTCACCTAAACAGCTTACCACAGACTTTGAGAATTGAATCATGAGAGGCCTGAGCTCCAGACTGGCCCATGAGTGGCACGCAAACAGAGCAGATGCACATGGCACCGCTGAGGGTTTGAAAACAGGATTGGCACTGGAGCCAAACCCACTGAAGGCAGGTGGAGCTGAACCCACTTTGCCAACTGCCTGCTAAGACAAATATATCAATATCTCCATGAGATTTAAGTGAGACCCATTGCTCATAACATAATATTCAAAATGTCCAGGACAATTTACCTGCAATACAAAGAAGCAGGAAAGTCTCAACTCACATGGGAAAAGTCAATGAAAAGATGCCAACACCAAGATGTTGGAATGATCTGAAAAAGACCTTAAAGCAGCTGTTACAAAAATACTCCAAGGGGGAAAAAAAAAAAAAAACTCCAAGGAGAGAATGGGGAGTATTTAATGGGTATGGTTTTAGTTTGGAAAGAAGAAAAAGTTCTGGAGATGGGTAAGTGGTGATGGTTGCACAACAATGTGAGTATACTTAACGTCCCTGAACTATACTTAAACGTGGTTAAAGTGGTAAATCTTATGTATGCTTTACCATAATTAAAAAAAAATACTCCATGTAGTAAGGATGAAGATTCTGGGCTTTCTCTAGCTTTTTCATAATAGACTATCTCAAATGGAAATTTTAGAACTGAAACGTACAACAACTGAAATTAAAAACTCAATGGATGGGCTAAACAGCAGAATGGAGATGTCACAGGAAAAAAAAATATCTGTGGACTTGAAAGCACAGCAGTTGAAATTACCCAATCTGAACAACAGAAAAAAAATAAACAGGGTCCATGAGACCTGTGGTACAATATCAAAAGGTCATCAGAGAAGCAGAAGGATGGGAGAAAGAGTACAGTGCATGAATGTTTATAGCAGCTCTATTCATAATCCACACTTCCCAATTGGAAATAACCCCTTTAATGGATAAATCAATAAACAAACTGTGGTATATCCATACAAAGCAATGCAGCTCAGCAATACAAAGAGATGAGCTATTAATACTTGCAGCAACCTAGATGAGTCTCAGTGGCATTATTCTGAGTGAAAGAAGCCAGTTTCAGAGGTTGATGTACTACTGTACAGTTCCTTTTATGACATTCTCAAAGACAAAACTATAGTGATAGATCAGCGGTTACCACAGGTTAAGGGTGGGAAGAGCGTGTCACTACAAAGGGAAACAGGAGGGTTTTTTGAAAGGTGATGGAACTGTTCTGCATCCTGTTTGTGGTGGTGGTTACGCAAATCTACACGTGTTAAAATTCGTAGAACTATACACCAAAAAGAAGTACATTTTACTGTATGTTAATTAAAATAAAACAAAATAAAACTTGTGGTAGTCAGTCTCAAGCTGGCTCACAGAGATCCTCACTGCCTTGTATTTATGCCCTTGTGTAGCCCCCTCTCACATTGAATAGGGCTGGCCGGTGGGACAAATAAAAATGGCAGAAGCGACAGTGTATGACTTCTGAAGCTGGGTCATAAAAGACACTGCAGCTTCTGTCTTGGTCTCTTGAGTCACCCACTCTGAGGGAAGCCGGCAACAATGCTCTGAGGACACCCAAACAAGCCTGTGGAGAGGAGCTGAGGCCTCCCACCAACAGCCAACCCCAACTCGCCAGCCACACAAGTGGGCCACCTTGGAGATGGAGCCTCCAGCCACAGTCAAGCCTTCAGATGAGTGCAGCCCTGGCCAATATCTCACTGCAACCTCATGAGAGACCAGGACGGCTCAGCCAAGTTGCTCCCAAATTGCTGACCCACACAGAAGCTGTGAGAGAGAATATATGATTATTGTTGCTTTAAGAGACTACATTTTGGGGGCTTCCTTGGTGGCGCAGTGGTTAAGAATCTGCCTGCCAATGCAGGGGACATGGGTTCGAGCCCTGGTCCAGGAAGATCCCACATGTCGCAGCGCAACTAAGCCCGTGTGCCACAACTACTGAGCCTGCACTGTAGAGCCCGCAAGCCACAACTACTGAAGCCTGTGTGCCACAACTACTGAAGCCCACGCACCTAGAGCCCATGCTCTGCAACAAGAGAAGCCACCACAATGAGAAGCCGGCACACCGCAACAAAGAGTAGCCCCCGCTCTCAGCAACTAGAGAAAACCCGCGTGCAGCAGCGAAGACCCAATGCAGCCAAAAATTAAATAAATGAATAAATAAATAAGTTTATTAAAAAAAAAAGAGACTACATTTTGGATTACTTGTTATATAGCAATAAGTAACTACAATCCCGAGATATAGGTCAGATCATGTCGCTCCCCTGCTCAAGATCTCCCAGTGGCTTCTCACCTCACTCACATAAAAACCAGAAGTGAGGTCCACTCTGATCTGGCCCATGCCCCCCTCATACCTCACCCCCTTCCCCTCCTCCCTGTCCCTCAAACATGCCAGGCTAACCCCCACTCCAGGCCTTCTGCATTTGCTGTTCCTTCTGCCTGGAATGCTCTTCCCAGGTATCCACACACTCACTCACCTCCTGCAGGTTTCCGCTCAAATGCCACCTGGACACAGAGGCCTTCCCTGACCACCTCAGCCACTCTCCTTCCCTTTACCCTATTTCATTCTCCTTCATGGTCTTCATCATCTCCTCACACTGTATATATTTTTTCCTTAGCTGTTTCTCCCCCACTAGAAAGCAAGCTCCATGACAGGAGGGACTCAATTCATAATGGTTCAATGGTTTAATTTGTATTCCCATTTTACAGATGAGGACACTGAGTCCCAGTGATTACACACTAGATTAATGTTAAGGTAGGCTGTGCACCCAAGTCTTGGGACTCCAAACCTAGTGCCTTTTCTATAGAATTACCCAATCCAAAGCCCTCATTTTCTAGTTGAAGTGGAAACAAGAGTTCAGAGAGGGCTGGGGACTTTCCTGCCACAAAGAGACAGTTCTCTGTACTCTCCCCTTGTATATCACTGGCCTACTCCTCAGAAGCTTAATCCCCCAGAGGCAGGAGCGGTTCTTTCCCGCCAGCCCATCTCCCAAGTGGGCTGAGTGCTCAGCTCCTGTTCGCTCACTGGCAATGGCTGGGAGAAGATGGTCTCACTGTGAGCTAACACAGCACTGAAATGCCAAGGAGAGAAGTAAAGGAAGTTTACAGCAGGCGGCGCCTGGCAGGGCTGCTGTAGCCCCAGTAAATCTTAACCCCTATATCTGGGGCCCTCGTGATAGTTGCAAAACATTTTCATGCACTTTGGAATCTCTCTGGCAGCCCCATGCCAGCTGTTCATGGATGAAGAAACTGAGCCTCAGAAAGATGCTTGTGCAATTTCATGAAATAATAACACTGTTATCATCAAGCATGTATGATGTGCCAGGTACTATGGCAATAGTAGTTCCTTAAATTCTCACAATGACCCTACAAAGTAGGATGAAGTTATATCACATACGGGTTTAACAAATTAGGGCAGAAAGAGAGTAAATTTTGTCTTTATACTTTGGGACCTGACTTTAAAGTAAGATAGACTCAACTGAAGACATTATTTCCATTTGACAGATGCAAAAACTGAGGCTCAGATAGGCTAATAACTTGATTGAGTCACACATCAGTTAGTGGCTGAGTTGGGATTCAAACTCAAATCTCCTCGACTGTGTAGAGCCAGCACAATGCAGCACCAGGACAGAAATCAAAGTGTTTAGACCCAAGATAAGTGGCTTCTCCCTAAGCCACATGAAAAACCAATGAAACCAGACAGTGTAGGGAACAGGCATTATGCCAGGGAGGGTGAATTGGCACAAGCTCTTTGGAGGGCAGTGTGGCCATGCCAATCGAAGTGACAAATGTACACACCATTTTGACTCACCAATGCCACTGTCAGAAACCTATCCTACTTATGTATTTGCACATATGGGAAATGGCACCTGTTCCATGTTTTTCATTGTGGCTTTGCTCCTGATGGCCGAAAACATCAAACTTAAATGTCTCAAAAAGGTTAAATGCCCCTCTCCCGACAGCCCCATGGGTCTTACTTATTCTGAGGGTCTGCGGGGCCTGGCATAAAGATAAGGCTGAGTGAGAGTCTCCTAAACTTCATCTTCATAATTCACACCATATCATTTACTTAATATTTTCTCTAAATCAAATCACTTTTTGTAAGCTAAATTACTTAAAAGGAAACTTTAAATCACGTCTGTAATTGAAAACATACGAAGTATCCAAAAAATAAATATAGTGAAAGCAAAACAGTGTTACTAAATTCTAGATAGCTAACTCTGACTCCAGGTCTGCTCTCTCTGTTACCAGGATGGATTAGCAGGTGGTAGAGGACTTAATGACCTGCTGGCACCAAACTGAGACTTTCTCTTTGGCATTGCTAGCAGGGCTGAGAAAACGCTGAAAAGACAATTCTCTCCTTCTGCTAGTGCCCTGGGCCTCCTAAACCATCTTGTACACTGTTAAGAGAGGGGAAATAGCCCCCATGCTACAGAGAATGGATGTGTCACCAGTTTTGTTTTGTTTTAACAAATTTATTTATTTATTTATTTATGGCTGCGTTGGGTCTTCGTGTGCGCAGACTTTCTCTAGTTGCGGCGAGCGGGGGCTACTCTTTGTTGCGGTGCGTGGGCTTATTGCGGTGGCTTCTCTTGTTGCACAGCACGGGTTCTAGGCGCGCCGGCTTCAGTAGTTGTGGCACGTGGGCTCAGTAGTTGTGGCTCACGGGCTCTAGAGCACAGGCTCAGTAGTTGTGGCGCACGGGCTTAGTTGCTCCTTGGCATGTAGGATCTTCCCGGACCAGGGCTCGAACCCATGTTCCCTGCATTGGCAGGCGGATTCTTAACCACTGTGCCACCAGGGAAGTCCCAACCAGTTTTTTTTAGAGGTGGATCTTTAAAGAGGGATGGGGTGTCCTCCCAGGCTTCCCTCTGCCCCTTGGGTGGGCATCAGTCCCCACTTCTGCTGAGTCACTGCTTGTGGGGAAGGAGGTAGTTTCTGGGAAATGCCTTTTGTTCCTTCCCTTCCCACTCTTTACCTGGTTGGGCTTGGCATCCTGGGCTGATGATCCATGTCGGATTAGCTGTAAAAACAAACCAAACCTGCTCGTCCTTAAAGATGTTATTTCAAGGGAAAGTTCCCAATCCTGAAATAAACCAGGTTTCAAGTAAGAATTTGAATTAATCCTGACAATGGTAATCCAGAGAGCAGGATTTGCCTTCAGGCTATGGGTTTTTTCTGTCAACCCCACTAAGGATAAAGAGAAAATTGAAGCAAGGGATCTTTATTTTCAGGCCAGGGAAAGATTATTATCATTGCTATTATTACCATTAAGCTTCCTTGAAGTGAACAGAATGTGGACATGAGAGCTCAGCTTTCTTCCGTCCTCTATCCCGTCTCACCTTCCTTGCCCCCTTCCTGTCCACTCCCTTCCATACTTCTGGAGGACCTATAAGGACAGCATTTTCCCAGCTTTGGTTCCTTTGAACACCAGTTTCTCCATTTCTGCCTCATCCACAACCCACCTCTACTGGTAGTTACTTTTTAAAAAATGTAATTCCCGTCGTTTTGCTTAGGTAAGTTTGGCCCCATCCTAAAACAATGAGATCCATTAACTGAAGGGCTTGACTATCTAGCTGTATGTTTCCCCCAGTGCACAAAAAAGAGAAAAAAGTCAATGTTGCAACACGAACTGAGCACTACTGGGCACCTCGCACAGCCACGCCGCTGACCACGCTTGGTGGAAACTTCGAGGAGTGCCAGGGAGGCACCTCAGGGAAGGCCCTCCGTAAGTGCTTGCTGGCTGACCACAGGGCGCCATCCCCACAGCCTTGTTATCAGTGGTGCTCAAACTTTAGCTGCTGGAGAGCTTGTTAAAAGATTCCTGGGCTGCATCCGCGGAGACTCTGATTCAGCAGGTCTCGGGTGGGGCCTAGGAGCCTGCATTTCTAGCAAGTTGCCCCAGATGATGTCGATGTTGCTGGTCCAAGGACCACAATTTAAGTAGGTCTTGGGCTACTGGGCATCACAATCGCTTGTAGGTGCTTCTTAAGATGCAGATTCTTGGGCACTGCACACCAGACATTGATTCCTCAGGCCTGGGTGGGTGCCCGGAATCTGACATATCAACCAGCACTCCAAGGAGCCTCCAGAGACCACCATTATTAACACCTGGAACTCGCAGGTGAGGTGGAGAGGTGAGTGGCCCGCATCAAGGTCACTCTGCAGTCAGGGACAGCTCCTCCTCCCCTCTGCTTGGGCCTAAACCTCAGAGCATTCTGGACTTCCCTCTCCTCTCCTAACCCCACTTCAGTGTGTCAGCAAACCCTACAGGCTCTTCCTTTGAAACATTCAGATTTTCTTGAAAAGTCTCCAGCACATGGACTTGGGAATGAGACAGTAAATGAAACAAGGCTGGTGAAACGCTGAGGATTGTTGAAACTGAGTGTTCATTTTATTACTCACAATTTTTATGTATATTTGAATTTTTTCCAAAAAAAAGTTTTTACTTTTAAGTCCTGATCTAACAAATCCACTTCTGGGAATATATCTTAATGAAAATTTTAGATATAGAAAAAGACTTACAAATAAAAATATTTTCCAAATAATAGCAGTGAAAAATTGGGAACATACTAAGTTCTCATAATAGGACAACAATAAGCTATGGGACACCCCTCAGTGGAATTTTATATCATTAAAAACATTTATTCAGGCCATGTACCAACATGGAAAACATGATATACTATTAAGTGAAAAACAGGACATTAAATTGTAACTACTGCATGATTAAAACTATGCAAAGACTTATATCTTTAAAAAAGACTGACATTTTAAAATGATTTTATACATGCAGAATCTGACCACTTCCCACCACCTTCAAGGCAATGACCTTTGCCTAAGCCCCATCGTCTCTCTCGCCTGCATCCTTGTGACAGCCCCACATTGGTCTCCCTGCTGCTACCCTGCCTCCTTCCCATCTCTTCTCCACGTGGCAGCCAGAGAGGCCCTTCAAAAATGTAAATCAGGGCTTCCCTGGTGGCGCAGTGGTTAAGAATCCGCCTGACAATGCAGGGAACACGGGTTCGAGCCCTGGTCCGGGAAGATCCCACATGCCGCGGAGCAACTAAGCCCATGTGCCACGACTACTGAGCCTGCGCTCTAGAGCCTGCGAGCCACAACTACTGAGCCCTGGCGCCACAACTATTGAAGCCCGCGCACCCTAGAGCCCACTCGCTGCAACTACTGAGCCCACGTGCTGTGACTACTGAAGCCCGCGCACCTAGAGCCTGTGCTCCTCAACAAGAGAAGCCGCCGCAATTAGAAGCCTGCGCACCGCAACGAAGAGAAACTCCCGCTTGCCGCAACTAGAGAAAGCCCACACGCAGCAACGAAGACCCAACGTAGCCAAAAATAATTAAAAAAAAAAAAAAAAATTCTGAAAAAAAAATTCTGCCCTGCGCAGAAGTTCCTACTTCCCAGGGCTGAGGTGGGGGCTAAACCAGAGAATGTCCACAAAGCACTTAGCAAGCACAGTGCCTGGCACAAAGGAGGCATGCAACGAGAGGCAGTCAAATTATCAACAGCCATGTATTTGCCCTTGTCTCTTTCAAGTTTACAACCGGCTCTTATACATGCTTTATCTGATTGGGGTTGTTCAACAACCCCGTCAGTTTTATCACCATTTTATAGGTGAGGAAACTGGGTCAAAGGAATAAAGTACTCGCCTACAAAACACACTGAATCTGACTACAACTCCAGCGCCCTGACCTCCAGAGACATGAGGATTTGGCCGGCCCATTAGAGCCCCAGACTCTAAGGCGTGTGCCTAGTGTGGGGCAGCAAATGACACCAGGCAGAAAGCCACACGCCCCCAACCGCCGGATGGAGGCAGGGGCTCCCACGTCCCACAGTGAGGCTCGTGAACAAGTCTGAACAGATAAACCATCTCTCAGAGTCCACCCAGGATTTAAAACATTTCCCCCAGACGGAAAATTCAAACGCCCTTTCTGTACAGTTTCTCCTACTAAGAGTTGGGCGGCAGCTCTAAGCAGCGAATGCCACCTTTGGTGTTTGAGATCCTTGTTGCCCTGCAGCCTCTGATTCAGTCTGCCATGAAAACAAAGCATCTCTTTCCAAAGGTCACCCAAGGGACACCGCTGCATGAAGCTCTGGGCCTGGCTCTCATCAGTCTCCTCTACCTTACCAGGATTGACTGTGGCCTTCTGAGGGAGGCCAGATGGCGGGGAAGTAATCGGCAGGTGTTAGACATGAATTTTAGAACCACAAGGCCAAAAAATCAGACTCTCAGGAGTCATGGATTTTTACAACTACAGCATCTGAGAGACAAAGAAACTTATGACTGTAACACCTTAAGCCTCATGGGCTTGGCTGAGATTATACTGGATGAGATGGGCAAAAAAACCTGGGAATCCAATGGCTCTTGGGTACTGAGCATCTTTGATCTGGTCAGAGGCTTAGTGAACACTCCCTCGTGAGAATATAGTCTGAGGGTTCCAGCTGCAGGAGGAAGGCTGGGAGGACAGGCCTTGGATAGCAGCTTAATGGCAAAATTCTACAACCAGGTCCCTTGGGACATGAGATCAGAAGAGGAAACTTCAGAAGGATCCTGCCAGGCAGCAAGCCCTGGCCCTGGTGAGGTGTTATGAAACCCTGATGGTGCCAGGTTTGTGGCAGGCCACCAACTACCAAGAGACTTTGAGAGCAATACCATGATGGCCTGGCTTGATGGCAGGTGCTCCTTGCCGGGAATGTGCTGGGGGAGCAGCACTTAGCCGTCTTCGGGGCACTGACAGCACTGTGATTGATAACTTCTATTTGCATAGTGTGTACAATGGAGAAGAGTGTTTGTGCCCCAAACCTTGGCGATGGCCTAGGAAAGGGGGGCTGACAATGGCTCTGGCCAGGCAGCGGGGATGAGTCTGAGGGCCACTTTGGGGGTCATCTGGAAAAGCGATCAATACACCCACCCACCCCTGGCCTTATCCACATTCTGTTAAGGTCACTTCAGGTACCTATGTTAATGAACTTCACTGATTTTTTAAAATGAGGGAGAGTTCTAGGGGAGTCATGACCTTGTATCAAAACTATAAAAATCTCTCTCTCTATATATAAAAAAATATCTCCGAATAGAGTTCAGCATCCCAGGCTGCTCAGAGCAGGGCAGACCAAAAGACAGAGGTTGGACTGCTTTGCTGGTGTGAGAAATTCCCAGGAGAAGCAGCAGGGAGCACATGAGAAAGGGAGATGGTCTGGCTACTAGAAGCTTGGAAGTCCCGTGCCCTGGGAGATGGACTGTCTTCCTCCTACTCCAGGAAGTCCCTGGTACTTTTTTCTGTTCTCTGATCCTTGGGGATCAATCCTGGGAGCACCTCTGGCTGCCAGGCCTGGCTGGAGGGAACAACTCAGACAGGCGGTATGCTCCAGGTCGGATCAGAACTCATCCCGCAGCTGAGGGGGACTGTCCATGCCGAAGAAGGAGGACTGCCTCCCCTGGAGGTCCCGTTCCCGCTTCACAAAGGCAGTGAAGGAGGAGACACAGTTGCCAATAAAGTGGTCAGCTTGGCCGAGGATGTACAGGTCGATCTGGGCCACCTCAGGATTCAGACTCACCACCTTCACCTGCAGGAGGAAGGGCAGGGTGTTTTAGCCAGGGTGCAGGCCTAAGTGGCCAGCTCAGCCAAGGCCTGCAGCCACCGGCCACCTTCTTTCCCTGTGCTGAAGTCACAGACAGACAAGGAGGCGTACAGAGGATTAAAATGTAGGGTCGGGGCACCTGAGAGAAGTGCTGCCCAGCAGCTGCCTTAGCCCCTCAGCTCCAGACACACCACTCATTCACACTCTGCCTTTGCTTGTTGGTTCCCTCTGTCGGGAATGCCTTTTCCCACCCATCACAGTCCTGACCATACTCTCAAGGTTCAGCTCAAGGTCACCTGAGGGGCTTGGCTTCTCCCACCACACCGCGATCTGACCAAAGCGCACCCCACCCACTTGGTTCTGCTGCCTGGATGCCTCCAAGACTTGCGTCCTGTCCAATCTATCCCCAAGGTATTCCCCAGAGGTGAACCCTTCTCTTGATGGATTACTACTCCCTGGCCAGTCACCATAATCTCTTCTCCTCCAGGTCTACTCACCAAAGGAAAGTAGCCAAAGGAAACTTTTTCAGATTCCCCTACCCTCCTACTCCTCCCTCTACCCCAAGCTGAGCACCCTTAACTGGTGTCCTACTGCTCTTCAGATAAAGATGACAAATCTTGAATGTGGCCTATAAGGCCTGTTCAGCTACCTCTCCACCTTGAGCTCCAGCCACTACACCAGTCTCCCTTCCACCTCAGGACCTTTGCACATGCTCTTCTGTCTGGAGTGCTTGTCACTTTGCTCGGTTAACTCCTACTTAACTCTCACCCTGCAGCTCAAGTCACACCTCCTTGGGGAAGCCCTCCCTGGCTCCCCCATCTAGTCCAGGCTCCTCTGCTCTACACTCTCACAGAACCACGTTCTTTTACTTCGTAGTACACATCTCAGTTTGTAGCTTTCACTCCTTAGTGATTCTCTGGCTAACGTCTGTTTCCTGCACCTGACTGGGGCTGGGGCTGTGTCAGTTTGCTTGTCGCTGCTGGCTGGGGTCTGCCTCAGTATGCATCTGTTGACTGGACAAGTGAGTGAATGAGCCTCCACACCCAAGCCTGGCCCTCTCGTGTGGCGTATCTTATAATTCTTTGCAAGTCTCTTTTCCTGAGTTTAGACTGTGAGCCCTGGAGGGCAGCACCACGTCTTATTTATCAGTATCACCGGCTCAGCACTGGCCCAGCTTAACAGATGAGCAAGGCTTAGGTCAAGAGGAAGGGTGGGTTGAGCCCATGGAGAAGGGGGCTGAGTGGTGGAAAAGGGCAAGAACAGTGGCACAGGAACAGGAAATAGAAAATGGCAAGAAGCTCAAGGTATAACAAACACACCAACTCTAGAAACTCACAAAAAAACTCCCTGGGACTCTCCAAATGGGGGTGTGGGCAGAGTTGGGGCTGAAAGTGCTTTGCTGTCACACAGAGATTTCTGATGTAACAAAAATCATCATCTTGCTATTTGGATGGCAGCATAAAAATAATAGCAGCTTAACCATGGCCAAAATCCCCTGAACAATTCCACCCACGCCCTGAAACTTACCCGCTCTGTGTCATGCCCACTAAAATGAGCTCCGAGACCTCCTGGGTAAATTCTATTCCTTCATGGGACTTTGGTTTCCTTAGTTATAAAACGCAGGGGTTGGGTTAGAGGCGCTCCAAGGTCTCCGGGCTCTGATATTCTTCTACAAAGCGGGTGGGTGGGGACCAGAATGCTCTGACTCGGCACTTCCTCTACAAGCCGGTAAAAGAGAGAAAGGGAGCCCCTCGACATAAAGCCAAGGGCACCCACTGCTAGAAAGCGGATGTCTGTCTTTTAAGGTCTGCACAAGCATTTAGGGCCTTCATTCACTCAAAAGTCTTATTGAACGTTCACTATTAACTCCGTCATTTTATCGATACCTACTTACTTATTACCTATTCTTCACTCATACAGTAACAAGCCTGTTCTATTATTTACTCATATACTGAACACCTACTATTCACCACCTCTTCAATCATTTACTAAGCACAAAAGAGCCTTCCTTGTATTCATCAACCACCTACTTCTACTATCAATGACAGCTAACTTTATTCAGCACTTATGTTTTACCGGACCTGTTTTAATTTCTTTATATTTGATCTTCACAATTACACTATGAGATGTAGGCACTACTCTCAGTCCCATTTTATTGATGAGGAAACAGAAGCACAGACAAGTAAAGTAACTTGTGCAAGGCTGCACAGTGAGTAGAGCCCAAGTCCTCTGGCTCCAGAGTCCATGTTCTTAATCCCTCTGCTGCACTGGACCCCTACCAAGGGCCCACTCTTTATGGCCTTATTCACCAAACATTTACCAAGTGTCTACCACGTGTCAGGCACTGTCCTAGACACTGGAATGGCAAGGCGGGGTCTCAGCCCTGGAGGAGGTCAAAGCAACAGGCTACACCCTGAGGAGTAGAATGCTGAGTCCACCTTGGATCCTGCTTTCAAGGAGTCACAACTGGGAAGGAATAAGACCTGTTTCTACCCTAGTTTCACACTCTAGAAGGTGTCTCAGGAGGAGATGTGATAAAGTGCTGTGACAGCTCCCAGTAGGGATCCATTAGCGACAGGAGTGGAGGGAAATCTGCGGTGCACCTGTGGAGGTGTCTGAGCTGGGGTTTAAAGAAGGGTAGGAACTGGAAGGGAACCTGATGTTCAAGTAAAAGCCTGGTGGTGGGAGGACGTGAAGCATGAGGTGGGAGCGGGCAGACCACCCTGGTGCTTCCTTTGATTCCCTTCCTGCTGCCCTCCCACCAGGCCCACGCCCCACGTGTACCTTCCCTTTGAAGAGCTGCTGGATCTCGGGTACATAACTCTCAGAGTCAGTGGCAATGTAGACCGACTGGGCGTTCAGCGCCGTCACCCAGAGCTTCAGGGCGCGCCTGATTTCCTTTAGGTCGGGGAGGCACATGGTCATGGTGAGCGGGGCGGCGGTGTGGCGGCTGTAGCCCACGCACTGCGGGGAGGCCATGAAGTGGGCGCCGGCGGTCCCGTCCTTCAGCATGGCGCACGCATTCTTCTGTGGGGCGGGTGGGGACACAGCTAAAGACGGCCACCGCCCGCAACCCCAGAAGCAAGAGCCAGGAAGGGGAAAAAGGCAGGCAATACAGGAGGAGCGCAACTATTTTTTTTTTTTAAAGCACTGAGGGAAGAGGGAAATGCATCAAAACAGTTAACGGTGGTTATTTCTGGGTAGTGGGATATTGGCTTTTCACAATTTTTTTTTCTTGGTATAACTGCACTATCTGGGACTTCCAGCAGAATTCTGAACTGTGGTGGTGACGATGGGCAGCCTTGTCTGATTTCTAACTTCAGTGGGAACACTTCTGATAGCTCCCAAGAAGTATGTGTTTGCTGTGGGTTGCGGAGAGATAGCCTTTATCAAGGTAAGGTGGGTCCCTTGTATTCCTGGTTGGTTAAGAGTTGTTTTTCTTTTTTAAATCATAAATGACTGTTGACTTTTTATCAAGTGCTTTCTTGGCCTCCATTGAGATGATTATATGATTTTTCTTCTTTGGGTGTTAATATAGTGAATTTCACTGCATTCCTGGGATAAATTTTACTTGTTTGTGTTGTGTGTTCTTTAATATGCTACTGGATTTTACTTGGTAATATTTTACTTAGGATCTGGGCATCTATGTTCTGTATGAGAATGGGCTGTACTTTCCTGAGTTGACCTTATCTGAGTTTGGTATTAGCATTATGCTAGCTTTATAAAAAAAAAAAGCATCTTATATCTTCTTATGTTCTAGGGAAGCATAAATGGGAACTATCTGAAACCACTGACAAAATACTCTGGGCCTGGCTCCTTTACTTTGTGGAAGGGGGCAGGAAGGGGGGCAGGAAGGGAATCTAGTGGGTAAATGTGTGATTTCTTCCTCAATTGACATTGAATGAATTTTGATCTACTTTCTATACTTTTCAGTATTTTTCAAGTTTTCAACGATGAGTATTTCTCACATACACACATATATATCTTCTTCTGTAAACTAAGGAGATTGTCTACATTACTCCAGTTATTTTCACAGGGAGGATAACCTGATGAGTTTTCTGCACATTTAAGCAGCTGCCAAATTTGGAGGATGACATCTTCATTTCTTGGGAGCCCCACCCAACCTCCAGAGCTTGTTTTTCAACAAGGAGTCTACTGGCGAAACACTGAGCTGGGACAGAGGACTGTGGGCTGTGGGGCTCTTTCTGGCTTGCTGTCTGACCCAGAGCCTAGCTTGATACCTCAGTTTATCCATCTGTGAAATGAGGATAAAAATGGCAACTGTTAAAATGAAAACTGCCAAGCAAGCGCTCCGGAGCCACATTTCTGACGTGTCTGCGGTGGAATCGTGGGGCACAGTCCCGTGAACTTGGCCAAGTGAGACCTCTCTGCCCTGGCTAGGATGTGGTGCAATGGGTTCAGTGTTCCACTCCCACAGACATGGGCCCTGCTCAGAGATGTGTCCATCCCGGCCACGAGGGGAAGGGGGAAGTTACCCAGTCGGAGCCAATGCGCAGGTGGATGCCCACATAGGGCCGGATGAGGTGGGCACGGATCTGGGCCTCCCCTGTCCTCACCATCTCATCTGACCACACCATGTACTTCTGGAGCGGCCTATGCTCCTCCAAGACAGGGAACTGGGCCGGGGCCCCTGGCAGGGCAAGCACTGGATGTTCCTCTGGAGAAAATCTAGGCATGAGACAGAAGGAGAAGAAATCAGACAGAGAGCGCACAGCGAGTCCAGCCGCCACCCCCAAGGGAGAAAGGACGGCGTTGCACCATGCCCCAGAGACCCTGCGGAGGGGCCCCTGCAACATGCAAGAAGCACGAGAGGTTGTGAAACCCCAACGGGCTGATAAGAGACCTTGGCGGCGGCAAGAGGCACAGTATGCAATACTGTCCCGCCACATGGAATTTACAACCCTCTTTGATTGTTTAACAATTAAAACTTTACAGTAGAGCATTCCAACCTTTTGTATGTCATGCTGGCTTCCAATCTGTGGTGTGGTAATTCACTCCAGGTTGGGGTGTCTAGACTGAGTCTTTGCCATTTTACCCACACAGTGGGATCGGGAAGTGCAGCTGCTGACAGGTCACACTCCCAGGGAATGTGTACGCTGGATGAGACCATTCACTCAACATTTAACACGTTATCTATGGATTGCCTACTATGTGCTGGGGGCCAAGGGAGAATGAGACAGGCATGGTCCCTGCTCTCATGGAAAACACTAGAGGTCTGTAGATGCCCCCCACATACCCTGCCGAAGGCTCTCCCTCCCCCTTGTTCACAACGCACCTTGTAATTATTTTACCCCTGAGTCCAGAAAAGTCTGCTGGACTCAGGCTTCTGAAGTCAGTATCTCCGCGTGCCTAGAACAGTACATGTAAGAGCTCAGTAAAGATCTGTTGACTGAATAGAGTGAGGAGCAAACCTGTGCTCCCTCATTAGCTAAGCCCAGACTATATTTCAGCAACATGAAATGCCCCGCTCTTCCATAAGCTTGCAATGCACTTGCAAACTCCTGATCTCTGCAGACTTCTCCCCTCTACCTGGTATGCCTTCCCTCTGCCAGCCAAAATCCTTTTCCTAAAATTATGAAATAGGTACAGGCACTCTGGAAAACAGTCTGGCAGTTTCTTATAAAACTAGACATGCAATTACGATATGACCCAGCAACTGTACTCTTGGGCATTTATCCCAGAGAAATGGAAACCTATGTTCACACATGAACCAGTATGCGAATGTTCACAGCAGCTTTTTTCATAATAGTCAAAAACTGGAAACAACTCAGACGTCGTTTAACAAGTGGCTGGTTAAACAAACTGCAGTACATCCACACCACAGAGCACTATTGCAATAAGGAACCGGCTACTGATACAGGGAACAACTTGGATGGATCTCAAGGGAATTATGCTGAGTGAAAAAAGTCAGCCTCAAAAGGTCACATACTGTATGATTTCGTTTATATAACGTCTGTGAAATGACAAAGTTGAGAAAAAAGTAATGGAGATGGGATTAGTGGTTGCCAAGGGGCTAGGGTGTGTGTGTGTGTGTGTGTGTGTGTGTGTGTTTAGGGAGGTGGGTGTGGTTATAAACTGGCCACACAAGGACCTTTGTGATGTTAGAACTGTTTGATATCTTAACTGTGGTGATAGATACACGAACATACACACGTGATAAAATTGAATAGAACTAAGTATACACACACACAGAAGTGAGTACAAGTAACACTGGGGAAATTTGAATAAGATGGATGGACTGTACCAATGTCAATATCCTGGTTGTGATACTGTGCTATAGTTTCGCAAAATGTTAACATTGGGGGAAACTGGGTAAAGGGTACATGGGATCTCTCTCTATTAATTCTTACAAGTGCATGTGAACCTACAGTTATCTCAGTAGAAATTTCAAGGAAAATTTATTAAAAATTTCAGAGCATACAGGATAATACAGAAAATAATTTAACAGTCCACAGAGCTGTGACCCAAATTAGCAAATATTAACACTTTACTTTGTTTCAGATTTTAAAAAATATACACCTGAATAAAAGCTCTACCCTATGATCTCTTTCCCGCTTCCTCCTCTTTCCAGAAGATACTGTGGTTTTATGCACGATTACACTTTACTATTTATATTAAAAGGTATTATTCTGTGTGCTCTTTACACAGTGCAATGGCAAAAGCATGGACTGTCAAGCCAGGTGACCTTGTTCTAATGTTGACTATGCCACTTACTAACTCGGGCAGGTGACTTAACCATTCTGTGCCTCAGTTTCCTTATCTGTATAATAGAGCTGATAATAGTTCCCACTTCATAGGGCTGTTGAGAAGATCAAATAGATTAATATAAGTATAGCATTTAGCACAGCGCTTGGCACGTAGAAAGCTCTCAGAAAATTCTCTCACCATCACCACCATCATCATCATCATATTGCATGTAACCTATTTCAACTTTTAAAAAATTCAACTCAGGGACTTCCCTGGTAGCGCAGTGGTTAAGAATCTGCCTGCCAATGCAGGGGACACAGGTTCGATCCCTGGTCTGGGAAGATCCCACATGCTGCGGAGCAACTAAGCCCGAGCGCCACAACTACTGAGCCTGCACTCTAGAGCCCGCGTGCCACAACTACTGAAGCTTGCGTGCCTAGACCCCGTGCTCCGCAACAAAGAGGAGCCACTGCAGTGAGAAGCCCGTGCACCATGACGAAGAGTAGCCCCCACTTGCCACAACTAGAGGAAGCCTGCGCGCAGCAATGAAGACCCAACGCAGCCAAAAATAAATAAAATAAATAAATTTATTTAAGAAAAGTCAACTCTGTTTTAGAGATTTGGCCATGTTGATGGCGTGGATCATGTGATCGTGTTAATGTCTCTTTAAGTTTTCCATTTGCACGAATAAACTGCAGTTTACCTATCTAGTCCCCTCCGCTGGTCAGTGAGGCTGTTTCCAATCTTTCCCCATACGACAGTGCTGCAATGGACATGCCACTCTTTCTTCACACCCAACCAAACACCTCGCTCCACAAACGCCTTCCAAAGTTCCAAGACCAGTTGCCGCTCCCAAGCCTCAGCTCCTAGGAGAGGGCTCTGTCCCACCTCTCCTTTGCTGCCTTCTGCACACTGATGTGCTCAATAACCACCTTCCCCGGCCACTGCCATGAGGGTAGGCCCCCAGCACTCTTGTTCACCATGATTCCTACACACACTGGTGCAAGGCCTGTGCCAAGTAAGCCACAAGCAAGTGTTCATGGACTGCTTGGCTCTATCTAATCCTCATCTTGTCAGACTTTACATGTACATACATGTGACAGGCAATGTTCCATTTACTTTGTGTACATTAACTCATTGGATCCTCTTAAGAGCCCCGTGAGGTAAGTACTACTGTTAGTCTCACTTCACAGATGAGGAAATTGAGACACAGAAAGGTTAAGTAGCATGCTCATGGTCACACAGCTAGGAACTGGTGGAGCAGGGATTTGAAACCAGGCAATCTCCTCCAGAACCTTTGTTCTTAACTACTATACCTCACTCCCAGCTCCCCCACCCAGTCAATAAGCACCTCAAAAGCTGAGTCTGTGGCTTATTCTTCTGATTCCCAGCCTAGGCACAGGCCTCAACACATAGTAGGTACAATAAATATGTTTAGAGTGAATGAATGAGAATTCAGGGATCTCACCAGAAAGACCAGATCAGGTTGTCAGGGGTTAGAGGAAGAAGTGAATAGTAACTGAGTACCTACTATGGGCCAGGCCCTCAGCTAAGCGACTTTCATAGGCCACCTTAAAGGGTTTCAAATGGAAAGCAAAGCTGTGATCTCCCAGGGGGCTGGAACATTAGGATAAAATCAGGATCTGCTCCCTCCTTGACCTCTTAGAAAGTACCTGCTGTTGACCTTTGGTGAATTCCAAATCTGGAATATCCATCCCCTCTACCTGGATCTGGATCAGCACACATAGCTGTCCCAGTGCAACGCCAGCTCTGACATGACAAGCAGCAAGAGGCCGAGACGGATGTGCTCATTTGCTCCCAATGAGGAAGGAGAGTGCTGTTTGGAAAGAAAGCTTGACCAGGTCCATCTGTTCACAGCCCTGATGGCTGACCCTAAGTCAGGCCCTTAGCCTGGTCACTGCCCAGCTGAAGAAGGCACACTTTCCTGCTGCTGGGTGCAGTGAACCTCTGGGGTTCTTCACCCACCACCACACGGACGCTACTGAGATCCCCCTACCAAGCTGGGGTTTCTCCATGCACAGCACCCGCATGTGTGCCCAGGATACACCAG
Organism: Balaenoptera ricei; assembly: GCF_028023285.1. Lineage (NCBI taxonomy): Eukaryota > Metazoa > Chordata > Mammalia > Artiodactyla > Balaenopteridae > Balaenoptera > Balaenoptera ricei. Next base: position 26,841,797 of record NC_082653.1, read on the forward strand.
TGGATGGACACTATGCTGAGTGCAGAGGATGCAGGGACATGAACGAGGCAGAGTCTAGTTCTCAATGTCCCTGACATGAAGAACTACCTTTCCCTGCAGCTCTTTGCATGCCTGGCTTCTTCTCATCCTTCAGGTCTCAGCCCTGCCGATTACATGTCACCTGTTTATGTCCTCCCAAGGAGGCTGCAGCCTGGGAGAATGATAAGCCACGTGCTCAAATACCTGTTGCCTTCATGCCAAGAGAATGGTTCAGCATGATGGTTCATAGCCTTCCAACAGTGAATGTGCAATAAATAATAAATGTCTGTTCAATTAAATCTCCATCGGGGTATTCACAGACTCAGAACCAGCAGAGCTGGAAAGATCCTCAGTGGGAAATCACTTAGTGGGGAGAAATAACTCTTATTCTCTTTTCCTAGAAGCCAGTTTTCAGCTGGACACATAGAAGCCCCAAAAAAGACATTTCTCAGTACTTCTTGTAGCTAGGTATGGCCACATGTCTAAGTACTGGCCAATGAGCTGGTGTAAGCAAGCTATGAGGAAGGCTCCTTAAAAAGGTGAGGATGTGCCCTTCTTCTGCCCCTTTTGTCCTTCCAGCTACCTGGGGCTTCATGAGTCATCTTGGCCCATGAGGTGAGACTAAGGATAAAAGCCAGTACTGGGGGAATACCTTGGCGGTCCAGTGGTTAGGATTCCACGCTTCCACTGCAGGGGGCAGGGGTTTGATCCCTGGTTGGGGAACTAAGATCCCGCATGCCGTGCAGTGTGGCCAAAAAAAAAAAAAAAAAAAGCCAGTACTGGGAAGGCTGAGCAGAGATGGGAGCCTAATTCCTAGACACAAGGGAGCTGCCCTGCAGCTGTGGGTTGCACAGCCCAGTCCTTTTTTACTTAAGAAAACAATGAACTTTTATCTTGCTAGTCTGCTGTTATTTGGGGTTTTCTGTTACATGTAGCTAAGTTAAACCTGGTACACCCGGACCTGCGGCCACCAGCACTTTTAGCTGATATACAAGAGGGTTACTGGTTGAAGGCAGTGGGGGAGGGGAACCGAGCAGTTCCAACTTGGCCCCCGTTGCCGCCCCCACAGCACTACAGCGCTTCTCCAGAACTCTAAAACTCAAAGAACAGTTTGAAAGTGACCGATCTTGCTCAGTCCCTTCATTTTATAGATAGAGCACTGTGGCCAGAGAAGGGAAGCAATCTGCAGTTACACAGTGAGCCAGGGAAGCGGCTGACCCTTTCTAATGCCATTCTCCCTACACCCATGCCCCTGCCCCCAAAGGACAATTTTCTACAGCAAGAAAGTGTCCACTATTTAAGAAAATGTTTAAAATACTTAAACTCTCAAAACTCACCCCTGCAAACACTCACAGGATTCTTATCAGACTGCTTCACCAGGGCCTACAAAGCCCTGCACAGTCTGACCCCTGCCCACTTCTCCAATCTCCTGTTCTATATGGCAGGTTAATTCAAGTCTCCTCCCATTGGGTGGGCTCTATGTTCCCTCCCAATAGCATTTGGCAGAGGTAACGGTGTCCCGGTTGCCAGGCCCAGGCTTTAGGGGGCCAGCAGCTTCCACCTTCTGCCTCTTGGAGCACGCACTCCCTGGATGCACCCTCTCAGAACCCAGCTGCCACGCTGTCCGAAGTCCAAGCCACACGGAGAGGTCAAGAGTATACATGCCGGCCGACTGCCCCAGCTGAGCTCCCAGATGACAGCCAGCACCACCTGCCAGCCATGAGTGAGCCCTCTTGGACGTGCAGCCCAGTTGAGCCTTCAGATGACTCCAGTCCCAGCCGACAGCTGACTGCAGCCATGTGAGACCACAAGCAAGAAGTGCCCAGCTAACCCAAGTGTCCATCAACAGATGAATGGATACCCCACACACATACCCTACCCAACACACTCCACTGGCATCGAGTGGAATACACACCAGTTAACCATTTTTTGAAATCTCATGCTTTTACATGTTTAGAACTGATCCTGCCAATGATATTTACTAACCTGATAAATCAATTACTCCTCAGAAAAGATAGTTAATTACTCAATTACAAACTATATGTCATAATTTCATTTTAAGTTAATATGTATAGGTATACATTGTATATGTACATAAAAATACACCCATTTTGGAGGGTGGAAGTATACATATCAAAATTCTAATAGTTTTTTGGAGGGATGATGGGATTATGAGTAAATTTAATTTTCTTATTAAAAAAACAAAAAAAACCCACCAAATGTGGTGGGTATTCCAAAGAGTATTCATCTTAAGAAATTAGATGTTTAACATGGATTGGAACTTTGTACAGTTGGGATTCCATAAAGAAAATGGAAAAACAAAAGCGAAACCAAAGACGTGCCCTGCTAAGCCCAGTCGACCCACAGAAATCTGAGCAATCATTCTAAATTGTTGTTGAGCTACTGAGTGTTAGAGTGGTTTATTACACCGTGGTGGACGACGGGAACACCCTACCCTTCTCCTCCTGAAATGCTCCACGCCAGCCACTCTGGCCTTTCTGCCCCTTGACCACACCAAGCTTGTCCTGCCTCAGAGCTTGCAATGTCCCCACCATGAAGAACTATCTTTCCCTCCAGCTCTTGGCATGGCTGGCTCATTCTTCAGATCTGTTATGGACTAAATGTTTGTGCCCCCCCACCCCATCAATTCATATGTTGAAGCCCCAACTCCCAACGTGATAGTATTAGGAAGTGGGCCTTTTGGGGGCAGTTACATTTTGATGGTCATGAGGGTAGAGCCCTCGTGATGAGATTAGTGCCCTTATAAGAGACCAGAGAGCTTGCTCTCTCTCCAACATGTGAGGATACAGTAAGAGGCAGCACCTGCAAGCCAAGGAGTCCTTACTAGAACCTGACCACGCTGGCACCGTGATCTCAGACATCCCAGCCTACAAAAGTATGAGAAATAAATGTCTGTTGTTTAAGCCCCCCAGTCTGTGGTATTTTGTTATAGCAGTCCAAGCTGACAAAGACAAGGTCTTTGCCTGCCAATCACACGTCACCTGCTTATGTCCCTCACAGCACTATGTCTTCTGGGACTATCTTATGTACAAATGTATTCACTGTCTCCCCTGTTAGACTCAGCTCCATCAGGGCAGGGGCCTTATCTGCTTTATTCTTGCCTGTCCCCCCAGCATCCACGCCAGTGCTTGACACTCTGGCGGTGCTTCTTACATGTGTGTGGAAGGAAGGCAGCTGCCCAGGTGGTCCTAACTCTCTCCAACTGCCTCCAGGGACCTCATCTTCCCCACTAGTCTTCCTTTCCCAAAAATTTGGTTGTAAGGCACAAGCTTCCCCAAGCCCTTACACAATTCCTACAACTCAATGAACTGAAGCAAGACCATGGGGCCGTGAACAAGTGTGCCAGCAACATTGTCCGACTGATGCATCCAGGCAGCCCTGTCCCTTCTCTTCCAACCAGGACGGTGTGCTTTTTGGAATTTGCTCTTAGAGCTGCTTTTAGAGCTGGTGTCATGTTTTTTTTCCCCCTTGGCATTTTAGAGGCAAATCTCCATCCTTTGAGGACAGGTCTGCCGTCTGGCAATAGCTCTGGGTCATTCAGAGCTGAACGGGGAGAACCAAGCAGGTGATCAAATGGGAATCAACAATTCCCTATCTGGGATCAACAATGAGGGGGATTAGACTCTGCCAGGACTGAGTATCCTCAGTAGCTCATGATCTAGCTCTGAAGGCAAGTCCCTAATAGGAATTGGCAGCTATTAAAGGCACAGCTCTTTTCTCCACAGGGATGAAGAATGGGTGCTCTGGAGTCAGGCTGCCTGGATTCAGATCCCAGCTCTGCCACTTCAAGCTGCAGGACCTCAGGGAAGTGACTTCACTTCTCTCTGTCTCAATTTCCTTACCTGTAAAGCAGAGATGGCAATAACACTTGTCCCCCAGACTCATGGAAGCATTAAATGAGCTATTACCTTAGAAGACTTAGGGAGTGAAGATTTAGAACAGCAACTGGCACAAGTAAGCCCTAAATAAATATTAGTTCTTATTACCTATGAAAGCCTTACACACAGACCCCTGCTGCCCAGTCAATAGCTGCATTACCTTGGGCAAGTTATTTAGCCTTACTGAGCTCAGTTTCTTCACCTGTCAAACGGGAATTGATCATAATACCCATTTCATGAAATTTCTCAAAGACTTAAATAAAATAAAGCATGTGAATAATAGTAACAGGTAACACTGACTGGCCCTCTACTACGTGCCATGTGATTTATATTGGAGGCAGATACCATAGTGCTCCTTCCATTAAACTAAGGAGGAAACTCAGGCCAGACAGCTGGAGTGGCTCACTCAGGGTCATCTGAGAAAGAGGTAGGGCTGGGTCAGAGCTCCGGGCCGTCTTATCCTGAGCCTGTGCTCGTTCCTCTGCATCAGTCTATCTTTGTCTTACTAAATGCCAAGTGCTGGGACCCCACAAGAATTCATAAGCCCCTCATGGTTCCTAACCCAGGTCTGATGTCTAAGCCCACGCTCTTTCTTGCCACACTATAGCATCAGGGGCAAATGTACTATGTTAGTGTCATCATTATATCTAGACTGTAGCCAGCTGAAGGCTGAGACTGGGTCTTCCTCATTTTTATGCATCACCTCTGGCCTTTGAGCACTATGTCTCTTACGTGACAGATGCTCTATAAATATTTCACAGCCTGTGCCTATGCCCTGCTAACCTATTTTTTTTTTTTTAATAGGGCTTACTGGAGCACAATTAATAAAGCACATCCAATTATTATCAGGATGACATCATTTCTCTGTCTGCACCTGAAGCTGTTTTTCTCTAGAAGCAGCTTCCAATTTTCACCTTGTGAAGAGGAAGGTAACAGGGGAGTGATTCTCACGCCTAGAGGAGGAAATCGAGACTCATGTGACTGCACAATAGTCTTTTTATGACATCCTTTATTCGCTGATAAACTCTTGCTCAACTTTGTGGCAGGTCAACGTCCCACTGTGTCAGGCGTTGAGATGGGAACAGATCACATAGGATCCCAAGTTCAACAGACAGAACAGCTGCACCTTTGGTCTCATACATCAGGGTGTGGTAGAGGGGAAGAGGGCCAGGAAGGCGCTGAATGCCCATGGGCCCCCCACCTCTCCCCTAATCCCAGCAATGCTGCCCCCTCCACATACCTCTGGATCCACTGGTCTTTGTAGGAGGCGCTGAAGGAAATGCCTGCAAAAAGCTCAGACCTGTTGAAACTCACATGAAACTGATCCCAAAATGGGCCAAAGGGGTTTCCTTCCTAGAGAAAGAGAGTGGGCAAAGGCTTACTGAGCGGGAGGGAAAGCCAGTTGGGGATGGGGCCAAGGAACTGTGGATGGGGGAACCCTGGGCGATTTGACTCAGGCTGAAATACTCTCATAGGACGGGCCAGTAGGAATATCACTTCGTAATTTCTGGGCTGGGTGCTGAGGAGGGCAGCTCGGCCTCCAGTCTGGTTTTCAGCGGGCAACGTTCACCACAATATCTGAAGGAGTCTTTCTTGCTCGTGTGCCATATGCCGCTGACCCTGCAGCATTGGTGGGGGTCTGGGGAGGAAGTCAACCCTGGATTTGGGACCATGGACTAAGAGCACCAAGAGACCTTCAAGACCCAGCTAATCCAATGCCCTTATTTTCAAGATGGAAACCAGGACCCAGACAAGGTAAGACACTTGCTCAAGCTCACAGAGCAAGTGAGGGCAATATTGGGGCTGTAAGCAAGGTCTCCTTTCTCAAATTTCCAACCACCCTCCTCAGACTTTAGCATAAGCACTGAAACACATGTTGGGGATTGTCTTATTCCCCAAGTGCCAGAAATTTACAAACTTCTACTGATAAATATGACAGCTTCTCATTTACGTGCTGAGAGACAAGAAAGTATACAAGTTAGGAGGGTGGACAATGGAGCCATATTACCACAACTTATTTGCTATTATGATTTTGGGCAAAATATTAAACCTCTCTTTGTTGCATTCAGTGTCCTCTCTATAAAATGGGGTATTAATAGTACTTTCCTCACAGAACAGTTTAAGGATTAAGTGGGATAATATGTGGAAAGCTCTTAACATGGTACCTGGCGTGTAGTAAGTGCTATGTGAGTATTAGTGATTATTACTGATGTGGCACTTTACAGTTTACAAGCACTCTTACACCTGGCCCTCATTGATACTTTATGAGCAAGACACAGCAGGGACTGGTGTCTTTACTTTGTAGGTAGAAATAAAGGCTCAGAGGAAGCAAAGTCCTCTGCCCAAAGTGACACTGCTGACAAATGCCAGAAATGGGACTTAAATCTCCATCTTTCTACTCTAGGCCCTTCTGGTGCCTTCCCCCACGTACTGCTATCGCACAGTGTCTCAGGGGCCTAGAGGACCTGGAACAGGCAGAAAGGGTCTCCCAGACCCACAGGACCCACCTTCATGGGGCATGTCTTCTTATCAGGGCTTCGCTGGGCTGCCACCTCAAAGCAGTATGCCACCCGTTTCTCAGGGGGCCAGTGAGTAGGTGCCAGCTTCTCCATGAAGTCCTCCAGGCTGATGACCCGATGGTAGGCTTGGAGGGGCTCCAGCTTGAAGTACTTCTGGTAGGACACATGGAGCTACAGGAAAAGTGGGGAAAAGGAGGGGGCGAGGGTCCCTCCTCAGTATCCTAGTGGCTGTTTCAAAGACATTCATTAAAACCGTATACTGAAAAAAAAAAAAACAACAAAAAAAAACCGTATACTGTAAGACCCAGACAGCTTGGACTACATGCCAGTAAACAACTTTTGATAAAAGACACCAAAGTTAGAACGGAGGCTGGGAGAAGACATCTGCAAACTAAAGAACAAACAGTAATATACCTCATATTCAAAAATGCCTGCTGATTTATAAGAAAAAAGACAAATGATGCAAGAGAAAACATGGGCAAAGGATAGGAGTGAGCAACTCACAGCAAAGGGAACCCAAATAGCCAACACACTCAAAAGATGTGCAAGCTCACGAGAATTAGGAAAAAGAAAATTACAATGCCAACAAGACACCACTTCTTACCCATGAGACCAGCAAAAATTTAAAAGCTTAACTCTAATTACTGGAAAAGATACGGCTGATAGTAGAAGTCTACATTTTGGAACAACTACTTTGGAGTGTAACCCCTTACAAGCATCTAATAGAATTTTAAATGTGCCCTCTACCTCTAGGTATTTGCCTTAGAGAATCCTGCCCTTTGTACCAAGAGATGGATAAAAGGATGCTCAGTGCCACAATGGAAGTAGTACAGGAAAAAACTTGGAAGGAGTCATACCAAAAGACACTAAATCCATGATAGTGGTTGCCTCTGGGGGTGGGGGAGGGACTAGAAGTAGCCTCGAGCCAAGACACACAATCTTTTAACGACTTTATCTATAAACTTTTATTTCTTTTATTAACAAAAAGAAAACATGAAGCAAAGATGAGAAAGTGTTAATGCTTATCATTTCTAGTGGCAGATACATGGATGGTGATTATAGTAATCTCTGCATTTTTCTGGACTTAAGAAAATTTCTTAGAACACCATGAAATAAAATTTAGACTTTATCCTATAGGTCAGAGTTCCCAAGCATGTTCCACTAGTTCAGGTGGGTAAAGGGTTCTGCAATAAAAAGGCTCCAGAAATAAACAGGCCTGGAAAATGCTATGTTAGCAGGTTTCTTTACGACAGGACTTCTCAGGGCCTTTAATATGCTAACATGCATTTTGAATCTCCAAATTTGGGGGGAATGAGGAATTGAGAACACAATTTCCCAAACTGACTTAACCACTGCACCATTCCTGCACGAGCCGTTGATGTTCCAATGAACAGACTTCGAGAACCTTAATTATTAGCAACAAGGTCTTGCTGAAGGATTTTAAGCAGAAATAATATGAGATCTGCTTTCTTGAAAGATCACTCTGGCGGCAGAAGAGAGAATGTACTAATGGTAAGATTAGAGGAAGGAGAGGAATTAGGAGGCTACTGCAATGGTCCTTTAGTTTGTTCAAGTATTCATTCAACATGTATTTTTGTTTTGTTTTGTATGCTTTGTTTTGTTTCAACATATATTTTTGAGCATCTCCAAAAGTCTGAGAGATGGGGAAGCATGGACAGGTTAAAAAATGTAAAGGGAGGTGAAGTACAGAGTAAAGGGAAGCATTTAGGATGACTTCTAGGTTCCTGGCCCAGGTGAATGGAGGTGACATAAACTAAGGCTGGAAATATAGGTGGTTACACAGGTTTGAGGGGAAAGTTCTGGCTTTGTGAACTTCAGATTATCTGTGGGTCATCCAAGGTAGACCCAAAAGCATAGGAGTTAGAAACACGAGGCCTGTGGTCAGAGGAGAGTCTGGGCCATGGATAAATTTGGGAGGTACATGGAGAAGAGTGAAAGCCCAAGAGTCAACAGAAACTTATAGCAAAGCAAATAATGGTAATAAAAGCAACTAATATTTACTGAGTGCTGGGTTAGCGCCAGGTGCTGTACTCAACATGTTTCATAGACTTGATCATCTAATTGTAAGAGGTAGGAATACAACCATCTCCAGTTTATTTATGAAGAAACCCAGGTGGACAGAATCTAGGTAACTCACCTGAAGTCACACAGCTAATAAGCAAACAGAAAGAGGAGACACATCAACATTTAAACAGTGGGTGGGGAGAGAGGAGCCCCTGATGCAGCGCAAAGAGGAAATTGTGGATAGGTTGGGCTGAAGCAGGAACAGGCTGTGTCTTGGAAACCAGGGCAGTAGGAAGTGCAAGAAGGAGAGAGGCACACGGGGCCACGTGCCACCGGGAGGTCAGTTGAGATAAAGACTGAGAAATGACTCCTGGATTTGGCAATTCTGAGGTCCTTCGTGGCCTCTGTGAGAACAGTCCCAGTGGGGAAGGGGAGCCCAACTGGGGTAGGTTGAGTAACCCGTAGAAAGCAAGAAGTGGAGACTCTGAAAGACTCCTAGCTGAGAAGGCAAGGTGAGAGAAGGCAAGCAAACCAGAGGGAGACCAATGGCCAGGTCTAAACTATAACAGTGAGTACAAAAAGTCAGAGCATCAACAGCTCCCGGTTACTAAGGACCCCCTGCATCCTAAGCACTTTCAATTGATGGCCTCAGCTGATTCTAAGAGGGAGGCATTCCACAATCACTATCTCACTGAGGGAGGTAGCAACAATTATTACCAGCCTATTTTAAAGATGAGGAAACTGAGGCACAAAGAGGTCAAGTACCCTGCCCAGGCTATACGGCTAGTAAGTGGCCAAGCCAGGCTATGATCTCAGGTACTCTGGCTTTTAACCTTTCTAAATACAGGCATGTGCAGGAAAAAATAAAACCTACGTTTTAGGCTGTAAGAATGAAATACAGTGTTTTGTACATACTAAACATAATTTTTTGAAGTTTATTAAAAACTTTCAAAGTCAATTCACTAAATATTAATTCAATTCCTACTGCCAGGCCCCTGGAGTTACACTGTGAACAATGACAGACACAGGACTTGTGGAAGACATAAAGAACATGCAAGAAATTAGATGATGCTGGGCTTCCCATGCTAAGGGACCCCTTGATGAGGTGAGAGGCAGTGCTGGAGCCAGACTGCTCCAGTTTGTGGCCCCGGACATGTTATTAACCAGCTTGTGCCTCTGTTTCTCCTTCAGAACTGATAATAGCAACCATCACCTCTGACCAATGGGTGGGACCAAACAAGGCTGGAAACGGAGTCTGGAGGTTCAGGTCACAGGCTCTGGAGTCAGAGAGACATGGGCTTGAATTCCAATCTACTACTCACAAGCTGTGTGAGCGTGGGTAAGTCACCTAACCTCTCTAAACCCATTTCCTCAGAGGGATGTGATGGGAAGGAAAAGAGCTAATCCTGATGCAATGCTCAGAAAGAGTGCCTGGCAGACAACAGGTGCTGGATAAATGTTAGCCAGTTAGCCAGGGAAGACAGTTCTGGGTGGGGGGGTAGGGCAAACTCAGAGGGGTGGGAGGTGAAGCCTACAGAAAGACTTGGGGTCAAGCAGAGGTGAGCAGGATTGGGGAAAGGTGGACAAGGGTCAACAGCAGGAGGTACTCACATTGGTGAAAGGAGGCTTGTGATGCTGGTACTCAATCCAAGGAGGTACAGCCAGGGTGCGGTTCAACAGCTTTGCAAATGCCAGGGAGCCCAAGAAATGATCAGCCTGGTTCCCAAAGCGCCCTGGATGGTATATTGCAGGTGAAGTGAGGACTAGGGCGTCGAGGGCTTGGGGCATGCAAGGCTCAGAAAGGATGCAGAGCCAGGAGTGTGGAGGGCCAGGACACCAAGGAGAGCCAGGGGACCTGGCAGCATGGGATCAAGTCTGGACTCCTGGGTCTGACGGTCAAGGCCCTTCAGGCCCTGCCTCTTCTGCCTCAGCCACTCCAGGTTCTTTGCTGTTTCCCAAACATGCTCTACACTTCCCATCCCCACCCCATGCCTTTGCTCTTGCTGTTCCATCAGCCAGGAGTGACCTTCTACTTCTATTTCCTCCCATCTGCATGTGAAGGGGTAACTCCAATGCCTCACTCACCGGGATCCTTTCACTACCTCTCTGCCATATTCAGTTCCCCTCCTCTGCCTCCCACCTTGGATATGAGTTACTTGTGGTTCTTCACTCTTCCTAGAATGTCCTTTCCCATTTCCCGGCCTTTGGCTGTTTCCTCAGCCTGTGAATGCCTCAGGTGCAAGGTCCCTGTCTGACTCTTTCTGTTATCCCCAGCATGGCATCCATTCCTTCATTCCACAAAGATTGTTGAGAGGCCACAATGTGTCAGGCTCTCTGCTAGGTGCTAGGACACAGGAGTGAGCAAGAAGGACAAGGTCTCTGCCTTCAAGGCATTCACAATCCAGGTAGGGGGACAGTAAACATATAAACAAATATACAGTGATAAATTTTGATAAGTTCAAAAAAGAAGTGAAAAAAGTTTGGTGATGGAGAACAATGAGGAGGAGATTATTTGGGTTGAGGTCAGTGAAGTCTTTTCTGGTGACATTTAAGCTGTGGCCTGAGGATGGGAAGGAGTTGGTCTGGCACAAGGCAAGAGGAGGGTGTTCCCGGCAGAGGGAAGAGCACGGGCTGCAGGACCTGCGTATGTGTAAGGAACGGAAAAGGATAACTGTGCCTGCAGCTGCAGGGTCTGGGGAGAAGGGTGTGGTGGAGATGATGCGCAGAGGGCCACATCATCATGGTTAGGAGTGTGGAGGATTTTAGGAAGAAATAACTTTAACAGTGACGATCCACCACTCCCATTTAAATTGCACCCCTCAGCCAGCTTTTAGATTCTCCCTTACCCTGCTCTATTTTATTTTCCCATAGCACTCATCCATAAATACTATGCGGTTACTTATTTTTTATATTTATCTTTTATGGGCTGTCTTTCCCAACTAAAATGAAGGCTCTACAAGGGCATGGGGCTTTCTGTCTTATCACCACCGTATCCCTGGAGCAGAGAACAGGGCTGGGCACATAGTAGGTGCCCTATAAATATGTGTTGAATGAATGAAAGAATCGCCCAGAGCCAGCGTTGGGTCAGTGACATCAAGTTCTGCCCCACTAACTCCATTTACTGGACTCGGGGCTGGCTTAGGCCTTGTGCAAGACACATCGTAACCTCTCCCGGCCTCAGTTTTCTCATCTGCCAAACGGAAGGTTGGACACAGAGGTCCCCTCAGTGCCCTTGCAACTGGGGCAGAAAGGCAAGGAGCAGGCCCTGCCCCGCGCTGGGGTCCTTTCCTGGACCTGTCAAAGCGTCTCTGGGCGCCTCAGAGAAATGGCTTCTCCTCTCTGGGCCTCAGTTTCCCCATTTGGACAGAAGGCTCGGGAGGCCTTACCCATGCATGGGCAGTAGAGCAGGTAACCCGCCGGGTCCCAGGAGCCCACAGGCAGCCCCGGGAACAGCAGAAGCAGCAGCAGGAGAGACACACGCGGCGGCAGGGGCGACGATGCCCACGCGGCGGCTCCCATATCGGCCCCAGAGCCAGGGCGCTCCGCGGCTCGGAGGCGGGGAGGGAAGGAAGGGCGCGAGCATCCGCCCCGCTCCCGTCAGCCCCCGCGCGCCGCCCGCGCGCCGCCCCGGCCGCTCTAGCTGGCGGGCAGGCGGGACCATAGAGAGCCCGCGGCACCGCCCCCTCCACGGGCCGAGCGCCCGCTCGCGCGGCTCCCACAATGCACCGCACAATGGCCCGACCGCCGCCACTACCGGGGCCTGAGCGGGCCTGGCGGAGCCCGAGCGCGGCCCGGCCCGCAGCGCGGGGCCCGGAGCGCGGTGAGTGTGGGCGAGGGCCCCGGGGGACGGCGGGGAGCGGGGCGGGAGGCAGTCTCGCTGCGCCCGCGCGCCCGGCACCCGGCGCGGCAGCGCCCCTCATCTCTGGCCCCTCAGCGCGGTCGCCCACACCCCCGACCCGAGGGCCCCTCTGCGCCATTCCGGCCCAGATAGGCCCCAGGGTGACGAAAACTTTCCCCGGACCCTATACCTGAGTCTGGGGGACCTGAAGAAACCCCGCTGGCCCCCTCCCTTCCGAGACGTGGAGCCTCAGCCCTGGGGGGGGGGGTCCCCCACTCCCGACCCCCCAGGCTCCCTGGAGACCCAGATAACGCGCTGCTGACCTTACCAGGGACCCGGGTCTGGGGGACGCAGATAAGCTGCACCTGCTCTCTCCTCTCAGACACGCCTACCCGGACCCATATAACCCCCTTTCCTGCTCCAAATAGTTCGCTTTTTCTCCTCTGTTTCATTTCCCAGAACCACATAACCCCTTTTGAGGCTTCCCCCAATTATTTGGTTCTGGGGAACCCAGATAATTTCTACCCATAGTTCCCTCCTCGGCGATCGTACTCCCAAACTCTAGACAGCTTCCACCCGGTACCATTTTGAGACTCTTGAAATTCAGGGAATTCGCTTTTATCTTCAGCCCCTTTAACCCTCCAGCCCGTGTAATCCATCCCCCACCCCCCACCGTCTCTCTTTCTTTGCGGAGGGTGGGGTGGTGGTCTCTTAGGGATCGAGATAACTTGCTCCTCCCTCCCTTCCATTCCTGAGACCTCCTCCAGACTTCTTCCTGAATTTCTGTCCCTGGTCTGGCAGCCGTCTACCCCAAGCCCTCCCAGCCCAGGGGCGTTTAACCTTTCCCCCCATGCAGTATGCTGGTCTACAAACGAACCAGGAGACAGGCTGTCCCCTGCAAATCCTGTCCTGGCCCCATCTCGGTGGGGGAAAGGGGCTTGTAAGGTGCAAGATAAGGGGACATCGGGTGTGGGGAGTTGGTACTTTCACCGGCAAGTGTTCCTGTGTCCTGGCGTGCGTGTTTTCCCACCTGTCTGCCTGGGACTCTGAAAGAGTCTGGCCTGGGGTTGCTAACCCTACCGCCCAATGTGAGGCCACGGGATTGGGGGGGGGGGTGTCTAATCAGGTTTCCTCTTTGTGAAAATGGGGCTGTTGTGAGTTGCAGCCATTTGCTCAAGGCCTCCTTAGGAGGGGGAGGCAGCGGGAATCAGAGGAAATAATGAATCAAAAGGACTCCAAAAAGGGTCCATCTACACCGATAGAAGAACTAGCAGCCTCTGTTAATCCTGTTTGATGTCTCCTGGAATGATGCAAGTCATTGAGACGCTCCAGCCTCCCTGTAATTTAATTCTCCCCCCACTCTGGAGTGTATGTGTGTTTGTGTGTGTGTTTTGGGGGGGCAGCTATACCCATTTCCCCCTTTCCTTCTCACCGTTCTCCAGTCAGTCAGTGTGTCTTTTGGATTTGTTTCTGATGCCCAGGTCAGGACCTGTTTTTTATCTCTATTTATAATTTCCCAGTTGCTATTTTGGGTTCTGCTTAAGGGAAGATTGTGTCCACCGCAAGGAAAGTTCCTGGGTGTGTTTCCTCCTCGGCAGGTGTTGAATTGAGTTCTTCAGATCCCCAAGTAGCTCTTGGGCAGCAGGGATAAAAGCTATTTTAGGGTAGTCACTGAAGTGGAGCTGTTAATCCTCTGTGGGTCTCTCTAGTTAAGAACACTTACAGATTAACCCTTTCCTTGGTGCAGGGGCGCTATTTCTCAACAGTTTTGGGGGGAGGTTTGAGAGAATTCAACTGTGGCAGCAGAAGGTGGGAACATGCAACTCAATACAAAGGCAAAGATAATAGCTGCCTTTTGTTGGGTACTTAAAGCAAGCCAAGCCCTGTGCTGAGCCCTTTGCATACCTGACTAAAATAATCCTTACAACAAGCCTGTGAGGTAAGTATTTTTAGTTTTACAGATGAGGAAACAGGCTAATAATGGAGAAAGAACGCAGTTTCTATAGAGATGATGTAACACCATAAAAACTATAGTTTCATCAGAGGGCAGCAGGCATCATGGCACACAACAGAGGACAGACAGACGAGGAAGCGATTTGTCTCCTTTAAAGGCTTCCAAAGAGGGCCATACAGAGTTTTTAGCAAGCATTTGTATTTGGGGTATGGGGCCTTAATAATAAAGGAGATTCCTACAGTGAGGGAACTCTGGCCCAGGATATGGTGCTGGAGGAAGATAAAGTAAGGGGGACTGGCTCCAGGGGATGTGCTGAGGGTTAATTGTGAGGGAAAAGGGGAAGGCTGCATTCTGGGGAGATGTTGGGAAGGGAAGGAAACTCACTCTGAGGCCTGAGAAGACTCATCTAGGGAGAAAAAAAAAAGTAGTACTATTCAGGCCCCGTGCGGAAAAGAGGGAGACACAATTTAGACCTCAGAGACAGCACTGTTTGTATTTACACGTTTTATGTCAGACATTTCAAGAGTGTTTCACTGAATCTTCCATGAGAATTTTATAGGTAAGGAGAACAAATGTCTGTTTTAGAAATTGAGGAAACTGAGGTTCAGAGAAACTACGTAACCTGCCCATGGTTTCACAGCCAGTAAGTGGCAGTCTTCTGATAGCAAGTCCAAGGTTCTTTCCACAATACCTCCCTCTTCAGATCAGGCGCCAGAAGGAATCTTAGGATGAAAATATACCGAGTTATACCAGTAACTGGGAGGGATTGATTGTGTTTGTTTTATGGGAACAGGTTCTGTCAGCTTCTGTAGTTGTTAAGGTTAGAGTATGAGACCTGAAGAGCAGCTTTGAAAGAGAAGCAGAAATTTTTCACAGTTTTGCAGAGGAAGATGTCTGAAGGAATAGGCCTTCGGATAATGTGGGAGAGGCCCAGGAATCTTCCTGGATGAAAGGAGTTTGCAGACAAGGGACAGAGGGAGAAAAACTAGATTTCCAGAAGGGTTCCTAAGGTAACACTAAAGCCATAGCCCCATTAAGTGTAAATCAAGGCAAGCACATGGCTGCTGCCTTCCTCCTTTGGTTCTGTCAGTACAACCTTGAGAGCTCTTCTTAGCCACCATCAACCTCTTTCCTAGAAGCCCATTACTCACTCTTCCAGCAGCAGCATACTAAACTGCTGTGTCTTGTTTGTGCTTGTTCAGGAGAACAGATGAGGTGGACGTGTGGGAGGTGGGGGACGTACTGTTCTCTTTCTGAGTTTGCGTGGAATTTCCAAGGCTAGGCTCCTCTCTCACATCAGCCAAAGTGATGTGACTTGCTTCCCTCTGGCTGCCATTCCCAACTTTCCAGAGGCTGAGGTGCATGATTTCACATATTGAGGGGGGGGGTGGTGCAGAATTTGACTTTGAAGGTGGGGGAAATTCCCTCCAAACTAGATGTTCAAATTCGTGCTCGCTCTCTACCCAATTCCAAGCTGCCTAGTAATCGCTGGTATTATAAACAGGTAATTCCACCCTTTGGAAGAAGGAGGGGACTTAAACAATGAAAGCCAGACATCAGAGGCCTTTGAGGTTTATCGTGAAGCAGGCAAATATGCCATGATGACTCGAAGGCTCAAGCGGGACTAGTTTTTAGTGCTAACACGTGACTCATGCAAAATGCAGCCACCTTTGTGCAGATCTTTCTAGGCAAATCTCCACTCGTGATAGGGAGATGTTTATCATATTACATTGCAGTGTTTCTTCAACAAGAGGAATGGTTCCTGAACAGGACGTAGCTTATGTTAATGATGAGCAAAGCTCTCTCGGGCATAAACCCGCTGATCCCATCATCTCGTTCACGGCCAGCCTGTTGGTTGAATGGTCACTGTAAGCAGCAGGTGCTAATGAGCTGAGCAAGCATTCTTTGGCCCACAGCTAGTTTGTGCAATTGGAGCCCTCCCCAGATTCTCATGGACAATCCCCAGATACCCCTTTTGCTCCCTTCACATGGAAAAGCCTCATGACCAAATTTTGGCATGACCTCTTCAAAGGAAATCCCCCTGTTATAGCAAGTTGCATTGGGGTTGGTAATCTTGTGTGATGAGCTTGTGAGTGTGAATGTGGCTCTGTTGTCCCCCTTTTGAGAATCAGTACGGTAATGCCCTTTCTCTCTTCCTCTGAGTTGAGTCAGGAAAGAAGTTGTGTCACCTTTGCTCCCCCGCCCCACTCCACAACCCAGTAGAAAGCATCAGACTTCAAGATATTGGCTCCCTACTTTGGAACTCAGTTTAAACCAGAACTTCCTGAGCATGTTAGCCAATAAGAATCCACTTGCATTCAATGACTGATTTACTCATCTAAAAGAAAGTTGAAAGTCCTTTTCTAGATGTTAGGTGTATGGAGATGAAAAAGATGTGATCTGAACTCTCAAAGAATCAGAGTTTGGTGATGGAGTCTAAGTTCTAATGCAGGTGTGTTACTTGCTCATAATGGAGACATTCCCGTGTTCTATGAGGGTCTTTGGGACCCTCAACACCACTCAACACCTTGCGTGTTCGACGGGCTTTGCTAAAGAAGTATGGTTTGGGCCCTGAGACCAAGAGACCCAGAGTGGTGGTTGAGGGCGGGACAAGACTAGTACTGGTTTAGTGGAAATGCTGAGTCTGCTGTTGCCTTCCTCAGACAGAACCTCTTGATGTCGATATGCTGCTAAGAAACACATCTGGCGCAGGGGCTGACTCTCCAGGGTGTAAATTTCCTAAGTAATGGCTTCTTCTTTCTCCTCTGATGCCTTTTGGGCATTTTATTGCTCCTTAGCACCTCTATGAGGAGAATTGTAGAAAGTGAGGAGGAGGTAGGGTGAAGAGGAGGAGGAGGTGCTGCTATTCCTAAATTTAGTGGAAAGGATGTAAAAGTGAAGTTAGAAGGGAAAGTCTGGAGTTTAGGGCTTTTACTTCCTCTGATTATCCTGTTTTCCTATTAGCCTAGGTGGTACTTGTAATAATAGTTACCACTAAGCACTTACTAGGTGCCCAGCCTTCTGCTGAATGCTTTATATTTATTATCTCATTTAATCCTCAAAAGATCCTTATGATGTAGGAGATTATTAAGCCCATTTTGTAAATGAGGGAACAGATCAGGGAAGTAAGTAATTGGCTGAAAGTCACATGGCTTCTAAGTGGAAGGGCTGGGATGGAACGGGGATCTCTCTGCCTCCAGAGCCCATGTTTTCATGGTATTGGGCTCCCTAACACCAGGTGTTCTGATGTTTCAGGTGAAGAGATTGTTTTCTGAAGGCTGCGTTGGAGGCTGTGACAGAGCACAGAGCCCTGTGGAGCTGATGGGGAGGCTTTCTCAATAACATGGCCCTTCGCCATTAGCCTTGCCATGACCACATTTTTCACCAGCGTCCCCCCCTGGATTCAAGATGCAAAGCAGGAGGAGGAAGTGGGCTGGAAACTAGTTCCCAGGCCTCGGGGCCGGGAGGCGGACAGTCAAGTGAAGTGCCAATGTGAAATCTCGGGGACACCCTTCTCAAATGGGGAGAAGCTGAGGCCTCAGAGCCTCCCCCATCCAGAGCAGAGACCGTATAGCTGCCCTCAGCTGCACTGTGGCAAGGCGTTTGCCTCCAAGTACAAGCTGTATAGGTAGGTGATACTCCCATACCTCTTCCTGCCCTGAGGTTTCCAGAGGATGAAGCCAGAGAGACTCCACTGAGTGTGGGACTTTATCTGTGGCAGAAGAGTAGAGGTTAATTTGTCCCATAAGTGTACCCTGAACGTCAACCGTTTGAGGTCACTCACTGCAAAATAATGGTGGTATTTTTTATTCAAACACTAGAATCTGATGGGTACAATATCAGATAGCCATGAACAAACTAGATAGAATTTTTTTTTTTCAATACAGGTATACCTCATTGTATTGCACTTCACTTTATTGTACTTCTCAGATACTGCGTTTTTTACAAATTGAAGGTTTGTGGCAACTCCCAGTCAAGAAAGTTGGCCCAGTTTTCCAACAGCATTTGCTCACTTCATGTCTCTGTGTCATGTTTTGGTAATTCTCACAAAAAAAGAATATAGCTTGCTGAAGGCTCAGATGATAGCTAGCATTTTTTAGCAATAAAGTATTTGTTAATTAAGTATATACATTGGTTTTTTTAGACATAATGCTATTGCACACTTAATAGACCACAGTATAGTGTAAACATAACTTTTATATGCACTAGGAAACCAAAAAATTCATGTGACTCCTATTATTGTGATGTTCACTTTATCGCAGTGGTCTGGAACCAAACCTGCAATATCTCCGAGGTGTGCCTGTGCTACTTTCCCCACCTATGTCAGGTAATGGTCAGAATATTAGCCCCAAATTAGGAATCAGTTTTAGAAGTTTAGAAGGAAAAGGAGACCCTCAGGTCCAATCTGTAAATTTTAAAGTGCAGGCTCAGAGTGGAGAAGTAACTTACCCAAGGTCTATAGCTTCTTAGGTCCTGCAGTGCCTCTTCTACTGAACTAGCATGCCACTCAGATGATTACTTATGTCTCTGTAGAGTCCCTGGTGTCCTCTGGGTTGGAAGATTGCCTGAAACTTCTAAGCCCAAGAACCCCTACTTAAAGTGAAATGGAATGTGAAAGCCCTGGTGTAAAGCAGATAATGACAGAGCAGCTTTGAAGGGAGGGGGGCCTGCTCAGACGTAATTTTGATTTTATCCTTGCCTTTCCATCAGAGGACCATGAACATGCCCTTTACCAATAATGTAGACTTCCTTATGCACAGTCATTCATCTCTTGACTATTATTTATTGAGCTCCTGCCACATACCAGGCACAGTGTTCAGTGATACGGACAGAACAGTGAGCCAGACAGATGGGGGTGCTGGCCCTCCTTGAGTTTACTGTCTAATAGCAGGGACAGACAGTAAATGAGTAAATACAAGAACAAGATGACCACAGAAAGCCTCAGTTCCTTATCTGGAAAACAGTTGATAGGAAGGAACTAAAACAGGTAACAGGGTAGCGTGTGGCCAGGATTGCCCTCATGACAGTTCTGTGGTCCTCAGGAATGCTTTGATTCTGTGTGCTCCTCTGTCTTAGGTGGGTTCCAGTTGGGGCTGTCCTCTTAGACTTTCTTAGTGACAGTCTGAGTGTCAGTGGGAGGCTACAGGAAAGGTCCTGGGCCAGGAGACAGGAGCCTTGACTCCACCCATAGTCACTGTATTTTAGGTGAATTACTAAACCTCTCTGGGCCTTAGTTTCCTCACCTTCAAAATGAGGGAAGTAGACTGTGGATCACTCAGCATCTCCCTCTCATACGTTTTCATGGCAGTTGTGTCACAGGAGGTTAATAGTAACCCTGATAGGTGTGAGCACTCACACATAGCATGAGGGTAATGGGTACGATTGATACGAATCACTGGGTGCTGTGCTAGAGACAGCAGTGGCATACCTAAGTGAACCCGGGTCTCAAGAAGGTCTGTGTTTAAATTCAGCCTCTGCCACTTACTGACTGGTGGGTGGGGCTGCCCTGTGCTTCAGCCTCTTAGGGAGAACAAGGTTAATCACACAGCTCACACAGGGCTTGCAAACCGTGGGACCCCCAAGTCTTGCTGAGTTGATTCTGAATGTACTGTGGAGCTCTGGATTGCAGTTCCTGGATTCTGAGCTGCTTTCCAGCCAGAAAGGAGCAGGAGCAAACCAAGGGACACTGAGGTGCCGTATCACAAAAAAACACTTGTTTAAATGTTGCTGCTGTGCTTGCTTCGGCAGTACATATACTAAAATTAAATGTTGCTGCTTTGTGTGGCAAACAGTTTAAATGGTACCAGTGGGCATGCAGTGAAAAATGAATTGTCACACTCGAAGCCACTATTCTCCTCCCCAAAGGCAGTTTCTTGTGTATCCTTGTTGAGACATTCAAACGTGTATTCCCTTCCTTTTTTATTTTCACAGGGGATTGTATTACACACACTATACTGAACTTCCTTTTTTGACTTGGCTCCCTATATCTTCGGATATTGTTCCAGATCAGGAAGTTTAGATATATTTCATTCTCCCTTTATTGTGTCATTTAAATTTTTGTAAATACACTTTTTTTTGCAAAGCAAATGCATTCAAAATTCAAAAGGTATATAATGAAAATTCTCCATCACACCCATAAAAGCTGCCCATTTCTTCTCCCTATAGGTAGCCAATGTTGTCAGTTTCTTGTGTAGCCTTCCAGAAATATTTTAAGCTTATACAAGCAAACATACATATATCTTCCCTCTTTTCATATGTATAGTACCATTCCATAGGGACTATTCTGTCTCATAGGTTTTTTCGACTTAAGTGTATCTAGGAGCTTGTTACCTGTGGTACATATAAAGCTGCCATTATTTTAAAAAGTTGAGTTGGGAATTCTCTGGTGGTCCAGTGGTTAGGACTCTGCACTTTCACTGCTGAGGGCCCAGGTTCGATCCCTGATCAGGGAACTAAGATCCCACAAGCCTCATGGCCAGAAAAAAAAAAAAAGTTGAGTCATTTTATGGACTTAGAATAACTTAATCAGTTCCCTATTGATGGACATTTAGATTGTTCCTGATTTTTTGCTACTAAAATCAGTGCTGCAAAGAATAGCAGTACACGTGATTTTGCAGGTGGTCAAGGATATCTATAGAATACAGTTGGCATGGTATTCCATTCCATTGCATGGCTGTACCATAATTTTTGTGTCTAGTTGCCTGTTAGTGGACATCTCAGTTGTCTAGCCAGCCCTTGTGATCTCATTTCTTTCTCCTGTCCTCCATCCCTGTCTCCAGGCACATGGCCACTCACTCAGCCCAGAAACCCCACCAGTGCATGTACTGTGATAAGATGTTTCACCGCAAGGATCATCTGCGGAACCACCTGCAGACGCATGACCCCAACAAAGAGGCCCTCCACTGTTCTGAGTGCGGTAAGAATTACAATACGAAGCTGGGCTACCGGCGCCACCTGGCCATGCATGCCGCCAGCAGTGGTGACCTCAGCTGCAAGGTGTGCCTGCAGACCTTCGAGAGTACCCAGGCCCTGCTAGAGCACCTGAAGGCCCACTCACGCCGGGTAGCAGGTGGTGCCAAGGAGAAGAAGCACCCCTGTGACCACTGTGACCGGCGGTTCTATACTCGTAAGGATGTGCGGCGGCACCTGGTGGTCCACACAGGCCGGAAAGACTTCCTGTGCCAGTACTGTGCCCAGCGATTTGGCCGCAAAGACCACCTGACACGTCATGTCAAGAAGAGTCACTCGCAAGAGCTGCTCAAGATCAAGACAGAGCCAGTGGACATGTTAGGCCTACTCAGCTGCAGCTCCACAGTCAACGTGAAGGAAGAGCTGAGCCCTGTGCTGTGCATGGCCTCTCGGGACGTGATGGGGGCCAAGGCCTTCCCTGGCATGTTGCCCATGGGCATGTATGGTGCCCACATCCCTACCATGCCCAGTGCGGGCGTGCCACACTCCCTGGTGCACAACACGCTGCCCATGGGTATGAGCTACCCTCTGGAGTCCTCACCTATCTCTTCCCCAGCTCAGCTTCCTCCAAAATACCAGCTTGGATCTACCTCATACTTGCCCGACAAATTGCCCAAAGTGGAGGTGGATAGTTTTCTGGCGGAGCTTCCTGGAAGCCTGTCTCTCTCATCCGCTGAACCCCAGCCCGCCTCACCTCAGCCGGCGGCAGCTGCGGCCCTCCTAGATGAAGCACTGCTCACCAAGAGCCCCGCCAACCTCTCTGAGGCCCTCTGCGCTGCTAATGTGGACTTCTCCCACTTACTGGGCTTTCTTCCTCTCAACCTGCCCCCGTGTAACCCGCCCGGGGCCACAGGAGGCCTGGTCATGGGCTACTCCCAGGCCGAGGCGCAGCCCCTGCTCACCACTTTGCAAGCTCAGCCTCAAGATTCCCCGGGAGCTGGGGGACCGCTGAACTTTGGGCCTCTGCACTCCTTGCCTCCTGTCTTCACCTCTGGCCTGAGCACCACCACCCTGCCTCGTTTCCACCAGGCATTCCAGTAGCCCCAAGGAGGACCTCAGCTCAGTCTTGGCTCTGTCAGGGAGTCTCAGTATCTACCCCATATGCATCCCCCATGAAGGCAGCTGAGCTTTCAGAGCTGAGTTCAAAAAGAAAAAATTCCAGTATCTGTATGGAGCACTTGGTTTGGGGGTTGGGCTCCAGGATCAGTTCCAGGAGGAGCCTTGAGCCCCAACCCCATGAAAAGATGTCATTCAATAGGACTTCAGGTATTTTTACTTTTTTTTTTTTTTTTTTTTTTTAAATCTGAATCGGGAGCCACACCTAGCCCTCTCCCTCTCCAAAGCATCAGAACCTCCTTCTCTTTGGAGAAGGGAGAGGTCTCTTGGAGACACAGAGGGTTTTACTTTGGATGACCTCGAGAGAAATAGCCCAAGAAGCCCGTCTTCTGGTCCCAGCCTGCAGACCCCACAGCAGTTGGTTAGGCCCTGCTGCAGAGGGTCCATCGCCTGCTTCCAACCAACAGGCAGGAGAGAGGGCCTCTGTTCTTCCCCATCACCTCCATCCCTCCTGTCCTAGCACCTCCATTTTCAGTGTTTTCCAGCAACGGTACCGTTTACACAGTCGCCTCTGACACACCATTTCACCTCCCTTGCTGAGCTGTATAGCCTTAGAATGATTGCAGTGAACATTGTTTACACACCGTGAATCCATTCCCACCAGTCCATTCCAGTTGGCACCATTCGGAACCATTTGGTACCTGGTGTTAACTGGAGCCCTGTTTACAAGGCGGAGTCGGGTCTCACTGACTTCTCTTCACTTGAGGTCATATTTTTCCCCTGTGGGGAAATAAACTGACTTTGGACTGCTTCAGTCTCTGCCATCTTCCATGACTGTGTCTGTTCCTGCCTTCCTCGGCAGAGTCCACAGGAGACAGGCAAGAAGATTGGAGCAGTTTTCTCACAGGTCTGCAATTCTGTTTTTCTCCAAGTACATCATGACCCCCTCATCCTCCTTTTGAACTGGAGAGGGGAAGAAATGATAAGGCATGCCCACTTCCATCACCCCCTGCCCCAATTCTCTAATCCCCACCCTGAATGTCATGAGCTTTTATCATTAGTCTTGGAACGAGGGACTCCGGTTCTAGGCTGGTGTGGATAGCAAAGGAGAGGGTGAGACCTCATTTGTCTCCTGTCTCTTTTCCAGGAAGTTGTGGAATTGTTGGAAGAAGAGTTTTCAGAAAGTTAGGACTGGGCAGATAGTTGAGTCCTAATCTCTGGGTGTACATCATTGCCTCCCATACCAAACTTTTTTCTTCTCCACAGTGTTCCTCCTCTCTCTTCCACTTTGCAGTCCCGTGGACTCAGGCCCACTGTGCCTAGGCTTCTCTGCTCTCCATCAAAGAACTTCCATCTTCCTTTTGTGGCCCCTCTCACTTTTGCCCCCAGTACTCAGCAAGTTTCTTGCAACAAATGATTAGTTCTTCTCTTCTGACTTGTGGGGCTCCCTGCCACAGACAGCACAGCTTTTGCCCAGCTGAACCCCATCCCTGCTTCATCTCAGTTCTGCATGGGCTTCGCTCTTCCCACTCGTGGAAGGGAGGCAGCTCAGGGACCACCAGTGTGGGGCCCTCTTGAGACACTTCCACTCTGATTCAGAAACACACTCCTACCTCTTTACTGTTAACTCCTACAGATGCAGCCAGCAGTTTCTGGGCGCTTCTCTCAGCAGGTGCCTCATACTGGCTTCTCCACTAGGGTTTCAGGACAAACTACCAAGGAACTGCCTCAGCCTCTTCCCAGTCCTCCCCCGCCCCCTTCTGTCTAGAAATCACTTTGGTTTATCATCAGGAACTGAGCAGGTCCAAGACCCAGGCTTCTGCTTCAGCCCAGGCCAGTACTCTTCCTTTGAGGTGAAAGCCTTAAAATGTTGCTCCCTGGCTCTTGATTGGAAGCAATGTGGAGTGAATAAGCATGTTTTAATTTAGGCAGGCTAGTTTGGGATACCTTTTTTAAAAAAAAGACAAAACCAGATATAAAGGTGTCTGGCAAGATTAGAATCAGAGTAGGTGATTTGCTTCTAAAAATTAGTTTCAGTGAGTCCCAGAGACTAATTAAGGTTTACTTTTAAAAGCGTCCCCTTGGTACGCAGCCACCTCCTGCATGCTGTGCATGTTATTGGGACTCGTACATAGGAAATGGTATGTGAGCATCCAAACAGGACTCTGCTGCCATTCTCCTTGTCGTCTCTGATCTTCATCACTAGACCCAGCAACCCTCACCCCTCCCTGCCACCTTCCCTGCACCTTTCGGTTACAGAGGCAAATGGGCCTCTGGCCACAGGATATAAAGTCTTGGGCTGTTAGAAGAGTCCCCTCCTCTTTGCCTGCTCTTTCCTGTCCCTTCCTTGAATACTCTCCCCCATTAGTGATGCTGGGAAACTCATAGGACAGGCAAAGCAACTATTTAAAACCTTGTAACTGGGGCCTTGCCCCTCCTCCCCTCACTTCTTCCTTCCGTCCTGTTCCTCTTTTCTTCTTCCTTCAATGCCCTTCCCACCCACAAGGAATTTTCCTATCACTGTGAACTTTGCTGGTGCAGAGGAACATCTGCCTTCACCTTTTTTTTTTTTTTTTTTGGGCCATAGACACCCAGCTGTTTCTTAAACCTCCCCAAAATTTAAAAAAAAGGAAAAAAAAGAGTCCATATTGGCCTGGTTGTTCAAAGGATAAGAATAGCTTTATCCTACTCAGTACCAAACCCACTTCAGTACCCTTACTGAGGCCATGAGAGCCTAGGGGTTTCTGCCCAGGACAGGAGCCATGGCATGTTGGCAGAGACCAAACGGGGACCAGGAAAAGGGGTGATGTTCCCTTCCCCCACCACCTCCAACCTCTGTCAGCATGAGCTGCCCTGAACAGTGGCAGGCAACTCCCCCTCTGCACAGTAGCTGGTCAGGGTTGAGTGCAGTCCTGGGGGCCAGGGGATAGCATGCCCAGTTGTGTCAGCTCAGAGAATCTGTGCACATCTTAGAGAGGTGAGAGGTAGGGAAAGGAATAACAATTGAGTTTTTTTTCCCTCACCCTTTTACAATGGCATTTTGTTAATGGAAATCTGGGAAGCAGGTGTGATTACTTCTTTTGCTCGTAGATATTGTCCTAAGTTGAAATTCTCTCACTGCCCTAAACTTTCCCCTAGTAGCCCTTTAAGTCCCTACCCCCCTTCTTTTTGGTAGCTGTTTTCTCCACCCCTCTCTCCACCTCCTCTCTTATCTAGGAGCTGTTTTTAAGCACGATTTTTTTTTTAACAGTTTATATTGTACAGGATCAATATTTTGCTTTTTAACAAGGATATTTATGTAATAAGAAACTTTGCCTTAGGCAGGTGTTGGCCAGAAAAGTCCAGATTCCTCTGGGACCCCACCCTGGCCTCTCCTGGAACTCTGAACCTGCTGTGGAAGGAATTGGCTGTAACCTCACCACTGGAGAGTAGGGTCTGTGGCGAGGGAAAGGGGTGTACTGGTTCTGACAGGAGAAGGATCCACCATCATAATCTAGTGCCTCTATGGAGGGGTTTGGAAGAAGCGTTCCAGTTCAGTTTCTTCGGATGTAAGCTTACTTCCTTAGCGGATTCTCCCCATAGTGCACCTCTCCACCTCCTACTATTCGGCACTAGAACTGAAACACCACTTCTCATACACCTCCCTCCCTCCTTCCCAGTGGTCAAGGCTTTGGAGCCACTCTTTCGTAACGCCAGATTATTTAAAGAGAAAAATACAAGACAAAACCTTCTAGCACTTTGTACACACAGTGAATAACCTCTTGGAGTATTTTTGGCTTTATATAAAACAAGGTTTTTAATTGTAAAATATAAGTGCCATTAGAAAATGCACAGGGCCTATCTTTGTTAAAGTAGATTTTTCAATGTTTTGCAGAATTACATTTTCAAAAAAAAGTTTTTATAATGAAGTTGTTTATTAAAAACTTCTGAATGATGTGTTTGGAAGTTGTGAACCTGTTTGATTGGAAAGGGGTAGGAGAGAGCCTGAAGAAGAATTGGAATCCAGACATCTTTAGCATCCAAGGGGATGATGAGTATAGGGCAGACAGTAACAACCCTTCACATTAGCACCTACAAACTTTGCACTTTGAAATTAAAGATCTTTGAGGTAAGTGGCATCATGCCACCACTTAATAATCTTGGGTGCAAGAGTCAGAAAAACCAAATTGGCTTAAACGGTGAAATTTCATGTCACTGAAAATGCCGGATGGAGTGCAGTCTTGAGGTTAATATTGATCCAGCAACTCAAACGTGGTTGGCCTTAGCATTCCTGTTTTTGCCCTATCTTGTGCAGTTGTGACTTCATCCTCCAGCCCTTCAAAATGGTTTGTCCCTTTGTGTAGGAGAAGAATGCTGCCATAATTCCAATCATTTTCACACAGTGCTGACCACAAATGGAGAGGGACCCTTTCTGGGCTCTCAAAGGAGAGAGGAGTCCTTTATTCACGGAAGCCTCAGTAAGTGTCTCCTGTCTCATTGGCCATGATGGCATTCTGTGCCATCCCAAAACCAGTCACTATAGGCCAGTGATGACAAGGCTGAGACAAGGGTTGGAGTAGTTTCTCAAAGGAAATTTGGGGTACTGTTAGGATGAGGAATGGATGCTTGTTGTCCAAGAAAAAAATGTCATCCATTGCCCAAGGTGCACAGCTGGTAAGTGACAGAGCTAGGACCTAAACTTGACCACACTTGTGCCTACCCATTTGGTTCAGACAGACTCTTGAAAGGCTATTATGGCTTCACCTGTTGTTGCTTGGCCAGTCTCCAGTGAAGGTAGTCATCACTATTCTGGGCCCCATCCCTTGTGCTGAGATCCTCCTGTCCAGGGCTCATACCGAGCTTGCTTTTCTGTGGTCTGGAGCCAGTGTTCATAGCCAAGCAGTGCAAATCACTCCAGAGACCAGCCCAAGAGGTTATGGGACGTTAAGTGTTAATGTGTGTAACAGGTGCTTTACGTACAAAGGCAGTGGGCTGGCTCTTCATCTCTTTGGCCTTCTGTTTACTTGACTGTCCACCCCAGTGGGTCGGATCCCTGCTAGGGCCCCAAGAGAATCCACCTTGCCCTCTAGGGGATGCGTACCCATGAGTGGGTCTGGGGACTCAAAGCTATCTTTTCCATTGGATGGGAGGAAGCTGAAGGCCTTCTGGAGGAGGTGGCAAGGACTTCCAGGTGAGCGGGTGGGGTATTGGGTGTATTGACCTCCATGGGCCACAAGTTTGGGAGCTGAGATCACAGGAGTGAAGGTGCACTTGCAGGATCAGGGCTGCAGGGGCTGGTCCATCTAGGCTCTTAACTATCTGTGCACAGACCCTGCACTTCAGACTAGAGTTCACATTTATGAAATGTCTGGAGCAGAGAAAGGGGTAGCCCCTAGGCCTAGGACGAGGTGAAGCCATGTCCACCCTTCAGCCTGTCAGCCCAGGAAGATCCAGCTCGTTCAGGGAAACCAGGCAGAGGCCCACTTGCTTCCTGGTTGGCAGCATTTGGGACCTTCCCTTGCCCCTAGATCCTTCTACTCAGACCTTGTTTCTTCCTTTTTCCACAAATATTTTGAGCACCTCCGTGTGCCTGACAATTACTATGCAAGTTTCAGTCTAGTCAGCTTCTGCAAGGGATACCTCTTGAGTCCTCTGCATATGCCTGAGTAATTTATCCTGTGAAAGCTGCCCCAAAGCCACAGTCAAGTGTGGGCACCAGCCGACTCCCACCTGTCCACTGCAGATGGGGGGAACAGTAATTGCCTGGCGTGGTGGCTGTGGGGTTGGGCCTGATCCTGGGCGCCTGCTCAGAGCTGTTCGCTGCTTGGTACACACCTGCACTTCACCCCATTTCCACCGCCGACTCCCAGTTCTGTCTGGGCACCCGCAGTCGCATCCCCACCGGGCAGCCCCCTGCCACTCCACCAGTCGCCTAGTCTCAAGACAGCCGGGGAACCCTTGCGAATCACTCCGGGAAAGGGTGGGGGCGCAAGGGGCGGGGCGAGCCCTGTAGGAGAAAATCGGGCCTCCCTGCCTACTACCCGCGGTCCCGCTGGGGTCGCTGCCAGCCACCCAGCCGCCCCTCTCGCTGAGCCCGCAGTGTCGCCCGCGCGCCCCGAGCCCCTCCAGGCCGGAGGCTCCCGCAGGTGATGGCGGACGAGGGTGCGGGGGGCCTGGAAACCGCCGCGCGCCCGGTCACCGCGTCTGGGGCCCAAGAGGCTGGGGGTCGCGGGTATTCCGACCCCGCAGCCCGCCCAGGGACCGCCCTGCCTGCCAGGGAAGGCCGGGAAGCGGCCTCCGCGGCCACTGGCCTGAGCCCAGAAAACGGTCTTTTCGGGGACGGGGCCCCAGAAACCTGTGGCGCAGAAGAGTGGGAGGCTCGGGCTGGAGCCGGCGGGAAGGCAGAGGAAGTGACGACTGGGGAGGGCGCCATCTTCATGGAGGAGGCGGAGCGGGAGGTGGGGAAGCAGCATGTGGGACAGGAGATGGAGGTGGCCGAGAAGCTGGTGCAGGGGGAGAAGCTGGAGGTGGGAGCGGAGGCGCAGCAAGGCCCGGGGCCCCTGAACTTTGGTGGCCCAGTTGTGGACCCGCTGGAAGCCATCCAGTGGGAGCTGGAGGCCGTGAGTGCCCAGGCGGACAGGGCCTACCTGCGGCTGGAGCGCAGGTTTGGGCGCATGCACCGGTTGCACCTAGCCCGAAGGAGCTTCATCCTCCAGAATATTCCTGGCTTCTGGGTCACCGCCTTCCTGAACCACCCGCAGCTGTCAGGCATGATCAGCCCCCGAGGCGAAGACATGCTCTGCTACCTGATGAATTTGGAGGTGAGGGAGCACAGGCACGCCAGGACGGGCTGCAAGTTCAAGTTCAGTTTTTGGAGCAGCCCCTACTTCCGGAACAAGGTGATAGTGAAGAAGTATGAGTGCAGATCCTCAGGCCGGGTGGTGTCAATCGCAAGTCGCATTCGCTGGCACTGGGGCCAGGAACCTCCAACTCTGGTACACAGGAACCGGGACACCATCCGCAGCTTCTTCAGCTGGTTCTCAACAGCACAGCCTCGCGGAGGCCGACAGGGTTGCCCAGATTATTAAAGAGGACCTGTGGCCCAACCCCCTGCAGTACTACCTGCTCTGGGATAGGCCCCACAGAGCCAGGCAAGGCCTAGCAAGGTGGCCCACAGAGGCCCCTCCTAGGCCCTATGGGTTCCAGTCTGGCTAAGTCCTGCCCTGCGACCTGGCCCCTATGCAAGACTCCTTTCTGCCTCCTGGGGACCTGTGCTTAGGCCAGCCATGGCAGTCGGCTGTCTGCTTTCTGTTCCGTGTACTCTGAGCCCTTTGGACTTCAGTGGACTCAGCTCCGAGATTGTGGCCTTCATGGCCACGCTCTTCTGTTTCCATGTAGGCTCCATGCATCACATGACTGTCACATGCCACAGTGTCTACCCAAGCACCCAGCGCTGTGGACAGGTACTACCATCATCTTCATGGCCTGGACCTGTCTGATCATGGCCTTCCACCCATTTTTTACATGGGCACCCACAGGTCATCACTAGGAGGACCAGTGCCTCTTTGAGGCCTACTCCTTCAAGGCCACAGCATGCCGGGCTTCATATTTATGCTGACCCCACACCTGTCTGTGGCATGGTGAGTCTTGTCACCCAAGAGGAAGTGGGTGCACTTGGTCAGCCAGACTTGGACATTCCAGGACCTCAGGGCCACAGGCCAGGCTAGTGGACTGTTGAGCATCTAGCAGAATGGGCATGGGGTGAGGTCAAGGACATGAAGCAGTGGGCAATGCATTCTTTGTGATCACACTGCTCTTCTTACCCCTGTGCTGGTCCTACCTCCCGACCTGCTACTGACTTGTGACGGTCTGTGTCCTACCTGTGTCTGGTCATCGCCCTTCTCGTGAGTTTCACCCACGTTCCCAGCGACCTTGTTGCCTGCTCCCAGGTCTATAAGGACCTCAAGAACTGCCTGTGAACCCAGGTGGGCCACCTGCCAATGCACAAGAGTTCCCAAACCCCCAGGAACTCTGCCACACTGGCATATCTGGGCATGCACTTAAGGCAGGGGCAGTAATGGGGTCCCTTCCAGAAGCCTGCCTTCCTGAGCTCCAGTCACTGGACTCACACAGAACCCAACTCCACTGTCTCCACTTGTTTTTAGGCTGCCAGCATGGGGGCGCTGGAGAGGGGGTGTTTCTGGTCATGAGGCCTTTCTCCACCTGCCGAGAGCTCACATGTTTCTTTTTATTTTCTCTAAAGTGATAGCTCAGAAACAAAATAACTGAAGAAGCAGGGTTTTTTACAAACAGCTGAGGAGACAGGCTTTCTTGTTGAATTTGCCTCTCTGATTGTCTCCAGAGAGGGAGGGTTGTCCTGTAGCTTGCCGGAGCTCTCTTTGCCCCCTCTGCTCCAGTGCCCTGCCCCCCTCAGCAAGGGGGGACAGCACAGGGCCCCTGAGCAGAGACACCAGGAGCTCTGGGCCCGCAGGGAAAGCACATTGTTTTGTTTCGTGCTGTGTTCTTGGAGACTAACTTTAGCTCCAACTCTACTTTCTTCTCCTTTCGCCGGGTCCAAACCCTCATGGGATCCTGTTGGTACAGGAGCTTAGCTGTGCCCCCCTCCTAAGACCCCCTAAGACAGTTTTCTGGGGCTGTCTCCATCTCATTTTGGGGGAGTGACCATACCCAGGCCCCTTCCCATGGAAGGCCTTGTCTTCTGCTCCCGAGGACCTGGGGAGGCCTTGACACAAAATAAAGGGGGGGGGGGCTGCTCTCGGCAGGGGAGTGCAAGAGAAGTTGGAGCCAGCTGGGAAGACAGGGATGGAGGAGGGCCTGCGAGGTGCAGGGAGGGGAGCCCCTGAATCTTCCTAACTTTTTTGATTCACCAATTGATCTTTTAAGTTTTTAAAATTTTTTTCCTTTTATTTTTTTAAATTTATTTTTATTTGATTATTCCAGTTTCTAAAAATTTTGATGGTCAACCCTATTGAGGAAATTTGTAGATTTTTTTTAACATCTTTATTGCAGTATAATTGCTTTACAATGGTGTGTTAGTTTCTGCTTTATAACAAAGTGAATCAGCTATACATATACATATATCCCCATATCTCCTCCCTCTTGTGCCTCCCTCCCACCCTCCCTATCCCACCCCTCTAGGTGGTCACAAAGCACCGAGATGATCTCCCTGTGCTATGCAGCTGCTTCCCACTAGCTATCTAGTGGGATATATATGTCCATGCCACTCTCTCACTTCGTGCCAGCTTACCATTCCCACTCCCCACGTCCTCAAGTCCATTCTTTATGTCTGCGTGTAGATTTTTTTTTTAATTAATTTTTTATTGGAGTATGGTTGCTTTACAATGTTGTGTTAGCCTCCACTGCACAACAAAATGAATCAGCCATACACATACAGATATCCCCTCCCTTTTGGACTTCCCTCCCATTTAGGTTACCACGGTGCATTAGGTAGAGTTCCCTGTGCTATACTGTATGTTCCCATCAGTTGTCTATTTTATACATAGTATCAATAATGTATATGTGTCAATCTCAGTCTCCCAATTCCTCCCACCCCACCCCTTTCCCCCTTGGTATCCATACATTTGTTCTCTACGTCTGTGTCTATTTCTGCTTTGCAGATAAGATCATCTATACCATTTTTCTAGATTCCACATATATGTGTTATTATACGATATTTGCTTTTCCCTTTCTGACTTACTTTACTTTGTATGGCACTCTCTAGGTCCATCCATGACTCTACAAATGATCCATTTTTATTCCTTTTTATGGCTGAGTAATATTCCATTGTATATATGTACCACAACTTCTTTATCCATTCGTCTGTCGATTGGCATTTAGGTTGCTTCCATGTCCTGGCTATTGTAAGTAGTGCTTCAGTGAACATTGGGATGCAAGTGTTTTTTTGAATTATGGTTTTCTCTGGGTATATGCCCAGTAGTAAGATTGTTGGGTCATATGGTAGTTCTATTTTTAGTTCTTTAAGGAACCTCCATACTGTTTTCCATAGTGGCTGTATCAATGTACATTCCTGCCAACAGTGTATGAGGGTTCCCTTTTCTCCACACCCTCTCCAGCATTTATTGTTTGTAGATTTTTTAAAATAAATTTTAATTAATTAATTAATTTTTGGCTGCGTTGGGTCTTTGTTGCTATGCGCAGGCTTTCTCTAGTTGCAGCGAGCGGGGGCCACTCTTCGTTGTGGTGTGCGGGCTTCTCATTGCGGTGGCTTCTCTTGTTGCAGAGCATGGGCTTAGTTGCTCTGTGGCATGTGGGATCTTCCTGGACCAGGGCTGGAACCTGTGTGCCCTAAATTGGCAGGTGGATTCTTTACCACTGCGCCACTGGGGAAACCCTGTTTGTAGATTTTTTTTTGGAGATTTTTTGATGATGGCTGTTCTGACCGGTGTGAGGTGATACCTCACTGTAGTTTTGATTTGCATTTCTCTAATAATTAGTGATGTTGAGCATCTTTTCATGTGTTTGTTTTTAGGTCTTCTGCCCATTTTTTGATTGGGTTGTTTGCTTTTTTGATGTTGAGCTGCATGAGCTGCTTGTATATTTTGGAGATTAATCCTTTGTCAGTTGCTTCCTTTGCAAATATTTTCTCCCATTCTGAGGGTTGTCTTTTCATCTTGTTTATGGTTTCCTTTGCTGTGCAAAAGCTTTTAAGTTTCATTAGGTCCCATTTGTTTATTTTTTTATTTTTTCTTCATATTTTATTATTTATTTATTTATTTATTTTTTGGCTGTGTTGGGTCTTCGTTTCTGTGCGAGGGCTTTCTCTAGTCGTGGCAAGCGGGGGCCACTCTTCATCGCGGTGTGTGGGCCTCTCACTATTGCGGCCTCTCTTGTTGCGGAGCACAGGCTCCAGTCGTGCAGGCTCAGTAGTTGTGGCTCACAGGCCTAGTTGCTCTGTGGCATGTGGGATCTTCCCAGACCAGGGCTCGAACCCGTGTCCCCTGCATTGGCAGGCAGATTCTCAACCACTGCGCCACCAGGGAAACCCTATTTTTGTTTTAATTTTCATTACTCTAGGAGGTGGGTCAAAAAAGATGTTGCTGTGATTTATGTTGAAGAGTGTTCTGCCTGTGTTTTCCTCTAAGAGTTTTATAGTGTCTGGTCTTACATTTAGGTCTTTAACCCATTTTGAGTTTATTTTTGAGTATGGTGTTAGGGAGTGTTCTAATTTCATTTTTTTTACATGTAGCTCTCCAGTTTTCCCAGCACCACTTATTGAAGAGGCTGTCTTTTCTCCATTGTATATTTTTGCCTCCTTTGTCATAGATTAGGTGACCATAGGTGTGTGGGTTTATCTCTGGGCTTTCTTTTTTTTAAATATTAATTAATTTTTATTTTTGGCTGCGTTGAGTCCTTGTTGCTGCGTGCGGGCTTTCTTTTAGTTGCAGTTAGTGGGGGCTACTCTTCGTTGCGGTGCGTGGGCTTCTCATTGTGGTGGCTTCTCTTGTTGCGGAACACAGGCTCTAGGCACGTGGGCTTCAGTAGTTGTGGCATATGGGCTCTAGAGTGCAGGCTCAGTAGTTGTGGCACACGGGCTCTAGAGCACAGGCTCAGTAGTTGTGGCGCACAGGCTTAGTTGCTCCGTGGCATGTGGGATCTTCCCAGACCAGGGCTTGAACCCATGTCCCCTGCATTGGCAGGCAGATTCTTAACCGCTGCGCTACCAGGGAAGCCCCTATCTCTGGGCTTTGTTCTAATTCTGTGAAAGATGACATTGGTAATTTGATAGGGATTGCAATGAATCTGTAGATTGCTTTGGGTAGTATAGTCATTTTCACAGTATTGATTTTTCCAATCCAAGAATATGGTATATCTTTCCATCTGTTTGTGTTGTCTTTGATTTCTTTCAAGAGTGTCTTATAGTTTTCTGCATACAGGTCTTTTGCCTCCTTAGGTAGGTTTATTCCTAGGTATTTTATTCTTTTTGTTGCAGGGGTAAATGGAATTGTTTCCTTAATTTCTCTTTCTGCCCTTTCATTGTTAGTGTACAGGAATGCAAGAGATTTCTGTGTATTAATTTTGTATCCTGCAACTTTACCAAATTCATTGATTAGCTCTAGTAGTTTTCTGGTGACATCTTTTTAAATTAGAAGAACTCATAACAGAACACTACAATTTTAGAAGTTCCCTCAATCCAGGTGTGACTTTGGGTATGTAGAAAGTTAATGCTCTGTTTTTCATTTCGCTGCTTTGTTTGTTTTTGTTTTGTTTTGTTTTGTTTTGGTCGTGCAGTATGCAGGATCTTAGTTCCCCAACCAGGGATCGAACCCATGCCCCCTGCAGTGGAAGCGTGGAGTCCTAACCACTGGACCACCAGGGAAGTCCCTCATTTCGCTGTTTTTAAGTCAGCCCCGATGCATCCCCTTCTCCATTTCCATCCACTGGGGAAATTGAGCTGTCCAGGCCTGCTTGTTGCTTTTAGCTGAGAACATTTACCAAGAATATCAGTGTAATTTTTCTACACCATTTGGAAACTTACGTGGCTATTCATGATTGTTATTAAGTTGTTGTGGCTGTTAATATAACCCTGAACTTAGAAGTAGTTTGAATAAGGTTGTTTTGTAGGACTTAAGACTAGAAATTGTTACCATATTCTGTGAGGATAACCTCCGAAAAGAAATCTGTAACTCTGATGGTCTTGATGACCTGTGTCCCAGTGGTGGTGTTGTAATGACATCGCTGTAACTGACATCACTGCTTCTAGACAGAGAAACAGTCATGAGGTGGCTTTGTCCAGTCAGAAGAGGATTCATGGCACTTTGTCTTCCCTTGCATGATGAAAAAATAAAAACTTTTCAGTCTGGGGGGAAAAAACCCACCTCAGATCATGTTACTCCCCCATCCAAAACCCTCCATTGGCAGAAAAAAAATCCTAATTCCTTATTGTGGCTGACAGATTCCAGCATTTTCTGGTCCCTGCCGACATCTCCCCTCGATCTCCCTTCACTTCCCCCATGCTCGCCTCTAAGCTGCTCCTTAAACACGCTAAGCACATTCCGACCTTGGGGCTTTCGCACTTGCTTTTCTGGCCCCCAAACGCTTCTCCCGAGGCCCTTCCTGGCCAGCCTGTCTAAAGTCATTCTCTGCCCCTCGGCATTGCTTCTCCCCTTCTCTTCCTGATTGCCTCCATGGCACGTGTAACTCTGAAGTGATCTTCGTTTTCTTCTTTTCCTCTCCCATCTAACATGTGTCAGGCGGACAGGGACCTCTCAGTCTGCTGCTTTGCCCCACGTGTGCCTCAAAAATTACTTGTGTAAAATGGATGACTTTAGCCAAATGTGTCAGAGTATTGTGCTCTGCCCTGCCAACATGGTTGCTGCCCAAAGGATTTCAGTTGGGCAGAGAAGTGTGGGGACAATGAAGGGTGACCATGTAATTTGTCTTTAGCTAGAACACATCTGGGAGTGAAAGGGACGCTACTAATAATTACACCAGGACAAGAGGTCTAACTGGTACATAACAGTCACCCCAAAGAGACAGAACCCAGCTAAGTCCAGCTTGGCATACAGCTCTTCCCAGCTGTGTATGATGTGGGATCAGAGGGTGGAGACTTCTCTGAAGCCGGGACGCTGGAGCTGGGCTTTGAAAAAATGGGCGGTAGTTTAGAAAGTGGGCCTGAAAAAGGAAATTCCTGGCAGAGCAAACAGTGTGACCAGAGGCGCTGGGATAGAAAATGCATGATGTGTTTAGGGCACAACATGTGCCCTGCGTGTGGCTGCTTGGAAGAGGCAAGGCTAGATGGGTAGGTTCAGGCCATTTTCTGGAAATAGGACCTCTGAATGCAAAGCCAAAGCATTGTCCTGTGGATAGTGGCGAGGGGTATCAGATGTGGTTCAGAGGTGGGAGAGCTCATGGGGCAGCTGGAGGCAAGGCAGGGGTCAGTGACTGCAACTCCCGCTCTCCAGTACCTTCAGTTTGAACCTTTTCCATCTGTCCAGGCTGCAGCTCTTCCAGGAAGCCCTCCATGATTGCCCTAGCCCACAACAATCTCTGCCACCTCCCAAGTAGACTGAGAACCCAAAATTGGCACACCAGTGCCTGGCTGGGCTGCACCCTCTGGGGTTCTCTTTTGTGCTAAACACCTGTCCCAGATGCTCCCAGGGGCATCAGGGTGAGCCTGAAGTGGAGGCAGCCTGGCGATTCTGGAAGCCAGTGCCCCATGTGGTTTGCCTGCCCTGCGCCTGGTGTTTGGCAGGTGCACTTTGGCTCCTGCAGCCCAAATTGGGGCCCAGCTGCATCCTACACGTCCTTAGGCCTTCGACAGTGGTGCTTACCCAGACAGGTGCTCACTTGATCTTTCTGCTGCATGGCCAACAGCACACTTCCTTCATGCCGTGACTGGCCTCGGCGAGGGGCCTTGGCAACTGTGGGTCTTGGCGCTCTTCTGGGGCCTGAGTCTCGTCCTCAGAACCCACTCCTGCTTGCTCATTTATTCGGGTCCTGAGTCATTTGTTTATCCACACCTCTTAGCGTCCTCTGTACCGGGCATTGGGGGCGCAAGATGACTCTATTCAGGTTTCTGCCCTCAGTGAGCTCAAGAGCCTGAAAACAGTGATAATAACCCCTGACATTTAGTGAACACCTACTGTGTACAGGGAGCTCACATGGATACAGCAGCCAGAGTGGTTCTTTAAACCTCTGTCGGGTCATGTCTTTCCTCTGCTCCAAACCCTCCAACGGCTCCAATCGCACACAAGAGGGAAAGCCACCGTGCTCCTCGTGGCCTGCAAGACCCTCAAGATCTGACCTTATCACCTCTCCAACTTCATCTCCTACATCTGTCCCTCCAGATCGCTTTCCAGTGACACCAAACTCCTGTTAGTCTTCAAACCTGGCTCAAAACTTTGCGTGCACTTCCCTCACCTGGAACCTTCTTCTCCTGATACCTGCACGGCTGACTCCTCGATTCATTAAGGTTTCTCAGCTCATCTGTTACAGTTTCACCTCCTGAGGGAGGCCGTCTGTGACCACCCTTTCCGAAAAACACCCTGACACTCTTCCTCCCGGTTCTCTGATTTGGATTTTGTTATAGCACTGACAACCGCTTACGTTAGATTGCATATGGATTTATTGATCTGCCGTTTCCTCTGCACTCATGGGGACTTTGTCTTATTCACTGCTGAATACCCCTCACCTAGAATAGCACCTGGCACAGTTGGGGGCTCAGGAACTCTTTGACGAATGAAACCTTCACACCCTCGAGGTTCAGGAGGCTCTCACAGGTGGGCAAGGGGAAGACGATCTCTAAGGATAGGAACTCTGTATGGCCCGAGGCAGCCATTTTCCAGGCACTCTCTGGAGTTGAGGCGATGTCTCTGGGCCCATTCCTGGTCCCTCCTACAGAGATATGGCCGCCTGGCTTACACATGCTCCAAGGGTGGAGGAAGGAGTTCAGGGCGAGGAGGGTCTTCCTGCTCTGGTGTGACAGACACGAGCCTGTGCTCTCAGAGGTCTGCCCTGTTCTGTTGTCCTGGGAAGGAACTTTGGACAAGTTCTTTTCAATCAGAAAGAATCTGTCTAGAAACTATAGCAATTAGTTGTTACCTATCACCGCCCTGATTACAGCTTAGGGGACTTTGATATTTTCTTCCAAGGACATGATTTCAGCACAGAAATTCAAGTATCTCTGATATCCGCTTGCCCTTGCTTAGCAGGAGAACTAAATGCTAACTTGGGCCAGTGAACTTTGAGGCTCCCACCTCACAGTGAACTTTGAGGCTCCCACCATCAGAGCTGACTCAGGACCTCAAGGGCAGGGGCTGGGGTGGAGCAGGCAGTAGCCAGAAGGCTGATAGGCCGGCATGCTCTTGATTCCCCGCTGTGTGGCCTTGGACACATCTTTTCATGGCTCTCAGCCCCAGTTTCTCACCTAAAGGAAAACTCAGAAATTCTTTAGCGGGAGGAAAAAGTCCCTTCAGGTGTCTCCCCCTCCCCATAAGCCTCCAGCCCTCCAGGTGGCCAGCTCAGTAACAATGCTTTTGGTTGCATCTAACAGAAACTCTAATTGACTTGAACGAGATTTTTTCCCCTTATGTGAACATCCAGAGGTCAGATGGGCTTTGGGGCTGTTTGATTCAGCAGCTCAATGATGTCTGCAAAGACTTGGGCCTCCTTCTCTGATCTGCCATCCTTCCTGTTGGTTCCATTCTCGGGTTGGTACCAAGATGGTAGCAGTAGTTCCAAGGGTAACTTTGGGATATGGCAACTACAGAGAAGGCAGATTGTGTCTTCCCATGACTTGCTTAAAATGGAAGAAAACTTTCCCAGAAGCCACTTTAGACTTTCTGAGTTCTGCATCTAATCGGCTAGAACTGGGTAACATGTCTGCTCTTGAATCAGTTATTGGTGAGGGGGAGCATGGTACCGTGACTTGCTTGGACCAAACATCAGGGATAAAATGGATGTCTGTCCACAATGTCCAGTGGGATGGTTAAGACTGTCATCTCTAGGAGCTACAGTTATAATTCAGCTCTCCTGTGGGACCCCCTAGATGGCACTTTCACCCTGCAGTGGCCCTCAGGGTTAGAGGGGGCTGACTTCTGGGCTAGCACAGGTTCAATTGCACAGTTTCTGGGCCTAGAGCGTTCTAAGGTGCAGCCAAGTCACTGCCAAACTTAGATTGCTAGGAATTAGGCCCTTTAGACTCACCATTCGTGGGTGAGGAGGGAGTAACTGATTGAGCAGCTACCGTGAGTGATCCATTCATGTAACAGGACTCACACAGCCCTTCACAGAGACCCCGTGATCTTACAGGTTAAAAAAGGGAGCAGCAGAGACTTCTGTTTTTAGCCAAGATGAAATAACAGGTAAGATTTATCCTCCCACCTGAAACTACCAGAAAAACTAAACAAAATACATGAAACAGTGGTTTACAAGGCTTTGGACATTGATCAATAAAGGACAGTAATCCCAGACAGATGGGAAACAAGTGAGGTAAGGCCTGTGACTGCCTAGCTCACTGCCTTGAGAGAGTTTTCAGGCTGCAGCATAAGGAGGGGGACTGAAGTAGAGCCGAGTGCACTCCCTGAGATGGTGCTGAGAGTCTGGAGACCAATGTAACAAGAGTTCAGAAATGGCCAAAAGATCTGAATGGACATTTTTCCAAAGAAGACAAACAGATGGCCAACAGATACATGAAAAGATGCTCAATATCATTAATCATCAGGAAAATGCAAGTCAAAAACCACGATGAGATATCACTTCACACCTGTTAGAATGGCTATTATCAAAAAGACAAGAAGTATTGGTGAGGATGTGGAGAAAAGGGAAACTGTGTGCACTGTTGGTAGGAATGTAAATTGGTGCAGCCTCTATGGAAAACAATATGGAGATTTCCTCAAAAAATTAAAAATAGAACTACCATATGATCCAGCAGTTCTACTTCTGGGTATTTATCCAAAGAAAATGAAAACACTAACTCAAAAAGATGCACCCCTATGTTCCCTGCAGCATTATTTACAATAGCCAAGATATGGAAACAACCTAGGTGTCCATCGATGGATGAAGAGATGAAGAAATTGTGGTATATATACACAATGGAATATTATCCAGCCATAAAAAATGAAATCTCAGCATTTGCAACAATATGGTTGGACACTGAGGACATTATGCTAAGTGAAATAAGTCAGAGAAAGACAAATACCATATGATCTCTCTTGTAGGTGGAATCTAAAAAAAGAAAAACAAACTCATAAATACAGAGAACAGATTGGTGGTTGCCAGAGGTGCAGGGGGTGGGAGAAATGGGTAAAGGGGATTAAAAGGTAAAAAGAAAACGGAGGAGAGAAGGGGAGGGGGGACGAGAGAGAGAGAGTTCGTCAGAGAGAATACCTGAGAGCCAGAGAGAGCTGCACAAGGAGAAACCCCTGGAGATCTGCATAGGGTCCCCTGAGGTATTCATTAGCATACTGATCAGCACAAGTGTGCGAGGAAACTACCTGAGGCCAAGTAAAGAACCAACAGGAAGAATGAAAGGGAATAGTCCTTAGTGCTCACATGAGTGGGGAATAGTGTCTATTCCCACCAGCCATGGCACTGGGGAGAATGTCATGGTATATACGGGAGAATACTCAGAAAGGTCTTGCCTCGATAGTGGCCAATAATTAGCCCTAGAAAAAGCACTGCTCTGGAATTGCCTAAAAAAATCTATGAGTAAGACCCAAAAGGATTAAACTGTTTCCAAGTAACTTAACTGTCCCAGAACACAGCTCAGGAGGATTTACAGGATTACAAAAATATCCAGCCCTTAACAAGGTGAAACTTACAACATCTGGCATTCAATCAAAGACCATCAAGCCTATAAAGTGGCAGGCAATATGATCCACAATGAGGAAAATAAACAATCAAAACCAACCCACAACTGAAATAGATGTTAAAATGAGCAGAGAGAGGCTTCCCTCGTGGCGCAGTGGTTAAGAATCCACCTGCCAATACAGGGGACACGGGTTCAGAGTAACCCTAACCTAACACAAGCCACAACTAAGACCTAGTGCAGCCAAAATAAATAAATATTTTAAAATAATAAAAAAAATTTTTTTTAATTTTTAAAATGGGTAAAGGACCTAAATAGACATTTCTCCAAAGAAGACATACAAATAGCCAATAAGTACTGAAAAGATGCTCAACATCACAAATTATTAGGTAAATGCAAATCAAAAACACGAGATACCACTTCACATTCACTAGGATTAATGGGTATTTTCTTTTTTTAAAATAAATTTATTTATTTATTTATTTTTGGTTGCGTTGGGTCTCTGTTGCGCGTGGGCTTTCTCTAGTTGCAGCAAGTGGGGGCTACTCTTTGTTGCAGTGTGCGGACTTCTCATCGCGATGGCTTGTTGCAGAGCACGGGCTCTAGGTGCACGGGCTTCAGTAGTTGTGGCACACGGGCTCAGTAGTTGTGGCTCGTGGGCTCTAGAGCGCAGGCTCAGTAGTTGTGGCACACGGGCTTAGTTGCTCTGCAGCATGTGGGATCTTCCCGGACCAGGGCTCGAACCTGTGTCCCCTGCATTGGCAGGCGGATTCTTAACCACTGCGCCACCAGGGAAGTCCCAGGATGGGTATTTTCAAAACAACAGAAAATAACAAGTATTGGTGAGGATGTAAAGAAACTGAAATTTTCATGCATAGCTGGTGGGAATGTAAATGATACAGCCACTGTGGATAACAGGATGGTGGCTTCTCAAAAAAAGATTAAACATAAAATTACCATAAGATCCAGCAATTCCACTCCTAGGTATATACCCAAAATAACTGAAAGCAGGGACTTGAACAGATATTTGTACACCAATGTTTACAGCAGCATTATCCACAATAGCCAAAAGGTAAAAACAACCCAAATGTTCACTGGTGGGTGAATGGATAAGCAAAACGTAGTATATACATATAATGGGATATTAAACCTTAAAGGAGTGAAATTCTGACATATGCTACAATGTGAATGAACCTTGAAGACACAGTAAGTAAGCCAGACACAAAAGGACAAATATGTCTGATCCCACTAGAGTAGTCAAGTTCATAGAAGCAGAAACTAGAATAGTGGTTACCAGAGGCTGGGGGGAGAAAAGAACAGGGAGTTAGTGTTTTTTGTTTTTTTTAATAGCTACTTTATTTATTTATTTATTTTTGGCTGTGTTGGGTCTTCGGTTCGTGCGAGGGCTTTCTCTAGTTGCGGCAAGTGGGGGCCACTCTTCATCGCGGTGCGGGGACCGCTCTTCATCGCGGTGCGCGGGCCTTTCACTATCACGGCCCCTCCCGTTGCGGGGCACAGGCTCCAGACGCGCAGGCTCAGTAGTTGTGGCTCACGGGCCCAGCTGCTCCGTGGCATGTGGGATCTTCCCAGACCAGGGCTCGAACCCATGTCCCCTGCATTAGCAGGCAGATTCTCAACCACTGCACCACCAGGGAAGCCCAGGGAGTTAGTGTTTAATGCATAAACAGAGTTTCAGTTTGGGATGATGAAAAAGTTCTGGAGATGGCTGGTGACCACACATTTGTTGCACAAATTATGTTGCACAATTTGTGAGTCTAGTTAATGCTTCTGAATTGTACACTTTAAAACAGTTAAAATGGTAAATTTTATGTATACTTTACACAATAAAAAGTTAGGTAGAAATATGGAATATATATTAAAAAAAAGACCTAAATCAAATTGCTAGAGGTGAAAAAGACAATATCTGAGATGAAAACCAGTGGATTAGTGGCAGAGTAGACATGGTAGAAGATCAGTGAACTTAAAGGAACAGTAATAGAAACTATCCAAAGTGAAACACAGAAAAAAGAATTAATGAAATGAGCATCAGTGGATGGGACATCAGTGGTGAAACAACTTCAAGTAGTCTAACCTATGGGTAATCAGAATCACAGAGGAAAGTGGGGGGGAGAAAAAATATTTGAAGAAATAGTGACCTAAAAACTTTCCAATCTTACTGTAAACACACAGTTCTAAGAAGCTCAATGTACCCTAAACATAAGAAATATGAAGAAAACTATACCAAGGCATCCATAATCAAATAGATCAAAAACCACTGACATAGTAAAAGCAGTCATAGAGAAAAGACTTGTTACATACAGAGGGGACAAAGAGAAGGATATCAACTCTGTTATTGGAAGCAACGCAAGCAGTAAGACAGTAGACTAACATCTTTAAAGTATTAGGAAACAAATAACTTGCCAACCTAGAATTCTATACCCAGCAAAAATATCTTTCAATAACAAAGCTAAAATTGAAACATTTTGGACATACAAAAACTGAAAGGGGACTTCCCTGGTGGTCTAGTGGTTAAGACTCCATGCTTCCACTGCAGGGGGCATAGGCTTGATCCCTGGTTGGGGAACTAAGGTCCTGCATGCCATGTGGCGAAAAAAAAAAAAAAAAAAAAAGCTGAAAGAGTTCATCATCAGCAGATCCTCACTACAAGAAATATTAAAGGATATTAAAAGATGTCTTTTTTTTTTTTTTTTTTTTTTAAATTTTATTTATTTATTTATTTATTTATTTATGGCTGTGTTGGGTCTTCGTTTCTGTGTGAGGGCTTTCTCCAGTTGTGGCAAGTGGGGGCCACTCTTCATCACGGTGCGCAGGCCTCTCACCACCGCGGCCCCTCCCATTGCGGAGCACAGGCTCCAGACGCGCAGGCTCAGTAGTTGTGGCTCACGGGCCTAGTCCGCTCCGCGGCATGCGGGATCTTCCCAGACCAGGGCTCGAACCCGTGTCCCCTGCATTGGCAGGCAGACTCTCAACCACTGCGCCACCAGGGAAGCCCTAAAAGATGTCTTTTAGGCAGATGGAAAGTCATACCAGATGGAAATTTGGGTCTACACAAAGCAATGAAGACCACTGGAAATAATAACTACCTGGGTACATAGGTAAGATTTTTTATTACTTAAGCTCTCAAAAGACAACTGTTTAAAAAAAAAAAAGACAACTGTTTAAATAAAGATAGCAACAGTATATTGTGGGGTTTATAACATATGTAAAAGTAAAAAAAGGAGTGACAATCA
This sequence comes from Balaenoptera ricei, assembly GCF_028023285.1. Lineage (NCBI taxonomy): Eukaryota > Metazoa > Chordata > Mammalia > Artiodactyla > Balaenopteridae > Balaenoptera > Balaenoptera ricei. Next base: position 26,885,594 of record NC_082653.1, read on the forward strand.
AAATATAAAGGCTGGTAATGGAGAAATGGAAGTATACTATGGTATGGTTCTTATACTGTATGTGAAGTGGTATAATATCACTTGAAGGTAGACTGTGATAAGTTAAAGATATACACTAGAAACCCTAATTACTGAAATATCAAAAAAAAAAGTTACAGTCAATAAGCCCATGAAGGAAATTAAAATGCAAAGCAAACTTAATTTGTCCAAAAGAAGGCAGAAAAAGAGGAAAAAAGGAAACAACAAATGGGGAAAATAGCAAACAAATGGCAAGATGATGGACTTAAACTCAGCCAAATCAAGAATTGTATTAGGGACTTCCCTGGTGGTGCAGTGGTTAAGAATCTACCTGCCAATGGAGGGGACACAGGTTCGAGCCCTGCTCTGGGAAGAACCCACATGCCGCGGAGCAACGAAGCCCGTGTGCCACAACCCTGAGCCTGTGCTCTAGAGCCTGCGAGCCACAACTACTGAGCCCCTGTGCCACAACTCCTGAAGTCCACACACCTAGAGCCTGTGTTCCACAACAAGAGAAGCCACCACAATGAGAAGCCCATGTGCCTCAACAAAGAGTAGCCCCTGTTTGCCACAACTAGAGAAACCCTGTGTGCAGCAACAAAGACCCAATGCAGCAAGCAAGAAAGAAAGAAAGAAAGAAAAGACGAAATAAAGAATCATATTAAATGTAAATGATTTAAACACTCCAATTAAAAAGCAGAGATTGTAAGACTGGATAAAAAGCAAAACCAGGGCTTCCCTGGTGGCGCAGTGGTTGAGAATCCGCCTGCCAATGCAGGGGACACGGGTTCGAGCCCTGCTCTGGGAAGATCCCACATGCCGCAGAGCAACTAGGCCCGTGAGCCACAACTACTGAGCCTGCGCATCTGGAGCCTGTGCTCCGCAACAAGAGAGGCCGCGACAGTGAAAGGCCTGCGCACCGCGATGAAGAGTGGCCCCTGCTTGCCGCAACTAGAGAAAGCCCTCGCACAGAAACGAAGACCCAATACAGCAAAAATAAACAAATAAACTTGAAAAAAGGCCACAAGCAAAATTAAAAAAAAAAAAAAAAAAAAAGCAAAACCAAACTATATGCTGCCTATAAGAAACACACTTTAAATATAAAAATACAAATAGGCTAAAAGTAAAAGAATGGAAAAAGACATACTGTGCTAACTAACATTAGTTAAAAGAAAGAAGTGGGATTGGCTGTATTAATACCAAAGTAGATTTCTGGGGATGAATTCATCCAAAGAACAATATGAACCTAACAGAGTTTCAAAATACATATAGCAAAAACAGAACTGCAAGGAGAAATATACAAATCTACAATTACAGTTAGAGATTTCAATACTCCTCTCTCAATCACTGGTAAAACAAGCAGGCAGAAAATAAGCAAGCACATCATAGACTTGAACAACACTATCAACCAACTTGACCTAATTGACATTTATATAACACTACACTCAAAAACAGCTGAATACTCATTCTTTTCAAGTGTACATGGAATATTTACCAAGACAGACCATATTTTGGGCCATAAAACAAGTCTTAATAAATTCGAAAGAATTCAAGTCATACAAAGTCTCTGTCCATTATGGTCTCTGTCCACAATAGAATTAAATTAGAAATCAATAACAGAAATATCCTTGAAAAAAAATCCCCCAATATTTGGACACTAAATAACATACTTCTAAATAACACATGAATCAAACAAGTAATCAAATGGAAATTAGAAAGTATCTTGGACTGAATGACAATGAACACACAACATATCAGTATTTCTGGGATCTTGCTAAGGCAGTATTTAGGAAGAAATTTATGAACACCTATTTTAGAAAAAAAAAAAGACCTCAAATAAATGACCTCAGCTTCCACCTTAAGAAACTAGAAGAGAGCAAATTAAAGAGAGATGTCCACTCGCACCATTCAGCACTGTATTCGAGGCTGTAGCCAGTGCAAGACAACATGATCATCTATGTAGAATTCTGAAGGAATATACAAAAGACAAAACAAAACAAAACAAACAAAAAAACCCCCCCAAAACAGCTACAAGAACTAATACGTGAATTTAGCAAGGTTTTAGGATATAAGATCAATATATAAAACTCAGTTGTGGGGCTTCCCTGGTGGCACAGTGGTTAAGAATCCGCCTGCCAATGCAGGGGACACGGGTTCGAGCCCTGGTCCGGGAAGATCCCACATGCCGCAGAGCAACAAAGCCCATGCGTCACAACTACTGAGCCTGTGCTCTAGAGCCTGCGAGCCACAACTACTGAGCCCATACGCCTAGAGCCCGTGCTCCACAAGAGAAGACACCATGAGAAGCCCGTGCACCACAACAAAGAGTAGTCCCTGCTTGCCACAACTAGAGAAAGCCTGCACACAGCAACAAAGACCCAGTGCAGCCAAAAAAAATAAACTCAATTATATTTCTATTGCTAGCAATGAAAAAATTAGAAATTAAAAAACACCATTTTTAATGGCATCAAAAGTATGAAATAGGAATAAATCTGACAAAAAGCTGTGAAAGACCTATACACTGAAGACTGCAAAATATGGTTGAGAGAAATTAAATGGAGAGATATAAGTTGTTCACAGCTCAGAAGACTCAACATTAAGATGTCAATTCTTCCCAAATTGATCTATAGATTTAACAGAATCTCAATTGAAATTACAGCAAGTGTGGACTTCCCTGGTGGTCCAGTGGGTAAGACTCCGAGCTCCCAATACAGGGGGCCTGGGTTCGATCCCTGGTCAGGGAACTAGATCCCGCATGCATGCTGCAGCTAAGAGTCTGCATGCCACAACTAAACAAAGATCCTGTGAGCTGCAACTAAGACCCAGTGCAGCCTAAATAAATAAATAATTAAAAAAAAAAAAGAAATTACAGCAGGTGTTTTTGTGGAAATTGACAAGATGATTTTAAAATTCATATGTAAATCAAAGGGCCTAAAAATGCTGAAAAAGAACAAAATTGGAGGGCTAACAACACCTGATTCTAAGAATTATTATAAAGCTACAGTAATAAAAAGTGTGGCATTGGCATAAAGATGGACAGAACAATGGAACAGAATGGAAATTCCAGAAATAAATCCACACACAGGTGGGCAACTGATTTTTGTCAAAGACACAAAAGAGAAAAGATAAGCTTTTCAAGAAATGGTAAAAAAAAAACAAAACAAACTTGGATCCATATGTTGCACCTATACTAAAATCGCCTCAAAATGGATCACAGATCTAAACACAAAACCTAAAACTATGAAACTTCTAAAAGAAAACATAGGAGAAAAATCACTGTAACCTTGAGTTAGGCAAAGATGTCTTAGATATGACACCCTAACCCAAATCCATGAAAGAATGAATTGATAATTGGACTCTTTCAAAATTAAAAATTTCTGCTCTTTAAAAGACACTATTAAGAGAAGGAAAACACTAGCCACAAACTGGGAGAAAATCTTTGCAAAGCATATATCTGATAACGGACTTGTATGCAGAATACATAAAGAACTCTCAAAACTTAATTTAAAAAAACAAGCAACTCATTAAAAAATGGGCAAAGGATTTGAACAGACATTTCATCAAAGAAGATATATGGCTGACAGATAAGCACATGAAAAGGTGCTCAATAAAAGTTGTCACTAGGGATATGTAAATTGAAATCACAGTGAGACATTATTTTGCACCTGTTAGAATGGCTGAAATTAAAAAGATTAACCACAGGAAGTGTCAGAACGTGGAGCAACTGGAACTCTTATATACTGCTGATGGGAATGTGAAATTATAGATACAACCACCTTGGAAAAGAGCTTGGCAGTTTAAACATTACCACCATCATATGATCCAGCCATTTCACTGCTTCACTTATTCACAGCAACTTTATTTGTAATAGCCAAAAACTTGAGACACAAATGTCGGTCAATATATAAGTAGATAAACAAATGATGGTATAGCCATACAATGGGATTTCATATACTCTGAAATATAGAGGAATGAACTACTGATATACATAACAATGTGGATTAATCTCAAAATAGTTATGCTGAATGAAAAAAGACAAAAAAAGCATACATATGATTTCATTTATATAAAGCCCTAGGAAAGGTAAACTAATCTATAGTGACAGAAAACAGGAATGGTGAGAGGCTAGAGGCCAGGATTACAAAGGACATGAGGAAACTTGAGTCGATGAATATGTTCACTATCTTGATTGTGGTGATGGTTTCATGATATATATATATATATATATATATATATGTCAAAACATGGGACTTCCCCGGTGGTCCAGTGGTTAAGACTCCACGCTTCCACTGCAGGGGTTGCGGGTTTGAGCTCTGGTTGGGGAACTAAGATCCCACATGCTGCACGGCACAGCCAAAAAATAAATAAATAAATTGTATACACACACACACACATACATCAGAACATATCAAATTGTGTAGTTTCTGTCAATTATAATTTATATTAAAAATATAAACATAAATACACATTCTCTTTTTTAAAATACACATTCTTTTAAAAAAGCAGCTATAGTAGTGGTTGGAAGAACAGGTCTTGGAGTCTGGCTGCTTCAGTTGAGTACTACTCCAGCACTCACTTGCCATGGGATGCCCCCAGCAGGCTACCTGAACTACTGGTGCCTGTTACCTCCTCTGTAAAAGGGGGCTAATAACGGAACATGCCTCAGAAGATCATATTCAAGATTAAATGGGCTAACACATGGAAAGTGTTTGTAACAGCGTCTGGAACACAGGAAGTATCCCATGAATGGCAACCAGCACCTTTCTCACTGAGGTTTGGCATTGGAGTGGGTGGGTCTATCAGGCAAATGTTGCTTTTGTTTGCTGTGCATACCCTACAGTGGTTAACTGTTCTTTCATCACCCATTCCACGTGACTCTGGTGGGCTGAAATTCACAGTATCCAGTACACTTGGGGTATGCAGCCTGTAATAGGACTCTATCCCCCAGGATGTAGTGATTGGTCCAAGATGTATGAACAGTAACCCAAGCCGGGCCCATCAGAGACCTTTCCTAGGATTTATCTATATTGAGTATCCTGACGTAAGGAGATGTCTTTCTTTTTCTTCTGGGCTTTCTAAACTGGCTAATTTAAGCGTAGAGTGATCTGTGCCATGCTCTCCCTGCCTCCCCCATAGGAAAGAAGACTGTTGACAATGGGACAAATGGTACAGAGAAAAGCACAGTGGAGACAGGGAGAATCTTAAGACTATCCTTTGTGCCCCTGGATCCATCCAGACCTGAAGCCAAATCACTCCTTTCCTTGCTGACTTATGAGCTAGTCAATCCTCCTTGGGGCTTTAGGCTGTGTGACCCATTTCCACTGCCTGCAACTGAAGGTGTCTTACATGACAGAGAGGTGAAGTGAGTTAGCAGCAAAATATTGGAGCTGGGAATCATTTAAAAACCAGGTCTCACTGCTACCAAAGCTCACACATGATTACCATCTCCTACTTGTGGGACCAGAGGGGCATGCTTAGTGATTCAGTATTGAGGGGCTAAGCAGATGGCAGAGGCTGTGAACAAGCACCAGGCAGGGGAAGAGCAGTGGCCTGGGCCCTAGAAAGCCTGACATGAGACTGAGCTTTGAGGGAAACCACTCAGCTCAACACACTCGGGGAATCTGTCTCACCTCAGACCTGTAACCCTTGAAGAGATTCAAGAGACATGACAACAGGACAATGACATATTTATTTACAACTGGACCAAAAAAAGGCATACAGGCATCTTTTAATTAAAAATAATGATGATGATGATTTAAAAAGTCAGAAAAATCGATGCTGTTTGAACTCTTTACGAGGAGTCCGTTTCCCCACTCCCCCCAAAAGAGAATTTCTTAGGGAAAAATCCAAGATTCGAATGAACAAGACTCCATTATCATACTCTACTGCTTGGGTTCCCTTTCCTCCAACCTGATTCTTGGTGGACGCCGCTTGGCACTGCAGAGTCGCTGTGAGGCAAGGTTGAGAAGATCACCGGTTTGACTGGTGGAGCTGGTGAGGGCTGCTGGGAGAGTGCGGGGGGAGGGGCGGCGGTGAGGGTGGTGTGTTCCTAACTCAGCCAGCATCCTGAGCTTTGTCTTGTGGTGGGCTTCCTCAAGGGGCTGCAGCAAGGGCGAGTGGCTGCTACTTAAACCCCAACCCCAGGGTGGGTTTGGTCTCTTGCCGCTTAAGAGCAAACGTCTGTGACACGCGCGGGGGCGGGGGCGGGGGGTTAGGAGGAGTGGGCGCTGACGGGGAAGCAGGCCTGCACGTCAGCTCCGCTTTCTAACTTAGGCTCCTTGCCTATTCCTGGGACTTGGGGAAGGAATGACAGAACTTACTTTCCATCTTCCTTCTCGCAACCAGTGTTCTGGGTGTTCCTCAAAGGAGGCGAGAACTCAGACAGGAGGTGGAGGGGAGGGGTCTGGCTAGAAGAGCTGTGCGTGGGCACTAAGGCTGGGGGATGTCAGGGAGAGCGCCTCTTCCCAGCCACCTAAAGGAGGGCATCTGCGGTCTCCAGGCCTTGTCCCGCCCTGGAAATGGAGGAGAGGGCCCCCCCAGCACACTCTGCAAAGAGCAGCAACCCCCACAAGGAAGGGGCTGAGGAGCATCCTGCGGGGTGAGGACCCTCAGCCCAGACACAGACACACGGATGCTTGGTTTGGCTCTGGAAACACTTGGCCCTGGATCCAGGGTTTCTTGGCACAAAGACAGTTCATTGCAAGTCTCTCCTCTGGTCCAGCAAAACTCTCACTGCTCTGAGCAGGGGCAACTCCTGCTGTCCTGGGGCATTTGGTGCCCAGTACTTCCAGGGGATTTCCTTGTAGCAACCAAGACCTGGGCTTGCTCCCAGTGACAAGATGACCTGAGGCCTGGCGAGAAGCCCCGCCTCGAGCAGCCCTGGGAGGAGGCTGGGGAGGAGACAAGAGGGAGGAAAAGGGGCTGGAAGAGGCTGGTTGGCACTGAGGATGCGTGTCCAGGCTGAGCTGTGCTTTGTCGCGGCATCAGTGGCGAGGACGGGCAGCGAGAGGCTCAGAAATCTCACTGAAGCCCTGGAAGGCCCAGTGTTTCCTCTTCCGGTCAGTTGTGGGGTGGCCAACAGCCCTGAGGAACTGAGGTGGAGACAGTGACCAGAACCCAGTGTCTTGATGGGTTTATCCATCCTGGATCCATTTGTTAAAAAAACTAAGGAAAAAACTCCAAACCAAAAATAAACCTGAATAAACAGGTCTGAGAGTTCCTGCTGGAGGGATCTTTCTTAGCACTGAAGAAAAACAACCCACAAAAAACTCATCCCCCACAGAACTGGAATAAGATGATGAAGAAAAATGCAAGATTTATCTATAGGCCCTCCCGCCCCCTATGCAGCCCCAGGATCCAGGAACACTGTGCCAGGAGTTACATTCCAAACGAGCAGGAGTTATTTTATTTTACGTGCCTGCAGTTCCCCACGTGGGGTGGCTTCCTGTCCGTGGATGGAGTGGGCCAGGCCACGGCCCACCCCCATCAGTCTATCTTCACAGCAGCGTAGATCTTGCGGACAAACATGTAGGCTGCATAGAAGCCGATGGTGCCCGTGAGAAGCCAGAAGGACAGGACCATGAGGGCCGTGTAGCCAAAGTAGAGGAGAGAGGGAATGAACTCGACGATGTCCAGCTGGGGCACAAGCAGCGGAGAGAAGAGAGGGGACACGCTTAGTGCCAGCCTGCCGTAGCCAACTGGGTGTCCCCCTACCTTCTCACTGATCTCGTGGTGAAGCTGAAGCCTAGCAAGGGGAAGGGGCCTGCCCCAGGTGGGCAGCGAGGGGCAGGTGGGTCTCACAGTCATGGTGAACCTTCATCAGTACCAGGGCCCGTGCACCGCCTTGGATGCTCACAACCACTATGGTAGTTATTAACTCACTTTACAGATGGGGCAGAGTTACACAGCTGGGAAACAGAAGGAGCTGGGATTTGAACCTGGGGCTAGAGGGCTAAGAGCCTAAGGCCCAAATCCACTGACTCAGGCCATTTCTTGTGGGGGTAGGAGGGAGTGGGAGTCTTCCTGGGGAAGGGCCTGGGAGCTCGCTGGGAGATGGGGCTGACCTCAGCGGCCAGTGCCAGAATGACAAAGGCAGCAATGGCCATAGCTGTCACTTCTTCACTCTCCACAGTCCCCAGAACAGTACAGTGAGACTCCTGGATGCTGGAGCACAGGAAGTGGGGGCAGGAGAGAGGCGTCCAGGGCTCCCGGCTTTAGGAACAGAGAGCCACCATGAGCCTGTCTCAGCCTACGGTCCTCTCCACCTGAGTGCGCTCTGTCACTTTCGTTACCCTCTCACGGGGGTTTTTATCTTGGAGCATTTGAACTCCTTTGCAGAGCTCTGAGGCCTGGGCAGGGATGCTAGGGAGTCTGGGGTGTGGTGGGTTTGCTGGGCCAAGTGGAACTAATCTAGGACCTTGGTATCAAGACCTGCCCAGCCCACCGGGGCCTGAGTGGGGCCTGTTCTAGGGCTCATGGGCAGACACATGGTCACAAAATGCCAGGAGCCCAGAAGAAAATAATAAGGGTCACTATTTGAGACCGTCTCCCTGAAGTCAAATATCCTCAAACTAGGGGTGAAGGCCATGTTTTCCAGCTCAACTGCCTATGTCTCCTTTTATGAGCTTTCTTATGGCTGAAGATGGGGTGAAGGTGAGGGGGGAAACAGGGCAGTGGTAAATCCAGTGGTAAAACCAGGAAACGGATGAGGCAAAAAGGCAGCGCTGGAAAGTTCCTTAGAGTTCAGACAGGCCAAGGCCACCATTTTACAGACAGGGCTCTGGGGCTGGAGGAGGTTTTCAGAGCAGAGAAGAAAGCCTGGGCCAGAGGCAGGAAGGGCAGGAGGCTGAGACGTGACCCTTGTGTAGGCGGCTATGGTAGCAGGTTTTGCTTGCCCAACACTGGCTCCTGTCTTCCTTCTTCCTGGTGTCTCAGGTACCCACTCCCTACTTTGTGGTCCTACTGGGGCTGTCGGTCCTAATACAAAACCTAAGCTAGTCAATCAGAGTATGCCATCCTATTGGACATGAGGAACAGTGAGGGATGGCATGTAGCCTGGGCCAATGAGTGTCTTCCCTGGGATTTATAACATAATGATAGAGGAAAGATGTTCTTTTAGTTCTAGAGCTGCAAAGCTGAGAAAAGGAGACTCTAGGGCTGCTATTGGTCACTCTTCTACTTTGTGGAAAGATCCTGCCTGCAGATTGAAGCCAAGAAAACACACACAGAGCTGAAGAATAAACACAGAGCCCTGATACCATTTGAGCTGCTGGATCTAACGAAGCCTGAAGCTAGAACTCCAACTTCTTATTAAACTTACATCAGCCAAAACATTCTCTTTTTTGCTTAAGCCAGTTGGAACTGGTTTTGGTCACTTTCCATTCAAAATAGTTCTGATTAATATGGGCTGTAGAGAAGGAAAATTAGATTTGTTCTGCAGCGTTCCAGGAACAAGACTATGGTCTGAAGATGGAATTTACAGGGAGGCAGATTTCAGTGTGACTTAAGGAAGGCCTTGATAATGACAGGAGCTATCCAGAGAATGGAAGCATCAGGAGGGAGTGTCTTCTGTTGCTGGATGTGCTAGAGCAGGGGTCAGCAAGCTTTTTCTTAAAGGACCAGATTATAAATAGTTTAGGCCATGTGGCCTCTGTCAAAACTACTCCACTCTGCCATTGTAGTGTAAAAACAGCCTTGACAATATGTAAATGAACAAGCATGGCTGTGTGCCAATAAAACTTTGTTTACAGAAGCAGGCCTGCTGGCCCATGGGCTACAGTTGGCTGACCCCTGAGCTAGATGATCACTTGTTGGGATCGCTGGAGAAGAGGGCAGTCAGCAAACTGGAAGCGGGGGTGGAGCACTGCACTCAAATATCTGGACAGTCCTTTCCAACGTGATATTTTCGGGAAAGGGAATTCCAAGCTTCGCCCAGCTGACCTATGCCTCTAGTTTGGGAATACACCCTGGTTCTAAGCAGAGGACTTCTCGGTTTGGGGTTCTGGGATACCCAAAGTACAGCGGGTAAAACTGTCTTCAGAGTAAGCTCCAGAGGTAACATGGGGTCCACCAGAGCGACCCCAGACTCCTCTCCATGGCCCATCTGGTTTATGTGTTACACACAAATCTAATAAACCTGCTGTGGGGATCTGTCTGTATTCTTACTCTTATGCCACTCTTTGGGGACAGTGAGCTCTGTGAGTATAGCCGAGTTCCTACATCTGAGTGCTAAAGGCTATTTCAGCAGTTTCTGCTTTTACCTTTATTAACGCTTCTCATTTACTTTCATTCTTTCAAGTTACTGTTCTTTTTTTTTTTTTTTCTTCTGTCTTCTTGTGGTGAACACTGTATTAGTCTCTCTTACTTCCTCTTAAAAGCACTGTAAGGTGATATACTCCCTTTAAGTTCTGCTTTGGTTGTATCTCACAGGTTTTGCATACAACATTCTCACAGTCATTTATCCTGAAGGCTTTTGTCACCCAAACATACTCTCTTTCCTAAAAAGATTATGTTCTAAGAGCAGGAACAGTTCTAGGATGACTTTGGTCCTCCTCATTCTTGGCAGAAAAGTAAGACTTAGACACTTGGGGTTTTCCCCCAGCACCCTCCCCCCCACAATCCTGCCCCGAAAGGGCTAGGGGGCTCCCTCATGCAGGGTGGTACCTTGTTAACAAAATAAAAGATGGCATAGACCAGGACATAGAATGCAGATCCCCCGGAGACTAGGAAATTCCTCCACCACCAGCGGTAATCCTGAGGAGGAAACAGAGAAGGGTCATCGCTGTCTCCAGGCAGAACCTCTTCCCCAAGTTTCAGAGCTGCCTGAGGAACTAAAGACCCTGGGTAAGGACTGTAATATTTGGGGTGATGCGAAGCTTTTATACCTTGACTGTGATGGTGGTTACACAACTGTATGCATTTCTAAAAACTTACAGAACTGTAGATTAAAAAGGGTGAACTTTACTGTTTATAAATTATATCTCAATTTAAAAAAATCAGCAACAACAAAAGAACATTATTAACAACATTAGCATTTCTTGAGCAAACGCTCACCATGTGCCACATACTGTTCTAAGTGCTCTGTGTGAATCAGCTCATTGAGTCTCTGCAGCAGCCCTCTGAGTTAGGCCCGGAAGGCACACGGAGGTTAAACAACTGCCCAAGATCCAGAGCTACTAACAGAGGAGCCAGGGTTTCAGCTCAGGCTGTCTGTCCCAGAGCCCTTGTTTTGCCCGCCAAGAGCTAGTCCCCAAATGGAGGGCAGGTCACCCAAACTGCATCAGCTGTTGAAGAAACCACTACTGGAGCGGACTCAGTACTGATGAGCCTACTGTCATCAGGTCGTGGTGACTTCCCCGCAAGACTATGCAGTGAGGTAGGGATCATTAACTCTAGTCTACAGCTGAACAAACGGAGGCTCGGCAAGGGGAAGTGATGTACTTGCCCAAGACCCCATGGCCAGAAGAGGCAGGACCACATGAGAAACCCAGACAGCCTCACTGACCCAATTCAATACTGGACCCAGCTGCCCCCACCCCAAACTGCGGGCCCCATTCCCCTCACCTCTGCACACAGCTGGAAGTATACCATGACGATGCTGATTTGTGAACAGGACACCACCAGGATGATGAAGACGAGGAACAGGAAGCCGAAAAGGTAATAGAACTGATTCTCCCAGATTGCCTGCGGATACACCACAGCCGGCCTTCAGCTAGCCTGCCCCCACTCCCCTGGCATTCCCTGCTTGTGCTCGGGAACTCCATCCCTTAGTCAGGACTGGCAGGAATGGAGACACCATCATGACACCACTGGGGCCTGTGGGCCTGGCTCGTGGCTGACTGGTCTCTCCTCCCTGGAGCAAAGGGTTCCTAGGGAGGGGCCGGGGCATGGCTGATCCCGAGATGGGTGGGCCCCGCCTGAACTCAGCAGCTTGCGGAAAATAATGAATCCCACTCCGATCAAAATTACACAGCAGCCACCACTACCTGGGGCAGCTCACCATGTGCCAGGCACAGTGCTACGTGCTTTACGTACAACACCACATGTCAGCCTATGAAAGCATGCCATTTTACAGTGGAAGAAGTCAAGGTTCAGCGAGGCTGGTGATTGGCCCAGTGTCACACAAACAGAACAGATGTAGCCTCCCTGCCCAGGCAGCCAACCTGTCCTAGGCAGGGCTGGGTGGGCGAGGGGGTCTCAGCAGGGGCGGGCTGGGCCACTCCAGAGGAGTGGATGCTCGTCCAGCACTGACTTAGTGCAAGACCCTCTCTCCATGCTAGGCGCTGAGCTGGGTCAGCTGGACTTAGATGGCTCTGAAGAACCGTTCTGCCAACTTTCATCTTGGCATGCCTGGGAGAGGAGTAATCATCATTACAACAGCAGCTACAAGTTAACAAGCATTTCCTGAATGCCAAGCACTGTGCCTTTTATAGACATTATCACGTTCCAGCCTCATGACGATCCTGAGAATTAGGCATCATCCCCCACACTTTACTAGGAGTTTCGAGTAACTTAGGTAAAGACACGTAGGGACCCAGAAATCAAAGCAGACGCAACAATGATATTAATAATGGTGGTGACTGACTGCAATATTGCAAAAGCAGCCAAAGCAGCTTCTATTTACTGAGCCCTTCCCACACCAGACCCCGTACATATGGCACATCTCACATAACCTTCCAAGCTGTCCTGAGAGGCAGGACTGTTACCCTATTTTAGGGCAAAGAATGGGGGCTCTGAGAGGCTAAAAGGTCTGTCTGAAATTTCATAGGCGGTAAGAGGCAGAGCACCTAAGTGGAGGGGTAGGGACTAGGCTAGTGTGGGTGAAGGTGAGGGGTGGGGAGCAAGTAGCGGTACTCACACTGAAGATGAAGAAAAGCTCGATGAACATGGCGCCGAAGGGCAGGATCCCAGCCATGAGAATGCTGCGGAGAATGAGAGGGTTAACACTGCTGGGAGACCTGGGCCACTGGAAGCTTCAGGCTCCCTCCTGAGCCAGCAAGAATGAGAATGCATACACTGCTTGGTGGGTCTAAATCTTTCGGCATGCTTTTTGTACCATTATAGCCTCTCAAGAGGTGGGCATCATTCTCCCCATTTTGTAGATGGGAAAACTGAGGTACAGAGAGGTGGCGTGACTTGCCCAAGGTCCAAGGTAGTCTTTACCTGTCACCCTGCACCTTTCCACTCCACCCCTTCCCTGGCCAACACCGAGTCTGGCTACAACTTGGTCCTCTCTATCTTGGAGTGAAGCTAAGCTTTCAGGAAGTCTACTAGAGCCAGCCGGGGCTGCAGGAGCACCTGTCATAGCCCCCACAGTGGGAGGGTACCCCTGTCCATGTCTTTCCAAGGAGATGGCTCAGGGGAACGTTGGCCTTGCCTACTCCAGAAGCCCCCGCCTGGCCCTTGCCGGAGACTCACCCCACAAATCGGTTCATGTACCACCGCTGCTCAGGGATCTGCCGGGGAATCTGGTTGGTGCGCACAGGGTTGTCATATGGCTGCTTGCGGAAGCCGAAGTAGTAACCCAGGTAGACAAGGGGCAGGGAGATCCCGAACCACATGCATAGCAGGGCCACCATGGTGGGGAAGGGCACCTGTGGGCACAGCACCGTGAGGCTCCACAAGCCCTGAGGCCCAGGCTGGGGCCGTGCAGGGGGAGATGGACCTTCTGGGTCCCAGGCAGGAAGGGCACAGCAGGGCCACCATGGTGGGGAAGCTCCTGCAGACACGCCCCCCACAGGGCTCCTGGCCAGACTGTCCTGGGGCTGACCCCAGCCCTGGGAAAAGCAGAGGGCAGATGGAGGGCGAGTTGAGCCATGAAGTGAAGGAACCACGGCATCCTACAGGAGCTTGTCACCAGGGAGGACGTGGGGAAAGAACAAGGAAGGAGGGACTGACAGCATGAAGGGGAGAGGAAGGGCTGGAATGAAGGGAAATTACGTGTGGTCTGTTAAGTGAAAACAAAGGGGAAAAAACAGAAGTGCACAAATAGTGTGTTCCCAATTTCGCTCAATGAAAACACCACAATATACCACTAAGTGAAAAAAGCAGGATATAAAACTGTATGTAGAGAACTCCGTTTTAATAAAAACACCCCAATACTTATATGCATACGTGCCTGGAGAGGCCTACACCAAAAAGTTAACAGCACTTCCTCAGATGGGGTATGGGGCTTTGGAATTGACTTTTCATTTTTTTTTAATTCCCCTCTGCACAGTCTTAGGTTTTTACAACTCACACAAAATGGAAGAAATGAATTAATACTTGTAAAGTGTTCAGAACAATACTTATTCCAAGGTAAGCACTATATAAATGTTTGCTATTATTTTATAATTTTAAGATTACATTATTCCATTTTAAATATATCTAAAAAGAGGTTAAAAGACTGCAAAAACAGGGAATTCCCTGGCAGTCCAGTGGTTGGGACTCTGCGCTTCCATTGCAGGGGGCACGGGTTTGATCCCTGGTCGGGGAACTAAGATCCTGCAAGCTGCGTGGTGCGGCCCAGCCAAAAAAAAAAGACTGCCAAAACATACTAAAGATCTACATTAACTTTTCTGTACTTTCCTTTCTAAAATTTCTGCAATGAGTGTTTATAGTGAGCAGCTGGTAACTGGGAGAAAAATGTTGAGAGACAGAAGGGAGCCAGGTATAAAAAAGAGGAAGTGAGAGGAAGAGCACGACCCTGTCTTTCCTGAGGTCAGCTCCCTGGACCGCTGGGAAGGACCAGGCCTCCCGCAGCCCGACTGCAAGCCTCGCCCAAGGACCTTCTGTGGGCGCCTGCCAGTGGAGGGGGGGCGGCTCTCTCCGCTGAGGCTGGGATGGCAAACACCTGCCCCACCTCTCCCGCAGCTAATCCATCAAGACCATCTCCCCACTCCCAACTGAGTCCACAATCCTCATAGTGGGGCTGGTGCTGAGCTCGGGGCAGGGACACTAGGAGGAGAGCCTTGTTTTGGGAGACTGACCTCGTCAAGTCGTACCAAGCAGCTTTCCCTTGGTTGAGACAAGGGAAATTCCCCAGTTGGCCCCTGGAGTGTGGAAATCTCCCTTTAGAGAAGTGAGCTTTGGTCAGCTGTCTGAAAGAGCCCATGGGAAGGGCAGGACAGATGGATGCATAGGGCTGGAGAAACCCTGGTCAGCCCTCAGCCCCCAGGGCTGGGAACAGCCCTCTGGGGACTTAGAAAAGGGAAGGAAGCAGCAGGAAGTGACCTGCAGGAATGGGCCTGAGCACAGCTGGCCCTCCCTTGCCGGGAAGGGCACTTACCGCCCCTGATGAGTGCTTTCCCCAGATGAAGCAATTCAATACGAAGCAGATGCCAAAAACCACGCCAGGGTACAATGTCGCCGTCTGGAAGCAAGAGAGACCAGGCTGGGGAGCTGCATCTAGGGAGAGTTCTCGCCTGCCCCATCAGGGCTCCCCGACTAGAGGTTCTCAAGCCCTCCCTGTCCTGTAGGACTCAGCACAAGGATAAACCCTTCCAGAAAGCACTCCTTGACCCCCAGACTAGGCAAGCCTCCTGCTCTCTGTCCCTTTAGATCCCTGAACCGCACCGTCCTTGCCTTCATCCGAGTTCATAATCATGCGCTGTTGTTACCCCCACAGACATAAGCTCTCGGGAGGATCACGTCTGCTCACTGACGTGCTCCCAGCACTCAGAGCACAGTAGTGTTCAATAAGCATTTGTTGAACAGGAATGACCAAACACAAGTTTTACTCAACACGTAGGTCTGGGCCTCAACCCAAACTGTCCAGAGTGGTGGGTAAGCTTTAATTGAGTCTTAGGGGCGGTGGGTGCTCGCCTCCACGTGCATCAATCATCTCACCCCATCCACACTACAGGCCTAGATGGGAAGGACTGTCACTATCCCTTTTCAAGAAGAGGACACTGAGGCCCAGGAACGTTAAATACCCAACACCCCAACTTCACACAGTCAGTTAAGGGGGGAGCAGAGGTTCAAACCCAGGCAGTCTGACTCCAGAGGCCCTGCTCCTGACGCCCTGCGGTGTATCCTATCCAGTCAAGACCTCTGGGGCTGGGGCTCAGGCACTGGGAACCAAAGCCCTAGACCTACAGTGGAGCCTCCTTTACTCCTGCGGCTGCCTGAGCATCCAAGAGGGTCTGACCATGATGCCTGAGGCTCCCTGCAATCTGGTGCTCAGCCTCACGGCCAGTTTTATTTACCTTTAGCCTGTAGCCTCCCACACCCACTAACTGGCCACTGCTCCTCCACGCCCCTGGCCCCGGGCCTTTGTGAGGTAGTCATCAGCATCTCAGGTATCCGCCGTCTGAGTGCCAGTGCCGGACCAGTGGCCTTCTGTATACAGTCTCCTTCCAACCACACGACGACCTGAGACACAGGTGCAACCAGCCCCCAGTGGAGAGGTGGGGAAACCAAGGCTCAGAGGGCTGGTCAAGGTTACCAACCAAGGAGATAACAGAGCCAGGACTGGGATCCAGGAGGTTCCAGAACCTGAGGCCTCCTTGCTGGCTGCCTCCATCCAGCTGAAACCCTCCTCTCCGAGGCCCAGCTCAAATGTCATTTCCCCCCTTCCTGTGTGTTCCTGCTTTACTCTGCTGTGTAGCAGGGAATTCCTCATCTGTCCTCCTGGCTGAAATTTATGGACTGGGCACTGTGCTAGATACCAGGAAGAACAGGAAAAATGT
The DNA here is from genome assembly GCF_028023285.1 of Balaenoptera ricei. Classification (NCBI taxonomy): domain Eukaryota; kingdom Metazoa; phylum Chordata; class Mammalia; order Artiodactyla; family Balaenopteridae; genus Balaenoptera; species Balaenoptera ricei. Next base: position 26,902,279 of record NC_082653.1, read on the forward strand.
TCAGACCCCTAAATGGAGAACAACGTAAGTGGCACTCATAGGCACAAGGCTCTGCCCAGGCCCCTCTGGGGCGCCAAGGAGGACCCTGAAGTTACAATTGGTGGGGGAGGAAGAGTGACCCCAGAGCTAAGACTTAGCTGCCCACGCAGGGACGGAGGAGAGAAGAGCAGGTGTACACCTGCACAGCTGTGGCTGCAGCAGAGGCCCACCTGTGGAGCGAGGCAGAGCTCCACACCAGGGGAGGGTCAGAATCTTGCAGGGAAACTGAGGAGGCCTAGGACAGCCAAGGGCCCAGGCAGGAGGCAAAGATGCCTGAACCTGGGCAGGAGTCCTGGGGATGGAGATGGGAAGGAATTCGTGGACTATCTGGCAGGAGAACCGTCCACACTTGATGTATGAGAGGAGGCAGGGGTGCTAGTGAGTCGGAGGAAGAAAGGGAGCCACCCAGGTGACTGCCTTGGGGGCCCGGGAGGATGATGGTGCCACCGGATGCAGGGAGCAGGTTTGGGGCAGAGAGACAGGGTTTGCCGGGGGACCAGTACAGGGAGACTTGGAGGGTATCTGGTGGGAGACCTCATCAGGGAAGTCTCACCAGGGGAGGAGAGGGCTGGGTTTTACAGCTCTGAAGATCCCTGGGTCTCGGCACACAGTAGCCTGAGAAAAACACCCGATGCATCAAGAATTTAGGAAGCTCTTTTTGATCTTTCCAGAACAACCGCTGTCACAGCTCTTCTATACTGAGGGCTTATTAATTGCCAGGGGTATTTGCCAGAGCTGGGATAGCCTGAGTTCCCCTGTGCTTTTGATAGCTGTGAGAATGGTTTCAGAAGGCTTGGGTCTAGAGGCTTCTCTGAATTTGGCACCAGGGGTTTCCCTGGTCCTCTAAGGGCTCACTTGCTCTGGGAGAAGGGGCTCAGGGCTCCCTGGGAGGCAGGGTCAACTCCCAGGCGTCCTCTGGTTTCTGTGGTCTTTTCTGCAGCCAAGAACTCTCCTCACCACCAGCAGGACAGTGAACATCAGAAGCGGACCTTACTGAAGAGGAGCAGAGGCACCAGAGTCTGGAAAACAGGCTGACGGTGACGTGGGGCCTGGCTTCTCCCGCCCCGGCAGGTAAGTGTTCTCACAGCTGCCCTGCTGATCAGGTTTTGACCTTAAACTTTGACACCTGGGATGGTGTGTAAATCCTGTTATTCTGAATCCCCTATTTCTTCTTGTGCTTGAGCCATGGGACAATGTAGGCTAAAAATCACCTAAGTTCAATTCCCTCTTTTCATGGATGCGGCTACTAAGGCCTCAGAGGGAAGCACCCGTGGGTGAGAGCCCAGCACTCCTGGCCCTCGGGTGTGCTCCTCCCACCCCATAGGCTGCTGCTCAGCACCTGGCCCTAAACCCCCACCAGAGCCTGCCTACGCTGTTCCCGAGGAGCCCAGGAGGAAGCTTCCTGGCTCCCCAAGAACACGGGGAGGAGGTTTAGGACACTTACACAGAAGGCTCCTTTCTTCCACCGATGGCCTTTTAGAGTGCGGTACAGACGGCCGGCGGAAAATCCACCGAACACCCTGTGGGGAAACGGAAGGGATCCACACAAGGGGACCTGTTAGTTGCAGTGCAGGTGGTCTGAGCCAGCCCTGGGACCCCACTCATGCACACGTACCCCATGAACATGAAGAGGAAGCAGGCCGTGGTCATGAGAGCTCCCCGGCTGGAGGGTGACAGCATCCCAAGCATGGCCACAACTGAGGAGGGAGGGGCAAGAGAGGGAAAGTCAGGGTCTCTAGGCCCCAAGGCCCAGTCGCAGGCTGGCTCACAGGGCCCCAGGGCAGGTGAGGCTAGATGAGGCTCCCTACTCCCTCTCCCTACTCTACTGGAGAAGACTGGGTCTTAGCTGGGGTTCAGAGGGGTGCAGCAGTTGCTGGGCCACGGCTGGCTGCATCTTTTTCCTTTTTTTAAAATTTATTTTATTTTTATTTATTTATGGCTGCATTGGGTCTTTGTTGCTGCGCGCAGGCTTTCTCTAGTTGCGGTGAGTGGGGGGCTACTCTTCATTGCAGTGCTCGGGCTTCTCATTGCGGTGGCTTCTCTTGTTGCGCAGCACGGGTCTAGGTGCGTGAGCTTCAGTAGTTGTGGCTCGAGGGCTCTAGGGCGCAGGCTCAGTAGTTGTGGCATAGGGGCTTAGTTGCTCCGCGCCATGTGGGAATTTCCTGGACCAGGGCTTGAACCCGTGTCCCCTGCGTTGGCAGGCATAGTCTTAACCACTGTACCACCAGGGAAGCCCCATGCATCTTAATGGTAATGGCCAGCCCACAGAGTACTTGCAACCAACCAGGCACTGAGCTAAGAGCATTACGAATGCCAGCTCACTGAATCTACCTCATCAACCCTCTGAGGTGGAGGTTAGTTCCCACATTCCTCAGATGAGGAAACTGCGGCTCACGAGGTTAAATGAGAGGCTCACAGAAGTTAAATGACTTGTCCAAGGTCACAAAGCTTGGAGGCATGAGGCTGAGATAGAAATTTAGGCAGCTTAGTTGTTAAGAGATTAGATTTTGAAAGTTCTCATCACAAGAAAAAAAAAATTTGTAACTATGCGAGGTGATGGATATTAACTAAACTCACTATGGTAATCATTTTGCAATATATACATATAATATCAAATCATTATTTTATATACCTTAAACTAATACAGTGTAATATGTCAGCAAAAAAAAAAAAAAGAAGTTAAAATGGTAAAAAAAAAAAAAAATTTAGGCAGATTGACTTCAGAACTGCCTGTAACTACTATATATTCATTTTGGGGGTGTTTTCTGAGAAAAAAGACCTGATTCCAGTCCTAATCCTGGTGCTGAAATGGGTAAGTCACTTAATGCCTGACTGCAAAAGGAGGCCAACCTCAGAGTGCTGATATGTGGCTTCATTGGTGGTGTGGATGTCGGGGGCTATCGATGGTGCTGGAAAGATCTGAGGAGGAGCAAATCACCAGGGCCTGTGGCTGAGAGGACCAGCCCTCTTGCTGGGATGGATGGCTCTGTCTGGCCCAGAGATGTTGACATGCCCCCCTGCCCCAGGAAGGGAAGCCCACCCTTTTCTCAGACTCAGGCCTGTGCTGCTCTGGTGACCACAGCTCCCCCTCCCCAAACCCCCACCCCACCTCCACCCCTGCCGGGCTTACTCACAGATGACGATGAGGATCATACAGAAGAGCTGAATGCCTGAGCCCAGCAGGGAGCTGAGGATCATGGGGTACTGGGGGGGCCTGAAGACGTCGCCGTGCACCAGCTTCCACCCGGACTCTTCCATCGTGTCTTCCTGCAGCAAAGGGCCAGAAAGCGAGGCTCTTCTTGGGCTCCGGAGAAAGCAGCTCCTGCAAGGACCACCCCCAAGGACCCACATCCCTGACCAGGGCTGAGGGTCCCTCAGGTGTCAACCAGCTCCACTCTGACACAGGAGTATAAGTGACATGAGAACGTATTTCCCAGAGAACTGCCACACGGAAAAAGGAGGGCACAAATGTCGGCTTACAGCTATATACAAGGAAAATCTCCTCCCCACATTCCACAAACCAAATGCATGAAAAAATAACGTAAACCAGCACACTAAAATGTTAACTGTGATAGTTTTTGAGTGGTGTCTTTAGAAGCAACTTATTATTTTTTTAACTGATTATAAAAGTAAAATAGGCACACCTTATTTTATTGTGCTTCATTTTACAGCACTTCGCAGATATTGTATTTTTTACAAATTGAAGGTCTGTGGCAACCTGCATCAAGCAAGTCTATTGGCACCATTTTTCCAATAGCATTTCCTCACTTTGTGTCTCTGAGTCACATTTTAGTAATTCTCACAACATTTCAAAATTTTTCATTATTATTATATCTGTTATAGTGATCTGTTATCAGTGATCTCTGACGTTACTAGTGCAATTGTTTTGGGGTGCCGTGACCTGTGCCCATATAAGATGGCAAACTTAATCAGTAAACGTGTTCTGATTGCTCCACCTACCAGTTGTTCCCCCATCTCTCTCCCTCTCCTCCAGCCTCCCTATTCCCTGAGACATAACAATATTGAAATTAGGCCAATAACCCTACAGTGGCCTCTAAGTGTGTAAGTGAAAGGAAGAGTTGCCTGTCTCTCACGTTAAATCAAAAGCTAGAAATGATTAAGCTTAGCAAGGAACATGTGTCAAAGGCTGAGATTCCTGAAAACTAGACCTCTTGCACCAAATAATTAGCCAAGTTGTGAATGCAAAAGAGAAGTTCTTGAAAGAAATTAAAAGTGCTACTCCAGTGAATACAGGAATGATAGTAAGAAAGCAAAACAGCCTTACTGCTGTTACGGAGAAAGTCTGAGTGGTCTGGAGAGAAGATCAAAGCAGCCACAACATTCCCTTAAGCCAAAGCCTCATCCAGAGCAAGGCCTAACCCTCTTCAATTCTATGAAGGCTGAGAGAGGTGAGGAAGCGGCAGAAGAAAAGTCTGAAGCTAGGAGAGGTTGGTTCATGAGGTTTAAGGAGAGAAGCCCGTCTCCATAACATAAAAGCGCAAGGTAAAGCAGCAAGTGCTGATGTAGAAGGTGGCTACACTAAACATCAGATATTCCATGTAGACGAAACAGCCTTCGATTGGAAGAAGATGCCATCTAGGACTTCCATAGCTAGAAAGGAGAAGCCAATGCCTGGCTTAAAAGCTTCAAAGGACAGGCTGACTCTCATTAGAGGCTAATGCAGCTGGTGACTTTAAGTTGAAGCCGATGCTTATTTACCATTCCGAAAATCCTGGGGCCCTAAAGAATTATGCTAAATCTACTCTGCCTGTGCTCTAGAAATGGGACAACAAGCCTGGATGATAGCACATCTGTTTACAACATGATTTACTGAATACTTTAAATCCACTGTTGAGACCTACTGCTCAGAAAGATTCCTTTCAAAATATCACTGCTCATTGACAATGCGCCTGGTCATCCAAGAGTTCTGCTGGAGATGTACAATGAGATTACTGTTATTTTCATGCTTGCTAACACAAATCCATCCTGCAGCTCATGGATCAAGGAGTCATTTTGACTTTGCAGTCTTATTATTTAAGAAATACATTTCATAAAGCTATAGCTGCCGTAGAGTGTGATTCCTCCAATGGATCCGGGCAAAGTAAACTGAAAACCTTCTGGAAAGGATTCACCATTCTAGATGCCATTAAGAACATTTGTAATTCATAGGAAGAGGTCAAAATATCAACATTAATAGGAGTTTTGAAGAAGCTGATTCCAACCCTCATGGATGGAATTGTGGGGTTCAAGACTTCAGAGGAAGAAGTAATTGCAGATGCAGTGGAAACAGCAAGAGAACTAGAATTAGAAGTGGAGCCTAAAGATGGGACTGAATTGCTGCCATCTCATGATAAAACTTCAACGGATAAGGAGTTATTTCTTACGGATAAGCAAAGAAAGTGGATTCTTGAGATGGAGTCTACTCCTGGTGAAGATACTGTGAAGACTGTTGAAATGACAACATAGAATTTAGAATATTACATAAACTTGGTTGATAAAGCAGAGGCAGCGTTTGAGAGGACTGACTCCAATTTTGAAAGAAATTCTGCTGTGGGTAAAATGCTTTCAAACAGCATTGCATGTTTACAGAGAAATTGTCCATGAAAGGAAGAGTCACTTGATTTGGCAAATTTCACTGCTGTCTTGTTTTAAGAAATCGCCACAGCCACCCCAACCTACAGCAGCCAACACCCTGATCAGTCAGCAGCATCAACACTGAGGTGAGACCCTCCACCAGCAAAAAAGATTAGGACTTGCTGAAGGCTCAGATGATGGTTAGCATTTTTAGCACTAAAGTATTTTTAAATTAAGGTATTTTTTTAGACATACTGTTACTGCACATTTAATAGACTGCAGTATAGTATAAACATAACTTTTATATGCACTGGGAAACCAAAAAATTTGTTTGACTCCCTTTACTGTGATAATCACTTTATTGTGATGGTCTGGAACTGAGCCCGCAATATCTCGGAGGTATGTCTGTATGTGCTCTTACTTGTGTAATAAGAAAAGTAAAAAAATTTTTTTGATATATGGCATGATATTCAAATGAACAAAAAGTAGTAAATGAGTATTGTAGACAATTTTTTAAAACTCCAGAAAGACTGAACAAAAAATATAAAACTCAAAAACATTCATAGATTAAAAAATAAACCAGAAAGATAGAGAAAATGATTTATATACTTAATAATACCACTGTTTTGACATATTTCCTTTAGTCCTTTATGTATGTACATGTGCATATAAAATTTTTAACAATAAAATATTGTATTTACTGTGTAACAATACTTTGTTATTTTAAGCTGATGTATGATCATGAGCATTTCCTTATGTCAATAAACACTCTCTACAATTACTATTTTAATGTCTGTACAATTTTTCATTGTATGGCTGTACCATAATATAACCAATCCATTATTATGGAATATCAGGCAATTTCCAGTTTATTTAAATTATAAAATAGGCTGCAATAAATATTTCTAGACCAAATTTTTGTGGTTTTAATGCTTTCCTTAGGAAAATTCTAGAAGATAGTGGATCAAAACAAGTTAACTAGGACTTCCCCGGTGGTCCAGTGGTTAAGACTCTGTGCTCCCACTGCAGGGGGTGCGGGTTCGATACCTGGTTGAGGAACTAAGATCCCACAGGCCGCACCAAAAGTTAAAAGTGCAGCCAAAAGTTAAAAACAAAACAAACAAACAAGTTAACTATTTGGCAGTTCATGATATGTACTGCCAATTAATAACTTTTCAGAAATCTACCAGTTTACACTTGCATGGGTGGCATGAAAAAGTGCTTATCTCACATTAACCTTGCCGGCAATTAGTACTATATATACGAATCTGTGCTAATCTGAAGGTCCAAAACTGTCTTCTCATGACTGTTTGACACTGCACGTTGGGGGCTTATCCCTGAGGTAAAAACAGTTTCTCACATGTTTACTGGCCATGTATGGTTCCTTGTCTGTAAATTTTTTGTTCATTATCACATTAGAGATTTTAGTGGTTTTTTTTTTAGAGATTTTATACCAGTTCTTTTAACTATCATCTTTTAAAAAATTTGTTGCATATATTATTTTGCCATTTCATTTTTCTGTTGTTTATATATCTTAACATGCAGGATTAAGGTCAAATTAAACCAGTTTTCTTTCTGTGATTTCTTCCATTGTTTTTACGCTTAGAAATTAGAAAGCCTTAGCCCCATCACTTTGGGTCATTAAACATTTTGTTTTCCTTTTCAATACTTGGTTTATGCTATGAATGATAACACACACACAGAGAGGCATGTGTGTGCGCACGCGCATGTGCGCGTCCTGGTCTGGTAGGTCCAGAGCCCCACTGCTAGACTGCCCTCCCTCTGCAAGTCCATCCCTCCCCAGCCAAGACCTCGTACAATGTCATCCTCCTTATTATAGTTGGCGATGTCCTTCCGGAGGGTCCGAATGATAATCATACTCAGGATGCCTGAAACAAACAGGGGCGGGGAAGAAGAGGAGTCGTCAGCACGGCCAAAGGAGTCTTCCGTGCTGCTTGCCCTCTGGGCACGCGTGGCTTCCTCTAGAGGGAACTGGCTATGCAGCCGTCCCAGGTCCTCTCCTGGGCATAGCTCCACCTCAGCTACAGGGCAGGGGAAACAGAGGGTCACCCCCCAAGGAGGGGGAAGAATGAGCTGCTGGGATGGGCGGAGGCAGTCACAGGACACCGCTTGTATTCCAGGGAGAACAGCATCCCAGCTCCTCCAGGGCTTGGTCCTTCCAGCCTCTCCAGCCTCACCTCCTCCCAGGCTCGCCTCTCACTTGCCTCTGGTTATTTGTTGCTTTTAGTTATCAGGTCACAGCCCCATCTCTCTCTCACCTGCGTGCCTGTAACCCAGGCTGTTCCCTTTACCCGAATGCCCCACTCTGTCCTAACTCCTACTCACACTTCAAGACATCTTCTCCTCTCAACACCCCAAACAGTTCAGAGGCACCCCCGTTTGTACTTGCACAGCACCCTGTTTACCTATCTAGGCAGCACAGTGTAGTGGTTAAGACAATGGGTTGTAGGACCTTGAGCTAACTTAATGCTTTTTGGCTTAGCTCAAGGGGCTGCGAGGATGGGGATGCGTGTAAAGTGTTTATTAGCACAGCAGCTGGCCCCTGGGTAAATGTTTAATAAAGACAGCATTATCTTTACTTCTCCTGATACTGAAACGATCAGTTTCATTCTGCCTCTGACAACCACCCTCACCCTGCTCACTGCCCTCTTGCCTTCTGGCTTCTCACCAAGCCTGGCGCACTGCAGGGCCGTGACCCTTGCTGGAACCGTCTTTCCCTAGGTCTCTGAATGGTGGCTCCTCGTTCAGAGAGGTCTTCTCTAAAGCAGCCTTCACCCTTTCCTCAACAGCCATGCACATGCTTCACAGCACTTAGCACTATCTGGAACCCCACTACTTCTGTGCTCTCTTGTCTCTCTCCTGCCCGCAGAATACAGACCGTGAGGGCAGAGACTGGGTTGGGCCTGCTCAACACCACATCTAGCATGCGGCATGGGGCCCGAACAGGATGAGCAACGACGAAACACTGTTGAATGAGTCAATGAAGGTGTGCACGAAGAGGCGGCGCAGTCTTCCCCTAGGGAGCTCTCCTGAGTAGAGGGTGAATCTTGTTTACCTCTGTGTACTGATGCCTTGCACAGAGCCCTAATCTCTGCTTTTGACCTATGCTTGGCTCCAAGGACACCCTAGAAGTCCCCTGGGAGTGATGTGACACCGCAGCCCCTCATCCCTCACCCCCTTGTCCTCTCCACCCTCCAACCCACAGCTCTCTCACCTGACAGGAAGAAGACCACCACGACGGAGTTAATGATAGAAAACCAGTGGATCTGTACATCACTCATGGTCAGGTAGGTGTCCCAGCGAGAGGCCCATTTGATGTCACTCTCCTGGCGGTGGGGAGGAAGCACTTGAGAGTCAGGCCTCCACCATGACAACTCCTGCCCGGACCAGAGCCCTCCTCCCCTGCCGTGGGCTCCAGACCCTTCTCACCTCCCAGTGCACAGAGTAGGTGAAGTACAGCTGATTCTCCTTGGTGGGGTCAATTTCTTGGGGCGAGGAGTTGGTACCCTCAGGCAGGGTGCATGAGCTCTTCTCGTCTGTTTTGAGGTCTGTGAGAGACAGAGACTCAGTCTGTTCCTGCAAGGGCTGGTGCCACTACCCAGGGACTGTTCTGCGGGTGCCCTCAGAGGCAGCGTGCTGCGGAGCAGTGGCTGAGAGAACAGATGGCAACTAGAGCTTTAAAACTGTGCTCCCTTGGGTGGGATGGGGAGGGTGGGAGGGAGCCCCAAGAGGGAGGGGACATAGGTATACATAGAGCTGATTCACTTTGTTGTACAGCAGAAACTAACACAGCATTGTAAACCAATTATACTCCAATAAAGATGAAAAAACAAAAACAAAAAAGAAACAAAAAACTGTGCTTCCCAGAGCCCTGACTTTCCAAAGGGCCTCAGGGGCTGCAGAGAGGTGTTTGTGGGGAGGGGTCTGAGTCCCTATTTAGTCAAACGAATTCTTCCTTCACTCAATTCAAACATTCATTTGCTCATTCAATCCGTCCCATTCAACAGGCAAAAACAACACTGACTCACTCTCTCATACGTTCACTCACTCATTTAGTCCCCAGAGTCCTGGCACTTTAGTAATTCAATCACTCAGATGCTTCCTTCCTTCATTTACACATTTGTTCATCTTGCTATCTGTCCATTCATTCAGCCAACAAACATACAATAAATAAGCACCTACTATGTGCCAGGTACTGTGCTGGAGAGAAAGTGGTGAGAAAAGGAGACAGGGTCTCTAACTTCGAAGAGCCAGTAGGGGAGCAGCTGCTGTCAAACACTCACACAGTAAATGTCAAGCTGTAACCATGACACAGACGGGAGGAGAGGCAGTATGATGCCCCAAAAGTGCAAGGTCTATGTTTTACATAAGACTTCCGCATATGACTTTGTTTGACTACGAGGTTCCACAGCTTAAAAAAACTCCAGAAACTCACCACCACTGTGGACAAAAGGCCAGGCGTGCTAAATGGAAGTGCACCCTGTGGTGAGCTAGGGCTGCCAGGCAAGGTGAGGCCGACCAGATCCTGTCAGGCCCACAGGGCTGGGCCTGGGCTCTCAAATTCCTGCACAACTGTTGACCCGGGGCCAAGTTTAGTCTACGCCAATCACCCACACAGAGGAGCAGAAACACAGAAACCTGCTGCCCAACAGCTCTGTCGGTACCCCTGCCCCTTGTTCTTCAACCCTTTGCTCTTGAGCTGGCTGGTTCTTATGATAGGCCCAGCAAAGCCCCAAACTGCTGTTTGGTCTTGGCCACGTCACTGACCTCTCTGAGCCTCTGGTTCCTATCATAATCAGCACATACCTCCCGGGGTGGCTGGGAGGTGGTAAACTGGTAAGGTGCTGTGCCAGGCCAGGAGACAACATGTCAGCTCTCCCATTGCCCCTCACCTTCTCTAATGGGAATGTAGTGACCCTACCTTCGCTGGGCCCATATGCCACACTGGGGCCTATCAGCCATTTCAGGAATCAAGGGTGCAAAGACCCTGGGTGTGGAAGCCCAGGCCCGTCCAGCCCTGCCCCTCTGGTCACACCTCCCCACTCACCCTCCAGCCTGATGCTCTGGGGAATCACCTCGAAGCGGACGACGCGGTATGTGTGCTCCTGGTCCTCTTCCAGGTCCTCCCGGTGGTAGTAAAGGATGAACGAGAGGTGATTGTGCAGGTAGATCTAAAACAGAGCAACAAAGAGAACAAAATAGCTAGGAGCCAAGAAACCACCAGAAAAATCACACAGGGTGACCAACCAGGTATTAGGTCCCTTCCCTCATCTAGCAGACCCAACTGTACCAATGTTCCAAAAACACTGCTCTTATAGCAACCTGTTACTCATGAACCCTCCAGGGCTCTGTGGGGCTTACTAGGTACAAGTTCAGACCCCTTAGGCTGGTGTTCAAGGCCTTCTGTCACCCTAACATACCCAGCTGTCGTCACCCTCTCAGACATGTTAGTTTGCCTGGTCTCCCTGGGTCCCTCCCTGCCCCGTGAACAGTCCCCACCCTGAACTCCGTTCACGGATTCACTTAACTAGAATGCCATCCCAACTTCACTCAGCTCAAGCCTACCTATTTTTCAAGGCCCACCTCCTCCGTGACAACCTGAACGCACATTAGCTCCCTCTGAACTCCTCTGGCATTGACCGTCAAAGCACTGGCCCAGTCAGGATTGGGACTTAAGATCCAGGATATGACACTGTCAGTTCTCTTCCTAGTTATGAAAGAAGCCCTTGGAGGACAGGGATTGTGCCTCAAAAGAAACGCTTTTGTTCTTTATTCCCTAAGTAATATGTGTTCAGTTTAGAAAATGACAAATATAAGAGGATCACTGTTACAATCAATGCCATTAGCATATTTCTCAGTGGCTGTGCTATGAAGTGCTTACACAGATTATCTGATTTACTCTGCATGACAACCCCAAAAGGCAGGTATGGCTATAACATACATTTTACAGATAAGGAACCCAAGGCTTAGAGAGGTGAAAGAGGTAGGCTTAAGGTCACTCACCAACTAGTAAGTGGTGAAGGCAGGATTCAAAACCCAGGGAACCCGCATGCTCTTGACCACTCCTGGGCTCTCTCTCTTACATACTGATGAAATTCCAGACTTCTTTTTTTTGGGGGGGGGGTTAATCTTATAATCCATATAATCATGTGGAATCTGAGTCTTTAGGCACTGTGCCTTCCACCTCTTGTGTAGCATCCGCCAGAGCCCTGCCCACAGCACTTAGACTTCTGACAGGCCATGGCCGGGGGCACCAGGAGGAACTTGTCTTGGCTATCCCCATCTTTTCTAAGCCTAGAGCTACATGTTTCCCCCTCCCCTGTGGCCCCAAGTGCTCGTGACTTTGGGGAGTGGCTCCCCCAGCCCTCTGAGCACATCAAGACACTCTACCTTGTTGACATCCGTGAAGCCGAGCCGGTAGCCGTGTTCAAACTGCACGTCTTTCTCTTTCTTCTTGTCATCGCCGTCGCGGTTGGAGTAGAGTTCCAGCCGGGTGGCCACAGGCAGGTTGTCTGCAATGCTGGAAACCCAAGGCCCCGCTCAGTCCCTCAGACCGCCTCTCCCTCAGCGCCCTCCCCTGTGCGAACTCGACGCTGGCAGGGAGCAGAGGACAACTCACAGGTGGACATAGTAGTCCTCGGAGATCCGCTCGGCCACGAGCCGGCTCTGTTCCACGGTCAGGATCACCGGCTTGTTGGACTGGCTGCACAGAACCTCACACTTCTTTTCACTGTTCATGAGAACCTGGAAAGGGGTGTTGACAATCCGGTCCCCTCTCAGCACCTCTCCTGCCATAAGAGAGACAGATGGAGCTCAGAGCTTCAGCCCTGAGGTTGCTGAGGTCAGCAGAGCCACGGAGACACAGGGCCCACCTGCAGGGCCTTCAGCCGTCCTGCAGCCTGGCACTCAATGCATTACCCTGCCTGTTCAGGCCAGGCTTGCCCACCTGACGCCCCCTTGTTGTCCCTCCTCTCCCTCTGTGCTCTAGCACCACCAGACTCTTCAGAGCACGTCAAACATGCCACGTCATTCTGTGCCTCTGGGCCTCATGTCGTTTCCTTTGCCTGGAGTGCCATTCCCTGCCCCACGTTCCTGGGAAACTCTTCCTCACCCTTCAAGCTCAGCTTCTATTCCACTCTCCGGGAAGCCCTTCCTGACCTCCTCAGGACTGAGTTCGTCACTCCCTCCTCGGATTGCCCTCTGCACAGAGGCAGCATCGTACAGTGGTGAAGAGAGGGCTACTGAACCCTGGCTCTGCCACTGACTAGCTTAGCAGTCTTGGTAAGTACCTTAACCTCAATGAGCCTCAATTTCCTCATCTGTAAAATGGGGATAATAGTACCCATCTCACAGGGTTACAGTGAGAAATAAAGTACCAGGCACAGAGTGGGAAGACAACAAATACTATCTTTATCACCAGCATCACTTCTGCACCTTTTCATATGTCAGTGATGTGACTTTGTACAATATGTTGATGGGTTAAGTTTTTGTCCTCATACCTCATTATGAGCTCTTTAAGGGCAGATAATGTTTCCTATTTATTTCTCCATCTTCAGATCCTGGTTCAGGGAGGAAGGGAGGTAGGGTAAAATCCAGCACCTGAGATTTTTCAGCCAAAACATCTTTTTAACTTAACGAACTGGCACACCCCTTGCATGCCTACTGCCTCAGAGAAACCTGCTGCCAGACGTCCCAAGAGCAGGCACCGAGCAGTTAGGGCCTGTCAACTAAACCCAACGGTGATTTCATTCTGAGCCATTCTAACACTTCTACTGGGATGAGGTGGAACTGGCGCAAGCCGAAGGAGACCTACCAAAGCCCACAGGCGGCACTAATGCCCACACACGCCTGGTCTAACAGCTGCCTACCAGTGTGGACCCGCTTGATGTGGGACTCTTGGCCTAGTCATTCATTCGTTCATTCATTCATTCCTTCCCAAATATCCACTGGATATTGGTTATGTGCTGGGCTCTGGAGAAATAATGTTGAACAGACATATGGAGCTTATGGTCTAGTGAAAAGACAGACTGATTAATCAGGATAATGAGAAGATACAGTACAATATGAGGAACTTGCTCTAGATGTGGGGGAGTAGGTCTAGGACAGCTTCTCTGAGGAAGTAATGCTTGAAGTGAGCTCTAAAGGAAGAGAGCCTTAACTAAGCAAAGAGATAGGGGAAGACTATGCTAGACAGAAGGGAACAGCACACACAAAGGCTCCCTGCCTGGTTGGGGGGCGGGGGGAAGGCAGGGGGACGACGCGGTAAACGTAAGAGGCCTGTGCAGCTGTAGTGCACACAGCAAGGGTGACTTGAGGCGCGCTGGAGAGACGGGCCGGAGCTGGACCTCAGGGGGCCTGTGGGCCAACGGGAAGTTTGATCTCTATCGAGAGAGCCACAAAAACCAATAAAGGGTTTCTAACAGGGGCGGCAGAAGACATTATCCAGTTCTGGTTACAGATCACTCTGGCTGTTTTGTGAAGAAAATATCAAAGATGCACGGAACTGGCTGGGGGCGATGGCAGTCAGCTATGCAAGTGGGCGGTGATGGTGGCTGGATTAGAGGATATAGTGAGGGTGGAAACAAGTACACAGATTCAGGAGCTACTGAGGAGGTGAAATCTAGGGGGGTTGGTGCTGGCTGACACAAAGGATGAGTGAGGAGTGGTGCATATCAGGAAGACTATGAGGCTTCTACAACCAAGTTCCAGTTGGGGGGAAAATGGGAAAAACAGCAAATTTAGACTGAAGGCATTTTTTCAGTTTGGATATGTCAAGTGGCTATGTCAAGCAGGCAGTCAGATATCCAAATATGAGGGTCAGAGGAAAGGTCAGGGCTATCTATAGATAGAAGCTGTGAGTTGCTGGGATACAGATGGTAAGTGGCAGGGCCACAGGCTTTACCACAGTGGGGAGAACCACTCAGCTGTGCAAAGTAGCACTCTGACAAGTGTGGATGAGGCCACTCAGGAGAGGGGGGAGGGTAAAAAGGGGCCTGGATGAAGGTCTCTACACCTCTCCCCCACTTTCCCCCTCCTTTAGAAGGCTAGTTATGCAGGTGAGTATGCAAAACCCAGGGATGGACTGGCCAGTGGGAGGGCAAGAACACCAAATAAGATATCTGCATGGTCCACTGCTGAAATGATCTGGGTCATCCTCTGCCATTTTACAGATGACAATGCTGAGAACCAGACCCAGATAGTGACTAGCCTATGACAGTGACTGTGGTAGTGCTAAGCCCCTGGGCTCTTTCCTCTACACCATGCCCTACCACTCACTTCTTTTCAGTAAGGTCAATAAGGAACTCACTTGAGGAAAGAAAGAACATACAGAGAGAGGAACAGGGCTGAAGATCAAGTAAGGTGGGTATCATTTCTTGATATTTAGAAATTATTGATACATTTAAACTAAGAAAGAGGACATACTGGCCTGGAACAGCTCACTTCTAATACGGAAGTATTCATTCTAATTTTTAAAGCTGGGAGCAGACAGCCAGCCACACTAAACGAGCAACAAGCTGAGTGGACCCTCTAAGCGAGTCTGATGTTATATTCCAGTACTTCTGCCGCAGACATGCCCCCACCCACCCCCGCCATGATATGAATCTCCACCAACATGATAATCAGGAGCACAGCCCTTGGACAGCCCAAATGAACCTTTCTGGAAAAGGCAGTCTGGACAACAGAAAGAATTCTGTTTTTAGAGTTAAAAAACCTGGGTTAAGATCTCAATTTCTCTACCCATTGACCATGTGACCACAAGCAAGTTTTTCAAACCTCTGAAGCTACTGTGCCCTCTACTATGGCATGGGGGCCATCATACCTGGCTTTGCTGAGTTACAGTCGGAACCAAGTAAGACAGTGCGCAGAGTGTACTGCTTAAGGCTATGGACCCTGAAGCCAGAGTTCCTGGGCTCTGCCACCAACTCGGTGAGTGACCTGTAGCAAGTGACTTCACCTCCTGTGCCTCACTTCCCTTATCTGTGATAAGGGGATAGTAAGAGTAGCTACCTCAGAGGGCTGTTGTGAGAATTAACTAAGGTAAGCACAGACGTGCTTAGAACAATGCCCGGCTCACTGTTAGAGCCCTTTAAGTATTAACAGTGATGATGATGAGGACGTAGAGTACAAGGCTTGCGACCCAACAGGCACTCAATCAAGGCTGTTTCTGCTCCACTCAGGGAGGACAATAACTTTTACTGAATGACAACTATGTGTCAGACACTGGGTCAGAAGTGGCAGAGAGAGACATGTAAGACATGATCCCGCTGCTCAAAGAGCCCCTAGGCCACAGAGGGAGGCACCACACAAAGCTGGAATGAGATACACTGTGGCAGGATAACTTTTGTACACGGAAGTTTCCATTTCTATGAGGCAGGAACATTCCCCAGCTTCACGGAGGTTAAGGTCACGCAGCATCACACTGAGGTGTGCCCAACTGCTCAGCCTTGGGCTGTAGATGAAGCCACACCAGCTCACAGGGGAAGGGAGGAGCTGCTGTGAGGGGTCTCGAGGACACAGCAGGTCAGGCTTCCCAGCAGCGGCAAGGTGGTCAGGGCACGGCATGGTGTGGAGAGAAAAGAAGGGTAAGCGGCAGGCAGCAGGAGCAGTCCAGGCCCCGAGACCGACCTCCGTCCAACTGCACAAGGCGAGACTTCGGGACTGGCGGTGCTGCCTGCTTTTGGTCGAGGCCTGCCCCAGCTGGTCTGGGACATCCAATACCTGGCAGTAGGTACACCTGTTGGCTAGGGGTTCTGGAAACATCTGAGCCATGGGTAGCCCCGATGGAGAAGGCAGCCCTTTCAGGGGACTGCTCAAGAGCCAGTTCTCTCCTTTCCCCTCCCTAAGCTATAAGAGAACAGGAAAGTCTCTTAAGTTCCTTGAAGTCAGGGAGGGCATCCTTCCAAGTTTTTATCTCCAGGACTTAACACTGAGATGGCAGAGTATGTACTAATAATCATGTCCTCAACAGAGGCCACCAAATGTCTTTTCCTTTAAGCCTGAAATTCCAGCAAAGAATTATCTGAATTAAAATAAAATGGCTGCTATTTATGAACACACATGCCAGACACTGCACTGGGTGCTTCACACATTATTTGAGGCAAGGCCTGCACAGCTTAGCAAGAACTATGGTGATGTCCCTGCTTCCATTAGGGCCAGAGATAATCACTCATTCTTTTAATTAAAAGCAGAGCAGGTTACAGAAGCCGCAAGAAACAGAAGGGGATATCTAGAAATCAAGGAGAGCCAGTCGGAGCAGTAGCTAAGGGCTCCAGCTCTGAAGCCTGACTACATGGATTCCAAGCCCAGTTTAGCCATTAATTAACAGTATAACCAGAGGCAAGTCACCTACCCTGTAAAATGGGAATAAACACCACAACTACCTCCTTCAGGATGTTATGAGGATTAAATAAGCTAATCTGTATATAAACTATGTAGAATGTTGTGCAGCACACGGTAGGTGCTATATAAGGGTTAACTGCTATTAACATTATGAAAAGATCTGGGTTCCTCTTTGGGATAGCGTGACAGCAGTGTGAGAGAAGAACTTACCCAGATTCTCTGCCTTGTAGGTTATTTTGCTGGGCTGGCAGAAGGGCAGTGAGTAGTATTCATAAGGCAGCTGGGTGCGAGAGCTGGTGAGCTTCACAGCCTAGTGGGAGAAGAGAGGCCATTATTCCTCAACCCAGAAATCAAGATGACTGTTCCAGTAATCCTCCCTGGTACCCACTCATCTTTAGTATACTCGGCATTATTACCTAATAAGCAAACTAACCACAGCAGACACAACTCTGGTATACTATACAATTATTTCACAGTTCACTAGTTTTAGATTACATTATAGATTTTGTTTAAAATCACAACCAAATCCAATATATACTCAGAGTCCTTAACATGCTGATATCCTTTGACCCTATAATTTCACTTCTGGGCATCTTTCCTAAGGAAATAACTCCAAATAAGGGAAGAAACTTCAGGAACAAAGAGCTCCCTCCTCATTCCTAACCACAGTGGTCTTTTGCCTCTAGTTCCCTGAGCCCGGCCAGCCCTCTCCTGCTTCAGGCTTTCAACCTGCTCCTCTCTGCCCGACTCGCTGCCTCCTTCTCACATTTGGTCTCAGCTTAAATCCCCTCACCTTCGAGTCCTTTCCTAATCATCTTATCAAAGGAATTCCCTCATCTTCTGTATTTCAACACTTCTAGTTATCTTTGTAGCACGTCTGATAAAATGTAATTATTTTATGTTTTTGTTTTTGTTTTCCAGAGAAATCAGTTTCCCCTACTAGAATTTAAGATTAAGCTCCATGAGGGCAAGGACCATATGTGTCTCGCTTACCTATGTAACCACCGTGCCTACAGATCTAGGTACACAGTACATGCTCAATAAATGTTTGCACAATGAAAAAAGAGAGAAAAAAATGGAAAAACAGCTAAAAGCCCCATAATGGGAAATTGGTCAATAAACCACAATATATTCGTTTAATTAAATATTATGCAACCATCAAAGACGAAGTTTAAGAAGACCATGAAGAAGAACATTTAGGAAGTGATGCAAGCACACAGAATGCAGCTCTGGAAACAGTGACAGCCACAGACAACTCCCTAAAACATGGATAAAATAGAACCAATCAAAATGTTGCCAAAAAAAATTAATTAATTAATTAATTAATTATTTTAAAGTTTTTTTTTTGATGTGGACCTTTTTTTTTTTTTTAAAGATTTTTTTGATGTAGACCATTTTTAAAGTCTTTATTGAATTTGTTACAATACTGCTTCTGTCTTATGTTTTGGTTTTTTGGCGGCGAGGCATGTGGGATCTGAGCTCCCTGACCAGGGATCAAACCCGCACCCCCTGCATTGGAAGGCGAAGTCTTAACCACTGGACAGCCAGGGAAGTCCCAAATTTTAACTTAAATGCAACTAAAATTATCTTTGCTATTTAAAAACTATTAACCATTCCTCATACACCATCTGAAAGTATAAATAATTTTTAGAATCCAGGTCCACAATCCTTACTTAAAACTCTTGCTTTGGAATTAGGAATTTTTCTAATTTTAAAAGAGCAATGTGGTATATTATAAAACCATGGGTTTTATAACACCCCCCAGCTGGGTCTGGAGCAGTACCCCACATTCAATGACAAGGAAATGCAAAAATATTCATACTAAGTGGGAAAAATAAAGTTAATAAACAGTTCAGGTCAGGTCTCGCCTACAATGAGTTTAGAAAAACTCTAAGTTTCAGAGCTTTTAGATGTTGGATTGAAGGACGGGGGACCTCTATTAAGCATTTCATGAACTGCTTGAGGCAAAATGACCAAAAAGTTATTGTCTGTTATAACAGCCTGTTATTTTGCATTTCTTAGCTTTCTCTCCTTCTGGACAATCAAAAAAGAATCCACATTACAAAGAAACTGAGTCTCACCTTTATGTCCCCTCCTGCCCTCTCCCTTCCCACCCAAGGTGTACGCTCTCACATGCCCCGCTTGGCAGGACTGAAGCCAGAACTACCCTGTCCTCCCCATGCCACAAGCTTTGCTCTGGAGGGGGCTTCTGGCAGAGGCACTGGGAGGAAGGGTACTGCGGCGGTTAAGAGCCGGGCTCTGAACTAACCCTATGTCTCCCTCACAATGTGACCTTGGGCAAGTTGGTTCACTTCCTCGGGCCTCAGTTTCCATAACTGTAAAATGTTCAGTAAATCCCTAAAACATACAGTATCTGCCTCACAGGGCTCTTGGGGGGCATCTTGAGCTAAGCCATGCATAATGCCTGGCATGTAAATAATCCTCAATAAAGGTGACTTTAATTATTGTTCCCGAAAATTACAAGTCTGACTTCCAAGGAAGAGGGATGCTCACAGTAATGCAACACATGGAATGGCGCATTTGCTTGTTACTACTACACAGTTCTAAATGCAGACACTTTCTAATAGTCATTGATCATATGTATGTATCCACCCTACCAGGCTATGTACTAGGAGCTGGTGACGCAGCAGTAACCGAGAAAGATAATATCCCAGCCCTTGTAGAACTTGATTCGTGGTAGTTTTCGTTTTTCCACAAATGTATTATATTTTTAACCTCTAAACTGGTTAACTCCCCCTGGATAATGAAAAGTTGCTTGCATCTAATGCCCCAAATAAGCATGACATGTAGCAATTGGTAATTTTGTAAATGCCCAAAATGTGGTGGCAAACAAAGGCACATGACAGCATGTCAGGTGGATGGCCCTTTGTGATTTTCTGGGCTTCTGTTCCCCCTTTTGAACACTGTGATGCTTAGGACAGGATAAAAACTTTATTTTCACACAATCTCACTGCTTTGCTTTTGCACAGACCAGTAAAGATGTGGTTCCCATCAACAAGAAATGTACATTTTAGGAGCAGAATTTATTTTCATTACTTTATAAGTTTTGCTAGTCCTTTGTACAGAATCACTAAGGATTTGAAGGACTACTTAAAAACTTCAACTGTATGTTATTTTGCCTATGGGGGACCAATGTGGTAGTCAAGAAGCTGGGGGTTTATGGAAGTGTGAGAATGCCGAGTACCCTACACTGTAAACACTGCACAGAAAAAAAGACTAAGAAAAATAACCCAAAGTATTAAGGGTGGTTATATTCGGGTGATGGTAGAGAGGAGTTCCTATAGCTGGGAGCTCTGGTACAAGGTCACACCCCTTGTCTGGTGGCCAGTCCTCTCGCCTCAATGTGGGAGAACTCTGCAGCTGGCCACTCCAGTTCCAGAGCCTTCCACAGGACTCTGTTGTATCACAGCTTAATATCTCCCTCTGCCCAGTCCTGCTTCCCTTACTCCCTCCCAATTGCCGACCCTGAGCGCCTAGTCAATAAATCTCTTGCACCAAATCTCCACCTTAGAGTTTGTTTCCTGGGAAATGAGATCCAAGAAGATCCACCACCAACCCTCAGCCGTGTTTAGGGCTCTGAGAATGCCAGCAGGAGTCCGAGTCATTAATCAACGTGCCAGTCTGCCCACTGCCCTGATCAACCATATTTTAAAGGACTCTCCCATAACCCTGTCACAGGTGACTGACCCACAGGTGGGCATCTAGGCTGAAAAGGTGAGGTGGCCCAGTTGGATGTTCTTCTGGACTCTGATTTAGGGCAACGCTTTCAAATCCTAATCACTCATGTACCAACTTGCCCTATCTACTTACCACTTATTCTGCTATTTTCTTGGATATGATTCATTTTCAGGTAAATACCTTTATTTGAGAAGCAAACATTTTAACACTATTAAAAATGGAAAACCAACGACAGCCATGAAATCATGAGTTGAAGTAATGGCTATATTTTCTAGTATTATTAAAAGAAAACAGCTATTAAAATAAAACATACATGTCACCCACTTAAAATCATCTCATATACCACCACTCAGATATGCAGTGCACCGTTTGGAAATACTGAACTGGAGAATCCTGGCAGAAGCTAAAATTTAAAAAAAAGGCCATAATAGGCTGCGTATACACAGATGATATGAGTTATGCAGAGAAAGCCGGTAACAGAGAGGAGGATGGAGAGAGGCAGAGATGTCACAGAGAAGGAGGCAGGTTGAGAGAGATGGAGACACAGAAAGAGATGGACACAGAAGCGAGTGAAAGTGAGAGAGAAACAAAGACACACGAAGAACCAGAAACAGAGCCAGAGCCAAAGAGAAAGAGAGAGAGGGACAGAGAGAGAGAGAATGCACTCATACAGGCAGAGATGCAGAGACAGCCAGAGGCAGAGAGAGAGGAGAGGCGGAGATCCCGGCACTGCGGGGCCCGAGGGACACCACTTCCGCCCCAGCCGTGCGCAGTGAATCCTCTTCCTCCCAGGCTAAGCAGCACTGGCCTGGGTTCTCTGCAACCACAGGAGGGATGTGACCAGCTCACCACAGTCCTCTGGCCAGGTTGCCCAGCACAGAGGCTCCCGCAGACCAGGAACGCACTTACCTTGATTTCTACAGGGTCGTTCTGGTGGAAGTTGATTGGTGCGACCCCAGGAACATAGAAGGCCCCTGTATCACACGTGAGAGAGAGAAGCAGCAGGGACCACGGCAACCAATCCTGCTTGGAAGAAGAGAGGTGGCAGTCGGAATGGGGGAAAGAGGTGAACAACCCTCTGGGGCACTGTCACATCTGCTTTAACTGACGCAGTCTCATCCCCACGCTGAGAAGCCTGAGGCCCCCCAAGGGCTACCCTCTAAATGCCCCCAACGGTGCGATGAGGCACTGATCCTGCACTTCCAGAAACGAGCCACAGATTGAGTGCAGTAATTAACAGCAGGGCAAAAGGGCAGACTAATACAGGAGCCACGGCTCCCCACTCTTCGAGCAATGTTCCTTTCATCATGTCACATGTATCACTGCCTTTTGGGCCAGCAGGAAACAAAGCTCCACAGTGTCCCATGAATTCCCATTTCTCTACATAGCAACAGGCTTGCTTTGTCAGAAAGCTCCTATGTTACCAATACATTTTCCTACAAACCGTCTCCAAAATTGTCCTGACCCCACCGCCTCCCATCCTCTGCCTCCTCAGCTCCGTTTACACCAGCCTTCTTGTTGTCTCCTGACAGCAAGTCCTTCTCCACCCCCTCAGGGCCATCACCTTCACTGCTCCCTCTGTCAGAATGCCCTTCCCACAGGTGCCTGCCTGGGTCAAGTCTCATCCCTTATTTCATTCAGGTCTCTCTCAAATGTCACTTCCTCAGAGAAGCCTCCACTGACTAGCCCGTCTGAAATGGCCTCCTCAGGGCTCCTATTACCCATTCTCCAACCCCTTACTCCACTTCTCTTCGTGGACTTAGCTAATTGACATGGACATATGTATCTGTTTACTTGTGTATTATCTGTCTCCCTTCACTCGAATGTAATCTCTGTGGGAGCAGGGACTGTGTCCCCAGTGCCTGGCACCTGGTAATCAAAGGCAAGAAAGATCAATTACCCACCTCAAGAAGTACCCCATCAAAGCATCTCTTTCCCTTCATTAATATGCTTCGCCCCCTCAAGGTACTAGAAGAGCTTCCTTCCCTCTGCCTGGCTTGAACAAGGAACTGTCGTCCACACACCTGGATCACCAACTCAATTGCGCGGCTGCATCTGCCTTCTCTCTCCACCTCTTTTACCGCTGTGGCATTTCAGACCCTCATTTCCTCCCATCGGACACTGGCCACAGCCTCCTGATCACCTTGTCCCCGCATCCTTCAAGTCACCATCACCACCACACACACACACACACACACACTCTCTCAGACGATTCTTTCTGGAACTCAGTGTTATAGGGAATCAGAATCACTCACTCAGGGGGCTTGCCAAAAATGTAGACTCATCTGTATTTTTACCAGGAGCACAAGTTGAGGAAAACTGGCTTTCAAAGTTTAAGGTTCTGAGCTTGTGCACTAGTTTAGATACAGAGCCTGGTCAAACTCTTAAAAGCAATATATTCATAGAGTGCTTTCCTCTGATCTGCTGTCATGTTTATAAGTATCTGTCAGCTGATGTGCATTATGAAATATGAAATAATAGTCTGACCCCAACAAAAACAGTGAAAAATGGCTAAGACAGTTGTATTGAATCTGGTAATCACAAGGTCAGCAGAATTAGGGGTGAAAGCAAGATCTTTAAAAGAAATGACAAGACAAAAAGGTGAAAAATGTCTCATGGGGTAGGATTCTGTATAGGAAGTCAGTATGTTCCCCGCTTCTATCATTTTTTTTAACTTTTTATTTTTAAATAAATTTAGGTTTACAGAATATACTATGAGAGTTCCCATATACTCTTCACCCACTTTCCTCTAATGTTAACATATTACATAACCATGGGTAAGAGAGGCTTTTAAAAAAATAACTAGTTTAAAAAAGTTTTGAAAAAACAAAACATATACAGTAAATATTCGCGAAGATTATGGAAAAACCCGAACAAACTTTTTGGCCAATCCAGTAATTCAAACAGTACAAATGGGTATAACCATGAAAAATAAATCTTCCTCTCTCTTCAGCTCCCCACAGACAACTGCTAGCAACAGTTCCTTGAAAATCCCTCTGGAGATATTCCATGCATGTACAAAGGGAAGCCTTTAGTAGCATGCGTTTGCCTTGATACAGCAACAACAAACAGATTTTTATTCTTTCTTTCTGTGAGAGAAAGCCTACTGACTGTGGGCTGGTTACAGCTTCTGATTTCCTCTCCATCAAGTGGAGGATTTCCTCCACTTGACCAGTCATCAGAAGATTCTAGCCCTCCCTCTTTGCTAGGCCTCACTGGGCAGTCCTTAGAGTGAGTGCTTTGTGTGAGAGAAATAAATTCTGTCCTTTGTTTTCCTCAAATTCCTCTTTGAACCTGAATTCCAGTTAACTAAATGCAAGGAAGACAAACCCTCTATTTCTGACATCAAATGTCAGCCAAAAGTCATTTAAAAATAATAACCCAACTCTAAATTTTTGAAAAATGATGCAGAAAACAGACAATCCTCACACATAGATACTATCAACAAATCACAAATCAATTTATCTTAGAGGAAGGATCAACAGATGAAAAATGGCAAAGAATTATTTCCACAATATGCTAGAATTTTTGAATAATATAAGTTGGCAACCAAAAGCAATTCAGAAGTTCAGTTTAGAATTAATGACTATACCAAGATGATACTGTTAGTTTTAGATATTAAAATGTCACTGTTTCGATATTTTCATATGGCTGGAGGGATTATAAACTGAAACATTTCTGGGGGGCAATTTGACGCCATCAAAATCCTCCCCTCAAAAAAGTCCCCCAGAAGTGCATACTCTTTGACCCTGCAATTCTACTTCTAGACACATTAAGAAAAATATGACAAATATGCCAAAATGTACATAAAAGGATGTTCACCACAGGGTTATTTAAAATAGTGAAATAGTTCACAACTTACAATAATAAAATGCCCAATATTAGTGGAATGGGTTAAACTATGGTGTAACCACTTATCCTTTTATGTAGTCATTAAACATGATGATATACTTCTTGAGTAGGAATATTCAAGCTTTAGATTTATGTAGAAAAAGCAGGGGATAGAACCCTGCTCAGCCCCTCTTTTTTAAAGTTATGTTTGAGAAAATGAAGTGATGTTTTCCTTTTTTGCATATCTGTATTTTCTAGTTTTTCTTTGGGGATTATACCTATTTATACCACTTAAGAAAAATAATAAAATAAATTAGGCAAAAGAAAACATCACTGTTCTGAACGCCTAGGTTAGAGCAATTCTAGCTTGGTATGGAATGAACTCTACCTGCTGGCCCCAAGATGCCTTTCCATCAGCACCTCCCACCTTTTCTTTCTAAGCCTTCAGGAAGACCCCAAGTTTGTCTCTGCCCTTGGCAAGCAGACTTGCCCAGGTGAGGATGCCTTCAAGGTCTTTGCTCAGGCTGTTTCTGACACTTGCCCTTACCTAATTCAAGTCCTACCTACACTTGGAGGTCCAGTTGAAATGTTGCTTCCTTCAAGAACCCCTCAGATCCCCACAGGAGGAATTATCCTCTTTCCTCCTATTTTTCAAGGCACTTGGCAAATATCTCTATGATGACACTAGAGGCAAGAAATTGGAAACTACCCAACACCCAAATGAACGCTCACATCTATACATGTTCAAAGACTGCTGCTTAAGTTATTTGACAAGTATTTAAATCTGTACTTGTTTAAGGCCCTACTATAGCACTTTTCATGTTGTATTATGGTTTAAGTATCTGCCATCTCTCCACCTGCACTAATCACTTGTCTGGCTTTGTTGATGTGAGTACTCAACAAATCCTTATCAAACAGGCTAACAATAAGCATCAACTAACCTCTGATCTATAAAAATATAAAATCATCCATTCACATACAGGTTGAATACTACAGTTCTTAATCTTTGCTATATCCCCTTGATAACTGATTTTTTTCAAATCCTCAAATTTAAGGAGTTCTTGACACCTCCCACCTTTCCAGCTGTCCAAGGACCTACTGTGAGAATCCCTGAGACATCTATTACCTCTGTACCCTATCTGTACATCTAGGATACTGGTTCTCAACCCTGATGCACATTAGAATAACCTGGGGAGTAAATGGATTAAATTCCCAATCAAAAGACACAGAGTGGCTGAATGGATAAAAAAACAAGATCCAGTGATATGCCGCCTGCAAGAGACACATCTAAAGACACACACAATGAAAGTGAAAGGACAGAAAAAGATGTTCCATGTAAACAATAACCAGAAGAAAGCAGGAGTAGCTATACTTATATCAGACAAAATAGACTTTCAGTCAAAAGCTGTGCCTAGACACAAAGAAGGTCATTATATGATGACAAAAGGGTTAATTCAATAGGAAGATAAAATAATTATAAATATATATGCACCCAACATCAGAGCACCTAAATACATAAAGCAAATATTGACAGATCTGAAGGGAGAAATTGACAGCAATGCAATAATAGTAGGGGACTTTAATATCCCAATTACAATACTGGATAGAACATCCAGATAGAAAACTGTTAAACAGCTGACTTGAACAACACTACAGACCAAATGGACCTAACAGACATATATAGAACCTTCCACCCAACAGCAGAAGAATACACATCTACTCAGGTGCACATGAAACATTCCCCAGGACAGACCACATGTTAGGTCACAAAACAAGTCTTAACAAATTTGAAAAGAGTGAAATCATTCCATGTATCTTTTCTGACCACAAAGGAATGAAACTAGAACTCAATGACAGCAGAAAATGGGAAAATCTGCAAACAGGTGAAAACTAAACAACACCCTCTTAGATCAAAGAGGAAGTTGAACAAGAATTTTAAAGGTACCTTAAACAAAAGAAAATAAAAATACAAAATGTCAAAATTTACGAAATGCAACAAAAGCAGTATTAAGAAGGAAGTTTATAGTGATAAATGCCTACATTAAAAAAAAACCCTCAAACAACCAACCCAACCTTACATCTCAAGGGACCAGAAAAAGAACAAACTAAGCCCAAGTTAGCAGAAGTAAGGAAATAATAAGATTAGAGCAGAAATAAATTGAAAAGAGAATGTTAAAAAATAGGAAAAAAACCCCAGAACTGTGTTGGTTTTTTGAAAACACTGACAAGCCCTTAGCAACCCTAAGGAGAAAAAGACTCAAATAAATAAAATCAGAAATAAAAGAGTAGACATTACAACAGATGCCTAAGAAACAAAAAGGATCATAAGGGTCTACTGTGAACAATTATAGGTCAACAAATTGAATAAAAAGGAGACTAAATCAGTAATCAAAAACCTCCCAACAAAGAAAAGTTCAGAACTAGATGGCTTTAAAGGTAAATTCTAACAAACATTCAAAGAAGAGTTAATACCAATCCTTAAACTCTTCCAAAAATACAAGAGGGAACACTTCCAAACTCATTTTATGAGGCCAGCATCACCCTGATACCAAAATCAGACAAAGATACCACAAGAAAAGAAAACTATAGGCTAATATCCTTGATGAACACAGATGCAAAAATCCTCAATAAAATACCAGCAAATTGAATTTAACATCTTGCTAAAAGGAGCATACACCAAGATCAAGTGGGATTTATCCCTGTGATACAAGGATGGTTCAACAAACGCAAATCAATCAATGTGATAAACTACATTAACAAAACGAAAGAAAAAAATCACATAATCTTTTCAATAGACACAGAAAAAGCATTTAACAAAGTTCAACATCCATTCATGGACTTCCCTGGTGGAGCAGTGATTAAGAATCCACCTGCCAATGCAGGGAACACGGGTTTGAGCCCTGGTCCAGGAAGATCCCACGTGCCACGGAGCAACTAAGCCCATGTGCCACAACTACTGAGCCCGCGCTCCACAACTACTGAAGCCCGCACGCCTAGAGCCCGTGCTCCACAACAAGAGAAGCAGCTGCTATGAGAAGCCCGCACACCGCAATGAAGAGTATCCCCCGCTCGCCGCAACTAGAGAAAGCCTGCGCACAACGAAGGCCCAATGCAGGCAAAAAAAAAAAAAAAAAATCCATTCATGATTTAAATTCTCAAAAAAAAAAAAAGTATAAAAGGAACTTACCTCAACGCAATAAAGGCCACGAATGAAAAGCCCACAGTTAACATCAGTATTTCTTGCTTATCAAAAATATATGTGTTCTACCTCCTACACTGCTGGTGGGAATGAAAACTGGTGCAGCCACTATGGAAAACAGTATGGAGGTTCCTCACAAAACTAAAAGTAGAGTTGCCATATGATCCATCAATCCCACTCCTGGGCATATATCCAGACGAAACTATAATTTGAAAAGATCCATGCACCCCTATGTTCACAGCAGCACTATTTACAATAGCCAAGACATGGAAACAACCTAAATGTCCATTGACTGATGAATGGATAAAGAAGATGTGGTAAATACATACGTGTGTGTGTGTGTGTATACACACACACACACACACACACACACACACACACACATATACATACAATGGAATATTACCCAGCCATAAAAAAGAATGAAATAATGCCATTTGCAGCAACATGGATGGATCTAGAGATTATCATACTAAGCGAAGTAAGTCAAAAAGAGAAAGACATATACTGTATGATATCACTTATATGTGGAATCTAAAATACGACACAAATGAACCTATCTACAAAACAGAAGCAGACTCCACACAGATATAGAGAACAGACTTGTGGTTGCCAAGGGGGAGGCAGGGTGGGGGAGGGAAGGATTGGGAGGTTGGGATTAGCAGGTGCAAAGTATTATATATATGATGAATAAACAACAAGGTCCTATTGTATAGCACAGGGAACTATATTCAATATCCTGTGTTAAACCATAATGGAAAAGAATATGAAAAAGAATGTATATATATGTATAACTGAGTCACTTTGCTGTACAGCAGAAATTAACACATTGTAAATCAAGTATAGTTCAATAAAATTTTTTTAAATATATATGTGCTCTAAATTTCCCTTCCTAGGAAGCCAGAGTCCAGACTTTTTTGCCTTACCTGATATGTGATGTGAAGCCAGGGCAGAAGATTACAATCTCTTATGGTTATCAAGACAATTAAATCTAAGAAGTTACTCCAGTTCTTTTGAAACAGAATCCTCCAATCTTAGCAGAGAGACACTGCCCTGGGGAACTCAAGGGCTCCATGAGAGCTCAGGTTGCAGAGAAATTGAAAGCAAATCCTGAAAGACTTCAATACCCTTTTGTTCCAAAGTCTCAAACCAATGGAGCAAGTAGACACAAAAAACAAACAAACAAAAAGACATAACAACAAAGAAAATACTCACCCTGGCGGAAAACAACATTAAAAAGTAACAAGAAGCCACAGAGTCACTGAGCACCTAAAAGTAAGTACAAGGCACTGTGGCACAGTCCCTTCCTTCCATTTACCAAGTCCCTGCTTTGTGCTAAGCACTTTACAAACACGATTCAGGCAACTACAACTACCTGGGGATTTCTATCACCATTTCCCAGATGATTGCCAATTAACCTGAGACCCTGAGATTATATAACTTGCCCAAGATCAGAATGTACAGGAACAGGTATGCTCTTTTCAGGCAGGTGAGTTGCATTAAAAGATGATAAGCATGTAATGGTGATATCGATAACAATGGCAGCTAACATTTACTGGATACTGATTACGTGCCAGGCACACTTCTAGGTTCTTTTCATGCAATAACCCAATTAACCTTGACAACAATCCTATGAGATAGAGACTCTTACTATTCTCATTTCAGAGATGAGGAAATTGAGGCTCAGAGAGGCGGTATAACACTAGCTGAGTCAGAATTTATACCCAAGCAGTCTGACTCCAAGGCCCATGCTCTAACCAGTAGAGAAATCAGCTCACTACATTGAACACCTACTATATGTCAGGCACTGTGCCAACCTCACAGAATGCACACCCACGAGGAGCTTTCAGCCAGCTGGCGGACAGAGACAAGTCATCAGCCAATGGCAACACTACGTCCCAGATGCTAGGGAGGGCCTAGTCTCTTAACCTATCAGTTAAGAGGCTAAGAAGTACAAAGGAGCAGCAACAAGCCCAGTCTTAGAGGGATGTGGTGCAGATCTAAGAACTCAAGCCTACTCCAGGGCCTGAAGGGAAAGGAGAGGGAAGAGAGAAGTGTTCCAGAAAGAGCAAAACACAGGCACAAGGGCCTGGGGGCAACCATAAGGAGTTTATGGCAGGTGAGGTGTAGGCTGGTGCTTCTCAAACTTTAATGTGCATACAGATCACCTGGAGGGCTTATTAAAATGCAGAGTCTGATTCAGCAGGTCTGGGGTGGGGCCTGAGATTCTGTATTTCTAACAAGCTCCCCGGTGATGACAACATTTCTAGTTCATGTGAGTAGCAAGCATGAATAGGTCTGTGTAGACAGGAGACTGGAAAACGGGTAAGGGATACATCACACAAAAGCCACACTGAGGAGTTTGGGCTTTCTCCTTAGTGCATTGGGGAGACACTAAAGAACTTTAAGTAGGAAAGAGATACATCATATCTGCAGTTTTAAAAATGACTCTGGTTACCGAGTACGTGTGCGTATGTGTTCGGGGGAAAGGTGTGTGTGTGCAGCACATTTCTGCTCCAGAGACATAGTAATATCCATCCCTAGAGAAGTCACCTATAAATTCTTGGTCAGATATGAACAGAAGCAGCAGCCAGGTGGGGAAGCAGAATGGGAGGCAGTGGTTCTGAAACTTGAACAGGCAAGGAAATCACCAGGAGGGATTATTAAAACAGATTCCTGGTCTAACCCCCCAGAATGTCTCTTTCAGTAGCTCTGGAGCAGGGCCTGAGAATCTGCACTTCTAACAAGTTCACAGGAGATGCTGGTACTGCTGGCCTTGTCTTGGGATCACACTTTGAGAACCACTGGTGTAGTGGAAAAAGCACAGGCTTTGGGGGGCCATACAGATATGAATTCAAAGCCCTGACCCACCACTTCCTAGCTGTGTGACTTTGGGCAAGTTTTTTAAACTCTTTGAGTCTCCGGTTTCTTATTTGTAATAAGAAAATAGTAAAATAATACTAAACTCATGGCAGGGCGGTTGAGTGATGATGGTGGTAAGGATTAAGTAAAGTACACATAGTGTGTGCTTGATAAGGCAGAGTGGCTTTGCTCTGGGTTGCACTGGAAGGCAGGACCAATGAGTACGCTGCAAGGAGGGAGATGTATGCTCAATCTAAGGAAACTTCCAACAAGAGAGTTATCTAGCTAAGGAAATGGCCATAACCATGAGCAAATCAGAGAGAAGGAGGTGACCAAGGAAGGAGGTGAAAGGGGATATCCCTACCCTAGTGAGGAGAGTGAACCAGAAGCCTTATTACCTCCTGTGAAACTCAAGAAATTCATGATTCCCTTGAAAATATGGGACATTCCATCAACCCAAGCAACCTAAAGGTGGAACAAAACAAGGCAAAGTTCCACCCAGAGTTGGGTTCCATAAAGACATCTTTTGGGACTTCCCTGGTGGCGCAGTGGTTAAGAATCTGCCTGCCAATGGAGGGGACATGGGTTCAAGCCCTAGTCCGGGAGGACCCCACATGCCACAGAGCAACTAAGCCCGTGCGCCACAACTACTGAGCCTGCGCTCTAGAGCCCACGAGCCACAATGACTGAGCCCACGTGCCACAACTACTGAAGCCTGTGTGCCTAGAGACCGTGCTCTGCAACAAGAGAAGCCACCGCAATGAGAAGCCCATGCACTGCCACGAAGAGTAGCCCCCGCTCACCACAACTAGAGGAAGCCAGTGCAGCAATGAAGACCCAACGCAGCCAAAAATAAATAAATAAATAAATTTATTTATTTTAAAAAGACATCTTTTGAAGAACCTCAGGGTCAAGTAATCCAGGAGGCCAGAGAGGGGAAGTGACGTGTTCATACAGCAAATTATCAGCAGAGTAAAGGAAGTCCAGCTGTCCCAAACCTGGCAGAGCTGAGTGATCATAAGTTTGTCCCCACTGTGGGAGCCATACTCAGAGATAATTTTAGGTCATGATTCGAGGTATCCAAAGAACTTGATGGCACAGATTAATTGCTTTTTGTCTCCCTTTACCCTCCCTCTCTAATTCTTTTCCTCTCCAATACTCTGTCTTCCTTGTCCCTCCCCCAATTCAATGCTTTTCTACCAATAAACAAATCACTCTAGTCAGTTTCACACTTATCCTTTACTTCAGGATTATTTTGAAAAGAAAAATAATGAAGGCATACTAGTTCTACTAAATATTAAAATACAGAGCTATCCAAACTGGTATTGGAGAAGACAGAAAAGACTTCAACGTACAAACTGAAATAAGAGCAGTATTAGAAGAAAATATAGCTATACTTTTAAACAATCTTGACATGGAAAGTTTTCTAAGAAGAAAACAAAATCCAGACGCTATTAAGAAAAAGAATATAAAGGAAGAAGGAAGAAAATGAAAAAAAAAATCACCATAGAAAAAGAAAAAGACAATTTGAATAAAAATATTTCCCACACACCTGACAAAGGACTAATTTCTTCAATACACCAAGAGCTCTTACAAACCAATAAAGGACAAATAACCCACAAGGATAAGAATGGGCAGTTAAAAAGAAAAAGGTTCAAATGGTCAGACACAAAAAGACGCTCAACATCATTCATAATCTAAAAACTGTAAATGGAAATAATGACATCTTTTTTACCTTTCAGAGTCACAAAGTTTAAAAAACATCTGAATACACTAGATATAGGTAAATTTGGGGAGGGCAATTTAGCACAATATATACTTAAATGGAAGGTAGAATTATTATTGAAAGACTGCTGGGCTTCCCTGGTGGCGCAGTGGTTGGGAATCTGCCTGCTAATGCAGGGGACACGGGTTCGAGCCCTGGTCTGGGAAGATCCCACATGCCTCGGAGCAACTGGGCCCGTGAGCCACAACTGCTGAGCCTGCGCGTCTGGAGCCTGTGTCCTGCAGCGGGAGGGGCCGCGATGGTGAAAGGCCCGCGCACCGCGATGAAGAGCGGCCCCCGCACCGCAGTGAAGAGTGGCCCCCGCTTGCTGCAACTCGAGAGGGCCCTCGCACGAAACCAAGACCCAACATAGCCAAAAATAAAATAAATAAATAAAAAAAAGTAGCTATTAATTAAAAAAAAAAAAAAGTTAAAAAAATAAAAAAATTAAAAAAAAAAAAAGACTGCTAACATAAGATATTAAGTAGAAAAAAAAAGTAAGATGCACAGCAGTGTATGTATAGCATAATCTCATTTGTCTAAATAAATTTTTTAAAAGAATGTACCAAAGCCAAAGACATCACAAGAAAAGGAAACTACAAATATTCCTCAGGAACACAGACAGAAAAATCCTTCACAAAATATTAGTAAATTGAATCCAGCAACATATAAAAAGGTTTACACATCATGGCCAAGTGGGGTTTAGCCCAGGAATGCAAGGTAGGCTTAATATCTGAAAATCAAATAATGTAATACACCATATAAATAGAATAAAGGACAAAAACTATACAATAATCACAACTGATGCAGAAAATGCACTTGACAAAATCCAACACACATTCGTGATAAAAACTCTCAACAAACGAGGAATAAAAAAGAACTTCCTCAATCAGATAAATGGTAGCTTTGAAAAACCCACGGCCAACATCATATTTGATGATGAAACACTGAATGCTTCCCCCTAAGAAGGGGAACAAGGCAAGGATGTCCACTTTTGCCATTTCTATTCAACATTGTTCTATAAATGCAAATAATGTGCACTAAAGCTAATAATTAAAGTCATCCAGATTAAAAGGAAAAAGTAAAAGTGCTTTTATTTGCAGATCACATATCTTGTATCTAGAAAATCCTAAGAAATCCACAAAACAACAACTACAACTAATAAACAAGTTGAGCCAGGTCACAGACTACAAGATCAATACATAAAAATTAATTGTATTTTTAGACACTAACAATGAACAATCCAAAAATAAAATTAAGAAAATATTCCAGGGATTTCCCTGGCAGTCTTAACTACTGGACCAGGTTTGATCCCTGGTCAGGGAACTAAGATCCCGCATGCTGCACGGTGCGGCCAAAAAAAAAAAGAAAAGAAAATAGCTCCATCTACAGTAGCTTCAAAAAGAATAAAATATTTAGAAATAAGTTTTCAAAAAGGACTTGTACACTGAAAATTACACAACATTGCTAAGAAAAACAAAAGAAGATCTAAACAATTGGAGAGACATTCCATACTGGATTGGAAGACAATATTGTTAGGATGGCAATTCTCCCCGGACTAATCTATAGATTCAGTGCAATCCCTATCAAAATCCCAGTAGGCTTTTTTGTTGAAACTGACAAGTTGACCCTAAAATTTACCTGGAAGCACAAAGGACCCAGAATATCCAAAACAACTTCAAAAAAGAACAAAACTAGAGGATTTATACTAACAATTTCTAAGCAATTATAAAGCTACAGTAATCAAGACAGTGTGGTAAGGATAAGCATAAAACCCAATGGAACATGGACTTCCCTGGTGGTGCAGTGGTTAAGAATCCGCCTGCCAATGCAGGGGACACTGGTTTGAGCCCTGGTCCAGGAAGATCCCACATGGCGCGAAGTAACTAAGCCCATGCGCCACAACTACTGAGCCTGTGCTCTAGAGCCCGCGAGCCACAACTACTGAAGCCCACGTGCCTAGAGCCCATGCTCCACAACAAGAGAAGCTACTGCAATGAGAAGCCTGTGCACCGCAACAAAGAGTAGCCCCTGCTCCCCGCAACTAGAGAAAGCCTGTGCACAGCGACGAAGACCCAACATAGCCAAAAATAAAATAAATAAATTAAATAAATAAAAAAACAAAACAAAACAAAAAAAACCCCCCCATGGAACAAAATTAAAAGTCTAGAGATAAATCTTTGCATTTACAGTAAATTGGCTCTCAACAAAGTTGCCAAAGCAATTCAATAGGGAAAGGATAGTCCTTTCAACAAATGGTACCTGGACAGTGCAAAAGGAACCTCACATCATATACAAAAATTAACTAAAAATAGATCATAGACCTAAATAGAAAAGCTAAAATGATAAAACTTCTAGGAGAAAATCTCTGTGCCCCTGGGTTAGGCAAAGGTGTCTTAGATACAACACCAAAAGCACAATCTATATTTTAAAAAATTGATAAATTGAATTTCATCTAAATCTAAGACTTTTATACTTCAAAAGATATCATTAAGAAAATGAAAAACAGGCCACAGACTAGGGGAAAAACCTTTGTAAATCACATATCTGATAGGGGACTTGCATCCAGAATACATAAAGTTTGGCAGTATCTTTAAATAGTTAAACATAAACTTACCATACTATCCAGTAATTCCAATCCTAGGCATTTACCCAAAAGAAAAGGAAATATATGTCCATACAATGACTTGCACATGAACGTTCCTAACAGCTTTGATCACAATAGTCCAAAATTGGAAACAACCCAAACACCCATCAATTGGTGAATGGATAAACAAAATGTAGTATAGCTGTACAATGGAATACAATTCAGCAATAAAAACTACCAATTCATGT
The DNA here is from genome assembly GCF_028023285.1 of Balaenoptera ricei. NCBI lineage: Eukaryota > Metazoa > Chordata > Mammalia > Artiodactyla > Balaenopteridae > Balaenoptera > Balaenoptera ricei. The sequence continues at coordinate 26,937,444 of NC_082653.1, forward strand.
TACAACATGGATGAACCTCAAAAACATCATGCTAGGTAGAAGCCAGATGTGAAAGTCTATGTACTACATGATTTCACTGACATGAGATGCCCAGAAAAGGCAAATCTATAGAGACAGAAAACGCAAATCTATAGAGACAGAAAGCAGATCAGTGGTTGGCTGGCTGTGGGAACAGGGATTATTGGCTGCAAGTGTCAATCCCTTGACTGTAAGGGAATTTGTTGGGGTGAAAGAAATGTCTAAAACTTTGTGTCATTATGAAGATGGTTGTATAAGTCTATATGAAAAATTACTGAACTGTACACTTAAAATGGGTAATTTTATGGTGTTAAATGATACCTTCATAAACCTGAAGGAAAAAAAAAATCAGCTAGGGGGAGGTATAGACAAAACAAGTTTGGCAATATAATAGTAATTGTTGAAGTTGGGTAATGGGTTATAGAGGTTCTTTATACTATTTCTTCTACTTTTGTGTATGTTGGAAAAATTTTATAACAAAAGGTTTTTAAAAATAGATGTTTTATGTGCATAAAGATGTTCTGGAGAAACATTTTTTTAAAAATCAAAGACTATACCTGATGAATGGATGGTGGGGTAGCTGAGTGACTTTCTTTTCATTTATAGCTTTCATACTTTTTCCCACGTATATGGATTACCTATATTCAAAATAAATACATTGACACTTTAAGAAGGGGAAGGCTGCCTCTGAAAATACTTGGGCAAGTTCCCCCGAAGATGTTGCAGAAAATGGGAGCTACAAGGTAAGAATGATGCAGAGGAGATTCTGGAGCCAGGTGTGTGGGTAACCAGACCAGATCAGTAATTCTTAATCTTGGGGAAGTGTTGCAAATCCCCCTAAGAATCTTAAAAAAGCTATAGACGCTGCTCCCAGAAAAAAACTCCAAAATGCAGAATCTGACGTATGATTCCAAGAAGATCAAAGGACCTAGAAGTTCACGGGCCCTTGATAAAGACCCCTGTACTGGATCCCATTCCAACTTTTGTGATTATCTGACTTAATTACCTCTGTAGCCCTGACAGCCTCATAGAGGATGTTTGACCCATATTTCATTTCTGTAAGGAAATTAGGGAGAAGCAAAGTACCTGCTTCTTGGGAAATTCCTTTATATCTTCTTTTAATTTTTAATTGATCACCACAGAAACTCTCACATGAGGTTCAGTTTGAAAAGCCAATTAAGTATTTAGGAAACATCTGCTGCACGTTCAGAGCCATGAAAGGAGCAGAGTCCTAGGAGAGGTGAACCAGTCCATTCAACGTTGTTTTGCTTTACTTGGTTTCCAAGTCACAAGACTGCAAAGGCAGCATGTCAAGGAACAAGGTGATGGCAATCTAGAAGCCCTTGTGCTGTAATATAACACTGGCAAAGATATGGGTGACCTGAAAAGTTATAAAGCTCGAAAGGCCTAAGAATCAAGGTCTTGCCCTCCCTATCTACTTTATTCTTGGGGGCTGGGCACGCAGAAAATATTCTCCTAAACAACAGCCCAATGAAGGACTACTAGGACCAAAAATTACCCCTCACCCCCCACCCAAATTTGCACCACCCAGTTTGAAAGGTATGAACAATTAACTTCTTCCAAAGAAAATAGGAAGTTTCCCCTGAGAACTGAAAATTATTTCATTCACTCATATTTCTCTGTGGGCAGAAGTTAACCTTTTGTTTTCTGGAGCCCTCTGCCTTATAGTCGTCTTTCCCACAAGCAGCATCACCTAGCGATAGTCTGGCCAATCTGAACAGCCTTCCTGGTTTCTATTCCATGCCTTTCCTGCTGCAAAAGCAGCACCTTCCCTTAAGAGTAAGCTAGATTCTTCTTTTTCCTTTTCAAAGACACAGTCACCATTTTAACATCACTCAGTAACTGCTCCCCAGGGCTTCGAAGAACAAAGAAAAAGAAAAAGAAAAAGGCTTTGGGGCACAGTTTGCCAACAGTTAACTGAAATCAGTTACCTAATCAGTTAAAGCTCCGTAAGAATGCAACCACACATGAAGGACAGCTAATGACAGCCAAAGACCACTTACCAAGCAGCCACCATGGAGCTAAAGACCTCAGGAAGAAAAACAAACAAACAAATGAACCAAAACAATCACACAAGCAAAAAAGCCAAACCAGAACCAAATTAGCCACAGGAGACTGAAATGTAGCCTTTATTTCAGAGCCCAGAGACACAGAATAGCTGTTGAGCAGAGACATACAAAAAGACTCAAAACTGTTCTTTGGGGGTAGGGAACAATCCACAGCAGGCTGTGGAAGTCCAGGTGAAACTAGTAACTACCCTCACCAAGCAAAAGACAACCAGACCCAAACCTTGAGGCTAGCAAGTGCAGAAATAAAACATAAAAAATGCACTGACCTTCTCTCTCCCCCTGGGTATTTGTAAAAGGACTCTCAGTTAGCCCAAGCAATAGGCTTAGATGGTTCGTCTCCTAAAGACTTCAAACCTTGGAGTAGGAAAGTTACAGAGAGCGCTCTTTGCACTACGCATGTTCATCTCATATTTCATTTAATCATCACAACAATCCTTTGAGGAGAGTATCATCCTCATTTTAAAAATAAGGAAACCGATTCAGATGAAAAAGTTTTGAAGATGGATGGTGGTGATAGTTGCACAATAATGTGAATGTACTTAATGCCACTGTACACTTAAAATAGCTAAAATGATAAATTTTATGTTATGTCTATTTTACCACAATTATAAAAAAATGTTTTTAAAGTAACAGGTTTAAAGAAGCAAATAGTTTGCCCAAAGTCATAAAACCAATCAGAGTGTCAGATTCTAGCCCAGGTCCTTAGACCAAGCCTTAGTTTCTTCATTTGTAAAATGGGCTTTTGTAAGGATTAGACGGAATAATGGATGAGCCTATGGTTTATCAACTGATATGTATCTTGTGAGCAGAAATTTCCCCCTCAAAGTTAGGTAACATAGGGGACTACCACAACCTTTTAATATTGCTTTTGAATCAGAATGTCAAAATAGGAAAAATTTTATAGAGACCACCTCATTCAGGGGTTGCAAGTTCAACCGCCTAGAAGGGCCAGGCAAGTTACCTAAACGGGGAAGTTGCGGAGGAACAGGACACGAGGGAGTGGAAGAGAAAATGACGAACCGGGTCCTGCATGGGGAATGCTCCTGACGGGGAACTTGGGCCCAAATTTTCAAGAAAAAATGAAAATTGAGAGTTTTTGTAATGTGAAATCTCCCTATTAAATATTGGCAACTAATTAGAAAAAATTTAAAGTCCTGTGCCTGCCAATCTCCGTCCTCCACCCCCACCACCCCAGTCAAATCCATGTGAAGATGCGGTCCATAAACTGTCAATTTATAGCATCTGATCTACTTCATTAGAAACTGAGGCCCAAAGACGTTAAGTGACTTGCTAGGGCACCCAGACTCCCTTCTAAACTGGCCTACGAATTCAGCTCCAATTTGTGATTTGATTTTGTTTTTTAAGAACTGCTAGTAGCATTTAGCATACCCTCTGAATACAAAACCTTCAGGCTTCAGACCCTGGGAGGTCTGTCAGTTTAATGCTCGGGCATAGGTGAGAACTCATGGTAGGGGGCAGAGAAGGAAGCAATGAAGAGGAATGAGACGGAACCAAGAAGTCGCGGGTGTCCCCAGCCGTGCCCCACTTGGGAAATACCAGTGTCAGCAAATGGTTCAGGGATCAAAGCAGGTTTGGGGTGGTAGGTGGCTCCTAACATTCGTCTACGGCCAGATGGCCCTGTTCATCCTGGGTCCTTCCCACCTTCCTGCCAGTGCCCAGAGATCAAAACTCAACCTTCTCCAACATTCTGTGACCTGCTTCTTTAATGCTGAGATCAAAGGGGAACTTTTGTCCAAGTTGTAAAAGAGAAACCAAGAGGCAACTTAATGCCATCTCTGGCTTCTCTGGACTTCCTGAGGGGATTAAGGGCACTCCTTTAAAGGGATTCCTCAGAGAAACACATTTGCACCAAGGCCTGGCGTCGGCGCCTCTCAGCTCCAAGGACGTAGCGACTCCTGCAGAACATGTGCAACTCGAGAGATCAGACAACACAACCAACAGACAGCCGCTTGGGAAGACCGCAGGGATTATGGTCATGAAAAAAAAATCAATCTGATTTTATAGGCATATCAGCAAAAATCACCTTAAATACAAGTACTGTAAACCACAAAATTTTCAACCAAGAATTTAGAAATCCTCAAGTCTAAATCTTAATTTCACATATGACATGTGTTGAAACAAACCAATAAAGCCAAAATCATCTGCCCCAGGCTACACGGTCAATCAGTGGCAGTTGCTGGGACTAAGCTCCGGCTGCTGACTCCTGCTCCAGTGCTCAATGGGCTGATGCCCAGCCACATGTGAGGCCCAGGGGAGACAGCAACTTGCCACACACAGGAGTGCTAGCAGAGTCCGGGCCTCCTGCCTCTTGTTCCAGGCCTCTATCATCCAGATTCCATCACTAAAAACGGTTCCTGTGCTTCTGACTGGGTTGGGGGGTCGGTGCGGGGCGGAACGGGGGGCGGGGGGGAACTGGTTAGCACTGCTTCCATCTGCTCAAAGGAACCCTGAGGTCATTCAGGCCATTCCTCTGCCTCTGGACTGGATCAAACCCAAGTAACCTCAAACAGTGAGAACTGACCCAGCAATTCCACTCCTAGATATATACCCAAGAAAACTGAGAACCTATGTTCACGCAAAAACTTGTACACAAAATGTTCATACCAGCGTTATTCGTAACAGCCAAAAAGTGGAAACGATCCCAAAGTCCATCAACAGATGAAAGGATAAACAAAACGAGGTCTATCCATACAATGGAATATTACTTGACCATAAAAAGGAATGAAATATCGATACATGCTACAACATGGATGACGTTTGAAAACATTATGCCATGTTAAAAAAAAAAAAAGTCAGATACAAAACACCACATATTGTTTGATTCCATTTATATGAAATGTCCAGAAAAGAAAAATCTCTACAGACAGAAAGTATATTAGTGGTTGCCAGGGACTGGGGGGAAGGGGGAAGGGGGGAGTGGGAAGTGGCTGCTAATGGGTTTCTTTATGGGGTGATGAAAATGTTCTGGAAGTAGATAGCAGTGAAGGTTGCACAACTTTGTCAATATACTAAAAACCACTGAACTATAAACTTTAAAAGGGTGAATTTTATGGTATATGAATTATAATCCAATAAAAAGGGAGAAAGATAAAACCCAAAACAGTATAAACAATGATTATGTGAGAGAAATACACAGAGTTTTATTCTCCAAATGGAGGTTTCTAGACTCCTGAGATGCCTAGAAATGCACTCAATGGACACTTCCCAAGTTCCATGAAAATAATATTCCCCAAAGCATATTCCATATGCTCAAGAGTTCCATAAGGAGTGAGATATGAGCCTGCTTCTCACCTCAGACCCAGCTAGATCAACTCAGTATCCTGTAACTTTATAGAGTCATCTAAATCCAGGGCAGGAGGAAGGCAGGAAAACTAGAGAGAACTTCAGTTTACACCAGCCATCTACTCCTTTGCTGCAGGAAGTTCAGGAAACATCCATTGTGCTAACACAGACCTGGGAGGTGGCAGCCAACCCCTGGGGAAGAAGAACCAATCACTAAGGAGGGGAAGGGGGAAAAACACAGAAATACCACTTGAAGCTTGCGTCCACAAGCCTAACTTTCAAAACAAAAGAATAAACCAAAACCCAGCATGTTCCCACGGTCACTGAATCTATTAGCTCACTTCCTCTTTCATTGTATGACTTGCCTCAAAACCCAGATACCCCAAAGCAGATCCACACACTTCCATTCCCGACAGCTGTGCAACAACCTATGTGTACGAGGGTGTGGGGACTGTTCTGACTTCCGTGTAATAAAGTGCTTAACACAGACCAAGCTCAAGTCCATCTGCCCACTCTGCCTGTCACACATATCTCCCTGTAATAAACTTGCTTCCATGCCTTTTCACTATTGCATCAAACGTGAAGTTTCTCATGTGCACTCTTTAAAATGGCCTCTGTGGGTCACTGTATACATTACATCCTCAGTTTCTTGAAACCAGTTACAGTATTCACCATGAAAGCACAGGACGACACTCCCAGGTGACACAACAAACACGAAATCACTGCGCTTTCCACTGTGCTTAGAATAAAATCCAAACTCCTTTCCATTGTTTCTCTGCAGACTGAGAACAAGCCTGCTCCCTTAATGTAACGTTCTGGAGAGGATGGGAAGGGGAAGCACCTAACAGAACAGTCTTTCAAAACGCAGTCCACAGACTACAAACTGTAGACTACAACCCACCACAATAATAGGCATGCTTCTAGAAACACAGCTCTTCCTGCCTCTCTCCCATTTCATCTTGTATCATTCTCTGCACCACACCCTGACTCCTCACCACATTTCAGTCCCTCCAGCCTTCTGTGTTCCTCAAACGTACTCTTTCCCACCTTGGCCCTTTACGCTTGCCATCTCCTTTACCTGGAACACTCTTTGCATTGCTAGTTCCTTCTTGTCAATCAGGTCTCAACTCATGTCACTTTCTCTGAGAAGACTTCTCTGACCACTTAATGCAAAGCAGGTGCATCACCCTGTCAACCCCAATCACTACCACTTCACCTTGCCGTCTTCATAGCACTTACTACTAACTGACATTACCTTGTTCATGTATTTGTTTACTTACTCACTGCCTGTCTCCTCAGACTAGAAAGGCTCCACGAGGGTAGGGACCTTGACCCTCTAATTCACCAGAACATCCCTAGGTCTTGGCACAGAGCAGGCCCTCATATTTGTTGATTAAATAAATGTGTACCAGAAATATGTTAACTTATTACCTCTTAAAAACCTCAGAACAGGGCAGGAAGTTCCCAGTACAATGCTATAAATGCCACTTTATTGAACTTTTCCCTATGGCAAAAGAGGGTGTGACTTTTCCTGTTAAGTTCTTACGCCATCCTTGTTCTGAATGTGGTCCAGAAAAAAAATGGGTTTCAACATACCACTTTTGGGATTTTTTTCTGTGGTCTCAGACCACAAAAATCAAGCAAGACTGTGAAGACTTTTACCTGACCTCTGAGGTTCTAAACAAGGAATCCCTTTATTAAACAAAAAGGATAATTTATCAGTTGGTTAACAGAAGGAAGGAAATTTGTTATCAGCCAATAACCTACCCTTGTTTGGAGAAAATCAACACCAAAGAATTTAAACAACAATTTTCCTTTACTAAAGTCAAACGTCCTTTGCGTGCACTCCCAGGATGCAATTATCTGCTGAGGAAGCAACATACAGGAACACCTAGACAATCACTCTGGACTAAGTGACTTCAATTTTGGTTCTGGTCTCTTGACAAGTAGAATGTGAGCCGAGCTTCTGGAAGAAGAAAAGGCCAGCCCTTCATAGATCTACTTCCAGCGTTCTCTACCAGAAGCTAGCAAGTTCTGACCCACTTTCCAGGCACAGCTTATCCACATACCCTTATTCACACACAGGCTTCATCCTAAAGAGCTGTGTGGCCCTGTAGGGGCATAGGAAGGGGAGGGGGCCAGGCGGGGCTGGTACAGTGTTTTTCAAAACGTAGTTACAGACTACCTCGATCATAATCACTAGAGTGCTAATAAAAGTGCAGATTCCTGGGCATCATCTAGCCCTAAGGAATTAGAATCTTTGGAAACTGCATTTTTAACAAGCCTCCCCGCACACACCCCGAGTCTTATGCACAGTTAAGTTTGAAAACCAGTGGGATAAAAGCTCCCTATGAGAGAGGCAGAGAGTTGAGAGAAGACAAGAGAAATGATTAGGGAAGAATCTGGGGATGGAGGATGGCGCGGGGGTGGGGGGCAAAGGCATGCTTCCGGGTATCGGCAGTCAAGACAAGTGCGCGGTGGGAACAGCTGAGGGTAGAGGTGAAGACAGGGCTCTGGAAAAGATCTGACACAGGATTTGGGCTGGGAGGTTGGTCAGAGGTGAGAACGCATCCGCGGACTGGTCAAGACAGTGGGGAGGCGGAGAGAGCAGGGTCTGGACGTGAGAGGGAGGAGCGAAGGTGGCAATAACTGGGGGCTCTTCAGAGAGATCAGGGCTGGAAAGTGAAAACTGGGAAATGGGAGTCACAGGATGCGGAGACCAAAGCCAGAATAGGAACCGACGGAGGCGGTGGCTGAGACCTTTCCTCCGACCCAGTGCCTCCCCCAAAACTTCGGGCCTTGACAAGACTGAGTGCGGGGCAAAGGCCGGGGAGGGGGAGTTTGGGGGAGTCGAGCCCTGTCAGGGATGTCCCTCAGGCCTGCACTAGGGGTCCCTGAGGTGGCTCGGGCCAGGCATGGGACGCCGGAAAGTCCTGGGATCCCCCGGAGGGCCCCGCTCCGTCTCCGGCTCCCGGAGCGTCCTTCACTCACCATCACAGCCGCCATCTTGGATCCACGTGTCGCCGTAATGACGTCAGCGGAAGTAGGGTTTCCCTGGTTACGGAGTTTAACTCCGCAAGGTGCTGCCTGCCTTCAGTCGCTCCTTTCGTGGCGGTGAGTGGAGGGGCAAAGAAGAGTTAGCTGCTGATCGGTAGCTTGGTCTGGGGAGTCAGGTCGCTGATTAGGTGAAAAGAGAGAATGGTGTAACTACGGGAGCCATGTTAGCTCCTGGCAGAGCCTGCTCCTCCCACTCTTGACACTGCATTGTGGGTAATAGAGGTGTGAGTAAACGCACTTGTTCTGTGGACTCCATTTTTACTATTGGCAGGAAGACCCGTTGCCAGGGTTACCTGAGGCCCCTGATATGGGTGAGTGGGATGGGTACCAGGGCTCTATTAGCAGAATAATTTGTAATTATATATTTAATTACTTGCTTGACTATCCTATATCCTGTCCAATAAAATATAATTCCTATGTGGGTAGGATCCTGTCATTTATTTAACCTCGCTCTGCCTCATTCTCATCTGTGAAATGCGGAGGGGATGATTATAATACCTTCATCATAGGTTTATGATGAGGATCCAATGACATAATGTTACTATTATTCAATAAATAATTGTCATTATACTCTTATGTATACTCCTTCTGGCCTATGTTAGGTGCCCAACACAATACACTACTTATTAAATGAATGAAGTAAAAGCAGCATCTTTAGTGGAGGGAAACATCTTTGAATGTGGACTTAACCATGTGCTAGTTACCTAAGTGTGTGACTCGAGGCAAGTCACTCTACCTTCCTAAGCCTCAGTTTCCAGTAGCTGGAAAAGGAGACTCAAAAAGTTGTGGTGTTAAAATTGGGAGAGACCTGAAAGTTCTTTTGGTCCATGTATCACTGTAAGGTGGATACAGTACCAGTGCTACTGCAACTGTCAGGAAAAGTTGTAAAAGAATAATAATGGTGGGAATTCCCTGGTGGCGCAGTGGTTAAGAATCCACCTGCCAATGCAGGGAACACGGGTTCGAGCCCTGGTCTGGGAAGATCCCACATGCCGCATGTGGCAACTACTGAAGCCCGCGCGCCTAGAGCCCGTGCTCTGCAACGTGAGAAGCCTGCGCACCACAACGAAGAGCAGCCCCCACTCGCCGCAACTAGAGAAAGCCCATGCTCAGCAGCAAAGACCCAACACAGCCAAAAATAAATTAATTAATTAATTTTAAAAAGACAAAAGAATAATAGTGGTTAATAATAATAATCACTTACTGAACATTTGTTGTATGCTGCAGCATTTAACATTATGCTAAAACTATTCATAAGACTCTCTTATCTAATCCTACTTCTTGGCAGGGGGCAGTTGAACTCTGTTGCCCACCTACAAGCACCACTATGGTGGATTGCAAGACAAAGAAGGCTGCCAACAAGTCTTCCCATCTTTTCATGAGCATGCTGTTTCTCCCGCCAAGAGGTAGACTCTTGTTCTCCTCCTTTTGAATCTGGCTGGCCACATCATTTGCTTTAGCCAATAGAATGTGGTAGAGGTGACTCTGCCAGTTCTGGGTCTAAGCTTTAAGAGACTTGGCAGCTTCTGCTTCCATCATCTTGGGTCTAAAGATGTCTGGCTACCCAGCTGGAGAGCCACATGGAGAGGGAGAGAGGCCCAGCCATCTCCTCAAGTTACTCTGGAAATTCTAGTTGAGCACTAGGCATACAAATGGAGTCATCATGGACATTCTAACCCTAGCTGAACTGCCAACTGAATGCAGCCACATGCATAACCTTATCTGACACTATATGGAACAAAAAAACTGCCCAGCTAAGCCCGGTTGTTTTAGATTTTGGATTAGTTTCTCGTGCAGCAATAGATAATTGAAACACACTTATTAACTCTTGTGACCCACACAGGTATCCTGAAGAGGAACACAACAGATAAATCCCCAAGGGGGAAGAAGTTTGAGAGACTAGGGGGGGAAATTTGCCTGGAGTTTCATAGCTAGTAAGCCATAGGTTCCAAACTTGCAATCAGTTCTCCTGGAGCTTGAATCCTGGGTGTTTCCCACCATTTCTGGATGCCTGAAGAAGGATGACTGATAAGGAACAAAGTTCCATATTCCTCAGTATTTCCATTTTTCCCCTCATACTTTCTGTTTTTCCCATAGGGCTTTCATGACCCAGTCTCCTTTAGTAACATACATACATCAGAATCTTGGAGTAAGACTGCTTGGGTTTAGATCCCATCTCTGTCACCCCCCAGCTCCGTGGTATGGGCAAATTTCGTTTTTCCCTTAATTTTTTTTTATTGTGGTAAAATATACATCACATAAAATTTACCATTTTAATCACTTTTAAGAGTACAATTCAGTGGTATCAAGTACATTCACAATCTTGTGCAGTCATTACTACCCTGCATCTCCAGAAACTTTTCATCATCCCAAACTGAAACTCTGTACCCATTAAACTCTAACACTGCATTATACCTTCCCCTCAGCCCCTGGTAACCACTATTCTACTTTCTGTCTCTATGAATTTGCCTATTCTAGATACCTCATATAAATGGAATTATGCAATATTTGTCCTTTTCTGTCTGGCTTATTTCATTTAGCATAATGTTTTCAAGTTTCATTCATGTTGTAGCATGTATCAGAATTTTATTCCTTAAGACATTTGGGTGGTTTCTACCTTTTGGCTATTGTAAATAATGCTGCTATGAAATATCCGTTCAAATCCCTGCTTTCACTTCTTTTGGGTGTACTCACAGAAGTGGAATTGCTGAATCATATGGTACTTCTATGTTTAACTTTTTGAGGAACTGGCATACTATTTTCCACAGTGGCTGTATCATTTTACATTCCCATCAGTTATGCACAAGGGTTCTAATTTCTCCACATCCTCACCAACACTTGTTATTTTCTGTTGTTTTTGTTATATTTAATAATAACCATGCTAATGGGTGTGAAGATGGGCAAGTTTTTTAACCTCTCTAAACCTCAACTTCCTCATCTGTAGAGCATGGATCATAAAAGACCTTACCTCATAGGATGGTTATGTGGGCTGAATAAGTTAATATATGTCAAAAGATTAGAATAGTGCCTGTCACATGGTAAGTGCTATATACGTGTTTGCTATTATTACTTTGAGGTCAGTAGGGCTGGGCTTTTTATCTCTGGAATGGTGGAAACATTAAGATAAAGATATGTTGAGAAACTTGGACAACGTAACCCAACAAATCAGAAGGGGGATAAGGCTTGACTCAAATCCATTGAGTCGAGTCCATGCCTCCGTTGTACATCCAGACAGACAGAAAAAAACAAACCCAAACTAGAGGGGTCTTATAGGAACATCGAGGCATGTAGTTCCAGACACCTGCAAAAGTGCTTCTCCAAGGAAAATTGGAGGGTGGGGCTGGGCTTAGAGGAAGCAAATCCGATCCTTAGATATCTCCAAGGAGAAGGGTAGGATGTATTAATCTATGTCCTTCTCACAGTGGTGTCAGTTATCTATTGCTATATAACGCACTACCCTAAAACTTAGTGGCTCAAAACAACAATGATTTATTATTTCTCTTGATTGTGTAAGTTGGCCATCTGGGAAATTCTGATGGTTTCAACTGGGATCTTTCATATGCTCTCATCTGACAGCTCAACTGGGGCTGGAGGGTTCAAGGTGGCCTCATATGTCTGGGAGGTTGGTGCTGACTATCAGAAGGGCCTCTCTCTCCACATGGTCTTTCATCCTCAACGAGGGCAGCCTAGGCTTCTTCACAGTGTGGTCTCAGGGGTCCCTGAGGGTGACAGCAAAAGCTGCTAGCCACTTCCTAAGGCCTAAGCTTCAGAAATCCCATAGCATCAGCTCTGTCACAATCTGTTGGTCAAAACAAGTTACAAGATCAGTCCAGAGTCAAAGTGGGAGGGGACCACACACAGGCATGAGTTCAAGGAGGCATGATTCATTGGGGGTCATTTTGTCACAATCCGTGGCGCAATCCTTGCCTAGGCCACCCTCCCCTCTCTCACCTGGGCATCTGGGGTGGCCTTCTACCTGGTTTTTCTACACCCACTCTTGTCACCTCTAATATCTATTTAACCGTCAAAGTCATCTTTTAAAAGACAAGAATCAACAGTTTCTTCCCTGTTTAAAACTCTCAAATGATTCCCACTGTGGTAACATAAAATCCCAAGTCCTCACCATGGCCTGCAAGGGCCTGCATGATCTGGCCTTGACTCCTACACTGTCCCCTTTACTCACCAGGCTCCAGCCACACAGACCTACTTGGAACTTGCCGAACTCATCTACCTCAGGGCCTTTGTACTTGCAATTCCTTCTCTCTGGAATATTCTTCTCTCAACATTTTGTGTGATTAGCTCCTTCTCATGATTAGGTTTCAGCTCAACTGTCACCTCAGAGAGATGTTCCCTGCCCCCAACACAGTTGGGAACACACACACACACATAGAGAGAGAGAGAGATACTTTGGTTATTTCTTATTGTCCTTCTTCCATGAAAGCCTACACTGGGTCTATGGTGTTCCCAACTGTGTCCCTATTAAGTATGTGCTCAAAAAAATATTTGTTGAATGCTTGCATTATGAATTAATCTCAGGCCTCACTCTGTCAGTTGGGAATAGATCCGGCTGCAAGGAAGACCCCGTCCCCCAAAATAACAGTGGCTTAACAAGATGAACACTTACTTTTCTCTGTCTTAGTTTAGTTTTCTCCAGAAGCTGACTCTGAGACAAGGAGTCAAGCAAAAGTGCTTTATCTGGGAGGTAAAGGGATGCCAGAAGGCAATGGTGTGCAAAAGCCAGCTTCTACTGTTTGCAAGAACTGATAGTTAAATTCTCAGAAATTTTGTGAGCCAGTTGTTGAATATGGGCATTACTGAAAATTAAATTATATAAATTTAAAATTAAATAAATGGTATTAAAAACAAAAGTATGAAATATTCAAAACTCATTTCCTAATAATTTTACTAGATTTTACTATTTGCTAAGCTCTTGATTTTATTTACCTCTATTTTATGTGTATGACAGAAATACTGTTATTTCATGTGCTGCTACACATCTCTTCCCAGCTCTGTATTCAGTGACTTTGGGTTAGTAGCAGAGCCAGTTTATCCATTAACACAGTAGGTACAGTGCCCAAGGCCCAACATACTTTTAGGGTCCACGAAATATTTAAAAGAAATTAATTCCTTTTAAAATCAGAAGGCAAAAATGAACTTTGGTGTTGAAGTAAAAGTTTTCAAATGTAGTATTAGCATACTCATTTTTTTTAAAAAAACAGAGCTTATTTACTTATTTATGTATTTATTTATTTATTTATTGGCCACGCTGCGCAGTTTATGGGATCTTAGTTCCCCAACCAGGGATTGAACCCAGGCGCCAGCAGTGAGAGCTCCAAGTCCTAATCACTGGACTGCCAGGGAATTCCCAGTGTATTCATTTTTATATCAATGCAGCTGTTGACTGCAATTTATATTTAATACAATTTATATTTATAAATAAAAATATTTATATTGATATTTATAAAATGTATATTTTATAAAGGAAGGGTCCTACAAAGGCAAAATTGCCTAAGCCCCATGAAAGCCACAATGCAGTTCTGGATGGTAGCTTAAAATTGGCCATGGTGGAGATATTTACACCACAAAAATCAGCAAATGCTACAAATCAGGACTTGAATTTTTGCTTTGTTAGCAAAAATTTTCTGTAAAGGGCCAGATGGTAGATATTTTAGACTTTGCAGACCATGTGATTGTGTCACAACTACTCAACTCCGCCTTGTAGTACAAAAGCTGCTACAAACAGTAAATAATGAGCATGGCTGTGTTCCAATAAAATGTAGTTTGCCAAACCCCAGCCTAGACTTAAAGTGATGGAGAAAGTGTCAGTTATGCAGACTAAACTTTAAGGATATCATGTCTGTAGCTGTTACATTGTGATTAGCACAAAAATGTGATAGTATTTGAAACTCTTACTTTATTCAGCAAAGAAGTTGCTCATATCATTGACTAACAAGTGAAGTTCTGATGTATGCCTTCATTATTTCATTTTCATCTGATTCGTGAATATACATGAAACTATCAACCCACATTCATGTTGGAACTATACTTGGAGAGCATATGTTGTCAAGCAAGTTACCATCGTGGTTAACTGAAGCTTAATTCTGTGGGGAAACTCTGGGAAACAATGCAAAACACAGACCTCAGAGTTATCCTACCAAAGGGGCAAGGGAGCTGGGGTATTTATACACCACCTCCCAAAAGTCATTAGTTGAGGACTGATCCCACAGGGTGTTAATTCCTTAGAACTTTTGGCCTTCTGGGAACACTGGTAGCTGAAGCTTTTTGCTGTTTTAGAAAAAGAGCTCTCAGGCACAGTGATGCAGATGACAGCTAAAATTCCAGTCCACTTTAAGGGATACCAACAGTGCATGTCACACCCTGTAAAGTAAAAAGTCTGGGGAGGACTGTCCTAGCTGATATGGCAGCTGTGCCTCAAATATCTTCAGGGAATCAAGCTTGTCATCCCTAGAATTAATTTATTTTCCTCAGGGTCCAAGCTGCCAGCTAGAGCTCTAGCCTTCACGTGCACATTCTAGGCAGAAAGATAGAGGAAGAGATGAAAAATAAGAGGCAAAGAGACCACATCAGTTGTCTTTTAAGAAAGGAATTTGGAAGATGCTACACCACACTTCCACTTACAACCCATTGATCAGAACTTAATTACATGGCCGCACTTTGCTGCAAGAGTGAGAAATGTAGTCTTCATTCCAGGGAGTTATGTGTCCCTAATAAAAATTCTATTTCTCAGAATTCTACTTCTAGAAGAAGGGGGAACATAGATATGGGGACAACCAGCAGTCACTGCCAACCCCCCAAAGGGAAAGGATGCAAACAGAATGCAAACTGTTATAGCCTTCTGTCAGAACATATTGTGACGAGGACAGACACGTGACAAAATTGAGGGCCCAGGGGGGTAATAAGGAGGCAGTTTTACAAGTCACAGGGAAGAGAATGAAACAAATGCTTTCCCTATATTTAAACTCAAAGCTATAACTAGAGAAAAGATTGAAGCAAGTCATTAACATCTTAGAATGGGCACTTTACCCATGCCTTCTTTGCCATCTTCTGGGGAGGAGTGCATGCCGTTTTCCCATGAAATGGGTGGCACAAATCTATCCCCATATTTATTTAATAGACTTTATTTTTTAAAGCAGTTTCATGTTCACAAAAAAATGAGTATGAAGTACAGAGTTCCCGTATACTCCCTCATCCAGCCCCCAGTTTCCCCTATTATTAATATCTTGCCTCAGTGTGGTACATATGTTACCATTGATGAGCCAATAGTGATACACTATTATTAACCAAAGTCCATATTTTACATTAGGGTTCACTCTTTGTGTTGTACATTCTATGAGTTTTGACATATTTATAGTGATATGTATCCACCATGAAGAGAATCATATGGAATAGGTTCACTGCCCTAAAAATCCCCTGTGTTCCACCTCTTCATCCCTCCCTCCCTCCCCAACAAACCCCTGGCATCCACTGAGCTTTTCATTGTCTCTGTAGTTTTACCTTTTCTACAGTGTCATATAGTTGGAATCATACAGTATGTAGCATTTTTAGATTGGCTTCTTTCATTTAGCATTATGCATTTAAGGTTCTTTCATGTCTTGATAGCTCATTTCTTTTTATCACTGAACAATATTCCATTATATGGATGTATCAGTTTGTTTATCATTCACCTATTGAAGGATATCTTGGTTTCTTCCAAGTTTTGACAATTATAAATAAAGCTGCTACAAACATCTGTGCAGATTTTTGTGTGGACATAAGTTTTCAACTCATTCAGGTAAATACCAAGGAGTGCAATTGCTGGATTGTATGATAAGAGTACGCTTGTTTCGTAAGAAACAGCCAAATGTCATCTAAAGTGCCTGCACTATTTTGCATTCCCACCAGCAACGAGTGAGAGTCCCTCTTGCTCCACATCCTCGTCAGCATTTGGTTGTATCAGTGTTCTGAATTTTAACCATTCTGATAGGAGTGCGGTGGTATTGCATTGTTATTTTAATTTGCATTTTTCTAATGACATATGATGTTGAGCATCTTTCCATATACTTATTTTCCATCTGCATATCTTCTTTTTGAGGTGTCCATGTATTTTGCCCATTTTTTAAAATGAATTGTTTTCTTGTTGTTGAGTTTTAAGACTTCTTTGTGTATTTTGGATATCAGTCCTTTGTCAGATACATGTTTTGCAAATATTTTCTCCCAAATTGGAGCTTGTTTTTTCATTTTCTTAAATGTCTTAGAGCAGAGTTTTAATTTTAATAAAGTCCAATTTATCAATTTTTTCTTTCACAGATCATACTTTTGATGTTGTACCTGTCCCCAGTATTCATCAGTCTTTCCTGTGACCAAAGGGATAAATCAGGGTGTAGGCTAATGGGGTTCAGATGGCAGTGTAAACTGAAAGAGCAGGAGGGCAGGAATTGACCCCTTGATCTTGTCCATGTAGGCTCCACTTTTTGAGATCATTTCTCAGTCATCTATTTCTGTAATAATGCTACATAACAAAACAACCCCAGAACTCAAGGGCTTATAATAATAAGCATTTACTTCTCTCTCACATGTCCATGGGTTGGCTGGATTTCAGTTGATCAAGGCTGTGCTCAGCTGGGTTTAAATCCAAGCTGCAGGTTGGGTCCAGATCTGTTCCACATGTCACTTATCTTCCTTGGACCTTGTTCTTTTCAGGTCAAAAGACTGGAGGGCAAGCCCAGCCACACAAGCACATTTCTAGTCTTTGCTTACATCATATCTGCTAACATCCCATTGGTGAAAGCAAGTCCATGGCCAAGCTCAACATCAATGGGGCAGGGAAGTATACTCCTCCTATGGATTACTGAACAGCAATCTAATATGCCACAAATCATATATGCAAATTCCTATCACAGGACCCTGGGCTCTGCTTTCAGATAGCCAAAGACACATTCCCAAACAAGAAAGCAAGAGAGAAATTCAGTTATAAACTAAATAAGTTGAAACACTGCTAGCTTTATTTTCCACTGTTCTTATACCCAGTGCCTAAGGTTAGACTGTGCTACTCAGGGCTACAGAATCAAGTCAGTATAGCGTTCCATGGGACTCTGGCGGGTGCTTCACAGAAGGATATAGATCCTTCAGGAGATACAATAATACAGAAAGGTGTTATTTGCTCCCCACCCCACTGTCCACCTCTTCTCATCGCTCCCCCTACAACAAAGCTAACCACCAGTGACTTTCAACTGAGACAACGTGCAGGAAGGCCCCACTGCCTCGTCTTCTCTGCCTCCTTCCCACATCTGCCCCCACCCCCCACCCTCCACTGAGAGCTTCCAACGCAGGGTACCAGATACCTCTCAGCAGCCATAGCTCCAGCTGCTAGGGCTCCTGCAATGGTGGATACCATCTTAACAACCATGATGGCTGCTTGGCCATGGGAAATGCAGGGGCTCCAGGCAGCCCCCAACCCTGGGGGAGATCCAGACCAACCAACTGGCATAGCAAAGTGGCCTGGCAGGAGAGTCAGTGTCCCAGATCATGAAAAATCATTCCTGTCATCCTGGCCGACGCAGCTTCTGGGAGACAAAAACCCATCCACTGTGATAGGTGAATAATGCTCCCCCTTAAAAAAAAAAAAAAAAGATATCCACGTCCTAATTCCTGGAACTTGTGAAGATGTTACCTTATGTGGCAAATGGGACTTTACAAATGTGATTAAGGAACTGAAGATGGGAAAATTGGTCTGGATTATCCAGGTGGGTCCAATGTAATTACAGGGGTTCTTACAAGTAACAGAGGGAGGCAGGAGCCTCAGAGTCAGAGAAGGAGATGTGATGACGGAAGCAGAATTTGGAGTGATGCACAGAAGGGAACCAGGAATGTGGACAGCTTCTAGAAGCTGGAAAAGGCAAGTACACAATTGTCCCCCAGAGCCCTGCCAACCCATCTCAGACTCTGACCTATGGAACTGTAAGACAATAAATTTGTTTTGTTTTAAGCCATGAAGTTTGTGCTAATTTGTTACAGAAGCCATAGGAAACTAATACAGCCAGCAAGTATTTGGGGGCAGTTAGAAAACTGTGAGCACTGAACCCCACTTCTCTTTGCCAGTCCTTCCCCCTTTGACTTGACATCCAGCAAAAGGCAAATATTCAGAAATTGGCAGGACAAGTCAACCTGTTAGTAAAACCTTTAGCATTCAGATCTTTTATTTAAATATTTATTTCATTATTTTTAAAGTTCTCCATCCAAACCACAGCTGTAACTGGAATCCAGCTGTCCCAGGCAATAGAAATATCAACCGGGGGTGTCCTGAGATTGGCAGATTGTGGGTTGCTAGAGTCAAAAAGAGATTGTCCAGTCCAACCCACCCACTTGACAGATGAGGAATTGTGGCTGGAGAGAGGGTGGGTGTCTGGGAGTGGGAAGGGTGAACGGGTGCTGGACAGATGGCACTGGAGCCACCGCGCAGGCATGGCCTCAGTGCCTGGCCCCGCCTGGCCGCCCCCCTCACGGCTGCTGTTGGTACTGGCTCTCGGTGGCCGTGTAGAAGTCATCTAGCACACTCTGGATATATTCAAAGGTGGGCCGCTCCTCGGGGCGGTTCTTCCAGCAGCGAGTCATGATGTTGTAGAGCTCCTCGGGGCAGTGCTCTGGTCGAGGCATCCGGTACCTCCGCTCCAGTGCCCGGATCACCTCGGGGTTTGACATCCCTGAGAAGGAGCCATGGAATTGAAAAGGGAGGGATTGGGGTTGGGGTGGCAGACACCGTTGCCTCCCCAACAACCATCACTCCCCACCTCCCCATGGGAGCTGAGCTCCTCCCACTGTGAAAGCCAGGTATCCCTTCCCCAGCCACCACTGCAGCGAGGGCAGGGGCCTGGTGCCCGGTTTTGGCCAATGGAGCTGATGGGGAGACTCCCAGGAAACTTTCAGGCAAGGTTTTTCTCCCTTATGAGAAAAGAGGCTTTGGAGGACACACCCTTCCTCCTTCCTTTGGACACTGACACAATGTGATCTTTGGAGCTGCAGCAGCCATCTGACCACATGGGGAAGACAATCACAGAGGAACCAACCCAGAGTCCTAAGAGCCTTTGAGCAGCTGAACTGACCAGTCACCAGTGCCAGACTCCTTACTCTGGGGAATAATAACTTACTTATTGTTTCCACCACTCTTAGTCTGATAATTTGTTACTTGCAGCCTAATGCATCCTAATGGATACAGCATTCCATAACCCATTGCCTGGTTTTTATTGGTGTACCCTCAAGATAAAACAGTCAGGTAGCTAGACTCAGTGTCACCCTATGAGTGGGAACATTTCTTTGTTCAATTAAAGTTTATGTTAGTTATCCTCAAGAACAACCATTTAAACATCTCTGATCCCCAATTTTATATTACCAGTCTTGAACACCGAACATATTCATAGATCCAAGTGCTTCCTTGAACATCTTTACTTGAATGTCTACAAGTCACCTCAAATTTAACAGGGCTGAAACAGAATTCTTGAATTTCTATTCCCAGACCATCATGCACCCAGTTGCTCAATCAAAACAAGGAGACTCATCCTTGATTCTTCTCTCTCCCTCACCTTCCACATCAGTAAGTCACATCCTTTCTTCTTACAAAACACAGCACCAACTCATCAACTTATATCTGTTACGACTGTCACCACTGCCTGTGCCATTGCTGGAGGAGAGATGGAGCTCCCACCATCTCCCCAGCCCCGATCCACTCTCCACACTAAACCAAAGCATCACTTAAATGTGGAAATCAGATGATGCCACTTCCCTGCCTAGAATCCTCCAATAGCTTCTGTACACTTAGACTAACAGCTATAGGCTTCACCATGACTATGGATCCTGCCTGACTGGGCCCCTGCCAACCCCCTCATGTACCATCTGCTCTCATTCCTTGTCTCCAGCTACCTGGCTTCCTTGCTATTCTTCAGGCGCACCGCAGGCCCTGAGAGCTGGCAGTGCCTTCTACCTGGAATCCTTTCCCCAGATCTTCACTCAGCTGGCTTTCCGCTCAAATATGACCTGCTCTGACAGGGCTCCCTGTCCACAGGAGGCCCATGCCACTCCCTCTCCCACGCCCCTGCTTCATTTTCTTCTCCGCAGTGATCTCCACTGAGAGTGTGTGTCTGTTTAGTGTGTGTTCCTCCAGGCTAGAACGTGAGCTCCTGCTGAGCAGGGACCTTGTCTCTTACTGTATCCTTCATGCCTAACACACAGTAGGAATTTGATAAATACTGATGAGTGAACCAAGTGTCTACACCTTTTATTTCTAATCTTCAAAACCACTTCTGCAAGGTAGTTGACATCATTACCTGTAATTTTTACAGATGAAGAACTAGGGTAGAAGTCAAGTGGATTTCCCAACATGTAATAGTTGAGGCGGACAGGATTAAAACTCAGGACTATTTACTTAAAAAGTCAGGGACTCTTTATATCCACCTTGCCTCCTCTCCCCAGTGTTCTGGCTACAGATACCCTAGGATACATCCCAACTGTAAAGGAACAGAGAACAACTTTATTTACTGAGTCCCAGGCAATCTACATGTCGGGTATATCTTTGTATACCCTATGGTCTACTCAGTGTAGGGTGCTGCCCATAGGCATGGGGATAAATTCATCCATTTGACGAATAGTTACTAGACACCCACTATGAGCCAAGCACAAATGTAGGCAGTGCAGATGCACCAGTGAGGAATACAGAAACGATTTCTGGCCTCACAGAGCTCAGAGTCTGATGAAGAAAATATCAAATGAATATATAGTTATCAATGGTGATGAGTGCTGTGAATGAAACAGTATAGGGTATTGTGAATGAGAATCACAGGGACATGTATGGTACTTTAGATCAGAGGTCCCCAACCACCGGGGCGTGGACCAGTACAGGAACTGGGCCGCACAGCAGGAGGTGAGTGGCGGGTGAGCAAGCGAAGCTTCAACTGCTGCCCCCCATCGCTCCCCATCCCTCGCATTACCGTCTGAACCATCCCCCCCATCCCTTGCATTATCACCTGCAACACCCTCCCACCTCCATCCGTGGAAGAACTGTCTTCCGCGAAACCAGTCCCTGGTGCCAAAAAGGTTGCTGCTTTAGATGGCTGGGCGGTGGGGTACAGCATGAAATGAAGTGGGAGAAGTAGGCAGGGGCTGGATCATGAAGGACCTGCAGGCCACAATTAGGAGTTGGGATTTTGTCCTAATTATGCTGGGAGGCCATTAAAAAGTTAGAGGTGGAGAAAGGAAAAGATCTGGTTCACAGTTTTAGAAAAATCCCTGTGGTCTCAGGTGGAGAAAGGCCTGTTAGAGAGATGGGAGACTGATTAGGAGGCCACTGCACCAGCGAGGTGAGGGAGGATGTTGGCCAGGTGTTGGTGGAGGCTGTGGAGTTAGAAGTGGGCCGACTTGGGATGTTTTGGAGTCAAATGGCCAGAACCCTGTGACTTCTTGGATGTGGAAACGGATGCGAGAAGAGGAAGGGCCAAGCAGGCTCCCAGATTTCAGGCTTAAGAAACTGGATGGATAATGGAGGCTTTAACTGAGATGGGGCAGGCAAGGGGAAGTTGGGGGTGAGGGCCAAGAACTCAGTCTGACATAGAGAACAGACTGGTGGTTGCCAAGGGGGAAGGGGTTGGGGGAGGGACGGAGTGGGAGGTTGGGGTTAGCAGATGGACGCTTTTATATATAGAATGGATAAACAACAAGGTCCTACTGTACAGCACAGAGAACTATATTCAATATCCTATGATAAAACATAATGGAAAAGAATATTTAAAAAAAGAATGTGTATAACTGAAGCACTTTGCTGTACAGCAGAAATTAACACATTATAAATCAACTATACTTCAATAAAAATATTGATAAAAATCGGGACTTCCCTGGTGGTCCAGTGGTAAAGAATCCACCTTACAATGCAGGGGACGTGGGTTTGATACCTGGTCAGGGAACTAAGATCCCACACGCTGTGGGGCAACTAACCTGTGTGCCACAACTACTGAGCTCGTGTGCCTCAACTAGAGAGCCCCCGTGCCGCAAACTACAGACCCCATGCGTTCTGGAACCCGCGTGCCACAACTAGAGAGGGAAAACCCGCAAGCCACAATTAGAGAGAAGCCCGCGCACCACAACAAAGAGCCCACACGCTGCAACGAATGATCCCGTGTGCCTCAAAGAAGACCCGACGCAGCCAAAAAAAAAAAAAAAAATTGATAACAATAGATAACAAACAAACAAACAAAAACTCGGTCTGAATGGCTGCATTGACAAGAGAAGGGAGCCAGGCTGGGCCCTGGAAGCAGCCCCAAGCTGATGTTCCCTCTCCTACCTGGGTAAGGGATCCGGCCGTAGGTGACGATCTCCATCAGCAGGATACCAAAGGACCAGACGTCTGACTTGATGGTGAAGGAGCCAAAGTTGATGGCTTCAGGAGCCGTCCACTTGATGGGGAACTTGGCCCCTGTGGTTTGGACGGAGCAGAGTGAGGGTGAGTCTGGGTAGCAGTCAGGGCTGGGTCTCTGCTGGGCAAGGGAACAGGACAGCGGTACAGCTGCCAACATCTGCCCCCTGCAGAACTGTGACTTCCCTCAATCTGGCCTCCATGGAAGCAAGGAACATCCATCCTGAGGACAGATGGCTAAAGTGGGGAGGAGTGGGCCGAGGCGCCTGGGGTGTGTCTGGGAACTCACTCTCTGGGGCCACCTCATTGATTCAGCTGATGTCCTGGTGAACTACAGCTCCTGAAGAGTGGAGTCCTAGAGGTCACAGGATCTTTGGGGACAGCAGAACTTCAAGGGACTTTGAGACCAGGTCACATCTGATGCCTCCGCCCCCTAACCCCCCGCAATGGGGGAAGGGAAGATTTCGGCTCTTGGCCTCTGAGGTTTCCCCTGTCACTGGGTGTTTCCCCTTCTAGTCCTCCCCTCCTTGCCTCTGGTCTGGAATGGGTTTAGTTAACCTTTGGTGAGTGATTTCTATCATAATTCCACTGTGGTTGGGGAATGTGGTGTAAAGGATACATGTTCTTTGGAGTTTGTTGAGACCTGCTTTATGATTTTGTACATAGTCAAGTTCTGAAAATGCTCTATGTTTTTTCTTTTTTTCCCCCATCCCTTCCTTCCTTGGGATTGAGAGAGTTTTTTTTATTCCTGCTTATCCTCTCTTGGTTTAGAAATTATACACTCTATTCTTTTGGTGGTTGCCCTGAGTTTAGATTTTTTTTTATTGTGTCATAATAAACATGAAATAAAATGTACAAATCTTTCATACACAACTTGATGCATTTTATATATGTATATCCCTTTGTAATCACCACTCAGATCAATATATAGAACACTTTCTCAGAAGTGTTCCCTCCGGCCCCCTCTCTGTCAATACCCCCCCAATCCAGGTAGCTATTATTCTGATCTCTAGCACCATAAATGAGCTTTGCCTGTTTTTTTTTGTTTGAGATACATTCACAGACCATATAATTCACCCACTTAAAGTATACAGTACAATGGTTCTTAGTATATTCACAAAGTTGTGAGTTTTAAAATATTTTCATCATACACCCCAAAACCATAGCAGTCACTATCCATTTCTTGCCAGGTCCCCACCCCAGCCCTAGGCTGGAGTTAATCTACTTTCTGTCTGTAGATTTGCTTGTTCTGGGCATTTCATATAAATGGAATCATATAATACGTAGTCTTCGTGTCTGGCTTCTTTCGCTTAACACGATGTTTTCAAAGTTTATCCATGTTTAGGGTATATTAGTACTTCATCCCTTTTATTATGGCCAAATGATATTCCATTGTATGTCTATATCCCATTTTGTGTATCAGTTGATGGACATTTGGGTTGCTTCCACTTTTGGGCTTTTAAGAATAATGCTGCTGTCAACCTTCACATATGTGTTTGCCTGTTTCTGAATTTTATATAAATGGAACTATCCAGCATCTACTTTTTTGTCTGATTTCTTGTATTTCGATATTATGCCGTGAGAGTCATCCATTTTTTTGCATGTGTCACTGGTTCGTAAGTTCTCATCGTTACATAATATTATATTCTGTGAATATACCACAATTTAAATATCATCTTACTATTTGTGGACAGTTAGGTTCTTCCCAGTTTTTGTCGACTACACATAACGTTGCTCTTACCCTTAAATTCAACATGACTTGACTAACCCAATCTACAGCCGATCACAGTCACTGGGGGAGACTCTGCAGACCAAGACACTATGTCCAGAAGGAGTCCGTCCAGCTTCATAACTCACAGCTGATACTGGGACAGACCTTTGCATTTTTACCAATCACTTTCACAGGTGTTAACTGTCAACAGTCATGACCCCCCCAGGTGGGCTCCACGGGGCCCTTGGCAGCAACCCCTACCTTCCCGAGCTGTGTACTCGTTGTCCTCTATGATCCGCGCCAGGCCGAAGTCAGCAATCTTGCACACCAGGGATGCAGAAACCAAGATGTTGGCGGCTCGGAGGTCTCGGTGGATGTAGTTCCTCTGCTCGATGAAGGCCATGCCTTCTGCAATCTCCACCCAAAACAGAGACACCCTTACCCTCAGATCTGGCTGGCCCAGCCCAAGGTGGGTCTCATCCAGAAGCAGAAGAGAAATGTCCAAGTATGAGAAAGCTGGAAAATATGTGCGCCAGCTCCCCCCCTTTTTTTGTGGGAGGGTCCTGGGCTCAGGTTGGCATTTCTCTGTCTACCCAGCCAGGCTGGGGGGATCCTCAGGGCCTGGGCCAGTTTGGGGCTTCTCTAGAGTTCCAAGACTTCCCAAGAACACTTTGAGGAAAAAGTGTTATTTCTCCAAGGACCTACACACACACAAACCAGGATACTTCGACGGGCTTTCATCCCCAACCCCACTTCTGGGAACAACCTAGGCTCACATAACATTCTGCTGTATCTCTTATGCCTCCTTCACCCCCAAGCCTGGGTAGGGAAAATTCCTTTATTCATTCAACAAATATCTACTGAGTGTCTCATGGGTGCCAGACATATTGCTTGAACAGGTGGGGAGCCAGGAAAGTCCCTGCAGGTGGTAATAAGTACCATAAGGAAAGGATAAAGCAGGTAATAGGACACGAAGTGTAGAGGGCTGTTTTGGATTGGATGGTCAGGGAAGGCTGCTTTGATGAGGTGAAATTTTAGGAAAGATCTGAGTGATGATAAAAGTGTGTCAAATAAGAGCATTCCTGGCAGAAAGAACATCATGCGCAAAGGTCCGGAAGTAGGAGTGAGCTTGGGTATTCATAGAACAGGTGGCTGATCAGAAGTTGCCAGAGGGAAAGTGGGGGGAGTTGAGGTTGTTAGGGAGGCTGCTGATTGGGAAGAACCTTGCAGGTTAGGAGAGGCAGTTGGGTTGTATTCTAAGCATAAAGGGAAGAGAGAAGTCTTAGAGCAGGAGAATGACATGGTCTGATACATATTTTAATGTCATCATGGCTGCTGAGTGCATAATGGACTGTGTGGAGGATTCTTCTTTTTGTTTTTTTTTGAATTTTTGAATTTTATTTTATTTAATTTTTTATACAGCAGGTTCTTATTAGTTATCCATTTTATACATATTAACGTATATATGTCAATCCCAATCTTGTGTGGAGGATTCTTATTCACAGTGGGACCTTGGAAGCCTGACAGAAAGATGTGGGATTTTTCCTTAGAGACGTTTTCCACTTACAAGGGTTTGTGCACTGACCCTCAGAAACAGGCTTATGACTAACCCTCAGAAACTCAGAAAATAGCATTTATAGTTCATAAACTGGCCTTCAATGTCCTTGAGGCAGGCGTTATCACCATTTCTGTTGTACAGAGGAGGGACACATTTTCTAGATCACACCACCAGGGAGATTCTGACTCAAACCTGTCTGTGGATTTCCACTCCCCGTACCCCAAGCTGCCTCTAGTTACCCAGGACTCCAGTGCTCTGGAGAACTGCAGCTGGGTGCAATCTGGTGAGATTATTTGGGGAGGTGGGACTTTGGGCCAGACCAAACCGAGACACAAGCCTGTTCAAAGTCTGAGGCAAGTGGATGGTGCACTTGTGGAAAGTGGCCAGCAGGGAGCACCTGTGGCCATTGGAACTGAGGTCTGAGGCTCCAGGCTTTCCAACAAAGACGTGAGACTTTTTTTTTTTTTTAATTTTTAACTAGACTTTCTGATTTTGTTTGTGGTAAGGCAGAGTCTTGACCTGGGGGTGTGGAAAATTTATAAGGAGTTCCTCGACCAAACAGTTAACAACAGCTGTAACATTAACGGCGGACGTTGTAGCTTATTCGCTAATCATAAGATAATACTTAACAAACTTAAATAGCATTTACTCTCTGCTTTGGGGGAGGTACTATTGATATCAGCACTATTTCACAGGTGAGAAAACTGAATCCCAGAGAAATAATTAACTGGCCCAAGTGGAGACCAGGACTGGAAATCTGACAGCCGTGCTCAGGGTCTGTGTCCATTACTCTAGCTGAATGTTTGGCACAGAGCAGGCACTAATGCTGGTTGTTACCATTTCTCAGTACCTAGGGACAGACTCTCATGTTATGGATTTGCACATGAGCACATGAGCTCAGTGGGGCAGGTGGGACTAACCCCACTCAGGAGACAGCAGATGAGAATGCCTAGGTGACTCTGGGGTTGGACCAGCTCAATTTGAGCCCCACATCTCTGTGATCTCCAAGCAAACTACTTTAACCCTCTATGCCTCAATTTTCTTCTCTGTAAAATGGGGACAATAGGACCTTCTTCCAAGGGGTCATGTGAGGATTAATACTCTAAGTCTACATCAGGGCTTAGAACAGAGTCTGGCATATAATTATTCACTTCAACAGTGGCTATAATGGTCCCTGTTGAGGAAAGTGGCCCTCAGAAAGGTTAAGCAATTTGCTCAAAGCTACACAGGCAGAGCTGGGGTCAATAGCAAAACTCTACGTGATTCCTAAGCCCATGTGTATATAGTGGTTCTTCTCAAGGGTTTGTCAACTGAACAAATAGTGGATAGGTTGACTGGGTTCAGGGTTGGTCTATGAATTGGGGGTTGATGAGGTGGTGAGATTTCATGCCCACCAAGTGGGCTGCCATGATGTCAGGCATTGTTACTGGGTTTGCTTCTCAGAGTATCAGGGAATCAAGAACCAGCTGGAAGGGCCTGTAGGGATATCCCAGCTCAGGGCTCTTCAAACTGAATCCAATTGATACCTCAAGGTCATCTTGGAGTTGGAGGGACAAAATAAAGGCCACCTGCTTCAATCAGAGCAGCTCTGTTTTGATCTATTTTAAAGTATTCAGCTGCTCTATAAGATTCATTTGACCAACTGAGTTATGGCTTAAAAAAAAAAAAAAGAAAAAGCTTTCAAACTTGAAAACCACAGAGATGGTCCAATTCCCTCATTTGACAAATAGAGGGACCAAGACCCAGGGCGGATCCGAGGCTCCACAGTCAGTTGGCGACAGGGCTGGGCAGCCTCCACTGACTGCGCCCACCTGCCTCTCTAGACTGGAAGTGAAGATCAGGCCACCAGGCTGACGCCTTCCTGTCCCTGGGCTCTGAGTGTACCTCTGCTCCTTGATGCACAAGGGCCTGGAACCTCTTTCCCTCCTGTGGCTTCTGTTTTCCTGTCTGTGCCATGAAGAGAGTGGTTCTTGCCCCAGTCCGTGAACCTCTACCCAGCAAGGTTTCTGCCAGTTTGATGGTTATAATTTAGCAACAGGCCAGGCTATTGTTTCCCCGGGGCAGCGCCCACTGAAGGGAAAATGCCAGGTCTTGATTTCCATAGTCCTCTGGCATTCCAGGCTCTGAAAGGTAAAGTCTTTTATTATACCTCTGCCCAGCCCCCCCAGGATTTGCATACTCAAATGAGCTCTGCCTTAGGCATCTCCAGAAGGCCCAGCCCTAGGCCCAGGTGCCCCTCTCCCTTAACACCTTCCAGGCTGCAAGCCACAGCCCCTTCATTTTTGCCAGGCCCAGGCTCCAACTGACCAGGCTGAGCTCTTGTTTTGCCCTTTGGGCTTTGGCACAGGCTGCTTCTTCTGCCTAGAATACCCTTCCCTCTCCTCTTCATCTGCCTAACTTCTACTCATCCTTCAGGGCTCAGCCTAGAGACCGCTTCCTCTGGGAAGCCTTCTCAGATTGCTCCTGGACTGGACTAAGTGCTCCAGCCGTGTACTCCCAGAGCAGACTTTTCCTCCCCTGTTTTCCCACAGATAGGAGAGAATGAGAGGCTAGAAGTAAAAAGCACTCAGGCTGGGGGTGAGAAGAGCTGTAGAAAGTGAAGGGAAGATGAGAAAGAAAATGGGGTTTTAAGAAGTGTTTCTGTGATTTATGGACATTATTAATTTTGCTGGATACTGCATTCTTTTGGTACTGAGCCAGGACCACTTGGGTCCTGGCTCTCTAAGAGATTCAGTTGTTTAGTAAGTGTAAACCCTGGGAGGACAGCAATACTTTCCATTTTGTTCACTGCTGTATCCCCTAAAAGTAACATAGTAATTTAGGCAAGCTACTTCACCTCACTGGGCCTTAGTTTCCTCATCTGTACTTCACTGCATCTCTATGCCTCAATTTCCTGTTCTGTAAAATGGAGTGACAATTACGTATCTGTGGCCGGACTATTACATCAGTGGCTTCCAACCATGCCTCCTGGGACTCATGCTCTTGTGCAGTCCCTCCCACACTGACCGAGGGCTGGGCATGTGACTTGCTTTGGCCAAGGGGACATTAGTAAGCACGATGCAAGTGGAGCTTGCTCATTTACGGCTTGGTCCCTTAGAAGATTCCCTCTTGGAACCTCGCCGCCAGGATGTAAAGGAGCTCTGGTTGGCTTATTGAGTGACGTGGGGCCACTGGAGAGAGACTTGGAGGATGAGCCACCATCTCGGACATTCTAGCCCCAGGCAAGCTCTCAGCAGAATGCATCCACAAGAGGAACCTCAGTTTCACCACGCGGAGCAGAAAAACCACCCAGCCAACCCCAGTCAACCTCACAGAATCATGGGAAATAATACATTGTTGTTTCAAGCTACTAAGCTTTGGAGTGGTTGATTACAAAGGAATAGATAAGAAAAATCTTACCCTAGCAGGTTGATGTGAGGACTACATGAGTTAGTACATAGAAGGCACATATAAAAAGCATACTTTAATCCTGAGGACTCAATAAATGTTAGCTATTATTATTGTTATTACTATAGTATGTGACCAATAAACATTTGTTGAAGAGATAATTGACTTCCTGTTCCCCTCCCCCAACTTCCCCATTAGACTCTCACCTGGGCTGAGAAGTCGATGAGTTTTGGCAATGGCTGCTTGCTGCCTTCTTCACTTTTCAGGAAGTCCAGCAGGCTGCCTGTGTCGGGGAGGGGGAAGCAGCATTTACTACTCTCAGGACTTTAGTGTGTGGTTAAGATCGTTCATAGTAATGGATTTAAATAAAAGTATTTACTGGGCTTCCCTGGTGGCGCAGTGGTTCAGAGTCTGCCTGCCGATGCAGGGGACACGGGTTCGAGCCCTGGTCTGGGAGGATCCCACAGGCCGCGGAGCAACTGGGCCCGTGCGCCACGGCTACTGAGCCTGCGCATCTGGAGCCTGTGCTCCGCAACAAGAGAGGCCGCGATAGTGAGAGGCCCGCGCACCGCGATGAAGAGTGGCCCACGCTTGCCACAGCTAGAGAAAGCCCTCGCACAGAAACGAAGACCCAACACAGCCATAAATAAATAAATAAATAATTTAAAAAATTAAAAAAAAAAAAAAAAGTATTTACCGCTCCTAGTGTTTGAGAAACAGAATTTGGGCGTTTGGAAAACGACTTTGTGATTGCCAGACTGGTTCCTTGACTGAGACAGCTTTCTGAGCCTGGATGACCGGGGGCATGGTTTTATAAGGCTGGCATAATTGTGTGTTTAGAAAATGATAAAAGCTTTGAGATTTTGAATCATTCTAAATGGAGGTCATGTGAGATGTTTCTGTATACAGAAAAATGGGCAGGGATTGAAAATGATTGGGAAATGGTGGCCTAAAAAAAAAAAAATCCCTGAGACGTCCTGGATTGTGTGTAGGCAGGGTTGGGGCAGCCTGGAACGGATGCTTTTCAACTCTTAAGGTTGACAAAGGTCTTAATGCTTTGACTCTCTTTTCTGGAGCATTGGTCCAGCTAGGGAAGGTGGCTGATGGTGGGGGGGTGGGGGGTGGTTTAGGGAGTCACTCCAGGCTCTAGGGCTCACAGTGAACCCCTAGAAGCCTCTTCTCCTATCACCCAGAGGGATTCTGGCCCTACCCGCTCGCCCAGGGGCCCATGTGCTCCCCTTCTCCTGGCATCCCCCTAACATGATTTCACCCCCTTAAACAGGAGGGTGGGGTGGGTGGATATGAAGATGATCAGTGAGTTCGTGTCAGAAGAGCTCCTGGCCAGACTGGGGAAATCTTGAAGGCAAGAACCTTGACAGAGTCACCTTTGACTCTGCAATTGACCAGGAGGAGCCACAGCCTGCATCCCCAGCTCCCAGCATGTGGCACCTTTGGCCATGAACTCTGTGATGATGTAGATGGGCTCCTCCGTGACCACGGCATGCAGCTTCACCAGCTTGTCATGCTGCAGAGTTTTCATCACGTTGGCTTCTGCCAGGAACGCCTCCACAGACATGCTCCCGGGCTTCATCGTCTTCACGGCCACTTTGGTGTGCTTGTTGTAGGTGGCTGGAGAGGAACAGGGAGCAGGAAAGGTGGTCAGGACCCACTGCTCTTTCCCCACAGTTCTGGAAGACCCGGGTGCAGACCTGCCTCCTCCAGGACACCTTCTCTGCCCATCTCAGCCCTTAGAGAGAGAAGGGGAGACATGGGCTTTGGCCTCAGACAGATGTGGGTTGGAGGGCCGGTTTACTACTTCCTAGCTGTGTGCCCTTGGGCAAGTCACTTAACCTCTCTGAACTGTGGTTTCCTCATCTGCAAAGGCTCTTTCAGGGATTAAAGAATAACCTTAAAACATCACTCAGATTATGTCACTCACTCACACACCTACCTTTGTTTTGTCAGACATCCATACACATATTATCTTTGCTTAAAATGGTTTATTTAATCTTAACACTGCTCTCAAAATAAATGCCAGTTTCATCATGGTCCACAAGGCCCTGCATGATCTGGCCTTGCCCACCTTGCCTCATCATCCACCAACAACCCCCTTGCCTTTTGTGCACCAATCAGCCTGTGTATCATTCAGTCCCTCAAGCGGCCAACTCCCCCTCCCACCACAGGGACTTTGCACATGCTGTTCCCTCACCTCACCCTACCCCTTCCCTGCTTCATCATGTTGATCTTGTAAATCTCATTGTTGCTTGTGTTTCCATGTTTGCCTCGGCTGCCAGGAAGCTCTAATCCAGAGTTGAGGTCTTCCTGTAGTAAGAGTCTAAGGCCTCATATAATATTTTTTGTTTTCCAACCTCATCAGCCCAATCTGCCTTACCTTCCTCTCCATACTTTCTCTGCCACCTTCTCTTATTCAGTGCCTGGCACATAGTAGGCTCTCAATAAATATAGCTAAAATACGTGGATTTTAAACTTATTTTTTTCTGGCTGAATTGTTTGCATCTCTGTAAGTTGCCTTCCCTCCCATTTGGAACGTGGTGGAGTATAAACACAATGGGGGCACCAGGCACTGGGCCAGGCATCGTGTCTCACCCACAGTTCTGCAAAGCAGGCTTTGCTATTCTTAGGTTATTAGAGGCAGGACAGCAGGGGTGGAATATGACTTTTTGGTGCCCCACAATGCCCTAGCATGGCACTGGGCACGCGGCAGGTGCTCAGAACAGCTTGTTCATCAGCTGCCAACACTGAACTCACCTGGAAACCTCCAAGTTATACTTTCCCATTCTTTTTTTTTGCCACGCTGCATGGCATGTGGGATCTTAGTTCCCCAACCGGGGATCAAAACCCGTGCCCCCTGCATTGGAAGCACAGAGTCTTAACCACTGGACCACCAGGGAAGTCCTATATTCTTTCCCATTCTTAATTTTCATCATCCTAAGAGATGTTCTGGTTATCTCAACACCCAACTAGTAGACTGTCCCAGCTCCCTATGAGGGAGCAGATCCCTCATCTAGGGCTCCTGCTTCCCAGAAGAAAGTGTTTGACCCCAACAGGCCTGGTCTCAAAGGCAAATCAGTGTTTGCATGGCCGGACAATTTGGTTTGCTATCAGAGAGGAACTGAAGAATTGTTCCTTTATGGTTATTATTCAAATCTCCCCTCTGCCCTGGGTGGCATTCGCACTTTGCCTCAGGCTGTTCCTGAAAGCAAGGACCTCCCTCTTCCCTCCTTCCCCTCCCCACTCTGGCCCTGGGTCCTTACCCATCCAGACTTCCCCAAACTGCCCAGCTCCAAGTTTCTTCTCCAGCTTGAGGGACTCCCGGGGGATCTCCCAGGCATCTTTCTCCCAAGGCTTCTGGGGCTTAGAGGACATGCAGGGCACTGTCAGCTTCTGGCAGAGTCCGTCGCTCCCCTCTGGAACAGAGCCCCTGATCAGCTGAGGGCAGCCAGCTCCAGGCCAGCCACAGGCTTCCTCTCGGGGGCTGCCCCACCTGGTCCACTGCATCTGGCCCATGTTCCGAAGGGTCGCCCCCATCAGGGACATCCCCAAGAGAACAGAGCATGATGCGATGCCACCTCTGCCCTCCTGCTCAAAAGGCCTTCAGGAGAATCCAAAGCAACTATTTGTCTGGGGAGGAAACCTCAGCAGGCCTCAGAGGTTGCAGTGCACACTTGACTAGGATTCCTGGGAGACAGGCCCACCCACTTGGGCCCCCGGTTGGGAGGCAGCCCCAGTAGGACTTACTCTCTTTTTCTTGTTTGGCTGCGTCCCACGGCATGTGGGATCTTAGTTTCCTGATCAGGGATCGAACCTGCACCCCCTGCATTAAAAGCGCAGAGTCTTAACCACTGGATCGCCAGGGAACTCCCAGGACTCACTCTTGTAGTGGGCCACCAGCTCCTGCAGGCTGCTGAAGGTGCTCCGGGGGGAGATGTAGAAGCCCCCATTGTCCAGGGTCCGGATCTTATAATGTTTCACTGTGTCCCTGTGCTGGGGGTCGTAGTCTCGCACGGACAAAGAGTAGCTCCCTGCATGGGCCAGAGAGAAACCCCTCAGGAGTTGACTCTCAGAGGCCTGCCACCTTGTGTCAGCAACCTGACACTCTGTAAGGCCACTACTGGCACCGTCCTGGCACCTGCTCAGTGGAGTACAGGGTAGGAGTGGGCTGTGGAGTCAGGCTTCCTGGGTGCTTGTCAGGCTGCTCCATGTCCAGCTGCGAGACCTTGGACAAGTGACCATGTCACTTCTCTGTGCCTCAGTTTCCTCATCTGTAAAATGGGATTGGTCATACCTCCTCACCCCATTCCATTGCCTGATGGTTAAAAGAAGTAATGCTTAGAAGATGTGGCACATATATACAATGGAATATTACTCAGCCATAAAAAGAAACGAAATGGAGTTATTTGTAGTGAGATGGATGGAACTAGAGTCTGTCATACAGAGTGAAGTAAGTCAGAAAGAGAAAAACAAATACAGTATGCTAACACATATATATGGAATCTAAGGAAAAAAAAAAAAAAAGGTCATGAAGAACCTAGTGGCAAGACGGGAAAAAAGACACAGACCTACTAGAGAATGAACTTGAGGATATGGGGAGGGGGAAGGGTAAGATGTGACAAAGAGAGAGAGTGGCATGGACATATATACACTACCAAACGTAAAATAGATAGCTAGTGGGAAGCAACCGCATAGCACAGAGATATCAGCTCTGTGCTTTGTGACCACCTAGAGGTGTGGGATAGGGAGGGCGGGAGGGAGGGAGATGCAAGAGGGAAGAGATATGGGAACATATGTATATGTATAACTGATTCACTTTGTTATAAAGCAGAAACTAACACACCATTGTAAAGCAATTTTACTCCAATAAAGATGTTAAAAAAAAAAACCTAATGCAGCCAAAAATAAATTAATTAATTAAAAAAAAAAAAGAAGTAATGCTTGTACTCAAGATGTAAACACTCATTAAGTGTTGGCCGTCATCATCTTCATTATTATCTCTTTTTCTTCCTATCATCTATCTATCTATCTATCTATCAATCACAAAAGCCAAGGTACCACACCAGTTTGGTAGAAACGCTATTTAGAAACAAACAAGCAAAAAGATAAAACAAACATAAAAATATCCAGTTCAATTATTACAGTATAAACATTGAAATGTAAGTGTAAACATTAAATGCTGTGGCAGGCTGAGTAACAGCCCCCAAGATGTCCGTGTCCTAATCCCTGACACCTGTGCATATATTACCTTACATGGTAAAAGGGGTTTTGCAGATGTGATTGAGTTAAGGATCTGGAGATGGGGAAGCCATCCTGGATTATCCAGGTAGGCCCAGTGTAATCACAAGGGTCCTTATAAGAGGAAGTAAGAAGGTCAAAGTAGGATATATGAAGATGGAAAGTTGAGGTTGGAGAGATGTGAGAAAGAGGCTATGAGCCAAGGAATGATGGTGACCTCTAGAAGCTGAAAAAGGCAAAGAAACAGATTCTTTTGTGAAGCTTCCAGAAGGGACCAGTCCTGCGGAAACTTTCACTTGAGCCCAGTGAGACCAATTTCAGACTTCTGACCCCCAGAACTGTAACATCATAAATTTATCTTGCTTTAAGCCACTAAGCTTGTGGTAATTTGTTACAACAGCAATAGGAACCTAATACACATGGCATCACATAGACCAGAAACACACACGTCTTTCAGTCCATGGCCACGGTTCTGCCATTTGTGGGCTGAGTGTCCTTGGGCAAGTTATTAACCTCTCTGTCTCTCAGTTTTCTCTACCACAGTAGCACCATGTCATAGGATTTGGGGGAGGTTTAAACTGTTGCATGAATAACAGTTGACCATACATGCTAGCCACTAAGAACCTTGTCTGAATAAAAAAATGAAGGAAAGAAAAAATGAATGAATAGGAATAATATTCATTATAATGAATTATAGTTATATGTATTATGATAAATTATATTATTCATTATAGTGAATGAATAACCCCACAAGGTAGAGGTTTTATATCACCACAATATTATAGATGAGGGGACTGAGGTCCAGGGAGGTGAAGTAACTCACCCAGAGTCACACAGCTTGTAAGTAGCAGAGCTGGGAGTCAAACCCAGGCAGCAGGCTCTGGGACCCCACTCTTAGCCACTCTGCCCAGTCAAGGTGAGGCTGGTTTGGCTGATGCTGAATGGGGAGGAGCAGAATCCAAGAAGCAGCAGGATAGGATTTGGGGCACTTGTGCTGCAAGTTTTATTAACTCGGCGAACCTGCCTATGACCCCATCTCTGAGGGCTGTGACAGTGGCCCAAGCTCACCTTCCTGCCCCGTAGGTCTGCCCCTGTGTGCAGGATGGCCCAGCGGGAGAAGAGAAGCCGAGGGCTGTGTACGGCTTTACCTTTTTGTCCGTTTCTTTTCCTCTGGGGGCTGAAAGGGGGTTTGTTGGGTGGGAGGAAATAAAGCCTAAATATTCACTGACCCAAAACACTGATTTTGAATGGTGTTCTAGCCACATTCAGGCTTCCCCAGTTCAGATACCTAGGGAGTGAATAGAAGGTCACACAGATGCCTTCGATTGATGGCCCCAAAACTGTTTGCGCAGGGTACTGTGAGGTCACACTTTATGCAATTTACTGATTTCTTTGAACCAAGCAGTCTTGAGTCTAAACACCATAGTAAAGGTCCACTCTGTGTGTGAAATCCGAAATCACGAGACTCCTACTTACATTCATTCCTTTGGGAAAACTGGCCTCAGTTGATGCCAGTTTGAGTTACGCACTGTTTTGGGGCACTGCTCTTGCCTCCTGTGCAATGACCCGGCACAAAGCCACCCTCACAGCACAGAAATTTCAGGAAGCAGGCCACCAACATCAAAACTTCCAAATATCTCAAAGGAGCTATTTTAAGCAGGGTCCCAGCGAAGGCTGGCTTGGGGGCTCCTCCTGTAGCCTGATCCCACCCATTTTCTTACGGAGAGAGGGAGGAATCAGGTTTAGGGACAAGATATATTTTGATGAATATTTGAAAGAATACAAGCAGGATGTTGTTTTTAGGGGCGGTCACTGCCTCCTATTTCCATCGGCCTAAGCCGCCAGTTCTGGGGGCTGAGAAGGCCCAAACTAGGCTTGAGCAAAGGGCAGGAGGAAGCTTGGAAGCCACAGTGGGCTGGGTGAGTTGTTCAGGCCCCCATCCCCCAGGGCATTCCCCCGTGGGGTAGGGGAGGTGGGCAGGGACACAGGGCTGGGAGGGCCTGCATCACCTTTGGTGGTCTCGCTGTCCCGAATCATGAAGGAGCCCAGCACATTGCCAGGGGCCAGGAGTTGGCGCTCTGCATCCTTCCGGCTGATGCCCTTGAAGAACCACCTGGAGGGGAGGGGTGTGCAGCGTGTGAACCCGTGGCAGACAATCCTGGCCGGCTCTCAGCGCTCTTGCCCGGCACCAGGATTCTGAGGGCCTGGCTTCCTGCGGGATCAATTTTACTCAGATTCTTTTGGGGAAAACAACCATTCTTTTAATATTTTAACATTAAAACAGACATTTTACCAAACTGGTGAATCCAGTTTGCTGAGGCTGAAACTTAGGCAATTTGGGGAGCTTTCTTCAAGGAAAATAACACAGCGTTACAAATACAAAATGCTCGTGGTCATTCCAGCACCACCCAATGTGAGGGATAAGCTTATGAACAGAAAGATTGGGTGGAAAAATACAGCAGTCTTAACCAACTGTGGTCAAAAATCTTACTTTTGCAAATTTCACAAGAACATTTGACCATCTTTTCAGGGTCTTGGAGGCCCATGTGTGTGAGGGCTGGGCTTTGTTACTGCCACAGTTCAACCTCCTCTGTGGATACAGAGTGAATATAAAGTTGGCATGCATTTCTAAGCTAAAATGTGAGATTTCAAATGATTTTATACTTGGGACCATATCCTTGGACCTTTTCTTCATACTCCCTGGATGTTTGGGATCTTGGGTGGAAAAATTCAAGCAGCAGCAACCAAATCCATTCCCTGAGGAGTAGTTCATGTGCTGTGATGGAAAAACCCCAGACCAGAGGTCAGCTGGCCTTGACCCTGCCACAAATCTGCTGTGTGACTTTGAGCACATCGCTTTCCCTCTCTGGACTTCTGTTTCCTCTACTATCAACTGGGGAGACAGACAGCTGACATTCATCAAGTTCTTATTATTCACCCAACAACGCTGTGGAATCATTGCCTTTATTATCCCCACTTCATAGATGAGGAAACTGAGGAACAGAGAAAGCAAGTAACTTGCCTGGCGTCATATAGCTAGGAAGTGGTGGGGGCAGGATTCAAAGCCAGGCAGTCTAACTCCAGAGCCCAAGGTCTTAGTCACCATTCTACATCTCCCACTTGCCTTCTTTGCTCTCATTTGGTAAAGTAATTAATGCCATGGTAAAATGTTCAAGCAATGTTAAAGGGTACAGAGTAAGAGCTATCTCCCTGGCA
Organism: Balaenoptera ricei; assembly: GCF_028023285.1. Taxonomy (NCBI): domain Eukaryota; kingdom Metazoa; phylum Chordata; class Mammalia; order Artiodactyla; family Balaenopteridae; genus Balaenoptera; species Balaenoptera ricei. Next base: position 26,975,429 of record NC_082653.1, read on the forward strand.
ATTCAATCCCTAGGAAGTTATCCCACCGATCTTGCACCGGGAGAAGTGACATATACACAAGGAGATTCACTGCAGCACAAGACTGGAAGCAGGTTAAGTGACCACTGGCAGGGGATAGTGGGGCATCTATGCGCCAGACGCTGCAGCTGTGAAAAGGAGGAATACTGTAGGTGCTGCACGGAAGAGCTGAACAAAAGGAGCAGAACAGTGTGTGTTCAATCTACTACTTGTGTAAAATGGAGGGAGAGATATGTATTTTCTTAATCAAGTATAAAGCATTTGGGAAGACATACAAGAAACTGGTTGCTTCTGGAAGGGAAGTAGCTGGGTGGGGATAGGGTGGGTGGGAGGAACACTTTTCACTCTTTATTCTATGTCCTTCTGCACCATTTGCATTTTGAAACATTAGAAAATATTGCCTATTTCAAGGCAGATGAGGAAATAAGATCTCATCCCACGCTGATTCCAGTGCCCCAGCTGCCCTCCCCAGAGGCAGCCTCTGTGAGCAGTTTCTTGATGCAGACACAAGAACCCAGGAGTGTAAGACTCACATAGGTATTTAGGTCAGTGGTTCTCAAGGTGGGTCCCTGGACCAACAGCATCCGTCTCACCTGAGAACTTGTTAGAAATGCAAATTATGAATCAGATAATCGGGGAGTGGGGGCCAGAAACCAGTGTTTTCACCAGCCGTCTAGGTGCTGCTGATGCACTCAAGTTCGAGAACCAGCCATTTAGGTTATCACCTAAATGATAACCCACCAGAGATGTCCTCTGCACCCAGCCTTTTCCGCTTAGCAATTATGTTGCCTTTAAGGAGTAATACCAGCCATGCCTCTTCCGAAGCTGCTGCGAGGTGAGGCGTGGTTCAGGGGTTCTGTAAGTGCTCAGAGCCCTGAGTGGGGAGAGCACACGGACGCCCCAGCAGAAAGCCGAGAAGGAGCGAGAAGCAGCCAAGACCCCCTGCAGCACGTAGGGGGTGTGCTGGGGGGGCTCCAGGACAGAAGGTCAGCAGTGGGAGTGGGGGCTTCCTTACGGCCACAGAGGGGAGATTTCAAAGGGCAAAGAGGTTTCATGAGCACTAAGAAAGGGGTGACTTTAAGATGGGGAAAGCCCAAACATTTTAATTTTTAACAGACAAGTATCCCAAACCCTCAATACCATCTAGCCAGAGGGAGAAGGCAAAGGAGATAAAACCATGGGGACCGTCAGGTTTCAACTTTTTGACTGGCTGATTCTGAATTGGATCTATCGCCACCCTATAGTGTAGCCATCTTTTTACTTGTCAATCTCACCAGCCACACTGTGAACATCTCCAGGGAGGAAGCCTGCCCGAGTCACCCAGTATCCCTGGAATAGGGCTGGGGGTACAGTAGGTGCTCAACAAGTGTCTGTGGGATGATTGGGTGGACGGATGGATGGATGAAGTCTAACTGTCTATGTTTTCAGAGTCAAGGAGGACACAAAGAGCCTGCAGTCAAGAATGATGGGTTACGGGGATCTCCTTGAGAGTGGGGGATGTCTCATGGACTCTGCGGCCCCCGCCTGGCACAGGGCTCGGTGAGGCACAGGCACATGTGTGCTGATGAGTCACGTGAGGGGTGACCGGCCGGGTATGGGCTGGCTTGCCTCTCAGAGGATGCTGCTCGGCACAGCCGTATACTTCATCCAACAAATATTCACTGAGCACCTACTGCATGCCAGCCTGTGCCGAGGATGCGGCAGCAGACAGAAAAGGTCCCTGCCCTCACGTACTCTCGTTCTAGTGCGGGAGGCAGACAGTGAACCCGTGAACAACCAAGGAAACAAGATCATTTTTGCTAGTGAGAAGTGTCTAGAAGGGAGTAAAACAGGTTACCATGAGAGAGAGAGAGTCTCAGAGGGGACCTGCTTGAGACTGGGAAGGCCTCTCTGAGACTGGAAAGATGAGAAGGAGCCAGCCAGGCAAAGAGCCCTAGGAAGAGTGTGCCAGGCAGGGCAGAGAGTGAGTGCAAAGGCCCTGGGGCCGGAGCAAGGCTGGCTCTGTTCATGCTTCCTTCTGGAGGGCAGGGAAATAGAATACTCACTCCTCTGTCTCCAGAGAGTTGACTCGGGCAACGTAGTTGCTTGGGATGTAGCCCTCTTTCCGGGTAGCCAGGGATCGTGCTCTCCACCACTCCCCAGATCTGAGGGACAGGAGGAAGCAAAGGGGTCAGAGGGCAGGAGGACCACTCCGGGTCCTCTTAGGCCCCCCATCCTTGGCCTGGAATGCCCCCAACCCCAGGAAGCTGGTAGCGTGAGGGGCAGGGCCACTACTGTCCCAGCCCCCAGCCTTCACCCCGTGATTAAGGTTAAATACCTTTACAACAATCCCCACTGTGTCTCTGAGGGTCCGCCCAGGGCTGGAATCAAGCCCTGTCCCTGCATTCAGAGTCCTAGGTCTTTGGACTCACTCTTATTCCCTGGACTTGTGGCCTTGGCCTTATTAGCCATATGTAAGGTGGGGCCCTATGCCCATGGCAGACTCACAGTGGCTCGCTGGGGCTGAGAGCCAGAAGGAGTGGGCTCAGGAGTCTGACCAAGCATAACCACTCCCATCCTTGGGCCCCAGGACATACTAGACACTACATCCACTGATGGTGAAGATGGTAGGAGATTGGAGGTAGCAAGCTCAGAGATCCATGGATTTCTGAATGCAAAGTCACCTCAGCGGGGTCTGGTCCATAGGTAAGGCTGAAGCTTAATCATAGGAGCCCAAGGAAGGCTTCCCTGAGAAAGCACTTTCTACGGTCCATCCTTGCCTGGATGTGCCTTTAGCAAGTATGCAAGCCCCTTTACTGTGGCTGTAAGCCAGGTTAACAGCAAACTCTTCTTCCTTTATTACGACCAGGTTCTCATCAGTCATTTACACCCTAGTGTAATATAGTTTATCAGGTCCTTTACTGAAGCACAAGAGAGCATAACTGAGTATTGGAGATAGGTATGTCTTAGAGGCGAGTGGAATGGGAACTCACTCTTCCAGGACCACCATCTGGTCCCCCTTCTGGAAACTGAGGTCTTCATGGTGAATGGCCTCGTAATCATACAAGGCAACCACAGTGATCTCCTCAGAACCTGCTGGGAAGAGAGACATGTGGGATGGTGAGGCTTTATCTGAGCACACCCGCAGTCCTGGGTGTTTCTCACCCCAACACCTGGCACCCAGCCCTGGACCCCTTGATGTGTCTGTCTCGTGATATAAGTAAGCATCTTGCCATGCCGGGTGCGATTCTTGATTTTAAAGCTAACGGAGTTTTGTTCATGTTATGAAACAACATTATAGAAAAACAATAGCCTGTACTAAGTACTTTGGGGGAAATTTATGGGATTTTCAAGAGTGGTTTTGACTGTTTGGGATTTTTGCCTCAAGCTCTGACTGAGAACCTAACCTAATCCGCTACATAACACGACTCCACTACATGTGCTTGCCAGCTACTTACCCTCTGTGGACCCTGGTGGGTTGCCGTTGCTACTGTCAGGCCACTGTGGGGAAGAAATGGGAGAAGGGGATGAATCCAATAGTGTGTGTGTAGCCATGGAAGGTCTGTGTCAAAAAGGATATCCCAGGGCTTCCCTGGTGGTGCAGTGGTTGAGAGTCTGCCTGCCAATGCAGGGGACACGGGTTCGTGCCCCGGTCTGGGAAGATCCCACATGCCGCGGAGCAACTGGGCCCGTGTGCCACAACTACTGAGCCTGCGCGTCTGGAGCCTGTGCTCTGCAACAGGAGAGGCCGCGATAGTGAGAGGCCCGCGCACCGCAATGAAGAGTGGCTCCCGCTCGCCGCAGCTAGAGAAAGCCCTCACACAGAAACGAAGACCCAACACAGCCAAAAATAAATAATAAATAAATAATAAATAAATTAAAAAAAAAAAAAAAAAAAGGATATCCCAGCCCCGTGAGTCCATGAGTCATGGGAGGAGGCCCAGAGAGGGCTGGGAAGTGCCCAAGGTAACACAGCACATTAGGGGCACAGCCAGCACAAGGATGCAGGTCTCTTGGGTTGTAGTCTCTGCCTTCAGCCTTGGACGTACTGCGGGACGTACTTGTGTCTTCCCCTCGACATACAGTGAGAGGCTTGGTCCAGATCAGTGTTTTCCAAGCTATGTTTGAAGAAACCCTAGGTCTACCAACATGGCCCATGAATAAAGGCTCCACTATGTATGTGAAACAACCTAAGTGTCTGTACAAAGGGGGATTGGTGCCTACACTGTGGTGCTCTAAGCAGCCCTTATAAGACGGAGGCCACTTCATTCCTGACACAACGAGACCTCAAAGATATATTGTTGAGTAAACAAAGCTAGTTCTTCAGAATGGTAAACATGATACATTGGTATAAAACACATACTCAAACATCCTAAACACTTTCTGTGGACACATACTGTACACATGTGAGTGTAAATTCATGGGAAAAGGTTTGCAAGGTTCCACGCCAAACTGACAACAGCTGATACCTCTGAGGTAGGGTGTGGTATTTCTAGGGGGGGGGCATTGGTCAGCAGAGACTGTAGCTTTCACTGAAATCTGTGATTTTTATTTTCAAGGAGAATGAATTTGTGTGTTACACACATAAGTAAACATTAATTTAAAGAAATAGGTTTGGGAAACACTAAGAAGTATATTCTTTTTTGGGGAGATTCACGAAGCCCATTACAAAGATTTATAAAGGCTCTGAGTCCTACAGGGAAGGAGTGTTTGGCCCAGTGTTTTGCAAACTGATTTGACCTGGGAGCCCTTTCTCAGTTACTAACTGACTGCTGAACCAGTGCTCTGCATGAGGGGAACAATGAATGGTTGATAACAGTGTCCCTTAAACCTGATGCTCAGAGAGAACAGCCAAAAACTGGTGGGAGAAAATCCTCTGCTTCGCACTGCTGACAAGCCAGAAGGCCTCAGAGAACCTGAGAACCTGGAGCCCTGGCCACAAAAAGGGCCCAGGGCCATGCAGGCCAGGTGAGAAGCAGACCTGGGAGTGACTTAGGGTTTAGGATGTCAGCTCAGGATCTCGTGTAACCTTAGGCTGTATTAATAGATGTCAAGTGTCAGAAGGAGGGAGGTGAGTATTCCACTCTTCTCCCATTTCCATGTGTTTGGGGCAGGACTAAGGGGCAGGTATGTGATCCAGGAGTAAGGGTTATGGGGTAATATGCCTCCCTTCAATACAAGGAAGAACCTTCTAAGGGGCGCCAGGAAGGAGTGCACCCCTGCCTCTGCAGGCAGCGAGCAGAGGCTGTCCTTCCTGGACAGCCTCAGGTAAGGGGATGGACGAAAGGATCCCAGAGGAGAGAGAACCCAGCCTTGAGTTTAGGGAGACCCAGCTCTGCTGCTTCCCAGAGGTATGAGCCCAGGGAGCCATTTAACCTCTTTGAGCCTCAGTCAGCCTGGCTGTAAAGTAGCGTAACTCCAGCCTCAGTGTTTGGTGAGGATTAATGAACAGAAATACCTCACTCCAGTGCCCGGAACATAGTAGGTTTTCAAAGAACAGTAATGATTATTACAACTGTTATTGCTGCTCTTAGTACTGTTGTCCCTTTACTAGTATGATTATTGTCATCAACACTATTACTACTGCTACGGCTCTTCTGACTATCACAACTACCATTACTAGTGGGGCTACTTCTGTGGCAACTACTGCTCCCACGACCCCCACTATTGCCACCATGACTACTGTTCCTGACACTAGCATTTGGCTCTGTTACTCTTGCACCTACCCCTGGGACATTGGAACCTGCACTGCCCAAGTTTGAACCCTTACAACCAGGTGGTCTTCAGCAAGTTATTTAACCTCTCTGTGTCTCATCTGTAAAATGGGTATAATACAAATTGTGACCTACAAGAGCACTACTGTGAGGATTAAAGGTGTTAATAACAGCAATGCACTTAAGGTAGGGCTTGGTTCATCGTCAACTCTGTAGAAGTGTAAGAGAAGTAAGCAAATAACCTCTGCTAGTATTACCACTTCTCTCATTTACTCTTTCTGCTTTTGTTCCTACTGCTATTGCTGTTATATTCCCACTAGTATTGTTGTTACTGTTATTGCTACCATTGTTATTACAGTTATTGCCATGACGCTGATACTGTCATCATTCCTGTCATTACTTCAACTGCTGTTGTCACTAACCTGCTCACTCATTACTCTCAGTACTGCTTATGGTACTTCCTAGGTGTGAGGCCGGCCATGCCCCCTGGGACCTGGTCACCCAGGCTGATGGGCCAAGGCCTGGGCAGTGGGACAAGGAGCAGTGACATCCCTGCCCTGGGTGCTTGGTGCAGGTGTATCCTGGGGAGTCAGGGAGCTGCCAGCGACCGGTCAGCTCCATTTCACCCCAGACTCACTCTGCTCGCCCTTGGGAAAACAGGAAGCGGTGAGGGCAGTTTGGGGCAGCCCCCGGGCTGCCACCGGTCTCCCCTTTCTTCCCCCACTCACCCGCTTGCCCGAGGACGTGGGATCCGGCACATACAAAGGGTTGTGTGGGCTGGTGTTGGGCTCCGTTTTTGAGACCTTGCCTCCATCCCGGAGGAACTTGGACTTCACACACCCCATCCTGTGGTAGAGAGAAGGGAGATGAGCCCCACTTGCTCTGAGCCCCACACGGGGGAGTCTTTGATGCTGGGTTCTAGACCCTCTGTTCCCAGGCTGGCACCCCGTCACCTTCCCTGTCTCCCCTCCCCCTCTCTGCCCCCCTCACCCCACCCTGGCCACGTGGAGCTCACTCTGCCCTTGTCATCTCTGGGCTTCCCCACACCCCGTCTGGCCCACACCCACGCAGAGCTGACAAGCTGTCGTAGTCATGCTACCAAGGACCCCTGCGATGGGGAGTTTATTCAGAGAATAAATCGTGATGATCATTGAAATTCAACAGATGGAGCCTCAGAGCAGAGTGGGGGGGGGTGGGAGCTGCCAGCTCTGGGGTCAGAAAGCCTGAGCTGATGCTTGGCCCCTCCCTCCCCGACTAGCAGCTCACTTACCACTCCCCCTGCTCCCCAGTCTCAGTTCCTCATCAGCGAAATGGGGATAATAATGCAACCTACTCGCCGGGTGTTGGGAGGATGAGCAAGCACGTGGGTGGGGAAATACTCAACACAGAGTCAGGCTCAGAGCAAATGGTAAAGTAAAACTATACTCTCATTATATAATGTGAACATTTTATATTAAATGATAAAGATCAGGTCACATAATGTGGCTCAAACAATCAAGGTCACCATATTCCTCATATCATTTTATAATTGCCTTCTAACAGCTTCCTTCCTTCTTCCCTCCCTCCCCCCCCACCTCTTTTTCTTTTTTTCTTCCTTCCCTTCTTTCTCTCATGGATTTATTTGGTCATTCAACCATTCATTTACTCAGCAAACATTTACTGAGCACTCTTCTAAACCATGATTAAGACAAGCAAGTTCATGCCCTTACGGAGCTCACTCTGGAGATGGATGGGAGACACAGACGATAAACAGGTAACAAATAAATAACAAGATAAATTCAGTTAGTGAAAAGTGTGAGGACGATAAAAGAGGATGTGATCGGGAACAACTATGCGGGGCCTCTTTACACAGGGCGGTTGGGGAAGGCCTCTCTCAGGAGGTGATATTGGACCTGGGGCCTGACTGACACAAAGGAGCCAGTTATGTAACACTCTTAGGGAACAGTGTTCCAGGCAGAGGGAACAGCAAGTGCAAAGGAATGTGCTTGAAGAGAATCAGGCACTGAAAGGAGGCACTGAAAGGAGGCCAGTGTGACTGGAGATCACAGGCAGGAGGGAGAGGATAGCATGTGACGAGGGTGCCCCAGCTTGTGAGGAGTTTGGATTTGACTCTAAGGATGATGGGAAACCATGGAAAGTTTCAAGCACAAGGATGACGGGGTTCAGTGTGTACTTTAAATAATCCCACTGGCTGCTCGGTGGAGTATGGACTTTAGTGAGCAGGGCAGGGAGCCCCATCCACTGCAGGGGTCCAGGCTTGAGAGGATGGTGGCCTGGCCCGGGGTGGTGGCTATTGAGGGGGTAAGAAGTGGACAGATTCGGGGGACATTTTGGAGGTAGAGCTGACAGACTTTGCTGGTGGATTAATCAAATTTAAAGACACTTAAAGAAAACACTTTTACCTGATCAGAGTCAAAACTTAATTGTTAAAGTGGCAGAAACGTTTTCTTTCTTTTCTCAAAATGTGCACATGTATTTGCTGAGAAGATAGGCTGTGAGCAGCCGCATGAGGAAGTAATTGTTTTCCTCATCTCTACACAATCACAATTTCTTCTAAAGAAGTTAGAACTCAGTTATACTTATCTTGTTAAAATAAACATGTGCTTGTGGCTTAAGAAATAACCCCAAATTCCTAGGTTTACGAGAGTTATTTTTTATTTAAAGATTCTTTTTATTTACAAGGATGTTTTTTGTCTGGCCTGGTGGGAACTGGGAACAGTTTACCACATCAAGACTTAAGTGGTTTTTGCTTCATTCGCCTTTTGTGAATAAAGTAAGGAACTAATCCAGACTCCTGGAGTGCTAGATCATTATTTTGAGAAATTACTGCAATTAATCAGTGCTTTATAATGTACTTGTATGCATTGAAAACAAAAACCAATACCTCTCTGACTTGCGATAAATATGGTTTACAGTTGTGGGAAATAAAACAGCATATTGTGTGGTTTTGTATGACATACAATTATATTACGTTTCGTATATTTTGATTAACTTAAGGGTGTTCTGGGAAGAGCATGGCTGTGTGAGGTAGAGCAGCTCCCTCCACCTCTCTGAGCACCTATTTGGTATGCCTTACATCATCAATTTACATATTCAGCATGGCCACAGGGTCTTGAGGGATGGGTCTCCCAAGGCATGAACATGCATGATCCATGGATGGTGGGGTTCTACCTCCCGGGGTGGCTGCAATCACAGATGAGTTGAGAAGTAAAGGTGTCTGCCGCACAATAAGCGCGACAGAAATGTTAACCATGACCATTTCCGTTCACTAGCAGATGTGGCACTGCCCTGGAGCATAAAGCAAGCACTGTTTGCAAGTCCTTTGGCCTACAAGTTTAGAGATACCACAATACTCTAGAAGTTAACTTTTTAAAATAGGGAATTCCCATTAGTTCAATTTTTGCACAATAAAGTTTTTTTTTTTTAAAGTGATATACTGGCAGGAGTCAAATTTGCATAAAATGTGATTTCCCCCTGAGCCAAGAGAACCATTCTACTGCCTGGTCTGGAGCGGCCTCAGAAATGCTTATTTTCATGACCACTAGACCTAGCAATGTAACATGGCCACGTATATAATTAAAAATTTTCTACAGCCATATTTTTTCAAGGTAAAAAGAAACAAGGGAATTAATTTTAAGATGTATTTATTTTTCCCAATATGTCAAAATTATTAACATGTAATCAATATAAAATTATCATTGAGATACTTTATATATCTATATATTTTTTCATGCTGAGTCTTCACATCCCAGGGTGTGTTTTACACGTACAGCACATCTCAGCTAGGACTCGCCGTGTTTCACGTGCTCAAGAGCTGTCTGTGGCTCAAGCTACTGTACTCAGCAGTGCAGATACAGAACGTTCCATCTCTGCAGCACAGCAGAGGCTGGTCTTGTTCATGTCTGTGTCCCTCAGCGCTTAGCTCAGTGCCTCCCTGGCACACGGTAGGAGCATAATGCACGGTTAGTGAGTAAATGCATGCCCAGAGCCCACGCTTTATGTAGTCAGGCCAAAGTAAAAGCATCAGGACCTGGTTCCTGCTCCAGTTGGGATGGGAAGGCTGGACATACAGAACTACATTCCCAAGAAGCTGTTAGGGATTGGCAAGGACAGTCAGAGCCACGCAAAGACTGCTAAAATACTTACTGAGTGAGAAAAGCAAACTGCAAAACATATATAATATCAAGCCATTTTGTAAAATGAATATATATCCGGGTTCTGCCACTAACATGTGTATGTTAGTTTGTTCACAGGAATAACAACCTGTTTATAATAATTGAGCAGCAGGATAATGAGTTGGGCTTTGAAGAATGGGAAGGATTTCAATAAAGATTTGGGGAAACTCAAGAATGTTCCAAAGAAGCACTGACTTGCAAAAAGGATTTGAGGGAGCTTATAATATTAAACCATATACAGAGCACTTCAAGGTTCAAAAAGGGTTATGCTACACCATTTAGAAAGGAAAGATTATTGAACCAGAAGCCTAGGGTGCTACTGCTACTGCCATTGGGTACTAGATTTATCTCTGAGTTTCCTAGCAGCCAAGATAAAAATGGGAATTTGTACATTGTTAACATAAAATCCCAGGAAGCATGGCAATTTACTGAGAGAAACAAATATTTTTCGAGCACTAAATTCAAAAGAGAATTTATTATGCGGATCATCCTATAAATGTCACTGAAGAACACAATGAACAGTGATTTGGCAGCAAAGTCTGCTATATGTTGACAAGTAGTTCCCAAATAGATGACGCTGATGTTTGGGTGAGTTTGGAAACCATGGGATGGGGGTGGGGAGAGGGCGAGGGAAGAGGTTTATATATCCCAGGGCTTCTCTGCAGAGTGGGGACTGCACAGCTGCTTGAAGTGAGTTAGAAATGTAACAGAGTGCCTGGCTACTCAGAGTGTGGCCAGCATGAAGACCAGCAGCATCATCGTACTGGAGGTGTTAGAAATGCAATCTCGGGCCCCACCTCCCAAATCAGAATGTGCGTTTTAACAAGGCTCAGGTGATTCACGTGATCATTCTAATTGAGAACCGGGCATAGCGAACATTTTTTGCTCTTGCTTCCTCAGCATCCATCCCTCTTCTGATAACAGTGCCTGGATATTCCTTGGGCACCCAGCTTCTCCCACACAGTGGGGTTTCAGGGGGCTAACCCCACCCTTGCCTTCAGGGATTGACAACATGGTACAGGCTCAGCCCATTAGAGAACTCCATGTCCCCCGACAACCAATGGTGCTTGGTTCAGTTATAGGTATGTATGTGATCCTAGCCGAGGCAGAGTCTGCCCTGGGGTTTTGTCGGAAAAATTAGGGAAAAGGCACTCTCTTTCCATAAGCATTGATGTGGATGTGAATGTAGATGTACGTATAGATGTGGATGTAGATGTGGATGTAGATATAGATGTAGATGTGGATGTGGATGTGGATGTAGGTATAGATGTAGATGTAGGTATAGATGTAGATGTAGGTATAGATGTAGATGTAGGTATAGATGTAGATGTAGTTGTGGATGTAGATGTGGATGTAGATGTAGTTATAGATGTGGATGTAGCTATAGATGTGGATGTGGATGTAGGTGTAGATATGGATGTGGATGCAGGTGTAGATGTGGATGTGGATGTAGCTGTGGATGTGGATGTAGCTGTGGATGTGGATGTGGGTGTAGATATAGGTGTAGATGTAGATGTAGATGTAGATGTAGGTATAGATGTGGGTGTAGGTGTAGATGTGGGTGTAGAGGTAGATGTGGATGTGGATGTAGCTGTGGATGTGGATGTGGGTGTAGATATAGGTGTAGATGTAGATGTAGATGTAGATGTAGGTATAGATGTGGGTGTAGGTGTAGATGTGGGTGTAGATGTAGATGTGGATGTGGATGTAGATGTAGTTATAGATGTGGATGTAGCTATAGATGTGGATGTGGATGTAGGTGTAGATGTGGATGTGGATGTGGGTGTAGATGTGGATGTGGATGTGGGTGTAGATATAGGTGTAGATGTGGATGTAGATGTAGGTATAGATGTGGATGTAGCTATAGATGTAGATGTAGACGTGGATGTGGATGCAGGTATAGATGTGGGTATAGATGTAGATATGGATGTAGAAAACTGGAGCTCTTGGGAGCCATCCTGACATTATGAAGGGAGGGAGTGCCTTTGAGTGAAGCCATCACAAAGGACAGCAGAGCTGAGCAATGTGATTCCTGAAGACATGTTTGAACACCTGGATCCAGCTATGCCTAAAACTTTTCAACCTCAGAATTTTTCTAATTCATGAGCAAGTAAATTCTCAATTTTGCCTAAGCCAGTTTCAGTTGGATTTCTGCCACTTGTACCCAAAGAGTCCTCACTGATTCTTGCATATTCCTGGGCCACAGTCTGGATTGAATGAACTAGAGTTTCTGGCGATGTAGGCCTGTAATCTGCATTTCTAACAATTCTTTAGGAGATTCTTATCACACTAAAATTTGAGACCAACCAATGTAGTGGAATGAAGGTCAAACCTGGGGTCTGAATATTTGGGTTTGGATCCCAGTTCTGCCACTGACTGGCTGTGTAACCTTGAGTAAGTCACTTCCCCTCTCTGAGCCTCATTTCCTTCCCTGTATAATAGAAGGCACTTGCTTCTTAAGCTTGTGGGACAGAGATGTGAAAGGCTTTTTAAAATTTCTGAAAACACATGTTTCTTGTCTAATCTGATTCGAAACCAGGCTCTGAGAGCAGAAGTGGCCTGCCTGGCCCCAGACTAACTTAGAACAGCCGATCCCTGGCTAAGACACTTCCTCAGGTCACTGCTGATCTCCTGGGACCTGAAACCGGCTCCTTGTCCCCTCCGCTTCTGCAGGTGCTGCATGGAAGGGAAATGAGAAAGTTCGGCTTGCTTGGCCTGGCTGCTTCCCGTGGTCACCGTGCTGTCTATGGAGGCCTCAGAGACTCCTCCTGAACTCAGAGCCAAGCCCAGGTCCTGCCTGTGCAGCCTGTGGAGCAGGCGGGAAATGGTTTTCTAGAAGCTTTTAGGCTCAAGCAGAGGCTTGTGAGGGCTGGGGGTGAGGAGCCCTGGAGTTTGGTCCCACCTCTGCCACAGACTCACTGTGTGACCTCAGGCAAGTCCCAGCCTCTCTCTGGGCCTCAGTTTCCCCAAATAGGAAGTGAGATGTTGGGTGATAAGTTCTCTGAAGGGAACAGCTATAGTTCTTTCCTGTGTAGCATCTCCTCCTCCTTCTTCTGACAACAGCTCCCCAGTTTTCTTTGGGAACCACCCCTCCCCCATTCTCAACCCATGGATTGCGGTAAAGCTGACTTCAACCTCTGGTTGTAGGGGTGGGTCTGTGACCAAGTCTGGCCAATCAGACTTGCAGTAATAGAAGCAGAGATGGGCATATGACTCAATCCTGGCCTGTGAGAATCATCTGTTTGGCTGGAAAAGAGGCTTGCAGTTGCAAAGCAGAGCCAAGAAATGAAGAAATACAGATTCTCCAGCCCTGCCTGAAGTTGATGTGCTCGTGGACTTTCCAGTAACCTCCTTCTTCTGTTTGAGCCAGTCTGAGTTGAACTTCTGCTCCCTTAAACCTCAAAGGGTCCTGCCCAGTGCAAAGGAAATCCTTACAAGGGATTGCAATTCATACTCAAGTGTTAATGGCTTACGGGAAAGACTGCCTTGATAGGAAGTTTTGATAGAAGAAAGTAAAGAGAGTACTAGACCCATTAGAGTAGGTGAGGGTGTGTGAAGTATGGACCCCATGAAGCTGACGGCACTGAAGCCATGCCTAGAAAGGGCCTGGCGTGTATTAGGCCCTCCATATATATTTGTGGAATGAATATATTGTGTTCAACCCTCTCTAGGCCTGACCATACTTGGCTGAAGTCAGCAGAACCAGAATTATGAACCCATCTGTCAGATGGGGAAATGGAGGCCCACGGCAAAGAGCATCCCCAGGTGGTCAGTGGCAAGTAGAGCAAGAACTCAGCTCTCCCGCCTCTCATCCTCCACTGGGTCAGCCTCAGAAGCTGCAGTGGGGAAAGGGGAGGGGGGAGGAGTAACACAAACAGGAAGCTTAGGAAGGCAGACCGCCAGAGGCCCAGGGCTCAAGACTGTCCAGTTAGAGGAAACTTCCCTTCTCGGAATAACTCAGCCATGGGGGTGGGGGAGAAAGCCTTCCACTATGAGGGACCAAGTCCCTGAAGAGTTTTCAGGAGTGCAGAGCCCTACAGCTCCCTCTTCTCGAGTTCCCTGACTGTCTTCTGAATGAACCAGCCAAACCTCCAAGTGACTGTTATCCATAATGGACATTTAGGGGTCGCCCCTGTCTCCCCATCTCTTCCCTTTTCTGACCCTCAGCTTCTTTCTGATCAAGAGCTCAAAACTTTGACTTTGCAAACAGGAAGGGACTGGAGAGACCTTTGTTTTACAGATGGGAGCAGCAGCCCCAGAGAGGGCGGGTGTCATGCCCTGGTTTACACAAAAGCAAGTGACAGAGCAACACACTGAAGAGGAACTCAGGCCTTTGGTCATTTGCCTCACTTGGCCAGAGGGTTGGCTCTGAGATGCATGTGTTCCATCCACTTGTTCCAAACATGTAGTTAAGTTTTTAGCATGTTCAATGTTACCTCTGGGTCACCTGGTCAACTCCAGAACTCAAGGGCACTTGCGAGCCTCCTTAGAATAATACTATCTTTAAGGTAGGCAGGGGGCAGGGAAGTTTGGGAAACATAGGATGGGATTTGAAGCCAGAAAGAGCTGGGTTTGAATCCCCATTCTGCATCTTACAGATAAGTGAGCCTTTAAAAAATATAAGTCAAGTCATGTCGCTCCTCTGCTCAGAACCTCCTGGGGCTGCCATCTCACTTGGAGTAAAAGCCCAGCTCCCCTCCATGGCTGGTAAGGCTCCATGACCTGGGGTCCCCTCAACCTCACAGTCCTGTCTCCGCCAGCCCTCCCTTGATCTTTCCATTTCAGCCACACTAGCCTCTTGCTACTCTTCAACTCACCAACCATGTGTCCACCTCAGGACCATTGCACATGCTGCTTTCTGGAATGTTCGTCACCCAGAAAGCCTCTTTCTCTTCATGCAGATCTCACTTTCTCAGAGGGGTCTTCCCTCATCGCCCTGGCTAAGATAGGAACTCCGCCCCCAACTCCCATCACTTTCTGGCCCCTTCCCAGCTCTATTCTTCATGGCTTTAACCACCACCTAACGTAGCAGCCAAGAGGAGGGGCCTCTCAGATCTCCAACTACCGAGAGCAGAATTGACAAATGGCCCCAGCTGCTGTGCTTTGAAGAACATCCCTGTTGCCATGGGCTGCTCCCAGCCAGGGACTGAGTGTGGCGGGGATACTGAGGCAGGCCCGTGCCAGGGGGACCTCTGATGGGAGACTTTGGCTAAGGGCTCTTTGACAGCCTTGCCAACCTTCCTTAGAACTTCCCTGCAGTCTAAGACACTTCCACCTTCCCTTCCTTGCTTCTCTTCCTTCCTCCCTCCTTCCTTCATTTGGAGTCAGACGTGCCTGCTATCTGATGGCTCTCCTAGCCTCTCCTAGCTTCTCCCACAGGCATTCCCTCTAATCAATTTCTTGCACATTTAATCTCTCTGAGAGTCTGCTTCTCAAAGGACCTGAACTAACACACCTATTGTTACCCGTGGATGTGTCATCTGTCCTCCCATAGAAAGTAAGATATATGAGGGTAATGATTGTTTGGTACATGGCTATATACTAGTGTGCAAAACTAGGACACAGTAGGTGCTCAATAAATTCTTGAGTAATTGAACGAAGCGCCCTTTAGCTGCCAGGGTGCCCTAGATTTCCCCATTTAAACGATAGTTACAAATGTGTGTTTAAACTGAGAAGGACTCTCCATGTTTGTTTATCTCTGCCTGGAGAGGAACAAAGTCTTTCCTCCATTGAAGCTGAGTGGTGGTGGCCCCCTTCAGAAAGGACATGGTGGCCAGTTCACCCCAGGGGCAACTTTTCACTTCAACCTCCCAACATGCTCTGAGGTCAGCTGCCCCCAAATCTGTCCTCAGCAAATGGAAACTTCAAAGCTAAAAAAACACATCCTCTGACCCTTTTACACTTATTTTTTTATAGTTGACAGAGCCTATTCTTTTCTGTTTTGGTGGGTATGTGTTTTTGTTTTTAAAATTACCTTTCATCACCTAGTAAAACAATACACCGTCCTTGTTAAAAATGAAAACAAGGACTTCCCTGGTGGTCCAGTGGTTAAGACTTCACACTTCCACTGCAGGGGACTCGGGTTTGATCCCTGGTCGGGGAACTGAGATCCTGCATGCCTTCGCGGGGTGGCCAAAAAATTTAAAAAAAGAAAAATTGAAAACAATACAGCTAAATCTAAGGCACCCTTGGAGTAAGGCTTGTAAGGTACCCTTTAGAGGCTCTCCACGGCCACCCCTCCCCCCTCCAGGTAGCCTCTGCTCGTGCGTTTGCATACATGTACTATATCAAAGAAGATGCTGTCGGCGCTCTGCCCCATAGCTCAGCCCTTCACCATTTCCGAACACTCGCTGGACGTCCAGCTGCTAGCACCTGCATCTCTTTGCCTAAGAGATTTCTCTGTGGCCCTTGGTGCCTGCTCTGCCCTTGAGCTTGGCAAGTGGAAGTGCTAGAGAATCACTATCCCTCGGGAGCAGCCCTCGACCAGTGGCTGACAAGAGCACGCGGATAAATACCCCAGTTCCTTTGCCTCTCAAGCGCGGTCATCAGCTCCCAGTGCTCCCAGTGGAAATGAGCTCCAGGTGCCCACAGTGGGACTGGCTTGATAACACACCTTGATTGGCTGCCTTCTCTCCTCTGTTTTGCTTCCCCGCTCTCCTACCAGGGTTTTCTGAGATCTGCTCCCAAATAAACTAAATAGTAAATGCATTTGAAATCTTTTCTATGGTCTGCTTCTGGGGCAACTCGATCTGAGACATATATACCCACAGAAAATATGGAGTATCATTTTTTTTTTGCGTGTTAACATCAAAGGAATACTGTTCTGCATGAATCATGAGGCAGTATTCTTCTTATTCCCATTTTTTAGATGAGGACATTGAGACTCAGAGAGTGAAGGAATTTGCCTGATGCATCACAACTTGTACGAGGCAATGTCAGCACTCGAACTCAGGTCTCCTGTGCTCTGTCTACTGTGCTTCATTTCTCTGGCAGAGTTGAGGGAGGATCTCCTATTCTCTTGGTTGCACCTAAGTCTCCTGGACCAAAGGATTTCATGGTGATGGTGGGAGCTCGGGCAGGTGCCATAGGGCAGGATTAGGAATGCAAGCCCCAGTGCAGTGCCATCCAGAGGGTGCAGCATGTGTGGCCACAGCCACTGCCAAGAACAGGGCACATTTTACCTTCAAGCAAGGGTTTCTTCTGTATCATTACCCATGCCTCTGAAAGTACACTAAAACTCCCAGTCCTGGGGTGGAGGAAACTTGAGAAATGGGATGGGGATCAAAGTGCTGTGAGGGTTTGCTTAGAAAGACAGAGGCTAAGAGAGACTGTACTACTAACTTTCTGTGTAACTTTGGGAAAGTTACTTACCCTCTCTGGGCCTGACATTTCTTTTCTATATAAAGGGAGACCTTGTCATGATTGGAGGGCTGGGCTTGAAAACTCAAATGGCTATAGGGGCCCACAGGGCCATCCACATGAGGAAGGTGGTCCGGGCAAGGGCGCTGCAAAGTGGACAGCTCAGGGGCAGTCTACAGGGCAGCCCCATTCAGCATCACCAACGCTGCCATGAGTCAATAGCAGGGGAGTACAGGAGACCAAGGTGCTAGACCCAGGACTGTCAGCTCTTCCAGTTTTTCAAGAGAAGACAGAAATCCAGATTTCTGTGAGCTCTCTTGACTTTAAATGTTAGCAACTAATTTAAAAAGAATCACTTTGTGGGGTCAATTGAAATACACCTACTTGCTGAAATACCTCCCAGGCAAGGGAGGGAGGGGCTGTTCAACGTCCCTCAAGTCCGTATTTTTCAGAGGCCCTACTATGTGCCAGGTGCCAGGTGTTAGAGATACAGTAGTTTAGGAGACAGACATGTCTGTGCCCTCATGGGACTTAACTTCTAAAAGAGTTTAAAGTCCAAGCCCTGACCAGTCCTCTGAATGCAGACAACTTTCTCCTCACCCTCTGGGGTAAGGGGCCCCACAGAGCATCCTGGTTGGGGTGAGATTAAGATTCATGCTTCCCACGCCCATTAGGATGGCTCTAATAATAATTTTTTAAAAAGGGAAATAGCAAGTGTTGGCCACAATGTGGGGAAATTGGAACTCTTGTACATTGCTGATGGGAATGTAAAGTAGTGGAATACAGTTTGGTGATTCCTCAGAAGTTAAACATGGAATTACCATATGACCCAGAAATTCAACTCCTAAGTACATACCCAAGGGAATTGAAAACAGGTGCTCAAATATATGTACATGCATGCTCATAGCAGCACCATTCACAATAGTCAAAACGTGGAAACAACCTGAATTTCCATCTACAGATGAATGGATAAACAAATTGTAACGTATACATACAATGAAATACTATTCAGCCATAAAAGTAATTAAATGTGTCAGTATTTAACTGGATGAACCTTGAAAACAAGAAGCCAGTCACAAAAGGTGTGGCTTTGTGTGATTCCATTTACATGAAATATCCAGAATAAATTAATCCAGCGATACATAAAAGCAGGTTGGTGGTTGTCAAGGGCTGAGAGGAGGGAGGAACAGAGTAACTGCTTAATGCGTACTGCGTTTCCTTCTAGGATGACGAAAATGTTTTGGAACTACACAGAGGTGCTGATTGCACAACACTGTGAATGTGCTAAATGCCACTGCATTGTTCACTTTAAAATGGTTAATTTTATAATGTTATGTGAAGTTCATCTAAAAATCGTTTTAAAAATTACAAACTACATAAAAGTGCTTTGCTAGGATGGTTAAACAAATTATGGTGCATCCAAACAGTGGAATATTATTCAGCCATTCAAAATTCGAGGATGTTTTAATGACATGGAAAAATGCTTCCAATGTAATACTAAGTAAACAAGTGGGATAAAAATTGTATATGCAGCATTTTACTAATTATGTTAAATAAAATGTGCACAAAAAAGACTATAAAAATAAGCTAAAATGTTTGTTATCCAAATTTTTTTAAAAAGATTCATGCTTCCAGGAATTCCCTGACGGTCCAGTGGTTAGGACTCAGCGCTTTCACTGCCGTGGCCGGGGTACAATCCCTGGTTGGAGAACTGAGATCCCACAAGCTGCGAAGTGTGGTCAAAAAAACAAAAAACAAACAACAGCAAAAGACTCATGCTTCCACTGCTTCAGCATCTACTAAGTGTCAGTCATAGTGAACGAGATGAATGAAGATCTTTGCCCTCCTGCAGCAGAGAACAGGCGACAGTGGCCCTGGGTCTAGAAAGAGCTGGAAGGTCAGCAGAGCCAGATTCTTTCTTCTCTCTTCACTGCCCCAGACTCCCTGGGTGACCCTTTCACGCCTCAGTCCTCCTCATACGCAAAAGCTGCCCCTCGGGAGAGCCATCCAGCCTCTTGGTGTTTTCCCCTAGAAACACCTGTACATGCACCCAAGACCACACATCCAGGCTGGCCCCAGCAGTATTGTGTGTTGTCGTGAACCCCTGGAATAACCTGTATGTTCCTCACCAGGGGAATGAGAAGTAAGGCAGGATGGTCCCCTGCTGGGATCCTCCACTTAAAAGGAATAAACTAGAGCTCTGTTTCTTATCCTGGCTAGACCCTGACAACTTAATGATAAGAAGGCAGGGGAAAATGAAATTGCAAAAGAATCGCACAGTTAGATACCATTTATGTAGATCCTTAAAACACGAAAAACGATTTTATGTATTGTTTATGTACCCATATATATGTAATAAATTTTTGAAAGGCACAGACAGGAAGCACTGTAATTCATGACCGAGATTGCCTCTGGGGAGGAAGAGAAACAGAACTGAGAGGGATCCAAGGTGGGGAGGCTTCCATTTTAACTGTTACTTTTAGTAATTTTATTTTTTTAAAAACTGAAGCAAACATGACAAAATGTGAACATTTGTTAATTCTGGGTGGTGGGTTCCTGGGATATTTAGTATATTATTCTCTTCACTTTTCTGTATTTTAACCTCAGCCCCCCCCCCCCAAAAAAGGATAGTGAAAAGAAAGCAGTGAAGAGAACCAGTGTCTCTTGAGGGCTTTCTCTGTGATGGCCAAAGTGGTCCTCAAAGTGTGTTCCCTGAACAAGCAGCACCAGCATCACCTGGGAGTGCAAATTCTTGGGGTCCTGTGCCAGACTTACGGAGTCAGGAACTCTGGGGTCAAGACCCAGAAGTCTGTGTTTTAACAAGCCTTCCAGGTGATTCTGGTGTTCTGCTAAAATATGAGAACCACCGGGCTAGACTGTAATAGCTATGACAATAGTTAACCCGTATTAAGCAATTAGACCTGCCAGACAGTGCTCTGAGAGCGTTCCTTCAGTAACTCAATCTAATCTTCAAAACAACCCTATGAAGGAGCCATATTTGAATTATCCCCATCCTACAGTTGTGGAAATGGAGGCACAGAAAGGCTAAATCCGCTGCCCAAGGTCCAACAGACAGGTTGCTCCCAGAAACCCTTTACCTAACCACTACACTAAACTGTCACTTACATGACCTCTAACATACTCTAGCTCACTGCAGCCTTGGAAGAAAGACTTAATAGCCCTCTTTGACAGATAAGGAAATCGGAATTTAGGGAGGGAGAGTGACTTGTCCAAGGTCTCACAAGGAGGAAAGTGAGGGGCCACGCATCCTGTGGTCTGTCCAGGAGGTTTTGGGGTTTGACCTAGACCACCTGGGGATCAGGGCCCAGCTGGAAGGAGGAGGGAGCTCAGCGAGCGGACCCAGCTGCAGCCCTGCCTGGGTGTGACTTGCACCGTCACGCCTACGGCCAGCTGTCCCCTTCCCCACTATGGCTGCCAACCCGCCGTGACCGTGACGGTCACCCACCCCCACCAGGAACCGTAAGGGCCTTCCCCTCCCGGGCTCCGTGAAGCCCTTTTTTTTTTTTTTTCCTTTTGCAAAAGGGGAACCTGGACTGCCTAGAGAAGTGGCGACTCAGGCACAAAGTCACCCTACAGCTTTCCCAGGCTCGCCGCCAGGCAATTCCGCTGTTCATCTGGGCACCCTCCCCCGCGGGTCGGCCCCCGCATCCCACCTCCTGTCCGCCGCTCCCACGACGGTCCCTCTCCCCGGCAACCCAGCTTACGCGGCTCACCACCCCGGGTTCCCTCCGCAGCCCGAAGACCCTCAGGCCGAGGGTCACGGGCCGCTGCCCCCGATCCCGTGTGCGCTGCACTCACCTGGGCGCCCGCTCCTCGTCCCGTGGGCAGCCCGGATCCTCGCAGCTTGAGCGCCCCCCCAGCTCGGCAGCCCCCGGCGTCCCGGGCGCTCGTGCCCTAGGGAAAATGGACTGACTTTCGAGAAGAGGCTGGGGCTGCGCTCCGAGGGGCTTCGGGGCCGCGCGTCTTATGGGGCCCCTCTCGTGCTGGACTGTCCGCGTCCCCTCCCACTTGCTTCGAGTCCCCGGCGGTGCGCCCGGGCTGGAACCAGGGACGCGGTGTCGCCCACAGGCCATCTGGGCTCCTTAGCCGCGCCCGGAGTGATGCTAACCCCGCCCCCAAGTGACTTAAACCCGCCCCCGAAGATTCTAACCCCACCCCAGGGACTCTAATCTCTGTCCCCACCTCCTAAAATCCTAATCCCGCCGCCTAAGGATTTTTTTAAACACCGCCCATCCAAGGTTTCTAACTCTGCCCCCAAGAATCCTAACCTTGTCCCTGAGGGATAATAACCCCGCCCCCAAGAATTTTAACCGGTCCTTCAAAGGTCCTAACCCCCAAATAACCTAACACTTCCCCCAATGTATTCTAACGCTGCCTCCCATCGCCCTAATCCTGCCCTAAAGGATTCTAAACCCCACCCTTCCGAGAACCCCACACCTCATCTCCTCCTCCTGAGATCTTAATTCTGCCCCAAAGGATTTTGAATGTCACATCTGAAGGAATTTTAACCTCGCCTACCGGAGATTTCTAATTCTGCCCCCTGGATTTTAATCCCGCCAACCGAAGGATCCTAACCCTTTTCTTGAAAAGATTCTAACCCAGCCCTCAGGATTTATGACCCTAATCCTAGGGATTCTAATCTCTCTCCTGAGAGATCCCAACCTGTTCCCATGGGGTTTTAATCCTCCCCCCAGGATTCTAATCCGGCCCATCCAAATATTCCATCCCTGCCTTCCAGGGTTTCTGATGGCACCTATCAAAGGGTCCTAAACCTGTTCGGGAGGATCCTAACCCCACCCGCGTCATTCTCACACGATTCTAAATCCACTCCTCCTCCGCCAAGCATTCCCCACCCTTCCAATCGCCACCTCCAAGCCCGGGCCCCTCCCCACACCGCGTCCCAAGCCTTCCCGGCCCTTCTGTGGTCTGCGGTTTCCGCTCCGCAGGCCCCTGGCGATTCAAACGCCAAGCCAAGTTCCTTGCCTGCAGGAACCAGCCTGGCTTACTCCTTGCAGGTTTCCTGGCAGCTCAGAGGAGTTCGAAAATTGAGGGCGCGGCAAGTGGGGCTGGAGGGCACAGCTGGAGGCCGCAGATGAGTGAGATGTGCCCAGGGCCAGGCAAGGGCAGAGCACATTTCCTCCTGGAAAGAGAGGGACTGTCACCCTAAATTCTGCTGAACACACCTCCAAAATGTACGGGAATCCTACTGTGTCTCTGTAGTCCCACTGCTACCAGCCAGTTCAGGCCACCATCATCTCTCCATTCATTCATTCAGCAGGATTGTGCTGGGCGCTGGGCTACACAGGGCTGGCTTCTTGGCCTCAGCACTATTGACATTTAGGTCCTGAAATTCTTTGTTGTGGGGTCTGTTTTGTGCATAGTAGAATGTTGAACAGCATTCCTGGATTTCATCCACTAGATGCCAGTAGCAACCCCCTTCCCCAGCTGTGACAGCCAAAATGTTTCCAGGCATGACCAAACGTCCTGGGAGGGGAGGGGGGCAGAGGAGGGGGACAGACCATGGATGAGAAAGATAATGACTCTCCTCTTATGTGTTTTGTTTATGTACTTAAATACATGTATGCACTTTTAAAATGTAGAAAATGGGGGACTTCCCTGGTGGTGCTTAAGTGATTAAGAATCTGCCTGCCAATGCAGGGGACACAGGTTCAATCCCTGGTCCGGGAAGGTCCAACATGCCGCAGATAAGCCCCGGCACCACAACTACTGAAGCCCGTGCACCACAGTGAGAAGCCTGCGCACCGCAAACAAGAGTATCCTGCTCACCGCAACTAGAGATAGCCGGCGCGTAGCAACGAAGACCCAACGCAGCCAAAAAAAAAAAAAAAAGTGGATAATGGTTTTATATATATATATATATATATATATATATATATATATATATATATATATATATTTATTTATTTTATTTTTGGCTGCGTTGGGTCTTCTTTGCTGCATATGGGCTTTCTCTAGTTGCAGCGAGAGGGGGCTACTTTTCACTGGGTGCGCGGGCTTCTCATTTCAGTGGCTTCTCTTGTTGCGGTGCCCGGGCTCTAGGCGCACAGGCTTCAGCAGTTGTGGCTCGCTGGCTGGAGAGCGCAGGCTCAGTAGTTGTGGCGCCCGGGCTTAGTTGCTCCGTGGCATGTGGGGTCTTCCCAGACCAGGGATAGAACCAGTGTCCCCTGCATTGGCAGGTGGATTCTTAACCACTGTGCCACCAGGGAAGCCCCTAGATAATGTTTTAATTGTGTGTTTGAGTTACTTGGATGGTACTTATTCAATTTTGTCCTTTTTTTTTCACTCCATCACTAGATACTATTAATATCTAGCCATGTTGCTGAAGGTCATTGTCTACATCCTCCATAGTCTATTTATCCATTCCCCTAGTCATGGACACCCAGATTGCACACAACTTCACACTACCATAAACAATGCCACTGTGGATATCCTGATATGTGTCCCCTTATGAACCCATGTGAGAATTTTGTAAAGACTTGCTTTGCCAAGAATGACAGATTCTTGCAGAATGGCTGCTGCCTGGATTCCTCTCCTGCCATTTCCCCGTATCTTGTCCTTTGGTATCATCTGCTGGTCTTAATTTGAGTTCCCCAGAAGCAGACCCTAGACATGGATTCAAGTGAAAGTCAGTTATTTGGAAGATGCAGAAAACACTGGTAAGGGAGTGGGTGAATGAGACAGGCAAGGGAAGAAAGCCAATTAAGAGAGCATTATCAAGCAAGCTCCAATTGTGGGCTCCTGGAGCTCAATTCTGCTGGGAAGCGAACCCACTTCAGAGTTATCCCACCTGAGGCTTGAGGGAGCTGGGGTGTTTATACACCAACGCCTGCCAGACATTGGATGAGGGCTTCTCCCAGGGGGATATTAATCCTCCAGCATTTCTGGTCTGCCCCATGCATGCTCCAGTCACCAGAGAGAGCCTCTAGGAAGAGAGATGCAGGTTCCAGGGACATTAGAGGGTCATTGTCAGCATCAGCTGCATCTTCTTCCA
Source organism: Balaenoptera ricei (assembly GCF_028023285.1). NCBI lineage: Eukaryota > Metazoa > Chordata > Mammalia > Artiodactyla > Balaenopteridae > Balaenoptera > Balaenoptera ricei. The sequence goes on from NC_082653.1 coordinate 26,999,707, forward strand.
CAGGTTTGCCATTCTGATGGCAAAGGACCACTGATAGCTGTAACATTCTCCTGCTAACAGCCAATTTCCCCAATTTTTTTGCTATTAAAGTAATGCTGCGATAAAAATTCTTGTATGTGTTCCCAAAGCCCCTATCAACTTTATTGCGGCATAATCTTATAAATAAAATGCACCATTTAAAATACTCAGCTTGATGAATTTTGGCAACTGTATACATCTGTGTAACCACCACACTAATCAAGATATAGAACATTTCTATCCCTCCAAAAAGTTCCCTTTTACCCTGTTGCACTCAACTTCTCCCACTCATTTCCTAAGGTAACAACTGATTGGATTTTTGTCATTATAGATTAGCTTTGTCTTTTCTGGGATTTTACATAAATGCAATCATACAGTATGTTTCTTCTTCATCTGTCTTTTTACTCACATATTGCTTTTAAGAGTTTCCATGTTGTTTCATATTCTAGTATTTTGTTCCTTTTCACTGCTGAGAAGTATTCCATAGTACCGATGTATCACTATTTGTTTATCCATTTACTTGTTGGTGGATATTTGGGTTCCTTTTGTTACAAGAATAAAGCTGTTATGAACATTCATGTACAAGTCTTTGTGTGGACATGTTTTCGTTTCTATTGGTTAAATACTTTGGACTAGAATTGCTGGGTCATATAGTAAGTGTATGTTTAACTTTATAATACAATGCTAAATTGGTTTTCAGAGTAATTATACCATTTTGCATTCCTACCAGTGATGTATGGTTTCCAGTTTTGTCACGTCCTGTCAATTTTGTATTGTCGTTCTTTGTAATTAAAAAAATATTTCCCATCTAACTCATATTAGCATCAAAGAACATTGATACAATTACAAGTTTTATCCTAAAGCACTGGCTTACTAGTATTTGGGGTGGCAAACATTTTGTCTACTCATGCATTCATTCATTCATTGTCATGGGGAGTATAGCTGGCCATAAGCAGTGGTGCTAAATACTGCATCTTTGGAGTCAGACTAGAGTTCAAACCCTGGCACTGCCATTTATCAACTGAGTGATCTTGCACATATCAAGTCACCTCTCTGAGCCTCAGTTTCCTTATCTGTCAAGTGGGAATAATAATAGTACTTACCTCGGTGAGTCATTGTGAGAGTCAACTAACATCTTATGTCTGAGGGTGATAAGGATTAAAAGGAAAATAAAGCAAAGCAAGGGGAGAGGTAGCAGCGGTGGGGGAGGGGTGATGGTGTGATTTGAGACAGAGAGGCAGGGAAGGCCTCTCTGAAGAGGGAGCATGTGAGCAGAGACCTGCTGAATTGGGGGAGTGAGTCATGGGATGGTCTGGGGGAAGTGTGTTCCAAGCAGAAGGAATAATAATGGCTAATGTCCTGAGGTGCAACTGCACTTGATGTGTTTAAGGAACACAAGGAGGCCAGTGTACCTGGAACAGAGTGGGCACAGGAGAGAATGATGGAGATGATGTTGGAGAAGTTGTGGGGCCAGACTGTGAGGCCATGAACCTCCTGGTACTGATATTAAACTTTAATTGACACGAGATGGGAGCCATTGGAGGGTTCTGAGCAGAGGAGTAAGCCACAACTGGCTTGTTTTTTAATGGGATCTCTCTGGCTGCTGGGTGGAGAATGGATTAGACGGGCCAGGGGAAGCAGGGGACACAGTGAGCAGGCTGAGGCAGTCCTCCAAAGGCAAGATGATGGTGGCATGCGCCGGGGTGGTGGCAAATGACAATTGTAGGAGCTCAGAGAAAGGATCAGAATGCTTGAAACTTTACGGGTATGCACAAGGTGAGTCATTGCAGCACCACTTTTACTAGGGAAGAACTGGAAATAACCTAGATGCCCATCATTTGGGGACTGGAAAAAAATGATAATACAGTAATGGAGTACCAAGCAGCTGTCAAAAGAATAATGATGTTTAAAAACTAATCATATTTCTATGCACTAGCAAAGAACAATCTGAAAATAAAGCTAAGAAAACAATTTCACTTACAATGTCAATGAAAAGAATAAAATACTGGGAATCAATTTAACAAAAGAAATGCAAGATACTTGGAAAACGAAGAAACATTTTAAAAAATATTTATTTATTTATTTGGCTATGCCCGATCTTAGTTACAGCACGCGGGATCTTTTTTCAGTTGTGGCATGCGAGATTTAGTTCCCTGACCAGGGATCGAACCTAGGTCCCCTGCATTGGGAGCACGGAGTCTTAATCACTGGACCACCAGGGAAGTCCCCGAAGAAACATTCTTGAAAGAAACTTAAGAAGACCTAAGTAAAGTCATCTCAGGGGATGGAAAAGACATCCCTCTGTGGACTGGAAGACAATATTGTTAAGATGATGATACTCCCCAAAGTGATCAACCAAATCCCTATCAAAACCCCAGATGTCTTTTTTTTTAAATAAAAAATAAAAATAGACAAGTTCATCCTGAAATTTGTATGGGAATGCAAGGAACTCAGAGCAGCCAAAACAAACTTGAAAAAGTAAACATTGGAGGACTCACTCTTTCCAGTTTGAAAACTTACTACAGTAATCAAGATAGTAATCAGTGGAAGAGAATTGAGAGTCCAGAAGTAAACCCTCACATTCACGGCCAACTGATTTTCAACAAGGGTGCCAAGACAATTCAATGGGGGGAAAGAATAGTCTTTTCAACAGATGGTGTTGGAACTGGATGTCCCCATGCAAAATAATGAAGTTGAACCCTACCTCACACCATCCACAAAAATTAGCTCGAAATGGATCATAGACCTAAATATATGAGCCCAAAACATAAAACTCTTAGAAGTAAATCTATATGAACTTGGGTTAGGCAAAGCCATCTTAGATGTGACGTAAGTGACAAAAGAAAAAACAGAGAAACTGGACTTCATCAAAACTAAAAACTTGTGCTACAAATGATACAATCAAGAAAATGAGGGACTTCCCTGGTGGTCCAGTGGTTAAGACTCCGCACTCCCAATGCAGGGGGCCTGTGTTAGATCCCTAGTCAGGGAACTAAGAATCCGCATGCTGCATGGCGTGGCCTAAAAAAAAAAAAAAAGAAAAAGAAAAAGAAAAAGAAAAGACAACCCACAGAGTGGGAGAAAATATTTGCAAATCATACATCTGATAAGGTACTGGTATCCTACATATTTAAATAACACTTACAACTCAATAATAAAAAGACAAGTAAGGCAATTATACTTCAATAAAGATGTTTAAAAAACAAACAAACAAACAAAAAAAAAAAAAAAAAAAAAAAAAAAAGACAATATAATTGAAAAGTGGGCAAAAGATCTGAATAGATATTTCTCCGAAGAAGCTATACAAATAGCTAATAAGCACATAAAAAGATGCTTACTATCATTAGTCATTAGGGAAATACAAATTAAGCCCAATGAGATGCCACTTCACATCCATTAGAATGGCTAATAACAAAAAAGACAGATAATAGCAAGTGTTGATGAGACTCTGAAGAAATTAGAACCTTCATATATTGTGGTGGGAATGTAAAATGGTGCAGCCCCTTTGGAAGACGGTGTGGCAGTTCCTCAAAACGTTAAACATGGAGTTACCATATGACCCAGCAATCCCACTCCTAGGTGTCTGCCCAAGAGAATTGAAAATATGTCTACACAAACATTTGTATGTGAAATTTTCATAGCAACATTATTCATAATAGCCAACAAGTGGAACAACTCTGATGTCCATTAATGGATAAATAAAATGTGCTATATCCATTCAATGGAATATTATTTGGCAATAAAACAGTATGAAGTACTGATACATGCTACAACATGGGTGAACTTTGAAAACTTGTTAAATGAAAGAAGCCGGTCACAAAAGATCACATATTGTATAATTCCATTTACATGAAATGTCCAGAATAGGCAAATCTACAGAAACAGAAAGTAGATTAGTGGTTGTCTAGGGCTGGGGGTTGGGGAGAAATAAGGGGTGACTGCTAGTGGGTACGGGTTTTTTGTGGGGGGGGGGGTAATGAAAATGCCCTAAAATTGATTGTAGTAATGGCTGCACAACTCTGTGAACATACTAAAAGTTACTAGAGTGTACATTTAAATGGATGAATAAGTGAATTATAATTCAATAAAAAAATTTTTTAAATGAAGAAAGTCATTATGTACTAATAGGGAACATGTGGGTAAGGGGAGGGGGGAGCAAGGTGCACAACAGTTTCTATTGTATTTTACTATTTGTGTAGAACAGGAGAACAAGGATACAGGAATTTACCAGCACATGCCTGGGCAGAGTCAGGAAGGGCACACATAGGAAACAGCCTCAGAGGTTTCTTCCAGAGAAGGGAATTGTGTAGCTGGGTGACAGAGGAGGGAGGGAGACTTATTGGTCCTAGTATACCCTTTGTACTCTTGAATTTTGAACGACCTGAATATATTAACTATTTAAAAATAAAGTCATTTAAAAAAATCAGAGACTTCATGGGCAAGATAGAATTGGGGCTGGGTAGGATTTTTAGAGGATGAAGAGTCCAAAAAGGTTCTGGGTGTGCACTTGACATTGGGGCCAGGGGTGTAGGAATGATGGAAGCAAAGGCATTGAGACTGGACTGACTGCCTCTCACTATCTGTGACTTTGGGCAAGTTACTCAACTCCTCTCTGCCCCTGCTTCCTCATCTGCAAAGTAGAATGGTAAGAGTGCTTACCTCACCAGGTCATTGAATCATTGCATATCAAGCTCATTACTGTGCCCTCACTTATATCATCTCATTTAATCTCTTTGAAATGGGGATGATTATAAGTGGATGGCTCAGAGAGGTAAAGACACTTGCCCAAGGTCACACAGCCAGCAACAAATTCGAATCCAGGTCTGTGAGTCTCCAGTGTGCCTCCAAAGGCTGTGCTTGTAAGGACTACACAAACCTAGTAAGTGTGCCCGGGAGATTAAGGAGTAGAGAGAGAGAGATGCTGATGGGAGGACATGACGCAGGGCTCAGTCCCGGAGGGAGGGCAGGAGCTAGGGAACAATGCAGGCTTCACTTTACAGGGGGTCAGAGGTTAGCTCCTTCAAAAGTATATTTTCCTATTTCCAGGAGCATTTGCATTTTATTTCAAATTCTTTGGGAACTGCTGATTGCTCTACATTCAAAACAGGATGGGGGATGGGGAAGAGAGCCACAAATGATTATTTCAAGGCCCAGATATTTCCCCTTTTATTTGCAAAGTAGCCAGTGTACACCCTCTCAGGCAGGAGGTCATTGCTGCTCTCATTTTCCAAGAGAGGCAAACAAAAACCTGAGAAGACTAGCCCTTGAGAACCTCATAACAGCCCCCAGCAGGTTCTTGACCACTCTTAAAAAACTCCTCCATCTTCCATCATCTCTAGCCCCCCATGCCCACCTCCACCCCTGCCCTGGCTTATTTTTCTCCGGAGAACTTGTCACCACCAGGCACTTTAATACATACTTATATGTTAACCTGTTTGTTGTCTATCTCTTCTACTTTTTTTTTTTTTGCAAGTTCCACGCAGATACTATTCATGTGCATGTTTTTACAGATGGAGAAACTGAATGAATGAAGGACACTGAATGAATGAAAGGAACTGAATGAAGGAAGGAACCGAATGAATGAAGGTCTAGTGAATAACAGTGCGGGGATCCAAACCCTTCATTTGATTAATTCTATAAGTATTTATTAAGGGTTTACTATGTGTAGTTCCCAGACTTTTCTCTACACATTTACATACATATACAGGTAAATACAAAACCATGTTATTTTTAAAAAATGAATGTACTCTCTGTACTGTTGTACAAGCATGTCTTGGGGCTCTCTCCGTGTTAATTCACCACTGAATGTGAGCGAGGCTGGGGCCCAGGGACTTTAATCTCTCAGAATGCTGCCAGGAGCTGGGAGGACAAAAATGGACAAGATAGTCTTGGCCCTCAAGCAACGTCCAATTCAATTAGGGAGACAAAAACTTAGACCAATAACTTAGATACAGAGGTGGAAAATTCTGTGGTAGAGAGGCACATGATATTGTAGAACCAAGTAGGAGGGACATTGGCCCAGCCTGGGGTGCATCAAGGAGGACTTCTTGAAGGAGGTGATCCATTGAGGCTTAAAGGATGATAGTGGAAGGTCATGGCAAAGGATTTTCCGGACAGAAGGTACAGCCTGACAAAGACTTGAGGGAGGAAAGCCTGGCCTGTTTGAGGAACCACAAACCTTCTGTTTTGTTGGTGCCTGAAGCCCGATGCAAGAGAAGGCAGACCATGAGGCTGGAGATGGCAGCAACAGCAGCGGATTAGGAGCTGGGACTTTCTCATGAGGGTGACCAGGGAAACTGGGCTATGCGTGTCTTGGAAGCTTACCTACCCCAGGTACCATCCTAGAGGCAGCCGACCTCTTGCTCAGGGGTGTGCCAGGGCTGAACCGGGATGGGGATGGTGGGGGGTGTCAATGAAGTTGTTTTTCTGCCCCCAGCTGCGTGGCCACCTCCAGCTGATGGGTCCCCCTGGGGCGGGGGGTACGGGACTGTTCGGTTTCACAACCCCCCTCCCTTCCCCCAGGGTCTCCGGAGGCCAAGAAAAGAGGAAGCGCTACGCGGACTTCCTCCTGGGTCCGGGTGCTTGAGAGCCCAGGCGGGTCCTTCGGAAGGGCGGGGGGAGGGGCGGGGCACAGAAGGGCCTCCCCGCCCACACGCTTTCAGCAGAATAAAAAGGCCTGGCCTAGCCCCGCCCCCTGTCCTCGGTGGCCGAGGTCCTGCAGGGTGGGCCCAGGCCTGGAGCTGGGAGAGCGAGTTCGCATCCCAGCAGTCCTAACACACTGTCTCTTCCTCTACAGAACCGCCTCTCTGAGACTCACATCTTGAATGAGAGGGCACGTCCTATCCAGCAATTTAAAACTGAGGCGATGTGTATGAATTAATATGGAGAGAGCCCCAAGATACGCTTTCAGAATAGTATAGAGTACATTCATTAAAAAACAAACAAACAAACAAAAACCCCAACAAACCAATCATGGTTTTGTATTTACCTATATACGTATGTAAATGTGTAGAGAAAGGTCTGAAAACTACACGGCCGATAAGAACAGAGATTGTCACTGAAAGAAGAAAGGAACATTGGGATCAGGGAGAAAGAGATGAACTTTCTTCTATTTTTTTAAACTAGAGAGTATTTGTTTTTATTTGTGTAATTAAAATGATAATAATAAATGAAAAGATTGGAATATATGGTTATGGAGGGTCTTTTTCCCCAAACGTTTTGTTATGAAATTTCCCAAACATACAGCAAAATTGAAAGACTTTTACAACAAAACCCCTATACTCACCACCTTCATTCTACCATTAACATTCTACTTGCTTCATCACATGTCTGGCCATCTAGCTGTACATCAATTCATCTTTGAAATGTATTTCAAAGTAAATTACTTTGGGGGCTTCCCTGGTGGCACAGTGGTTAAGAATCCGCCTGCCAACGCAGGGAACACGGGTTCGAGCCCTGGTCCAGGAAGATCCCACATGCCGTGGAGCAACTAAGCCCATGCACTGTAATTACTGAGCTTGCGCTCTAGAGCCCGCGAGCCACAACGACTGAGCCCACGTGCCACAACTACTGAAGCCCGGGGGCCTAGAGCCTGAGCTCCGCAACAAGAGAAGCCACCACAATGAGAAGCCCATGCACTGGGACAAAGAGTAGCCCCCGCTCGACATAACTAGAGAAAGCCTGCACGCAGCAACGAAGATCCAACACAACCAAAAATAAAAAAATAAAAATAAATTTTAAAAAAAAAGGTAAATTACTTTGGCATACATATTAGTTCAATGTTTGCTTACAAAATTTAATGTAAAATTTACATACAACAAAGTGAATAAGATTAAGTGTTCATTTGCTGAATTTTTGCAAATGGATATACATCCATGTAACTTCAACCCTGTTAAAATAGATTGCCATCAATCCTGAAAGTTTCCCTTTGTCCTACAGTATATTTTAATTGCCAACATTCTATGAGTCAGCATTCCACACAGGGCGAGGTATATAGTAAGTGCTCAATAAATGTTTGTTGAAGGACGAATGTGCACATGGCCTGCTCCCCTGAGGGCAGGACGATGTCTTTTTCTTTTGCATTTCCCACAGAACTGATACACAGTAAATGCTTAATAAAGACTAACTGATTGTATTAGTTATTCGTTGCTGTGTAACAAATTATCCCTAAATTTAGCAGTTTAAAGCATTATAAGCAGTTATTATCTCACCCAGTTTCTGTGGGTCAGGAATCTGGGAGCAGCTTAGCTTAGTGGTTCTGGCTTGGGGTCTCTCATGAAGCAGGCAAGGTCAGCCTGATCTGCAGTCTTCTGAAGGATAGACTGGAGCTGAGGATCCATTTCCAGGATGACTCACTCATATGACTGTTGGCAGGAGGCCCAGGTCCTCATTACATGAACCTCTCCATAAGCCTGGCTGAGAGTGCTTATGTGGCTGGCTTCCCCCAGAGCGAGTGATCTGGGAGAGCAAGGTGACACATCACACTGGGTACACAGGGCATCTCTAGTCAGTGTGGGAGTGGTCCACACAAGAGCAAGAATGCCAGGAGGTGAGACTACTTGAGGACTTCTTGGAGAAGAAAGCCATTATGAACATGGATTCAGATTTTCTGAGCACTTGCTTTGTGCTGGATGCTGTGTTGGGCTCCTGGAGGGAATGTAAGGATGAGTCACAACCAGTTCTCCCCCTTCCCCTCACAAGATCAAGATCTCTTTGTGTGTGTGTGTGTTGGAGGTGGAGATGGGGAGGTCAGACAGACATGGAAACAGATGACAGTGTTGTAGAGTATGATAAATCTCACAATAGTGGTTTTTAAAATTGCTTTTCTGTAATTCATGTTCATGACACAACATTTGAGATAACATCATGAAAAGAGAGTTTCCTTTCCTCCATATTTTACAGCGGTACATTCCTCTAGCTCAGAGGCAACAACTATAACCTGTTTTGTATATGCTTCCAGAACTGTGTGTTCCATGCATAGAGACAAAGACATTTACTGCCCTCTTTAAACAAAAAGCACCATCCATAGTTCATTATTCTGCACCTTGTTTTTCTTTTTTCCACTCACTCTATCTTGGAAACAATTCCATATCAGTATGCAGAGAGCTACTTCATTCTTACTTATGGCTGCATGGTATTCTATTGTCTGCCTGAGTCCCGATTTATTTAACCAGTCCTTTTTATCACCGAACGTCTGGTTTCTCCCTTTCTTTCTTTCTTTCTTTCTTTCTTTCTTTCGGCCGTGACACGCAGCATGCAGGATGCAGGGATCTTAGTTCCCCGACCAGGGATGGAAACTGTGTCCCCTGCATTGGGAGCTCAGAGTCTTAACCATTGAACCACTGGGGAAGTCCCAACATTTGGTTTATTTCTAACCTCTTGTTCTTAGAAGCAAAGCTGCAACGATTTTCCTTGCATAGCCATCGTTTCCATTTTGTGCCTATGAATGCAGGAGAAATTCCTGGAATTGAAATTGTTGCATCAAAGGGTGTGTGCATTTAAAACATTGGTAGATATTGCTAAATAGGTTTTTAAAAAAAAATTTAGTTGCCCCAGATCTTAGTTGCAGCTTGCCAGCTCCTTAGTTGCGGCATGTGAACTCTTAGTTGCAGCATGCATGTGGGATCTAGATCCCTGACCAGGGGTCGAAGCCGGGCCCCCTGCATTGGGAGCGTGGAGTCTCAACCACTGCACCACCAGGGAAGTCCCCCGCTAAGTAGGCTTTATGCCAACTTGCCCTCCCACTTAAAACATGTGAGTGCCTGTTTCTTCACACTACACACACGGTAAGTTATCAAACTTTCCGAACTTTGCCAATCTAGTTATTGAAAAATGGTTTCTCAATGTAGTTTTAATTTGCATTTTTCTTATTAGAGTGAGGCTGAACACCTTGTCACATGTCTCAGAACCAATTGTATTTTCTTTTCTGTGAACTGAATAAATAATTTGCCTATTTTTCTGCTGGGCTGTGGGTCCTTATTATTTATTTGAACGTTCTCTTTACACATCAAAGGCACTGTCTGCATGATAAGCTTCAAAAATAATTTTTTGGAAAAAGTTGCTTTTAGACAGAGATGAGAAGTTTCTACAGGTCACGTCATTTTCTGTGCATCACTGCAGGGCTGCCTAAGGGCTAAGGGGGCAGCCGTGCCATGTAGAGTTCTAGAAGGTGATGCTAGGATCTGGCGCTGGGGTTGGGGGAGGAGGGGTGAGCAAGGAGGCAGTTGTTAGCTCTCACACTAGATGGAAAGGGCTGTCTCAGAAGACAGCAAGCTCCCCAGGGCAGGAAGTGGGCAAGACAGGCTGGCCTGGCTCTAAGGCCTTTTGCCCTTCATCTGGAATGTCTGCGGATAGACAAGTCAGAAAGGGGAAGACACACAAATAGGGCTGTCAATTTCTGATCATTTGGGCCTTGAGTGGGTGGTTACTGCATCTGGAATATTACTTGTTTATTTATTTATTTAGTTTTTTAATAAAAAAATTTTTTGGCCTCGCGGCTTGTGGGATCTTAGTTCCCCCATCAGGGATCGAACCCAAGCTCTTGGCAGTGAAAGTGCAGAGTCCTAACCAATGGACCACCAGGGAATTGCCATGTAACATTATTTAATAGTAATATAAACTCCTTAGAATGTAAGCTCCATGAGGCCAGCGTTCAAGCGCTAAATAAATAGCTGTGAAATGAAGAATGAATGAATGAATCTAATCAAAGGATGTGAGAGGTTGCTGTTTCTGAGCCAGAAGGGAGCCCTCTTCCCCTCCCTCCCTCTTTGAAACTGCCCTCTCCTCTTCCTTCCTCTTACCGCATCTGAGTCAGGTCTTAGCATCTCTCCTCTGGTCCTTGTCCCCGCACCCCCCGAGTCCCCCAGTGCCCAGGCTTCTCTTGACTCCCCTCCAAGCAGCTAGATTCACTTCAAGAAAATGCAAGCCCATTAGCTCGCTCCCCACTGCCTATACGTCCCAGCCTGCCCCTTCAGGGCCTTCTCAGTCTGCCCACTTCTCTGGTTTCCTCTCCTATGAGTCCTGCCCCTCACCTCACACATCCCATGTTCCTCCAGAAAAAATAATGGTCACATTGACTGAGCACTTCCTAGATGTACTTTTACATGGATTATCTTGTTTAAGCCTCACAACAATCTATGAGACCTATGAGGGCAATGCTATTATTATCTCATGTGATAGATGAGGAAACGAAGACCCAGAGAGACATTTAGGGGCTTACCCCAAGGTCACCCAACTAGCAGATGACAGAGTTGGAACTGAAAACCACTCAGTCTGACCCTGGAGCCAGAGTGCTTAAGTGTCTCGGACTGTGCCATGCTCCTTCTGGCTCCCCTGCCTGTGCTCATGCTGGGCCCCCCAAAGGGCTCTCCCTGCTATTGTCAACCTGCCAAAAATCTTGCTCATCCTTCAAGGTCTCGCTCATATGTCACCTCCTCCGAGAAGCTTTTTCCAGCTTCCTCAGAAAGAGCCGGTTTCACACTCTTTGATTTTACAGTTGAGAATTTTGTGCTGTGATAATTTGGGGACCATCAGGCTAGGAACCCCCCCAGTGGGCAGGGATTATTCTGTATCTCCTTCTAGTGTCTAGCACAACCCCTGGCACACAGTGGGTGATCTCTAAATGACAGTGACTGAATGGCAGTGGCCCCAGGACTCCTCCCCAACACGCGGTGGTGAAGGATTGCTAGGAGTCTCCAGGGCCCCCAAATGGGAGGGGCTTCAGTGTAAGGGGCAGCTGGAGACATTTTCACTACCCACCACTTGTCTATGGGTCAAGACTGTCCCCAGGCGATCCAGCTGGTGGGGGAGTTCCATCATTATGCCACCCCTACTGGTCTTTGGGAATCAACTATCCACCGCCAGGGGCATTTCCCGTCTTGCAGTGAACTGAACCATGACGGGAAGTGATCCTGACAGGGTTTCTGAGTGCTATAGGAGGAAGTGTGGCCAGCGTCCCCATGCTCAGAGCCCGGGTCACCCCAGCCAGGGCCCTTTGGACCTCAGAAACCAAGGGGTTGCATGGCTTTGGTAAGAAGGTAGTTCCGGGGGGTGTGGGGACTTCCTCGGGGTGTGCGGGAAATTGCTCCATCCTTGGAGCTGTGGGGTAAGAGCTGTCCCAGTGCCTCTCAGCAGCCCTGTCATCGTGCTCAGGCTAGGACTGTGGGCAATTTCCAAGCTTGAGCCTCTTGCAAAGCCCTCAGCCCTTTGAGAGGGACCCCATTTCTTTGGCCTCTGCCCCTCATCAACAGACTTCTCCCTCATGGCTGCCTCACTCAGGAACTTACTAGGGCACCCCAAGGCCTCGGGTCCAAATGCCTCAGCCTGCAATCATTATATCCCAAAGACTGGTAGAGAGGAGAGCAGAGCAGGTAGGAGCCTGGGTTCTGGGGTTAGCCAGATATGGGTCCAATTCCCAGCTCACTGTGTGACCTTGGGTCATTCATTTCACCTCCTTGAGCTCCAGTTCCTTCATCCATAAAATGAGGATAAATAAATTTGAAAACATCAAAATTAAGGATTTGTCCAATGGAAAATTTGTTCAAAGGAAGGCACCACAGACCAATGGTTCTCAAAGTGTGGTCCCTGAACCATCAGCATCACCAGAGTACTTGTTAAAAACACAAGTGCTGGGACTTCCCTGGTGGCGCAGTGGTTAAGAATCCGCCTGCCAATGCAGGGGACACGGGTTCGAGCCTTGGTCCAGGAAGATCCCACACATGCCACAGAGCAAATAAGCCTGTGCGCCACAACTACTGAGCCTGCACTCTAGAGCCCGCGAGCCACAACTACTGAGCCTGTGTGCCACAACTACTGAAGCCTGCACGCCTAGAGCCCATGCTCTGCAACAAAGACAAGCCACCCCAATGAGAAGCCCGCGCACCACAATGAAGAGTAGCCCCTCCTCGCCCCAACTAGAGAAAGCCTGTGTTCAGCAACGAGGACCCAATGCAGCCAAAAATAAATAAATAAATAAATTAATTTATTTAAAAAACACACACACAAGCGCTAAAAACAAACAAACAAAACCAAAAACGCAAGCTCTTAGGTCCCATCTCTGTTCTGCTGAGTCAGAGACTCTAGAGTGGGGATCAGGAGATTCTGATAAATGCTGAAGTTGGAGAACCACTGCCATAAATAACAGATGGGCAATGCACTAGGAGAAGATACTTGTAACAACAATATCCAACAGGAGATTAATATCTAAAATTTATAAGCTACTCCTACAAATCAACATGAAAAAACAGGAAATCCAGGAGATAATGGAGAAAAGATATGGACAGACAATTCATTGAAGGGGAAGCCTAAATCCCTGACAAGTATAGGAGGTTCTGAATCTCAGGATTGACAGAGAAACGCAAGTTAAAACAACGAGATGCCATCTTACACCCAAACTAGGCAAAAGTTACAAAGTCAGATAATGTAAAAGTTGTTGAAAATGTGGGGAGACAACATCCCTCACACGCTACTAGTGGAGCCATCCTAGCAGATTTTAGTGAAAATTAAAACAGAGATGCTCTATGATCTAGTAATTCTACTCTTGGGTATAGAGCTCAAAGAAATTTTCACACAGCTCCATAAGGGTCATGCACAAAGATGTTCATCACAGCGTGGTTTATGGTAAGAGGGAACTGGAAGCAACCTGAGTGTCCATCACTGGGGGAATGAATAAATAAAACAGTGGATGCTCAGCTTGGAATATTTTGTGGTGGTTGGATGTAATAATTTAGGTTTTTACACAGCAACATGAGTAGATCTTTTTTTTTTTTTAATAAATTTATTTATTTTTGGCTGCGTTGGGTCTTCATTGCTGCGCGAGGGCTTTCTCTAGTTGCGGCGAGCGGGGGCTACTCTTCGTTGTGGTGCTCGGGCCTCTCATTGCGGTGGCTTCTCTTGTTGCGGAGCACAGGCTTTAGGCATGCGGGCTTCAGTAGCTGTGGCTCGCGGGCTATAGAGCGCAGGCTCAGTAGTTGTGGCGCACGGGCTTAGTTGCTCCATGGCATGTGGGATCTTCCCGGACCAAGGCTCAAACCCGTGTCCCCTGCATTGGCAGGCAGATTCTTAACCGCTGCACCACCAGGGAAGTCCCAACATGAGTAGATCTTAAAAACATATTATGGAGTGAAAAAGGAAACAACAGAATGAGATCCTTATACAATACCATTTATGTAATATAAACACACACACAGAAGACATTGTACATTTTATGTCCAGGGATATATATCAACACATAGGGGTGGGGTGCCTATTGTAGGGAGGGGAAGGATTGTGGGGATGTGTGGATGGAGTTCGGGGAATATAAAACAAAGTTAGACATCAGAAGGGCCTTTCATGGATCAGTTATGATGGGATGGTCATTTGCCACGAACTGAGTATAACTCATGGAACTCTCTGGATCTGAAGCCCTAATAATAATAATGATATTATTTTAACAATGGTGATAATAGTACCTACCTCACGGTAAGTGCCCTGTGTCTGGCCATGGAAGGCCATGTAAAGTTCTACAAATAAATTTTAGCTCATCTATGCAATTCTCTTGCCTCTTCTCAGGGCTTCTTTCTTTCAGCCTCTGAGCCTTTACTGAGGCTGTGCTGAGTCCTGTCCTTATGCTGACTTCTCTTCCCCTCCAACCCTGTCTTCAGACTTCTTTGACTACCCCAGATGCGATGGCTTGTCTGCGGAATCTTGGGTACTTTTCATTTGGGCCTCGAGCACAGAGCCAGGCTGTAATAGAGCTGTGAGGGGCAATTCCTATTTCCTCCTCCCAAACTGTGAGCTCCCTGAGGGTCTTCTCACCTCCACCTCAGTTCCTGTCCCGTTGCACACAGGTAAAGACAGGTAAACTGAGTCAGAAAGTGTTCGATGTGGAAGGGAACAGCATTTATTGAGCGCTTATCATGTGCTAGACCCAGCACTAAGGTCCTGACCTTCAGTAATCCCTATGACCCCCCTGTGAGGTGGGTGGGGCCGACTTCATGGTCAGAAGAGGAAATGGAGACGCAGAGAAGCTAGAACTGCTACCAGACAGGAGGCCTAGCCTGTCTGGCTCCAAATGCAAGATCTGAACAAGCAACCTGTTCAGAGCCTTAGGGCCAGGACTGGGACCCAAATCGTCCACCTCTGGGTTGACTCTCAGTAGAAAGAAACCTCTATTCCACACTAACGATCTAATTCCACCTGCGAAGGGGAGACCCTGCCTTTTGGAGCTTTAAAAAGACCCTCTACACCATTTAGTATGGTCAGTTTGAGGTAATATCTAAGGGGAATCAGGAGACTCCCTCAAGTCCCTTCTCTTGAACCTGTTTCTCAAACTGTAAAATAAGAGGAACAGAGGTCTTTGGGCTCTGAGAATTATTTTCTCAACCGGCCAGCAGGTGGAGCCCACTCTTCATCCCTCCCTTGGCTTCCAGAAGAAAGCTGCGGAGTCTCGAGGAGGAGGGAGAGTCCAGAGGCTAGTGGGACAAAGAAGTTCGCAGTCCACCCCAGCCGGCCTAGGGGCTGCCAAGTCCCGGTTAGGATCCCGCCCCCTGCAGGACATTCTCGGTACTGCAGGGACCGGAGCCCCGGGAGTAGGGACAGAGACCCCGGGAGGGTGGAGCCCCGGTTTGGGGTTTGAGTAGGAGGTCTGCGGATGGGGTCCCACAGGCAACGGCGAGTGAGACTCAGGGGAGGGGTTTTGGGGCCACCTCCTTCCCCGCCCTCCGCATGGGCGGTGGCACAGGCTACAGGTAGTTGTCCTCGGCCGCATCGGCCCCGCTCGGGGAGCCCCGGGCCTCCTCGTCCGTGCTTTCGTCGTCGTCGTCTGGGGCCAGCGCCTCGATGTCGTGCGTGATGTCGGCCAGCAGCCGGTGGAAGGCCTGCGCCTCGGGCCGCTGGGCCGCGCCGTCGTAGCTGCGCACGGCCGACGCCGACGTGGAGCTCATGCTGCGCTTGATGCGGCCGAAGCTGTCGGTGAGGATGCCGCCCTCGCGGATGCCCACGCCCTCCAGGAAGCCCTCGAAGTAGCCGATGTCCTGGTCCGGAATGAAGGGCCGCATCCCTGCAGGCCGAGGGGCAGGGTGATTCCTCGGGGTCAACCCTTCCCCTCCCACAGAAGAATTACAGGAGGAATCACTTTCTCTGGGGAGCGGAGTTCAAATCCCCACCCTGCCGCTCGCTGGCTGTGTGACCTTGCACAATTCCTTGACTCTCTGAGCCAGAGAATAACGGCATAATGCTCCGCACGCAGTAAATGCTCACTACATGTTAGCTTATTATTGTTATCATTATTATTATTACATTCCCATTTGTTAGTTGTGTAACACTCCGCCAATAATTACTCTGAGCCTTACTTTCCTCGCCTGTAAAACGGAGATAATTACACCTGTTCTCTCGGTAGGGCTGTGAGGATTAAATAAGGTACTTAACACACACTGAGTGCCCCATTTGACTTCTGTTTTACTTCTGTCACTACTTACTAGCTTTGTGACTTATTTACGTACTTTGCTTCTCTAAGCCTCAGTTTTCTCATCTGCAAAATGAGGGCAAATCATAGTTTTAACTTCCCAGAACTGAGGGCGTTCAATGAGATGATCCTTGGCACTACACACAGTAACTGCCCAATACATGTTAGCTTAGTAAGATTATCGTTCCTGTTGCTGTTATCACTAGCCCTCCTTACTAGCTCTGTGACCTTGGAAGAGTTCCTTAGCCTCTCTGAGCCTCAGATTCCTCATGGAGCAAAATGGGAAGAATCATATCCTCTCCTAGCTTTGCTGTGAAGGTGAAATGGTTACACCTGTGCTCTCTCTCCCGGCTCTGACAGCAGGCAAGTCTCTTCCCCTCTCTGCACTTTGGTTTCTTTGTGTGCCTCATGGATCTCACGATGTCGGCTTTATGGGAGGCCGAGGGATAAAGAGTAAACACTCCCAGCCTGGGCAGGGGGCTCACCAAGCAGGAGGAACTTGCGCCGGTCTCCGTAGAGCTTCAGCAGGCCTGCGCAATAGTCCTGGATGGGCAGCCCCAGCCGGTAGTCCCGCAGCAGCAGCGCAAACTGCTGGATCTCAGGGGGCCCCAGCTTACTCCGCAACTGTTAGGGACACCATTCGAGATTAATCCCAAGAGCAACCCCCACCCAACCCCTGCCTAAAAGACCCAGAGCCCTCGCTAAGGGTGTATCCAGCCCAGCCCTCCTGTGAAAACCCGGCCTACTGGGGGACATCCAGACCCCTTGGGCTGCATCTAAGAATGGGATGTGGACTCAAGCTGCCCGATTTCAAATCCTGGCCCCTTCACTGACCAGCTCTGTGATCATGGGTAGGTGACAACCTCCTTAACCCTCGCTTTCTTCATCTGCAACGTGAGGAGTGAGGATAATGAAGGCATTTCCTTCTTGGGTTGTTGAAAGGATGAAAAGAAATGATGCATTAAAGATGCTCAGAACAGTGCCTCGTATAAAGTCAACACTCAATGCTAGTTGACATTACTTAAGGCCTTTCACAGCTGACTCCGTTTGCTCTCCTAACCTCATGCCCTGCCCTGACCTCTGAGGTCTTATGCTTCAGTTATGTCCAGGATTATTCATGATGCCTGAAATACCCCATGTGTTCTCCAGGCCTTTGCTTATGCTGTTCGCACTGCCTGCCCCAGCTCACCGTGACCATGTAATCCTGCAACTGCTCGAGGCCCAGGCTGCTGTGGTCGCTGCCGCTGCAGTGGGAGCCATGGAAAGAGGGTGTGGACGTGCCGCTGTAACAGGCTTCAAATGTGTCCTGGGAGCCATTGCTGCAGAGACAGGGGGGGAAGGGGCCCTCACTCACCTCCCTCCGGCTCCTCTCCACATGGTAGGCTGAAGGTGGGAGGGCGCAGCCACCAGTGCTCTGGGCCTGGGGCCTCATCCTATATCCCATTTTGGCCTTCGAGGCCCCATATGATCTGGCCATGCACCACCTCTCAAGCCTCGTCTCCCCTTGCTGTTTGTGCTCAGGTCACCCTGCCTTCTGTCTTTTCTTCTAATACTCTAAGTACCTCCTCACCTCTGGGCCTTTGCACATGCTGCTCCCTCTGCCTGGAATGCCTCTCTTTCCCTGTCTTTTGCTCAGCTAACTCTTCCTCACCATTGGATCTTAAATGTCACCTCCTCAGGAAAGTTTTCCCTGATCCCTCTAGAATGGGTTAGACCCTCTGTCAAATGTGGTCACAAAGTCTGTAAGTCTACCCATGACATGAAGGCCTTTCCGATGCCCCCACCAGATCTCCTCTCTAACCACTGTGTCCTTCACACCCTCTGCTGCAGCCGTAGTGGCCTCCTGGCTGCTCCTCAAACATGCCAAGTGGATCCCACTCCATCATCCTTGCACTTGCTGTTCCCTGTACCTGGAGCGCTCTTCCCCCTTTTATCTGTCAGGTCTCAGCTCAAGTTTCATCACCTCGGAGAGGCCCTCCTGACTCCCCAGATGAGGTGGGTTTCCACAGCCTCTCTCTCAGCACTCTGAGCTTCTCTTGAGTGTTTATCACTGTTGATGCTTATTATTACTAAATAATGATTTCATTGTCTCCTGTGCTACCTTGTAAACCATGCAAGAGCAGGGACCTGGTTTTCTCTGTTTGTTGAGTACCTACTATGTGCCAAGCACAGGCCTCGTCCTTGTCTTGCTCCCCACTGTATCCCTAGCACAGAGCACAGTGCCTGGCACATGGTAGGTACTCAATAAATATTGCTTAAATAAAAGTCAACCTTGGGCTCCTGCCTCCTGGTCTCTACATTGTTCCAGAACCATCTTCAATTATTACCTCCAGAGAAGCAGTGTAAGCTTAGTGTGGATTCTGGAGCCAGCCTGTCTGGGTTCAAATCCCAGGCCTACAACTTACTAGCTGCTTGACCTTGGGTCAAGTTACTTAACTTCTCTATTCTTCAGTTTCTCTATCTGTAAAATGGGATGATAAAAATTGGTGTCGGGCTTCCCTGGTGGCGCAGTGGTTGAGAATCTGCCTGCCAATGCAGGGGACACGGGTTCGAGCGCTGGTCTGGGAAGATCCCACATGCCGCAGAGCAACTAGGCCCGTGAGCCACAACTACTGAGCCTGCGCATCTGGAGCCTGTGCTCTGCAACAAGAGAGGCCGCGACAGTGAGAGGCCCGCGCACCGCGATGAAGAGTGGCCCCCGCTCGCCGCAACTAGAGAAAGCCCTCGCACAGAAACGAAGACCCAACACAGCCAAAAATAAAATAAATAAATAAATAAAAATTTTTTAAAAAAATTGGTGTCATTGTAAGAAACAGAGGAGTTAATATTTGTAAAGTACTTAGAGTCATGGACTAGGCAGTAAATAAACAGTAGCTACTGTAATGTTGCTACGTTGATTTTAAAAATGAAGTGCATTATAGAATAGCACTTGGCAGACAGCAAGTTCAAAAGTTAGTCATTGTCATGACTGTCATCTCTCTAGCATATAGCAGGTTGTTTAAGGACTGGCCTAAGAGTGCACAGTATTAAGCAAGTATATTGCCGCTGAAAAGGGGGGTGGGGGGAAGTAAGGCCTATATCATTGGCAGAGACTGTCCCTTGTCAAGCCAAAGGCCTTAGTAACAGAACTAAGGTGACCAACTTGTCCCAGTTTTCCTGGGACTTTCCTGGTTACAGTACTGAAACTTCCATGTTTCGGGGAACCCCTAAATCCTGGGCAAACTGGGGTGGTTGGTCACCCTAAATAGAACCCTGGACAATGTTCCCAAATGAGATTTTTTTTTTTTAAACCTACATTTTCCAGACTTGCTTATAGCTAGTTATGGCCATGAGACCAAGTTCTGGCCAATGAGATGTAAGCAGAAGCCGTCAGGTAGGAATTCTAGCAAAGCTCTTTCTTTAAAGAGATTCCTGGTATGCTACTGTGATGGCTGGAGCTATAGCCACTATCTGGGCCCATGAGGTGACCTTGAGGATGGAAGCAAGTGTTAGAGAGGGAGGAAAAGATAAGCCCGAGCCCTTAATGACCATAAGGCCATAAACTCCTTGTCTATTTTATGTAAGAGACAGGGGGGAAAAGCTTTATCCTTTTTAAAGCTACTCTTTTTTAGGATTCTCTATTCCACAGAGCCAAAATGATTTTTTGGCATTAGCTGTGATTTTGGCCTCTGCAGGCCACTGTGTCTGGATGACTGGGAAAGAGCCGCAGGCCCATGTGGACCTAGTTCTGAGTTCTGGCTGCCCTGTCTGTCTCTCAGGGGTTCAGATCCTATAAGCTCACCAGAGCCTGGGAAGTTCAGGTTACCCGCACCCTCAGGGCCTAGCATCTCAGCACAAATCAAGATGGAGTCACTTTCTCCCACCCTCTCTTGCCCATAAGGGCTCAAGAATGCCTAGATGAGCAACCCTGTTTGTGCAGGGACAGAGGGGACCAGAGTGGGGTCCCTGAGAAGGACGGTACTCACAAGGAGCTGCAGCAGCTGAAGTCGGCGTCATAGGCGTAAGTCCCATCCGTGCGGCAGCTCTCACCTGGGGGCAGCAGACAGAGGGCGGTCAGAGGCGGCAAAGCAGGGACCAACATCTCTGGCTCCCTGGGGCCCCAAGCTCAGCCCCACCCTGGAGTAAGGATGGCCGGCTGGAGCGCGAATGGCCTTGTTAGTAACTGTACGGGTGTTAGCTTTCACTCTGATTGAAATGGGCAGCCACTGGAAGTTTCTGACCATGATTCCTGCCCCCACCGGCAACACACAGCCAACCTTGGGCAACGCACCTCTCCTCTCCTGGCACTCAACTTCCCCAGGGTTGGGACAATACCACCTTCCTGCCTACCTCAGGGGGGCCTTGGGGAGAGCAAGCCAGGGAACAGGTGAGGTAGTGCTTTGTAAACTGTATATGTTTGAGAGAGAGAAAAAAGAACTTTGAGGGGAAGGAGCTCAAAATCATGAGGAGAAAGGAACACCAGGTACAGAGAACTTGCTCTGTACCTGTCCCTGTCATCTCAGTGAATCCAGCTACTGGCCTCCCCCTGCCCATCGTGGTTCACTTAGCGTCACTTCCTCAGGACACTCCCCTGACTTTCCAGGCCCCGCTGGTTCCTCATTATACATTCTCATAACACTGTGTGGTTACATTTTATTTGTGTAACTATTTAATTACTGTCGGCCTACTTCAGCACTGCACGCCTCAGAGGGAGGGCCGCATCTGGCTTTACTCGCCAGTACATCCTGGTGATTAGCAGGAACCGACACACAGGCGTTCAAGAAATATTTGTTGAATGAATGAATTTGTTGAAATGTCTGTTGAGTTATCTCATTTATTTGTCCATCATCCCTGGGAGAGTCAATGAACTTTCCCAAATTCTCAATAACCACCGTTCCCACAGATGTGAGTGCCTCCAGAAGGAAAGAGCCGGCTCCCCGTTGCCTGAGCTATGCAAACAGGGACCACGCTCAGGGGGCTGTGACTGAGGAAGTTCACTTAATGGCCCTGAAGGCAGCATGGGGAGTGAGGCTGTTGCAGATGGAAGCTTTAGAATCAGATGCACCTGGGTTTGAATCCTGACTCTGCCATTTACCAGCTGTGTGACACTGAGATATTTATTGACTACTCTGAGCCTTAATGTCCTCATCTGTAAAAATTGTATTCATAAGGCCTCAGAGCGTTCTTTCATCCATTCAGAAAATACACCTTGAGCATCTGTCCCTGGTCCTGTGTTAGGCACAGGGGATACAGTGGCAAACAGGACAGACAAGGTTGTTATGAGGATTAAATAAGATTCGGTACATTGGCCCTGTGCTTGGCACATAGTTGGTGATCAACGAATACCTCTGTTGGTCTCATTCTCATTCCAGCCCTTGATGAAATTCAAGGACCAGTCTGGAAATCTTGGTTTTGACCTAGAGTCCTAGTGGGACTAGATGGCTCAGTAAACTGACAACGCATGTGCTTAGGCTTTGGCAAAGCAGGGACACCAAAAAAACAAAAGGGAGAGAGAGTTCAGCTCTGAGGGTCTTGTTCTGAAACTACGTTTGAGGTCATTATGAAATTTGACATTTTATTTTAGCGACATATCGGGGGTATGCTGTAATTGCTGTAGAGGTCAGGACCCCTAAGGGCTTTCATTGGCCCCAGTCCTGGGACATCCCCCCCTCCTCTGGCCTTCCAGGATGTTTCACAGGAGGGGCCGCCAGGAGTTGGAGTACTCACTGCGGCTGCAGAGCCACGGCCGTTCCGGCGTGGACGTGTAGTGGTAGCCGGCCCGGTCCACGCACTCGATGCTTTGGTCCCCGTAGATGATCTGGAAGACCTGACAGATGAGGGCGCAGGACTCCTCTGCAGCATCCTGGCCCAGAGAGGACAGAGCTCAGGCTTTCTCCAGGGACCAGGATGCCCCTGCTTCCTAGAAACGCAGTGTGAGGAGGCGCACAGGGGCACACGCACAACTATGGGAGCCTTTAAATCGACTTTGAGGACATTTGTCATCAAAATTATATGGCCACGCTCTGGGTGGCCTTTATAGAAACAGCCACTCACTGGCCTTTACAGAATCCAGTGACAGATGTAACTCTTCTGCCCTGAAAAATGCACACATGCACCCCAAATTCCTGGGAGGATTATGGGGCCTCCTGAAGCTTATCTAAAATAAGCCCTAATTTAGTTTAATTTACGCGTAGGAAGCTGAAGCCCAGAGACCTAAAGTGATGAGCCAGGGAACCCAGGTCTCCTAATGCCTAGTAAGAGGAAAGGAAGAATTAAGTGTATGAAAATGTTAGGCTCAACAGAGTTACTACTGCTCAACATAGTTACTATGCCATATTTTAGATATGAGCTTCCTGGCACCCAGGGCAAAAATGGAAGCAGGATGAACACATAAACTTCAGTCCCTGATAGAAGGAAGGCATTTAAGTTCTTGGGTGCAACTTTTTTGAGATCGCAAATTTGAAGAGGAATTTGCCTCTTTGATTTACCTCTTTAAATCTTTAAGCAAGAGACATGGAAAGACAACAACTAATGAAGAGACCAACTTCATGAAGCCACTTCTTATATTGTGCTTCTAAAAAAGCCAGTCCAGTGAGTAAATTAAAATGTAACCCAGGACAGGCATTTTGGGATGAGAGAGTGAAATTATCATTAAACCAGGATTGACCCTTATAATAGCTCTACCAAATGGACAGGGAAGAGGGCATCCTTATTTTATAATGAAAGACATGGAGGCTTAGAGTGGTTAAGTGACTTGCCCAGGCTCACACAGCAGGCTCATGGCTTTGGTTAATATTGGCACCCAGGTTTTTTGACTCTAACTCCTGTACCCTCCTTGGGACCATGATGCCTCAGATTGGAGGCCAGAGGCTGTTACTCCTAGAAAACAACCCTTATTTATTTACTCATGCCACAAATTATTATTTAGTCCCACTGTGTGGCAGGCACTGGGCCAGGCTGTGGAGTCTCAGAGGTGAATTAGATGAGGCCTAAAGCCCTCACAGCCCAGTGGGATAAACAGGGTACACTGTTCCCTCTGCCTGGAATTTGCTTTCTTGACTCTTTGCCCTGCTGCTTCCTTCTCTCTTACACATTTCAGTTTAAAAGGCACAAACTCACTTTCCCTCTGGAAAATGGATCTCCTCCCTCATTAGCATTGCAACCTGCTTTTCTTCTTGGTCCCCATCACAAGGCATAGTAACATAGTACCCATTAATCCATCTATTCAGTATATTTATTTAGCACCTATCATGTACCAGGCACTGTCCTAGGGGCCGGGGATACCACAGTGAACCATCCAGAATGCACAGATGTCTTGAGATGAGGCT
This sequence comes from Balaenoptera ricei, assembly GCF_028023285.1. Lineage (NCBI taxonomy): Eukaryota > Metazoa > Chordata > Mammalia > Artiodactyla > Balaenopteridae > Balaenoptera > Balaenoptera ricei. Next base: position 27,023,473 of record NC_082653.1, read on the forward strand.
AGAGAGGAAATGAGGATGGTGGCTAGGCCACCATTATAAGGTAGATGGCCTTATAAACAGTTGTAAGGACATTAGATTTTACTCTGAGTGAACTGGGGAGCCACTGAAAGGTTTTGAGCAGTGGCACGATGTGACTTTTGTGTTAACAGGACTGTTCTGACTGTGTGGGGGAACAGATTCTGGGCAATGGCCAAACCAGTGAGGGGTGAGTGAGTGACCCAGATGGGGGAAGATGGAGCATGGACCTGGGAGTGGGGGGACAATGGAGTGTGGGGAGAAGTAGATGCACTTTGGTTATACTTTAGAAATAGGGCCAACAGAGTGGCCATGGGTTGTGTGAGAGAGAGGAGCCAAGGAGTGCTGCAGGGTTTTGGTCTGAGCAATGGAAGGACAGAGCTGCCATTAATCAAGACAGGGAGAACAAGGGAGGAGCAGGCCTGGGGAGAAGACTGGGCGCTCAGCTCTGGTCGTTAGACCTTTGAACGGAGAGGCTGAGTGGAGACACAGATGTGGAGATTCGGTGGGAGGTAACATTTGGGGGAGTTCTCTCACTAGAGAAGGCCACCTAGAAATGAGTGTAGATAAAGGAGAAAGAGGATCAAGGACTAAGCCTGGGACAGTCCAACCTCAAGAGACTGGTGAGAAGAGGAGGCACCAGCTCTTGAGAAGGAGCAGCCAGGGAGGTAGGAAAACCAGGAGAATGTGCAGAGCTGGACACCAAGTGAGAAAATGTTTCAAGTCAGCACCAGAGCCTGAGTTTACTGGTTACCATCCACCTCTCTCTCTAGAGAGGCACCGTGTCTGTTTTGTTCACCATGTGGGGTTTATATATAGAAGGAGTTCAGGGCCCTGGGCCAGAGAAACAGCTTACAAGGCTCAGGGTTTGGAGGTGTCTGCTAGATGGTGAGCTCCCTAAGGGAGGGCACTAAATATGTCTTTGTTCATCTCTGTATCCATGGCACCTAGCCCAATGCCTAGCACAAGCTGGCGCTCAATGAACATGGTCAAATGAATAAAAGCAAGGGTGAATGTGGAGGATGGGGGTGGGTGGGTGGGTGGGCAAGAATGGCCAGAAGTCTTCTGCCTTGGGTGATGGCCACTGTTACCAAGAGTACAGGCTCTTAACTTCTGGGTCCCAATGCTGAAATCACCACCTGCTTCCTGTGTGACCTTGCACAAGTTGCTTAGCCTCTGGGTCTGTTTCCTTCTCTATAGAATGGGAATGGTGGTAATATTTGCCTCTAGGGGTTACTGTGAGAATGAAAGGACTTAATGCTGGTTTCCTGTCTGGCACAGGTCGGCACTGAATTCGTGCTGGTGATTACTGCCCTCATGATTGTTACTGTGGTAGTGCGGACACTGACGACTTTGGAGAAGGAGCAGGGCTGGATGAGGGGTTAGATCAAGTCTGTTTGGGCCATTTTGAGCTTTCATCCCATTGGGACAGCAAGGGGGAGGTGTCCTGGGGCTGGAGTAAAAGCCTTTTGGCGTCATGGGCACACAGGTATTATCTGAAGTTCTGGGCAGTAGGGCCAAAGGAGGGAAAAGAAAAGGGGCTGGGGTAGACTCCAGGAACCTGGGGGGTGGGGCGGTGAAGACGCGCCGGGGAGGCAGGGCGCAGGGCCGCGGGATGCCCTCGGGCTCACCCTGTTGGCCACAGCCAGGATGACCAGGTTGCAGTAGGCGTCGGGGCTGGGGTCCTGCGGGTCGAGTGGGTTGGGGCCCGGGTGGCGCCGCTCCCAGCTGCCGCCGCCTCCCGCCTGCCTCCGCTCCCAGCTGCCGCCCGGCTTGCCCGCGGCGCCGCCGCCGCCGCCGCCGCCGTGCCGCCGCTCCCAGCTGCCGCTGAACGTCTGCCGCCGCTCCCAGCTGCCCGACGCCCGCGCTCCGGCGCGCTGGCGCTCCAGGCTGCCGCCGCCGCCGCCCCCCGCCCGGGCCTCGGCGCCCGCGCTCCCGCCCCACGCCATCCGCCAGTCAAGGCTGCAGATGGTGTGGCGCCGCTCCGTGGCGCCCACCCGCCGCTTCTCGGGCGCCGCCCCGGGCGGGCCCGGATCGCGCCCCGCGCCGCCGGGGCTGGCGTCTACTCCGGCTGGCACCGGGTCCACGCCCAGACCTAGGAAAGGCCGGGTGGCCGTCAGAAGCAGGAGATCCGGGCTGAGAGCCCTCTCCCGAAGCCAGCTGGATGTCCTGACCCCGCCGCTGCGGGGGTGGCTGGGGGGACAAGGGGTCCAGGCGCGTCTGGCCCCGCCCCTGTCCTCAGGCCCCACCCCTGGCTTCAAAGTCAGGAGGCCGGACCCCGCCCCACTACTGGTCCTTACTTTTGGGTCCCGCCCCCACCCTCAGGCTCCACCCCTGGGTTTGGCAGTTCCCACCCGCCCCACCCGATCCCGACGCCCCTTGCCTCACAGACCCTGCCGTCTGGTCTGAGAGTAGTCGTCAGGCTGTCCCCTCCTTCTTTACCCTTAACTCGGACCCTGTCCCGGGTTTCAGGAACACCTCCTTGGCTTCCGGCTTCCCTTCAACCCCTCCCCTGGCCTCAGGCCCCGCCCCTAGTCTGGCAGGGTCTAGCATCTCCCACCAAGATACCCCAGCCGCGAGCTCCGCCTCCCCAGTGTATGGCCCCTCCCCTAGATGAGACTCCGCCTCTGCTAGGTTCCCTCCTAGCCTCGGAGCCTTGCTACCCTTCATCACGCCCTTTAACTTCAGGCCTCAGGATTCTGGCTTCTCTACCGTTTCGAAGATGGTGGGTCAGGCCGCCCCCCCTTCAAGCCTCAACCTTGGGCTCCCTCTTCTTGCAAACAGCCATGTCCTATCCCTAGTCTCAGGGTAGTTTGGTCAGGTCTTTCCATCACCCCGGTTATCCAGCCTCAGGCCCCGCCCCTGCCCCAGGTCACGCCCATCCCCAAGACTAGGTGTTGGGCCCTTTCTCTAATCCTTCACCTCCCCCGCCCCGCCCCTGCCAGGCCCCGCCTGCCGTACCGGTCTTAAGCACCAGCAGGTGCAGCGCGTCGTCCTGCAGGTAGGAGGCAGCGGCGATCTCGTGCGTGGGGATACGCAAGATGAGCTCCTCGTTGTCGCGCCAGGTGAGCAGCAGGCAGCGGGCCGACAGGCTCAGGATGCTGTCCTGCTCCGCCGTGGTCTTCAGCGGCAGCTCCTTCAGCTGCTGCGGGGTGGGTCGGATCTCCTGAGTCCCGGGGGCCTCGGGTGGGAGAGGTAGAGGACCAGACCCTGCCCTCCCCTCTCCCGGAGCCTCACCCTGGCCGTGTCCAGCAGCTGCAGGAGCTCGTCCCGGCTGGAGGGGTTCAGTGAGGAGGTGACCCAGGTGAGGTGGCCCAGGAACTGGATGGAAATGGGGCGGGGGCGGGGGTGGTGGGAAAAGAGCAGAGAGAGGTCTCCCTGAAACCTTGGAGGACCCTGACCTCACTGACACAGTGCGGGTAGACTGAGATAAAAATATCTGAATTAATAATAATAGCCTGATAATAACTGTTATTAAAGCCATCGTAGGAGCCAGGCATAGTCCTGAGAGTTTTATGCACTCATTCATCCTCGCTTAAGGATGAGAAAACTAAGGCACAGCAAAGCCAAATAAACTGCCCAATATTATAGAGCTAAAAAGGGCAGAACTGGACTCCACACACCAGAGTCCATACTCTCACTGCTAGCTTATTTTTGCTAAAATAAGCTTATTTTATGTCCACATAGTTATTTAGCTATGGCAGAAACAAAAGTCATTAGAATAGCTTGAATTTCCTGCTTGGCCTGAGTGGCTCTGTGCGCCCCAAGCACCAGTGTCAACTGACTGTGCAGGTCACTGGCCCTCTTTATGATCTTGTTGCAGAAGTCAAATGGAAAGGGAAGAATGTTGTATCCAATTAGTATATAATTTTGTCAGAAAAATGATGCCCCAAATTAAATTAATAGTAATAGTAAATTCTGCATTCATTCTTAGTTATAGCTTAATGTTATCACACTTAAATGTTATTTAATATAAGAATTAACTTTTTAAAATATTTTTAGTTTTATTCTTCTAGGTGATTCTACCAATCATACCATTTCTTTTCTTTTTATTCTCTATGAAATTTCAGTTCCCAATTTTTTACGTGGATTTGTTAGCTTTTCTCTTCATATAGGGTTGCCAGGTAAAATACAAGATGCCAGTTAAACTTGGTTTTCACATAAACAACTAATATCAATACTAAAAAAGTACTCATCGCCTATCTGAAATTCAAATTAAAAAAAATGTTTTTATTGAAATATAATTGATTTACAGTGTTAGTTTCAGGTATATAGCAAAGTGATTCAAATACATATTCTTTTTCAGATTCTTTTCCATTATAGGTTATTATAAGATATTGAATATAGTTCCCTGTGTTATACAATAGGTCCTTGTTGTTTATCTACTTTATATATAGTAGTGTGTATCTGTTAATCCCAAACTCCTAATTTATCGCTCTCCCCACCAAAATTCAAACTCAACTGGGTGCCTGTTTTTGCTAAATCTGACACTCCTACCCCCATATCAGTCTTTATTGGGTAGTGAGGATTCTCCACTGCTCCTTCATGGTGTTCATGAAATAGAAGTAAAGCCCTTGAGTTGGCCTAAGTCCATGTGGCCTGCAGAACTGGCTTCCTTTAAGCTGGACACTGTCCAAGTAGCAGCAATGTCACTGCAGTAAAATCTCACAGGACGGTCTGGCTTTTTGGTGCACAGGGCACCTTCCCATCTGCTCTCCCCTTGGGGTAGGCTTTGAGCCCCATGTTGAGATGGCAACACTGAGGCTGAACAGGTGGAGGTCACTTGCTGAGGGTCCCCAGCATAATTCAGGGGCAAGGCTACCTTGAACCCAGTCCTCTTTCCCCTGAGCCTCCCCTGTGTGAGACAGGGCTGGTCAGGGGTTGGTGTGGGGGACAGGTAAGGTCTTTCCTGATGGGATCCAGAACATGCCTCCCTAAAATATGGCATCTTGGCACATTGAATATCTTAAGCTGAAGGAGTTTGAGAACACGGCAGAAGCAGGAAGGTCACTCTAACTTCCCCCACCTCACCCATCTTCCGTGAAAGCAGGCGATAAATCTCCCCGGTGAAGGGTACCCTCCTTTCAAGGTACCAGTAGGAAGGGAGACATCCTTATCACCAGGGACAGGGAATTAAGGGCCGAGAAGTCTGTATAAACAAACTTTGTTCCTCTTTCACCATTTACCACCCCCCTCCAAACCCCTCTGCCTTGTCCATTCTTCACAGATTTATTGTTTCTTTGTCAAAAAGTATAAAAGTTTCCTGCTCTGGTCACTTCTCAGGGTCTTCCATTCTCTTCTGAAGGCTCTCATGTACATGTGAAAACTTAATAAAATGTGTGTGCTTTTCTCCTGTTAATCTTTGTTCAGTTAATTTTCAGATCCAGCCAGGTAACCTAAGAGGACTGAGGAAAACTTTCCCCCCAACCCCTTACCTCAAGATTCTTCCCACCCCTCCTCCTCATCCCGCACGTACCTTGACCTCTTTCTCCAGATAGTCACACAGCAGAATCTGGGGGTCGATGAGGTAGTCGGGGGGATAAAGGGGCATCGAATGCAGGGGCCGGCGGCTCACACTGCTTCGAAAGGCTGCCCGGCGCCCAGCCTTCGGGAACACCAGCCTCCGGATGGGGGACACGAAGCCCTGGGAGAGGCAGGGGCGTGGGGGGAAGAACAGTAATAACAGCAACTGACTTGATCTTATTCAGCACTTACATGTGCAGCCTTTTACTTACATTACCTAATTTAATTCTTACAAAAACTCTGCAGAGGGGGTAGCTCTATGATTCCGTTTTATAATTGGAGAAACAGCCTCAGAGAGGGAGCTAGCTAATAAGGTCACCAGCTAGTAGTGGTAGAACCACTAGTTCACCTTGGGCAGTCTGGCTCCAAACCTTCCATTCTAAACATGCAGGTGAGGGTAGAAGCCCTGTGCAGGCCCAGGCTGAGGTTTAAGGAACCCCCACCCAGGCTGGGGCAAGTACAGAAAAATATTAACATTCAATGTGGCTGAGTGGTGGGTGCATAGGTATTTAAGCTATTTTCTGTGCTTTCCTAAGTATTAGAAATGGTTAACAGGTACCTTGAAGTTTAATCCAGTGGGCACCTGCATAAAAATGGCCTGGATCAAGGTTAAAGGAGCAAATTTCAGGGCCCCAGCCCAACCCAACAGAATTTAAACTCCCAGGAAAGTGTGAGCACTGCTCTAGAGCGGTGGTTCTCAGTGTGTGGTTCCTGGGTCTCCACCAGCAGTAGCAGCAACTTCGCCTGTGAACTTAAGAGAAATCTACATTCTTGCGCTCCATCCCAAACCTATTGGATCAGAACGTGGGATGAGACCCAATGATCTGTGTATTATCAAGCGCTCCAGGTGATTCTGCTGCAGGCCCAGCTCAAGTTTTAAAATCAGTATCATGGAGCCTGGATGAAGTACGTGGAAGCTCTGAGAAATGACAACAAGCGATGTGGGAACGGGCCTTCCAAGCGGAGGGCACAGCACGTGCAAAACACTGGGGGCTGCAAGGGTGAGCAGGAGCCTGGAGAAGGTGTGTTGTAGCTGTGGCTGAATGACGAGCTGAACAAGTCTTAGAGGGCTCGAATGCCGGCTGTGGAGCCAGGACTTTATCCTGTATATGGGAGTATGTGTGTATGTGTGCGCGGAGTGGGGAGGTAAATGTTTTGTCTGTTGCCCTCAATGGCCCACCCCTGCCCACTTCTCCAGCCTCATCTCACCCCACACTGCCCCTAACTCCTGCCCTCCAGCTATAGGGCCATCTTTCAGTTCTTCCTACTTGCTACATTCCTTCCTACCATGGGGCTTTGCACATGCTGTGCCTCTGCCTGAAACACTCTTCCCTGTCCTCTTTCCTTTCACCCATCAGATCTCAGCTCAAACTGACCAGTCTAGGGCTGGGTCCCTTAATATTCTGTCCCCCAGCACTGCGTATGGAGACTTTTGTGCAGTTTTACATTAATTGTTTTTTGAAAAAAATTAATAGTTGTCTCCCTCACTAGAATGTGAGCTTCAGGGAGGGAGCAGGGACCTTGTCTGACTTTGCTCACCAAGTGCATTATCACCAGCACCAGGCACAGTGCCTGGCACATAATAGGTGCTGAATAAATAAATATCTATAGAAGGAATGAACCAAGAGAGAACAAGCACCTATGTCTTGTCTCCCTTCGGAGCCCTCACAGTTCATGTGGGAGTCTTTTCAAACAGCTGGATCTAGGCTTCCTGGGGGAAGAGGGCTCAGTGGGGGTGGGAGTAGGAGTTGGAATCCCAGAGGCTCCCTGGACCACAAAGACAAACAGGTGAGATGCCCAGAGAACTAGACTAGAAAATATCTGAGAGTCAGGAAGGGGTAAAGGGCTAGGGGTGGAGAGAATGACTCCCAGGCTGAGGCATTTGGAGCAGAACTGGTCCCTGTATAAAGATAGGGAGGGGGCAGGCTCAGTTGGAACCCAGCGGGGGGGAACCCCTAGGTGTCTCGAGCCTGGATAGGCAGCCTCATAGCACAGAATTGCCCTGGCTGAGGTCCTTCTGTCTCGGGGGAGGCAGGGAGCAGGGGAATGGGTTTGTTGGGTGGCTGTCTATCTGTCCCTCGGTCTGAGAAGCTGCAGGAGGGAACTCCCAGGAACACCAGGGAAGCAGGTTGAGAGTATCTCCCAAACTAATCTGACTGGCTGGGTTTTCCTGGAAGGTGCCTGTCCGTCTGTCCATTGCTGGGATGGCAGAGGCCACTGAGAGCAGGGAGACGGGTTAGGGAATTTTGAGCCCAAATGTCTGGCTGCCCAAGTGTGGGGAGGAAGGTCTTTCCCAATAAGAAGAAAGGCTCTCCTGACGCCACTCACTGCCCATCACCCCCCTCCTCCCCCCAGGCTTCCCACTTCTCCAGCTCCGGGGACATTTCTCTACCCCGCACCCCTTCCAACCTCCCACCTACCTTTTTCCCTTTCTTGACTTCATATTCCATGGTGAAGTGTCCCCTCCACTCCTGCCACCCTCCTGGCCACCCCCCTCCACCTTCTCCCCCCACGCAGTTCCTTTGTTCTTTTTCCTGCCTCGTCGGAAACTCCACCAGTCCCAGAGTTCCTGCCCCTCCCATCTGATAGTGAGCGGTGGGGTGTGGGGTGGGTGGAGAACGCAGCCTTGGGACCCTCCAGCTGAACAGTGGAAGCCCAGCCAGAGCAACTGGCCTGGGGAGAAAGCCCCCAAGGCCTCCAGCCAGCAGGCTTGCTATTTAGGGGGCTTGGGAGTTGAATAAGGCTGGAAATGGTCCCCTGAATTTGGAGTCGGAAAGTCCCAAATTCCACCCCCTCTTCTGCCACCGACCTTGCTGTGTGACCTTGGCAAGACAGGTTAGTTCCCCCTTTCACAGCCTCAGTTTCCGCCTCCCTTTTATAAATTAGGAGTAAACACTGCCTTCTTCTCTGGGCTGGTGTGGTGAGAACTAAATGGAAGTGGGTGGGAAAATGCTTCATAAACTATGGAATATTGTGTCTGAGCAAGTAATGACTTTAAAAATTAATCATTACTATTAAGGGAGGTGGTATGCATGGGCTTCAGAGACAGGCTGTTTGAGTTTGAATCCTGGCTTTGTCACTTACTAGGGTTATTACCTTGGGTCTGTAACCTCTTGTGCCTCCATTTCCCCATCTGTAAAATGGGCATAATACCAGCCTGTGACCTTGTAAGAATTAAATGCACTTAGAAAGGCTCTTGGCACATGTGAGGTACTCAATAAATATTAACTATTTACCTGTGCGTCTGTGTGTCCTGGGCTGTTTTACTGTCTCTTGAGAGAATAATATTAGAGAGGCAAGGTTCCCTCTGTGGTTCTGGACTGAGCACTTTACATATTTCATCTCACTTATTCTTCACAATATTGGGGTACCATTATTATACCTGTTATACAGATTTTTAAAACAGGCTCAATTGCAGAGGCTGACCCAAGGAGGGGACACAGTGAATGAGAGGAGGACCTGGGATTTCTGCTGGGTCTGGCTCTGATCTGAAGCCTGGTTCCTTTCCTCTAGGGCCTATGCCCTCTGTGTGGCCCACCCAGGACAGTTGGAAAGGTTCTGACTGACCCCTCCTTACCTTGCCATGACCCCTGGGTTCTGGAGACCTAAGTCCTGGAACTGATTTGCTGTATGATCCAGGGAGGTTGCTTATTGTAAGCTCCCTGGGCCTCAGCTTCCTCATCTTTCCAACGGGAACAATAATCCCCTGTCCTGCAGTCAGAGACATGGCAGGAAAGACATCAGGCCGTGGATAAGAAGGCAGTTGGAAATTATGAAGTGCAGGGGCCAATGCATAGGATTGTTTTGAGTTTTTTCTAAAAGCCTGGGTGTGCCAGGTTAGTGCCGGTGGGAGCGAGGGTCAGAGCTCCCCACTGCCTCTGGGTGTGAGAGCAGACGGAGATTCCCAGACACCAGCCTTCCCTCTTCCCCTCCCTCCCTTTTTCGGGGGTGGGGAAATGGCCCAGGCTGCTTAGTGCTAGCTCATACAGCCGCCCCCTCCTGCTCCCCTACATCCTGCCAGTCACCTCCCAACAGCAGGAAGTGAGATCTCCCTTCGTCCCCCAGGCCAACAGGAAGAGGCCAGGTTGTGCTACCCAATCCCTGACTGCCCCAGACATCAAACTCCCAGTTAACCCCTGAGCAGGTCCTGAATTCCCACCCTCAAAGTGGCAGCAGGGAATGAAAGGTGGTCTCTTGCTTTGGCACCTCCAAGACTGACTTTTTTTTTTTTTTTTTTTTTTAAGATTTTCCTGATGTGGACCATTTTTAAAGTCTCTATTGAATTTGTTACAATATCGCTTCTGTTTTATGTTTTTTTGATTTTTTTGGCCGCGAGGCATGTGGGATTTTAGCTCCGTGACCAAGGATTGAACCTGCACCCACTGCATTGGAAGGTGAAGTCTTAACTGCTGGACCTCCAAGGGAAGTCCCCCATGACTGACTTTTGCAAGCCTTTTCTTCTCTCTGAGCCTCAGTTTCCCTGTCTGTACAATGGGGATGTCTGTTATTCCTGGAATAACTCCAAACATCACTCAACTGCTGGGAATCTCAAACAGGACAAGAAGTGTTCTGAATGCCACTAAAAAGAGCAAACTATCTCTGTGTTCCCTGCAGTGGCCACCCCAGGGCCATGAACAGATCAAGTGCTTAGTACATGTCAGTGGAAATGGGCGGAGACAGGTGGACCTAGGTTCAAATGTGTATGACCTTGAACCAGTAGTTTCTCTCGGAGTCCCAGAGTCTCGTGTTTCAAAAGCAGGATAATGATGGTGCTTGCCTCAGAAGGCTGCTGCAGGGATTAAATGGGATCAGAAGCATACAGTGGTAACACTTATTAATAAAGTTCCTTGTGAATCAAAAAAGAGGTGAGTAAAACCAAGTCCATGCCCTCAAGACATAACAGTTGTGGCGAATAGGATTCACCTCTTTTGAGCCACCTCCAATTGTTTGGCAGGGGCTGCCCTAGAGTGCTGATTAGAAAAACCAGATCTACTCCCAATGAAAAAGGGATTGCCATGGGATGGTGGGTGGGTGGGGAATGTGGCAGCTGGTGTACAGTGCATATGCTGACCCCTAAACTGGTGAGAGAGAAAGACACACAGGCAAAGAACTCTGATACAAGGCAAGCGACTTGTTTGGGGAAGGTAGAATCAGAAGCCATTCACCAAGCCTGTGGCATTCAAGCCAGGCTTTGAAGGGCGTATGGACAGGAAGGTCGCTCCAGGCAGAGGGAACAGCGTGAACACTCAGTGCCTGAGATGCGACACTTTTGGCTACCAAGAATAGACTATCTGATCAAAAGTGGCTTAGACATAAGGGAAATTTATTATCTCCCAAGACAAAGCCCAATGGTAAGTGATTTTAGGGCTGGTTAATTGAGCAGCTCAAAAATGGCATCAAGTTCCTTACATCTTCTGCTTTGCTGGTGTTATAGGCTGAATTGTGTCCCCCCCCCCAAAAAAAAATTTATTTGTTGAAGCCCGCACACCCAGTACCTCAGAATGTGGCTGTTTGGGGAGAGAAGACCTTTAAAGAGGTGATTAAGTTAAAATGAGGCCATAGTGTGGGTTCTAATCTAATTTGATTGGTGTCCTTATAAGACGAAATTTGAACACACAGACACCAGGGGCGTGCACACACAGAGGAAAGACCACCTAAGGACACAGTGAGAATGCTGCCATTGGCAAGCCAAGGAGACAGCCTCAGAAGAAACCCGTCCTGCTGACACCTTGATCTTGGACTTCTAGCCTCCAGAACTGTGAAAAAATAAATTTCTGTTAAGTCACCCAGTCTGTGGTATTTTGTTACGGGAGCCCTAGCAAACTAACACAGCTGGCAAGAGGGCTGTAGCAGTTGTAGGACCAATACAGACATGATACTACTCATCATTATTCTGGTTTTGATGCTATCAACCCTTGATGAGGCCAAGGGTTTCCCCTTCTTGTGTGTCTTTTTATCGAGAAGGAAAACCTTTCCCAGAGATTCTTCAGAAGACTTCCCTTAGGAATCTAGGGGTCAGATGTATTAGCCAGGATATATTTCAGCTCTAACAAAGACCCAAATAACAGTGGCTTAAACGTGATAGAAGTTGATCTCTTCCACCACATAAGCAGTCCAGGGCAGGTATAGCAGCTGCATGTGTCCAGGACCTAGGGGCTTCCTGTCTCGCTGCTCCACCAGGCTAGGGTTTTGCTTTCAACTTCAAGTTGGCTCTCCACACAGCTGCAGTCAAGCCAGTAGGAAGGGTAAACTGAGCCAGAGGAGAGCACAGCTCCTCCCTCTAAAGGGATGACCTGGAAGCAGCACAAAGTTCTACTGCTCATATCCCATTGACCGGAACTCGTTTCCATGGAAACGCCTAATTGCAAAGGAGGCTGGGAAATAGTCTTCTATTCTGAGTGGCCATGTGCCCAGCTAATAATTCCTTTATAGAAAAAGGGGGGGCATGGATACTGGGGGACATACAGCAGTCTCTGCCTCACAGAATTGGGTCACATGGCCCTGCCCCCACCAATCCTGTCAGGGGAATTATCTTGGACCAATGGTTCTCAAACTTGGGTGTGCCTCAGAATCCCCGGGAAGGCTTATAAAAACATGGTGCTCCCCACCCACACAATGGCTGATTCAGTAGGTCTGGGGTGGGCTCTGAGCATCAGCATTTCTAACAAATTTCCTGGTGATGCTGCTCTGGGGACCACACTTTGAGAACTACTGTCTTGCCTCCTAAGGCCAGGTAGGGGCTACATTCCCTGAGCACTTGGGCTGGGGGCTCCTAGGAAATGGGGCTCTACCTGTATGAGAGAATGGTGAGAAAGGGCATTGGGTGGCAACCAGGAGAACCTCACAGAAACAGGAAGATGGTGGTTTAGAGAAGCTATGAGGTCTAGGTGGGGTGATGTTGGAGGTGAGGATTAAGAGGTATTTTGGGTCCAGGTTGTGAAAAGTCAGCATCTTGCCTACTAAAGAATGTCACCAGCCATCTGGCTCTACAAGAATTGAGTCATTAGGCACTGCAGTCACTGACCTTTAACACACCCTGAAAGGAGATCAGGAATGAGGCACTCTGTGCTCTGGGAAAACTGGCAGAACAGACCTTCAGATAGTTACACATTTTCAGGAGAAATTTTTTATGCACCTGGATTCTTGCATCTTCCCATACTTCGAAAAGCACTAAAACCATTAACTAAGATATCTGTTCCTTGAGACTAGCAGCAACACTCTACCGAGATGTGTGCTTGGTTGCACGTACCTCCCCTTCACCAAAATCACATATATACTGATGTCCCCCCTTACCTCTTCGGGACAGTTTCTCAGAGCTAGCTAAGAGGCAGTCTCCCAGGCTATAGTCCTCAATAAGACTCTTTTTCTTTTTTTGTTTTAAAGTTTATTTATTTATTTTAGGCTGCGTCGGGTCTTTGTTGCTGCGGGAGGGCTCCCTCCAGCTGCGGCAAGCAGGGGCTACTCTTCTCTGCGGTGCGCAGGCCTCTCACTGCGGTGGCCTCTCGTTGCGGAGCACGGGTTCCAGGCATGCGGGCCCCAGCAGTCGTGGCTCGTGGGCTCCAGAGCGCAGGCTCAGCAGTTGTGGTGCACGGGCCTAATTGCTCCGCGGCATGTGGGATCCTCCCAGACCAGGGCTTGAACCCGTGTCCCCTGCATTGGCAGGCAGATTCCCAACCACTGCGCCACCAGGGAAGGGAAGCCCCTCAGTAAGGCTCCTGACTCACAGCTTTTACCTTGTGCGTTTTTTCAAAGTTGACAATCTTTATTCTGAAGGCCCTGGGGAGCCATGGGAGATTGTAAAGCCAGGAAATGTCATGGGCACATTTGGGGGAGGAAACATTAAAGCAATGGTCCTCAAAGTGAGGTTCTTAGACCCCCTTGTATTAGATCCTCTGGAGAGCCTTTAAAATTCATATTCCCAGGCATGCTCTATCCCCCACCTCCAGTTATGGGGATAGAAATCTGCATTTTAAATAACCCCCCTCTACCTCAGGTAATTCTGATGCATTTTGAAGTTTGAGAACCACTGGTTTAGAGGGTGGAAACCCTGGAGGTAGGGAGATCTCTTAGGGGCAATGCCCTCTAGAACGTAAGCTCCAGGAGGGCAGCGATCATGACTGTTTTATATCTTTCTTATTCACTGTGTCTTAGAAGAGTGCCTGGCACGTAGTAGGTACTCAATAAACATTTGTTTTAGCGGCATTAGGAACTTTGGTCTAGGTCCTGACTTTGCCACGGATTCATTCTGTGACCTCTAGCAAGTCTGTCCCCAGTCCCTTTTTTCCCTTACCTGTAAAACGAGGAGTTTGGAGAAAATCCCTAAATTTTTGTCCCCACCCACCATTCTGATTGAGTGATTGAGGTTCTGTCCAATCAACAGGGAGCTTTATGCGCTGTGGTCCTCTTCCAGCCAAATGCCTTTGTCTCTTAATGGAGCCACAGGAGCCGCAGGGGTGTGGCAGAGGGTATCCTTTCTCCCCGCACCCTCCTTCCTCATCTTCTTTCTCTGGCGCAGAATAGCCAAAACAATAAGACGCAAACAGCACGTACTGAAATGACTTTTAATATCTCATGTTGCAGCAAAATTAAAAATATACAAAAAGTTTGTGGTGTACAAAAGAGTCTCAGTACAGAAGTCCCAGCTTGGGGTCCCCACCCCCTCCTGGGGGAAGGGCAGAGGGGTGAGTGGGGTCGGGACTGAGGATGGCACAGATGCAGTAAATACCAGAAGGTGGGATCGGGATTGGAAACACAATTGGGCAGGGGTGGGGGCCGACTAGGGAGGGAAGAAAGAATCTGGATGAGAGAATCACCCGGAATTGTGCTGAGGGAGGGAAGTTAGCCCCTTGGGCATGGCTAGTGGTTCCTGGAGTTGGAGAAAAAGTGGAAGAGGGGGCATCAGAGCTGGGGGTGTTCTGGTGGGACCCCGAAGAACCTGGGCTCTGATCCCACCCTCCCAACTCACTGTGTGACCTTCCGCTGGCCACCTCTTCTGGGCCTTCCCATTCAGAAGGGGAAGGATGATTCAACAGACGCTGGATGATTAAACCACTGATTCCTAACTTCGGGTCCCAGAGGCAAGAATGGGGCCCACAGGTGCTCTTGAGAATTATGTGTTAAATAACAACAGAATACAGATATTCCCCCCACCTTTAAGCCCTAGAAGCTAACTCAAGGCCTTGGAAGCATTTATCTGCAATCAGAAGCTCAGTTTGAGTTAATTTAATGTGGGAAAATTAATTATCCTTCAAGAAGTGAGGCTAGTTTTGGAGAAAAATCTCCCAAACTATAGGATCTTCAGGGGTGAAAATAATAAGGGGGGATCTGGGAATCATTCAGGTCCCTTCCAGCTAGTTTATGACTGGTTCACAAAAGACAGTGGGTTTGGGGGGCTGTTCAGATGGGGTCCCTCCAAGTGTGGTTGTTTAGCCAACCAAATGGAGACAGGCCTGGTTTGGAGTCTGGGATTTGGGTGAGAGGGAGATGGAAGAATATCCTTTTCCTACCTAGTGCCTTTCTCACCCCCTTAGCCTCAAGCTACCCTCCACTCTGGGATTACTGCAGGTGCCCCAGGGCCCACCCCCCTTCAGCCTGGCCTGGGGGTGCCCTTAACGACGATTGTGCATAGAATAAAGGCCAGGATTGCTAGGGAGAAGGCAGCCCCCTTCTTGCTGGGAGAAGGGAAGGGTAGAGGAAGCCGGGCACAGCAGGTCCACACCCCACCCACACACACATACCGGGGAGTTTTCTGCTTCCAGGAACCAGGCCATCCCTAGATCAGGCCTTCCTCTCCCACTTCCACAATTTCCTGCTGTTCCTCCCCTCGCCTCTACCTGCAGCAACCAAGAACCCGGGAATGTCCTAGCCCCTCCCCAACCAGAAGGGCACTTTAGAGTCTTTCCCCCCCAGCCCCAGGGTCTCAGAAGCCCCTCTGGTTGGGAAGGGGGACCGCAGACCCCATCCCCACTGCTGCCCACGTAGCTTGGCACTCACTTCATCTCTTTCACTGAGACATTACAAAGAACGGAAGTACAGAAATTGATAGCTTCTCCCCCTGTGGGCCATATCTGGGAGGGAGCCATCCTCAGAGTGCCAAAGGGTGGCATGGCCCAGCACAGGATGGGGCAGTTGGGTCCTGGCTTTCAGTCCTCTGCCTGTACCTGAACTCTCCCCCTACCCAGTGCAGGTTCCTCCTACTTGGGGGCCCCCAAACTGGAGAAGACCCCAGTCCTTACACTGCCCCCTGTCAGTCACTGGAGGGGCCTGCAGCCCTTATCAGATGATGGTTCCCAAGCCAGGGACCTCGTGGATGCCCAGACCTCCCTGGCCTTTTCAGTCGAGAGGGCGGGGGGCCAGTTCTCAGGTGGCCAGGCCATGGGGGTTTAGGGTTGGACTAGAAAAGTCTCAAAGGGGTTTCCAGACTCTTCAAGGCTTCCCAGAACCTTATTAACATTTTGAACCAGAGGTTTCAAACTGGTGGCTCACGGTCAAATATGAGTGTTTAGTTTGGCCCGCACTGGATTTTTCAAAAATTTGAACTTTAGTGGCTGTAGGCAGGGCACGTACTCTCCGGTTTGTCAGAGTCCCCACCGCTCTTTATTGTCTAGCACCTCTACTGCTCTTATTTTCATTAACTGGAGGCATTTGAATTTGCAACCCATGCACTCAGAAACCTTCTCCCCACTGCCTGAGGTTTCAGTGAATTCCCAGGCCAGGTGATCTCCAAGGGACCTGTGGGACTTTAGCCCTTAGGAGGGCACTGGGGCTGCCAGGCAAGACCTTCCCTCCCTGGATACTCCTAGCCCTGTTGGCCCTGACCCTGAGACCTGGACCAGGCCTTGCCCTCCCTGCCCTCCGCTTTCTTCAACTCTCATGGGTGACACTCCTCTGCAGGACACAGGTGTAGCAGGGAACTGGCTTGGGGTAAGGCAGATTTGGGGGAGATACGAGGATAAGGCAGATGAAAGGAGAGGACCAAGGAAGGCTTCCTTGTCGGGGAGCCCCCTTCTGGGGAGGGGTGGAGGTCTGTGCTGTCCAACCAGGTGATAGTTACAAGGCACGTGGAACATCAGTGCGTGGGGGTGCGATGAGGGCTGTGTGCTGCCTGGAGAGGTTTGGGGAGCACAGGCGGCAGCCTGGGGCATCAGTTCCAAAAAACCGGGAGACAGACGTCTGCCCTGGGAATGGGGACACGGTCTCCTAGGGGTTGAGATACTGACAGCATGGCAGGGCCTGACATATTTGGTACCTAGAGCATCCTGTTCTCTTCTCTCCCTGGCAAAATTAAGATGGACCCAACTACCTCTCATCCCCAGGAAAAGCCTAACTCTGCCACAACTTCCTGTGTGATCTTGGGCAAGTCCCTGGCCCTCTCTGTGCCTCCATTTCTTCTTTATAGTGGATGTGGAGGGTAGGTGGCTTAAGGGACACTAAGGGCCCCTCTGGGCTGTGAACCTTCTCTCACTGCAAGGACGCTGTAGGGATTCTGGGAAGGGCTGAGCAGCCAGGCTAGGGTGGAAGACAGGGAATGGGGAGCAGGAGGCAGGGACCCAGGGTGTCCAGTTCTGGCAGGGAAGAGAGACTGGCTGAGGTAGATTGTGTCACAGAAAGGAAACTAAAACCGCTTGAATGGGATGGTGCCCCTTCCGTACTCTGACTCCTCCATCCCAGTGAAACAAGGGGACCAGCAGGGACAAGATGAAGTAAGGGACAGGCCAGCAGAGAGAGGGACCTCAGGCCTGGGAGGGATGGGGTCCTGAGCTCCTAGGTGTGGAGGGAGGGGGCAGTCCTTAAGGGGCTGAGCTCTTTCCAGAGGGTGAGACGCAGAAGGTGCCTGTAGCCCTCTCCTCGGGCCCTTTGACTATGACCGTTTCTGGTGTTCAGGTGTCCTTGCAGGCAGAGGCCTTTAGGGAAGGTTTTGTGGGATTGCGAAGATGTGGGGTGGAGGTGGAGTAAAGTCCAAAAATGAGCCTCAAGCCACGCCTCAGCACTGCCTGCTCGCCCCTACTCTCTGGTTCTCTGGGCAGCTCCTGGAGCTATCAGGACTCCCAACTCCCAGGGAGGATATTTTTAACTTTTCTTTCAAGGATGCTGGGGAATGGGGCAGCCAGATGGACCATTCTAGGGCGCTGGGGAATAAAATAACTCGCCAAGGCTGACCCTTATGTCCCCTCTCTGAGCCTGTTTCCTCGTCTGTAAGACGGATTGATAACACCTCTGTTGTAGGCAGGGGAGAGTTTAAGTGAAACAATCCAGGGTGAAAACTCCTGGCAGTCAACCCAGGAGAAACGGTCGGTTGGATCTGGGTCCACATCCTCAATGCTTCCATCTCACAAAGGGCCATGGAATTTGGTCTCTGGAAACAGATGGACAGAGGATAAAGAGGATGGGGGAACACACCAGAGGGAGTCTGGGTCAGCCTTGGGCTTCTCCTACCCCTCACCACCTTGAGGCCTGGTTCCTGAGGCATCTTAGGGATCAGGGAAGTAGAAGAAAGAAAGAAGGGAAAACACTCTCTGTGTGTTGACAGGAGGCATGCACACACCATCTCGGCCTGGGCGGGTGTCTGTGCAGTCACCTGTGGTGCTGGGGGGTGAGGTGACTTGTGTCACAGCGGTGATGTGTGCTTTTGTGTGTGTGTGTGTATGTGCAGTCCTGCCTCCTCTGCCTTTGGAGCCACCCTGCACCGTGAGTGTGGCCCTCTCCCAGCATCCTTAGCAAAGCCACTATCACCTTTCACATTCTGATGGAACAGCCAGGAATCTAGGACCTTGTGAGACTAGCTGCCACTCTGGGCCTCAGTTCCTATCTGTAACCCAAGGGAGGCTGAACCAGAAAGGGCTAAGTGCCCCTCTAATTTGCATAGTTTGCCCCTCTAATTCTCATGTCCACTTCACCCCAGCCCAGGTCTGCATCTGTCCTTAATATCGCCTGCTGAGCCCTTGCAGTGAATGCACCTTAGTAGGCATGCAGGGCGGGGAGGAATTTGTGGGGAGGGGTTCCAAGCTTCGCCTAGAGGCTCTGTCCCCTCACCCCACAGAACTGCCTACTTCTCAGCTCCCATACCCCCCATGCTATCCAGGACTCGTTGTCCCAGGTGGAGAGAAAGGGCGCTGGGTGAATGGTCCCAAGGATGCCCTGGCATGTTTGGACCATGGGAATGAACCACGGGTCCTGGAGGGTTGTCAGATCTGAGGCAAAACAAGTCAGTTTTACAGCTGCAGCCCCAGGGAGCTGCATCTGCAAGGTGGCTAAGAGCCAAGATTCATGTCATGTCCCCAGAGCTAATTTTCTCCAGCTGGAAACCAGTTGGCAGTTGAAATGTCTCAGGGGTTCTGAGGACAGTTTCTCCTCGGGAAGGTGGCGGTGGACTAAGGTGGACAGGGGCACAGAACTTTTATAAACCCTAGAAGTCTAGGACTGGAGTACCCTTTCCTAGAATATTCCACTCACACAGGGTTCTGGTGCCCTCTCCCCCACCGCCATGGCAGGAGCTAGAATCCCCCACAGCAGAGCAGCAGGCTGCCAGCGTCTGCACCTCGTTATAACAGAATCCAGCTCAGAGTGACTCCCGAGGACGTTCTATCAGCTATGTGTCCTGGAACTCAAGCCAGAACAAAGAATGTCTCTCTACAACAGTCTCCCTGCTAAACGTGCCAGAACCTCAACTACAATCAAACCCAGACAGAGTATCTTCCTAGGCAGTTCATCTATTGTGGTCAAGACCTTCATCCAGAAGAAATGTTCTAGATGCTCACCTAGAACAAAGAATGGCTCCTTGAAACATTTCACCTGAGGTGTCTGGAGCCTCATCCATAAAAGAGCCCGCAGCAACAAAGGGTGTCTCCTGAGGAACATTCTCTATGCTCCGGATTGAGGTTGCCCTCCCCCAAATCTGCCACTCCTCCATGCTTCTGCCAGCCTGTTCCTCTCCAATGTCTCAGGGTCCTCCCTCCTGTCCACCCCCAGCACCGTCAGCCCCCCACCCCAACTTCCCACCCCACCCCAACTCCCTCCTTTAATTCCCCTCTTGCCCAGGCTCCAGACCTCGACCCACAGGAGCTGTACCAACCTCGTTCACCAGATGCTTCCGCCTCACCCCACATCTTCCGTGGCCTCCTCCATCCTTCTCAGAGGCAGCCCACCCCCACGCCCCCTGAGGAGCACAGGGCCTAGGTCATGGACCCCCTTCTCTGGCGGGCCCACCAGAGTTGACAGGTGGGCAACTCCAGGCAGGGGAGAGGGTGTGGGGTCCTCAGCACCAGCCGTGATATGGAGGCCTCCATGAAAGTGGGGCAGCTCACGAGGAGCGTAGCACCAGTTGGTTCCCTGGGCCCCGGTTCAGGGGAGTTTAGGAAATGGGCCACAGGGCTGAAAACAGGGCCAAGGCCTGGGGCCTCCACAAGGCTGTCCCCTCCCATGAAATAACCCAATGGTGGGCGCCACTCTACCCTTGAACCAACAGATCCACTCCCCCTCAGCCTGGTGGCCCTGAAATTCTGGGCTCAACACTGTGCTCAATGTGGGATCAGCCAAAGTTCCTCCCTTTTTGCAGGGAGACTGTGACCTACACCGTGGTCTCATACTCCAGCAGCTCCTGGGGGATCCCGATGCTCCGGTACTGCAAGCGGGGTGTCGTAGGCGAGGAGTATTCCAGCGCCAGAATGGTCTTCCGGAGCCGGCGGTCGATAAAATGAGCGTCCCAGGCAGGGTACTTCTTACGAGGCAAGTCAATCCGAATGACAGGCCCCTCTGTCCGCAAGGTGCGGGCCACGGGCGTGAGAGGCAAGCCAGGTCGCACCTGGAAGACAGGTGGTGTGGGGGTCCCCGCACGCTCGCCTCCCATGGGGGCTCCATCCCGCTCAGCGCCTGTAGTCCTGGGCAGGGACCTCGGGGGACTTGTGACAGCATCGGCTGGTGGGCCACAGGTCCCTCGGGCCTCAGGGCAGATGCAGCCAGGCATCTGGGGACCCAGCAGGGGCCCGTTAGGGTGCAGGAGGCAGTAGTAGACACACATGAAGAATATGCCCAGTGCGAAGCTGGAGGCCACGACGCAGACCAGAATAAGTGAGTGGAAGTCAGTGGAGAAGTTGCGGCTGGAGTACCAGAAGCCGGTGAGCACGGCGTTCTCGAGCAGGACGATGCAGTAGTAGAGGGTCATGCGGCGGCGGCTGCGGCCCTCCTTGACGTTGAACCAGCAGAAGATGTAGATGATGCCCACCACCATGTTGTAGATGATTTCCTCCCACTTGGACATGCAGAAGTCCGTCTCACCCTGGATGACCCAGAAGGTCATGACGCACCAGTGGGCCACAATGAAAATGCCAAAGTAGAGCTTGTAAACGCTGGCGAAGAGCGCGAAGGCCAGACTGCGGGCCGCGATGGCAAACAGGTGCCACAGCACCTGGGCCACGGCGCCCTTGTAGGACAGCGGCCTCTTGTCGTCCCGTGAGTCCCGCAGCACCTTCTGGTAGGAGGCCAGGGTCCAGGCCAGGGACACGAGTGAGGCGGAGGTGGAGAGGGCTGCGGAGACAGGGTGGGGGCAGGGTGGGCTGGGTTAGGGATGGGTCTGGGTTGGGGTCTGAGGAAAGCGGGAGGGGTCTGGGTCAGGATCTGGGTTCTGAGGAGGTGTGAGGGAAGGGTCTATAAATCAAGAGGGGTGTGGAGAGGGTCTGGGTGGGTGGTCTTCAAGAACATTGAGGCAGGGGTGAGAGTGGACAGGGCTGGGTACTTCTGCAGGGGTGGGAGCATAAAGGGAGAGGGGAAGTGGGTGATTTTGGTCTCCATAAGGGTCAGGTTGAGGTCTCTAGTATGGGGCCGTTAGGGTTCAGGCGTCTTGGTGGGAGGGTGGGAAAATAGGGTCCAGGACTCTGGGAGTGAAAAAGGAGGTGAAGAGGGGGGTCATGATTAGGGAATGGAGGAGCCAGAAGGGACTGTTAGAAGCTACAGGCCACCAGGATGAGACTGGGGCATGGAAAGGAATATCCAAGCTGAGCACAGCTGAGGGCATGGGAAGAAAATCCCAGGTGGGAAGTTTCGACTGGGGCCCAGGACCCTGGGCGAGGGATGCCCAGGGAACCTGAGAGATGGTGATAGAGTCTTCTGAAACACTGAGGGTGTGTCGGGCAGTGTCGGGGTGGGAGGAGCGTGGGGAGCTCCAGGGAGACTGGGAATGTGGTTTTTCTCTGACACTGAAGGGGTTGGCCTGGTCTGTTAGGGTTAGAGAAGGGGCAAGGTGGGTGGGCGGGGTGAGTTCATGGGGACCAGGACAAAGCCTGGGAGGAGTTCCCAAGGGGCTGAAGAGCAGTGAGGGGTGGATGGAAAGGCCCTCTGGAAACTGATGGTGATTCAGAGAGTCTGTGAGGCAGAGGGGTCCCCAGGAGATGCAGGCTGGGATTGGGACAGTCTGGGGAAAGCAGGGGCAGGGGACTTCCCTGAGGGTCTGAGGTGTGGTGATGGGGTCAAGGGCCTTTTTGGACTTGGCAGAAGTGAGGTCTGGTCTGCCCCGGCAATGGCGGGGGCGGGGGGGAGGAGGGCGGGAGGGGGTAGTGCGCAGGGAGCCTGAGAAGAGCAAGGGGGTGGGGTGTCTCCTAACACTGAGGGTAAGGGGGCCATTGGAGGGGACCTGGGGGTCTCCAGAGGCCTGGAGAATGGTGAGAGTAGAAGGGGCGGGGCCTCCAAAACCCCGACAGTGAGTGCGCCGAGGTGCGGGGAGGGGACAGGGCCTCCCCAGGGGGCCTTAAGCATGGGGCGGAGGTTGGGGGGCGTGGGGGGGGCGGGCAGGCGGAGGGGCGGGGCTCACCGGGCAGCAGGTCGGGCGCGCCGCCGCGGTGCACCAGGAGGCTGAGCTGCAGCACAAGCTGGGGCGCGCTGCGCAGGAAGGTCTCCAGCAGGCGCAGCATGCTCACGTCGGCGCTCTCGAACAGCATCCGCCAGTAGAAGTGGCGCCGCAGCCGCTCCCCGCGCCAGCGGCTCTGCAGCCCTAGGTACACGGTGCGCAGGTACCTGCGGGAGGACGCGGTGCTCAGGCTGTTGCGCGCGCTCATCCCCCTCGCCCCCTCCCAACCAGACCCTCGCCACCCAGCAAGTGCAAAGGGCCAGGGCGCGGTGTTGCCCTGGGCAAGTCACTTACTGCGCTTGTTTCCTCAGCTGTGAAACGGCCTCATTGAAAGGATCACCTCACGGGGCTGTTGTTGGGCTGCTCCCACTGGGCTCACTAGCTTAAAGCACTGGCACAAAGTAAGCCTTTAATACAGCATTATAAGGATCATTATTGCTATGGCAAGTTAGGGCCTGCTTTCTTTGCAGGATTCTGGACACCTTACCTGGAGCTTGCAATAACCCTATTATTATCCCCATTTTATAGATGAGAAAACTGAGACTCAGAGAGGTATGTCATTTGTCCAAGGTCACACAGCTAGGAAGCAGTGGAACCAGGATTCAAACCCAGGTGGGCTGGCCTCAGACCCACACTCTAACCAATAGGCAACACTGCCTCTCACTGTAAGCCATAAAGACTTGCCCATACACAGGTTCCTTCAGGGAGAGTCCTGGTGCCAGCCCCCAGTTCTGTTGCCAGCTTCCTGGCCTTTTCCCCAACCCCACGTCTGAGTGCCCAGTTCTCCCCGTAGGGAAGCTGCTCAGAGATCCCCTGGCATTTGCAACTTGGCTGCTTCCTCTGGTGCCACTTCTCCCAACAAACTTCACAGCTCCAGCTGCTTTGCACACGTCACAGATTTGCTCGCCCTCACTGCTAAGCTTTTGCACTTTCTGTTCCCTCTGCCTGGAACACCTTGCCCTGTCCGCCAACCCCACCCCAGCCCCAAACCTGGATAACTCTTGCTTTTCATCCAAGGCTCAGCTTTTAGATATGACTTCTTCCAGGTAACCTCTACTGATCGCCCGCCACCTGAGGTAGGGGCCTCTCCCCGGCTTCCCTCCGACCCAGCACTCGTCACAGTGGGTTGTAACTGTCTGGTTATGCATCCATCTCCCCCAGGCTGTGAACTCCATGAGTATGACTAGGTCATAACTGACTGCTATACCCTCAGTTCTTAGCACACAGTAGGTGCCAGCCCTATTGGCTGCATGACTGAGTGCATGATTCCAAGTTTGTTTAACTGAATGGAACTCTGGTAGCCCCATAGGAGGTATGGAAGGGATCTGGAAGTCCTGAGTTCAATTCCTGATTTTGCTTCTAATTTGCTGTGTGATTTTGAACAAGACCCTCTCTGAGCCCTAGTTGATCCCATCTAAAGTGGTTGTGAGGATTAAATGGATGAGGTACTTTGCAACTATAAAGTTTAGTGCCCATTAGGGTGACAAAGGACCTGTCCCCACAGATCTCTGCCCTGGTTCCTTGCCCAGCAGCTCCACTCCTGGCTGTTGCAGGTACAGACCCTGCTCCCCAACCCCCAAATTCTCTGATACACAGGACAGGGAAGCCCTTTTCATAAAACCAGAGAGGGCTCCTCTAGGAGTCATATCCCCCAAAACCAGGGGAGAAAATCCCACCAGATTCAATGACCCTGTTGCCTGAATCCAAAATCAGGGAACCAGGGATCTGGGGGTCTATTCCCAGATGTGAAGTGCTGGCATTTCCAGGATGTTCTGTATTCAGCTGTGTGTGACCAGCCCAAGGGAGGAACCACAGTGCTCCCTGGAATTTGTGCTCGGCTCATTCCCAGAGTTTTCCCAAATGAGCATCCTGGTCTTAGCAATGGTGTGGCCCTCTCTGGGCCTCAGCTTCTCTATCTGCCAACAAGAGGGATGGGCTTGGAGACTTTGGAGATCCTTTCAGAGCTAATGTTCTGGGACCCAAACTTTCCCCCCAAAACATGGCCAGAAACATCCCATTTAGGCCTCTCCTTCCCATCTCTGGGTCTTCTGAGGACCAATCGGTGGTGTAGACACACCCTCAGTGTGAAACAGTATGGGATTGGCACCCAGGACGGGGAAGAGGGCTGTTCCCTCAGAAGCTGACTCAAGATGCAAAGGCCCTTCAGTCTAACTCTCCCGTCCAGTGCTGGAATCCCTTCAGCAGTTCCCAGCCCCGTGCATTTACCCCTCTGCTCACACACTTCTCAGAACAGGGAGACGCTACCTCTTGAGGCAGAGCCTTTGGCTTCCGAGCAGCTCCAGGGCCGAACTGTGTTTCTCCTGATGAGCAGAAATTTGTCTCCCTGTGACTTCTATTCTCTAGGCCCCTGTCTACCCCCCAAATAAGGATCTCTGCAGCTAGAATCATTCATTCACGTAGCAAGCATATCTTGACCACTTGCTATGTTCCAGGCCCTGTGACCTTAAGTACCTCACAGTCCCACGGGAGGACAGACAAGCTAAGAGCTGAAATAGATGCTCTAAGATGCTGTGGAACCCAGAGAAGAGATGGGTAACTTTAGCTGGGGAAGACTTCCTGGAATCTTCCAGGGAAGACTCCCTGGAGGAAGAAACATTTGATCCCCGTTTTAAAGCATGGGTAGGCATTTGAAGGCACACGGGAAGCGGAAAGGCGTTTTAGGTGGAAGCCCAACTAAGGCAAAGGTGTAGAGGCATGAGAGAACATGGCTTTTTAGGGGAACGGCCAGTGTTTTGCCAGGCGTGGTGGGGAGCATTGTCCTAGGGAGGAGCATTAGAAGACTAGAATTGTGAAGGGCATCAAATTTTGGACTGAACAGTTCATATTTTATTCTAAATCTGAATCCTATCCCAGAATCAGGGGTGATATGATCAGCTCGGTGGCTTAGAAAGCTCACTCTGTTGGCTGGCTTGGAGGAAGGCCAGGTGAGTCCCCAGTTTAGTTCAGGCCTGAAATGACAGGGCTGAGTTAAGGCAGGGCACAGAGGAGGAGCCGAGCGCAGAGCTGGAGATGCCAGAAGTGGGGGCGACTCGGGGAGAGACCAGGATGGCCCCCAGAGCTTCTCAGGGCCCAAAACGCAGACCACCTGTCCCAGCCTCCATCTCCCCCTTCCCATTCCCTTTCCCAGTCCTGTGGCTCCGGCTTTGAACAGGAAGGAGAGACCAGCTGGTCCAGTGTGAAGGGGCCTGGGGAGCTGGGGGAGGGCAACACCCTGGAAGTTTCCCTCAGGCTGGAAGACCATCTGTTTCCCGGCCTGGGTCAGCATGAGAAAGGCCCCAGCCCGGCCAGCATCCATCACCACCTGACAGGCTGCTTGCCCAACTCCCCACCCACTCCTGTCCCCTCCTGTGCCAGCTCCCAACACCCCCACACCCCAGCTAACAGCAGACAAAGGGCTTACCCAGCCGAGGGCCGCTGTTGGGCCAGAGCAAGGAAGGGGGAGGGGAAGAAAGAAGGCTTCTGAGACCCAAGAACATGGGGTCAGCAGGGAGCGTGGAAAGACCATGCTGCAGTCTGAGGGTGAAAGGGCCTCGCTTCAGCCTCATTCTGCCCCTTGCCCCTTTTGGCAACAGGACCAAAAATCGTGGCTGTCCTTTCCAGCCGGTGGTAAATGCTCGTTGCCAAGGACCTGCGAGGTTTTCATGGGCCTAGCAAAACATTTGAAGCCTGGAAAAAAAATTGGCTCTAAAACACAGGGAAAAACTGCAGAATCAAAATTAATAAATGTTTAATTAAATGTCTGCAAAACAAAGCATGATATCAGCCAGTCGACTGCAATTTGGCTTTTATCTGGGTATATATAATTTACATTCGATGTTTGATATGGCTGCATTTTAATATGCTTGATAGATGTGGGGCCCACAAAAGTCTTAAAACAGCTCTGCCCAGGACATACAACCTAATTTCCCTGGGCCTCAGTTTTACCTTCTCTAGAAAGGGGCCCAGCACTTGCCCTCCTGCCTACATCACAGCCACTGGGGTGAGGATCAGGAGACAAGATGGCAATATGCTGGGCTTGTGGGTTTGCCCGTGCCCTGGATGCTGTGTGGCCTTGGGTAATCTCTCTGCCTCTCTGAGCCTCATTTTCCCCCTTGTTGTGGGCATTTGTAAACTGTAGAGGGATGTGCACATAGTGAGGGTGAGCATATGCTAGGTGGAGGCCTCTGGCTCCTTCTGATCATCAAGCAGCCTCTCTCTTTTAATTGAAAGTTGACGTACTAGCAGGTGCCCTTCAAACCTCCTCCAGGAAGCCCACCTGATTCCACTCTACTTGAAAGGAAGTTGGAAGAAGTTGATTTTCACCACAAATGGGACCGATGCCACCTACAGAGAACACCTCATCTCAGGGAAAGGAATCCAGCTTCAGGGGCAGTGCCTCTGCTCTCCTCCAAAACACATCCCCAGTCTGTCCATTCACTGACACCACCCTGTTCCAGGCCATCGTCATCTTCTGCTTTCTCAGTCCTGCATCCACCCCTGTGCCCCACCACCATAGTCCATTCTCCACATGGCAACCAGTGGGATACTTTAAAAACGAATCATGTCAGATCATGCTATTCCCCATCTCAAAATCTTCCAAGGGCCTCCCATCCCACTTGGAATAAAATCCAAGCATCTCCCCTTGACTTGCAGGCCCTAAACCATCTGGCCCTTTCTGTTTCTCTCAACTTGTCTCAAACCACTGCTTCATTCATGTCCTGGAGGTTCCTGGAAGCCAGCCAAACTTGTTCCTGACTCTGGACCTTTGCACTTGCTACTTGCTCTGCCTGAAACACCCCCTTCCCCAGATCCTCCTGTGGCTGATTCCTCAGCTCCCACGTCACCTTCTCAGAGAGGCCCCCCAGGCCACCCATCCCATGTCAGCCCCTCCACTCTTGCTAAATCACTCTCATCTCTCCTATCACTCTGTCTTAGTTTCTTCTTAACATACACTATGAAACAATTTTATTTATTAATTTACACATCTATTTTCTGTTTTACCACTGTGGTTTGCTGAGGGTCGGGACCTCATTTATCTTGGTCACCACTGTGTCCCCAGCATCAGTATGTGTAGTAGGCACTCGATAAATATTTGTTGAATGAATACATGTGCATGAGTGTTTGCAGGTGTCTCCCTCCTGACCTTGGAGGCCCTGGGGCTTCTCTGCCTGAGTTTGCATAGAACCAGAACATCTGTCCTTCCTCCTCCAGGAAGCCTTCCCTGATGCTCCACAGCCTGGTTGGGCCTCCCCAGCTCTGACACGCCCCAGCCTTAAACTGCCTGAGGCCAGCGTGAGCCAGAACCTAACAGACAGCTCTACCACCCCCATTTTACCGGTGAGGAAACAGAGGTGCTCAGAAGTCTGTTTTGGATCTAACTTGCTGACTCCCAATCTTTGGCTTGGAGAAGAAGCCTGTCTGAGAGGAAACTGGAAATTGAAGCGGTAAGTGTGTATCATTGAGGATGGGGTAGGGAGCAAAATGACCAAGCCTAGAGCAGAGAGAAGCCAGCAGTGAGGGTGTGAAATCCCTCCACTCAAAGATCCGGAAGGCTGTCTCCTCTGGACCCCCCAGCCCTGCGAGCAGGCAGCTGGGCAGGAGATGAACAGAGCTCATTCCCTTCTCCCCAGGCCCAGGGACTTCCCAGCATTGAGGGCTCCTTTCTAACAGGCAGAAGAGAGAAGGATGAGGGGATCCCACATCCCTAAGAAGCCAGAAAGTTTCTGGGTCACCCTATCTCTCTCCTGTTCTCTGTTCCTGGGTTGCCCTGAGTCTCTGGTACCAGTCAGGGCTGCTGGCCTTGGCCTCAGTCTCCGTGCAGAAGGTCAGCCTGGACCCGTCTTTTGTGTGTCCTCACATCCTCGGTCATTGTCTCTCTCTGTCTCCGGCTCAGATCAGCTTGTTGTTGTGTCTGTCCCTTGAATTCAGGGTCAGCCTCTTTATTTATCTGTTCCTCCGTTACTGTCAGTCAGTCAATCTATTTGTCAGTCAGGGTCACCCTGGGACCCTGGGTCAGTCCTCCTGTCTGTCCTTGGACTATAGGTCACATCGTCTCTCAGATACTATGTCCATCTGTTAGTCAGCTTGACCCTGGGGTCCCAAGTCAGCCTGTCTGTCTGCTCTTAGAGGCCAGGAACGTCAGTCTGTCTGTCCCTTGGATGTCAGGATAGCCTGTCTGTCCCCTCGGATACCAGGTCTGCTTTTCTGTCTGTCTTTCTGGCTGTCTCTTGGATACTGCCTGTTGGTCTGTCCGTCTTTCAGTCTCTTGGTGGCTTGGTCCATCTGCTGGTCTGTTGCTCAGCTCGTGGCTCGCGTGACTGCCAGTTTTCCGGCCGCCCTCCCCTGCCTGCTCCCCGTCTCCCGACTCTGGGGCTCTCTCTGTCTGTCTGCGTCTCTCACATCCTCGGCTCCTCCATCTGTCGATCTGAGCGTTTCCGAGTGTGTGTTCTCGTCCCTCTCCACTCCCCCTCACAGCTCTGGGCCAAAAACACAGCAGCTTCCAGCGGCTCCCCCGCTCCCACCCCATCCAGAAACGGCACCACGGCCAGCTCTCTTGTCTCCATTGTGGGCCAGGCTTGCAGGCTCTGGAGGGTGACCAGGCTGGGCTGATGGAAAGGAGCAAGAACACTATACCAACTGGGCCCACAGCTGCTCCGTAAGTCTGTAGGGGGATAGTGTGCAGGCAAAAATAATGATAATAACTCACGCTTATTGAGCACCCACTGTATGATAGGCTGTGCTAAGCCTTTTTATACATATTGTCCATTCCTCACAGCAAATCTTTGAGGTGGGTACTATTATTATCCTTATTTTACAGATGAAGAAACTGAGACCCAGAAGGGGACTGGGACTTGTATAAAGTCACACAGCAAGTTAGTGCCAGACCTAGGACTCAGACTTGGCTCTCCATGGGCCCCTGCGTCAGAGAAGGTGCTTCAGTTGCCTGGAAGGTATTCAGAGGGCTGCCCGGGAGGACCCATGTCGGACAGAGCTGGACCTAAAAGCTTTGCTTTGAATTATGTGGGTTTAGAGAAAACTGGGGAAGGGGTGACAATAGTAGTTGGAGCGTCAGGAAACCCAGGCTCAAGGCCTTCACTGGACTTTCTGGGAAAGTCCAATCCCTCTGTGGGCTTTAGTTCTCCTATAAAATAGGTCCAAGGAACTTGATTCTTGCCTACCCCAAGGAGTTTTCATCAGGCGCATCTCCCCACCCATCCAATTCTGATAACATTAAGGCCCAGCAGCTGTGTCCTGAGCCCAAGTACTTCTCTCCACCCCGCTGTCATCACTCTGGTCCAAGCCACCCAACCCCAAGCAGCGGCAGCCTCCATCTACCTTGATCTCCTTCCCTCCATCCTTGCCCTTGTAGACCGTATTCTTCACACAGCAGCCTGAGGGGTCCTGTAAAATCCTAGGTCAGGTCATGTCACTCTCTACTATCCTTAGAATAAAATCCTCACCATGACCTGTGGGGCCTGGTGCGATCCAGCCTCTGTCTACCTCTAGGACTTCATCTCCCTCCACCTTCCCCCTCTCCCACATCTCCAGCTACACTGGTCTTGCTTCTTCCTGAACACCCCAAGCTCTTTCCAGCCTCAGGGCCTCTGCCTGGAAAGGGCTTTACCAACACCTGGCAAATTCTTATTCTTTCCATCTTAGGTCAGTGTCACCTCCTC
This sequence comes from Balaenoptera ricei, assembly GCF_028023285.1. NCBI lineage: Eukaryota > Metazoa > Chordata > Mammalia > Artiodactyla > Balaenopteridae > Balaenoptera > Balaenoptera ricei. Next base: position 27,053,524 of record NC_082653.1, read on the forward strand.
AGAGAGACCTTCCCAGATCCCCCCCTGCCTTCCAAAGCAATTCTACCCACCCCTCTTGCCACTTTCTGTCAAGTTACCCTATTTTCTTAATAACACATATCACAACCGGAGATGATCTAATTTACTTGCTTACATATTTCTTGTCTGTCTCTCCATGAGTGTGGGGACCATGTTTGTCCTCTTCTCTGCTATGCCCCTAGTGCCTGGCACATAGTTAATGTTCAATATATATTTGTTTCTTGAATGAGTGAATGAATGGAGCGTGAATGTATTTATAAGCCCCCAAGTGAAGGTTGTCAAGTGCAGAGGGAAAGAATCAGCCTTGAGAGTCAGGGAGACCCAGGTTCAGATCCTGACGCCATCATTTACTGTCTGTATAGTTTTAGGCAAGTTGCTTCCCTCTCTGAACCCTTCAGCTCAGTGCCCACCTTATGGGGTAGCTATAAAATCAGAAAGTGGTGATTTGTATAAAATGCCCAGCCCAGTGCAGGGTATTCAACCAATAGGAGGTTTTAAGAAGCTGACAGACTCAGAGGCTCCAGCAGGGAGAGGAGGTCTTGTAGTTTCCAGTTTAGTTTCTGGCGAGGCTGAGACCTACTCCTCGCCTGACTTTCCCTGGTGCTCATTGAATCCATCCTCAGGAGACAGAGGGTCAGAGAAGTCCCTTCTGGACAAGTTCACAGGGCAGGGCCTTATTTGGGGTCTTCGCCCTCCTCCAGAAAATAACTGCCACTCATCAAAGACCTTCTGTGGGTACTTTGCTAAAATCCTCACTGCAGCCCTGTGAGGTTTCGTGGGCGTGACCCCCATTTTCCAGATGAGGAAACTGAGTCTCAGAAAAGAGGAGGTTCACTTGACGTTTATTCACCCAGCATTTTTGAGTACCTACTGTGTGCCAGGAGCTATGCTTAAATGCTGGTGGACACGATGGTGAGCAAGACAGACCCAGTCCATCTGGCACTGTCTAGCGGGGAACCTGGACATCAATGAAATCGTCCTGTAGACTTGAAACGACAGACATTCTGTGGGTTGCAGACATGTTCCAACTGGCTTCTGTGCTCCAGCGCTGAGGAAGGCAGTGCTATGGGGGAAGCGCCCAGCTTGGGAAGGGCGTGGCAGTCAGGGAAGGCTTTCTGAAGGAGGTGGCTACTGAGGCATGATCTGAAGCAGGCACAGGAGTTAACCAGGTGAAGGGAGGGAAGGGAGTTTCTGGCAGAGGAACAACATGGGCACAGGTCCTGAGTTAGGCGGAAACAGTAAGTGGTCAGAATGGCTATAGCTCCAGAAAAGGAGGTGAGAAAGCAAGGGATGAGGGGGACCATGGTGAAACATTTGGTCTTTATCTGAAGAGTGAAGATTGTGTTGGATAGCACTTCTGCATTTTAGAGGGAGTACCCTGGCTGTAAGGAACAGATTAGAGGGAGGCAAGGGTGGAGGTTGGGAGACCAGTTACCAGGTGAGAGGTGAGGATGGTCCAGACGGAAGGGATGGACCCCAGAGACATTTAGCAGGCATTTGGGGAAGTGACTTGCCCAAGGTCAGTAGCCAGAAGCATCGGAATTGCATCTCAGATTAGGAATGGTGGACTCCTTCATTTCACCACAGGCATGGATCAAGCTGAGGACCTAGATGCAGTCTGTGAGTTCCCTGCAAAACACTGGGCCTCCAATTATACCGCTTCCTCACCTGAAATGTGGCCAAGGAAGCTCCTGAGGGGAATGGCCTTGAGGCCCCCTCCCCATCTGTCCACTCCTCAATGCTGAGCACTCCTGCAAGGATGCAAAATGGGACCTTCCTGGAATTGGCAGCCTAATGAGTCATAAATGTCAGTAAAGGATGTGATTTTACACGTTTGGCTCCCATTTCATATGGTGCTGGGAGCTGGGCTGTCTCCTTCCTCCTCAGCAGCCCCCTACAGAGTCACAGCACTTTTTTTTGCTGGGCTAAGGCCAAACATCTCCCTGCCACTAATTTTAGGCTCTGGCTGTAAAGCTGAGACCCTCTCCCAACCCGCCCACTGCAGTCAGCTCCCAGACAGTGCTCCTCTCTTTGCCCAACAGGGAAGCAGGCAGCTCCTCTCCAGCAAAGCATTTGGGACCAGGTTCCTGCCTCTTATGTTCTTCACTGTATGAGTGCAGCCAGATCTCCTTCCCTCTCTGGGCTTCACTTTCCACATCTGTGAAATGGGTGCAGAGCAGAGACTCAAAGCCAGGACTCCATACTCTAGCCCAAGGCTCTTTGATCCCCCCTTTCCTCTTTTCCTGATATCCCTGTGTGACATTGGGATGGCATGAGCCTGTGAGGGAGAAGGAGTTAGATCCTGGTCTCCTGGTGGCATCTGAAGGTACTTGAAGATCAAGGCAGAGAGAAAGCCCCACTTCTATTTGTCTCTGATCTATGAGATCCTAGATGGTAGAGGGGCCGAGCTGCTATTATGAGGGACTCTGGGGAATGAAAGAGGAGTGTCTAGAAAGGTAGCTGTCCCTCAGCTCCAGCTGATTGCTGCCATGGGAGAATGTGAGCCCAGTATGGCTGGAATTTCAATTTTTCAAGAAGAGCTGGAAATTAGGATATTTATGCAAAAAACAAAACAAAACAAAACAATAAAACCCAAAAACTTCAATTTGGAAATGTTGGCAACTAATTTTAAAAATACCATATGAATTTAAAAGAAATTATTATTCCTTTTTTAGGTTTGATAACAGTATTACATACTTCAGTTATATTTTTTAAAAGTCTATCTTTTTAGAGATATACTGAAATATTTATGGATGCAATGATATGACATCTGAGACTTGCTTCAAAATAACATGGAAGGGCAAGAAATGGGGTGGGGTCCAGACCTATACTCTCCAACACCTACGTGTCCTACACTAGCCACATATGGTATGGTTCTTTAAATTTAAATTAGTTAAAATTAAATAAAATTTAAAATTCAGTTCCTCAGTTATACATTTCAAATGCTCAATAGTCATGTGTGGCTAGTAGCTACTGTATTGGACAGTGCATTTCCTATATACATATATAGCATTTCCATCACTGCAGAAAGTTCTTTCGAATGGTGCTGGCCTAAATAAAACAAGGTTGGCCAGCAGATGATCATTCTTGGAGCAGGATGGTGGTACACAGAGGAATCATTATCCTGTTTCCTCTGCTTTTATATATTTAAAATTTTTCCATAATAAAAAGTTTCATTAAATAGTAGGGGAAAAAAAATACTGTATGGGACAAACACATCCTCAGGCTGGATTTGCCCTTGGGCCACTGCTTTGCAACCTGTGGTCCAGCAGATAAGCATCACAAAGCACCCAAGTTAGATCCACAGACTCTTAAAACTGTGAGGGGCTTTAGAGATGACTGGCTTATCCTCCAAACTGAAGGCAGGAGGCCCTGCTACAGCTTCCCTGCCAAAGTCAGTCATGTTTGTCTGCATGCATGTCTGGTGATGTGGAGTTCACACCCTCGGGGCAACCCAGGGAGATCTTTCTTCTTATCAAACAGCTTCTGCCTCCCTTTAACCTTGGGTTGTCACCTATCCTCACACTGTCTCTGGAGTCACAGAATAAGTCTCCTTCCTTGCAGGGGGGATCTGTGGGTGAGGGGTAGTGAGCGTTAGGACCCTTGATGCCCTTCTCCCACCCCCTATCTTGTTATGAAGCAAGTAGGATGGGCTACTACTTGGGCCAATAATACTTGGTAGTAAATATTTTCTGAGCATATAATATGTGAAGACCCTATTCATTTACATTATCTCAAGACATCTTTACAAGAACCTTAAGGAGTGAATACTATCACCCCATTTCACAATGCGACTAGAGCTCCAGCTGGTGGAGCAACTTGCCCAAGTTCACACAGTGAGGAAGCCATGGCGCCATGGGCTGTACCAGTGCCCCAAGCTCTCAGCTACTCTGCTGTCTTGTCCAAGTCCTGGGAAAACTCATCCAGGATTCCCAAGCCCCCAACTGGACTTTACAGATGGGGTAACCGAATCCCAGGCAGAGAAATGTCTTGCTCAAGATTCTGATTTCAGAAACAGACTCACAGACTTAGAGAACAGACTTACGGTTACCAGGGGGGAAGGGTGGGAGCAGGGATAGATTGGGAGTTTGGGTTTGACAGGTACACACTGCTATATTTAAAATAGATAACCAACAAGGACCTACTGTATAGCACCGGGAACTCTGCTTAATATTCTGTAATAACCTAAATGGGAAAAGAATTTGAAAAAGAATAGATACATATATATGTATAACTGAATCACTTTGCTGTACACCTGAAACTAACACAACATTGTTAATCAACTATACTCCAATATAAAATAAAAAATTTAAATAAAGTTACGTTACTAACAGTGGGGGAAAAAAAGATTCTGATTTTAAAGATTCTATTCAGTTCACGTGAATGTTTATTGAGCACTTACTGCATACGAGGAACTTCATCTCCTGTCAGACACACATGCATCCTCCTGGGAACTCAGCCCCGGGGTTGCTTCTACCACATCTTGTACAAATACATATGTATTGCCCTTAGCCTGCATTTGTTCATTGACGGTTTGGAAGGCTGCGGATGAAGGCCTAAGCAGACCTCAGCGCTGTGTCCACACAGCAAGGGGCTCCCACACTGCCTTAGCGCCCCCCACATCAGCCACAGATGCAAACTCTGCTTCAACAGAATTCGTGTTCTAAGACCCTACTATGGACCTCACCAAAGCTCGCTGGGTACAAGGCCACCAATAGCAACAGAGTGTCAGCTCGGAGCCAGTCATGGTGGGGGACAGAAAGAAGAACGAACAAGGCCTCAACTCCCCAGGCGCTTTTAATCTGGTAGGAAAACCAGCCAGGTGGGCAAGGATCACAACAGAATCTGATCAGGACTGTGGGGCTGAGGAGGAATGAGTAATTGTGCATGCGGGGAAAGTCGGAGAGGAAGAACCCAGAATGTCAACAGTGGGTACTTTATATTAAAATAAAATTTAAAAAATACTTTTCTGACTTTTTCCCTCTTCCCAAAGCAATACATGATTGTTTGTTTTGTAAGAATACACTTAACTAGCAAAAGGTAGTATCTCTTGGTAGTTACACATGTGGGCTTGGGAGCCTGACCGCATGGCTTCAAACACTGGCTTTGCTACTTATGTATTAGGAGGCTGTTACCTCTCTGTGTGTCAATTTCCACATCTGAAACATGGGCCAATAATGCTAGCTAACACTACTTGAGGACTTAATGATGTGTTGAATACTGTGCAAAGCATGTTCCATATATTAATTCAATAAGCCTTCATAATGGCCGTTTGTATAGGGGTGTTATCCCATTTCACAGATGAGGAAACTGAGGCCCAGAGAGGTTATGTGACTTGCCCAAGGTCACATAGCTCCTAAGTGGCAGAGTCAGAGTTTGGGCTCCACAGTCCTTATTATTCATTATTACACTCCTTACCTGACAGGATTGAAGAGGAATGACCTAATCTATGTCTCTATAAATGGTGACTATAATTTTTAGTAGTATCTGACTCTTTAAAAGCAGGTATACATGTTTTTAAAATGTATGCAGGTAAAATGTATTTCTTGGTTAATTAAAAATCAGAGTAAAATCATCAAGTGATACAAGAAATATCTAATTAGTATGGGAAAATCTCCCCTAACCCCACCTCTGCGCCCCCAGAGATAATAAGTGGAGGGGAGTCTTCCTTGCACCTTTCCTGCACTGCCTGAGGTTTCAACAAGAGCGTACAGCTCCTTCTGAAACAGACAAAACAACCAAGCAGTTTTCATTTTAGATGAAAAATGACAACAATTAGCCTGATTGAGGAAATGGGAGGTGGGGTCTGAGGGGCAGAGGGTGGCACATGTTGAGTTTGTTCAGGGCAAGTGTCTCAGAAGGGGTGGCATTTGAGCTTGGTCTTGTGGGATGTACAGAGTTTCACTGGGAGGAGGATGGGGCGGGGTGTTGCTGAAGGAAGGACTGCAGGCAGCTGCTTAGACGCATGAAGAAAAAGAGCATGTGACTTATTTGGGGGGGAGGGAAGAGCAGTGAGGAGATGAAAGGGTGGGAGGTGCGGGGCTTGACACCAGGCTATAGCATTAAGACTCGCTCAAGGGGCAGAGGGGAGCCAGGGCTGGCCCTCTGGCTACAGAGTGGCAGGGTCAGCTCTGAGCTTTAGAACTACCATTCTGGCCGCAGGTGGAGACAGGATGGGGAGGAGTGGGTTGGGGGGAGACCGGAGGCTGATAGGATTTCCCAGAGGAGAAATTCCGAGGCCCTAACAAAGGCAGAGTGGTGAATGGAGAGGCCAGAGAAGATCCCAACCCATCTTCCTTCCTCTCCCTGGGGACCTTCGTCCCAGCTGCCGGGGGTTCAAAGCCATTTCCTGGCAGCCCTCCCTCCTCCCCCAGGGCTTCTCCTGTGTGGTCTTTATAGATCAAACAGGGGACGCTGGGCCCAACTGCCGCCGCTGTGTCTGTTAGGAGCTGCTCTAATGGCCTGTTGCTGCCAGCTGGGCAGGGAGAGGAGGGTGGCCGGGTGGAGAGAGACCTAGAGAGGGGTCTCCCAGGAGGTGGGTGGTGAGGCTAGACTGGAACAACCCTGCAAGGTCAGAGCAGGGAGGGACCTTGTGGATAGTCACCGAGTTCAGGGGGTTGTAAACATGTTTCAGCTGTAGGACTGTCAAAACAAAATCTTAGACACGTGACCATCATATCAAGAAAGAGAAACTTGAGATACTCAGGTTGAAATGATGGTAAGAGGTGAAACACAGTTTGAAAACCACTATGGAATCCAACTCCTGACCTGTTTTATGTATTACTTATATACCTGTATTATTACTGTACAACTAGTAATGGCTCCTGAGAATTGAGCACTTCCTGTGTTCCAGGCACTGTGCTAAACACTGCACATACATTCTTTAATTTACTACTCCTCCAAGCCACATGTGATACATACTATCAGTAAGAATGTCCAATTTGCAGATGAGAAAATTAAGGCACAGACAAGTTACGCCATTTGCCCCAAATCACAGAAAGTGGCAGACACAGGATAAGGCTGATTCCAGAGTATGAGTTCTTAACCGTTAACTGTCTGGCCCCAATGGGGAAACTGACCAAAGAAGGAAAGATATCCTGCCTGCTATGCCTGAAACAGACCCCCGCCCCCTCTGCTACTGCCCTGGTCCAGCCCCCATCTTCTCTCACCTGGATCATCGAGGGTGGGTCTCTTCGTGGGTCTCCAGGCTTACCCTGGCTTCCCTTCAGTCCATTTTCCATCCAGCAGCCAGCGTGCGCATTGTAAAGCATAAGTCTAGACCCTGTTCCTACTCTGCTCAAATCCTCTTGGGCTCCCCACTTCATGCAGAGTGAAAGCCCCAATCCTGCCCCCCGGCCTGTGGGGCCCTGCGTCATCCACCCCCGGCCACTCTGTCCACCATTGTCTCCTACAATCTCCCCCCAGCTCTCTGCTCTGCCACAGGGCCTTCTCCTTGCTCTGCTCCTTCCCTGTGCCTGGAACGCCCTTCCCAAGACATCCACACAGCTTGCCCTCACCCTGTTCAGCCCTCTGCCCACGTGCCCACCCCTCACAGAGGCTGCCCTGACCACCTTATCTTGAAGGGCCACACCCTCCTCCGTTTCACTTTTTCCATAGTTCTTACCACTATCTGACCCATTATATTTTATATTATGTATTATATTTATATTATATATTATATTTATATTTTATATTAGGTAATATATATTATATTTTACTTTGTTTGTTTATTGGTTTCCCCCACTAGACTCTTGAGCTCCAAGAGGGCCGGGACTTTGTCTTGTTCACCACTGTATTTCCAGCACTTAGCGCGGTGCCTGGTAGACAGCAGGTGCTCCGTATATTTGTGGAATGAATGACTACAGATTAAATGCACAGCTGCCGTGTCCCTATGGCTTCAGGGTCCTTCAAGGCCCTCTTGCCCTCCTGCCCACTCACAGGCCACCCGCTCAGTGAACAAACCTCTTTCTACAGGGAACAAAGCCCAGGCTGATGGTCCTAACCATTGCCAGGGGTTCTGAGTTCTTAACGACGGCCAGCCCTTTGCTAAACCCTTGGTAGCCAGCCCTTTGCTAAACCCTTGGTATATTATCTCTTGAAACCTCGAAACAACCCAAGAGGTGATACCATGTGGTCCCTAGTTTATAAAGGATGAGACCCAGGCACAGAGAGATTATGTGACCTGTCAGGATCGCACATATAAAGTGGTATGGTCAGGATTTGAACTGAGGACATTTGAATCCAGAGTTCATGCTCTTAACCATCATGCAAAGAATAGAGCTTCCCAGAGAGGAGCCCCAGAGCCTGACTTTCATACCAGGTAGGTCACTAATTCATTTCCGAACTTGTCTGGAGTGCAGGGCTTGTGAGGAGGCAGAGGGAGCAGTGCTGGGGCCTAGACGTAGAGAGTGTGGTAGAGGGAGGGCCTTCAAGGTCCAGTTTGCCTCTTTCCTTCCCCTCCCTCCCACTTTGGGGTCCCCAGATCCTGACAGCCTGGGAGGAATCCCATGCCAGATCGTCTTCCACTAATTGGCTTAACAAACCACGCTTATCTGGGCAAAGCTGGGGCCCAGTGAGTTTAAGATTAGGGAAAGCAGGATTCATGGCTTACTGCTCTCCTGCCCACAGGGTCAGAGGGGACAGGGTTAGGGCTTTAATTGGCTTAACAGTGCTGAGTGGCTTAACAGCTCAGAGGGTTGGGGGTGGGAGCTGGGCAGAAGGGGATGAAAACGCAGGTTGGTGTCCAGCCCCCAGCCAGCTTCATGTCTGACCAGAGGATCTGTGTGTTCTCTCAGGGATCAATCTGTCTCTGTACCGGGCCATTGCTCTGGGATCCTCTAATGCAGCCAGTGTGGTGGTGTCAGGGATAGAGCCTGGGCTTGGGAATTAGACAAAGGTGGGTTGACACCTCACCTCTCCCCCACTTGCTCAGTGGGTGACCTTCGGCAAGTTACTTGACTTTTCCAAGCCTCACTTTCTTGTCTGATAAATGGGTATATCAACTGTCACCAGAGGGAAGGTTTTGGGGCAAAACAAGATCACATGCCTAGAGCACCTCACATGGGGCCTGCTGAGACATGGAGGGTGCATAGTGTCTGTGAATTCCTTCCCTTGCTCTCCCTCCTCAGAGCCCCATTTTGTGATTAAAATAATAACATGCGTCTTGCAGGGTTGTCTGGGAACAGAAGAAGAAAGGACCTCAATCAATTGTAAGGAGCTGGCCAGAGGTTACAAAGAGGATAGGCCCACATATGTTTCCTGTGGTTGACACTATTTTTAAGAACCTTAATTAGTAGTTGAATACTGGCAAAATTCACAAAAAAAAAAATCCCAATTTCCCATTTCTCTTGAGAAATCAAGACTTGACAACACCTGGTCCATGATTTCTTGTGGCACCATCAGCTGGAGCTGGGTGGTAGCTTCAGCTTCTCTAGGACACTGCTTGCCCCATACTGTCCCCTTGTCTGACACCCATGTACTGACAGAGTCTGTGTTACTAGCTCCTCAAAGTATTCAAGCTTTTGATTCAGCATTGTACAAGCATAAGGAGTTGAAAGATATCTTTATGATTCAAATTAATTTATTCAGATCTGGGGGCGTGGGATCAGCAGGTGAATGAATGGCCAGTCCCTCAGCTTTGATCATGCAGGTCTCACACACACATCTCCTTCCTCATTACCCTGGGTTCCACCCCTCAGAACATCTGCACCAAGTCCCGCTGAACAGTGAACCTGTTCTTTGTGGGAACCTCATGTTTGCTTACCACATTGCTTAGTTTCTAGGAATACCAACTCTGGTGGCTTCTTGTCTGGATTTCTCTCCATTTAGCCAGACTCTCAACCATTTTTGAATCCAAAGCTTTTGGGACAGGGGCCCAGAGGTTTAGCTCTGATATAGACCCAGAGTCAGAATTCCAGAAAAGGGAAGGCTCTTAAGGTCATCAAATCTATTATTCTCATTTTACATACAGGGAAAGTGAGGCCCAGAGGTGGGAAAAGCCTTGCCCAAAGTCACCTAGCCAGCTAGTTACAAACCTGGATGAAGTCTCCTGATCCCACCCTACCCCCAATCCAGCACTTTCCTGACAATATACACGGTCTCCCCATCCTTATCCACATAGTTCAACTCCCTCCCCCTCCTTTCCCACTCTTATCTCAGTCCAGCAGAAGCCCTGACTTTCTATCATCCTGGAATCTTGGTATCTCAGACTCGTAATTCTTTGAGCTTGGAGGACACTTTAGTGGCAGAATTGCAGGGGAGATAAATTGAACTTGGGCTTTGAAGGCAGAGAGTCTTGAGTCCCAGGGCTTTTACTCCCTAGCCATGTGACCTTGGGCAAGGATGTCCCTTTTCTGAGCCTCCATTCCCTCATCTGTTAAGCAGGAATGATAATACAACCACATTGCAGGATTATTAGGAGGGATACAGGAGATGAAGCAGGTAAAAAGGCAATCAGTAGTCTGGCACAAAGTGAATGCTTAATGAAACAATTGTTACAGAACTGTAAATTAGGGCTCTCATGCCCCTAATGCCTAAGTGAAAGAGTCCAGATGTGATCAAAGAGAATGGAACCGGACAAACTGAAGCACACATACCCTGTCTAAATTGTTCCAGGCCTGATATTGCTAGATGCATTTTTTTTTCAAGAGAAGCTAGGATTTTGGATTTTTGAAATACTATGCAAGCCAGACAAAACACTTCTGTAGGCCAGGTTCAACCTAAGAGCCATTAATTTGTCATCCTTGCAAAATCATCTCATCCCAAGCCCCTCATTTTACGAATAGGGTAGAGTAGAAATCGCTAGCCCTTTTATCTAAGAAACCATGGAGTTCAATGGACCCTCAGCCATCTGCAGCCACTCCCCTGAGACCCCCACCTCCACCCCATGGTCATTTTTTGCTCTGTTTGAGGGAAATTCAGTTTATGTTCAAGAAAGAAGTATGCATTTATTGTAAGTAGATTCTGAAAATGGGAGAATGGGGTTATGAGGTAGCCAGTGAGTCAAGGGGCAGCTGGCCCATTTTAGGCTGAAGGGAAAGGGGGATGAAGCTTTGGTTACCAAGAATAGGAAGTTACCATTTCAGAATCTAAAAATATCTTTCACCATCTGTCCACTCGGGCACAGAATGATAAATGCAGATTAGTTCCTGGATGTAGACATGAATATTTTTTGTGTCAAGCTAATAATAATAACACCACCTAGTGTGGATAGAGCTCCTCCCACCTTTCCCCCCAGGGCAAGCTAAATGGAATATATACATCATCTAGGCAAGGCATAGATGGGGAAACCAAGTCAGAGAGAGATTTGGCAACACAACAAGGGTGACACAGCAAGTGAGCAGCTGGGACAAACCCTGGGAGTCCTCTTTCCAACCCTCAGCTCAGAACTGCATCTTCTGAGTTAAGCACAATAAGTTAACAAGTAGCAGAATAAATATAACAACAGCAATAATCACCCTTTACTCCACAGTGATTTTGACTTTTTCCATGTTTTCCCCACAGGTGTGATAATCATGATAATCTATTGCATTCCTAAAATATGTTACAGTCTGCAGGGCCTTTACCAAGACCTTCTCTCACCTGACCATCCCAATAGGTAAGAAAATGTAATGTAGATCAATGAGATGAGAAGAGTAGGGAATCGCACTCTCTTCACAGGTGAGGAAACTGAGGCTTGGAGGGAGGAGGGGTTTGTGTAAGATCAAATAGCAGACAAGTTCATTCTGTCAGTGCACAGTAGAGCCTAAGCTACTAGAGCAATACAGACTCAAGGGGAACCCTAGGTCCAGAATTCCCCCTGTCTCCAGTTAACTCAGCTCAGCTCAGCAGCCACCCTCAGTCCTGGCAGAGGAAGAAGCCTAGAATTGGGCTGCTTGTACAAAGCTTCGGTTTTGTCTTACTGTCCTGAGATGAAAGGACAGATAGTGGCTATCTAATCTCAGATTCAAGATCCCATATCCCCATGGCTCTGTTTTCGGGGGGGCGGGGGGCGGTGGGTGCTGCAGAGACACTGGGGAAGTCCTAGGAGGCAGAAGGAGCTAGACATCTTCTCAGCTGGGTCCACCACAACCTTTCCCAAAAGTCCAAAAAGTTTGGGTGGGATATTCATTTAGCTGCCTTGAATTCTGTTTCTCCTGGGAGGTTGGGAATGGACTGCAGTTCCGAACTGAGAATCTTTGAGAGCAGAGAGGGACTTCTGAAATCTTTCCTAAGCCCAGGCTCAGGCTCAGCACTCAGGAAGAGGGGAGTGGGACAGGGCTGGATGGAGCCCTGGGGCCCTGTTCCAACCTTCACATTCATCTCCATCGGCCCTGGGCCCTCCTCATTCACACACCCCTGAGGATCTCTTTCTCTTTCTTCTTGCCCCATTCCCTCTTCCCTCAATAGCCCGATCATAGAGGATGGTACTGAGGTTGGTCAGAGTTAGAGGGCAGAGGTCAGGGAGGAGCTGGCAGAGGAGGAATCAGAGCTGCAATAGGGTGGGGCGGGGCGGAGGTCAGGACAGGAGCGGGCGTGGAGAGTCAGAGAAAGGCTGGGGCGGCAGGCAGCCCCTTACCACCTCCCACTCCTCCAACTCAGTTCTCTCCACCTGAGCTTCTCCTACCTCCAGACCTGGCCGAGCTGCAGGACGTGGACGAGGGTCTGCAGTAGCCAGACGCAGAGGCGGCGGCAGCGGCGGCAGCGGCGGCGGTAGGCGCTGGCCGAGGAGGGCTCAGGTCGGGGGCCCAGATCGGGGCTGCCTTCTTTGGTACGGAAGGCGACGGCGCTGTCCTTGGTGCTGATGACCGGCCCGCCGGCGCCGCTGCCCTTGGTGCTGACTGCGGGTCCCGGGGCCCCAGCGGTCTCCGTGTAGTCGTAGACGAACCAGCGGAAGCTGAGCAGTTGTACGACAAGCGAGGGCAGGATCACAAACAGCAACGTGAGGCCGAAGTAGGTGCGCTGACCCTGCAGGTAGTAGGAGGCCGCCAGCCACAGGTCCGTGGCGCCGTCGGAGAAGAACACGAGCAGCGCGCACAGCACCCAGCAGCAGTCCCGCAGCTCGTAGCGCGGCCCCGGGCCTCCCGCCCCGGTTACCCCGGGGTCCCCGGCTGCCGCCGCCGCCTCCCCGCGCCCACCCGCACCGCCCCGAGCTCCTCCGGCCGCCCCCTCCGGCCCCGGGCCGGCCGCGGCCACCGCTCCATCCGACTTCGCGGCCATGTTGGCGGAGCAGGAGGCGGGGAGCGACTTCCGGGCGGCGGAGGGGGTGGGGTGCGGAGTGGGAAGGACCCTGTGCGGGCGGCTCCCGCCTCCTCCTCTTCCTCCTCTTCTTCTTTCTCCTCCCCTACACTTCAATTATTCATTCCCCTCGGCGCCGCCCCCGCCCCCGCCCTTCCCCCACCCCGCCCCCGCCCTTCCCCCACCCCGCCTGGGCTGTGGCCGGATGGGGGCAGCCCTCCAGGGAATGGAGAGGGGGAGGGGAGGGGAGAGCATCCCAGGTCACCCTCCCCTTCCTTCCTCAGAGGCGTGGGGCTCCAGCCACATGCTTTCTGCCTCTAAGCCCCCCACCTCACTCCACTTCCTTCTTTCCTCTTTTCTTCACCATCCCTCTCTCCATCCTCTCCTCTTCCATTTATCTCCTCTGTTTACCTTCAGTGGTCTGGGTCTGAGGAGAGTAGGGGACCAGGGACTTGAAAGTAAGGGGCTTCTTAGGCAGGCACCCCACTAGACCATCACTCCATGCTAACACCCCACTTCCTAGTTTCCAAAGTGTTCACGTATTGTTCCATCCCTTTCTTTGATCTTGAGAGGTCTCTTTTCTTATTGTCTTTTTCTTATTTAAGCTGAGTAAAGTGCAGCTCTGAGAGTTGCTGTCTCTTCCCACTCTCCCCTTTCCCTCCCTCAGGGATTGCCTTCATCTGGCCACAGCCCTAGTCGAACAGAGGCTGGGAAGGGGGCAACATCAGAGGGAAAAGGATGAGAGGAAACACCAAGTGGAGGAAAGAGCAAGTGCAAAGGCCTGGAGGCCTGAGACCGGAGGGCATGTTTTCAAGGAAGTCTGGATCACAGATCCAAGGAGGTGGAAAGCTAGGAAATTTGGGGCTGGAGAGTTCCAAGGGATGCGATCCTAAAGAGCCAGAAGCAATGGGGAACCACTGCAGAATTTGAGCAGGGAAGTAATGTGATCAAATCAGGATTTGGAAAAAAGACCTGCAGCCAGAGGAGAGAAGTGCTTACAGGGAAGCAGTGTGGGGATGGAGAGACCAGAGAGAGAGAGAGTGATAACAGTAATCCATGAGAGGGGTAAGGTCCCTCATATGTCCTGGATATCCCTAGTTCACCACCCCACTTCACCCTGCTTTGCTCAGATTGGATGTACCAGGGCATTTATGATACAAGCACACATGTAGCAGTTTCTCTTTGCTCAGAATCATTCTAAGCACTGTATATTTACTAACTCTTTATCCTTACAATTTGTGAGGTAGTTTATGTTTCCCTCCCATTTTACAGATGAAGAAACTGAGTCACAGAGAAGTTTATTTATTTGTTTGGAATCACACAGTAAGTGCTAGCGTCAAATTCAAACCCATCATCTGGTTCCAAAATAAGCTTTTCTACCTTCCAAAGGGAGGATGGGAATTAGGTGAGAAAGGGAGGAGAGAAGAGGGGAGGAAGGGAGGTTTGAGGACCACCCTGCTTCGGAGTGGCAAGGAAGGGAAGATGAAGGGAGACAGCTGCCCGGGGTCAGGAAGGAGCAGCCATTTGCAGTCCTTCAGCCCAACATCCCTTTCATGTCCAGGGACTGTTTTGGTCCC